>NC_064831.1:98003075-99261319 GCF_024166365.1 Elephas maximus indicus | reverse complement strand
TTATAATGACATGTGCAAAGAGCTGGAGATGGAAAACCAAAAGGGAAGAACACGCTCAGTGTTTCTCAAGCTGAAAGAACTGAAAAAAAAATTCAAGCCTCGAGTTGCAATAGTGAAGGATTCCATGGAGAAAGTATTAAATGATGCAGGAAGCATCAAAAGAAGATGGAAGGAATACACAGAGCCATTATACCAAAAAGAATTAGTCGATATTCAACCATTTCAAGAGGCAGTGTATGATCAGAAACCAATGGTACCGAAGGAAGAAGTCCAAGCTGCTCTGAAGACATTGGCGAAAAACAAGGCTCCAGCAATTGACGGAATATCAATTGAGATGTTTCAACAAACAGATACAGTGCTGGAGGTGCTCACTTGTCTACGCCAAGAAACATGGTAGACAGCCTCCTGGCCAACTGACTGGAAGAGATCCATATTTATGCCTATTCTCAAGAAAGGTGATCCAATCGAATGTGGAAAGTATAGAACAATATCGTTAATATCACACGCAAGCAAAATTTTGCTGAAGATCATTCAAAAATGGCTGCAGCAGTATATCAACAGGGAACTGACAGAAATTCAGACCAGTTTCAGAAGAGGATGTGGAACCAGGGATATCATTGCTGATGTCAGATGGATCCTGGCTGAAAGCAGAGAATACCAGAAGGATGTTTACCTGTGTTTTATTGACTATGCAAAGGCATTCGACTGTGTGGATCGTAACAAACTATGGATAACACTGTGAAGAATGGGAATTCCAGAACACTTAATTGTGCTCATGAGGAACCTGTACATAGATCAAGAGGCAGTTGTTCGTACAGAACAAGGGGATACTGATTGGTTTAAAGTCAGGAAAGGTGTGTGTCAGGGTTGTATTCTTTCACCATACCTATTTAATCTGTATGTTGAACAAATAATCCGAGAAGCTGGACTATATGAAGAAGAACGGGGCGTCAGGATTGGAGGAAGACTCATTAACAACCTGCATTATGCAGATGACACAACCTTGCTTGCTGAAAGTGAAGAGGACTTAAAGCACTTACTAATGAAGATCAAAGACCACAGCCTTCAGTAAGGATTACACCTCAACATAAAGAAAACAAAAATCCTCACAACTGGACCCATGAGCAACATCATGATAAATGGAGAAAAGATTGAAGTTGTCAAGGATTTCGCTTTACTTGGATCTACAATCAACAGCCATGGAAGCAGCAGCCAAGAAATCAAAAGACGCATTGCACTGGGTAAATCTGCTGCAAAGGACCTCTTCAAAGTGTTGAAGAGCAAAGATGTCACCCTGAAGACTAAGGTGTGTCTGACCCAAGCCATGGTATATTCAATCACATCATATGCATATGAAAGCTGGACAATGAATAACGAAAACCGAAGAAGCGTTGACACCTTTGAATTTTGGTGTTGGCGAAGAATATTGAATATACCTTGGACTGCCAAAAGAAAAAACAAATCTGTCTTTGAAGAAGTGCAGCCAGAATGCTCCTTAGAGGCAAGGATGGCGAGACTGCATCTTACACTTACATGCTTTGGACATGTTGTCAAGAGGGATCAGTCCCTGCAGAAGGACATCATGCTTGGCAGAGTACAGGGTCAGCGGAAAAGAGGAAGACCCTCAATGAGGTGGATTGACACAGTGGCTGCAACAATGAGCTCAAGCATAACAACGATTGTAAGGATGGCGCATGACCGGGCAGTGTTTTGTTCTGCTGTGCATAGGGTCGCTATGAGTCGGAACCGACTCGACGGCACCTAACAACAACAAATCGTTGAATGTTTTGCTGTGTGTTTGTTTTACTGTGTAAATATTCAACAACAAAAAACATTATTTCTAAAGTATAAAAACACATTAAATGCTTAGTATTTTTAAATACTTTTTCAAGACTTTCCTTATTTTCATAGCTGTACTGTACAGAAAATGTTGTGAGCAAAGACTCACAGAAATCTAACCTGGTATTTCCCCTAGGAGCAATGGTTCAGTATTTGCTAATTCATTGTCCACGTTTACTTTCTAGAATGTAACTACTGTGAATAATGAGAACCCACTGTATTTTATTCAGTTTCTAGATTTTAAAGTGGGAGGCCATGGCTATAATGATTTACTTTGTCATGGAAATCTGCAAAAATCTGTGATTATAATTTTAAAGTGAAGTCCAAAGCCACATTTGAATATTTTTCTTCAGACCTGTTCTGGTTCTCAGGAGTAGTAGGATATGAAGTAAACAGGGGAGAGGGAGGAGGTGATGTATGGATGTTTTGGGCTAAGAAGTATGCATGTAGGCTGGAAGAGAGCTAAGGTTGTAAAGACATGAAATGACTTTAAAAAAATAGAGAGGGCCAAAGAATTTAGATTCCATGGGTACCTGTGTGGCACAATTGGTTTGCTCTTGGCTGCTAATGGAAAATTTGACAGAGATGGAGCTTGTGCTTTTCTACCTGCCAGCAACTCATTCTCTCTGAGCTCCTAGTATTTGATGAACTACTTTTTGGTGTCTTACTGAAAAGTCCAGCCTAAGCCTTACTCCTCAAGATTTTTCTCTTTCTGGGATGCAGAGCCAACATGACGCCATAGACAGAAGCACCATGCCATCCCTCTGCAGCAAACACCCGAAAAACTAAGTAAAACCGATACAAACATCCATCCTGGAACCCTGAGTACCAAATGAAGGAATAAAGAACTCGATCAAGCACTGAATGGAATAAGAAACTGACAGAGAACAGAGAATGTGGAGAGCTATGGAGTGGAGGTCCCATACCAGCTAAAGTGGCCGGATTTGCCATCTTGGGCTACCACCACCAAAGAGCTCAGACAGGGAGTATGAGAAGGCAACTTCATGGAGCTCCCCACAGGAGACAGAGCACCTGGTAGCCAGGGATGTATGCTTTCCCTCCCCACACCCTTTTTCCCTGCATGAGGCTTGCCACTGGTCCATAGTTGCTTGGTAGAAGAGATACCAGCTCAATGCCGCCTGGATTTGCCATCTTGGACCTCAGCCACCAAGGACTACAGACAGGGAGTACTGGAAGGCAACTCCACGAAGCTTCCAGCAGGAGCAGAACACCTGGTAAACAGGGATACAGGCTTTCCTACCCCCATGCTTCTTCCCTCTACCCAGTCTCTGCTGCTTTCCCAACTGGCAATGGTTGCTTGGCCAAAGAGACACTAGGTCACTGCCACTGGCATCTACCTTGCCCCCACCAGCCAGCCTCTTCAGTGCAATTTTTTCTTTTGTTTTGTTTTTTGGCTTGTGTTTTTGTTTTATGATATATATGTATATATTTTTGGCTTTTTTGTTGTGGTTGTTGCTTCTCTCTCTCTCCCTTCTTTTCCTTTCTCCCATCCAGCTAACCCCATGTGTCATTCCTTCCCTTTCTTGATGGGCCATGATTTTTTGGTTTGTTTGCTTTTTTCACATTTTCTTTCTTTCTCTTTTTTCTTCCTTCCTTTCTTTCCCTCTTCCTTCCTTCCTTCCTTCCTTCCTCCCTGCCTCCCTGCCTCCCTGCCTCCCTGCCTCCCTCCCTCCCTCCCTTCCTCCCTCCCTTCCTCCCTCCCTTCCTCCCTCCCTTCCTCCCTCCCTCCCTTCCTCCCTCCCTTCCTCCCTCCCTTCCTCCCTCCCTTCCTCCCTCCCTTCCTCCCTCCCTTCCTTCCTTCCTTCATTTTTTATAACTTTATTGTGCTTTAAGTGAAAGTTTACAAATCAAGTCAGTCTCACACAAAAATTTATATACACCTTGCTACATAAACAGCCCCCCCCAAAAAAAAATAAAATAAAAAAATAATGAGACAGCCCACTCCCTCCCTCCACTCTGTCTTTTCTTATCCGTTTTGTCGGCTTCTAAACCCCTCTACCGTCTCATCTCCCCTCCAGGCAGGAGATGCCAACATAGTCTCAAGTGTCCACCTGATCCAAGAAGATCACTCCTCACCAGCATCCCTCTCCAACCCATTGTCCAGTCCAATCCATGTCTGAAGAGTTGGCTTTAGGAATGGTTCCTGTCCTGGGCCAACGGAGGGTCTGGGGGCCATGACCACAAGGGTCCCTAGTCAGTCAGACCATTAAGTCTGGTCTTTTTATGTGACTTTGGGGTCTGCATCCCACTGCTCTCCTGCTCCCTCAGGGGTTCTCTGTTGTGTTCCCTGTCAAGGCAGTTATCGGTTGTAGCCGGGCACCATCTAGTTCTTCTGGTCTCAGGATGATGTAGCCTCTGGTTCATGTGGCCCTTTCTGTCTCTTGGGCTTGTAATTGCCTTGTGTCCTTGGTGTTCTTCATTCTCCTTTGATCCAGGTGGGTTGAGACCAATTGATGCATCTTAGATGGCTGCTTGCTGCCGTTTAAGACTCCAGACACCACTCTTCAAAGTCGGATGCAGAATGTTTTCTTATTAGATTTTGTTATGTCAATTGACTTAGATGTCCCCTGAAACCATGGTCCCCAAACCCCTGCCCCTGCTACACTGGCCTTCAAAGCATTCAGTTTATTCAGGAAACTTCTTTGCTTTTGGTTTAGTCCAGTTGTGCTGACCTCCCCTGTATTGTGTATTGTCTTTCCCTTCACCTAAAGTAGTTCTTATCTACTATCTAATTAGTGAATACTCCTCTCCCACCCTCCCTCCCTCTTTCCCCCCTCTTGTAACCACAAAAGAATGTTTTCTTCTAGGGTTTAAACTATTTCTCAAGTTCTTATAATAGTGGTCTTATACAATCTTTGTCCTTTTCAACTGAACAATTTCACTCAGCATAACACCTTACAGGTTCCTCCATGTTATGAAATATTTTGGAGATTCCTCACTGTTCTTTATCAATGTGTACTATTCCATTGTGTGTATGTACCATAATTTATTTATCCACTCATCCATTGATGGGCATCTTGGTTGCTTCCATCTTTTTGCTATTGTAAACAGTGCTGCAATAAACATGGGTGTGCATATATCTGTTCGTGTAAAAGCTCTTATTTCTCTAGGATAAATTCTGGGGAGTGGGATTGCTGGATCGTATGGTAGTACTATTTCTAGCTTTTTAAGGAAGCACCAAATCGATTTCCAAAGTGGTTGTACCATTTTAGATTCCCACCAGCAGTGTATAAGTGTTCCAAGCTCCCCATAGCCTCTCCAACATTTATTATTTTGTGTTTTTTGGATTAATGCCAGCCTTGATGGAGTGAGATGAGGTCTCATTGTAGTTTTGATTTGCATTTCTCTAATGGCTAATGATCATGAACATTTCCTCATGAATCTGTTAGCTACCCGAATGTCTTCTTTAGTGAAGTGTCTATTCATATCTTTTGCCCATTTTTTAATAGGGTTTTTGCCTTTTTGTAGTTGAGTTTTTGCAGTATTATGTAGATTTTAGACATCAGGCACTGAAAATTTTTTCCAGTCTGTAGGTAATCTTTTTACTCTTTTGGTGAAGTCTTTGGATGAGCATAGGTGTTTGATTTTTTATCTAGTTTTTCTTCTGCATTCCTAATAATGCTTTGTATACTGTTTATGCCATGTATGAGGGCTCCTAACACTGTCCCTAGTTTTTTCTTCCATGATCTTTATCATTTTAGATTTCATATTTAGGTCTTTGATCCATTTTGAGCTGGTTTTTGTGCGTGGAGTGAGGTATGGGTCTTGTTTCATTTTTTTTTTTTTTTTTTTTTTTTTGCAGATGGATATCCAGTTATGCCAGCACCATTTGTTAAAAAGACTGTCTTTTCCCCATTTAACAGTTTTGGGGCCTTTGTCAAATATCAACTGCTCATATGTGGATGGATTTATGCCTGGATTCTCAATTCTGTTCCATTGGTCTATGTATCTGTTGTCGTACCACTAGCAGGCTGTTTTGACTACTGTGGCAGTATAATAGATCCTAAAATCAGGTAGAGTAAGGCCTCCCACTTTGTTCTTCTTTTTCAGTAATACCTTATCCAGGGCCTCTTTCCCTTCCATATAAAGTTGGTGATTTTTTTTTTCCATCTCATTGAGGAATGTTGCTGGGATTGGATCAGAATTGCATTAAATGTATAGGTCAGTTTTGGTAGAACAGATATTTTTATGATGTTAAGCCTTCCTATCCATGGGCAAGGTACGTTTTTCCACTTACATAAGTCTCTTTTGGTTTCTTGCAGAAGTGTACTGTAGTTTTCTTTGTATAAGTCTTTTATACCTCTGGTAAGATTTATGCCTAAGTATTTTATCTTCTTGGGGGCTACTGTAAATGGCATTGATTTGGTGATTTCCTCTTCAATGTTCTTTTTGTTGGTGTAGAGGAATCCAACCGATTTTTGTATGTTTATCTTATATCCCGGTACTCTGCTGAACTCTTCTATTAGTTTCAGTGGTTTTCTTGAGGATTCCTTAGGGTTTTCTCTGTATAAGATCATGTGATCTGCAAATAGAGATACTTTTACTTCTTTCTTGCCAATCTGGATGCCCTTTATTTCTTTATATAGCCTAATTGCTCTGGCTAGAACCTCCAACACAATGTCAATTAAGAGCAGTGATGAAGGGTGTCCTTGTCTGACTCCCGATCTCAATGGGGATGTTTTCAAGCTCTCTCCATTTAGGGCAATGCCGGCTGTGGGCTTTGTATAAATGCCCTTTGTTATGCTGAGGAATTTTCCTTCTATTCCTATTTTGCTCAGAGTTTTTATCAAGAATGTGTGTTGAACTTTGTCAAATGCCTTTTCTGCATCAATTGATAAAATCATGTGATTCTTGTCTTTTCTTTTATTTATGTCCTGGATTATATTAAGTGTTTTTCTAATGTTGAACCATCCCTGCATACCTGGTATGAATCCCACTTGGTCTTGGTGAATTTTTTTTTTGATATGTTGTTGAATTCTATTGGCTAGAATTTTGTTGAGGATTTTTGCATCTACGTTCATGAGGGATATAGGTCTCTAATTTTCTTTTCTTGTGGTCTCTCTACCTGGTTTTGGTATCAGGCATACGGTGGCTTCATAGAATGAGTTTGGTAGTATTCCATCCTTTTCTATGCTCTGAAATACCTTTATTAGTAGTGGTCTTAACTCTTCTCTGAAAGTTTGGTAGAACTCTGCAGTGAAGCTGTCTGGACCAGGGCTTTTTTTGTTGTTGTTGGGAGTTTATTGATTATCTTTTCAATCTCTTATTTTGTTATGGGTCTATTTAGTTGTTCTACCTCTGTTGGTGTTAGTTTAGGTATGTAGTGTGTTTCTAGGAATTCATCCATTTCTTCTAGGTTTTCAAATTTGAGAACAATGTTTCATAGTAATCTGATATGATTCATTCAATTTCAGTTGGGTCTGTTGTAATATTACCCATTCTTTTTTTATTTATTGAACTTTATGTGAAAGTTTACAAACCAAGTCAGCCTCTCATATGAAAACTTATGCACACCTTGCTATGTACTCCTAGCTGCTCTCCCCCTAATGAGACATCACATTGCTCCTCTTCACCTTGTATTTCCCTTGTCCATTCAACCGTCTCCTGTCCCCCTCTGCCTTCTCACCTTGCCTCAAGACAGGAGTTGCCCACATTGTCACATGTGTCTACTGGAGCCAAGAAGCTCACTCCTCACCGGTATCATTAGTTATTTTATATTCCAGTCCACTCTTTGAAGAGTTGGCTTCAGGAATGGTTCCAGTCTTGGGCTAAAAAAGGGTCTGGGAACCCTGACCTCCAGGGTCCCTCCAATCTCAGTCAGACCATTAAGTCTGTTCTTTTTATGAGAATTTGAGATCTGCATTGCATTTTTCTCCTGCTCCATCAGGGATTCTCTGATGTGTTCCCTGCCAGGGCAGTGATGGGTAGTAGCCAGGCACCATTTAGTTCTTCTGGTCTCAGGCTGATGTGGTCTCTGATTTATGTGGCCCTTTCTGCCTCTTGGGCTTATCTTTATCATATGTCTTTGGTGTTCTTCATTCTCCTTTGCTCCAGGTGGGCTGAGGCCAATTGATGTATCTTAAATGGCCGCTTGTTAGCTTTTGAGACCCCAGATGCCTCTCACCAAAATGGGATGCAGAACTTTTTCTTAATATATTTTGTTATGCCAGTTGACCTAGATGTCCCCTGAAACCATGGTCCCCAAACCCCTACCCCTGCTCCTCTGGCCTTCTAAGTGTTTGGTTGTATTCAGGAAACTTCTTTGCATTTCGTTTAGCCCAGTTGTGCTGACTTCTCCCGTATTGTGTGTTGTCTTTCCATTCACCTAAAATAGTTCTTGTCTACTGTCTAATTAGTGAATATCCTTCTCCCTCCCGCTCCACCCTCCTAACCATCAAAGAATATTTTCTTCTATGTTTAAGCTTTTTCTAGAGTTCTTATAATAGTGGTCTCATACAATATTTGTCCTTTTGCAACTGACTAATTTCACCCAGCATAATGCCTTCCAGATTCCTCCATGTTATGAGATGTTTCATGGATTCATTGATGTTCTTAACAGTAGCATATTATTCCAGTACATAAATATACCATAATTTATCCATTCATCCTCTGATGGGCACCTTGGTTGCTTCCACCTTTGTACTATTGCCAACAGTGCTGCAATGAACCTGGGTGTGCCTGTATCTATCGGTGTAAAGGCTTTCATTTCTTTACTACATATTCCAAGGAGTGGAATTGCTGGATAGTATGGTACTTATATTTCTAGCTTCTTAAGGAAGCACCAGATCATTTTCCAAAGTCATTGTACCATTTTACATTCCCAGCAGCAGTGTATAAGTATTCCAGTCTCTCCACAACCTCTCCAGCAATTATTATTTTGTGTTTTTTGGATTAATGGCAGCCTTGCTGGGGTGAGATGGTATCTCACTGTAGTTTTGATTTGCATTTCTCTAATGGCTAATGATCGTGAGCATTTCCTCATGTATCTGTTATCTGCCTGAATGTCTTCTTTGGTGCAGTGCCTCTTTAGATCCTTTGCCCATTCGTAATTGTGTTATTTGTCTTTTTGTTGTTGAGTTTTTGCAGTATTGTGTAGAGTTTGGAGATCAAACACTGATCAGATTTGTCATAGTCAAAAACTTTTTCCCAGTCTGTAGGTAATCTTTACACTCTTTTGGTGAAGTCTTTGGATGAGCATAGGTGTTTGATTTTTAGGAGCTCCCAGTTACCTAGTTTTTCTTCTGCATTCTTAATAATGTTTCGTATACTGTTTATGCCATGTATTAGGGCTCCGAACATTGTCCCTATTTTTTCTTCCATGATCTTTATTGTTTTAGATTTCATATTTAGGTCTTTGATCCATTTTGAGCTCATTTCTGTGCATGGAGTGACGTATGGGTCTTGTTTCATTTTTTTTTTTTTTTTTTTGCAGATGGATATCCAGTTATGCTGGCATCATTTGTTAAAGAGACATCTTTTCCCCATTTAACGGACTTTGGGACTTTATCAAATAAATATCAGCTGTTCATATATGGATGGATTTATGTCTGGATTCTCAATTCTGTTCCATTGGTCTATGTATCTGTTGTTGTCCCAGTACCAGGCTGTTTTGACTACTGTGGTGGCATAATGGGTTCTAAAATCAGGTAAAGTAAGGCCTCCCACTTTGTTCTTCTTTTCCAGTAAAGCTTTACTTATCCATGGCCTCTTTCCCTTCCATATGAAGTTGGTGATTTGTTTCTCCATCTCATTAAAAAATGTTATTGGTATTGGGGTTGGGACTGCATTGTATCTGTAGATCGCCTTGACTTCCTCTCCATATGAAAGATCTATGACTACATCATTTAATTCCTCTTTATTGATTTAATGTTGTCATCTTTTACAAAATGACGCCTCCGTTTCCCTGTTTTGAGCATTTTTTCTTATCTTGATTCATTTTTATGATTTTCCTAACTGGGTTGATACCTGGTTTCTCTGTCCTGTGTTCTAGCCTTGGGTTGTTATCTGATGTTATTGATTTTCTAACCAGAGGACTCCCTTTAGTATTTCTTGTAGTTTGGGTTTGTGTGTGTGTGTGTGTGTGTGTGTGTGTGTGTGTGTGTGTGAATTATCTAAACTTTTGTTTATCTGGAAAAATCCTAATTTCACCTTCATATCTGAGAGACAGTTTTGCTGGATATATGATTCTTGGTTGGCAACTTTTTCCCTTCAAGGATTTATGTATGTCATTCCATTGCCTTCTTGCCTGCATGGTTTCAGCTGAGTACTCCAAGCTTATTTTTATCGACTCTCCTTTGTAGGTGGCTTTTCGTTTATCCCTAAAACCAATTAGGTTTTGGCAAGTCTGTTTATAATATATCTTGGTGGCTTTCTTTTGGGATATACATTGTAGGGTGTTCAGTGACGATCTTGGATAGATATCTTCTCATCTTTCATGATATCTGGGAAGTTTTCTGCCAGCAGATCTTCAACAATTCTCTCTGTATTTTCTGTTTTCCCTCCACGGTCTGGTATTCTAATCACCCGTAGGTTATTTCTCTTGATAGATTCCCACATGCTTCTTATGGTTTCTTCATTTAAAAAAATATTCTTTCATCTGATTTTTCTTCAAATATATTGGTGCCAAGTGTTTTATCTTCAGTATCACTAATTCTGACTTCCAGCTCCTCAATTCTGTTCCTCTGACTTTCTGTTGAGTTGTCTAATTCTGAAATTTTGTTGTTAATCTTCTGAGTTTCTTATTGCTGTCTCTCTATGGATTCTTGCAACATATTAAGTTTTTCATTATGCTCTTGAATAACCTTCTTAATTTCCTCAACTGTTTTATCTGTGTGTTCCTTGGCTTTTTCTGCATTTTGCCTGATCTCCTTCCTGTCTTCTTGAAGAATTATGTATATTATATTTTTTATTTTACCTCTGGTAATTACAGGAAGACATCTTCATGTGAAGGATTCCTTGATTCTTTGTTTTGGGAGTTTGTTGAAGCGATCACGGTCTGCTTCTTTATGTGATTTGATATTAACTGTTGTCTCCAAGCCATCTATAAATTATTGTATTAATTTATTTTATGTTTTCTTACTTTCTTGCTTTCTTTTGTTTTGATATACCCAAATAGGCTGCTTGAGTGAGCTAACTTGATTATTGGAGCTTTGAAGTTCTAATGTCTGTTATCAGATGGCTAGAGCTGTTACCAGGTACATGAGCCTAGGAGTTCATTCACTTTCTTGTATGGATTCAGTGCAGGTCTCCAGGTAGTCAGCCACCAAGTGTGTGTTTCAGGCTCTCATCTATAGTCTTAGAGGAGCAGTGGTGATTGGTGTATGCACAGGTTTCTAGTTGCAACAGGGGGTCACACTCTTAGCAATGTAAGGGGCTGACAACTTTACCCTGAGTGTCTGTGAGGAAGGTGCATCCCAGTTTTCTAGAGTGCACAGGTGGGTGGGCTCTGCAGTCATAGCGTAGGCACCTAATGCTTTTAATTGTGATGACTGGGAGGCACCACTTTTCCCTGGACCCCTGTTGCCAGTGCCTAGGTGGAGTGGGTAGTGTCACCAGCCTGAGGCCCTTATGTGGGTAGGAGAGGACCCTGCTTAATGGGCAGAGCCATGTCAAATGTCAAAAACCCACCTCTCCACTGCACAGCTGAAACAGTTAAAGTCAGACCTCAGGCACATAAAAAAAAAAAATACACCCCTGCAATTTAAGAACAAAGTCTTGGCTGCTGAAATGGGGCCACATGTATCCAGCAGAGGTGAAAGACATTCAAATCTGTGGACCAGTTGTGCTTGAATAGGAGCTGCTTCTGCTCTAAATTCCCAGTTTAGGGCCAGCAAATTATCCCCCCCCTTTTTGTTAATTTATTCCTTCTCTAAGGCCAGGAGAATGGCTCAGGGTGTGCAGCAGAACATATCTCAGGCCCAGGAAAATCGACTGCCATTGAAGCCAGCTCAGGACTGAGGGAGGAGGGATCAGATAGACATGAGAAAGTTCTTTCAAGAAGAGAGCTATTAGATCTGTGTGGCAAATTATATGCAATTACTTATGCTGAGAGCAGTGTTTTTCACTGATTCTGGAGGCATGAGTAGATTCCGTGCAGCTGGCTCTGTGTGGCTATGGAAATCACATCCTGAGTGCTACTGCCAGCCCTGCCATGGTCTCACCTGGGAATGGGGCTGTGCCACATCACTCGCTTTCTTTCTCTGAAGTAACTGCATCCCAAATGCTACTGCCAGTCCCACAGCTGTTGCGCCAGGGGATCCGGGCTCTGCCACTCACTTCACACCAGGGGATTGGGGCTGAGGGGCGCTGGTTCCTGCCAAGCCAGTTCTGGCAACTCCTCGCCATTTCTGAACCATCTCTCCCACTCCCTGCAGCTCAGTACAATTTCTTAACTTTGCCTTTGATGTTCAGAGCTCCTAGATAGTCACATATATAATCGATTCAATTGTTCTTCCAGGTCTTTGTTGTAAGAGGGACCACCGGAAGTGTTTGACTACTCCTCCATCTTGTCCCCTCCTCCTTTTCTTCTTCTTTTTTTCTGTTTATTCTCTCTCCTTTCCTTCCTTTCCTTTCTCCCACCCACCCAGTCCTATACACTGCCCTCGTCCCTTCTGGAGGCACCATGCTGCACAGCTTTGTTGAAGAGTCCCAGTGTGTGACCTCCCAGGGCCTGTGGTGCTGTCACCAACCAGCACCCTCAGCACTATTGTATTTATTTATTATTGTTTCTTCTCTCTCTCTCCCTGCATTCTTTCTTATCTGCTATCCACCCAGCATTGTGTGCCACCCTCATCTTCATCATGGGCCATGCTGTACAGCTCAACTGGAGAATCTCTGGCCCACAGCAAGTCTGGATGTGCACTGCAACCACAGGCCAGCTACCTCAATGCAACATTTTTTTATTTTTCTTTATCTTTTCCCTTATCCTTTTCCTTCTACTTCCTACCTGGGCTCTGTGCTGTCTCAACCCCTTCCTGATAGCCCCTGCTGTGCCACCCTATGACAGAGACATCAGCTAGCCATCACCCCAATTTTGCCCCACTGCAACGGCCGGTTCCCCCACCACTTTTTGTTGTTGTTGTTGTTTTTATTATTTATTTTTATTTGATTGTTGGTTCCTTCTCTCTCCTTTCCTTTTCCCTGCCCACCTGGCCCCATGTGCCACCCACACTTCTGAACAGGCCGAGCCACACCACTTAGCTAGAGAGCCACCTGCACATGGCCTCAATGGCTCTGCCCCACCCCCCCAGCCAAACTCTACCCCACAGCCATTTTATTTTATTCATTTTTTCTTTGTTTTATTTTCTTCATTTTTTAAAACTTTTTGCCTTTATTTCTCTCTCTTCTTTCTCTTCCTCTACCCACCCTTTTAGTTCTGCACATCACAACCTTTCCTTTCCTTCCTGTCTGCACTGTGCACTAAGTGCCACACCACAAACTACCCATCTCGCCTCTCCACCCCTGCTGGACTTGCCCTACTGCACCATAGCTGAGTGACCATCCAAGCCTACGTGGACAAGGTGGTGAGAGGTGTCATGCCCATATTGGAGCAAGCAACAAAACACACCCAGCCTGCCTGCCCAGACATAACCAAATAAAACAAAAATCAGGATGAAACAATCAAATCTACAATCAATAAATAACGAAAATAATTCCTGAGTGTCTCAGAGACAAGAGAAAATATCAAAACATATAAAAACACAGGAGAGGATGGCTCCAGAAAGAGACCAAAATAAAACACCAAATGACATTCTGCTAGAAGAAAAGGCACTGGAACTACCTGATAAGGAATTCAGAACTCTAATAGTCAGGGTACTCCAACAGATGAAAAAAAAATTCAGGCAAAAATAAGGAAGAAATAGACAAAATTATTGAAAATACAGACAAAATCATGAAAAGGACAGACAAAATGATGGCAGAAATCAGGAAAATACAGGAACAAAATGTCAAAATAAATAAATAGAAATTATACAAAAACAGCAATTAGAAAACCAAAAGATAAACAACCAGATTTTGAAAATGGACAGTGCAACAGAAGGTTTTATGAGCAAGTTTGAAACAAGGAAAGAAAGGAACATTGAAATTGAAGACAAATTGTTGAATATCATTTTGAGGAAAAATCAGCAAAAAAACAAAGAAAAATGAAGAAACTCTGAAAACGATGTGGGATATAATCAAAGGCAAAAATCTGCGTGCATTTGGAGTTCCAGAACATGGGGAGAAAATGGAAAACACAGAGAGGATCACTGAAGATTTGCTGACATAAAACTTGTCTAATATCATGAAACATGAAAAGCCAACTATCCAAGAAGCTCAATGAACCCTGTATAGGATAGGCCGTAAAAGAAAAAAAAAATCATAATCATGCTTGCTAACACCAAAGACAAAGAAAGAACCCTGACAGCAGCCCAAGACAAATGAAAACTCACGTACAAAGGAAAAAACAATAAGATTGAACTTTGATTACTCGGCAGAAGCCATGCAGGCAAGAAGGCAATGGGATGACATACATAAAGACTTGAAAGAAAAAATGCCAACCAAGAATAATACATCCTGCAGAACTCTCACTCAAATATGATGACAAAATTAGGACATTTCCAGGCAAAAAGAAATTAACGGGGTACATAAAAATCCTACCAAATTTGCAAGATTTATTAAAGGGAGTCCTTTGGTTAGAATACCAACAACATCAGACAACAACCTGAGTCTCGCACCTAAGGTGGCATCAGCCAGATACCAACCAAGATAATGAAAACTCAAGGAAAAAAAAACCTAAACTACAATGGGGAACCGGAGACATCAATCCGTAAATGACAATGTCAGAACAATAAAAGGAAATAATCAGTGTACGTACAGAATTTTCAAATGAAGAGGAAGTCAAGGCATTATCAAGTAGGAAAACACTGATTCAAATTTTGGAAGACAGGGTAAATTTCAAGGCAACAAAGAAAGTTAACAAACCTACTCATCAAAATAAAGAAAACAAAATCCCAGTAAACACAAAATCTACAAAAATGAAAGAAGCAAAAAAAAAAAAAATCCACACACAAAAGGAATTCAGGTCAGAAGAGAAAAAGGAACAAAGAAAATGTAAGCACCACAAAAAAAGCACTAGAAAATGACAGCAATAAAATCACACCTATCAATAATTAGAATAAACATAAATGGTTTGAATGCACCCATAAAGGGACAGAGAGTGACAGAGTGGATTAAAAAACAGCATCTATCAATATGCCGCCTACAAGAGACACACCATAGAAACAAAGGCATGAATTTATTAAAAATCAAAGGATGGAAAAATATATATCAAGCAAATATCTACCACAAAGAGCAGGAATAACAATACCAATCTCAGATAAAATAGACTTTAAAACAAAATCCACCATAAAAGACAAAGAAGGGGATTATATATTGATTAAAAGGGCAATTCACTGTAAAAACATACCCATAATAAATATTTACACTCCCAGTGACAAGGCTCCAAAATACATAAAACAAACTAACAGCACTGAAAAGAGAAATTGATCATTTCCACAGTAGTAGTAGGAGAATTAGACACACCACTCTCAGTAAAGGGCAGAACATCTAGAAAGAAACTCAACAAAGATGGAGAAGATCTAAAGGTCACAATCAATCAACTTGACCTCATAGACATAATAGAACACTCCACCCAACAGCAACAAATTACACATTCCTTTCCAGTGTGCACCGTACGGTCTCCAGAATAGATCACATCTTAGGCAAAAAAGCAACCTTCAACAAAATCCAAAACATTGAGGTAATAAAAATATCTTCTCTGATCACAATGCTATCAAGGCAGACATCAACAAGAAGAAGAGCTAGGGAAAAAAAAATCAAATGCATGGGAAATGAATAACACCCTGCTTAAAAACCACTGGCTAATAGAAGAAATCAAAGATGGAATCTAAAAATTTCTAGAATCAAATGAGAATGAAAACACTTCATACCAAAACCTTTGGGACACAGCAAAGGCAGTGCTCAGAGGTCGATTTATAGTAATAGAAGCACACATCAAAAAAGAAGGAAGGAACAAAATCAAAACATTAGCTACACAACTCAAATAGAAAGAGTACAGCAAAAGAAGCCCACAGCCACCAGAAAAAGGAAATAATAAAGATCAGAGTAGAAATAAATGAAATAGAGAATAGGAAAATCAGCAAAATCAAAAGTTGGTTCTTTGAAAGGATCAACAAAGCATCTGCCTAATTGACAAAAGAAAAACAGGAGAGGAAGCAATTAACCCAAATAAGAAATGAAATGGGGACATTACAATAGACACAACTAAAATAAGAAGGGTCATAACAAAGTACTATGAAAAGCTATACTCCAACAAATTTGAAAACCTAGAGGAAATGCAGAAATTTCTTGAAACACACAACCTACCCAAACTAACACAAACTGAAGTTGAAAACCTGAAAAGATTCATAATGAGAGAAGAGATTGAAAATGTAATAATGATAATAATAATAAAAACTCCCAACAACAACAAAAGCCCTGGCCCAGATGGCTGCACTGGAGAATTCTACCAAATGTTCAGAGAAAAGTTTACACCAGTACTACTCAAACTATTTCAGAACACAGAAATGGAAGGGATACTCCCGAATTCATTCTATGAAGCCAGCAAAGACCTGACACCAAAACTAGGCAAAGACACTACAAAAAAAGAAAATTACAGACCAATATCTGTCATGAACATAGATGAAAAAAATATCATGCTCACGGATAAGTAGACATAACATTGTGAAAATGTCAATTCTGCCCAAAGCAATCTACAAATATAATGCAATCCCAATCCAAATACCAGCAGCATTCGTCAAAGAAATGAAAAACTAATCATTAACTTTATATGGAAATGGACGAGGCCCTGGAAAAGTTAAGCACTATTGAAGAAGAAGAAGAAAGTAGGAGGCCTTGAAGTAACTGACCTTAGAATCTACTATACAGCCATGGTAGTCAAAAGCAATGGACATTGATCAATGGAACAGAATTGAGAAACCATATGCAAATCCATCCACCCATGGTTACCTAAAAGCCCAATGTCCATTAAAGAGGGAAAAGGCAGTCTTTTTAACAAATAGTGCTGGCAAAACTGGATGTCCATCTGCAAAAAAAACCAAAAAAACAAAGCAGGACCCATACCTCATACCATACACAAAAACTAATTCAAAATGGATCAAAGACCTAAATATAAGACCAAAAACTACAAAGGTCAAGAAGAAAAAATAGGGTCAACTTTAGAGGCCCTAATATATGGCATTAACTGGAAACAGATCATAAGTAACAATACAAAAACACCAGAAAATAAGCTAGATAACTGGGATCCTCTAAAAATTACACATTTATGCTCATCAAAAGACTTCACCAAAAGAGTGAAAACAGAACCTACAGACTGAGAAAAAATCTTTGGCTATGACAAATCCAATAAAAGTCTAATCTCTGAATTCCGCAGGAAACTGGGACACATCTATAGCAAAAAGGCAAATAATCCAATTTAAAAATGAGCAAAAGTTAGGAACAGACACTTCTTCAAAGAAGACATTCATTCAAACAGCTAACAGATACATGAGGAAACGCTCGAGATCACTAGCCATTAGAGAAATGCAAGTCAAAAGCACAATGAGATTCTATCTCATCCCAACATTACTGGCACACACACACAAAAAAGAAATCCAGAAAATAACAAACTTTAGAGGCTGCAGGGGGATTGGAAGCGCTGCTTGTGGTAAGACAAAATGGTACAACCATTTTGGAAATGATATGGCACTTCCTTAAAAAGCTAGAAATAGAAATACCATATGATCCAGCAATCCCACTCCTAGGAATACATACAAGAGAAATAAGAGCTGTCACATAAATAGACATATGCACACTCATGTTCATTGCAGCATTGTTCACAATAGCAAAAAGATGGAAACAATCTACATGGACATCAACAGATGAATGGATAAACAAACTATGGTTCACACACAATACCACGCAACAATAGCAAACAATGGTGAATCTGTGAAGCATGTCACAACATGGATGAATCTGGAGAGCATTACAATGAATGAAATAAGTCAATCACAAAGGGACAAATATTTTATGAGATTACTACTATAAAAACTTATTAAAATGTTTACACACAAAAATAATCTTTGACGGTTATGAGGGAGCTGAGGGGTGGGAGGGAAAAAACACTAAATAAATGATAGATAAGTAGCAACTTTGGTGAAGAGTAAGACAGTAGACAATACTTGGGAAGCCAACCCAACTTGTCCAAGGCAAGGTCATACCACAAACTCTCTGAGGGACAAAATTACTGGGCTGAGGCCTGTGGGGACCATCAAGCTCAGCTGGCATAACATAGTTTATGAAGACAATGTTCTGCAGTCTACTTTTGTGAGTTGCATCTGGGGTCTTAAAAGTTTGTAACAGTCCATCTAAGATACTCCTCTGGTCTTACCCCATTTGGAGCATGGAAGAATGAATGAAACCAAAGACACAAGGGAAAGATTAGTCCAAAGGACTAATGGACCACAACTACCACAGCCTCTACCAGACTGAGTCCGGCACAATTAGATGGTACCTGGTTATCACCACCGACTGCTCTGACAGAGATCACAATAGATGGTCATGGACAGAGCTGGAGAAAAATGTAGAACAAAATTCTAACTCGTACACACACAAAAAAGACCAGACTTACTGGTCTGACAGAGACTGAAGAAACCCCAAGAGTATGGCCCCCTGACACCATTATAGCTCAGTAATGAAGTCCTCCTGAGGTTCACCTTTCAGCCAGAGATTAGACAGTCTCACAAAACAAAATGAGATTAAATGGGCACACCAGCCCTGGTGCAAGGACAAGAAAGCAGGAGGGGACATGAAAGTTGGTAATGGGGAGCCCAAGGCCAACAAGTGGAGAGTGTTGACATGTCTTAGGCTGGCAACCAATGTCACAAAACAAGATATGTATTAATTATTTAATGAGAAACCAGTTTGATCTGTAAACCTGCATCTAAAGTACAATAAAAAAAATTTCCTCTTTCTGCCTGCACTTGGGGACTTGGAATAGGCAATTAAGTTTCCTGAGGAAGGTATAACAAAAACATTAAGCCCTCATATCGTTTGATTTTTCATATTGAATGAAAAAGCTATAGGACTTTGACAAGGAGTGGGTTAAGAGCTTGACAGAATAAGACAGTATTATACAGCATAAAGGAATAAAACAAATAGTTTTGCTTTATAGCCTCATAAATTTGTGCTTTGGTTTTCTGGATGCATTCTTTTTTCCTATGGTTCTGGGAAGGGATGCAGAACTAATCTTCAGTCGCATGGCTTGTCTTTGTTCCTTAAGAGAAATCTAGGTTCATTCTTTACCTGTTCCCTTGAGTATAATGTACTTTTTTTGTTTGGATTCCTTTAGTTTTTAAACATTTTTAAACAATAATTGAATTTAAGAAAAAAATAGCAATGTATTGTGGATTTTATTATATATGTATGAATAAAACATACCAAAAATTTAACACAAAAAAATGGAAGTATACTGTATACTGCATGCTGTATATTGAAGCAGAAAGAGATGGTATATTACGGTAAGTTTCTTGCATTTAACACAAAGTGGTACAGTATTATTTGAAGATGGATTACAATAGGTTAAAGATGCATATTGTGTACGTTAGAACAACTAAAAATAAAACAAAGATACATAGTTAATAAACCAATAGTGGAAATAAAACAGAATTATAGAAATTAATTTTAAAAAGTGGCAAGAAAAGAGAAAAAGAGGGGCAAAGAACAGATGAACTATACAGAAGGCAGCAATATGATAGACAAAATCAACCATATGAGTCATTAAAGTAAAAGTAAATAGTCCAAACATTCCAAATAAAATTCAGTGATTGTTAGTAGGACTTAAAAATGCAATTAGTTGCTGTCTATATGTATATTCTTTTTCTCTCAACCTCTGTGTGTCTTTAAGAAAGAACCACTACCATCAAGTTGATTCTGACTCATAGCGACCCTCTAGGACAGAGTAGAACTGCCCCACAGAGTTTCCAAGGAGTGCCTGGTAGGTTTGAACTGCAGACCTTTTGGTTAGCAGCCATAGCTCTTAGCCACTACACCACCAGGGTTTCCTGTATGTCTTTATATACATACATATACAGGTTAAAAGAAAAAGAATGGGAAAAAAAAACATACAGTGTAAATTCTAACCATAAGCCAGCTGGAGTGGCTGTATTAATTTAAGTGAAAGTAGGCATCAGGAAAAGAAATAATAAGAAAGGTGTCGATAAAAGTCATATAATCAAGGAGACATACTAATCCTAAATGTCTGTCCATAATTGCATGTCTTCAAATTAAATGAAGAAAAAACTGATAGAATTTAAATAAGAAATTGACAAATCTACAATATGGTGGAGATTCTAACACTTCTCTCTCAGTAATTGGTAGAACAAGAAGACAGGAAATCATAGAGGGCACAGAAAATCGTAGAACGTAGAGAAGACTTATACAGTGGTATCATGCAACTTAACCTAACTGACATTATTTAACTCCCCCCAACAGCAGAATTTATATTCTTTTCAAATGGATAATTTACCCAAACAATCCATATGCTAGGTTATAAAATATGTCTCAATAAATTTAAAAGGATTGAAATCATGCAGAGAATGTTCTCTGACCTCAAAAAATTCAATTAGAATAAATAACAAAAAACGTAGCTGGAAAATTCACAAATGTGTGGAAATTAAACAACACACTCTTAAGTAATCCATGGCAAAGAAAGAAATCACATAAGCAATTACAAAAGTATGTGAAATGAATACAAATGAAAACACAACATATCAAAACATGTGGGATGTAGCTGAAACAGTGCTTAGGAAAAAATCTAGACCTTTAAATGCATAGCCCAGAAAAGAAGTCATGCTAATGATCATATGAATGATCTTATCTCTCAACTTAAAAACAAACAAAAAAGGGGAACAAATTAAACCCAAAGAATAGAGGAAGAAATAGGTTGAAAACCAAAGAAATAGGAAACAGGAAAACAATAAAATTATCAATTTTTCTTTCTTATTAACTGTTTCTTTGAAGAGGTTAATTAAATTTATAAATATCTAGCTAAACTTACCAAGAAGAAAAGATGCAAATTGTCAATATCAGACTGAAAAATGGAAAATTTACTACAGCTATTACAATATCAAAAAGTAATTAGAGGATATAACAAACATGAAAATAAATGGCTTAGTTGTAATGAATTATTCCTTGAAATAGACAAAATAGAGAGGGAATAGGAAATCTGAATAGAGTTGCACCTATTAGAGAAATTTAATTTGTAAATAAAGTTTTTCCACAGAGAAAATGTCTGAATCAAATGGCCTCAATGGCAAATTCCATCAAGCATTTAAGAAAAACAACACCAACTTTACACAAAAGGAAAGAGAGAAGGCAATGCTATCTAACTGACTTAAAAGGCCATCATTTCTCATACCCAAAACCAAACAAAATATTAAAACTAAAACTATCACTCATGAACATAGTTGCATGAAGTCTTAACAAAGTAGTAGCAAGTAGAATCCAGCCATATTTACAGGTAATATTACATCCTGACCAAAGGAGTTCATCCCATAATGAAAGATTTGTTTAACATTCCAAAAACTATGAATGCAATTCATCAAAATATAAAAGGAAAAAAATAACATGATCATGCTCATAAATTCAGAGAAAAAATATATGGCAAAATTCAACCCCCATTGATGACAAAAGTTCTAAGGAAACTAAGAATAGAAGGCAAGGTTTTCAATCTGATAAAAGGCATATAAGCTAACATTATTATACTTAATGATGAAAAACTGGATAGCAACTCCTTAGACCAGGGAAAAGACAATGATTCTCACTTTAACTAATACCTTTACACAGTGGTTTGGATGTTCTAACTAGTACAATAAGAAAATAAAAGTTATACATATTGGAAAAAGAAAGAAAAAACTGTTTTATTCAAATGATCAAGTAAATAAAATCAGCTGTGGAATCTACAAAAAAGCTACTGCAACTAGTATGTAAACTTAGCAAGATCACAAGACACAAACTCATTGTCATCAAGTCAAAAGTAAATGGAATGCTTAAAGATAAATATCCTAGGCATTAGTGAACTGAAATGGACTGGTATTGGCCATTTTGAATTGGATAATCATATTGTCTACTATGCCAGGAATGACAACTTGAAGAGGAATGGCGTTGCATTCATCATCAAAATCTATCCTGAAGTACAATGCTGTCAGGGAAAGGATCATATTCATATGCCTACAAGGAAGACCAGTTAATACAAATATTATTCAAATTTACGCGCCAACCTCTAAGGCCAAAGATGAAAAAATTGAAGATTTCTACCAACTTCTTCAGTCTGAAATTGATAAAAAAAAAAAAATGCAATCAAGATGCATTGATAATTATTGATGATTGAAATGTGAAAATTGGAAACAAAGACGAAGGATTGGCAGCTGGAAAATAAGGCCTTGGTGATAATAACGACACTAGAGATCACATGACAGAATTTTGCAAAACCAGTGGATTATTCTTTGCAAATACCTTTTTTCAACAACATAAATGGTGACTATCCACGTGGATCTCACCAGATGGAACACACAAGAATCCAGTCAACTACATCTCTGGAAAGAGACAATAGAAAAACTCAATATTGTCAGCCAGAACAAGGCCAGGGTCCAACTGTGGAACAGACTCTAAATTGCTCATATGCAAGTTCAAGTTGAAACTGAAGAAAATTAAAACAAGAGCTAAAGTTTGACCTTGTGTATATCCCATCTGAATTTAGGGATCATATAAAGAATACATTTGATCAACTGAACACTGATAACTAAACGCCAGATGGATTGTGGGACATCATATATGAAGAAAGCAAAAGGTGATTAAAAAGACGCGTCAGAAGGAAAAGACCAAAATGGATGTCAGAAGAGACTCTGAAACTTGCTCTTGAGTGGAGAGAAGGTAAAGTGAATGAAAGAAATGATGAAGTAAAAGAGATAAACAGAAGACTTTCAAGGGAGGCTTAAGAAGACAAAGTAAAGTATTATAATGAAATATGCAAAGGCATGGAGTTAGAAAATCAAAAGGGAAGAACATGTGTGGCATTTCTCAAGCTGAAAGAACTGAGGAAAACATTCAAGCTTGGAGTTGCAATTTTGAAGAACTTTATGGGCCAAATATTAAACGTGGCAGGAAGCATCAAAAGAAGATGGAAGGAATAGAGAGTCACTGTACCAAAAAGAATTGGCTGATGTTCAAATTTTAAGGAGGTAGCATATGGTCAAGAGCTGATGATACTGAAGGAAGAAGTCCAAGCTGCACTTAAGGCGTTGAACAAAAACGAGACATCAGGAACTGATGGAATGCCAACTGAGATGTTTCAACAAATGCTGTGCTGTGCTAGAAGTGCTCATTCGTCTTTGCCAAGAAATTTGGAAGACAGCTACCTGACCAGTCAACTGGAAGAGATCCATATCTATGCCCATTCCAAAGAATGATTATCCAACAGAATGAGGAAATTATCAAACATATCATTAACATCACACACAAGTAAAATTTGCCAAAGATCATTCAAAAGTGGTTGCAGCAGTACATTGACGGGGACCTTCCAGAAATTTAAGCCAGATTCAGAAGAAGAAGTGGAATGAGGGACAACATTGCTGATGTCAAATGGATCTTGGCTGAAAGCAGAAAATATCAGAAAGATATTTACCTGTGTTTTATTGACTGTGCAAAATCATTTGACTGTATGAATCATAACAAATTATGGATGACATTGTCAAAATGGGAATTCCAGAACACCCAATTGTGCTGTTGTAAAACCTATACTTAGATCAAGAGATGGTTGTTCGAACAGAGCAAGTGGATACTGCATGGTTTAAAATCAGGAAAGGAGTGTGTCAGAGTTTTATCTTTCACCATGCTTATTCAATCTGTATGCTGAGGAAATAATTCGAGAAGCTAGATTATGTAAAGAAAAATGGGGCATAAGGATTGGTGGAAGACTCATTAACAATCTGTGATATGCAGAGGACATAACTTTGCTTGCTGAAAGTGAGGAGGACTTGAAGCATTTACTGATAAAGATTAAAGACTACAGCCTTCAGTATGGATTATACCTCAACATAAAGAAAACAAAAATCCTTACAACACTGGATCGATAAGCAACTTCATGATAAATGGAGAAATGATTGACGTTCTCAAGAATTTCATTTTACTTGGATCCACAATCAACCCCCATGGAAGCAGCATTCAAGAAATCAAACAACATATTTCATTGGGCAAATCAGCTCCAAAAAGACCTCTTTAAAGTGTTAAAAAGCACAGATGTCACTTCTAGGGCTAAGGTGCTCCTGAACCAAGCCATGGTATTTTCAGTCACCTCATATGCATGCGAAAACTGGACAATGAATAAGGAAGACCAAAGAATTGATGCTTTTAAATTATGGTGTTGAAGTTGGCAAAGAATATTGAATATACCGTGGGCTGCTAGAAGAACAAACAAGTCTGTCTTGGAAGAAATACAGCCAGATTGTTCCTTGGAAGGAGAATTGTGAGACTTTGTCTCACGTACTTTGGATATGTTATCAGGAGCATCCAATCCCTGGAGAAGGATATCATGCTTGGTAAAGTAGGGGGTCAACGAAAAAGAGGAAGACCCTAGATGAGATGGATTGACACTGTGGCTTCCGAGACAGAGTCAAACATATCAATAATTATGTGGATATCAAAAGACAGGCATTGTTTCATTCTGTTTTACATAGGGTCACTATGAGTCGGAACCAACTAGATGGCACCTAACAACAAAATCAGGGTACATGCCTAGGAATGGAATTCCTGGATCATATGATAGTTCTATTTTTAATTTTTTGAGGAATTTTCATACTGCTTTCCACAATGGTTTTCACCATTTTATGTTACCACCAGCAATGGATAAGTGTTCTGATCTGCCCACACACTCTTCAACGTTTGTTATTTTCTTTTTCTTCCCTATTTCATTTTTTTGTTATCATTGTCATTATAATAGCAGTGAAGTGATATCTCATTAGAGTTTTGATTGGCATCTCTAATGGCTAAGAACGCTGAGCATCTTTTCTTGTTGTTGGCCACTTGGATGTTCTCTTTGGTGAAGTATCTGTTCATGTCTTTTGCTAATTTTTCATTGGGTTATTTGCCTTTTTGTTTTAAAGTTGTAGAAATTTTATACATATTTTGTATATCAGACCCTTATCATATATATGGGTCCCAAAGATTTTTTCCCAGTCTATAAGTTGTCTTTTTACTCTTTCGATAAAGTCCTTTGATGAATATACGTATTTAATTTTTATGAGGTCTGAATTGTTCTATTTTGTCTTCTGTTGCTTGAGAATTTGCTCTATTTTATAATCTATCATAAAATGAAACAAACAAAAATCTAGGTCCCATAGCTTCACCTCTATATTTTCTTCCAAGAACTTTGTTGTAGATTTAACACTTATGTCTTGATCAATATGAAGTTAGTTTTGTGTAAGGTGTGATGTATAAATCTTGACTCATTTTTCTACACGTGGAAACCCAATTTTTCTGCTCCATTTGTTGAAGACACTTCTCCTTTCTTTTTTTTATATGAAAAAAATTTTAGCAGAGGAGAGGCCAAGATGGCGGACTAGGTGGACGCTACCGCGGATCCCTCTTGCAACAAAGACTCAGAAAAACAAGTGAATCGATCACATACATAACAATCTACGAACTCTGAACAACAAGCACAGACTTAGAGACGGAAAACGAACAAATACAGGCAGACAGCGACCGTTTTCAGAACTGGGAGCCAGCGTACCAGGCAGGTGACCTTCGGAGCCCGATCTGGGGCAGAGCTCAGGGGGGCAGACGGCACAGACAAGGGGCCCAGCCCTACTCGCCTGAACCCATCCCGGGAGAGAGTCTAGCTGGTTGGCGTGGGCCGCGTAGCGGCACAGCCAGAGGGAGAAGCACCCGGGAGGCAGTGACTGATCTTGGAGCGGGGAGAGCAGCGTCCCAGGCGGGGAGCCGTCCCGCCAGGAGTTTGGCGAGGAGGCGGGGCGTGAGGGGGGGGGTCAGCTATATTTCCCTAAGCAACCCGGGGCGGGGCCCACACGTTCGTGTGGGGGGACGCCCACCCAGTTCGCACGTGTGGCGTGGTGCACCGGAGGGAGAAGTCCCCGGGAGGAAGTGACTGGTCTTGGAGCAGGGAGAGCAGCATCCCAGGTGGGGAGCCGTCCCGCCGGGAGTTTGGCGGGAAGCGGGCGGGGCGCGAGCGGGGGGGGTCAGCTATATTTCCCTAAGCGACCCCGGGGCGGGGCCCACACGTTTGTGCGAGGGGGACGCCCACTCAGTTCACGCGTCTGGTGCGGCGCACCGGAGGGAGAAGTCCCCAGGAGGAAGTGATTGGTCTTTGAGTGGGGAGAGCAGCATCCCAACCGGGGAGCCGTCTCGCTGGGATTTTGGCAAAAGCGGGCAGGGCATGAGCGCGGGGTCCAATTATACTCCCCTGAATTGACCCAGGGGGCTGGCCCACCTGGTCGTGCGGGTGACGCCCACCCAGTTCGCGCGAGCAGTGCGGTGCACCGGAGGGAGGAGTCCCTGGGAGGAAGTGACAGGTCTCAGAGTGGGGGAAGCAGCATCCCAGCCGGGGAGCCGTCCCGCTGGGATCTTGGCGAAAGCGGGCGGGGAGTTAGCGCGGGGTCCAATTATATTCTCCTGAATAGACCCTGGGGGCGGGCCCACCCGTTCGTGCGGGAGACGCCCACCCAGTTCGCAAGAGCAGTGCGGCGCACCAGAGGGAGAAGTCCCCGGGAGGAAGTCACAGGTCTCGGAGTGGGGAGAGTAGCCTCCCAACCGGGGAGCCGTCCTACCCGGATTTTGGCGGACGGGGGCGGAGCGTGAATGCGGTGATCAGCTCTACATTCTGTGGTGCTACACTCCTAGCTCTCTGATCCCTCCCCCACCCTCCCCAGGAGGCTCCATTAACATCCGAATACCTGGAGCCAGAGGGAGAATTCAGATAGGGATTTGACTGCATTTTTTTTAGCTGATTACCTGGAAAATCTAGATTCCCAGTGATGGCTCGGAGACAGCAGTCCATATCAAACCACATAAAGAAACAGACCATGACAGCTTCACCAACCCCCCAAACAAAAGAATCAAAATCTTTCCCAAATGAAGATACAATCCTGGAATTATCAGATACAGAATATAAAAAACTAATTTATGGAATGCTTAAAGATATCACAAATGAAATTAGGATAAATGCAGAAAAAGCCAAGGAACACACTGATAAAACTGTAGAAGAACTCAAAAAGATTATTCAAGAACATAGTGGAAAAATTAATAAGTTGCAAGAATCCATAGAGAGACAGCATGTAGAAATCCAAAAGATTAACAATAAAATTACAGAATTTGACAATGCAGTAGAAAGTCAGAGGAGCAGACTCGAGCAATTAGAATGTAGACTGGGACTTCTGGAGGACCAGGGAATCAACACCAACATAGCTGAAAAAAAATCAGATAAAAGAATTTAAAAAAATGAAGAAACCCTAAGAATCATGTGGGACTCTATCAAGAAGGATAACTTGCGAGTGATTGGAGTCCCAGAACAGGGAGGGGGGACAGAAAACACAGAGAAAATAGTGGAAGAACTCCTGACAGAAAACTTCCCTGACATCATGAAAGACGAAAGGATAGCTATCCAAGATGCTTATCGAACCCCATTTAAGATTGATCCAAAAAGAAAAACACCAAGACATATTATCCTCAAACTTGCCAAAACCAAAGACAAACAGAAAATTTTAAAAGCAGCCAGGGAGAAAAGAAAGGTTTCCTTCAAGGGAGAATCAATAAGAATAAGTTCAGACTACTCAGCAGAAACTATGCAGGCAAGAAGGGAATGGGACGACGTATACAGAGCACTGAAAGAGAAAAAACTGCCAGCCAAGGATCATATACCCAGCAAAACTCTCTCTGAAATATGAAGAAGAAATTAAGATATTTACAGATAAACACAAGTTTAGAGAATTTGCAAAAACTAAACCAAGACTGCAAGAAATGCTAAAGGAGATTGTTTGGCCTGATGACCAATAATATCAGGTACCAGCACAATACAAGGTCACAAAACAGAACGTCCTGATATCAGCGCAACTCAAATAGGGAAAGCACAAAAACAAACAAAGACTAATTCTAAAAAATAAATAAATATACAAAATAATACACATAACAGGAAATCATGGAAATCAATAGATAAACGATCACAATAATCAAAAAGAGGGACTAAATATAGGAGGCATTGAACTGCCAGATGGAGAATGATACAAGGCGATATAGAAGGATACAAGTTAGGTTTTTACTTAGAAAAATAGGGGTAAATAATAAGGTAACCACAAAAAGGAATATCAATTCCATAACTCAAGAAAAAAGCCAAGAAAAACGTAACGACTCAACATTTACAAAGTTAAACATTATGTAAATGAGGATCTCACAAGCTACTAAGAAAAACGTCTCAGCACAAAAAAGCATGTGGAAAAATGAAATGGCCAACAACACACATGAAAAGGCATCAAAATGACAACACTAAACACTTATTTATGTATAATTACACTAAATGTAAATGGACTAAATGCACCAATAAAGAGACAGAGAGTCACAGACTGGATAAAGAAACACAAACCGTCTATATGCTGCCTACAAGAGACACACCTTAGACTTAGAGACACAAACAAACTAAAACTCAAAGGATGGAAAAAATATATCAAGCAAACAATAAGCAAAAAGGAAGAGGAGTAGCAATATTAATTTCTGACAAAATAGACTTTAGACTTAAATCCGCCACAAAGGACAAAGAAGGACACTATATAATGATAAAAGGGACAATTGATCAGGAAGACATAACCATATTAAATATTTATGCACCCAATGACAGGGCTGCAAGATACATAAATCAAATTTTAACAGAATTGAAAAGTGAGATAGACACCGCCACATTTATAGTACGAGACTTCAACACACCACTTTCGGAGAAGGACAGGACATCCAGTAAGAAGCTCAATAGAGACACGGAAGACCTAATTACAACAATCAACCAACTTGACCTCATTGACTTATACAGAACTCTCCACCCAACTGCTGCAAAATATACTTTTTTTTCTAGTGCACATGGAACATTCTCTAGAATAGACCACATATTAGGTTATAAAACAAATCTTTGCAGAATCCAAAACATCGAAATATTACAAAGCATCTTCTCAGACCAGAAGGCAATGAAGCTAGAAATCAATAACAGAAAAACTAGGGAAAAGAAATCAAATACTTGGAAACTGAACAATACCCTCCTGAAAAAAGACTGGGTTATAGAAGACATTAAGGAGGGAATAAGGAAATTCTTAGAAAGCAACGAGAATGAAAATACTTCCTATCAAAACCTTTGGGACACAGCAAAAGCAGTGCTCAGAGGCCAATTTATATTGATAAATGCACACATACAAAAAGAAGAAAGAGCCAAAATCAGAGAACTGTCCCGACAACTTGAACAAATAGAAAGTAAGCAACAAAAGAACCCCTCAGGCACCAGAAGAAAACAAATAATAAAAATTAGAGCTGAACTAAATGAATTAGAGAACAGAAAAACAATTGAAAGAATTAACAAAGCCAAAAGCTGATTCTTTGAAAAAATTAACAAAATTGATAAACCATTGGCTAGACTGACTAAAGAAAAACAGGAAAGGAAACAAATAACCCGAATAAGAAACGAGAAGGACCACAGCACAACAGAACCAAATGAAATTAAAAGAATCATTTCAGATGACTACGAAAAATTGTACTCTAACAAATTTGAAAACCTAGAAGAAATGGATAAATTCTTGGAAAAATACTACCTACCTAAACTAACACATTCAGAAGTAGAACAACTAAATAGACCCATAACAAAAAAAGAGATTGAAACGGTAATCAAAAAACTTCCAACAAAAAAAAGTCCTGGCCCAGATGGCTTCACTGCAGAGTTCTTCCAAACCTTCAGAGAAGACTTAACACCATTACTATTGAAGGTATTTCAAAGCATAGAAAAAGATGGAATACTACCCAACTCATTCTATGAAGCTACCATCTCCCTGATACCAAAACCAGGTAAAGACATTACAAAAAAAGAAAATTTTAGACCTATATCCCTCATGAACATTGATGCAAAAATCCTCAAAAAAATTCTAACCAATAGAATCCAACAACACATCAAAAAAATAATTCACCCTGAGCAAGTGGGATTTATACCAGGTATGCAAGGCTGGTTTAATATCAGAAAAACCATTAATGTAATCCATCACATAAATAAAACAAAAGATAAAAACCACATGATCTTATCAATAGATGCAGAAAAGGCATTTGACAAAGTTCAACACCCATTTATGATAAAAACTCTTACCAAAATAGGAATTGAAGGAAAATTCCTCAACATAATAAACGGCATCTATGCAAAGCCAACAGCCAATATCACTCTAAATGGAGAGAACCTGAAAGCATTTCCCTTGAGAACGGGAACCAGACAAGGATGCCCTTTATCACCACTCTTATTCAACATCGTGCTTGAAGTCCTAGCCAGGGCAATTAGGCTAGACAAAGAAATAAAGGGTATCCAGATTGGTAAGGAGGAAGTAAAGCTATCACTATTTGCAGATGACATGATCGTATACATGGAAAACCCTAAGGGATCCTCCAGAAAACTACTGAAACTAATAGAAGAGTTTGGAAGAGTCTCAGGTTATAAAATAAACATACAAAAATTACTTGGATTCCTCTACATCAACAAAAAGAACACCGAAGAGGAAATAACCAAATCAATACCATTCACAGTAGCCCCCAAGAAGATAAAATACTTAGGAATAAATCTTACCAAGGATGTAAAAGACCTATACAAAGAAAAGTATAAAACTCTGCTACAAGAAATTCAAAAGGACATACTTAAGTGGAAAAACATACCCTGCTCATGGATAGGAAGACTTAACATAGTAAAAATGTCTATTCTACCAAAAGCCATCTATTCATATAATGCACTTCCAATCCAAATACCAATGTCATATTTTAAGGGGATAGAGAAACAAATCACTAATTTCATATGGAAGGGAAAGAACCCCCGGATAAGCAAAACATTACTGAAAAAGAAGAAGAAAGTGGGAGGCCTCACTCTACCTGATTTCAGAACCTATTATACAGCTACAGTAGTCAAAACAGCCTGGTACTGGTACAACAACAGGCACATAGACCAATGGAACAGAATTGAGAACCCAGATATAAATCCATCCACGTATGAGCAGCTGATATTTGACAAAGGACCAGTGTCAGTCAATTGGGGAAATGATAGTCTTTTTAACAAATGGTGCTGGCAGAATTGGATATGCATTTGCAAAAGAATGAAACAGAAACCATACCTCACACCATGCACAAAAACTAACTCCAAGTGGATCAAAGACCTAAACATAAAGACTAAAATGATAAAGATCATGGAAGAAAAAATAGGATCAACCCTAGAAGCCCTAATACAGGGCATAAACAGAATACAAAACATTACCAAAAATGATGAAGAGAAACCAGATAACTGGGAGCTCCTAAAAATCAAACACCTATGCTCATCTAAAGACTTCACCAAAAGAGTAAAAAGACCACCTACAGACGGGGAAAGAATATTCAGCTATGACATCTCAGACCAGCGCCTGATCTCTAAAATCTATATGATTCTGTCAAAACTCAACCACAAAAAGACAAACAACCCAATCAAGAAGTGGGCAAAGGATATGAACACACATTTCACTAAAGAAGATATTCAGGCAGCCAACAGATACATGAGAAAATGCTCCCGATCATTAGCCATTAGAGAAATGCAAATTAAAACTACCATGAGATTCCATCTCATACCAACTAGACTGGCATTAACCCAAAAAACACAAAATAATAAATGTTGGAGAGGCTGCGGAGAGACTGGAACTCTCATACACTGCTGGTGGGATTGTAAAATGGTACAACCACTTTGGAAATCCATCTGGTGTTATCTTAAACAGTTAGAAACAGAACTACCATACAACCCAGAAATCCCACTCCTCGGAATATACCCTAGAGATACAAGAGACTTCACACAAACAGATATATGCACACCCATGTTTATTGCAGCTCTGTTTACAATAGCAAAAAGCTGGAAGCAACCAAGATGTCCGTCAACGGATGAATGGGTAAATAAATTGTGGTATATTCACACAATGGAATACTACGCATCGATAAAGAACAGTGTCGAATCTCTGAAACATTTCATAACATGGAGGAATCTGGAAGGCATTATGCTGAGCGAAATGATTCAGTTGCAAAAGGACAAATATTGTATAAGACCACTATTATAAGATCTTGAGAAATAGAAAAAACGGAGAAGAACACATACTTTTGTTGTTACAAAGGGGGGAGGGAGGGAGGGAGGGAGAGGGCTTTTTATTGATCAATCTGTAGATAAGAACTGCTTTGGGTAAAGGGAAAGACAACACTCAATACAAGGAAGGTCAGCCTAATTGGACTGGACTAAAAGCAAAGAGGTTTCCGGGATAAAATGAAAGCTTCAAAGGTCAGCTGAGCAGGGGCTGGGGTCTGGGGAACTTGGTTTGAGGGGACTTCTAAGTCAATGGGCAAAATAACTATTATGAAAATACTCTGCATCCCACTTTGAATTGTGGCGCCTGGGGTCCTAAATGCCAACAAGTGGCCATCTAAGATACATCAATTGGTCTCAACCCACCTGGAGCAAAGTCAAAGGAAGAACACCAAGGTCAAACGACAACTAAGAACCCAAGAGACAGAAAGGGCCACATGAACCAGAGACCTACATTATCCTGAGACCAGAAGAACTAGTTGGTGCCCGGTCAATCGACGTCTGCCCTGACAGGGAGCACAACAGACAACTCCTGAGGGAGCAGGAGACCAATGGGATACAGTCCCCAAATTCTCATGAAAAGACCATACCTAATGGTATGATTGCGACTAGAGGAATCCCAGAGACAACGCTCCCCAGAACTTCTGATGGCACAGGACAGGAACCATCCCCGAAGACAAATCATCAGGCATGAAAAGGACTGGTCAGTGGGGGGGAGAGAGATGCTGATGAAGAGTGAGCTAATTAAATCAGGTGGACACTGGAGAGTGTGTTGGCAACTCTTGACTGGAGGGGCGATGGGAAGATAGAGAGAGAGGGAAGATGGCAAAATTGGCACGAAACAAGAGACTGAAAGGGCTGACTCAATAGGGGGAGAGCAAGTGGGAGAAGGGAGTAAGATGTATGTAAACCTACATGTGACAGACTGATTGGAATGGTAAATGTTCACTTGAAGCTTAATAAAAATTAATTTAAAAAATTTTATTGTGATAAGTATATATGTAACAAAACATTCGCCATTTCAACAATTTACACATGTACAATTCAGCATCACTGTGTTAATCCTGTTGTGCAGCCATCACCATTATCCATTTCCAAATTTTTCTGTGGTTTTTTTTTTTAATAACTTTTATTAAGCTTCAAGTGAACATTTACAAATCGAATCAGTCTGTCACATATAAGTTTACATACATCTCACTCCCTACTCCCACTTGCTCTCCCCCTCTTGAGTCAGCCCTTTCAGTCTCTCCTTTCTTGACAATTTTGCCGGCTTCCCTCTCTTTCTATCCTCCCATCCCCCCTCCAGACAAGAGTTGCCAACACAATCTCAAGTGTCCACCTGATATAATTAGCTCACTCTTCATCAGCGTCTCTCTCCCACCCGCTGACCAGTCCCTTTCATTTCTGATGAGTTGTCTTCGGGGATGGTTCCTGTCCTGTGTCAACTGAAGGTCTGGGGAGCATGGCCGCCGGGATTCCTCCAGTCTCAGTCAGACCACTAAGTTTGGTCTTTTTATGAGAATTTGGGGTCTGTATCCCACTGATCTCCTGCTCCCTCAGGGGTCCTCTGCTGTGCTCCCTGTCAGGGCAGTCATCGATTGTGGCCGGGCACCAACTAGTTCTTCTGGTCTCAGGATGATGTAGGTCTCTGGTTCATGTGGCCCTTTCTGTCTCTTGGGCTCTTAGTTGTCGTGTGGCCTTGGTGTTCTTCATTTTCCTTTGCTCCAGGTGGGTTGAGACCAATTGCTGCATCTTTGATGGCCACTTGTTAGCATTTAATACCCCAGACGCCACATTTCAAAGTGGGATGCAGAATGATTTCATAATAGAATTATTTTGCCAATTGACTTAGAAGTCCCCGCAAACCATGTTCCCCAGACCCCCGCACTTGCTCCGCTGACCTTTGAAGCATTCATTTTATCCCAGAAACTTCTTTGCTTTTGGTCCAGTCCAATTGAGCTGACCTTCCATGTATTGAGTGTTGTCTTTCCCTTCACCTAAAGCAGTTCTTATCTACTGATTAATCAATAAAAAACCCTCTCCCACCCTCCCTCCCTCCCCCCCCTCGTAACCACAAAAGTATGTGTTCTTCTCAGGTTTACTATTTCTCAAGATCTTATAATAGTGGTCTTATACAATATTTGTCCTTTTGCCTCTGACTAATTTCACTCAGCATAATGCCTTCCAGGTTCCTCCATGTTATGAAATGTTTCAGAGATTCGTCACTGTTCTTTATCGATGCGTAGTATTCCATTGTGTGAATATACCACAATTTATTTACCCATTCATCCGTTGATGGACACCTTGGTTGCTTCCAGGTTTTTGCTATTGTAAACAGAGCTGCAATAAACATGGGTGTGCATGTATCTGTTTGTATGAAGGCTCTTGTATCTCTAGGGTATATTCCTAGGAGTGGGATTTCTGGGTTGTATGGTAGTTCTATTTCTAACTGTTTAAGATAACGCCAGATAGATTTCCAAAGTGGTTGTACCATTTTACATTCCCACCAGCAGTGTATGAGAGTTCCAATCTCTCCGCAGCCTCTCCAACATTTATTATTTTGTGATTTTTGGATTAATGCCAGCCTTGCTGGTGTGAGATGGAATCTCATGGTAGTTTTAATTTGCATTTCTCTAATGGCTAATGATCGGGAGCATTTTCTCATGTATCTGTTCGCTGCCTGAATATCTTCTTTAGTGAAATGTGTGTTCATATCCTTTGCCCACTTCTTGATTGGGTTGTTTGTCTTTTTGTGGTTGAGTTTTGACAGAATCATATAGATTTTAGAGATCAGGCGCTGGTCGGAGATGTCATAGCTGAATATTCTTTCCCAGTCTGTAGGTGGTCTTTTTACTCTTTTGGTGAAGTCTTTAGATGAGCATAGGTGTTTGATTTTTAGGAGCTCCCAGTTATCTGGTTTCTCTTCATCATTTTTGGTAATGTTTTGTATTCTGTTTATACCTTGTATTAGGGCTCCTAGGGTTGTCCCAATTTTTTCTTCCATGATCTTTATCGTTTTAGTCTTTATGTTTAGGTCTTTGATCCACTTGGAGTTAGTTTTTGTGCATGGTGTGAGGTATGGGTCCTGTTTCATTTTTTTGCAAAGGGATATCCAGTTATGCCAGCACCATTTGTTAAAAAGGCTATCTTTTCCCCAGTTAATTGACACTGGTCCTTTGTCAAATATCAGCTGCTCATACGTGGATGGATCTATGTCTGGGTTCTCAATTCTGTTCCATTGGTCTATGTGTCTGTTGTTGTACCAATACCAGGCTGTTTTGACTACTGTGGCTGTATAATAGGTTCTGAAGTCAGGTAAGGCGAGGCCTCCCACTTTCTTCTTCTTTTTCAGTAGTGCTTTGCTTATCCGGGGCTTCTTTCCCTTCCATATGAAATGGGTGATTTGTTTCTCTATCCCCTTAAAATATGACATTGGAATTTGGATCGGAAGTGCGTTAAATGTATAGATGGCTTTTGGTAGAATAGACATTTTTACTATGTTAAGTCTTCCTATCCATGAGCAGGGTATGTTTTTCCACTTAAGTATGTCCTTGTTAATTTCTTGTAGTAGAGCTTTGTAGTTTTCTTTGTATAGGTCTTTTACATCCTTGGTAAGATTTATTCCTAAGTATCTTATCTTCTTGGGGGCTACTGTGAATGGTATTGATTTGGTGATTTCCTGTTCGGTGTTCTTTTTGTTGATGTAGAGGAATCCAAGTGATTTTTGTATGTTTATTTTATAACCTGAGACTCTTCCAAACTCTTCTATTAGTTTCAGTAGTTTTCTGGAGGATTCCTTAGGGTTTTCTGTGTATATAATCATGTCATCTGCAAATAGTGATAACTTTACTTCTTCCTTGCCAATCCGGATACCTTTTATTTCTTTGTCTAGCCTAATTGCCCTGGCTAAGACTTCCAACACGATGTTGAATAAGAGCGGTGATAAAGGGCATCCTTGTCTGGTTCCCGTTCTCAAGGGAAATGCTTTCAGGTTCTCTCCATTTAGAGTGATATTGGCTGTTGGCTTTGCATAGATGCCGTTTATTATGTTGAGGAATTTTCCTTCAATTCCTATTTTGGTAAGAGTTTTTATCATAAATGGGTGTTGGACTTTGTCAAATGCCTTTTCTGCATCAATTGATAAGATCATGTGGTTTTTGTCTTTTGTTTTATTTATGTGATGGATTACATTAATGGTTTTTCTGATATTAAACCAGCCTTGCATACCTGGTATAAATCCCACTTGATCAGGGTGAATAATTTTTTTGATGTGTTGTTGGATTCTATTGGCTAGAATTTTGTTGAGGATTTTTGCATCAATGTTCATGAGGGATATAGGTCTAAAATTTTCTTTTTTTGTAATGTCTTTACCTGGTTTTGGTATCAGGGAGATGGTGGCTTCATAGAATGAGTTGGGTAGTATTCCGTCATTTTCTATGCTTTGGAATACCTTTAGTAGTAGTGGTGTTAACTCTTCTCTGAAAGTTTGGTAGAACTCTGCAGTGAAGCCGTCCGGGCCAGGGCTTTTTTTTTATTGGGAGTTTTTTGATTACCGTTTCAATCTCTTTTTTTGTTATGGGTCTATTTAGTTGTTCTACTTCTGAATGTGTTAGTTTAGGTAGGTAGTGTTTTTCCAGGAATTCATCCATTTCTTCTAAGTTTGCAAATTTGTTCGAGTACAATTTTTCATAATAATCTGAAATGATTCTTTTAATTTCATTTGGTTCTGTTGTGATGTGGTCCTTCTCATTTCTTATTCCGGTTAGTTGTTTCCTTTCCTGTATTTCTTTAGTCAGTCTAGCCAATGGTTTATCAATTTTGTTAATTTTTTCAAAGAACCAGCTTTTGGCTTTGTTAATTCTTTCAATTGTTTTTCTGTTCTCTAATTCATTTAGTTCAGCTCTAATTTTTATTATTTGTTTTCTTCTGGTGCCTGATGGATTCTTTTGTTGCTCACTTTCTATTTGTTCAAGTTGTAGGGACAGTTCTCTGCTTTTGGCTCTTTCTTCTTTTTGTATGTGTGCATTTATTGATATAAATTGACCTCTGAGCACTGCTTTTGCTGTGTCCCAGAGGTTTTGATAGGAAGTATTTTCATTCTCGTTGCTTTCTATGAATTTCCTTATTCCCTCCTTAATGTCTTCTATAACCCAGTCTTTTTTCAGAAGGGTGTTGTTCATTTTCCAAGTATTTGATTTCTTTTCCCTAGTTTTTCTGTTATTGTTCTCTAGTTTTTTTGCCTTGTGGTCTGAGAAGATGCTTTGTAATATTTCGATGTTTTGGACTCTGCAAAGGTTTGTTTTATGACCTAATATGTGGTCTATTCCATGTGCGTTAGAAAAAAAAGCATACTTTGCAGCAGTTGGGTGGAGAGTTCTGTATAAGTCAATGAGGTCAAGTTGGTTGATTGTTGTAATTAGATCTTCCGTGTCTCTGTTGAGCTTCTTACTGGATGTCCTGTCCTTCTCCGAAAGTGGTGTGTTGAAGTCTCCTACTATAAATGTGGCGGTGTCTATCTCACTTTTCAATTCTGTTAAAATTTGATTTATGTATCTTGCAGCCCTGTCATTGGGTGCATAAATATTTAATATGGTTATGTCTTCCTGATCAATTGTCCCTTTTATCATTATATAGTGTCCTTCTTTATCCTTTGTGGTGGATTTAAGTCTAAAGTCTATTTTGTCAGAAATTAATATTACTACTCCTCTTCTTTTTTGCTTATTGTTTGCTTGATATACTTTTTTCCATGCTTTGAGTTTTAGTTTGTTTGTGTCTCTAAGTCTAAGGTGTGTCTCTTGTAGGCAGCATATAGATGGATCGTGTTTCTTTATCCAGTCTGTGACTCTCTGTCTCTTTATTGGTGCATTTAGTCCATTTACATTCAGGGTAATTATAGATAAATCAGTTTTTAGTGCTGTCATTTTGATGTCTTTTTATGTGTGTTGTTGACAATTTCATTTTTCCACATACTTTTTTGTGCTGAGGCGTTTTTCTTAGTAAATTGTGAGATCCTCATTTTCATAGTGCTTGACTTTATGTTAGTTGAGACGTTACGTTTTTCTTGGTTTTTATCTTGAGTTATAGAGTTGTTATACCTTTTTGTGGTTACCTTATTATTTACCCCTATTTTTCTAAGTAAAAACCTAACTTGTATTGTTCTATATCGCCTTGTATCACTCTCCATATGGCAGTTCAATGCTTCCTGTATTTAGTCCCTCTTTTTGATTATTGTGATCTTTTACCTATTGACTTCCATGATTCCCTGTTATGTGTATTTTTTTTTAATTAATCTTAATTTGTTTGTTTTTGTGATTTCCCTATTCGAGTTGATATCAGGACATTCTGTTTTGTGACCTTGTGTTGTGCTGATATCTGATATTGGTTCCCTGACCAAACAATATCCTTTAGTATTTCTTGTAGCTTTGGTTTGGTTTTTGCAAATTCTCTAAACTTGTGTTTGTCTGTAAATATCTTAATTTCGCCTTCATATTTCAGAGAGAGTTTTGCTGGATATATGATCCTTGGCTGGCAGTTTTTCTCCTTCAGTGTTCTGTATATGTCGTCCTATTCCCTTCTTGCCTGCATGGTTTCTGCTGAGTAGTCAGAACATATTCTTACTGATTCTCCCTTGAAGGAAACCTTTCTTTTCTCCCTGGCTGCTTTTAAAATTTTCTGTTTGTCTTTGGTTTTGGTGAGTTTGATGATAATATGTCTTGGTGTTTTTCTTTTTGTATCAATCTTAAATGGGGTTCGATGAGCATCTTGGATAGCTATCCTTTCGTCTTTCATGATGTCAGGGAAGTTTTCTGTCAGGAGTTCTTCCACTATTTTCTCTGTGTTTTCTGTCCCCCCTCCCTGTTCTGGGACTCCAATCACCCGCAGGTTATCCTTCTTGATAGAGTCCCACATAATTCTTAGGGTTTCTTCATTTTTTTTAATTCTTTTATCTGATTTTTTTTCAGCTATGTTGGTGTTGATTCCCTGGTCCTCCAGATGTCCCAGTCTGCATTCTAATTGCTCGAGTCTGCTCCTCTGACTTCCTAGTGCATTGTCTAATTCTGTTATTTTATTGTTAATCTTTTGGATTTCTACATGTTGTCTCTCTATGGATTCTCGCAACTTATTAATTTTTCCAGTATGTTCTTGAATAATCTTTTTGAGTTCTTCAACAGTTTTATCAGTGTGTTCCTTGGCTTTTTCTGCAGTTATCCTAATTTCATTTGTGATATCATTAAGCATTCTGTAAATTAGTTTTTTATATTCTGTGTCTGATAATTCCAAGATTGTATCTTCATTTGGGAAAGATTTTGATTCTTTTGTTTGGGGGGTTGGAGAAGCTGTCATGGTCTGCTTCTTTAAGTGGTTTGATATGGATTGTTGTCTCCGAGCCATCACTGGGAAACTAGTTTTTCCAGAAAATCCGCTAAAAAAAAAAAATGCAGTCAGATCCCTATCAGAGTTTTCCCTCTGGCTCAGGCTATTCAGATGTTAATGAAGCCGCCTGGGGAGGGTGGGGGAGGGAACAGAGAGATAGGAGAGTAGCACCTCAGAATATAGCCAGAGTTGCTTGTCTTGCTTGGAATGACTATATATCTGAGACTCCCGTGAGGCGCGTCGCCTATGTGTGCTGGCTGTGTGGAGATTTCCCCCAGGGGGTCTGGCCCGCTGGAGTCACGGTCAGATCCTCCGCTTCCAGCCCCACGCCCAGCGTCAAGGCTCCCCTACTGGGACGGTGCACTCTCGACTCCAAAATCAGTCGCTGCCTCCCGGGGACTTCTCGTCCCTCCAGCCGCGTGGCTGTGTCACCTCCGAGAACCAGTTGGGCCTCCTCCCGGGGTTAGTTCAGATGGGTGGAGCAGGTCCCTGTGCTTGTGCCGTGACCGAGTGTCCCGGCTGGGACGCTGTTCTCCCCGCTCCAATACCAGTCGCCGCCTCCCAGGGACTTCTCCTACCGGCTGCGTCCCACGCCGCCCGCGCGACCTGGCTGGTCCCCTTCCCGGGGTTAGTTCAGGGGGGTGGAGCAACTCTCCGTGTTTATGCCGTACCTGCGTCCAGTCCAAATCCCTGCGGGACGGTTCCCCGGCTCGGATGCTGCTCTTTCTGCTCCAAGACCAGTCACTGCCTCCCGCGGACTTCTCCTACCGGCTGCGTGCCACGCCGCCCGTGGAACCGGCTGGTCCCCCTCCCGGGGTTAGTTCAGGGGGGTGGAGCCGCTCTCTGTGCTTGTGCCGTACCTGACTGGTACGCTGGCTCCAGGCTCTGGAAACAATCGCTGCTTCCCCGTATTAGTTCGTTCTCCGTCTCTAAATCTGAGTTTGTTGTTCAGGGTTCGTAGATTGTTATGTATGTGATCGATTCACTTGTTTTTCCGTGTCTTTGTTGTAAGAGGGATCTGAGGTAGCGTCTGCCTAGTCCGCCATCTTGGCTCCGCCCCCCCTCTTTTCTGTGGTTTTTAACAGGAGCTCAGTGTCCCCCTAAGCAATGAGTTCCTCCTCCCCCCAGCATTCCTCTGGTAACCATTAATAAAATATAAGTGGAATCATACAATATTTGTCCTTTTGTGACTGACGTATTTCACCCAGGATGATGTTTTCAAGGGTCATCCGTGTTGTGGCATGTACCAGGTCTTCATCTTTATGGCTGAGTAATATTCCATTGTATATATGTACCGCATTTTGTTTATCCGTTCATCTGCTGATGGACATTTAGGCTGTTTCCATCTTCTCGCTGTTGTAAATAATGCTGCAATGAACACTGGTGCGCATGTATCTGTTCAGGTTTCTGCTTTCTATTCTTTTAGGTATATACTTAGAATGCAGGATTGTATGGTAATTCTGTATTTAACTTTTTGAGTTGCCAGACTGTAGCAGCTGTACCATTTACAATTCTACCAGCAATGATTGAGGGTTCCTCTGTCTCCATGTCTTCACCAACACCTGTTGTTTCCATACTTTAAATCCTAGCCATCTTAGTCGGAATGAAATAATGTTTCACTGTGATTTGAATTTGCATTTTCCTAATGGCTAATGATGTTGAGCGTCTTTTCATGTATTTGTTGGTCATTTGTATTTCTTCTTTAGTGAAATGTCTATTCAAGTCCTTTGCCCATTTTTTGATTGGGTGGTTTGTCTTTTTGTTTTTAAATTGTAGTAGTTCTTTCTAAATTCTGCATATTAAATGCTTATCAGATATATGGTTCCCAAAACTTTTCTCTCAATCTTTAGGTCATCTCTTCACATTGATTATAAAGTCCTTTGATGAGCAAAATTTTTTATTGTGATGAGGTACATGTATCTATTTCAGAGCTTCCTTTTTTGTTTTTTTTTTTTTTTAAAGAGAAACTAGATATCTGGACTTTTATGTGACATTTCCTGACTTAAAAAAAAAAATTATTGTGCTTTAAGTGAAAGTTTACAAATCAAGGCAGTCTCTCACACAAATACTTATATACACTTTGCTACATACTCCCAGTTACTCTCCCCCTAATGAGACAGCCCGCTCTCTCCCTCCACTCTCTTTTTTCGTGTCCATTTTGCCAGCTTCTAACTCCCTCTAGCCTCTCATCTTCCCTCCAGGCAGGAGATGCCAACATAGTCTCAAGCGTCCACCTGATCCATGAAGCTCACTCCTCACCAGCATCCCTTTCCAACCCATTGTCCAGTCCAATCCCTGTATGAAGAGTTGGCTTTGGGAATGGTTCCTGTCCTAGGCCAACAGAAGGTCTGGGGGCCATAACCACCAGGGTCCTTCTAGTCTCAGTCAGACCATTAAGTCTGGTCTTTCTACGAGAATTTGGGGTCTGCACCCCACTGCTCTGCTGCTCCCTCAGGGGTTCTTTGTTGCATTCCCTGTCAGGGCAGTCATTGGTTGTAACCAGGCACAATCTAGGTCTTCCAGTCCCAGGCTGATGTAGCCTCTGGTTTACGTGGCCCTTTCTGTCTCTTGGGCTCATAATTACATTGTGTCTTTTGCGGTCTTCATTCTCCTTTGCTCCAGGTGGGTTGAGACCAATTGATGCATCTTAGATGGTCTCTTGCTAGCGTTTAAGACCCCAGACTCCACTCTCCAAAGCTGGATGCAGAATGTTTTCTTAAAGCTCTTCTTATGCCAATTGACTTAGATGTCTGCTGAAATCATGGTCCTCAAACCCCCTCCAATGCTACGTTGGCCTTCAAAGCATTCAGTTTATTCAGGAAACTTCTTTGCTTTTGGTTTAGTCCAGTTGTGCTGACCTCCCCTGTATTGTGTGTTGTCTTTCTCTTCACCTAAAGTAGTTCTTATATACTATCTAATTAGCGACTACCCCTCTCCCACCCTCCCTCCTCTCGTAACCATCAAAGAATATTTTCTTCTCTGTTTAAACTATTTTTTTGAGTTCTTATAATAGTGATTTTATACAGCATTTGTCCTTTTGCAACTGACTAATTTCACTCAGCATAATGCCTTCCAGTTTCCTCCATGTTATAAAATGTTTCACAGATTCGTCACTGTTCTTTATCGATGTGTAGTATTCCATTGTGTGAATATACCATAATTGATTTATCCATTCATCCTTTGATGGACACCTTGGTTGCTTCCGTCTTTTTGCTATTGTAAACAGTGCTGCAATGAACATGGGTGTGCATATATCTGTTCGTGTAAAGGCTCTTATTTCTCTAGGATATATTCCAAGGAGTGGGATTGCTGGATCATACGGTAGTTCTATTTCCAGCTTTTTAAGGACGTGCCAAATCGATTTCCAAAATGGTTGTACCATTTTACATTCCCACCAGAAGTGTATAAGTGTTCCAGTCTCTCCACAGCCTCTCCAACATTTATTATTTTATGTTTTTTGGATTAATGGCAGTCTTGTTGCAGTGAGATGAAACTTCATTGTAGTTTTGATTTGCATTTCTCTAATGGCTAATGATCGTGAGCATTTCCTCATGTATCTGTTAGCTACCTGAATGTCTTCTTTAGTGAAGTGTCTGTTCATATCTTTTGCCCATTTTTAATTGGGTTATTTGTCTTTTTGTAGTTGAATTTTCGCAGTATGATGTGGATTTTAGAGATCAGGCACTGATTGGAAATGTCATAGCCAAAAACTTTTTCCCAGTCTGTAGGTAATCTCTTTACCCTTTTGGTGAAGTCTTTGGATGAGCATAGGTGTTTGATTTTTAGGAGCTTCCAGTTATCTAGTTTTTCTTCTGCATTCCTAATGTTTTGTATACTGTTTATGTCATGTATTAGGGCTCCTAATGTTGTCCCTGTTTTTTCTTCCATGATCTTTATAGTCTCAGATTTTATATTTCAGTCTTTGATCCATTTTGAGCTCGTTTTTGTGCATGGAGTGAGGTATGGGTCTTGTTTCATTTTTTTGCAGATGGGTATCTGAAAGTGGTGTGTTGGAATCTCCTACTCTTTTTGTGGCGCTGTCTATCTCACTCTTCAATGCTGATAGAGTTTGTTTTATGTATCTTGTAGCCCTGTCATTGGGTGCATAAATATTTAATATGGTTATATCTTCTTGGTATATTGTCCCTTTAATCATTTTATAGTGTTCTTCCTTATTCTTTATGATGGATTTAACTTTAAAGTCTATTTTGTCAGAAATTAGTATTGCCACTCCTGCTCTTTTTTGATTGTTGTTTGCTTGATATATATTTTTTCCATCCTTTGAGTTTTAGTTTATGTCTCCAAGTCTAAGGTGTGTCTTTGTAGGCAACATATAGACAGATGGTGTTTTTTAATCCATTCTGCCACTTTCTTTCTCTTTATTGGTGCATTTAGTCCATTTACATTCAGCATAATTATGGATAGGTATGAATTTAGTGCTATCATTTTGATGTCTTTTTTGTGTGTTGTTCACAGTTTCTTTTTCCCACTTGATTTTATGTGCTGAGTAGATTTTCTTTATATATTGTCCTTTCCTCATATTCGTTGTTGTTGATTTTGTTTCTACTAAGTCTCTATATTTTTCTCGTATTTTATTTTGATGTGTAGGATAGTTTGCCTCCTTTGTGGTTACCTCATTATTTTCCCCTATTTTTCTAAATTTAAACCTAGCTTTTATTTCTTTGTATCACCTTATCTTCCTCTCCATATGGAAAATCTATGACTAGATTTCTTAGTCCCTTTTTATTGTCTTAATGTTGTTTTCTTTTACTTAATAACATCTGTGTTACCCTGTTTTGAGCATTTTTGAAAATCTGTATTCATTTTTTTGATTTCCCTGTCTGGGTTGACTTCTGATTGCTCTGTCCAGTGTTCTAGTCTTGGGTTGATACCTGATATTATTGATTTTGTAACCAAAGAACTCCCTTTAGTATTTCTTACAGTTTTGGTTTGGTTTTGATGAATTCCCTAAACTTCTGTTTATCTGGAAATTTCACCTTCATATTTGAGAGACAGTGTTCCTGGATATAAGATTCTTGGCAGGCAATTTTTTTCATTCAATTTTTTATATAACTCATCCCATTGGCCTCTTGTCTGCATGGTTTCTGCCAAGTAGTCCGACCTTATTCTTATTGGCTGTCCTTTGTAGGTGACTTTTTGTTTATCACTAGCTGCTCTTAAAATTCTCTCTTTATGTTTGGTTTTGGCAAGTTTGATTATAACATGTCTTGGTGACTTTCTTTTAACATCTACCTTATGTGGAGTTCAATGAGCATCTTGGATAGATGTCTTCCCAACTTTCATGATATCAGGAGATTTTTCTGCCAATAAATCTTCAAAAATTCTCTCTGTATTTTCTGTTATCCCTCCCTGTTCTGGTACTCCAATCACTCATAGGGTACTTCTCTTGATAGAATCCTACATGATTCTTAAGGTTTCTTCATTTTTTTAAATTCTTTTGTCTGATTTTCTTTCAAATATATTAGTGCCAAGTGCTTTATCTTCAAGTTCAGAAATTCTGCCTTCCACTTGCTCAAATCTGCTTCTCCGACTTTCTGTTGAGTTGTCTACTTCTGTAATTTATTGTTAATCTTCTGAATTTCTGATTCCTGCCTGTCTATGGATTTTTCCAGCTTATTAAATTTTTATTCCTGTTCCTGAGTAATCTTCTAATTTCTTCAATTGCTTTATCTGTGCGTTCCTTTGCTTGTTCTCCATATTGCCTCATTTCCTTCCTGATGTCTTGAAGTGTTTTGTATATTAATCCTTTATATTCTGCCTCTGGTAATTCGAGGAAGGCACTTTCATGTAGAAGATCCCTGGATTCTTTGTTTTGAGAGCTTGTTGAGGCTATCATGGCCTGTTCCTTTATTTGACTTGATATTGACTGTTGTCTCTGAGACATCTATAAGTTATTGTATTAGTTTATTTTGTTTGCTTACTGTTTTATAGATTCTTTGTTTGTTTTATTTTGATATGCCCAAATGGGTTGCTTGAGTGAGCTAGCTTGATTATTTTTGCCTTTGGAGCTCCGACACCCTGTCCCCAGATGGCTAGAGTTGTTATCTGGTATAAAAGTCTAGGAACCCATTCACGTTTCTTTATGAATTCAGCTCAGGTGTCCAGGTAGCTGATCAACAAGTGTGTGGTACAGGCTCTGTCCTAAAGTCTTAGAGGGTCAGAAGTGATTGGTGTAGGTTCTGGTATCTGGTTGCAGCAGGAGGTCACACCCTGAACAAGGCAGGGGGCTGAGAATCATCCCTTACGTGTCTCTGAGGAAAGCATGTCCCTGTTCCCTACAATATACAAGTGGATGGTTTCTGCAGACGGACCGTGGGCTCCCAATGTTTTTGGTTGCAAGGACTGGGAGGTGCCAGTTATCCTTGGACCCCTGTCATGGGTGGCTGGGTGATGTAAGTGGACCTACCAGTCCTTAGGTCCCTGATGTGGGTAGGTGAGAACGCTGTTTAATAGTCAAAGCAATGTCAAACATCAAACACCCACTTCTCTGCCACACAGCTGAAATGGTTGGAGTCTGCTAACAAGGGCCTATTCCCCTGAAATAGGTCCACACAGGTCCATGCAGAGGGGAAAGGTATTCAAAGCCCATGGACCGTTTATGCCTGGACAGGTGCTGCTTCTGTCCTGAGCTACTCCGGTTAGTGGAGCTGGCAAATTATCTTTTCCCTGAATTGCAAATTTATTCCTTCTCAAATGCCAGGAGGATGGCTCTAGGTGCTCAACAGGGCCTATGTCAGGCCTAGGGAAGTCAGTCAATGAAGCCGGCTTGGGAACAGGGGGTGGGGTGCAGTAAAGTATATGCAAGTACTTAGCTTTTGCCAAGAGTGCTCTTCTTCTCTGGTTCCGGAGGTTTGAGTAGACTGTGTGATTGGCTGCTTCTTCCTGAGGAAACTGTGGCCGAAAGCTAATACCAGCCCGCCGCTGTTGCTCCTGGGAATAGTGCCTGAGGGGTCCCCGAGATTCAGGTCTGGTAACTCCTCTCTGCTTCTGAACTGTCTCTTCCTCCCCCTCCCGCTCAGTTCTTTTTCTAAGCTTGCCTTTGAAGTCCGGGACTCCTCGCATGTCATAAATATACTAATTTCACTTGTTTTTTCTGGTCTTTGTTGTAAAGAGGGCTTGCCAGAAGCGTCTGTCTATTCTGCCATCTTGGCTCTGCCTCCCCACTTCTCCTTTCTTATCAAACTGATTTAGCACCCTTGTAAACAATCAACTGACTACACATGTATTTTATGGGGGGGGTCTTCAATTCTATTCCATTGATCTATCTGTCATTAAACCAGTTTCAGGCTCTTTCGATTACTGTAGCTCTATAGTATGTTCTGATATTGGAAAGTGTGAGGTCTCCTACTATGTATTTCTACAGTGTGTTGGCTATTTGGGGCCTCTTACCTTCCCATGGAGCCCTGGTGCCACAGTGGTTAAGAGATCAGCTGCTAACCAAAGGTCAATTGTTCAAATCCACCAGCTGTTTCTTGGAAACCCTATGAAGCAGTCCTGCTCTGTCTCTATGTGCTGGAATCAACTCGATGGCAATGGGTTTGTTTTGGTTTTTTGCCTTTCCATATAAAGCTGAGATTAGTTTTTCCATTTCTGTAAAAAAAAAAAAAAGTTGCTATGTTCATCAGGATTATGTTGAGTATAGATTGCTTTGGATAGAATTGAGATTTTCACAATATTAAGTCTTTCAATCCATGAGTGTGAAATGTCTTTCCATTTATTTAGGTCTGTTTTTCTCTCTTCCAGTAGTGTTTTATAGTTTTTGTTGTATAAGTCCTTCACACACATTGTTAGGTCTATTCCTATGCATTTTATTCCATTTAGATGCTATTGTAAATGGAATTGTTTTCTTGATTTCCTCTTCAGATTTCTCCTTGTTGGTGTATAAAAACCCAACTAATTTTTGTGTGTTGATCTTGTACCCTGCAACTTTCTGTAATTCTTCAATCAGTTCTACAGGGTTCCTAGTGGATTCTTTGGACTTTTCTATACATAGCATTGTGTTATCTATAAATATAGTTTTACTTCTTCCCTTCCAATTTAGACATTTTATTTCTTTTTTGTATCTTATTGCTTTGTCTATGACTTCCAGTATGATATTGAATAGAAATGGTGATAGTGGGTATCCTGGTCTCATTCCCATTCTCAGGTGCAAGACTCTCAATCTTTCTCCATTGATTGTAATTTTGGCTGTTGGTTTTTCATAGATGCCCTTTATCATGTTGAGGAAATTTCCTTCTATTCCTATCTTGTTGGGAGCTTTTATCAGGAAAAGGTGTTGGATTTTATCAAATGCCTTTTGTACATCTATTGAGATGATCATGTTGTTCTTTTCTTATGTTCTATTAATGTGTAAAAAATTGATAGATTTCCCAATGATGAACCACCCTTACATTCCTGGAATAAATCCCACTTAATCATGCAGCATAATTCTTTTAATACTTTGTTGAATTTTGTTGGATTTTTGAGTGCATATTCACGAGGGATATAGATTTGCAGCTTTCTTTTCTTGTGATGTCTTTGTATGGTTTTGCTATCAAGGTAATGCTGGCTCCATAGAATAAGTTAGGGAGTATTCCTTTCTATTCTATGTTTTGGAAGAGTTTGAGCATGGTTGGTGCCAATTCTCTGAATATTTGGTAAAATTATCCAATGAAGCCATCTGGTCCAGGGCTTTTTGTTGTTGTTGTTGAAAGGTTTTTGATTACTGATACAATTGCTTATCTTATTATGGGTTCGTTGAGATTTTCTACCTCTTTTTGTGTTAGTTTATGTGTTTCTAGGAATTTGTCCATTTCATCTAAGTTTTTAAATTTGTTGAAGTGCAACTTTTCAGAGTACTCTGTTATGATTTGTATTATTTTCATTTTATTTCCTGTTGTCTCCAATTTCATTTCTTAATTAGGTTATTTGCATCCTCTCACTTTTTTCTTTGTCAATCTAGTTAGAGTTTTGTCAATTTTATGTATCCTTTTTAAAGAACCAATTTTGGTTTTGTTGAGTTTCTCTATTCTACTAGTCACTATTTCCGCTTTGATCTTTATTATTTCCTTTCTTCTGGTAGATCTGGGCTTAGTTTGCACTTCTTTTTCTAGTTTCCAAGTTCTTGATTTAGATCATTTATTTGAGAACTTTTCTCTTTTTTTGATGTAGGAATTTATTCTTGTAAATTTCAGTTGATGACTGCCTATACTGTGTAACATAGGTTATGGTATGTTATGTTTTCATGTTTTTGTTTAACTCCAAATATTTTTTTTTTAATTTCACTCTTGACTTATTGCTTGTCCCATCGTTGTTGAATAGTGTGTTATTTTGTTTCCATGTATTTATGCCTTTTCTACTTTTTCTTGTATTATTCATTTCTAAATGATTTATGTGTGGTTGGAGAAGATACTTTGTATCATTTAAAACTTTTAAAACTTGTTGAGGTTTGTTTTGACACGGAATAATCTTTTTTAAAAAAATAACATTTTGTTGTGTTTTTGGTGAAAGTTTACGCAGCAAGTTAGATTCCCCTTTGACATTTTCTACATATATTGATCAATGACATTAGTTACATTTTTCACATTGTGTAAACATTCTCATTAACTGTGTTCTGGTAAAATAATCTTTAATACGAAAAATTTTACTGAGATGAAGAATATTTAATAATGACCAATGTTCATACATTAATGAAGATATAATAATTATAAACATATACTTATCTAAAAACAGAGCCTTTAAATATATAAAGCAAAAACTGAAACAACTAAAGAGAGAAATCAGCAATTCAACAGTAAAGACTAGGTACTTCAATATGCTACTTTCAATAATAGATATTGCAGCAAGACATAAAATTAATAAAGAAACATGAACAACACTAAAAAACAACTATACCTAACAGATATATAAATAATACCCCCTAAAAAAAAATTTTTTTTTCTAACAACAGTAGAATTCAACTTTTTTTTCTAAGGGTACATGGAGCATTCTTTAAGATAGGTCTTAAGGCACAAAGTAAGTTTCAATAAACTTAAAAGAATTGCAATAACAAAAAGTATGTTCTTTAACAAAGAAAAATAATGAAATTAGAAATGAATTACACAAAGAAAACTGGAAATTTTACAATAAATATGTGGAAGCTAAGCAGCACATTCCTAGATAACCAATGGCCAAGGAAGAAATCAAAATGAAAATTAAAGAATAATTTGAGATGTATTAAAATGAAAATACAGTATAGCAAAACTTATGAGATGCAGCAAAACAGTGATTAGAGGAAAATGTATACCAATAAATACCTATATGAAAAAAAAGATCTCAAATTGATAGCCTCATCTTCTACGTTAAGAAAATGGGGGGGGGGAATTAGAGCAAACTAAACCCACCCAATGCAAAAAGAGGATATAATAAACATTAAAAAACAAAACAAAACCCATTGCCATCGAGTTGATTCCAACTCATAGTGACCCTATAGGACAGAGTAGAACTGCCCCCATAGAGTTTCCAAGGAGTGCCTGCTGGATTCAAACTGCTGACTTTTTGGTTGGCAGCCATAGCTCTTAACCACTATGGCACCAGGTTTCTATAATAAATATTAGAGGGAAAATAAATAAAATATAGAATAGAAAAAGAAAAGATAATATCAGCCAAACCAAAAGTTGGTTACTTAAAAAAATCAACAAAATTTGCAAACCTTGACTAGACTGATGGAGGGGTGAGGAAGGAAAAAAGAGAGAAAAAGAAGACTCAAATTATTAATATCAGAAATGATAGATGGGATGTTAAAGAACTAAGGATTATAAAGGAATACTATGAATAAATGTGTGCCAACAAATTAGATAGTGTAGATGAAGTGGAGAAATTGCTAGAAAAACCAAAACTATGGAAACTAAATAAAAAAGAAATATAAAATCAGAATATTCTTATAGCAAGTAAAGAGACTGATTAACAATCACAAAACATACCAAAAAAAAAAAAAAAAGGAACAGATTATTCAGTGGTGAATTCTACCAAATAATTTCAAGAATTAACACCAATCTCTCACAAAGTCTTCTAAAAAATAGAAAAGGAAGGAACACATCATAACTCATTTTATAAGGTCAATAGTATCCTGATAGCAAAACCAGACCAAGACATTGCAATGAAAGGAAAACTACAGATCAATATCCCTTCTTAATATAGATTAAACACAATCCCTACCAAAATCCCAGTTTACTTTTTTTTTGGCTGAAATAGGAGGTTGATTCTAAAATTCATATGGAAATGCAAAAGACACAGAATAGGCAAAATGATCTTGAAGAAAAAGAACAAAATTGGAGTACTCGAAGTTTTCAATCTGAAAATTTACCACACAGCAACATATAGATATATAAATCAATGGAATGTAATTAAGAGTTCAGAAATAAGCCCATACATTTATGAACTACTAATTTCCAGTGGGAGAAAGAGTTGCCTTCTCAGAAAATGGTGCTAGGACATCTGAATACCTACATGCAAAAGAAGGAAATCAGACCACTACTCACACTATCTGTATATAAACAACAACAAAAAAAAACCCAGTGATATATACCAAATATATATTTGATCCGTCTATATATGGAAATGGATCAAAGATCTACTTTTAAGAGCCCAAACTATATCACTCGGTAAACTTTGTGATCTGCTTTCAAAGGTTACAGTCTAAAAAGCCTTATGGAGCAGTTCTACTCTGCACACGTGGGGTCACCATTAGTCGAACTGACTCAACAGCACCTAACAACAACAAATATTTGTGGCCTAGAATTAGGCAGTGGTTCCTCAGATATGACACCAAAACACAAGAGACAAAAGAAGAAATAGATTAATTGAACTTCATTAAAACTAACATCTTGTATGATTCAAAGGGCTCTATTAGAAAGTGAAAAGATACTCAAATAAGAAATTAAATGGGGACATTACAACAGACCCAACTGAAATAAAAAGCATCATAACAGAGCACTATGAAAAACTATGCTCCAACAAATTGGAAAACCTAGAGGAAATGGACAAATATCTAGAAACATGCTACCTACCTAAACTAACACAAAATGATGTTGAAAATCTGAACAGACCCATAACAAGAGAAGAGACTGAAAAGGTTAAAAAAACAAAACAAAAACTCCCAACAAAGAAAAAGTCCTGGCTCAGATGGCTTCACTGGAAAATTCTATCAAACATTCAGAGACGAGCTTATGCCAGTACTACTCAAACTATTTCACAACATAGAAATGGAAGGGCTACGTCCGAATTCATCCTCTGAACCCACCATAACCCTGATGCCAAACCCAGGCAAAGACACTACAATAAAAGAAAATTACAGACCAATATCTCTCACAAATATAGATGCAAAAATGGTCAACAGAATTCTAGCCAATAGAATTCAGCATCATATTAAAAAAAAAGATACACCATGACCAAGTGGGATTCATACCAAATCAATCAATGTATTCCACCACATAAATAAAATTAAAAAATCACACAAGCATCTCAATCGATGCAGAAAAGACATTCGACAAAGTCCAACGCCCATTCCTGATAAAAATTATCAATAAAATAGGTATAGAAGGAAAATTCCTCAACATAATAAAGAGCATCTGTACAAAACACTCAGTGTCGTTCTTGATGGAGACAGGCTGAGAACATTCCCCCTGAGGATAGGAACAAGACAAGGATGCCCTTAATCACCACTCTTATTTAACATTGTGCTGGAAGTCCTAGCTAGAGCAATAAGGTAAGAAAAAGAAATAAAGGGCATCCAAATTGGTAAGGAAGAAGTTAAAGTATCCCTATTTGTACATGATATGATACTATACATAGAAAACCCAAAGACTCCATGAGAAAACTACTGGAACTAACAGATTCAGCAGAGTAGCAGTATACAATATCAACATACAAAAATCAGTTGGATTCCTATACACCCATAAAGAGAATGATGAAAAGGAAATCAGGAAAACAATACCATTTATAATAGCCCCTAGAAAAATAAAATACTTAGGAATAAATCTAACCAGGGATGTATAAGATCCATACAAAGAAAACTACAAAACACTACTGCAAGAAACCAAAAAACATCTACATAAACGGAAAAAAGTACCATGCTCACAGATAGGTAAACTCAATATTGTGAAAATTTCAATTCTAGTCAAAGCAACCTACAAATATAATACAATCCCAATCCAAATACCAACAGCATTCTTTAAAGAGATAGAAAAACTAATCATTAACTTTATATGGAAAGGAAAGAGGCCCTGGAAAAGTAAAGCACTATTGAAGAAGAAATATAAAGTAGGAGGACTCATACTACCTGACCTCAGAACCTACAGGTAAGATAGTCAAAACAGCCTGGTCCTGGTACAATGACAGATACATTGACCAATGGAACAAAATTGAGAACCCAGATGTAAATTCATCCACCTACAGTCACCTGATCTTTGACAATGGCCCAAAGCCCATCAAATGGGGGAAAAGACAGCCTTGTTAACAAATGGTGCTGGCAAAACCAGATGTCCCTCTGCAAAAAAACGAAACAGGACCCATACCTCACACTATACGCAAAAACTAATTCAAAATGAATCAAAGACCTAAATATAAAACCAAAAACTATAAAGATCATGGAAGAAAAAATAGAATCAGCCCTAGAGGCCCAAATACACGGCATTAACAGGATACGAACCATAACTAACAACACACAAACTCCAGAAGAAGATAAACTAGATAACAGGGCTTTTCAATTGGCATAACATAGTTTATAAAGAAAATGCTCTACATTCTACTTTGGTGAGTAGTTTCTGGGGTCTTAAAAGTTTTTCAGTGGCCATCTAAGACACTCCACTGGTCTCACCCAGTCTGGAGCAAGGGAGAACAAATAAAACCAAAAGCACAAGGGAAAGATTAGTCCAAACAACTGGTGGACCACAATTACTACAGCCTCTACCAAACTGAGTCCAGCACAACTAGACAGCGCCCAGCTACCACCAGTGACTGTTCTGACAGGGTTCACAATAAAGGGTCTGGGACAGGGTTGGAGAAAAATGTAGAACAAAATTCTAATTCACACACAAAAAAGACCAGACTTACTGGTCTGACAGAGAATGGAGAAACACGAGAGCATGGTTCCCGGACACCCTTTTATCTCAGTAACGAAGTAACTCCTGAGGTTCACCCTTCGGCCCAAGATTAGACGGGCCCACAATACATAATGAGACTAAACGGGCACACCAGCCCCGGGGCAAGGACTAGAAGGCAGGAGGGGATGGGAAAGCTGGTAAACAGGGAGCCCAAGGTTAAGAAAGGAGAGTGTTGTCATGTTGTGGGGTTGGTAACCAATGTCACAAAGCAATATGTGTACTAATCATTTAATGAAAAGCTAGTTTGTTCTGGAAACCTTCATCTAAAGCACAATAATAAAAAAAAAGAAAGTGCTATTTACGTGAGAAAATATTTGCAAACAATATATATGGTAAGGGTGTACTAACCAGAATGTATAAAAAGCTCTTACAACTTAAAAATAGAAAGACAAACAGTTCAATTAAAAATGGGCAAAGAATTTCAACAGAAATTTATGCAAAGAAAATATATAAATGGCCAAAAGCACGTGACAAAATGTGCAATATCATTAGTCATGGGGCAAATACAAATCAAAATCATGAAGAGATACCACTTCACACCCAATAACCATTGCTGTCAAGTCAATTCTGACTCATAGCAACCCTATAGGACAGAGTAGAACTGCCCCATAGAGTTTCCAAGGATTGCCCGGTGGATGAGAACTGCTGAAGTTTTGGTTAGCAGCCATAGAACTTAACCGGTATACCACCAGGGTTTCTTCACACTAGGGTGGTTATAGTAAAGTAAGATGGCTGATAACAATTGTAGTGAGAATGTGGTGACGTTGGAGCCCTGATACACTGCTGGTGGGAGCATAAAATGCTGCAGCTGCTTTGGAAAATCATTGTGCAGCAGTTTCTAAAAACATTAACCATGAACTTATCCTATGGTCCATTAATTCCACTCCTAGATAGACACACAAGGGAAATGAAAACATATGTCCACATAAAATCTTGTACATAAATGTTCATAGCAGCATTATTCATAATAGCCAAAAAGTAGAAACAACAAAAATATCCTTTAATGAGGAATGTAGGAAAAAAAATGTTGTATGGTATATCCATACGATAGCATATTTTTCGTCGAAAAGAGAAAGCAGTGCTGACACATGCTACAATATGAAAGACCCTTGAGATAATATGGTACATGAAAGACACCAGACACAAAAAGACCACATATTGTATAATCCAATATAATGAAAGAGCCAAAAAAAAAAAAAAAAAAAAAAAAGAACCAAACGCAGCGCCGTCAAGTCGATTCTGGCTCATAGCGCCCCTATAGGACAGAGTAGAACTGCCCCATAGAGTTTCCAAGGAGCGCCTGGAGGATTTGAACTGCCAACCTTTTGGTTAGCAGCTGTAGCACTTACCCACTACCCCACCAGGGTTTCCAATGAAAGAGCCAGAATGGGCAAATTAATAGAGACAGAAGGTAAATTAGATGTTGCCAGGGTTCTTGAGGGTATTAGGGAATGAGTGTTAACTGCTACTGGGTACACGACTTCTTTACAGAGTAATGAAAACATTCTGGAATTACATAGTTTTGATGGATGAACAACCTTGTGAATATGCTAAAAACCACTGAATTATATAATTTAAAGGGGGTGAATTTTATGGCATACAAATTATATCTCAATGAAAAATGTGTGTTATATTGGCAGAGGGATAGACACACTGATCACTGGAACAGAATATAGAGTTTAAAAAGAGGCCCACACAAGTATGGCCATTTGATTTTTGACAAAAGCGCACAAGCGATTCAGTAAAGAAAGGAGTCTTTTCAACAAATAATATTGAAACAATTGAACATCCACAGGTAGAAAAGTAACTCGAAGTGGATCATGAGCTTAATGTAAAACATAAAAGTATTAAACTTTTACAAAAAAAATAACATGGGAGAAAAATCTTAGGCTATATGGCCATAAAAAGAATTCCAATGGCTCAATCCATAAAAGGAGATGATGTATGGAACTTCATTAAAATGTAAACATTTTTCTCTTAAAAAGACTCTGTTAAGAGTGTGAAAAAACAAGCTATACACTTTGCAAAAATATGCGTAGTCCTCATATCCAACAAGATTCATATCTAGAATATATTAAAAAAAACTCTCAAAACACTATATTGAAAAACAAAACTAAACTGAAAAATATGGGCACAAGTCATGAAAGACATGAATAGACATTTCACTGGAGAGGGTAACAAAAAATAAACACAAGAAAAACTGTTCAACGTCATTAGGGAAATGAAAGTTAAAACAACAATGAGGTATCATTACACACTGGCCAGAATGGCTTTAAAAAAAAAAAAACAGTGATAACACCAAATGCTGGTTAGAAGCAGAGAAGCTGGATGACTCCTACACTGTTGGGAATGTATAAGAGCAGTTACCCTGGAAAAGGGGCAGTTTCTTTAAAAAGTAAACATGTAACTCTACACTGGTCCAGGAAATGCACTGCTGAACGTTCATCCAAGAGAAATAAAAATATACGTTTACACAAAAACCTGTCTGTGAATATTTACAGCAGGCTTTATTCACAACAGCCACAAACTGGGAACAATTTAGATGTTTTTATTTAGCGATAAAAAGGAATAGACAATTTATATATGCAACGACTTAAGATAAATCTGTAGATAATTATGCTGAGTGAAAAAAGCCAAACCCAGGAGGGTATGATTCTATTAATATAAAATTCTTGAAATGACTTGACAGCCTCCAACAACAACAATAACAACAAGGGTTAAGGATGGGGGTGGGTGGGTAGAGAACTGGGGTGGGTGTAAGAGAGAAAAATGATTGATTCTTTTGGTGTTGGAAATGTTCTGTATCTTGATTGTATCAATGTAAATACCCCAGTTGCCATGTAATTTCTTAAGATATTATCACTGGGGAAACTGGCTTGAATACACAGGATCTCTCTGTATTATTTCTTGTAATTACTGGTGGATATAGAATTATCTCAAAAATTAATTAAAATCAATTGTATTTCTATATACTAGCAATGAAAAGGAAACCCTGGTGGTGTAGTGGCTAAGTGCTACAGCTGCTAACCAAGAGGTTGGCAGTTCAAATCTGCCAGGCGCTCCTTGGAAACTCTATGGGGCAGTTCTACTCTGTCCTATAGGGTCGCTATGAGTCGGAATAGACTTGACAGCAGTGGGTTTTTTTTTTATTTTGGTTTAGCAATGAAAAACCGGAAATAATATTTCAAAAAACATACCATTTACAATTGTTGTTAGCTGCTGTGGAGTTGGCCCCCAACTCACAATGACCCCACAAACTGTTGCGATTTATAGGGTTTTCATTAGATTTTCAGAAGTAGATGGCCAGGCCTTTCTTCGTAGTCTGTTTTAGACTGGAAGCTCCACGGACATCTGTCTGTTCAGTGTCACGGTAACACACAAGCGTCCACTGACACACGGGTGCTGGCTGTGCATGATGAGCATTGGCCGTGACCAAACTCGGGTCTCCCACGTAGAAGGTGAAAATTCTACCACTGAACCACCATTGACAAATATGACTTAGTGATAAATTGAACAAAACGTGTGAAGGCCATCATGATGACAGCAATAACAACAAAACTTCTTGGAGAAAACACACAGCCTGTTTTGACAGCCTTGTCGAGGTCCTTAAATACATGCCTACTTCTGGGTAGCAGAGGAAGGGAGCAGGGCGCATATTTCTGAGATCAGGACAATGCTTTTGTTGGCCCTTTTTTCATGAAGGAGTCCCTTAGTGGTGCAAAGAGTTAATGTGCTCAGCTACTATCCAAAAGTTTGGAGGTTTGAGTCCATCCAGAGGTGCCTTGGAAGAAAGGCTTGGCAATCTACTTCAAAAGGATAACAGCCATTGAAAACCCTATGGAGCACAGTTATATTCTGACACACATGGGGTTTTATCTTCATGAAGACTTTCCAGGATATTCTCTCTCATCCCCAGTACATCTCCAGGCTCCTTTTCATTCAACAATGTACTCTTCTCTCCCTAGTACATTGTCCATACAAAGAAAACTACAAAACACTACTGCAAGAAACCAAAAAAACATCTACTTAACTGGAAGAAAGTACCATGCTCACCAATAGGTAAACTCAATATTGTGAAAATTTCAATTCTAGTCAAAGTAACCTACAAATATAATATAATCCCAATCCAAATACCAATAGCATTCTTTAAAGAAATAGAAAAACTAATCATTAACTTTATATGGAAAGGAAAGAGGCCCTGGAAAAGTAAAGCACTACCGAAGAAGAAATATAAAGGACCTCGAAGCACACCAAGTTATATCACCCTGCCCTTCTTTGGAGATCCCATCCCCATTGGCATTTACCTTCTGAAATTGCGTATCCCAGAGCATATTTTGTCCCCTTATTGAACATGAATTTTTAAGGTTCTTCTCTGTGCCACAAATGATTAAAAAAAATAAGTAAATAAAACACCCTCTCCATCCTCACAGTAAACACAGTATTAAGGGTATACTAATTCATCAATGGAGACCCCAAATCACAATAAGCCTGAAAAACCTGTCTTAGCAAACTTACGTGTAACTTGTACAGGAAAGTGAGACTAAAACTAGAGGTTGTTATCTACTGCCTGATGGAAGCTATACCTGGCTCTGTGAACCCCCTTTCTTCAGGGAGTCCCCGAACAGCCAGATTAGCAAAAAGAATTATTTTCACTTGCCATAGAAAGACACAGAGTCTAGGTCTCTTCACATCTCACTGTGTGGAGATGTGGTTTCAATACAATGGAAGCATATCTAACACAGAACCTATGACTCTGCCACTGTTCTCCTTTCCTGTTTTTTGGTAATGAGGAAACATTTTACAAGGAAAGTTACACAATGAATCTGGTGGCAATAAATAGCACTAAGGACTACAAGGGGGAAAAAAAAAACAAAGAATTACCACCACCAACAATAACAAAAACAAAAGGAAACAAAGCAAAAAAACAAAGCAAAATAACAACAACAAAAAGATGTTGCTCCCTCATTAAGAGTTCATACTGACAACAGTAAATACGTAACAGATAATAAAAGGATATAAATAGTTAACCTCCAGATTAGATACGCACACACAGTGAAAATGTGGATGATTTGAACCTTGCTAAATATTAAAGTAAAGCAAAGATTACACTAATAATCATTAACTTAAGGAAATTTTCATTCTCTAATGTGAAATTAGCTTAAAGGATAATTTGTAATAGTTTTACCTGGTAGCAAAAGAGATGCAATTATGCTCAACAAGGGCCAGGGGAGATTGAGCCATTACATTTGGACAGCTTCTGGCATAATTAAAGGTCTCCTTTGCCCCACTTACACTAACCGATAGAATTTATCTTATAATGAAATCAGACAAAAATGAGAAATATATCACTCATACCCAGGTCTTCAATGTAGCATAATTTAAAACGAGGCTGGAGAATTGGAAGCAATCTGAATTTCTAATAATAGGGGATAATAATTATTGAATAATGTCCTATTTTTCCCCATGCATTAACATGTTCCCTAGAAAAATAATTACACAGATTTCTAGCAGTCTGGAAAGTGCTTGTGAAATTGTAGCTAGGTGAAAATCAGAATATTATCTGTAGCTACCATTTCAGCTACTCAAGAAACATTTATTCATGTACAAAAATGCCAGGAACACACACAATATTATAACATATTAGAGTTGCAGCATTGAAAAGCCTTTGACAGTGAAACAGGAAGCGGAGAGAGAGGAACGGGAGGGGATGAAATGCGGGAAATAAATCAGCACTCAGGCAGAGAGAGAAGTGGACACTGTTGCCAGGGAGACGGCTTGCTAGGCTCCAGAAATAATGTAAATGGGAGATAATGAAATTCTAACCAAGGCAGAGACTGTGAGAATAAAGGGAAATGGAATATTGAGGTTACAATTTTTTTTAATTAAAAAAGACCATATCATAAAGGAGGAACAGATTTCCTTTCTTCAGAATAAATAAATAAATGTCTCATTGACCTTTTGACTGTTAGAATAATTTGAAATGAATATATTAGGCACTGTTACTTTACTTAATCACTACCAATCACCTCTTGTCATTTTTTATAGTGTCTATCAGTATCCTCATTATAAATAGGAGATGACTGATAAAGAGAGGGTTAACAATCTTGCCCCACATCTCAAAACCAGCAAGTAGGAGACCTAGAATTCCTACCAGAAATAGCCTGACTTAAACTCTGCACTACATGCCCAACACCTATACAAGAGAAGTGGATGTACAGACAAGGATCAAGTCTGAAAGTCACCTCCCTCTCTTTTTATTTTTTTGTAATCATATTTCTGAAGAACCCTTAATTTTCCCCATGCTGGTTACTTTAAAATTCTGGAGATTGAGTTTGCAGCATTTTCCCCTCTGTGGAGGGTGAACAGTTAATAGGCATACAAAGTTGAAGGCCTATGATTTGTCTTCCAAATTAATGAAGATTTGGGAGGCCAGGTACACCCCTAACATATTTTCTGGGGAAAGAAGGAGGTGTTTTAGGAGTAAGAGCAGGTGAAGGGCAAGTAAATGAATATCCAAAGGTGGATCCAGAGCCCTTCTTCACGGAGACAGAAGGAGCCCAAATTCCTAGGATTCTCACAGTACATCCCTGGTCGAGATTGTCAGGAGGGAGAGCTGAACAAGGAGATTGCATTGTAACACAGGCTCACAGAGGACACAAGAAGCAGGAGAGGCACTGCAGTGAAGAGCATGTGATGAGCAGTCAGTGAAAAAAAGACAGAAAGGGAAAATGCATCACACAAAACATTAAAAAATGTCAACATGAAAATTCTCCAAAATCTACTTGTTGGATTAAAACCATGGGGTTATAGCAATGTTGTTTTTTCTTTACTTTTCTCTCTTTTCCAAATTTCTTAGTAAAATGTCTACTAATTTTATTAAAAAAAAATCAAAACCCAATGAACTAGTTTGCTCTATTTAGTGGGCTGTGCCTAGGACCCTTTCAGTAGCACTGTCTTGGTCCTCACATGTGCCCAGGTACTTACCTGCTTCTCTTAATGCCGTGAACTAATGCTCTCCCACTTCTTCTGGGGCATTTTGTGTTTTGGATACACACTCCCAAGAGGCACAGACCAGGATTCTTTCCCAAGACAGTGGTCCTTAAGACCATGAACACCGATCAAGATAAGCATTACTGGCATAGATCTATATCTGAGCTGATAGATATATAGGCTAACTCTATACAAAAGAGTATAATGAATCACAACAAAAGGCCTACTTCATTTATAAATATTGTTATGCATAAGAAATAGCAATAAGATTAACAGACAAAAAGAAAATAAAAGCTGGGGTGGGGAGAGGAAAGTTATTTGCCACATGTATGGTAAAAAAATGCGTCTTACGTACTTTGGACATGTTGTCAGGATGGATCATCCCTGGAGAAGGACATCATGCTTGGCAGAGTACAGGGTCAGCGGAAAAGAGGAAGACCTTCAACGAGGTGGATTGACACGGTGGCTGCAACAATGAGCTCAAGCATAACAACGACTGTAAGGATGGCTCAGGACCAGGCAGTGTTTTGTTCTGTCATGCATGGGGTCGCTGTGAGTTGGAACCGAATTGATGGCACCTAACAACAATAACAACAACATCATGGTAAAAAAAAAAAAATAGTTACTATTCTGGCTCTATCAAAAGTAAAATAAAAATAAATAAGAGGAACATTCCTTTTACAAAGTAACGTGGAGACACAATATAAGTTTAAAGATTGTCAACCTTATTGGTAATCAATCACATTTAAATTTAAAAGATGAATTATTACTATATAGTGTGAATGTGTGAATGTGTGCATGGAGAAATGGGCATCAGTGAGTGGCAGAAGGGACTCAAACTCATGCAAATATGTGGGGAGGTAATTTGGCAGAATGTGGTTGGTATGGATTGAATCGTGTCCACCAAAAACATATGTTGAAGTCCTAAACCTCTACCTGTGAAGGTGAACTTGTTTGGAAGTAGGGTCTTTGGAGTGTTATCAATAACGTTAACATGAAGTCATATGGGAGTTAGAGTAGATCCTAATCCCATCTGAATGTTTTTTTTATAAATACAGTGTAATAGATTGTTTTTGTGTGGCCTTTCTCACCATGGTTTTGTAACCTCCACCCAGATGATTGGATGGGATGGTGCAGATAGAGTAATTGTAGCCCACCAAGGGGATTGGTCAGTTTAGCCATACTGCTGGGCTTGAAATAAGCCACCTGGGAGGTGGGAAAGAAAGAATCCCACCACTACCAAGAAAGAACAGCCAGGAGCCAGCACATCTTTTGGAACCAGGATCCCTGTGCTGAGTAGCTCCTGGTTGAAGGAAACAGAGAGTGAGCTGTAACCCTGAAGAAGCCAAAAAGCAGTGGCAGAAGAGACACAGCAGTAGGAGATGGCACGGTGGGCTTCTTAGCTCACAGAGATTGAAAGCTAAGTGCCTTTGGGCAGAGGCCTAGGGCCAGAAAGAGGTGTGCCTATAAGCACAGCTGAAAATAGTGTGTCGTGATGGAAGAACTGTATCCTGAGTGTTCCTAAGCCTGAATTGTAACCTGTTTTTTTTAAAAAAAAGTTGCCGTGGTGTCAATTCTGACTTATAGCAACCCTATAGGACAGAGTAGAACTGTCCCATAGGATTTCCAAGGAGCAGGCTGGTGGATTTGAACTGCCAACCTTTTGGTTAGCAGCCACACTTCCAGCTGCACCACCAAGGCTGTTTCCTAATAAACCGCATAATCATGAGTATCAACTGTGAGTTCTGTGTGGCCACCACAATGAGTTATCGAAATCAGCAGAGAAATAGAGAGTGCTGTAGGAGAGACGGTTGGTGTCAGAATTGGTAAAGATGGAGGAGAGAGGAGGCATATCTGACCTCTGCCTCGTAGGAATCAGCCTTGGGCTGTTGATCTTGATTATCTTTCCTCCTTGTGAAGAGAGAGGAGGTCAGACACTGGCCCTGTGGTGTTTTTACAATAAAACAGGAGACTAAACACAGACGAAATATGCAGTGTAAAAATGTATCTATAAGCCAAGATACACCAAGGGCTGTTGGGAGCAACCAGAAGATAGGAGAGAGGCATGGTACAGTTTCTCTCTCAGAGCCCTCGGAAGGAATCAACTTAGTTGATGCACTGATTTGAACTTCTATTCCCTTTAACTCTGACACAATAAGTTTCTGTTCTTTAAAACCACTCATATTGTGGCATGTTTTTATGGCAGCACTAGGAAACTAAGACAGTGATGAAATACAATATCACTGTATTCTTTAACACTGAAATTCAATCTCTAGAGATATGTAGAATAAGTATTAAAATATTTGCATAAAGATGTAGATTGTGGCAATTAATACTGGAAAAAATTTGAAACAGTTCCTAAATGTCTACCCATAAGAAACATATTAAATAATCTGTATCTAATTAATATAATGGAATATTGAATATTCCTTAAATTGTATAAAATGAAAGATGCTTTGAATATTAGAAAACATAAGTCCATATAAATAATCATTTTCATACATAAAATATACACATGTACAATGTCATTGGAAAATATATAAACTAAATTGTAGTTATATTGAAGGGGAATGGAATTACTGAGAATTTTCTCTTTATTTACTTCTGTGTTGTCTTACTGTTTCATACTTTCAATAAATAAAATTTAAATTTATAAACATAAAATAGTATTTCACTTTGGAAAGGAAAATAAACATAAACACTCATATAATGGGCAAAATATAGGAAAAATTAACACAGAAACAATAATAAATATAGTAAAAATTGACCTCTTTAATAACTAAAGAAATTAAGAATCACAGAGTGACATATCATTTTCACATATACAATTGACAAGGAATTAAGTATATATATATATATATATATATATATATATATAGTTTTTGTATGTCTTGAAATGTGTTCATTTCACCTTTTTAGCAAATTTTGTTTCAGCGCATCCTTTAGACCCAGGGTTCATGTGCAGAAAAGTTCTGAGTTAGGGCAAGATTGACGAGAAAGACCTTCCTCCAGAGCTGACAGAGAGAGAAAGACTTCCACCGGAGCTGGTTCCCTAAATTTGGACTTTTAGCCTACGTTACTGCGAGAAAATAAACTTCTCTTTGTTAAAGCCATCCACTTGTGGTATTTCTGTTATAGCAGCACTAGATGACTAAGACAAGATTATATAGGGCTTGCCAGAGTAAAAAGAGCAGTCAATAAGGAAAGAATCAACTCCCTTTTAGCAATGGAAGTCAGAATTAGTGAGATTGAATATAAAGCACTTGACATCAACATATTTGAAAAAAAATTAGATAAAAGAATTTAAAAAAATGAAGAAACGCTAAGAATTATGTGGGGCTCTATCAAGAGAAATAATTTACAAGTGATTGGAGTACCAGAATGGAGGGGGATAACAGAAAATACAGAGAGAATTGTTGAAGATTTGTTGGCAGAAAACTTCCCTGATATCGTGAAAGATGAGATGATATCTATCCAAGATGCTCTTTGAACCTCACACCAGGTAGATCCCAAAAGAAAGTCACCAAGACATATTATTATCAAACATGCCAAAACCAAAGATAAACAGAGAATTTTAAGAGTGGCTAGGGATAAAGGAAAGGTCACTACAAAGGAGATCAATAGGAGTAACCTCAGACTACCCAGCAGAAACCATGCAGGCAAGAAAACAATGGGATAACATGTATAAAGCCTTGAAGGAAAAAAAATTGCCAGCCAAGAATCATATATCCAGCAAAACTGTCTCTCAGATGTGAAGGTGAAATTAGGACATTTCCAGATAAACAGAAGTTTAGGGAATTTGCAAAGACCAAAACAAAATTACAAGAAATACCAAAGGGAGTCATCTGGTTAGAAAATCAATAATATCAGATAAAAACCCAAGACTAGAACACAGGGCAGAGTAACCAGATATCAACCCAGATAGGGAAATCATAAAATTTAATCAAATTTAAAACACTCAAAACGGGGAAAAAGGGATGTCATTATGTAAAAGATGACAACATTAAATCAAATAAGAGGGACTAAAAAATGCAGTCATAGATCTTGCATATGTAGAGGAAGTCAAGGTGATATAAAGAAAAAAAAGTTTGTTTAAACTTAGAAAAATAGGGGTAAATATTAAGGTATCCACAAAAGAAACTAACAATTCTGCACATCAAAATAAAAAAGCAACAATAATGAAAAAGAGGAAAAGACAATATATAAAGAAAAACAACACACACACAAAAGACATAAAAGTCACAGCACTAAACTCATTTAAAAAAAAATTACCTACCAATAATCACACTGAATGTAAATGGACTAAATGCACCAATAAAGACAGAGTGACAGAATGGACAAAAAACACAATCCTCTATATGCTGCCTGTAAGAGACAATCCTTAGAATTAAAGACACAAACTAAAAACTCAAAGGAGGGGAAAAATATATATATATCAAGCAAACAGCAATCGAAAAAAAAGCAGAAGTGGCAATACTAATTTCTGACAAAATAGACTTTAAATTTAAATCTATCACAAAGGGTAACGAAGGACACTATATAATGATTAAAGAATCAATACACCAAAAGGAAATAACTGTAATAAATATTTACTCACCCAATGACAGGGCTCCAAAATACATAAAACAAACTCTAACAACATTGAAAGAGAGCTAGACAGTTCCAAAATAATAGTAAGAGGCTTCAACACACTACTTTTGGTGAAGGACAGAACATTCAGAAAGAAGCTCAATAAAGACACAGAAGATTTAAATGTCGCAATAAACCAACTTGACCTCATAGACATATACAGAGCACTCCACCCAACAACAGACAAGTATACTGTCTTTTCCAGCACACTAGGAACTTTCTCCAGAACTGTCCATATATTAGATCATAAAGCAAGCCTTAACAGAATCCAAAACATCGAAATATTACAAAGCTTCTTTTCTGATCATAAAGCCGTAACAGTAGAAATCAATAACAGAAAAAGCAAGGAAAAGAAATCAAACACATGGAAACTGAAAAACACCTTGCTCAAAACTACTTACCTGTTTATATGCTTTGCTGGTTTTGGTTCTCTTAAGAACCCAGGCTACAACATGGACGAAAGCAAAAACACAGAAGCTTCTTAGACACAGTCAAACACTTTGAGAGACCTAGTAGCTGGGCCTGGAGGTTGAGGACCATAATCTTGGGGGACATCTAGCTCAACTGGCATAACATAGTTGATAAAGGAAATATTCTACATCTCACTTTGGTTAGTAGTATCCGGGATCTTTAAAGATTGCTAGCGACCGTCTAAGATGCATCTATTTGTACCGTCCTGCCCAGAGGAAAGGAGAACGAAGAAAACCAAAGACACAAGGAAAACATTAGCCCAAAGGACTAAAGGACCACAAGAACCAGAGACTTCACCAACCTGAGACCAGAACAGATGGTGCCTGGCTACTAACAATGACTGCTTTGACAGGATCACAACAGAGAGTTCTGGAAAGAATGTGAGAAAAAACTAGAACATAATTCAATTTCACAAAAAATTACCAGACTTACTGCTCTGACAGAGACTGGAGGAATCCCCGAGGGTGTCACTCCTGGACACTCTGCTAACTAGGAACTGGAACCATTCCTGAAGCCCACTTTTCAGACAAAGATTGGACAGGTGTATAAAACAAAAGTGTACATAAGGGTTGTATCCTTTCACTATACTTATTCAATCTGTGTGCTTAGCAAATAATCCAAGGATCTGCATTACATGGAGAAATATGGGGCATCAGGATTAGAGAAAGACTCATTAACAACCTGCGTTATGCAGATGACACAACCTTACTTGCTGAAAGGGAAGAAGACTTGAAGCACTTACTGATGAAGATCAAAGATCACAGTCTTCAGTATGGGTTACATCTCAACGTAAAGAAAACATCCTCACAACTGGACCAATAAGCAACATCACGATAGATGGAGAAAATACTGAAGTTGTCAAGGATTTCATTTTACTTGGATCCACAGTCAACACCCATGGAAACAGCAGTCAAGAAATGAAATGACATATTGCATTTGGCAAATCTGCTGCAAAAAAAAAAAATTAAGAGCTCTTTAAAGTGTTAAAAAGCAAAGATGTCACTTTAAGGACTAAGGCGCACCTGACCCAAGCCATTGTGTTTTTAATTGTCTCTATTACATAGAGAAGGACATCATGCTTGATAAAGTAGAGGGTCAGTGAAAAAGAGGAAGAACCTCAGTGAGATGGGTTGACACAGTGGCTGCAACAATGGGCTCAAGCATAACAACGATTGTGAGGATGGCACAGGACCGGGCAGCGTTTCATTCTTTTGCACATAGGGTCGGAAATGACTCCATGGCACCTAACAACATAAAACAAATTCGCATAATTGCATACAAAAATACCTCATGGCAAGGAAGGTAAGGGTGCATTTGTCAAACAAAAGTAGAAGGTGAACATTATTGTATGTAAAAATACAGTATATAAGCTACCACAACTCAACAAGGAGAAATAGATAATCTGAACAGGATTATATATATATATAAAAGAAACGAATCAGTAATTGATAATCTTTCAAAAAGGAAATCATCAGGTCCAGATAATTTTGCTGATTTATCCTAAAAAACATTTAAGAAAGAAATGACTTCAATTTATCCACAATTTGTTCCAGAATACAGAAGCAAAGGGAATGCTTTCTAACGCATTATACCCAGCATTAACCTTAAGCCAAAAACCAGACAAAGATAGCACATGTAAGAAAAAGTAGAGGCCAATAGCTTTCATGAGTATAGATGCAAAAATCCTCAACAAAATATAAGCAAATTGAGCTTGACAATGCATAAAAATAATTATTCCTCAAGACCAAGTGAGATTTATTCCAAGCCTATAAATGTGGTTCAACATTAAAAATCAAACAATGTAATGAACCACATCGACAGGCTAAAGAAGCAAGATAATATGATTATATGAATTAAAGCAGAAAGCACATTTGAGAAAATCCAACCCATTCATGATAAAACTGCTTTTAAACTAAGTATAGACAGGAACTTCCTCAATTTGATAAGCAAACACTTATAAAAAATTAAAAGCCTACAGCTAACATCATACTTAATGGTGAGAAACTGGACTCATTTCCCTTAAGACAGAGAATAAGGTCAGGATATTCTCTCTCACAACTTCAATTGAACATCATGCTGGAAGTCGTACGTGGAACAATACAATGAGAAAAGTTAATGAAAGATGCACAGATTGAGGAAGAAAAAATGAAATTATCTTGTCCACAGATGGGATGATTATTTATGTAGAAAATCTTGAAGAGGAATGTAAAACTCTGGAAATGAATAGGCAATTTTACCAAGGTTGTATAATATAAGAATGCTGTACAAAAATCAATTGCTTTCCCATATACCAGCAATGAACAATTGTACACAACAGAAAAGGATCTTTGTACTAAAGAATATGACATATAAATACAGCAACACCAACAGTAACCAAAAAATGGCTCTGAGCAAACACTTTGCTAAAGAAGATACACAGATGAAAGTAAGCTTATGAAAAGATGTTCATTATTACTAGTCATTAAGTAAACCCTGGTGGCCTAGTGGTTAAGTGCTATGGCTGCTAACCAAGAGGTCGGCAGTTAAATCCTCCAGGCGCTTTGTGGAAACTCCCTGGGGCAGTTCTACTCTGTCCTATAGGGTCGCTATGAGTCAGAATCTACTCGATGGCAGTGGGTTTCATTTTGGTTTTATTAAGTAAATGCTAAAGGTAACCATTGGAAACCCTGGTGGTGTAGTGGTTAAGAGATAACCATAATTAAAAAAACAAACAAGCAAACAAACCAACCTGTTGCCATCGAATCCATTCCAACTAATAATGACCCTATAGGATAGAGTAGAACTTCCCCATAGTGTTCTAAGACAGCCACATCTTTCTCCCATGGAGCAGCTTGTGGGTTTGAACTTCGGACCTTCCGATTAGCAGCCAAATGCTTAACCCCTGTGCCACCGGGGCTCCTATAACAATAATTACATACCACTAAACAGTCAAATTGCTAAAATAAGTTACACTGACAATAGCAAATTCTGAAAATATATAGGAATAGGAACATTCATTTACTGCTGGTGAAACTGAAAACTGTCACAGCCACTTTGGAAAATAGTCTGGTAGTTTCTTATGAAGTTAAACTTATGCTTATCATACAACCCAGTATCACACTCCTGTTTTCACTCAAGTGACTTGAATACTTATATTCACACAAAAAGCTACATAGGAATGTTTACAGTAGCTTTATTAATGTTTGCCAATAACTTGGAAAATAAAAAAAATGTGGGTGGACGGAAAAATTGTAGCATATCTACACAATGGAACAGCACTCAGCAATAAAAAGAGTAGGAAAGAGTTTTAAATGCTGAGCACAAAAGATTACATATTACACTTATATTACATTTAGAAGGCAGTTATAGTGCCATAAAACAGGTCGAATGTTTCTAGAATTTAGGGGAAGTGAAAGGGTTGCCTACATTTGTGCCACGTGGGCATTTTTAGGATGATGGAACTAGCCTGTATGGTGCCATGATGGTAGATACCTTACACTCTTGATTTAATAAAACCCTTAGAACTGTACAACACACAGACCGAATTTTACCTTATGCAAATTTTAAAAACCCACTAAATAGAAGATTCAAAGTAACCAACTAAAAATATTAAAACTCATAAACAAGTTCAGCAAGATTCTAAGATACAAGATTAATATAAAAAATCAATTGTATTTTTATACAGCAGTAATGAGTAAAGTAAAACTACCTGAGTAAAACAATTCCATTCACAATAGCATCAAGAAGAATACATTACTTAGGAATAAATTTAACAAAAGATGTGCAAAACTTGTACTGTGAAGGCTAAAAAGCATTGTTGAAAAAATTAAATAGAACCTAAATAAATGAATGGATATCTCATATTCATAGGTCTGAAGACTTAATGTTATTAAGATGGAAATACTCCCCATATTGACCTATAGATTCAACTGAATTCCTATCAAAATCCCAGCTGATTCCAGAAATTGACAAAGGGATCCAGAACTGCCAAAAAAAAGAAAGAAAGAAAATGGAAAATAAGAACAAAGTTGAAGTACTTGCACTTTGCATTTCCAAAATTTACTACAAAACTATAGTAGTCAAGACAGTGTGGTACTGGCGTATGTATAGACATATAGATGAATGAAATCTAGAGTTCTAGATTGCATCATGAACCTTTTAGAAATAAATCCTCATATTTACAGTCGTTTGATTTTTGACAAGGAAGTCAAGACAATTAAATGGGGAAAGAATGGTATTTTCAAAGATATGTTTCTGGGAAAACTGAATGTCTACATGCAAAGAATAAAGTTGGACTCTTACTTCACACTGTATAGAAACACTAACTCCAAATGGATAGGATTCCTAAAGGTAAGAACTAAAACTATAAAAATCTTAGAAGCAAATTTAGGTGCAAAACTTTGTGACCTTAGATTGGGCAAAAAAAAATAAAAAAGATATGCCACCAAAAGCATAAGCAACAAAAGGAAGTAGACAAATTAGTCGTCACCAAACATTAAAGCTTTTGTGCTTTAAAGTACACCATTAGGAAAGTGAAAATGCAACCCACAGAATGGAAGAAAATATTTGTGAATCATATATCTGATAAGGAGCCCTGGTGGCACAGTGGCTAAAGTAATCAAATGTTAACCTAAAGGTCGGTAGTTGAAAACCACTAGGGGCTCTGTGGGAGAAAGATGTGGCAGTTGGGTTCTGTAAAGATGTATAGCCTTGGAAACCCTTTGGGGTCACTATGAGTTAAAATGGACTTGATGGCAGTGGGATTGTTTTTTTTTTGTTTTATATCTGATAGGGTTTTAATACCCAATATATATGAAGAACTCTTACATCTCAACAACAAAAAGACAAACAACCCATTTCAAAAATGGACAAAATATTTTAGTAAACTTTTCTCCAAAGACTGTACAAATGGCTAATAACAACAACTACAAAAAAAAACAATATGGCTAGTATACACATAAAAAGATGCCCAGCATCAATAGTCAAAATCACAATAAGATAACTTTATAAGAATAGGTATCACTAAAGACAGATAATAACAAGTGTTGGTGAATATGTGAAGAAATTGGAACCCTCATTCACTATTTTTATGGGATTATAAAAGATTGCTTCCATTTCCTTTATGGCTGATATTCCATTTTATGAATATACCACTTGTTAATTTATCCATTCATTAGTTGATGTTTATTTGAGTTGTTTCTACCTTTGTCTACGATGAATAATACTGTGATGAACATTCTTGTACAAGCTTTTTTGTAGACCTTTTTTTTTTTCATTTACTATGGGTGGTGAGAAAATTCTACATTATATTAATTAAATGGGGAAAAAACTCAAATAAACATCAACTGATGAATAGATAAACAAAATGTGGTACATTCACAAAATGGAACAGTATTCAGCCATAAAAGGAATGAAGTACTGATGCACGTTACCCCATGGAAAAATATTGAAAACATTATGCTAGGTGAAAGAAGCCAGACACAAAGGCCATAGATTGCATGTTGTTGCTCTCAGGTGCCATTGAGTTGTTTCCTACTCATAGCAATCCTATGCACAGCAGAATGAAACACTGATCTGTCCTGTGCCATCACCACATCTTTCCTTTGCTTGAGCCCATTGTTGCAGCCACTGTGTCAATCCATCTCGTTGAGGGTCTTCCTCATTTTCGATGAGCATCCACTTACCAAGCATACTGCCCTTCTCCAGGGACTGGCCCCTTCTGATAACATGTCCAAAGTATGTGAGACGAAATCTTGCCATCCTTGCTTCTAAGGAATATTCTGGCTGCATTTCTTCAAAGGAAGATTTGTTCATTCTTCTGGTAGTCCGTGGTATATTCGATATTCTTCACCAATACCATAGTTCACAGGTATTGATTCTTCTTCAGTCTTCATTGTTCATCATCTAGCTTTCACATGCATACGAGGCAATTGAAAATACCATGGCCTGAGTCAGGCACATCTTAGTCCTCAGAGTGACAATCTTGTTTTTCAACACTTTGAAGAGGTCTTTTGCCACAGATTTTCCCAATGCAATGCACATCTGATTGTTTGTTTCTTCCATAGGCGTTGATTACGATGCAAGTAAAATGAAATCCTTGACAACTTCAATATTTTCTCCACTTATCATGTTGTTGCTTGCTGGCCCTGTTGTGAGGATTCTTATTTTCTTTATGTTGAGATGTAATCCATACTGAAGGGTGCAGTGTTTGATTTTCACCAGTAAGTGCCTCAAGTCCACTTCACTTTCAGCAAGCAAGGTTGTGTCATTTGCATATTGCAGGTTGTTAATGAGGCTTCCTCCAATCCTGATGCCACGTTCTTCTTCATATAATACAGTTTCTGAGATTACATGCTCAGCATACAGATGAAATAAGTATGGTGAAAGAATACAACCCTGACACACATGCTTTCTGATTTTAAACCACACTACGTCCCCTTGTTCTGCTCAAACAACTGCCTCTTGGCCTATGTACAGTTTCCTCATGAGCACAGTAAAATGTTTTGGAATTCCCATTCTTTGCAATGTTAACCATAATTTATTATGACCCACACAGTCAAATGCCTTTGCCTAGTCAATAAAACACAGGTGAACATCCTTCTGGTATTCTCTGCTTTCAGCAAAAATCCATCTGATATCAGCAATAATATCTCTTGTTCTACGTCCTCTTCTGAATCCAGCTTGAGCTTTTGTCAGCTCCCTGTTGATGTACTGCTTCAAACGCTTTTGAATAATCATCAGAAAAAAATTCTACTTGTGTGTAATATTAATTTTATTGTTCAATAATCCCTACATTCTGTTAGGTCACCTTTCTTTGGGATGGGCACAAATATGGGTCTCTTCTAGTCAGTTTGCTAGGAAGCTGTCTTCCAAATTTCTTGACATAGATTAGTGATCACCTCCAGCATTGCACCCATTTATTGAAACATCTCATTTGGTATTCTGCCAATTCCTGGAGCCTTATTTTTTGCCAATAATTTCAGTGCACTTTGGACTTCTTTCTTCAGTACCATTGATTCTTGATCATATGCCACCTCCTGAAATGGCTGAACATCAACAAATTCTTTTTATGTATTCTTTATATATTGCATAATTCCATTTGTCTAAAATGCCTAGAAGAGGAAAAACTACAAAGATAGAACGTGGATTAATACTTACCTAGCACCAGCGGGGAAGGAGCTTTTGGGGGTCACTACTAAGTGGAATGGATGATGAAAAAAGAAGACCAAAGAAGATTGATGCCTTTGAATTGTGGTGTTGAAGAAGAATATTGAATATACCATGGACTGCCAAAAGAATGAACAATCTGTCTTGGAAAAAGTACAACCAGAATGCTCCTTAGAAGCAAGCGTGGTGAGACCGCGTCTCATGTACTTTGGGCATGTTGTCAGGAGAGATCAGTCCCTGGAGAAGGACATGATGCTTGGTAAATCAGAGGGCCAGAGAAAAAGAGGATGGCTCTCAATGAGATAGATTGACACAGTGGCTGCAACAATGGGCTTAAGCATAACAACTATTGTGAGGGTGGTGCGGAACAGGGCAATGTTTCATTCTGTTGTACATAGGGTTGCTATGAGTCGGAACTGACTCAATAGCACCTAACAACAACAATGACTAAGTGGAACAGGGCTACAGGTGGTTTATTTTTGGGTTAATGAAACTGTTTTAAAACTGATTGTAGTCCTGGATGCACAGCTCTGTGAATAAACTAAAAGTCATTGAATCGTACACTTCAAATGAGTGAATTTTATGATAGGTGAATTATATTCGTGTAAATCTGTTTTTAAAAATTCACCAAGATAAGGGAAGCTCTCTGCCTTGCATTGATAGAACATCAAGAAAGAAGTGACATCCCACTCCCTCCCAATTAGAGAGTGAGGGCCAGGTAATGGAGAAGAGAGATTTGGAGAAAAGATTCTATAAATTTGTATCTGAAGTCCTTGGCACAACCCTAAATTGCCTATGCATGAAAGCAACCACAGCAATCACAACAAAATATTTAAGAACTGAAATATGTTATGGAATGGCACCCATTGAAAAATTTGCTTAGGTGTAGCACATAAGGTTCACCAGGATATCCTTGCAAAAGCTTTGAAAAACAAATTGTCGTTTCAACAACAGTCTGCAATATTGAGCTGGTACAGATACTCTGAAACTAAGAATGCTGACTGTTTGCTAAACTAGAACATTTAAACAAGATCAGTATGGATGCCAGTGTGAGAAATGTCCAGGATACAGTCCAAAATTACCAATTTTTCTGAAAACATTGAACCAAATTAGAAAAGACAATTGACGAATACCAAAACTGAAATTATACACATGTTAAAATTATGTGACACAGATTGTAAAGCAACTGTCAGAAAAATACCCCAAAAGCAATTAAGAACATTCTGGAAACACATGAAAAAAATAGAAAGTCTCAGAAAAGAAATTAAAGATATAAAGGAGAACTCAATGGATATATTGGGGTTTTCCAAAAAGTTTTAACTGGCTAATATTCAGAAGTAAGTTGCCAGGCCTTTCTTCCTAGTCTGTCTTAGTCTCAAAGCTCTGCTGAAACCTGTCCACCATTGGTGACTCTGCTGGTATTTGATATACTGGTGGCATAGCTTCCAGGATCATAGCAACACACAAGGCACCACAGTACAAAAAACTGACAGACAGGTGATTGTGGATGAGTTGTGGGAAGATATCAAGGACATCATACACGAAGAAAGTGAAAGGTCATTGAAAAAAAAAAAAAAAACAGAAAGAAAAGACCAGTATGGTTGTCAGAAGATACTCCGAAACTTGCTTTCTTTTTAGTGCAGAGTAGTTAAATAAACAGAAAAAAAATAAAAGAGTTGAACGGAACATTTCAAAAAGCAGCCCAAGAAAACAAGATAAAGTATTATGATGAAATGTGCAAATGATAGTGTTAGAATACCAAAAGAGAACACGATCTGTGTTACTTAATGTGAAAGAACTGAAAAGGAAATCCAAGCTTCAAGTCGTGTTATGGAACAGAGTCACTGTACCAAAAAAATAATTGGTCAATGTTCAACCATTTTAGGAGGTAGAGTATATTAAGAACCACTGGCACTGAAGGAAGAAGTTCAAGCTGCACTGGAGCTACCTGAAAAAACAAGCCAGTTGCCATTTAGTCAATTGTGACTCATTGAAAGCACATCTCTGTCAGAGTAGAACTATGCTCCATAGGGTTTTCATTGGCGATTTTTAGAAGTAGATCACCCAGCCTTTCTTCCAAGGCAATGAATGAACAGACTTGAACCTCCAATGTTTCTGTCAGCAGCCTAGGACGGTTAACTCTTTTTACCACCCGAGGACTCCAGCCAGAAACAAGGCTCCAGGAATTCACTAATACCAACTAAGATGCTTCCATAAATAGATGCAATGCTGGAAATGCTTACTTACTTATGTCAAAAAAATTGGAAGACAGTTACCTGACCAACTGACTTGAACAGATCCATATCTACACCCATTCCAAAGAAGGGAAACCAAACAGAATGCAGAAATTATCAAATGATATCATTAATATCACTTGCTAGCAAAACTTTTCTGAAGATAATTAAAAAATTACAGAAAACTTCCAGAAGAGGGCATGGAATGAGAGGTATTATTGCTGTTGCCAGATAGATCTTGGCTGAAAGGAGGGAATACCAGAAAGATGTTTACCTGTGTTTTACTAACTATGCAAAGGCATTCAAGTGCATGGATCACAACAAAGTATGGATAACATTGCAAAGAATGAGAATTTCAGAACACTTCTCTGTGCTCAAGGTGAACTTGTACATGGATCAAGAGGCAGTCATTCAAATAGAACAGGGGATATTGTGTAGTTCAAAATTGGAAAAGGTCTGTGACAAGGTTGTATCCACTCGCCTTACTTACCTTACCATTGTTTGCTAAAAGAATGAATGAATAAGTCTTAGAAGAAATACAACCTGAGTGTTCCTTCACGGCAATGGGCTTACTTTGGACACATCATCAGGAAAGACCAGTCACTAGAAAAGGACATCATGTTTGATAGAGTGCCAACAAAAATGAAGAAAACCCTCAATGATATGGATTGACATTATACCCTTAACAATGCACTCGAACATACTAATAAGCATGAAGATGGTGCAGGATCAGTATTTTGTTCTGTTATATATAAGGTCACCATGAGTTGAAGCCAATTTGATGGCAATTAATAATAACAAATGAAAATTTTAGAACTGAAAATATAATAATTGAAATTTTAAACATGCTGGATGATCTCGTGAATAGAATGGAGTGAACTTGAACATAGATCAGTGGAAACTCTCCGGTCTATACAACAGAGAGAAAATAGATAAAACAAAATGAACAGTACCTCTGGAGCTCATGGAAAATAACAAAACTCTAATACATTTGTCATTGGAGTCCCAGAAGGAGTGGAGAATGAGTATAGAGCTGAAAACTATTTGAATAAATATTCCTTAATAACTTCTAAATTTGGCAAAAGGTATAAGTGTACAGATTCGAGAAACTGAGCAAAACCTAAAAAGGATACATTCAAATAAACTCCTTCCCAGTCATATTGCAATTAGTTTTTTTGAAAACTAAAGACAAAGAAAAAATCTTGAAACACTCATCAAAAACCATGGAAGGAAAAAGGAAGTGATATATTTTTCAAATGCTGAAAGAAAATAGCTGCCAACCCCATAATTCTATATCAAGTGAAACTATCTTTCAGGAATGAAGATGAAATAAAGACATTTTCATTTAAAGGAAAACTAAGAGACTGAGGCAGATCTGTTTTAAAATAAATGGTAAAGGAAGTTCTTCAGACATAAGAAAATAAAAGAAGAAAGAAACTCGGAACATCAGGAATTAGGAAAGAACACACCATGTTGGAGCCAACCTGAAAGAGCTGCCAAAGCCCAAAGCTGAAGTAATTTGAACAAGAAAATAAATTACATTAGTATTTGTAACACAAAAGACAAAATAAATATCTATGAGTCTGTACAGATATAAATAAATGAATGAATGAATGAATAAACGATGGGAAAAGGACAAATCTTATTTGCAAATGAATGTGAATGAATAAATGTTGGAGAACTGAGGCCAACAGAATATCACCATTAAAACACCACATTAAAGGAGGCAGAGCCAAGGTATTATAGACAGAACACCATGCTGTTCCTCTGCAGCACAGACTGGAAAAACTGAGTAAAACAGACACAAACATCAATCCTGGAGCCCTAAGCATCAAATGTGGACATCTTGGACCACAGCCAACAAGACCTTAGACAGGGAGTACTGGAAGGCAAATTCATGGAGCTACCAACAGGAGACAGAGAACCCGGTAACCAGGGAAACATGCTTTAGCACCCCCCACTCTTTTGCCCTGTATACTGCCTCCCTCACTTTCCAAGGGACCATGGTCACTTGTCCAAGGGACATCGGCTCACTGCTGCCCCAGGCCTGCCCCATCCCCAAAGGCAGGCTCCCCCAGCATTGTATTTTTGTTGTTGCTGTTATTTTTGTTTGTTTTCTGTTTTTGTTTCTTCTCTCTCTCCCTTCCTTCTTTTCCTTTCTTCCACCCACCTAGCCCCATGCAATGCCCCTATCCCTTCTCAATGGTCCGTGCCAAACTGCTCGGCTAGAGGGCTACCACCACACGGCCTCCCCAGGTCCATGCCACCCCCACCAGCCAACTCCCTCAGTGCCATTTTTGTTGTTGTTTTTTCTCTCTCTCTATTCCTTCCTTAACTCGCTTCCTCAGTGCCATATTTTTTAAATTTTTTCTTTCCCTTTCTCCCTTTTCCTTCTCTCTCCCACCTAAGCCCTGCACTGCCTTCACCCATTCCTGATGGGCTGTGCTGCCCAGTGAGAGAGACACAGCTCACCACACCCCAGTTCTACTCTGTCCTTAACAGCTGCTTCCCTCAGCACCATGTTTTTGCTTTTGTTGTTGTTTTATTTTTTGTTTTTTTTTCTCTCTCCCTTCCTGCCTTTCCTTTCTTCTGCCTACCTAACCCCATGTGCTGCTCCTGTCCCTTCTCAGTGGACCATGCAGCACTGCTCAGCTAGACAGCCACTGGAATATGGCCTCCCAGGGTCTGCCTTTACACAACTGCCAGCTCTCTCAGTGCCACATTTTTTAAATTTTTCTTTCTCTTTCTCCTTTTTCCTTCTCCTGCCTACCTAGGCCCTGTGATGCCTCTGCCACTTCCTAAGAGGCAGTGCTTCACGACCCATTAAGACAGACTTGGCCTGCCTGGGTCTGCTCTCCCCCCACTTGCTGACTTCCCCTGCACTGCCCTTTTATTTACTTATTTATTTTGTATTCATTTTTTTTTTTTTGCTTCAATTTCTCTCCTTTCTTTCTATTTCCTATCTAGCTCCACACATCACATCCTCTCCCTTCCCTCCTGTCTCTCTGCACCATATGCGGAGTGCTGTGCCCCTGAGCAGCACTTGCACAAACCTCTGGACCCCTGGACACCACCCTGTTGCCAACCTTGGCCCCACCCTGCCGGCCCCATTGATGCTTCAAAAGATCCATCTCTGCCCCCTTTCCCCCAAGCTGGATCTGCCCTGCTGCACCGTAGTTGAGCAACCAGCCCTATTCACCTGCACAAAGTGGTAGAACTATCATGCTCACTGAAAGCAAGCAACAAAGGACACCCAGCCCATCCACCCAGACATAACCAAATACAACACAAAAGCAGGATGAAACAAACCTACAAATTCTGACTGTCTCAGAGACAGCAGACAATATCAAAACATTTTAAGAAAGACGGGATGTCTCCAATAAGTAACCAAAATAAAATACCATACAACCTCTGATAGAAGAAAAGTCACTGGAACTACCGGATAGGGAATTCAAAAGTCTAATATTCAGGACTTCCCAAGAGATTAGAAAACAGATCAAGGAAAATACAGACAAAACAAAGGAAAAAATAGACAAAGTCATGGAAAATACAGAAAAAATCAGGAAAAAACACAGACAAAGAAATGAAAGAATTTGGGGGAATAATATAGGAACAAAATGTCAAAATAAATAAATAATTAGAAATCATACAAAAACAGCAATTAGAAATCAAAAAGATAAACAACAAGATTTCAGAAATGGACAATGCAATAGAAGACTTTGGGAGCAAATTTGAAACTATGGAGGACAGGATCACAAAACTGAAGACAAACCCTTGGATATTACTTTGTTTGAGGAAAAATCAGATAAAAGAGTAAAGAAAAATAAAGAAAATCTGAAAACTATATGGGATACAAACAAGAGCAAAAACGTGTCTGTGATCAGAGTTTCAGAGCAGAGGGAGAAAACGGAAAACGCAGAGAAGATAACTAAAATTTGCTGACAGAAAACTTCCTTAATATCATAAAAGATGAAAAGTTGGCTGTTATGGATTGAATCATGACCCCTACAAAATATGTCAGCTTGGCTAGGCCATGATTCTCAGTATTGGATGATTATGCACCATTTTGTCATCTGATATGATTTTCCTGTGCCATGTAAATCCTACTTGTATGATGTTAATGAGGCAGTATAGAGGTAGTTATGTTAATGTGGTAGGACTCAATCTAAAAGATCAGGTGTATCTTGAGTCAATCTTTCTTGAGATATAAAAGAGGAAAGCAAGAGAAGAGATAGGGGGACCTCATACCACCAAGAAAGTAGTGCTGGAAGTAAAGCATGTCCTTTGGACATGGGTGTTCCTGCACTGAGAAGTTCCTAGACCACGGGAAGATTGATGACAAAGACCTTCCCCCAGGGCCAACAGTGAAAGAAAGCCTTCCACTGGATCTGGTGCCCTGAATTCGGACTTCTAGCCTCCTAGACTGTGAGAGAATAGATTTCTGTTTGTTAAGCCCAACCACTTGTGGTATTTCTGTTATGGCAGCAATAGATAACTAAGACACTGACCATCAAAGAAGCTCAAAGAACTCCATTTAGAATAGACCTCAAAAGAAAGTCGTAAAGGCATATCATAATTACACTCGCCAAAAGCAAAGACAGAGAAATAATACTGACGGTAGCTCAAGAGAAACAAAAAGTCACATACGAAGGGGAAAAAATAAGACTAAGCTTTGATTACTCGGCAAAAACGATGCAGGCAAGAAGGTAATGGGATGACATATACAAAACCTTGAAAGGAAAAAAAATGCCAACCAAGAATAATATATCCGACAAAACTCTCACTCTAATATGATGGTGAAATTAAAACATTTACAGATAAGCAGAAATTAAGGGAATATGTAAAAAACAAACAAACTTACAAGAATCATTAAGGGGAGTCCTTCCGTTAGAAAACAACATCAGAAAATAACCTGAATCTAGGACACAGGACAGCATCAGCCAGATATCAACTAGTTAATGAACTCACAGGATAAAACAAAACTAAAAGATTTACAACAGGGAATTGGAGATGTCAGAACAATAAAAGAGGTGTAGGTATAGAACTTTCAAATGAAGGGGAAGTCAAGGGGCATCAAATAATAAAAGACTGGTTCAAATTTCGGAAGATAGGGGTAAATTTCAAGGTAACCACAAAGAAAGTTAACGAACTTACTCATCAAACCAAAGAATAAATAAAGAAATAAAGTCTCAGTAAACACAAAATCTACAAAAAAAAAAAAATGAAAGAAACAAAAAGAAAATCCTCGAACAAAAGGAAATCAGCACAGGAGAGTAAGAGGAACAAATAAAACATCAGCACCACAAAAAAAGAAAAGCACTAGAAAATTACAGCAATTAGCTCACACCTGTCAACAATCATACTGAATGTAAATAGCTTAAATGCACACCTAAAGAGACAGAGAGTGACAGAATGGGTAGAAAAACAGAACCCATCAATGTGATGTCTACCAGAGGCATACCACTGACACAAAGGCATAAATATATTAAAAATCAAAGGATGAGAAAAATATACATATAAAGCAAACTGCACCCAAAAAAAGAGGAGTGGCAATGTTAATCTCAGCTAAATTAGGCTTTACAACAGAATTCACCATAAAAGGCAAGGAAGGACATTATATAATGATTAAAGAAACAATCCACCATGAAGACATAACCATAATAAATATCTCTGCATCAAATGACGGGTCTCCAAAATACATAAAACAAACTCTAACAGCAATGCAAAGATAAATTGACAGTCCTACAATAACAGTAGAAGACTTCAACACACCATTCTTGGTAGGGGACAGAATATCTGGAAAGAAACTCAATAAAGATAAAGAAGTTCTAAAGATCACAATCAACCAACTTGACCTCATAGACATATATAGAACACTCCACCCAACAGTATCAGAGTACACATTATTTTCCAATGCACATGGAAAGTTCTCCAGAACAGACCACACCTTAGACTTAAAAGCACCTTCAACAAAATCCAAAACATTTAGATAATACAAAGCATATTCTCTCGTCACAATGCCACAAAAGTAGAAAATGATAACAGGAAAGAAAGGAAAAAATCAAATAAGTGGAAATTGAATAACACCTTGCTTTAAAAGCAACTGGCTAATAGAAGAAATCAAAGTTGGAATAAAAAAATTCCTAGAATCAAAAAAGAATGAAAACACATTGTCTTAGTTATCTAGTGCTGCTGTAACAGAAATACCACAAGCAGATAGCTTTAACTAAGAGAATTTATTATGTCACAGTCTAGTAGGTTACAAGTTCAAATTCAGAGTGTAAGCTTCAGGGGAATGCTTTCTCTCTTTGTCGGCTCTGGAGGAAGATCCTTGTCCTCAATCTTCCCCTGGCTGAAGAGCTTCTCAGAAGCAGGGACCCCAGGTCCAAAGGACGTGCTCTGCTCCTGGTGCAGCTTTCTTGGTGGTATGAAGTCCCCAACTCTCTGCTTGGCACCCTTTCCTTTTATCTCTTGAGAGATAAAAGGTGGTGCAGGCCCAGCCCCAAGGAAACTCCCTTTACATTGGATGGGGGAGGTGACCCGAGTAAGGGTGGTGTTACCATCCCACCCTAATTATCTTTGGCATAAAATTATAATCACAAAATGGAGGATAACCACACAATACTGGGAATCATGGCCTAACCAAATTTACACATATCTTTTGGGGGGACACAATTCAATCCATGACACACATCATAACAAAACGTTTGGGATGCAGCAAAAGTAGTGTTCAGAGGTCATTTTAGAGCAATAGACTCACACATCAAAAAAGAAGAAGGGGACAAAATCAAAATGTTAGCCCTATGACTCAAACAAATAAAAAGAAAACAGCAAAAGAAGCCCACAGTCACCAGAAGAAAGGAAATAATGAAGATAAGAGCAGAAACTAATGAAATAGAGAATAGAAAAACAATAGAAAGAATCAACAAAAACGAAAGTTGGTTCTTTAAAAAAAAATTTTTTTTTGAAAGGATCAATAAAATTGACAAACCATTGGTGAAACTGACAAAAGAAAAACAAGAGAGGAAACAAATAACCCAAATAAGAAATGAAATAGGGGACATTAAGACAGACCCAACTGAAACAAAAAGGACCATAACAGAGGCTATGAAAAACTGCACTCCAACAAATTTGAAAACCTAGAGGAAATGGACAAATTTCTAGAAACACATTACCTACCTAAATTAATACAAACTGAGGTAGAAAATCTGAACAGACCCATAACAAAAGAAGAGACTGAAAAAGTAATAATAATAAAAAAAAAACTACCAACCCAAAAAAGTCCAGGTGGTTTCACTGGAGAATTCTACCAAACATTCAGAGAACAGCTCACATCATTACTACTCAAGCTATTTCACAACCTAGAAAAGTAAGGGATACTTCCAAATCCATTCTATGAAGCCAGCATAGCCCTGATACTAAAACCAGGAAAAGACACCACGAAAATACAAAATTACAGACCAATATCGCTCATGAATATAGATGCAAAAATTCTCAACAAAATTCTAGACAATAGAATTCAGCACCATAGGAAAAAAAAATAATACACCACAACCTAGTTGGACTCACACCAGGTATGCAGGGATGGTTCAACACCAGAAAATCAATCAATGTAATCCACAACATAAATAAAATAAAGGAACCACATGATCTTATCAATGGACACAGAAAAGGCATTTGACAATGTCCAACACCCATTCCTGATAAGTTCTCAACAAAATAGGAACAGCAGGTAAATTCCTCGACATAATAAAGGGCATTTGTACAAAACCAACAGCTAACATCATTCTAAATGGAGAGACTGAAAGTATTCCCCTTGAGAATGAGAAACAGGCAAGGATACCCTTTATCACCACTCCTCTTTAATATTCTAGCCTTAGCTAGAGCAATAATGCAAGAAAAAGATATATAGGGCATCCAAATTAGTAAGGAAGATGTAAAACTATCCTTATTTGTGGAGGTTGTGATACTATCCATAGATAATCCAAAAGACTCCACAAGAAAACTATAGATACTAACAGAAAGGTTCACTAGGTAGCAGGATACAAGATAAACATTAAAAAAAATCCATTGTATTCCTATACATCAATAAAGAGAACGATGAAAAGGAAATCAGGAAAGCAAGACCATTTGTAACTGCCCTAAAGGGGAAAAACAACAACAACAGCTTAGGAACAAATCTAACCAGGGACATATGAAAGAAAACTGCAAAACACTACTGCAAGAAACCAAAAAAGACCTACATAAATGCAAAATCATACAATGCTAATGGATAGGTAGACTCAACATTGTGAAAATGTCAATTCCACCCAAATCAATGTACGAATATAATGCAATCCTAATCCAAATACCAACAGCATTCTTTAAAGAGATGGAAAATCTAATAATTTACTTTGTATGGAAAGGAAGAGGCCACGCATAAGTAAAACATTATAGAAAAAGAAAAACAAAGTAGGAGACCTCACACTACCTGACCTCAGAACCTACTATACAGCTACAGTAGTCGAATCAGCCTGGGAGTGATACAAAGACAAACCCTTTGACCAATGGCACAGAATCGAGAAACCAGATGTAAATCCATCCACCTATGGTCACTTGATCTTCAACAAAGGCTGGAAGTCCATCAAATGGGGAAAAGACAGCCTTTTCAACAAATGGTGCTGGCAAAACTGGAGTCCATCTGCAAAAAAATGAAACAGGAGCCATGCTTCACACCATACACAAAAAAACTAATTCCGAATGGATCAGAGACCTAAATAGAAAACCAAAAACTATAAAGATCATATGAGAAAACATAGGGCAATTGGTAGAGACCCTAATACACAGCATAAATAGGATATGAACCATAACTAACAATACACAAACAACAGACGATAAATTAGATAACTGGGATCTTATAAAAATTAGACACTTATGCTCATTAAAAGACTTCACCAAAAAAGTACAAAGAGAACCTACAGACTGGGAAAACTTTTTTGGCTCTTACATACCCAACAAAGGTCTAATCTCTAAGATCTATAGGAATATTCAACACCTCTTCAACAAAAAGGCGAATAATCCAATTAAAAAATGGGCAAAGGATATGAACAGACAATTCATCAAAGAAGACATTCCTTAGGCTAACAGACACGTGAGGAAATGTTCTGTATCACTAGCCATTAGAGAAAGGCAAATGAAAACTACAATGAGATACCATCTCACCCAGACATTACTGGCACAAATGAAAAATAAAAAAGAACATAACAAATGTTGGAGAGGTTGTAGGTAGATTGGAACTCACATGCACTGCTGGTGGGAATGCAAAGTGGTGCAACATTTTTGGAAAGTGATATGGTGCCTCCTTAAAAAGCTAGAAATAGAAATACTATAAGACCCAGCAATCCCACTCCTAGACATCTATCCCAGAGAAATAAGAGCCACACAGGAATAAGCATAAGCACACCCATGTTCATTGCAGCATTCTTCACAATAGCAAAAAGATGGAAACAACCTAGATGCCCAACAACAGATGAATAGATAAACAAACTATGGTATATACACACAATGGAGTACTGTGCAGCGATAAAGAACAATGATGAATCTTGGAAACATCTCACAACTTGGATGAATCTGGGGGCATTATGTTGACTGAAATAAATCGATAATAAAAGGACAAATATTGTATGAGCCCACTATTATAAAAAACTCATGAAAACATTTACACACAGAAAGAAACAGTCTTTGACGGTTACGAGGGAGGGGAGGGAAAACACAAACTAGACAATAGAAAAGTCCTAACTTTGGCAAAGAGTAAGACAGTAAAAAATACTGGGGAAGCCAGTGAATCTTGACCAAGGCAAAAACATCGAAGCTTCACAGATACATCCAAACTCCTATAGGGACCAAGCTACTGGGCTGAAGGCTGGAGACCATGGTCTCAGGGAACGTCTAGCTCAATTGGCATAACACAGTTCATAAGGAAAATATTCTATATCTTACTTTGGTGAGTATCGTATGGAGCCTTAAAAGCTTGTGAGTGGCCATCTATGATGCATCTGCTCATCCCACCCCATCTGGAGCAAGGTAGAATCACGTAAACCAAAGACATAAGGTAAAGATGAGATCAAAGGACAAATGGACGACAACCACCACAATCTCCACCACACTGAGTGCAGCACTAGATGGTGCTTGGCTTCCACCGCTGACTGCTCTGAGAGGGATCGCAATAGAGGGTATGGGCAGTGCTGGATAAAATGTAGAAAAAATCTCAAACTGACAAAAAATGACCAAACTTACAGTTCTGACAAAGATTGCAGAAACTCTGAGAGTACGGCTCCTAGACACCCTTCTAACTTAGTACTGAAGTCACTCCTAAGGGTCACTCTTCTGTCAAAGATTAGACAGGCCTATAAAACAAACAATAATACACGTAGCTCCACCATGTATACGAGATTAAATGGGCACACCAGACCAGTGGCAAGAGTGAGAAGGCAGGAGATGACGGGAAAGCTGGACAAATGGAAATGGGGAACCAAAGATTGAAAACATAAGAGTGACTTGTTGGAGGGTTGGCAACCAAAGTCACAAAACAATATGTGTATTAATTGTTTAATTAGAAACTAATTTGCTCTGTAAACCTTTATCTAAAGCACAATTTAAAAAATAGAAAAAACAAAAAAAAAACACCGCAGTAAAAATGGTTGCAGACTGGATTTATGATAGATAATAAAAATTACTTAAAGTAAAACTTTAAGAAGAAACAGAATATTCACATGACCTCAAATAATCTTTCTCAAAATGTTTATTAATTACTATCTTTATATCGTAACATCCTAAAATCATTTGGTATTACTCTTTCATGGAAGTGGAGCTTAATTCCACTCTCTTTCAGTGTGATCTAGAATTAGTAACTTTCTTCTAAGAAATGAAAAGGGAAAAATTGTAACTTTATAGTGAAGAAACCTGTCAGACATCACCCTAATTAATTGACCCATATTAACATCGCCAGCAATAAATAATCTTGATATCATTCAGTATAGTTGATATTAGTACACACTAAAATGAAGCAATGTGAGAGACACTTCCTTTTTGTATTGTTTTTCCCCAAAATCCATAACCCAAGTATAATTATGATAAAATATCAATGACATCCAAATGGAGGGAATATTTTTCAAAATGACTCACCAATCCTTTTCAAAATGTCACGGTCACGAAATATAAAGTTGCACAAATAAACTGTCACAGACTGGAGGAGACTAAGGAGATATGACTATTAATTCAATGTGGTATCCTGGGTTGGATTTTTGGAATATAAAAAGGACGTTAGCAAAATAAACTGGTGAAATCTAAACAAAGTTTGTAGTTTCATTAATAATATTGCACCAGTGTTAATTTCTTAATTTTGAACCACTTACCATGCTTATGGTGGCGTAGTGGTGAAGTGCTAACCAAAAGGTCTGCAGTTTGAATCCACGAGGCGCTCCTTGGAAACTTTATGGAGCAGTTCTACTCTGTCCTATAGGGTTGCTATGAGTTGGAATCGACTCAAGGGCAACGGATTTTTGTTGGGTTTACCGTGATTATGTCAGATGTCAGCCTTGGGAGAATGAGCGTAAAGAGGATATGGAAACTTGCTGTACTATTTTTGCTACTCTTCTGTAATTATAAAATTTCAAAACAAAAAGATTAAAACCAACCCCCCGCCCCCAAAATTGTTAGGTGAGATATAAAAGCAAGATTGACCTATATGTTGCCTACAAAAAAAATTGTTTTAAGTGAGAAGACACAAATAAATTAAAAGTAAAAGATGGAAAAATATATACCATGAAAACAGCAATCAAGTGCACACACACACAAACTGGAGTGGCTATATAAATACTGAACAAAGTAGATTTTAGAGCAGAGAATATTTCCCGAAGGTCATTTCGTAAACATAAGGGGAAACAGAGAGAAGATGCAGCAGTACTAAGAACATGTGTATTTAATAAGAGTTTCAAAATAAATGAAGCCAAAACTGATAGACCTGTTACGAGAAACTGACAAATTCACAATCATAGTTGGAGATTTCAGTATTCCACAATGAATAATTGCTAGAACTAGTATAAAGTCGCAGGGATATAGAAGAGCTGAACAACACTATAAATCTAATTAGAGCGGAACCCCCATAGGATTTCCTACGCTGTCATTTTTATGGAGGTAGATTGCCAGGTCTTTCTCTTCGTCAAGTTGCTGGGTGGGTTCGAAGTGCTAACTTTCCAGTTAGCTTCTGGGTGCTTACCCATTGTATCACCAGGGCCCCTGGAGAAGGACATTGTGCTTGGTAAAGTAGAGGGTTAGCAAAAAAGAGGAAGACCCTCAATGATATGTGTTCACACAGTGGCTGCAACAGCGGACTCAAACATAGCAGTGATTGTGAGGATCGTGCCAGACTGAGCAACACTTTATTATACATAAGGTTGTTATGGAATATGGAAACCCTGGTGACATAGTAGTTACGAGCTCGGTTGCTAACCAAAAGGTCAGCAGTTCTAATCCGCCAGCTGCTCCTTGGAAACTCTGTGGGGTGGCTCTACTCTGTTCTATAGGGTCACTATGAGTTGGAACCGACTTGATGGCAATGACTTTGGTTTTTTAAGGTTGCTATGAGTTCGAACTGACTTGACAGCACCTAACAACAGTAACATAAATCTAATTGGCCTAATTGACACTTATATAACACTTTGCCTATTAACAGCAGAATACACTTCTTTTTGTTTTTACAAATGCATGTGTAACCTTTGCAAAGACAGGCTATGTTATGAGCCATATGCATGCCCATGCCAACAAAGCTGTAGCCATGCATTGAGAGGGAATTTCCAGAAACTCATGTGGGATTCAGAAGAGGTTGTGGAAAAATGAACCTCATTGTTTTAAAATAGAATGTCTTGTTATGCCAGAATATGAAAGATAATAAAAGCTGAACTAGAGGATATATGGGAAACTGTAGAAGGCTACAGAAAAGTTGAATAGAAAGTTACAAGATATGGTAAAGAAAGGAGTGAATGTCTTCTTTTTTTTACGCTAGGATTATGATGAGAAATATGTAACAAAGGGAAGAAAATTGAAAAGTTTGTTAAAGTTTTTTTTTATGATCAAAGTTCTTGTTTATTGCAAATGAAGTTTTGATGAATTAATTCATGAGAATTTTTAAAAACTTTAATGTCAAGTAGCATATAAAACAAAGAATTAGGTTTCTCACTGTTGAAATAACATTTCCCTTGATCACTAGATTGAAGGGTTAGTTTTATTCTTTATGTAATCTGCCTGAAAGGCAAGAGTTCAGCAGAATAAATTTTTGAATCAAAAACCAAGCCACGTGGCTTTAGAAAAAGTTAGTTTTTACTTTTAAGATCTTTGGTTAAATAACTCAAGTATTGTTCCTATAATAAACTCCTGACAATTTTGAAACTTATAGAAAATCACAACAGATTTATTCTATTTTATAATGGGAAAAATGCTAAAAAGTTTTGTTTAATATGAATCACATGAAGCATGTTGTCAAATCAAGAGAAGTCCCATATTTTCTACCTTAAGTAATCCAAACATCCCTTTGGACAAGCCAGGATTCTGGATACTGAAAAATTATGTCTAAATGCCCTAGTGTCCAGAAGCAGACAACTGCAGAGGTAGACAACTAATCCCAAGATCATGGAACAAAGCTTCATGCACCCATCTGAAATTTTTGAACTTTGCTTTGTAACTGTAGTGATTCTTATGTTATTAGCCTTGCTCCATTATTGTGGTCTCCTTCCTTGGTAATTTTGTTTTACTTTTTATGGTAATTTTATTTATAATGAACATCTATTTAAGTTGTATGATTTTTCTTTCTGTTATCACTTCTACTGTTTAAAAAGAAAATATTCTTGTTAAGTTAGCCCAATCAGTAACTAATGTTGATAATTTGCTTGATACTTTAATTAATTACCTAATGATAGTGGCCCTTGATTGTGTTCTTACAGACTAAATTGATTATCTTAATTATTGTAACAATTACCCAGAGACTAATAAAATGTTGCATAAATTATTTACCTAATATGTATAATCAAACTAGTGTTTTCCCAGCAATGCATAACATTATGTATCTTGAAAGAAATAACTTTATAGAAAAGACTGGTTTCATACCTTGGGTTAGTCTTTTAGAAATGCCAAGTCATTCCTCCAGATGTGGTCTTCACTACACATGTCCCAACCGAAAGATCACAGGAGCAGAAAGTCTGAGCTATGGCATGGTGAACGAGGGTGTCTGTCTATAATACAATAAGTACAGAAGGAAAGCACCCATAGAGTAGATCCATTCAGAAGAAAGCTCTCTTACAATGGTGATCGAGGAATGTCTAGGGATATTCATGATCACAAGAGGGAAATGTATAAGGGCATCTTAAAACTGAGGCACCTGGAATGACAAAGTCACTGACACAGGTCTGAATCAAGCTTTCCCTAAATCCCTGCTTCTTCTTTCAAAATACATGCACCCGCCTATTGAATGACCAAGTATGTGTTTAGTTTTACTTATGATTCATGAAAATGTTATCAGAAAGAACGTTTGTAACTGATGTATGACAAAGTTATAGTTTATGTTTAAGAAAGTGATAAGAATGTTCCAGAAAGAAAATGATGAAAAGTCCCCCGAACAGATGTCTACGTAAAATTGTTACGCAAAATCGGTGTAAGTGATATTATACCAGGTTTACCTGTGATTCATGTGTAACCACCAGCTCTCCCTGTAAAAACTCCTCTTCCTTTCCAGAGTTTGCAGCACTTGGCATTTTACCAAATGTTTGCCTAGCTTCATTTCTCTCCTTACAGAGTTCTAGTTATTTTTACAATTTGACGTGAGAAAATAACCTTAGAGAGTTGGACTAAATGAAAAAGAACATGGCATCAGGATTGGAGGAAAACTCATTAACAACCTGCAATATGCAGATGACACAACCTTGCTTGCCAAAAATAAAGAAGACTTTAAAAGTACTTACTGGTAAAAATAAAGCATTACAGCCTTCAGTATGGTTTATGCCTACATGTGAAAAAATAAAGATGGAGATTTTCACAACTGGGCCCATAAACAATGTCAAGATAAATTGTGGATAAATTGAAGTTGTCAAGGATTTCACTTTACTTGGATGAACAATGTTCATCAAAGTAGTGGTCAAGAAAACCACATATGGGCCTACTGGACTGGTTGAGACTGGAGGACTCCCCGAGACTATTGCCCTGAAGTACTCTTCAAACCTTGAACAGAAGCTAACCCTGAGGTCATCTTGTAGCTAAATAACAAATTGGCTCAAAAAATAATGAACATCATCAATAAGTACTATGATCCTTTAAAAAAATCACCTATATGAGACAAAATGGTCAACAATTACTTTAAAACAAATATGAGAATGTAAGGGGACAGGGAAACTAGATTCATGGAAACAGAACAACCAGATGAAAATAATAGGAATGTTCATGCATTATGAAGAACGTAACCAACATCGTTCAACGGCTTGTGTAGAAATTGTTGAATAGGAGCCTAAACTGCTGTGTAAACGTTCAGCAAAAATGCAATAAAATACTATTTAAAAAAAAGGAAAAAACATTTTGCATTGGCAAATCTGCAGGAACATAACTCTTTACAATCTGAAAAAGCAAAGATGTCACATTAATGACTATGGTGTGCCTGATGCAAGCCATGACACTTTCAATCGCCTCATACACATACAAAAGCTGAACAATGAAAAAAGGAAAACTGAAGAAGAATTGATTCATTTGAATTGTAGTGAAGGCAAAGAATATTGAATATACCATGGATTACCATAAGAATGATTAAGAGCTGTGGCTGCTAACCAAAAACTTGGAAGTTTGAATCCACTAGCCACTCTTTGGAAATCCTATGGGGCAGTTCTACTCTGCGTATAGGGTCACTACGAGTCAGAATTGACTCGATGGCAAGGGTTTGGCTTTCTTATTTGGGGCCATGAGAACAAACAAATAGTCTTAGAGGAAGGACACCTAGAATGTTCATTAGAAGCAAGATGGTGAGACTTTTTACTGCTTACTTTGGACTAATCATCAGAAGGAACCAATCATTACAGAAGGGCATTATGTTTGGTAAAGCAAAAAAGAGGGAAATCCTCAACAGATGGATTGACATAATGGCTGCTTCAATGGGCTTAAATATAGCAACAGTTGTGAAGATGGCACAGGACTGGGCAAAATTTCATTCTGTTATATATAAAGTCACTATGAGTCAGAGCTGACTCGACAGCATCTAACAACAACAATATAAAAAGAAAAAGATCTTTGCTCATGAGATTAAGTTAAAGATCTTGAAATGATGAGATTATTCTGGGTTATCAGGGTTGGCCCTAAATATACTCACACCCATCCTGATTAGAGGGAGATTTCAGACACACAGAGGAGAAGGTGAAGTGAAGATTGAGCAGAAAAAGACGTGAAGATATTGGCTTTGAGGGTTGTAGTGATGCAGCCACAAACCAAGGAATGTGGACAGCTGCCAGAAGCAAGGAACAAATTCTCCCCTAGAGCCTCTGGAAGAAGACAATCCTGCTGATACATTGATTTTGCCTCAGTGATACTGATTTCAGACTTCTAAGCTCCAGAACAGTGAGAGAATAAATTTCTATTGTTTCAAGAACCAAATTTTTGGTAATTTATTACACTAGCCACAGAAAACTAACATAGCCCCTCAATAGAGTCAAGTGACATTCTTGGATATGGCCCAGTTTTAGAATTCTCAGAGAAAACTGGAAGACCAGGGAAAATTTTAAATATAAAAAATTCAGCAGGGTTCCACTTAAAATGTGAGACTCATGGAAGTCTTCCTATTTGTCTATGGTGGAAAATGTAAGGCATAAGACAAAACAATAAATACTAAAGAAAAAAAAATTCAAAAACAAGCCTTAAATGCAATCCCAATCCTTATACTAACAGCGTCCTTTAATGAGATGGAAAAACTAATCATTGACTATATGGAAAGAAAAGAGTCCCCACATAAGTAAAGCACTATTGGAGAAGAAGAATAATGTATGAGAGCTTGCAGTACCTGACCTCAGAACCTACTCTATAGCTATGATAGTCAAAACACCCTGATATTGGTACAACAGAGACACTGACAAATGGAACAGAATCAAGGGCCCAGATGTAACTCCATTCACCTATGGTCACCTGATCTTCAACAAAGGCCCTAAGTCCATTAAATAGGGAGAAAAGACAATCCTTTCAACAAATGGTGCTGGCAAAACTGGATGTCCATCTTTAAAAAAATGAAAGAGGGCCTATACTTCATATCATACATAAAAGGTAATTCAAAATGGATCAAAGACCTAAATATAAGACCAAAAACTACAAAGATCATAGAAGAAAAAATAGGGTCAACGCTAGAGGCCCTAATACTCAGCATAAATAGGATACGATTCGTAAATAACAATACACAGCACCAGGAGATAAGATAGATAACTGGGATCATCTAAAAATTAAACACTTACGCTGATCAAAAAACTTTACCAAAAGAGTGCAAAGAGGAGGCAGGGCCAAGATGGCAGAGTAGTCGGATGCTTCCTGTGATCCCTCTTACAACAAAGACCTGGAAAAAAAAAAGTGAATTGACTTTATATGACAATCTAGTAGCCCTGAACATCGAAGGCAAAGTTGAGGAATCAGAATGAGCAGCAGGGGGAGGGAGAGATGGTTCAAATCAGTGAGGGGTTGCGTGACCTGATCCGGTGGGAAACGGAATCCTGCAGGCCAGATCAGCTGGAGCAAGTGTTGAAGCAAGCAGTGGTGCTAGGAATGTGTTTTCCACACCAGGAGAGACCTCATGGTGGACAGTCTACTCAAGCCTCCAGAATCAGTGAAAGGTTGTGCTCAAACAGCAAAAGATAAGTACCTGCGTCTAACCTACTGCACGGATCAAAAAACACCCCTTTGGAAAAAGCCTCTCTCCCATTTATCTGACCACCCCTTGCTCCACACCAGGTCCCAGGTTGCCTTCAGAGATTATTGAGCACCCTGGGCCAGAAGTAGGTCCTGTCACGTGACCTGAGCCATTCTCCTGGCCTTGGAGAGGGAACAAGTTAACAAACAGGAAAAAAAGAATCTGCATGTTCCCTAGGTGGGAAATCAGGGGAGAAACAGCTCCTATGCCTAGGTACAGGCATAAGGGGTCCACGGACTTTGAATGCCTTTCACCCCTGCAAAGACCCATTTCAACAGCATAGGCCCTCATTATCACAGTACAACAGGGTATATACCTGAAGCTTAACTTCAACTCTATCAGCTATATGGTGGAGTGGCAACTTCATGACATGTGACACTTCTCTGCTATTAAACAGAGTCCTCACCTACCTACATCAGGGGTCTGAAAACTGGTGGCTCCACCCATACCACCTAACCACCCACAGCAGGGGTGCAAGAATAAGTGGTACCTCACCATCGTTATAGCCAACAGCTCTAGGTACCCATAGTCTAGCTGCAAAATCCACCCACCTACGTGCTGTAGGGGACAGGGACACACTTTCTTCATAGACACTCAGGGGTAGCTGTCAGCCCCCTGTGTTGCTCAGTGTGTGATCCCCTAATGCAGCCAGATACCTGTGCCTACACCAATCACCCCCACCCATCTAGGATTATAGCTGAGAGCCTGCACAACATACTTGTTGACTGACTACCTGGACACCTGAACAGAATCCATACAAGAAAAGTAAATAGACTCCTGGGCTCACATACCTAGTAACAGATCTAACCACCTGGTGACAGGATGTTAGAGCTTCAAAGGTGCCAAAAATCAAACTAGCTTGCATGAGCAGCCTATTTGGGCACATCAAAACAAAACAAAACAAGAAGGTAGGACACAGTAAGCAAACATAAAATTAATAAATACAATAACTTATTGATGGCTCAGTGACAACAGTCAATAGCAAATCACAGAAAGAGGCAGACCATGGCAGCTTCATCAAGCTCCCAAAACAAAGAATCAAGAAATCTCCCAGAGGAAGATAACTTCCTGGAATTACTGGAGGTAGAATACAAAAGATTAATATACACAACTCTCCAAAAGATCAAGAAGGAGATCAGGCAAAATGTAGAACAAGCCAAGGAACACACAGACAAAGCAACAGGGGAATTGAAGAAAATTATAGAGGAGCATAATGATAAAATTAAACAGGCTGCAGAAATCCACAGAGGGACAGCAAACAGAAATTCAAAAGAATAACAATAAAATTTCAGAATTAGACAACTCAATTGAAAGTCATAGGGGCAGCATTGAGGCACTGAAAGTCAAGTCAGAATTAGTGAGATTGAAGTTAAAGCACTTGACACGAATCACATAAAACAATTAAAAAAATGAAGAAACCCTAAGAATTATGTGGGACTCTGTCAAGAGGAATAACCTACGAGTGTTTGGAGTACCAGAACAGGAGGATAACAGAAAATACAGAGAGATTTGTTGGCAGAAAACACCCCTGATATCATGAAAGATGAGAAGATATCTATTCAAGATGATAATTGAACCTCATATAAGATAGATTCCAAAAGAAAGTCACCAAGACATATAATCAAATATGCCAAAACCAAAGACAGAGAATTTTAAGAACTGCTAGTGATAAATGAAAAGTCATCTACAGAGGAGCGTTAATAAGACTAAGCTTGGACTTCTCAGCAGAAACCATGCAGGCAAGAAGCCAATGGGATGACATATATAAAGCCTTGGAGGAAAAAAAAAATTGTCAACCAAGAATCATGGATCTAGCAAAACTGTCTCTCAAATATGAATGGGAAATTAGGACATTTTCAGTTTAGGAGATTTGCAAACACCAAACCAAAATTACAAGAAATACTAAAAGGAGTTCTCCAGTTAGAAACTCAATAATATTAGATAACAACCCAAGACTAGACACAGGACAGAGCAATCAGGTATCAACCCAGATAAGAAAGTCACAAAAATAAATCAAAGCTAAAACACTGAATTTAGGGATACAGAGATGTCAATATGTAAAAGATGACAACATTAAAGCAAAAAAGAGGGACTCAAAAATATAGTCATAGATCTTTCATATGGTAAGGAAGTCAAGGCAATATAAAGAAATAAAAGATTGGTTGTTTGAAAAGACCAACAAAATCAATAAACCATTGGCCAAACTGATAAAAGAAAAACAGGACAGGAAGCAAACTAACCTGAATAAGAAAGGAGACTGGGGATATCACGACGGACCCAACAGAAATTAAAAGAATCATAACAGATTACTATGAAAAATTGTACTCTAACAAATTTGAAAACCCAGGGAAAAGGGCAAATTTTTAGAAACACTCTACCTACCTAAACTAACACAAACAGAGATAGAATAACTAAATAAACCTATAACAAAAGAAAAGATTGAAAAGGTAATTAAAAACTCCCAAGGACAGCAACGACAAAAGTTCTGGCCCTGATGGCTTCCCTGGAGAATTCCACCAAACTTTCAGAGAAAAGTTAACACCACTACTACTAAAGGTATTACAGAGCATAGAAAAGGGTGGAATACTACCAAACTCATTCTATGAAGTCAGCATAACCCTGAAACTAAAACCAGGTAAAGACACCACAAAAAAAGAAAATTACAAACCAATATCCCTTATGAACGTAGACACAAAAATCCTCAACAAAATTCTAGCCAATAGAATTCAACAACATATCAAAAAAAAATAATTCACTATGATCAAGTGGGATTCATACCAGGTATGCAAGGATGGTTTAACATTAGAAAAACAATCAATGTAATTCATCACATAAATAAAACAAAAGACAAGAACCACATGATCTTATCAATTATTGCAGAAAAGGTATTTGACAAAGTCTAACACCCATTCGTGATAAAAACTCTCAGGAAAATAGGAATAGAAGGAAAACTCCTCAACATGATAAAGGGCATTTATTCAAAGCCAATAGCCAACATCACCCTAAATGAAGCGAGTCTGAAAGGGTTCCCCTTGAGATCGGGAACCAGACAAGGATGCCCTTTATCACCACTCTTATTCAACATAGGAGGTCCTAGCCAGAGCAATTAGGTTAGCTAAAGAAATAAAGAGAATCCAAATTGGAAAAGAGGAAACAAAAGTGTCTCTATTTGCAGATGACATGATCTTATATGCAGGAAACCCTAAAGAATCCTCAAGAAAACTACTGAAACTAAGAGTTCATCAGAGTATTGGGATACAAGACAAACATACAGAAATCAGTTGGATTCCTCTACACCAACACAGAGAACTTTAAAGAGGAAATCACCAAATCAATACCATTTACAATAGCCCCCAAGAAGATAAAATATTTAGGAATAAATCTAAGCAGAGCTGTAAAAGACCTATACCAAAAACTACAAGACAGTGTTGCAAAAAACCAAAAGAGAACTACATAGGTGGAAAAATGTACCTTGCTCATGGATAGGAAGACTTAACATTGTGAAAATGTCTATTCTACCCAAAGCTACCTATAGGTAGAATGCAATCCCAATCCAAATTCCAACAGCATTTTTTAATGAGCTAGAGAAACAAATCACCAACTTCACATGGAAAGGGAGGAGGCACCGGAGAAGTAAAGCATTACTGATGAAGAATAACAAAGTAGGAGGCCTCACACTACCTGATTTTAGAACTTATTATACTGCCACATTAGTCAAAACAGCCTGGTACTGGTAAAACAACAGATATTTAGACCAATGGAACAGAATGGAGAATCCAGATGTAAATTCATCCACCTATGAACAGCTAATATTTGACAGGCCCAAAGTCTGCTAATTGGGGGAAAGACAATCTCTTTAACAAATGGTGCTGGCATAACTGGATACCCATCTGCAAAAAATGAAACAAGACTCACACCTCACACCATGCACAAAAGCTAACTCAAAATGGATCAAAGCATTAGCCATTAGAGAAATGCAGATCAAAACTACAGTGAGATTTCATCTCACTCCAACAAGACTGGCATTAATCCAAAAAACACAAAATAATAAATGTTGGAGAGGCTGTGGAGAGATTGGAACACTTCTACATTGCTGGTGGGAATGTAAAATGGTACAGCCACTTTGGAAATCGATTTGGCACTTCCTTAAAAAGCTAGAAATAGAACTACCATACGATCCAGCAATCCCACTCCTTGGAATATATCCTAAAGAAATAAGAACCTTTACATGAACAGATATATGCACACCCACGTTTATTGCAGCGCTATTTACAATAGCAAAAAGATGGATGCAACCAAGGTGCCTATCAATGGATGAATGGATAAATAAATTATAGTATATTCCAACAATGGAATACTACGCATCAATAAAGAACAGCGAGGAATCTGTGAAACATTTCATAACATGGAGGAACCTGGAAGGCATTATGCTGAGTGAAATTAGTCAGTTGCAAAAGGACAAATATTGTATAAGACCACTATTATAAGAGCTTGAGAAATAGTTTAAACTGAGAAGAAAACATTCTTTTGTGGTTATGAGAGGGGGGAGGGAGGGAGGGCGGGAGGGGGCATTCACTAATTAAATAGTAGATAAGAACTACTTTAGGTGAAGGGAAAGACAGCACACAATACAGGGGAGGTCAGCACAATTGGACTAAACCAAAAGCCAAGAAGTTTCCTGAATAAACTGAACACTTCAAAGGCCAGCATAGCAGGGGCAGGGGTCTGGGGACCATGGTTTCAGGGGACATCTAAGTCAATTGGCATAATAAAATCTATTAACAAAACATTCTGCACCCTACTTTGAAGAGCGGTGTCTGGGGTCTTCAACACTAGCAAGCAGCCATCTAAGATGCATCAACTGGTCTCAACCCACCTGGATCAAAGGAGAATGAAGAATACCAAGGACACAATGTAATTACAAGCCCAAGAGACAGAAAGAGCCACATGAACCAGCGACTACATCATCCTGAGACCAGAAGAACTAGATGGTGCCCGGCTACAACCGATGACTACCCTGACAGGGAACACAAAAGAGAACCCCTAAGGGAGCAGGAGAGCAGTGGGATGCAGACCCCAAATTCTCATAAGACCAGACTTAATGGTCTGACTGAGACTGGAAGGACCCCGGTGGTCATGGCCCCCAGACCTTCTGTTGGCCCAGGACAGGAACCATTCCCAAAGCCAACTCTTCAGACGTGGATTGGACTGGACAATGGGTTGGAGAGGGATGCTGGTGAGGAGTGAACTTCTTGGATCAGGTGGACTTGAGACTATGTTGGCATCTCCTGCCTGGAGGGGAGATGAGAGGGTGGAGGGGGTTAGAAGCTGGTGAAATGGGCACAAAAAGAGAGAGTGGGCTGTCTCATTAGGGGGGAGAGTAATTGGGAGTGTGTAGGAAGGTGTATATGGGCTTTTGTGTGAGAGACTGACTTGATTGGTAAACTTTCACTTAAAGCACAATAAAAATCATTTTTAAAAAATGGATCAAAGACCTAAATATAAAATCTAAAAAAGGTGGAAACAACCTAAGTGCCCATCAACAGATGAATGGATAAACAAACTATGGTACATATACACAATGGAATACTATGCAACAATAAAGAACAATGATGAATCTGTGAAACATCTCACAACATGGATGAATCTGGAGGGCATTATGTTGAGTGAAATAAGTCAATCATGAAAGGAAAAATGCTATGTGAGCCCACAATTATAAAAACTCATGAAAAGGTTTACACACAGGAAGAAACAGGTCATATGGTAGTTCGTATGTAGGTTGTATGGTTACGAGGGAGAGGAGTGGTGGGGAGAGAAAAACACTAACTAGACAATTGATAAGTGGTAACTTCGGTGAAGGGTAGGACAGTACACAATACTGGGGAAGTCAACAAAACTTGACCAAGGCAAGGGCATGGAAGCTTCATAGACACATACAAACTCCCTGGAGGGGCAAATTACTGGATTGAGGGCTGGGGCCCATGGTCTCAAGGGACATCTAGCTCAACTGGCATAACATAGTTTATAAAGAAAATGTTCTACTTTCTACTTTGGTGAGTAGTGGCTAGGGTCTTAAAAGCTTGTGAGTGGCTATCTAAGATACTCCACTGTCCCCAGTCTGGAGTGAAGGTGAATGAAGAAGACCAAAGACACAAGGGAAAGTTTTGTCCAAAAGACTAATGGACCACAACTACCACACCTCCACCAGAATGTGTCTGGCACATCTAGATGGTGCGTGGCTACCACCACCGACTGCTCTGACAGGGATCACAATAAAAGATTCTGAATAGAACTGGATAAAAATGTAGAATGAAATTCTAACTCATACACAAAAAAGACCAGACTTACTGGTCTGACAGAGACTGGAGAAACCCGAGAGTATGGCCCCTGGACACCCTTTTAAGTCAGTACTGAAGTCGCTTCTGAGGTTCACCCTTCAGCCAAAAATTAGACAGGCTGATAATACAAAACAAGACTGAAGGGACACACCCACCCAGGTGCAAGGACGAGAAGGCAGGAGGAGACAAGAAAGCTGGTAATGGGAAAGTGTTGACCTGTTGCAGGGTTGGCAACCGATGTCACAAAACAACACGTTTATTAATTTTTTAATGAGGAACTAATTTGCTCTGTAAATCTTTATCAAAAGCACAACCAATTAAAAACAAGAAAAGCTTATAAAATAAAAGATAAAAACAGGTTTCAATAATTTGAGAAAAACTACACTAATAACTATTAAACTAAAAAAAATCCTAGATAATCTATGGGTGAAAACTGGAAACAAAATAAAATTACAAATTTTGTAATTAACAATGACTGGTATTTAAACACATATATTTATCACCACTCTTTTCTAGAATATACTAAAATTGTAGCAATAAATTGAAGAATTATAAACCCACAAGGGCAAAGTGAATGTGAAAGGTGATATCAGTGGATGAAATATTTCAAAGCACTTTTTAAACCTAAAATGGAAGGTGGGGTTACAAGATATGGAAGCCTAACAACAAAAAGACAAACAATCCAATAAAAAAAAGGGCAAAGTACTTAAATAGGCATTTCACTGAAGAAGACATATAAATGGCCAAAAAGCACATGAATAGATGGTCAATGTCATTAGTCATGAGGAAAATGCAAATCAAAACCACAACAAAATGCCACTTCACCCCCCAGTAGAATGGCTGAGATAAAAATAACAGAAAATAACAGATGATGGTGAACATGTGGAGAAATTGGAACCCTCATTCATTCTGGTGTCAATGCAAAATGGTATAATTACTGTGGAAAAGAGTTTGGTCGTTCCTCAGAAAGTTAAACATAGAACTACCACATGACCTAGTAATCCCAATTGCAGGTATATACCCAGAAGAATTGAAAGCAATAACTCGTACAGAAACTGGTATACTAATGCTCACTGTAGCATTATTCACAATAACCAAAAAGTGGAAACAACCTAAATATCCATCAACATATGAATGGATAAACAAAATGTAGTATATACATACAATGCAATATTACTCAGTCATAGGAGCCCTGGTGGCACAGTGGTTAAGAACTTGGCTGCTAACCAAAAGGTCAGCAGTTTGAATCCACCAGCCACTCCTTGGAAACCCTACAGGGCAGTTCTACTCTGTCCTATAGAGTCGCTATGAGTTGGAATCAATTCAGCAGCAATGGATTTGGTTTGTTTTGACTTTTATAGGAGAAACGAAGTCCTGATACATGCTACAATGTCGGTTAACCTTGAAAACATTATGCTGAGTGAAGTAAGTCAATCACAAAAGGATAAATATGATTTCACTTATATGAAATACCCAGAATAAGCAGTATATAGAGACCCAAGTGTAACAGTGGTTTCCACAGGCAGGAGGGAGGGAAAAGTGTGAGTTACTGTATAGGAAGCATTGAGTTTCTGTTTATGGTGATGAAAAATTTGGCAATAGATATTGGTGATGGGTACACAACATGACTGATGTAATTGATATAACTTATTTGTACGTATGAAAAATGTTGAATTAGTAAATTTGTTACATATTTTTTACAATTTAAAAAGAGAAGAAAAATTAAATTTCAGATTTTCGAATGTTTCTTCGCTGTGCAAAAATGTGTCATGTCCCTGTGTTCTTATTCCTGAAGCCCAAGCTGACCTTTGGTTTGTGATAAGGAAGGAGGGAACAAAAATACAGCTGGAGGGCTTAATGCTGTTTAACAGAATCTAGCTTAGAACATTGGAATGCACTGATAATCAGTCTTGTCTCGTACACAGGCCATGGTTCTGTCATCTTCTGGAAAATTATAAGATGGTTAAAAGTTTTCTTTTTCAAAGCATGTAGGCCTATGTTTGTGTACATTTTAGGATGTTACAAGGGAACCGAGCTTAGTGTAGGCTCAATAAAACGCTGTTATCAGATAAGGTTTTAATAGCCAGAATGTAACCCGATGGGAATGTGTCCTGCCTAGTGTGACCCCTCGAGTCAATTGAGAGACACAAGGCCTCTGAGAAAAAGAAAATAAACTTTATTGCAAGCTGGTCAAGCAAGGGGCTCAGAGACTAAGTCTCAAATCAACCCCCCCAAGGCTGGGGATTCTAAGGCAGTTATAGGGTTCAGGATAGGAAAATTATATGCATAATTTATGAACTTTCTGGGAATTGGTGGGTAATTTCAGGAACTAATGGGTGCAGTGGGGGGTGCAATATGGCGGCTGGGGGCATGTGTTTTTTGAGGACTATGACGCACGAAGTTTATCTAAGGACAGATTTGTGGCTTATTGCTCGTGTCCAAATTGGGGGAGGGGGTTGGTGAGTAATGAAGCGGCCTTGAGCAGAGAAGCAGTAAGAGGACCTTGGGCTGTAACACAGACAGGCCTTATCAGGAACTCACAGGTCAGAGGGGGGATGGGAGGAAGGGTTTAACCCTGTCAGTTACATTCCCTTTTCTGCTTTTCATGGTCTTCAATCTTGAAGGCATCTTCATGTAGATGGTGGCCCAGACCTCTGGAACTTTTGAGTTTGCTGACTGGTGAAAGCATGTGCATTATAGGATCTGAGGTTTGTTAAGACGAAAGCGGTCTGACGTCTGAAGTATCATGATGTTCACAGCTGCTAGGTAACTTTGAATGAACCTGGTAAGGCAGTTTAAGAGGCAGGGCAAAAACGAGTTAGTAAAAGAATTATCAGCGGAGTAACAAGAAGCCAGATCCAGTGGAAACTGGGAAACGGGGAAGTAATCTATGACCACCAATCACATGTTTTTAGCTGTTGTAAAAAGAGAAAGACGAACAAAATGATTGCCAAGACAGTAAAGGCAATGGAAACATTCGGAGCACAATCATGATGAGGGTCTCCGGGTTGGAGGAGCAGGGGATAGGCATTATCTCTGCTTTTCTTTTTAAACAGATATTTTAAGTCCCGCACAGGCTCGCATGTTCGTTTGTTTTGTTGAGGTTCTTGTTGCGGAGGATGTACCAGGGGTGGCACAGGTTTGATGTGAGCGTGATGCACCCAAGCTTTGATGTTTTTGAGTTTAGCTGCCAAGTGGGTGGTTAAAAGAGCAGTGTACAGTCCAGTCCACCGGGGTTCAAGGGGCTCTGCTTTCCAGGTGTTTTAGCAGATCTTGGTTACCAGGCTGGAATGGGTGAAGCCGGGCACCAACAGGATATTTCTATAGGCCTATCATGCTCGTGAATAGAAGATAGGGCAGCAGACAAAGACAACAAATATTTTCAGAGTGAGCTCTCCGGTGACAGAAACCTGAGTATTGGTTAAAGGTAAATTATTTTAAGAAATGGTTTTCCATACATCAATTTTGAACGGGTTCAATTTGAGCCTGCTTCTGGGGGTGATCCATACCCTCAAGGCAACTAAGAGCAAAGCTTGAGGCCAGGTTTTCTTTGTTTTTGGACAAATCTTGGCAATTTGGTTTTTTAGCACATGATTCATCGTTTTAAGTTTTTCACTTGACTGTGGTCTACAGACTGAGTGTAAAGTTGCAGTTGATTCTTAAGTTTAGAGACTTTTTGTGTAATTGGTGAGGTGAAGTGAGATCCACTGTCGCTTCTGATCACTGTAGGCAAGTGGACCTGGGAATGATTTTACTAAGCTGTTCTGTAGCTTCTGATGTGTTCTCAGTTTTACAAGGGCCATTAATGAAATTCTACTGTTGCTGTCCATTCAGCTGTTTGTTTGAGATCTCTAATAGTGTTATTTTGGGGGTTTTTGGAAGTTGTAGAGGATTAAGTCTGGATTTGAAATGGGCTGGTCAAACAAGTCTGGCCAACTGGGATAGACTTCTTCAATAGTTTGGAGGCTGTCACGGACTGGCTAACCTGCAGGGTTTGTTGGTAACAGGCTGGCTGGGTTCAGAGTAGAAGTTATCTTGAGCGTGACCTCTGGATTGTCCAGGAGCTGGGCTGGGTAGGGGGCCATTTGGCCTGCTGTGAGCCAGAGCCCACCTTTCTGCTCCAGTGTGGTGAGAACTGCATGAGGCATAAACACAGTCCTGGGCTGACCTAAGACAGAGGAGCCATCCCTGAAGACTGGTTCTAGAAGACTAGAAAAATATGCTACTGGTATTTTCCAGGGACCCAGTAGTTAAGACCCTTGCTGTGATTCCCCCTGTTTCATGTACATACCATTTGAAGGGCTTTCTGAGGTCCGGGACTCTGAGAGTCGGACCAGAGGCTAGCTTTTCCTTGATTTTCAAGGAAAGAGTTTGAAAGAGTCACAGCCCTTTCCTCGGGTGGCTTCATAGAAAGGCTTTGTTATTAACCCAAAGTTTAGGATCTAAATCCTGCAAAAAAAAGACCCAGCCATACGTAGAAAACCTCAAAGTTGCGTCTAGGTGGTGGGGTTGGAGTTCCAGAGGATCGCTTGTTTGTGTTGTGGCAGCAGGGCCTGCTGACTGTGAGAAATCTGGCAACATGGAAAAGTTAACTTTTGTTGTGAGATTTGAGCCTTGGCAGCAGATACTCGATAACTGGCCTGGGCTAGAAAGTTTAAAGTTAGAATTGTGTTTTTATCTAAGCCCTCTTTGGTAGGAGGTTATCTACATATTAAAGAAGGAGACCCTTAACCATCTGTAGACCTCAGAGATCTTTTGCCAGGGTAAACACGGGAAACCCTGGTGGCATAGTGGTTAAGAGCTATGGCTGCTAACCAAAAGGTTTGCAGTTCGAATCCACCTAGGTGCCTCTTGGAAACCCTATGGGGCAGTTCTACTCTGTCCTATAAGGTTGCAATGAGTTGGAATCGACTCGATGGAAACAGGTCTGATTTGGCTTTTTTGGTTTTAAACAGGGTGGGGTTATTTTTGAACCCCCAAGGGAGAATAGCCTAGCAATATTGTTGTATTACCCTCAAATATGATTCTTTCCATTCAAAGGCAAACACGGAGCTAAAGAAATGCAGAAGGCATACTTCAGGTCTAATACAGTAAACCAGGCATAGTCTGGAGACAGGGAGGTTAGGAAAGTATGAGGGTCTGAAACCATGGGGTACAGGTCTTCAGTTACCTGATTGAGTTCTCGTAAGTCATGCACAAACTGATACTCTCCTGTTTTTGGCTACTTTATCAGGGGCACTGTAGTGCTGAAAGTGGATTTACACTGGTGGATGAGACTTGCTTGTAGAAGCCTTTTTTGTTACCCCAATTGCTTGTGTAGTTTGGGGAGAAAGTGATTCTTTCGGGTGATTCAAAACAAAATAGATTGTTTCTGTATCAACAAGAAAATCTATAAGGTTATTTTCCACCTTTAATGTAACCAGGGGCTTGGTGGATGCAGATTAGAGGTGGGTGGATGCCCCTGGTTCTGGTCAGTCTGAATTTCAGGCTGGGCAGATTAAAGCATCTCTGGGGCAGCTGGGCTTTGTTTGGGTTTCTGGTTCAGACATGCCTTCTTCCGGTGTCACTCCTGTTTACAATAAGCGCACTGATTTTCCTAGCAGAGGGAAGTTCCTTGACAATGCTGGGGCAGTTCTCTCTTTGGACGGTTACGTAGGCCTGGTTCGAAAGGCTCCCAAGCCAGAGTGGCTGTGAGGAAAGCTGCTTGTTGTTTGAATTTCTGGGTTTCTTTTTTTTTTTTTTTCTGGAACTGGTCTTTGTTGGTATACACTTTAAAGGCTATTTTAACTAATTGTGCTAGGCTCATACCTAGACTCCTCTCATGCTTTTGTAACTTTGTGTGTGTGTGTGTGTGTGTGTGTGGTGCATTTTGTCTAATGGATACCATGTTTATCACTTTTCATTCTCTGGGTTTTCTGAGGTACATCTGTATATTGTTGGAATGTGGCAAAAATTCTTTCAAGGAAGGTAGATGGTCCCCAATGGACTTCATAGACCTTATTTAATTTTTTATTTGTGTATGTTGGAGCACCTCCTTTCAACCCTGCAATAGGACAGCTCTGAAAAAGGTTGAGCCTGTCATTTCCCATAGGATCATTAGGGTCACAGCTAGGCTCAGAAGAAAGTATTGTTAAATCAGGAGCTTGTTGAACAGGGTTGTTGGGTTGATGGAGGTGTCCACTTCTTCTCTGGCTATTCCTAAGACTAATCTCTGCTCCTCTAGGTTCAAAACGATATCCAAGAGTGCCTGACAATCAGCTCAGATAGGGCAATGGGTGGTGAAGGTGGAAGTAAAAAGACATGATATACATTTTGGGTCCTCTCCATAGGAAGGAATTTTTTTTTCAATTGAACAAATCAGGTGTAGAGAATGGAGTGTGTACCCAGACTAATCCCAGAGTTCTATTTTCCTCCTGCCTGGTAGGAACTTGTCTTAGTGAATAATGCCCTGTTGCCTGATGCCTTGTTTTGGGTTGGGAAGTTCCCCGTCCGAAAGTCATACCACTTTGCACGTGCAGCAGGGAAACCGTTTCTGAGGTTGGCTCAGCAGGCCCAGCAGTTCCAGCAGATACAAGGTTGAGGCTGACAGCAGAGGAAGAGGGGAAAAATCATCTTCCCCTGGGGAATCAAAGCACTTTTGTCTCTATCTCAGTTTGAACCATAATTTTACATTGTTTTTGAATGCTTTTATTGTTCTACAAGGACATAAAGGCATCAACATACATTTTTTTATCCCATTTTCCCAAGTGCAAAATAAATCTAACTGTAGAAAAGTATTAGAATTTAGGGAACAATTTTGAGGCTAATGCACCTCATCAGCCAATTGCTATCGTGGTCACGCAATGTTGCAGAAAAACTTCATCCTATCTTTTTTCATAAGGTCATAACTAAAAAATTGGGTAAAAAACCCCAATTAGGATGCATCCAAGGGGGCTGCACTTTGGTATATCTTGTGCATTCCCCATATGTGAGCCTAGGACAAAACCAGAAGCTAAAAAAACCAGGACCCAGGCTAAAACTAGAAAAACCAGAAGTACTAGAACCACAGCAACCAAGGTGCAATGGGTTTCTGGTGACCTGAGCAGTATATAACCCTCAACCACACAGATACTGACAGAAACAGCCGTTCTCTTGGGCTCGCACCTGGCTCCTAAGTCACTCACCCCTCAGAAGCCCTTAGGTGCTTGTGATACTGTTCCCATAGTACTCACTGGATTAGGATCCTTAACCAGAGTCCGTTCCTAAATCTCAAAGAATTGGGTTGCTGTGGTTCCAGGTGCAGCTCCAGCCATGGAGGCCGATTCCAATGTCACTTCTCGGAGAAATTAACCAGTGTATTTTTTTTTTTTTACGCTGAGGAGAAGCGGTCCTGCCTAATGGCCAGAGGCGCTCCCAGGAGCTGGGTGGCCTAAGTTAGAAGCAGAATAAAGGTCCCATCTGGGATACCAGAATTTGTAACCCGATGGGAATGGGTCCTGCTTGGTGTGATCCCTTGAGTCAACTGAGAGACACCAGGCCTCTGAGAAAGAGAAAGTAGACTTTATTGCAAGCAGGTCAAGTAAGGAGCTCAGAGACTAAGTCTCAAATCAAGCTCCCCAAGGTCAGGGATTCTAAGGCAGTTATAGAGTTCAGAATAGGAAACTTATGCATAATTCACGAAGTTCCTGGGAATAGAAGGGCAATTTCAGGAACGAATGAGTGCATTTTGGGGTGCAATATGGCTGCTGGGGTTTTTAGGGGGATATGATGCATGTTTTTGGTGGGATGATGCATGAAGTTTATCTAAGGACAGCTTTGTGGTTTATTGTTTGTATCCAAATGGGGGGGTTGGTGAGAAGTGAAGTGGCCTTGAGCAGAGAACCAATAAGGTGACCTGGGGCCGTAACACAGAAAAGCCTTATCAGGAACTGGGGTGGGGCAGTGTGATGGGAGGAGGGGAAACAGTTTAACTCTGTCAGTTACAAGAATGTATAAAGAGCTCCTACAACTTAAGAACAAAAAGACAAGTAACTCAATTAAAAATAATAATAACAACATCCGAAGAAATCCAAATTACCAACAAGCACATGAAAAGGTACATTAATCATTAAGTAAATGTAAACCAAAATCAAAATTAGATATCACTTCACACCCACAAAGGTGGTTATGATCATAAAAAAGGGAAGCAATAGGTGTTGGAAAGAATGTGGAGAAAGTCAAACTCTCATCCGTTGCTGGTAGGATTGTAAAATAGTACAGCCACTGTGGAAAACACTTTGGTGGTTCCTCAAAAGAGTAAAGATAGGGAAGAAGAGGCAGGATCAAGATGGCTGACTAGGCAGAAACTTCCACTGAACCCTATTGCAACAAAGACTTGAGAAAACAAGTGAATCGATTACATACATGACAATCTACTAACCCTGACCATCAAATGCAGAACAAAGGAATCAACCTGAGTGACAGGGGAACGAGAGACCACGAAGAAGCAGCAACTAGTTCCAGAGCCTGGCACACAGGGTCCCAGTCCTGATCCCGTGGTGCTGGGCTTTGGCGCAAGCACGGTGGGGCTGATGGTGGCTTCCTGAGACAAGGCAAGCATGGGATGCAGCCCTAACCCCCAAGGGGAATCACCGCAGGGACCCAGCCAGGGCACATAGGCTACATACCAACCTGATTGACAGGGGATGAAGAGACCACTCAGAAGCAGAGCTCCAGACCTGATCCCTTGGTGCTGTGCTTTGGAGCTAGTGCAGTGGGGCTGATGGTGGCTTCCTGAGACAAGGCAAACGTGGCACGCAGCCCTAACCCCTGGGGCAAACTCGGTGGGGACCCAGCCAGTGCACACAGGCTACACACCCCTCTGGAATATCAGATAAAACAGCTCTCCCCACACAAGAGAAGTAATGTTATCTATTCTACTGCACTACTCTCTCCTATCTATCTGATCCCTCCCCTCCCTGCCCCAGCAGGCTTCATTAACACTCAAATTCCCTGGGCCAGAGATAGAAGTGTCCTGCTTTTTTCTAACCCATTCTCCTAGCCTGGGAAAAACAGCAACTAATAATCAGGGGAAAAATCCTTTCCTGGCTTTCCTAAACTGGAAGATCAGAACAGAAGCAGTTCCAGTTCAGGCATAAGAGATCCACAGTCTCTGGCTTTCACCCCTATATGAAACCAGATGGCTATTATAATGCAAAGGCAATTCTGTTAGAGGTCTCACTGTAATTGTCTCAGCTGAGTAGTGGAGAGGCAGGTTTGAAGGTCTGATACTGCTCTACCCATTAAACAGAGCCCTCACTGACCCACAGCAGGGAACTGAGGGCTGAGGTTCCATCCACACCACCTAGGCACCTGCGAAAGGGGTCTGAGATAGTGGTGCCTACCAGCCTTTACAGGTACAAACATTGGGTGCCTAAGGTACAGCTACGGAGCCCACCCACCAGAGTGCTTTGGAGAACAGAGATGCTCCTTCCTCACTGGTACTTGGGGGAAGGCTGTCAGCACCCTGCCCCCACTGACTGTGACCCCCTGCTGCTACCAGAAACCAGTGCATACAACCAACACCACTACTCCTCTAAGATAGTAAGTGAGAGCCTACACCACACACTAGGTGACTGACCATCAGGACACCTGAGCTGATTCTATTCAAGAATAGTGAATGGGCTCATGGGCTCATATACCTGGTAACAGCTCTAACCATTTGGTAACAGGACATAAGTGCTTCAAGGCTCCAACAATCAAGTTAGTGCACTCTAGGAGCCCATCTGGGTATATTGAAACAAAACAAAACAAGAAGATAAGACTCAGTGAGCAAATATAAAATAAATTATTACAATAACTTATAGATGTCTCAGAGACAGCAGTCGATATCAAATCACATAAAGAAGCAGACCATGATTGCTTCTATAAACCCCCAAAACAGAGAATCAAGATCTTTCCCAGATGAAGATATATTCCTAGAATTGCCAGATGTAGAATACAAAAGATTAATATACAGAACACTTCAAGGCATCAGGGATGACATCAGAAATGAAATAAGCCAATGTACAGAAAAAGTCAAGGAACACACAGACAAAGCAGTTGAAGAAATTAAAAAGATTATTCAAGAACATAAAGAAAATTTTAATAAGCTGCAAGAATCCATAGAGAGAGAGGATTCAGAAATTCAAAAGATTAACAATAAAATTGCAGACATAGACAACTCAATAGGAAGTCAGAGGAGCAGAATTGAGCAAGTGGAATGCAGAATCGGGGAGATCAAGGATAAGGCAATTGGCACCAATATATTTGAAGAAAAATCAGATAAAAGAATTTTTAAAAAGTGAAGAAACCCTAAGAATCATGTGGGACTCTATCAGGAAGAATAACTTGCATGTGATTGGAATTCCAGAACAGGGAGAGAGAAAAGAAAATACAGAGAGAATTGCTGAAGATCGGTTGGCAGAAAATTTCCCTGACATCGTGAAAGTTGAAAGGATATCTATCCAAGATGCTTATCAAACCCCATACAAGGTAGACCCCAAAAGAAAATCACCAAGACATATTATTATCAAACTTGCCAAAACAAAAGATAAAGAGAAAATTTTAAAAGCAGCCAGAGAAAAACAAAAAGTCACCTGCAAAGGAGAATCAATAAGTTTGGACTACTCGGCAGAAACCATGCAGTCAAGAAGGCAATAGGATGACATATATACAGCATTGAAGGAGAAAAATTGCCAGCCAAGAATCATACATCCAGCAAAGGTCTCTCTCAAATATGAAGGTGAAATTGTCATTTACAAATAAACACAAGCTTAGAGAATTTGCAAAAACCAAACCAAAGCTACAAGAATTACTAAAGGAAATCCTTCGGTAAGAAAATCAATAATATTAGATATCAACACAAGGACACAGAGCAGAATATCCTGATATCAACTGAGATAGGGACATCACAAAAATAAAATAAGATTAATTTAAAAAAAGCTCAAAACAGGGAATCATTGATGTCATTATGTAAAAGATGACAATAATCAATAAAGAGGGACTAAATACAGGAGGCATAGATCTTCCATATGGAGAGGATATCACGGCTATATAGGGTGATACAAGTTAGGTTTATACTTAGAAAAATAGGGGTAAATATTAAGGTAACCACGAAAAGGACTAACAATTCCATGCTTCAAAATAAAAACCAAGATAAACATAAGGACTCAGCAAAAATAAGTTCAACTACAATGAAAAAGGGGAACACAGGATTTACAAAGAAAAACTTCTCAGCACAAAAAAGTAAGTGGAAAAATGAAATTGTCAACAGCACACAAAAAAAGGCATCAAAATGACAGCACTAAACTCAAACCTATCTATAATTACACTGAATGTAAATGGACTAAATGCACTGATAAAGAGATGGAGAGTTGCAGATTGGATAAAAAAATGCAAACCAACTATATTAGAATTAGAGATGCAAACAAACTAAAACTCAAAGGATGGAAAAAATATATCAAGCAAAAAACAATCAAAAAAGAGCAGAAGTGACAATATTAATTTCTGACAAAATAGACTTGAAAGTTAAATTCACCACAAAGGATAAAGAAGGACACTATATAGTGATTAAAGGAACATATAACCATATTAAATATTTATGCACCCAACGACAGGGCTGCAAGGTGTGTAAAACAAACTGTAACAACATTGAAAAATGAGATACACACCTTCACAATTACGGTAGGAGACTTCAGCACACCACTTTTGGTGAAGGACAGGACATCCAAAAGAAGCTCAATAAAGACATGGAAGATCTAATTGTCACAATCAACCAAATTGACCTCATAGACATATACAGAACACTCCACCCAATAGCTGCAAAGTATACTTTCTTTTCTAGTGCACATGGAACATTCTCTAGAATAGACCACATATTAGGTCATAAAGCAAGCCTTTGCAGAATCCAAAACATTGAAATATTACAAAGCATCTTCTCTGACCATAAGACTATAAAGTAGAAATCAATAACAGAAAAAGCAGGGAAAAGAAATCAAACACTTGGAAACTGAACAATACCCTGCTCAAAAAAGACTGGGTTATAGAAGATATTAAGGAGGGAATAAAGAAATTCACAGAATCCAATCAAAATGAAAATACTTCCTACAAGAACCTTTGGGACACATGGAAAGCAGTGTTCAGAGGTCAATTTCTATCAATAAATGCACACATCCAAAAAGAAGAAAGGGCCAAAATCAAAGAACTGTCCCTACAACTTGAACAAATAGAAAGAGAGCAACAAAAGAAACCATCAGATACCAGAAGAAAACAAATAATAAATATTAGAGCAGAATTAAATGAATTAGTGAACAGAAAAACAATTGAAAGTGTTAAGACCAAAAGCTGGTCCTTTAAAAAAAATTAACAAAATTGATAAACCTTTGGCCAGATTGACTAAAGAAAAACAGAAAAGAAAACAAATAACCTGAATAAAAAATGAGGTGGGTGATATCACAACAGACCCAACTGAAATTAAAAGGATCATATTAGATTACTACAAAAAATTGTACTGTAACAAATTTGAAAACCTAGAAAAAATGAATTCCTAGAAACACACTACCTACCTAAACTAACACAAACACAAGTAGAACAACTAAATAGACTCATAAGAAAAAAACTCCCAACAAAAAAGCCCTAACTCATTCTATGAAGCCAACGTATCCCAGCTATGAAGCCACCACAAAAAAAAAAAGAAAATTAAAGACCTATATCCCTCATGAACATAGATGCAAAAATTCTCAGTGAAATTCTAGCCAATAGAATTCAACAACGTATCAAAAAAATAATTCACCATGACCAAGTGGGATTTATACCAGGTATGCAGGGATGGTTCAACATTAGAAAAACAATTAATGTAATCCATCATATAAATAAAACAAAAGACAAGGACCACATGATTTTATCAATTGATGTAGAAAAGGCATTTGACAAAGTTCTGCACTCATTCATGATAAAAACTCTTAGCAAAATAGGAATAGAAGGAAAATTCCTCAACATAATAGAGGGCATTTATACAAATCCAACAGCCAACATCATCCTAAATGGAGAGAGCCTGAAAGGATTCCCTTTGAGAACGGGAACCAGACAAGAACGCGCCTTATCACCACTCTCATTCAACATATGCTGGAGGTCCTAGCCAGAGCAATCAGGCTAGATAAAGAAAGAAAGGGCATCCAGATTGGTGAGGAAGTAGTAAAAGTACCTCTATTTGCAGATGACATGATCTTATACACAGAAAACCCTAAAGAATCCTAAAAAAAAACTACTGAAAATAATAGAAGAGTTCAGCAGAGTATCAGGATACAAGATAAACATACAAAAATAAGTTGGATTCCTCTACACCAACTAAAAGAACATCGAAAAGGAAATCACCAAATCTATACCATTTACAGTAGCCCCCAAGAAGATCAAATACTTAGAAATAAATCTTACCAGAGATGTAAAAGGCCTTATACAAAGAAAACTACAAGGCACTACTGCAAGAAACTGAAACAGACCTACATAAGTGGAGAAACATACCTTGCTCATGAATAGGAAGACTTAACATTGTAAAAATGTCTATTCTACCAACAGCCATCTATAGATACAATGCAATTCTGATCCAAATCCCAATGACATTTTTTAATGAGATGGAGCAACAAACCGCCAACTTCATATGGAACGGAAATATGCCCCAGATAAATAAGCATTACTCAAAAAGAAGAACAAAGTGGAAGGCCTCACTCTACCTGATTTTAGAACCTATTATACCACCACAGTAGTCAAAACAGCCTGGCACTGGTACAACAGACATATAGACCAATGAAACAGAATTGAGAATCCAGACATAAATCCATCCACATATGAGCAGTTGATATTTGACAAAGGTCCCATAACAGTTAAATGGAGAAAAGACAGTCTTTTTAACAAATGGTGCTGACATAACTGGATATTCATCTGCAAAAAAAAATGAAACAAGACCCATACCTCACTCCATGCACAAAAACAAGCTCAAAATGGATCAAAGACCTAAATATGAAATCTAAAACAATAAAGATCATGGAAGAAAAAATAGTGACAATGTTAGGAGCCCTAATACGTGGCATAAGCGGAATAAAAAACATTACTAAAAATGCCAAAGAGAAACCAGATAACTGGGAGCTTCTAAAAACCAAACACTTGTGCTCATCCAAAAACTTCACCAAAAGATGAAAAAGATTGCCTACAGACTGGGAAAAAATTTTCAGCTATGATATTTCTGATCAGCACCTGATCTCTAAAATCTACATGATTCTGCTAAAACTGAACCACAAAAAGACAAATAATCCAATTAAAATATCGGCAAAGTATATGAAGAGGCACTTCACCAAAGAAGACATTCAGGCCGCTAAGAGATACATGAGGAAATGCTCAGGATCATTAGTCGTTAGAGAAATGGAAATCAAAACTACAATGAGATTCCATCTCACTCCAACAAGGCTGGCATTAATCCAAAAAACACATAGTAATAAATGTTGGAGAGGTTGTGGAGAGACTGGAACACTTATACACTGCTGGTGGGAATGTAAAATGGTACAAACACTTTGAAAATCGATTTGGTGCTTCCTTAAAAAAAACCTAGAAATAGAACCACCATATGATCCAGTAATCCCACTCCTTGGAATATATCCTAGAGAAATAAGAGCCTTTACACAATCAGATATATGCACACCCATGTTCATTGCAGCACTGTTTACAATAGCGAAAAGTTGGAAGCAATCAAGGTGACCATCAAAGGATGAATGGATAAATAAACTAGGGTATATTTTTTATATTCACACAATGGAATACTAAGCATCGATAAAGAACAATGTTGAATCCATGAAACATTTCATAACATGGAGATATCTGGAAGACATTCTGCTGAGTGAAATCAGTCAATTGCAAAAGGATGAATATTGTGTAAGACCACTATTATAAGAACTGGAGAAACAGTTTAACTGGAGAAGAAAAATTCTTTGCTAGTTATGAAAGGGGGGATGGAGGGAGGGAGAGGAGTATTCACTAAGTAGATAGTAGATAAGTTTCATTTTAGGTGAAGAGAAAGGTAATACGCAATACAAGAGAGGTCAGCACAACTGGACTAAACCAAAAGCAAAGAAGTTGCCTGAATAAACTGAATGCTTTAAAGGCCAGCATAGTAGGGGCGGGGGGTTTAGAGACATGGTTTCAGGGGACATCTAAGTCAATTGGCATAATAAAATCTATTAAGAAAACATTCTGCATCCCACTTTGGAGAGTGGTGTCTGGGGTCTTAAATGCTAGCAAGCGGCCATCTAAGATGCATCAATGGGTCTCAACCCACCAGGAGCAAGGACAAATGAAGAACTCCAAAGGCACAAAATAATTATGAGCCTAAGAGACAAAAAGGCCCACATAGAGACTACATCAGCCTGAAACCAGAAGAGCTAGATGGTACCTGGCCACAACCGATGACTGCCCTGACAGGGAATTCAACACAGAAACCCTGAGGGAGCAGGGCAGCAGTGGGTTGCAGACCCTAAATTCTTGTAAAAAGACTAGGCTTAATGGTCAGACTGGGACTGAAGGGACCCTGGAGGCCATGGATCCCAGACCTTCTGTTACCCCGGGGCAGGAACTGTTCCCAAAGCCAACTCTTCAGAAGGGATTGGACTGGAATAGAGGATGGAAAATGAGACTGATGAAGAACAAGCTTCTTGGATCAAGTCGACACATGAGACGATGTTGGCATCTCCTGTATGGAGGGGAGATGAGAGGGCAGAGGTGGCCAGAAGCTGCCCGAATGTACATGAGGAGAGAGAGCGGAGGGAAATACTGTGCTATCTCATCAGAGGGAGAGCAATTAGGAGTGTATAGCAAGGTGTGTGTAAATTTTTGTATGAGAGACTGACCTGATTTGTAAACTTTCACTTAAAGCACAATAAAAATTAATTAAAAAAAAGTTTGAATTATGTTACAAGGAAATATTATTTGTTTTTTAAGACACTGAATTTGGGGACTCTTTTTATTATAGCACCTTGGCATTCCTAACAAATACAGTATAGATAAGATGAGAGGAGATTCTAACATGACTGGATGAAAGGAAATATAAAGATACCTGAGAGAAGATGGTACGAGGGTGTAGTGGTTTGGAGACTGACCTACAAGAACATATGTCTATATCCTAACCCCTCTTAACTGGGACTGTACCCTCATTTGAAAAAAGGGTCTTTGTAGATGTAATTAAGTTAAGGATCTCAAGATGAGAACATCTGGATTTAGGGTGGGCCTTAAATCCAATGGATGGTGTACTTAGAAAGGAGAGGAAGATCAGAGACACACAAATATGCAGTAGAGAACACCATGTGAAAACCCATGTGAAGACTGAGGCAGATATTGGACTTATGCTCCCACAAAGCAAGGGCAGGAGCCACCTAAACTGGAAGAGGCAAGGGGGATTCTCCACTTGAGCCTTCGGTGGGAGCGTGGCCGTACCAAAACCTTGATTTTGGAGTTCTGGACTCCAGAACTGTGAAATAACAAATTTATGTTGTTTTCTGCCACCTAGTTTGTGGTAATTTGTTATGACGGCCGTAATACAGGGGGAGATTTCAAAAAATGCACTGGTTTCAGTGTGGAGAATAAACCGTAGATGAATAAACAAACAAGTGAGATGATAGTAGCACCATGTTAAGAAATTCCTAGTAGTGAATGGAATTTAAGAGGTAAACTTATGTGATCCATTGGATGCAAAGAATAAAGGGAAATCAATGACATTCTCATTTGTTCCTTGAGAAAATAAGTGGACAGTCATGTTAAGTACTCTGAAGTAGGGAATATAGGAGCAGCAGAAAGTTTGAGGGGGGCATTGATAGAGTAGAGCGCAATGTTGAATTTAAATTCAAAGGGACATAATGTAAAGATGGTCCTTAGGCAGTGTGATATTCATTTATAGAACAAGGAGGAGACATAGTAGGCTGGAGGAATGAATTTGTGTCTCCCCGATATAAACATGGCAACTTCAAGAACTGGGAAAATAGCATTGCTCAGGGAGGACATAGAGTAAGAAAAAAAGAGGACATAAGACAGGACCACAAGAAATCTTACATTTTAGAAATGGCTGGAGAAAGTGATACTTTTGAAAGATATGAGACCTCACAGCATATATTAAAATTAACCCCAAAATGGAGCCACACATAAATACAAGAACTAAAACCACAAAGGAAGACGTCTAAGCTGCACTGAAGGCATTGGCAAAAACAAGCTTCCAGGAATTGATGGAACACCTGTTAGATTTTTCAACAAATGGGTACAGTGCTGGAAGTGCTCACTCATTTATGCCAAGAAATTTGGAAGACAGCCACCTGGCCAACCAACTGGAAGAGATTCATATTTCTGTCTATTCCCAAGAAAGGTGATCCAACCGAATGTGGAAATTATCGAACAATGTCATTAATATTACATGCAAGTAAAATTTTTGCTGAAGATCATTCAAAAGTGGCTGCAGCAGTATACCGACAGGGAACTGCCCGACATTCAAGCCAAATTCAGAAGAGGACGAGGGACCAGAGATATCATTGCTGATGTCAGATGGATCCTGGCTGAAAGCAGAGAATACCAGAAAGATGTTTACCTGTGTTTTATTGACTATGCAAAGGCATTCAACTGTGTGGATCATAACATATTATGGATAACATTGGGAAGAATGGGAATTCCAGGCACTTAATTGTGCTCCTAAGGAACCTTTACATAGATCAAGAGGCAGTTGTTTGAACAGAACAAGGGGCTGCTGTGTGGTTTAAAGTCAGGAAAGATGTGCTTCAGGGTTGTATCCTTTCACCATATTTAATCTGTTTGCTGAGCAAATAATCAGAGAAACTGGACTATATGAAGAAGAACGGGGCATCAGAATCGGAGGAAGACTCATTAACAACCTGCATTATGCAGATGACACAACCTTGCTTGCTGAAAGTGAAGAGGACTTGAACCAGTTACTGGTGAAGATCAAAGACTACAACCTCCAGTATGGATTACACCTCAACATAAAAGAAAACAAAAATCCTCACAACTGGACCAATAAGCAACATCACGATAAACGGAGAAAATATTGACGTTGTCAAGGATTTCGTTTTACTTGGATCCACAATCAACACTCATGGAAGCAGCAGTCAAGAAATCAAAAGACGCATTGCACTGGGCAAATCTGCTGCAAAAGACCTCTTTCAAGTGTTAAAAAGCAAAGATGCCACTTAGAAGACTAAGGTGCACCTGACCCAAGCCACAAGCCATGGTGTTGTCAATTGTCTCACATGGATGCGAAAGCTGGACGATGAATAAGGAAGACCAAAGAAGAACTGACACCTTTGAATTGTGGTATCTTTGTTTTCTTCCACAATTGTTTTGGTTTTCCCCTGTCTGGAGGGCACTTGTGTGTGTGTGGTATGCTTTAAACTTTCACACAATGAAGAATTCTCCTATCCCCCATGCCAGGACCGTTCGCTTTGAAGAACTATGCTCTAGATGCTCTCTCAGGGTGATTTCTTACACCTCTTCTACCTTCCAAACTTCTATTTTTAGCCCACGCCTCTTTCCTGGGACCTATATTTCCAGATAGAGTCCCCCTGGTGGTGCAAAAGGCTGATGCATGCCATTGCTAGCTGAAAGGTTGGAGGTTCAAGTCCTCCCAATGGTGCCTGGGAAAAAATCCTAACAATCTACTTCTACAAAATCGGTCCATTGAAAACCCTGTGGAGCACAGTTCTACTCTAACACACATGGGTTTCTACTAGTCGGAGTTGACTCACCAGCAACTAGCTTTATATCCAGATACCCACTGGGCATATCTATTCTATCTTCCCCAGGCTCTCAGAAAATCATCACCCTTCCCACCATATACCTCAAGAAATGGCACCACCATTTCTCAGACTGCACTGCCCAAACTCAGTCATCTCCAGGACAGAATCTTGGTTGTCCCTGGTATTCATAGTTAGCCCCTCATTTTTCCTTATATCTTCTCTACCATCCCTACTGAAAGTCAGTTGCCTCTGTTCCCTTCTCTCTGACAGCATTGTGGTTCCTTCCTGATATGCATCACGATTAATGATTATTTAGTTACTCATTTGTTTTATTGTTTGTGGCTCTTTTCCACCACCACTTCCCATACTACAGATTGCAGTGACCATGTCTTTCTTATTATATCCCCAGTACCTAGCACAATGGTTGAAATTTAGTGTTTAATAGTTGCCATGTGAAGATGAACTGCAAGCTTTTCTCACATGGATTCCTGCGAAAATTTCCTAATTGGTCCCTTTGTCTCTACTTGCCCACCTGCCCCAAATTCCAGACTTAATCCTGTAACCAGGTGATCTTTCTAAAAGACAACCCTGACCCTTACTCTCTGAGTGCTGGCAGGCTGCACTGTGGATCTGGGCAGGACTAGAAGGTCTCCAGTGAACGGTTGAATCTCCTCCCCTGCACTCTCCCAAATGTGGAAAGCAGCACTGCCTATCCTCGCTTCTTATTATTCTCTGACAAAAAAAGGTCTAGCTGCCAAATAGTCCATGATGTCATTGGTTTCCCCCTTGGATTGAGCTACTTTTCTACAATGCAAATCTGTGAGGCACATAACAAATACTGCTCAATAATAATTGCTTAACAAATTAACATGAGTTCTGTTTCAAACCTGTGGCTTGTGAGATCTTTGGTACCCTAGTTGGGGGTCCAAGGTGGATGGTGCTGTCTATGTAGAAAGAAAAGAGCCAGAAGGATTTACTTTTCACTCAGGGCCTCTGGGCCTCTGCACCATGAGCATGCTCTGTCCACTGGAGGCTGTCAGAAGTGGCCCCCTTCCCCTGCTTACTATGGAAACCAATGCCAGGACAGGCCTCTCCTCCTTTCCTAAGCCTGTCTGCCAAGAACGGCCTATCCCACAGCTGTTTAATCTGTTCCACATTATAGTTTGGAATAACCAACCAGCAAACTGTCTACTCCAGAAAATTCTTCATATACTTTCCATATACTTGCTGCATCCCTGAAGCTTCTATTTACAGAATCTTGATTTAAAGAATATCCTTTTCTTAGTTTCTTTGGGGAGATACTATCGTAAGTATCAGGCTTCTGCTTCTAAGCTGCTGCTCCTGAGAAGACTAATTGCCCAGATCAAAAAGGGCAGTCTCGTGGATACCGAGCAAGTCTAATTTATCCCCAACACTCTTGGAACATCGCTGGAGGTCCAGCCCCAAATCTTGACCCTTGGGTTTAAGCATTTGTGCATACCTCATGAGCACTGGTTTCCTATTCTTTCCCATAATGTCAGCTGTCATTTTCCTTATAGTTTTGAATTCTTGCATCTTTAGTTTATGGGTTGGCACCTTATTAAGTAGCTACAAAATCCTTCCCATGGCACATGTGCACGTGTTTTCTCCCCTTAAGCGCTATCCTAAGCTTTACTTTGTTTCCCCATCTTATTGAATTTTCTTCTTATTGGGAAATCGAGCATCTTCATCAGATCTTTTCCTGGGAAGAAAATAACAGTACCAAGGTATAGTTGGGCTTCAAGGGAGAGTAGCACCAGAGATTTACTCTGTACCTGATTTCAAAATTGAGAATCAGTTTTGAGGCTTTAATCTCTCCTAAAATAATCCCTATGTGGTTCTAATCCACAGGGTCTGTAAGAAGTGAGGTGTGAAATGAGCTGTGGCAGAGGTGCGGGTGTACTCTCCAGCATAGCGTCGGTGACCTCACCAGAATGAGGTCCAAGCAGGAACTCAATTATCCAGTCCTGCTCCAGGCAGCTACTCAAGCCTAAGGAGCTTTCTAGTTGAAGATCTGCTATCCCACTTCAGTAATAACTGATTTTTGTAACAGCTGTGCCCAAGCTTGCAATTTGATTTCATCAATTTGCTAAATCTAGGAGGGTAAACTGTGAGGATGTAGTTTTAATAAATTTGCATCAGCAGAAATTATGGCCCATGGTGAGAAATGAGCTGAGATTTAAATAATAGGCTCAAACGTCCTAATTTTTAAGACATTAAATGAACTTAATATTTAATTCAAATAATTAGAAAAATATAAAAATCCAAACTAAAGAAAGAAGAGGAAAATTAATGGAGGTTAAAGTATTATATTTAAGAAGCATAAGAGCAAAAAATCTATACAAGCACCATTCTAAAAAACAAAGAAATAAAGGTATATCATACTTCTGTAAGATATATTCAAGAAAATGTTAGAAATTTATAAATTAAAGAAGAAGCTAAGTGCAAAAAAAACAACTAAAACAGATCTGTATGATATGTAGGAATTATACTCGTGATGTGGGTGGCTAAGAAGTCCTGTTGGAGGAACCCATGGAAGAGTGCTTCTTCTAAAGGTGACACGTGTGAAAGAAAACCCAACGATAAGAATGAGACAGCACAATACACAGTAATGTGCCTCATAACATCCGTTCAGGCAATGTCCAACCACATATCTGACCCTAGCCCCATAAAGTTATAATAGAGCTCAGAAATCTTGATAGGAGAGCCAGACATGGCAGATTTAGGCATATCACACTGGACAATCACCACGATCCTCAAAAACAGAGAAAAACAAACTGTTAAAGGATGGGATCCACTGAAAACTACAATGCTAATGAAAATTGGAGAGGGACTTATATCAGACATAAAGAAATTGGTAATGATGTGGACTGAGGACCAAATACAAAAGCAATCCCTCTCACCACATTGACCATCACTGCTAAGGCACAATGCTTGTTCAAGATGCGTAAAGAAAAACCAAGATCAGACTGTGATATCAAGTCTATTGCTTGCTCTGGGTGGTTCAAGCACTTCAAACAACATTTTTTGCTGTTTAATGTGAAAGTAAATGGTGAGTCTGTGAGTGCTGATTCAAAGGCAGCAGAAGAATTTGTTGGAATCTTTGATAAAGTATTTGTAGAGGGAGGTTATTTTCCCCATGAAATTTTTAATATGGACAAAACCCACTTATTCTGGAAGCAAATGCCTGAAAGGACCTTCATCCATAATATGGTGTACACACAATGTCCCAATCACATAACATCCTATTTCATAGGACATATTGGGGATCTTAAGCGATGCATGACTGTAAATAAATAAATCTACTTGAGAAATAATAAAGTGAGAAATGAGGAAGGAGATATAACCAAGTTAAGAGAGGACTGTAGATATGTCAAGACATATTTTAAACAAGCTTTGGGTTTCAGGTGACAATAGCCAGACCTGAGATAGCATATTTAAGAGGAGCCGCTGATTTGAGGAAACTCAGCAAGGGCTGAAGGACAAAACTCAGCTCAGACCGAAGATACTGATCAATCTCAAGAGCCCTAGTCCCAGGGGCTTCAACGCAGGCCCCTTTTTTCACGGATACGCCCTTGGAGTGTCAGCTTCATCTTTGCCCACTGCCGATGGGTTTTCAGCACTTGGGAAACAAGACCATAAATATGTTCATCTTCTACCTTTGAACATGTGAGAGAGACTGACACATATCTATGCACCCCACATCTAAAAACAATATGAGGAAGGCCTTGGGTGAAGCTCCCAAAGGTGGGACCATTCAGGTGCTGCCAGAGGGTGGGAGTGGGATCATCTGAGAAGGTAGGAGCATCCACATGAACACAGAGTGGAGGTAGAAGTAATCAGGGGTGGGAGTGTTTTGGGCAAACAAGGAAAAATACATTAGCATACAAGCTTGTGCTAATAAATATGACAATCTTTGTATTATAGGAACTTATGGAAAAGTCGAAATGAAATAAATGTAACTCAAAGGAAATGGAAAACCAAAATCAATGACCATTAAAACACTAAGGGTTAGTAGCTTATTATCTCCAAAAACGTTCAGTTTTCACATGGCCTGATAGAGAATGACTTTAATTACATTCTGTGTTTCTCCTTATAATGCCTCTGGTTTGCTAGGGACAACATCAATTTTTATTGGTGTTTCTCAGGATTCCAATCTCAGACACCCTCCTCACAGTTTATACAGTTTCTTGGGCAATCCCGAATGCTCCCTTGGTTTAAATTATATTTATGATAGCCAAGTTTACACAACAGCATAGACTTTTCTCTAGGACTTTTGTATCTAACTTGATTCTGGTGGAATTCTGGTTGAACATTTATTCCCGTTGAACATTTCCTGAGAAACTTGACCTCAAGTCTCTCAAAAGCTTAAGTTATCTTTCCCCATACACCTGCCTCTTCTCCAGCGGCCACCCGCCTTGGCCCCTACCCCCACCTCTCTAGCCCAAACAGGAAATCTGAACTCATTCTTGCCATCTTGCTAGTGGAGGTCTCTAGCCTCTTCCCTGGCACCACTGCAAGACCGCCCCTTCGGGCTCGGCCCCGCCCCGCCCCTTTGGCTCTTGGCCCGGCCGAGGGCCCCCGCCCCGCAGCCTGCAGACGCGCAGGCGCGCTCTCCCGCTCCGCCCCGGCTCTCCGCTGCGGAAGGCGCCGCGCAGTAGCGCGCACTTCCTCTCCAGGAGTCCGCAGAGGGAGCGCAGATCCTAAGAGCTCCGGGACGCAGAGGCCCTGCCCTTGTCAGACAGAGCAGACATGTCGGAACAAAGTAAGGATCTGGGCTACTCCAGGTTTGCAGCCGAGGCTTCCCATGCCGAGGTGTGCATTAGCCCTGGGGTCCCCATGGAGGGTCCGCCGCCAGCCTCTCAGGCCGCCACCCTCGGAGAGCCGCAGAGCCTCCCTTTTAGCCCGATGGACGCCCCCCAGGCTTCGCCTTCGCCCCAGGCCCTAAGCGACGAGGGGGACATGAGGGCTCTGTTGCTGGAGGAGGAAGAAGACTGCGCCTGCCAGGCCCAGAGCGCGGCCCAGGCCCAGCCAGGCCTGGCGCCACCGACCCCTGCTCAGCTGGTGCAGAAGGCTCACGAGCTCATGTGGTACGTGCTTGTCAAGGACCAGAGGAAGATGGTCATCTGGTTCCCAGACATAGTGAAGGATGTCATCGGAAGCTACAAGAAATGGTGCAGAAGCATTCTCAAACGCACCAGCATCATCCTCGCCCGAGTGTTCGGGCTGCACCTGAGGCTGACCAACCTGCACACGATGGAGTTCTCGCTGGTGAAGGCGCTGGAGCCGGAGGAGCTGGACAGGATGGCGTTGAGCAACCACATGCCCATGACAGGTCTCCTGCTGATGATTCTTAGCCTCATCTACGTGAAGGGCCGCGGTGCCAGAGAGAGCGCGGTCTGGAACGTGCTGCGCATCCTGGGGCTGCGGCCCTGGAGGAAGCACTCCACCTTTGCGGATGTGAGGAAGGTCATCACGGAGGAGTTTGTTCAGCAGAATTACCTGAAGTACCAACGCGTTCCATACGTTGAGCCACCCGAGTATGAGTTCTTCTGGGGCCCCAGAGCTTGCCGTGAAATTACCAAGATGCAGATCATGGAGTTCCTGTCTAGGGTCTTTAAGAAAGACCCCCAGGCCTGGCCTTCCCGGTACAGAGAAGCTCTCCAGGAGGCCAGAGCCCTGCGGGAGGCTGAGACCATTGCCCACGCCTTCCGCAGCAGTATTTCCGAGGACTAGCAAGGTCGGGAGGCAGATTGATTGATCTGACCCTCACCAGTGCTGTGGAGGGGTGGGGGGCGTTAGAGTATTCAGGATTTACAGTGCAGTGTTTCACGTGTAACTTTCAGTTTTCAGTACAGTGCTTTTATACCATTTAATGCAATGTTGTATTCATTGGGGTATATTTGCTAGCGTTTAGGATTTATGCATGTTTGCTTATAAGTAAGCTTGCTTCATGCTTTCTCTCTTGTGCTACCTTTCTTGGGTTTTTGTACCAGAGACGTGCTAAACTTGTGAAATACATTGAGAAATTTTCCATCTTATTCTTTTATATGGAAGAGATGATGTATATTGGGATTAAGACTGCTCATGGAGAGTTTTGAAGAACTCTCCAGTAAAGCTGGCCAGACCAAGAGAAATGTCAAGGCCCCTCTCTGTCCTTGCTGGGCACAGGAAATACATCTGTGGGGAGTGGGAGTTCAGTGATTTGAACTGAAGTGGTCTCAATGTGGGTAGTTGGCACACTTTACTGAAAACAAGTACAGTCCCACCATCAGTAAACATTAAAGATCTTGTGATACAATCATTTTTGGAAAAGTGTCCTTTATATATGTTTTAAACAAAGTAGTATTGTTGGTAATGAGACAGCATTGTCAGTTTTACAAAATGTACAGACACAACTTGCTCAGCTAATAGGGTATAAAATCACTACTCATCATTGTCATGAGTCTGTGAAGCTTAGTTTTATTTTTTATGTAACTCACATGTTCGTTTCAGAAACTGACAAATACAGAAAAGTATAAAACAAGCAAAATTGCTCATAATCGCATTGCTCTATTAAATCACAGTTAATAGAGCAATTTCCTTAATTTCATTTTCTACATTTATTAAAATTAATAGCTTTAAAAAACTACGCTATGTTTTTGAGCATTTGAAGAGTGAAGCATTGTACTAAACACTTCCATGTATTTAATCCTCATAACAGCCCTGTGAGGCAGGCACTCATTACATCTGTACCAAGGAGGAAATTCTGGAACAAAAAATCATTAACTTTCTCCAAATCATAAGCTTATTAAGAGGAGGGGTTATAATTTGAATGCAGAATGAATCTACAGCTTATACTCTTCCCCACTGGCTCCCACCTCTTGACACCTGCCCCCAGCGTCCTGGTGTTTAGTCTGGTTTGTTTTTTTAAGTACCATATTAGAGTCTTAAAACACACAAAAATATATAATGGGCTAGAAGTTTTATTTTTCTAATTAATCCTCACAATAATCCTTTCAAGAAAACAATATTTTTCTGATTTTACAAATTAAGAAACAGATTTATTGACCTAACCAAGTCATTCCTGCTTTTTTTTAAAAATCTGGCATTGAAGCCTAGATTTTAAACACAGTCTTCTCTGAGGGTCAGAGATGAAGGAGGCTTCTCTGACCCTCAGGGCAGGGGAACACTCAGAACACACGGGAGAGGGAGATGGGAGCTGGGGTAAGAAGATTGCTGATTGGGACTGCTGTGTCTCAGCAGTCCTTGAATTGCAATGGGCTAATAGGTAATCTCCCAGAGGGTGGAACTAGGTGTGGGTGGGGGTGAGGAGCAATGACTGAAGAAATAATCTTTAACTCTGAAATTTTCAGCCCTAAGGGGGGGGGGGAAGGGAGGGGAAAGGAGCATTTAATAAAACCAGAAACCCTTTAAACTCCACAAGACTGGAGAAGACCATTTGGTGAAAGCCAGAACCTTTCCTGGGGAAGATGGGTAATGAGGGGAAGCACGGGAGCCTACAGTGTCACAGCACCCCCAGAAGAAACCAGAAGTCATATCTGAGTAAGGGAATTACACTCTGGATTGGGAGGGAACTGGGATTCCCAGCACTTAAGGGCATCATCACTTAACAGATGGATACAGGTGCTGAAAATGCTCAAGAAGCCTCAGTTTTGCTGCGATGGGATACACCCCCAGCTTAGAAACCTTCTCATGAAGCCCCCAACGTAGGGCACTTTTGCAGTAACCCAGGCAGGGATGACATGGTTTTGAAGGCACCTCTTACCCACAGCTGATATGAGTTTCATACCTGTTTATAAATTCCCTTCCCCTCACCCAAAAAGTTTTGGCAGAATTAAAACAAATGTGCCCCTTTTCATTTAAAATTATGGGGCTCTCCAGGACCTTCCATTGCTAGAGAAGGGCCACAGTTGTCACTCCTGCCATGGCATGGTGCTGGTCATTTTCTCTAATGCCTGGATGTTTTTGTTGCTGCTGAGTTGACTCCTCCCAACAACTGTAGCTCCTGTAAACCTCTTGCAGTCAAACCCACGATGCACCAGATTTGCAGTTCTCTTCCTGTTTTTTTTTTTTTAGTCTACCTTCTCTGCTGTGAGAGGCAGGGAAAACCGACCTCTCAAAAGCTGCTCCAAGCCCACGGACACAGTCCCACTAACCATGCCACAGAAAACTGAAACTTTACAGGATAAAATTTGGGAAATGAGGAGCTGATCCCTCATAAGTTACATAGGCAGGGATGCTCAGCCCCTATGCTGTCTTGGCAGCAGACAGTACTAGAGGAAAAGGCTTCCGTGGTGTGGAACAGGGTTACTTCATGACACTTGGCCCCACAGGGACAGAGAAGCTCAGGGCACTGGGAGGGAACATTGAATATTTCTCCCAGACTTCCACTCTGGGCTCTGAATAATGTTGGAGGGTTTGTAAAATATTTTCTGGACGTTTCACCCATAAGGTGCTAGGATAAGTCCTTCAGGAAGGAGTCAGTCAGGATGACAGTGTGGTAAAGCTGAAATTGCTGTGGCTGGGAGAGGTTTTTCTAATTCCCCATAATATGGAACTTTTTTGTCCTCCTACCTGGGATCCCATATTTCACTTAAGTTAACTTCATTTTATTAAAGTCACAAAGGGCAATAAAAGGGTATTTGTAACCTTAACGTAAAATTTAATGACATCTGGCTTAAGCTATAGGAAACCCTGGTGGCTTAGTGGTTAAGAGCTCAGCTGCTAACCAAAAGGTCTGCAGTTCAAACTCACCGGGCACTCCTTGGAGACCCTATGGGGCAGTTTCACTCTGTCCTATGGGGTTGCTATGAGTCAGAATTGACTTGATGGCAAAGGGATTTTTTTTTTTGGCTTAAGCTATGCTGAAAAGAAAATCAATGAATTTAAGCATTATTATTATTAAACAGAAAAGAAGGGTTTTAAGGAATATCTTACATGATCAAGTACTTCCTATGCTTGGACATCCCGCCAGCCATGCCACCCATGACTGCCCTTGAGTTTTAACCAGACAGCTAAGGAGTGCCACTTCCTGTGAGAACCCACTCTGGTCCTCAAAATTCAGGCATGTTTTCCTAGCAAACCCTCCAATAGCATCCTAAACTTTTCACTTAAACTACACATCTTTGTTATAAATAAGTGTATTTTGTCTCTCTTCCTAGATTTTTAGATGCTTAAGGGCAAGAATTGTAATTTTTTTTTTTTTTTTGCCATTTCCTTGATGCTTAATTTAGGAACTGGCATAGGTACATGCTCAATAAGTATTTTTTATATGAGTTAAGAAACTCAAAATGTTAGAAAAGAACTACCTCTCTGCAATAGCAAATATAAAACTAAACATAACCAACTCCTATGCTGAATACCTGTACTAATTAAATGTAAAAGAAAATATAGACATGATGAAATGAAAGGAAAAAAACGCACAAAAATTGTGGAAACAAAAATTCCCTCAATAGCAATTTCTTCAAATAATCAAATAAAACAAACCAATATCTAGTAGTTTATTTTTTAAAGGAGAAATAGTGCAAATAAACGATTTTTACTAAGCAAATGGGCCAAGGGCACAAGGAGGTTGTGGTGAAGGGTGAACTTGAGAGAAGGTTTCCTTGTGGCCAGGGAGGTACTGTGTGAACGCATGAGGAGGCACATGAAGCCATCAAAACAGTCTCTGGAAATCTACTAAAAAAACCCAAAGACCCATTGCCATCAAGTCAATTCTGACTCATAGCGACCCTATAGGACAGAGTAGAACTGCCCCGTAGAGTTTCCAAGGAGCACCTGGTGGATTCAAACTGCTGACCTTTTGGTTAGCAGTGCTGACCTTTTGGTTAGCAGCCCTAGCTCTTAACCACTACGCCACCAGGGTTTCCACCTACTAAAAAGGAGGCAGGAAACAAAATTTTAGAATGGGCTGAGGGTAGAAAAGTTCCCTGGATAAGGCAAACAGTTAAGCACTCAGCTGCTAATCAAAAGCTGGAAGTTCAAGTCCACCCAGACACACCTCAGAAGAAAGGCTTGTGATCTTCCAAGAAAAACAGCCACTGAAAACTCTATTGAGCACAGTTCTCTATCACATGTGGTGTCCTCACTAGTGAGACAGAAGAGACTGACCAGAAGGTAACTGGTACTGGCACTAGTAGAGGCTAGGACATCAGGTAAGGAGAAAAACACCATGTAGAAGATATTGTCAATGTCCTCAAGAATTTAAGAAGAGGACTAATTTTAATCATATAGAAGCCTAACAGATTTGGAACAAACCATGCTGAAGAATGGGCTTCTTTTGAATAAGCGTCTTATGCTTTTTCTAATTACTAATCAAGAATCTAAACCACTCCACCTTATCTCTTAATTTGCCCCATTATTTTTTTGTTTAAACTACTACATGGAGCCCTTAATTATAAAACATAGTTTTCCTTACCTAAAAAGTTTTATGTTTTAACCTTTTGCTATTTGATGTATAAATCTATTTGTTTATATATTTATTTAATAGACTTATTAAATAAATTATTACTAAATACTTAATAAACAATATGGCCAATTGGGTACACACTGGTGCGTTAAACAAAGATGGCCTCTGCCGTTGAGGAGATTACTTACAAACTAATAGTGTTGATAGGGCACAGCAAAAATGTAAACAAATGAACATAGAAAATTGCACACTCGGATGATGTGAAAGAAATGGCTTTCTTAGAGAAATAAGGATGGGGAGGAGACGAGCTCATACAGAAGTTGCAACAAATGGTTCTTTGAAAAGGTGAAAGTTAAGCTGAAGGATAAGGAGAAATCTAGCAAAGAGAAGAGGGAAGATGATTTCAGGAAGAAAAAACATATTTGAAAGTCCAGAGCTAATTAAGAGAATTTTAAAGGTGCCTTTACCAGTAGACATTGTACCATTACAGATGGGCTGACCAACATCCAACACCCAACACTCCTGTCTGCACTGAGGCTGCACAAAGTAAACATTTGATGTCTTAGCCTTACTCTCAGCTAAGTTCTGGTATTTAGGAAGTCTACTTGTGCTTTTCCTTCCCGCACCTTTTCTTCTCTTTCTGGGAATATATAAATGGTACCAGGAGCTATTGCAGCTATTGTAATGACAAGCAGAAAAAAGTCAAAAGAATCACAGAGATATTGAGCTTTACATTTTTTAAACCACTTGACAAATATCAATAACCACCTATTTATTTTTGTGCTTATTGGTGTGTGGAAGTATTTTTTTAAGCTACTATCTTGTGGTGTTTTCTGTTTCATGCAGCTCAAAGCTGATATAAATCTCCAAGCATTTTTTCCTCGTCTTCCATTGCATGACTGCTATTCATTTTGCCTTGACGACCATGAGTCAGTCCTAATAAGGTTATGAGCAGCAGAGTAGTTTCATCTCCTTATCATCTTACTTAGATCAAGCGTGGGAACTTACCTCAGACCTAAGCAATCCACAAATGAAGACTGGGACTTCGCTCAGATATATGTATACATATATCCTTTTTTTTAGAGCCCTGGTGGCATGGCTTTTGGCTGCTAACCAAAAGGTCGGTGGTTGAAATCCACCAGCCACTTCTTGGAAACCCTATTGTGCAGTTCTACTTCACCCATTAGGGTTCCTATGAGTCGGAATTGACTTGATGGCCATGTATTTTTTTAATCATTTTATTTATCTATTTATTTTCAGTAAGCTTGTTATTAAAAGTGGACTTTATCACTGGCAATAAAATCATGCTAATGATTATAGTGCATTCCAGAAAAAAAAATAAGGGCACAAAATTAGGATAGAGAGGAAGGTATTAGGGAGGTCCTTGTAGGCAATGGTAAGCAGGCACACTGTATTTAAGTGTAAATGAAAATTACTAAGAAGTTCGGGACTGACTTAACTGACATTATATTTTTTAAAAATTGCTGTCACAAGTATATTCAGAATGAGTTAAGGGGGTAAAAGTCAAAGTCGAGAGTCTTGTAAGAGATAAGGATAACATAAAAGAAGATGGAGTGTGCGTTTTGGATTTAATTGAGGAATGGAGGATTGTTAGATAACGGAGATAGAGTTAGTCTTAACTCGGTTTTTTAGCTTGAGCACAGTTTCAATGGTGGTGCAATTTAATGAGATAGTGAAAGGGGAGAAAGAATAGGTTTGAGGTGAAAATAATAAATAATCTACATATTAGGAGTCTATGAAATAGCTTAACTGAGGTATAAAGTAGGCAAATAACAAAGATGCCTGACATTCAAGAGATAGAATCATAGCCCTGCACTGGAGCAATACATTTGAATTCAATATCCAGAGAGGAAATGTGCAGAATAAAGAGAAGTGTGTCCATAATTGTATTCTGAAAAACTGAAACGTTTCCAAGTCTAGTATTGAAGGAAGATCTAGAAGTGATTGAAAGAAGTATCTGCATGAAGGGTAGAAAAATAAACCAGGAGAATGCAGGATCATAAAAATAAAAATAGCAGAATATTGAGGTGGAGTGGCCAACAGTGTCAAATGGTATTGAGGTAGCCTAAACATTTGGCGTAGAGTGGGAAGGGTGGAAGGAAAGGGAAAATTTGCAGTTAGTGAGGTTGTTGTTGATTAAAGAAGGATTAAAGGAGACTAAGTTCAGAGGCATATACTGTGGTTTACATTAACTCAGATGATAGAAAATGATGCCTTAACCAGGGGGCGAATAATGGAAATGGAAATTAGTGGAAAGAAATGGAGAACTATTTGGAAATTAAGACGGCAGGAACTGATGACTGATTCAATGCTAGAAATAAAGGCAGGGAAGACTTCAAAGGTTATGTCCGGGTTTCTGTCATGCACAACTGTTCAAGAAGTGTCAGTTATTGAGCCTGGAAGAAAATAAAGAACAGATTTAGGTGAGAAGATGACGAGTTCACTTTTAGACATGTGGAGTTTGACGGGAATGTCCGACATCAAAACAGCGATGTCCATTTGAAGGGGAAATGAAGAATCCACAAGAAAAAAAATCAAGATATAGATTAGAATTTAACGAACTCTCTGTTTAAACTATTTCTCAAGTTCTTATAATAGTGGTCTTATACAACATTTGTCCTTTTGTAACTGACTAATTTTCACTCAGAATAATGTCTTCTAGATTCCTCCATGTTATACATATCCATTCATCCATTGATGGGTACCTTGGTTGCTTCCATCTTTTTGTATTGTAAACAGTGCTGCAATGAACATAGGTGTGCATATATCTGTTCTGTAAAGACTTTTATTTCTCTAGGATATATTCCAAGGAGTGGGATCACTGGATCGCATGGTAGGTCTCTTTCTAGCTTTTTAAGGAAGCACCAAATCAATTTCCAAAGTGGTTCTACCATTTTACATTCCCACCAGCAGTGTAGAAGTGTTCCAATCTCTCCACAGCCTCTCCAACATTTATTGTTTTCTGTTTTCTGGATTAATGCCAACCTCATTGGAGTGACAAGAAATCTCATTGTAGTTTTGATTCAAATTTCTCTAATGGCTAATGTATCTCTTAGCTACCTGAATGTCTTCTTTAGTGGAGTGTCTGTTCATATCTTTTGCCCATTTTTTAACTGGGTTATTTGTCTTTTTGCAGTTGAGTTTTTGCAGTATCATGTAGATTTTAGAGATCAGGCACTGATTGGAAATGTCATAGCTAGAAACTTTTTCCCAGTCTGTAGGTAATCCTTTTACTCTTTTGGTGAAGTCTTTGGATGAGCATAGGTGTTTGATTTTTAGGAACTCCCAGTTATCTAGTTTTTTTCTGCATTCTTGATAATGTTTTGTATACTGTTTATGCCATGTATTAGGGCTCCTAACATTGTCCCTAATTTTTCTTCCATGATGTTTATCATTTTAGATTTTATATAAAGGTCTTTGCTCCATTTTGAGCTTGTTTTTGTGCATGGAGTGAGGTATGGGTCTTGTTTCACTTTTTTGCAGATGGATATCCAGTTATGCCAGCACCATTTGTTAAAAAGACTGTCTTTTCCCCATTTAACTGTTTTGGGGCCTTCGTCAAATATCAACTGCTCATATGAGGATGGATTTATGTCTGGATTCTCAATTCTGTTCCATTGGTCTATGTATCTGTTGTTGTTGTACCAGTACAAGGCTGTTTTGACTACTGTGGCGGTATAATAGGTTCTAAAATCAGGTAGAGTAAGGCCTCCTTTTTGTTCTTTTTCAGTCATGCCTTACTTATCCTGGGCCTCTTTCCCTTCCATATGAAGTTGGTGATTTGTTTCTCCATCTCATTACAGAATGTCGCTGGGATTTGGATCGTAATTGCATTAAATGTGTAGATCGCTTTTGGTAGAATAGACATTTTTATAATGTTAAGTCTTCCTATCCATGAGCAAGGTATGTTTTTCCACTTACGTAGGTCTCTTTTGGTTTCTTGCAGAAGTGTACTGTAGTTTTCTTTGTATAAATCTTTTACATCTCTGGTAAGATTTATTCCTAATATTTTATCTTCTTGGGGGCTGCTGTAAATGGCATTGATTTGGTGATTCCCACTTCGATGGTCTTTTTGTTGGTGTAGAGGAATCCAACTGAATTTTGTATGTTCATCTTGTATCCCGACACTCTGATGAACTCTCCTATTAATTTCTGTAGTTTTCTCGAGGATTCCTTAGAGTTTTCTGTGTATAAGATCATGTCATCTGCAAATAGAGATACATTTACTTCTTCCTTGTGAATCTGGATGCCCTTTATTTCTTTATCTAGACTAATTGCTCTGGCTAGAAGCTCCAACACAATGTTAAATAAGAGTGGTGATAAAGGGTGTCCTTGTTTGATTCCCGATCTCAATGGGAATGCTTTAAAGCTCTCTCCATTTAGGGCAATGCTGGCTGTTGGCTTTGTATAAACGTATACTGTTCATTATGTTGAGGAATTTTCCTTCTATTCCTATTTTGCTGAGAGTTTTTATCATGAATGGGTGTTGAACTTTGTCAGATGCCTTTTCTGCGTCAATTGATGGGATCATATGATTCTTGTCTTTTGTTTTATTTATATGATGGATTACATTAATTGTTTTTCTAGTGTTGAACCATCCCTGCATACCTGGTATGAATCCCCCTTGGTCATGGTGAATTATTTTTTTGATATGTTGTTGAATTCTATTAGCCAGAATTTTGTTGAGGATTTTTGCAACTACATTCATGAGGGATATAGGTCTATAATTTTCTTTTCTTGTGGTGTCTTTACCTGGTTTTGGTATCAGGGATATGGTGGCTTCATAGAATGAGTTTGGTACTATTCCATCCTTTTCTATGCTCTGAAATACCTTTAGTAGTAGTGGTGTTAACTCTTCTCTGAAAGTTTGGTAGAGCTCTGCAGTGAAGCTGTCCGGACCAGGGCTTTTTTTGTTGGGATTTTTTTTATTACCTTTTCAATCTCTTCTTTTTCATGGGTCTATTTAGTTGTTCTAACTCTGTTGCTGTTACTTTAGGTACGTAGTGTGTTTCTAGGAATTCATCCATTTCTTCTAGGTTTTCAGATTTGTTAGAGTACAATTTTTCATAGTAATCTGACACAATTCTTTTAATTTCAGTTGGGTCTGTTGTAATAGCGCCCATCTCATTTCTTATCCGGGTTATTTGCTTCCTCTCCTGTTTTTCTTTTGTCAGTTTGGCCAATGGTTTATCAATTTTGTTGATTTTTCAAAGACCCAGCTTTTGTTCTTGTTAATTCTTTCAACTGTTTTTCTATTTTCTATTTCATTTAGTTCTGCTCTAATTTTTATTATTTGTTTTCTTCTGGTGCCTGATGTTTTCTCTGGTTGCTTTCCTTCTATTTGTTCAAGTTGTAGGGATAATCCTTTGATTTTGGCCCTTCCTTCTTTTTGTATGTGTGCATTTATTTATATAAACTGATCTCTGAGCACTGTTTTCACTGTGTCCCAAAGATTCTGATACGAAGTGTTTTCATTCTCAATTGGATTCTATGAGTTTCTTTATTCCATCCTTAATGTCTCCTATAACCCAGTCTTTTTTGAGCATGGTATTGTTCAGTCTCCAAGTGTTTAATTTCTTTTCCTTGCCTTTCCTGTTATTGATTTCTACTTTTATGGCCTTATGGTCAGAGAAGATGCTTTGTAATATTTCAATGTTTTGGATTCTGCTAAGGCTTGCTGTATAACCTAATATGTGGTCTATTCTAGAGAATGTTCCATGTGCACTAGAAAAGAAAGTATACTGGGTTGCTGTTGGGTAGAATGTTCTGTATATGCCTATGAGGTCAAGTTGGTTGATAGTAGCATTTAGATCTTCCATGTCTTTATTGAGCTTCTTTCTGGATGTCCTGTCCTTCACCGAAAGTGGTGTGTTGAAGTCTCCTACTATTATTGTGGAGCTGTCTATCTCACTTTTCAATGCTGATAGAGTTTATTTTATATATCTGGCAGTCCTGTCACTGGGTGCATAAATATTTAATATGGTTATATCTTCTTGGTGTATTGTCGCTTTAATCATTATGTAGTGTCCTTCCTTATTCTTTATGATAGATTTAAGTTTAAAGTCCATTTTGTTAGAAATTAATATTGCAACTCCTGCTCTTTTTTTATTGTTGTTTGGTTGATATATTTTTTCCATCCTTTGAGTTCTAGTTTGTTTGTGTCTCTAAGTCTAAGGTCTGTCTCTTGTAGGCAGCATATAGATGGATCTTATTTTTTAATCCATTCTGCCACTCTCTGTCTCTTTATTGGTGCGTTTAGTCCATTTACATTCAGGGTAATTATGGATAGGTTTGAATTTAGTGCTATCATTTTGATGTCTTTTTTTGTGTGTTGTTGACAGTTTCCTTTTCCCACTTAATTTTATGTGCCGAGTAGATTTTCTTTATATATTGTCCTTTCCTCATATTTCTTGTTGATTTTGTTTCCTCTGAGTCTCTATTTTTTTCTTGTATTTTATTTTGATGAGTAGGACAGATTGTCTCCTTTGTGGTTACTTTATTATTTACCCCTATTATTTAAATTTAAACCTAATTTTTATTTCTTTGTATCACCATATCTTCCTCTCCATATGGAAGGTGTATGATTACATTTCTTAGTCCCTCTTTATTATTTTAATGTTGTCTACTTTTATATAATAACATTGCTGTTACCCTGTTTCTAGCTTATATATATATATATATATATATATATATATATATATATATATATATATATATAATCTTGATTTGTTTTGTTGGACTTCCCTGTCTGGGTTGACTTCTGGTTGCTCTGCCGAGTGTTCTAGTCCTGGGGTTGATACCTCATATTACTGATTTTCTAACCAAAGAACTCTCTTTAGTATTTCTTGTAGTTTTGATTTGGTTTTTACGAATTCCCTAAACTTGTGTTTATCTGGAAATGTCTTAATTTCACCTTCATACTTAAGAGACAGTTTTCCTGGATATGTGATTCTTGGCAGGCAATTTTTTTCCTTCATTTTTTTTTTAATTTTTATTAAGCTTCAAGTGAACATTTACCATTCCAATCAGTCTGTCACATGTAGGTTTACATACATCTTACTCCCTTCTCCCACTTGCTCTCCCCCTATTGAGTCAGCCCTTACAGTCTCTCGTTTCGTGCCAATTTTACCATCTTCCCTCTCTCTCTATCTTCCCATTCCCCCTCCAGTCAAGAGTTGCCAACACACTCTCCCACGTCCACCTGATTTAATTAGTTCACTCTTCGTCAGTATCTCTCTCCCCCCCACTGACCAGTCCTTTTCATGCCTGATGATTTGTCTTCGGGGATGGTTCCTGTCCTGTGCCATCAGAAGTTCTGGGGAGCATTGTCTCTGGGATTCCTCTAGTCGCAATCATACCATTAGGTGTGGTCTTTTCATGAGAATTTGGGGTCTGCATCCCATTGGTCTCCTGCTCCCTCAGGAGTTGTCTGTTGTGTTCCCTGACAGGGCAGACATCGATTGTGGCCAGGCACCAACTAGTTCTTCTGGTCTCAGGATAATGTAGGTCTCTGGTTCAAGTGGCCCTTTCTGTCTCTTGGGTTCTTAGTTGTCGTGTGACCTTGGTGTTCTTCCTTTGCCTTTGCTCCCGGTGGGTTGAGACCAATTAATGTATTTTAGATGGCTGCTTGTTGGCATTTAGGACCCCAGGTGCCACAATTCAAAGTGGGATGCAGAGTGTTTTCATAATAGAATTGTTTTGCCCATTGACTTAGAAGTCCCCTCAAACCAAGTTCCCCAGACCCCAGCCCCTGCTTCGCTGACCTTTGAAGCTTTCATTTTCCTTCAATTTTTAAAATACGTCATCCCATTGCCTTCTTGCCTGCATGGTTTCTGCTGAGTAGTCTGAGCTTATTCTTATTGGCTCTCCTTTGTAGGTGACTTTTCGTTTATCCCTCGCTGCTCTTATAATTCTCTCTTTATCTTTGGTTTTGGCAAGTTTGATTATAATATGTCTTGGTGACTTTCTTTTAAGATCTAAATTCTGTGGAGTTTGATGAGCATCTTGGATAGATATCTTCTCATCCTTCATGATATCAGGGAAGTTTTCTGCCAGCAAATCTTCAAAAATTCCCTCTGTATTTTTTGTTATCCATCCCTGTTCTGATACTCCAGTCACTTGTAGTTTATTTCTCTTGAAAGAGTCCCACATGATTCTTAAGGTTTCTTCATTTTTTAAACCCTTTTATCTGATTTTTCTTCAAATATATTAGTGCCAAGTGATTTATCTTCGAGTTCAGAAATTCTAGCTTCTACTTGCTCAATTCTGTTTCTCTGACTTGCTATTGAGTTGTCTAATTTTATTGTTAATCTTCTGAATTTCTGATTGCTGTCTGTCTATGGATTTTTCCAGCTTATTAAACTTTTCGGTATGTTCCTGAATAATCATTCTAATTTCTTCAATTGTTTTATCTGTGTGTTCTTTGGCTTGTTCTGCATATTGCCTCATTTCCTTCCTGATGTCTTGAAGAGTTCTGTATATTAACCTTTTTTTTTTTTCTGGCTCTGGTAATTCCAGGAATGCACTGGCATCTAGAAGATCCCTGGATTCTCTGTTTTGTGAGCCTGTTGAAGTGATCATGGTCTGTTTCTTTATGTGACTTGGTATTGACCATTGTCTCTGAGCCATCTATAAGTTATTGTATTAGTTTATGCTTTCTTACCATGTCGTAGCTTCTTGCTTTGTTTTGTTTTGGTATACCCCTATGCATTGCTCAAATGAGCTAGCTTGATTATTTTCACCTTTGGAGCTCTAGTTACCTGTCCCCAGATGGATAGAGCTGCTATCAGGTATAACTGTCTAAAAGTCCATTCACTTTTCTTGTATGAATTCAGCTCAGGTGTCCAGGTAGCTGATCACCAAGTGTGTGGTACAGGCTCTGCCCTACTGTCTTGGGGCAGGGGTGATTGGTGTAGGTACCGGTATCTGCTTGCAGCAGAGGGTCACACTCTAAACAAGGCAGGAGGCTGAGAATCATCCCCCACTTGTCTCTGAGGAAAGCATTCTCTGTTCCCTAGAGCATACAGGTGGGTGGGTTCTGCAAATGGACCATGGGCACCCAATGTTTTTGGTTGTAAGGACTGGGAGCTACAAGTTATCCCTGGACCCCTGTCGTGGGTGGCTGAGTGACCTGAGTGGAGCTACCAGTCCTTAGGCCCCTGATGTGGGTAGCTGAGGACCCTGTTTAATAGGCAAAGCAATGTCAAACATCAAACACCCACCTCTCCACCGCTAGGTGAAATGGTTGGAGTCTGCCAACAAGAGCCTATTCTCCTGAAATAGGCCCACACAGGTCCATGCAGAGGGGAAGGTACTCAAAGTCCATGGACCGTTTATGCCTGGACAGGAGCCGCTTCTGTTCTGAGCTCCCCCGGTTAGTGGACCTGGAAATTATCTTTCCCCCCCAGTTGCAAATTTAAATTTATTCCTTCTCCAAGGCTGGGAGGATGGGCCTAGGCTCTCAACAAGCACTATCTCAGGCCCAGGGAAGTCATCTTGGGTGAGGGGGGGCATGGTAAAATATACACAAGTACTCAGCTTTTGCCAAAAGCGCCACTCTTCTCTGGTTCTGGAGGTGTGAGTAGGCTGTGTGGCTGGCTGCTTCTCTCTGAAGAAACTGCGGCCTAATGCTAGTACCAGCCCACTGCCGCAGCTCCCAGGAATGGTGCCTAAGGGCTCCCCATGATTCAGGTCTGGTAACTCCTCTCCGTTTCCGAAACTTTCTTCCTCCTCCAGCCCCTTCATTTTCTAAGCTTGCCTTTGATTCTCAGAGCTCCTAGTTTGTCATAAATATACTCGCTTCACTGTTTTTGGGAGGGGTCTTTGTTGTAAAGAGGGCTTGCCAGAAGCGTCTGTCTATTCTGCCATCTTGGCTCTGCCTCTCTGTGTTACTCTTAAGAGAATAAAAGGAGAAGCCACAGACTGGGGGTAAATATTTCCAAACCAAGTATTAGACCAAGGACATGTAGCCAGAATATATAAAGAACTCTCTAAACTCAACGTTAAGTAATCAATAATCCAATTAGAGAAAATGGTCAAAGAGTTGACCAGACACTTGACCAAAGTGGATATATGAGTTGTAAATAAGCACGTATAAAGATGTTCAATATTATTAGCCATTAGGAAAATGTTTATTAAGGCAACAATGAAATATCACTACCAGCATATTTGAATAACCACAATAAATTATAGTGTCTGTTATGGGTTGAATTTTGTCCCCCAATAATATACATGTGGAAGTCCTAAGCCCGGTACCTGTAAATATGACCTTGTTCAGAAACGGGAGCTTCCTTTTGCTATGTTAATGAGGTCACAGCAGAGTAGGGTGGGTACTAAACCTACCTACTTCTGAGAGATATCTTTTAAAAACAGAAGAATAGACACAGAGACACGCAAAGGGGAAGCTGCCAAGAAAGGACCCATCTACATGCAAAGGAATATCAGGGATTGCTGGCAGACATCAGAAACTGAGAGAAAGGCCACAGAAGTAACTGAGATTCTGATTTGGACTTTAAGCCTCCTGAATGGTGATAAAATATTTCTACTTCTTAAAGGTATCTACTTGTGGTATATTTTGTTACGGCAGCACTAGGTAATTAAGACACTGTCTATATCCAAGCAAGAACTCTGACACAAAGCTGGTGGGAATGTAAAATTTTACAGCCACTCTTCAATATACTTTGACAGTATCTTATAAAGTTAAACAAACATACACTTGCCATATAGTCCAGTTATCCCACTCCTGAATATTTACATATGTCTATACAAAAACCTGTGGACTAATGTTTACAGCATAAGGCATAGATGGTACATGTGAGAGACTCAGGCTTGATTCCTGTCCAAAATACCTCGTGCATAGCCACCAACCACGTATCAGTGCTAGACTGCAAGTTGCTGTGAGGCAGACCAGGTTTTACTGGAGCATTTAGCCTAAGAGAGACTAGAAAGAGCTGGCAATCTACTTCAAAAAATCAGCCAGTGAAAACTCTATGAATCACAACAGTCTTATCAGCAACTCATCATGGGGAAGGCACAGGACTGGGCAGTGTTTTGTTCCAGGATCTCCATGAGCCAGATGTCGAGCCAATAGCAGCTAACAACAACAACAACAATGTTGTAACAGCTTTATTACAATAGCCCCAAACTGGAGAAAGATACAAATATCCTTCAAGAGGTGAATGGATAAAATGGTACACCCACACAATGGAATATTGCTCAGTAATAAAAATAAATGAAATATTGATACACACAGAACCTTGGATGGATCCCAAGGGCATTATCCTGAGTGAAAAAATCTGATCTCAAAATGTCACATACTATGTGATTCCAATTTTATAACATCTTCAAAAGGACAAAATTATAGGGATGGAGTACAAACAAGTGCTTGCCAGGGTTAGTGGGAGGGTTTGACTATAAAGGTTTTAATTATAAACAAGATCATTTATTTGTATCCTTATTTTGTTGATGGCCACACACATCTATACATGTGATACAACTTGATAGAACTGCACAATTCCCTCAATAAAAATGAATGCTTATCAAAACTGGTGAAATTTGAATACATTTTGTGGTTTAGTTAGCACCAAGGTCAATGTTCTGCCTTAAGTTATGACTATGGTTGTCTAAGTTTTTATCACTGGGCAGAAGCATGTCTAAGGTATGGCAGGCAAGGCAGGTGTCCTAGGTGCCACTTGAAGTGGGGTGCCACTTTTTTTTCCTATTAACCATTTAAGTTTCCATCACCAACTGTGAGAAATCATTCATCCAAGTTAAAACTAATGCTTTCATATCCGAGAGCCTCCATGGGTCAAGGTAGACTGTGTGATTGTGCTCTGCTGAGTGTAGGAAGAGAAGAAACTGAAAAAAATGACTTTGAGCACATCATAGACAAATTTTCATCAGTGAAAGCACGGAAGGTGCAGTTGTAATGTTCATGTAGTGCCAGAGGTGTTAAGTAAAAGATCAATGAGCTTGACTTGATTTTTGAGCTGATATTGTGGTACAGTTATCTCAAAGATAGGTGTCAGATGTTTGGATGGGGCACAGAGGTGTAGCAAGGGGGGCAGGAGGGCCACTTGCTCCTGGGCACAAGTCAAAGGGGGCACCAGACAAAGTGTGGAGTGATATTCTGAGGCACCACAAATACGAAAAGCGCCTGAGGCAGCTGGACAAGGAAGGGAAGGCATCTCTGCTGATGTTTCACTGTTATCAAAGTTTATTCATCGTGAAATAGGAAGGGAGGGGGACACAACTTAGAGAATACCCCCTGTATGCTTGTTACCCTCGCTACACCTCTGCAGGGAGCAATTTCAGTGCTTGTCAAAGGCACAGGGACGAATTACCTAATAAGACAGGTAAGTACATGCTTAGGGCATCAACAAAACTGGGGCACCAGTTGTCCAAAGCAAAGATCCATACATGCCACGCAGACTTGACACAAGGAAAAGAGAGTGGCACAGTGGAACGGAACTGGCAGGGCACAAAATGAAATTGATACCAGCTCCAGTGCGTGAGAATGTACCAGCCAGAAATAAGGTTCGTGCAGGGTCGGGGCGCACCCAGGAGCAAGGTTGTTCAAGCTATGAGACCCCCACCACTTCAACACCTTCATTGACATCTGTCTCATATGGTCCCCTCCCATGTAATCGAAACTCCTTATCTCGGTGGGTCTCTTGGAAGTATACTATTTCTTTCTAATAAGCAAGAGGTAGGGGTGGGCTATAGAGTCTAACTCTTGCTACATCATTCACCCAATATGCAACTGGACCCAACATGAGTGATTACTGGGCAAGGATGGGTTATATTAATAGATAATATGTCTCTGATCCATTTTGAGAGAACCTTCTTATACATCCACATCTGCTGATATAGCAACTCCAGCCATGAGAGCCAGCAATGCTCTTTACCATGATACAAAAACAAGGGTGCACTGTTGTGCACATCCTGGTAAACAAACAATGGGAACTCTAGTCCCAGATGACACACAAAAGCGAAGGTACTCGAGTAAGTCGACCATTGCAATGAATTCAATCAAGTCACTTTTTAACTATTTAGAATTTACATATAGAGCCATCTTCTAAGTTTTGTAAACAATAATATGCATAACCTTAAAATATGTTTGGCATACACATGGATGCAATATAATACTAACATTGGTAATAATTTAATATAATAATATTTAATATAATACTGACATAGTAAACATCCAAAAAATACTAGAAATATTAGTACTTATCCAACATGAAAACTTATTTATGTAACACGTGAGTTTCACCTTTTATTGTCTGTTACACAGAACACAGTACTTGATATTCTGTATATGCCAATAAACGAGATATTAGGCACATTAAAAGGATCGAGTTTTGCAACGAGTGTGTTTCTAAATTTGTCTTCCAAGAAAGCAACAAAGTGTGTTTATCATAACATTACATTCATATTTTATGAGAATATTTACATATCTCCATTTAAAGAAATTGAACAATTCCTTGAGGAAATAGATTAAATGAGAATTTAGAAAATAAAAACTATGTAAATATATTTTATTTTCCATTTCCTTGAAACTGACTTTCTTTTATGAAACTGATTGATATTGTTATGATTTGCAAAACAAACTTTTTCATTGAGAAGTGGTGTTATTGTTCAACAATTATGTATGTATCTCCAAATATCGGAGTTGAACAATTCCACAAAGAAATAAAATGTACATTTTATAAATTTTGTATAACTATTATATTTTCCTTTTTGTTTTTGACTGATTGGTATAACCTCACATTCTCTTTCATCAGCCACAGAAGAATGTGCCAGTGTAGCCTGACAGAGACTGCAAAAACCCCGAGAGTATGGCCCCTGGATAACGTTTTTGCTCAGTAATGAAGTCACTCCCTAGGTTTACCCTTCAGCCAAAGATTAGGCATGCCCATAAAACAAAATGAGACTAAAGGGGCACAACATCCCAGGGGCAAGGACTAGAAAGCAGGAGGGGACAGGAAAGCTGGTAATAGGGAACCCAAGGCCAAGAAGGGAGAGTGTTGACATGTAGTGGCGTTGTTAACCAATGTCATAAAACAATATGTGTTTAATGAGAAACTAGTTTGTTCTGTTAAACCTTCATCTAAAGTACAACAACAAAAAGAATGTGCCCGCAACACTATAATCATGTGACTCATGACATATCTGGTCCTGTCTTGCTCAAAGCAGACCAAAACGCATCTTTAGATTTGAGCATATACTTGTATTTGTATCATGCTCTTTGCAATTGCTCTCACCCCGGTCAGTTATCAGCAGTAGTCCAATGAATTATGAATATGCAGCATTAAAGGATGGAAAGTAAGTGTGCAAGTTTTTTTTTTTAATTGTGCTGTAAGTGAAAGTTTACAAATAAAATCAGTCTATCATACACAAACTTATACACACCTTGCTATGTTCTCCTAGCTGCTCTCTCCCTAATGTGACGGTACACTCCTCCTCTCCACCCTGTATTCCACGGGTGTGGAAAGACTCGATTCATTATCCTTATTAGGCATGGATGTAGACATTGTTTGGCAGCTTGATTGTGGTGAAATCATTGAAGAATTTGTAAGAGCCTGTTGTGTTGTTGTTAGGTACCATCAAGTAGGTTTCCTACTCATAGCGACCCTATGTACAACAGAACCAAACACTGCTTTGTCCTGCACCATCTTCACAATCATTGCTGTGTTTGAGCCCACTGTTGCAGCCACTGTGTCAATCCATCACATTGAGGGTTTTCCTCTTTTTTGCTGATCCTCTACTTTATCAAGCATGATGTCCTTCTCCAGGGACTGGCCCTTCCTGACAACATGTCCAAAGTATGTGAGATGAAGCCTTGCCATTCTCACTTCCAAAGAGCACTCTGGCAGTATTTTTTCCAAAGCAGACTTGTTTGTTCCTCTGGCAGTCCACAGTATATTGAATATTCATTGCCAATTCCATATTTCAAGTTCTTCTTCAGTTTTCCTTATTCATCATCCAGGTTTCACGTGCATATGAGGCAATTGAAAATATCATGGCTTGGGTCAGGCACACCTTAGTCCTCAGAGTGATATCTTGGCTTTTCAAAACTTTAAAGTGGTTTTTGCAGCAGATTTGTCCAAAGTAATATGTCATTTGATTTCTTGACTGCATTGAAGAATTTGTAAGAGCAAAGAATAGAAATATTTTTAATTATATCATGTTAGAGATGAAATATCTATCTAAAAATAAAATATAGTAATTTGTTTAATATTTGTTTTCTGATCATTAAATTTTCTTTTATGACATATTTTCATTTGTTCATTTATAATCTTATCATTTATTATGAAGTGAGCATTGAAATTGAAGTATAAGCCATTTAAGGCAAAATTGGTGAAAGTCAATTTTTTGTTGTGGGTTATCAACAGAATTTTACATTGGTTGTTGAAACAACTAAGTTCACTGACTCATTTTCTGTGCTGTAGGGTACATGGAATATTCTTTTTGTAGAAAATGTGAAATATATTAAAAATCTTAGTACCCTGTATCTACTAAAAAAATTGTAATCCAGTTCACCTCATTCCTTTAAAATGACATACGCCACTTTTAAGTTCAATTGCTAACATTATCGTCACATTTAAAAACAAGTTACATCACAGAAAGATAAGATACACATTCACACACACACACATACATATACATGTATATATACCAAATCAAAACCACACTCATTGCCATTGAGTGAATTATGACTTATAGTGACCCTATAGGAGAGGGTAAAACTGCCCCATAGAGTTTTCAAGGAGTGCCTGATGGATTAGAACTGCTGATCTTTTGGTTAGCAGCAGTACCTCTTAACCACTATGCCACCAGGGTTTCCAAGTGTGTATGTATAACTCAAATACCATGTTCCAATGCTTGAGTAAGCAGAAGAGGGGGCTTCACAGATTGTCAGTGCTTAGGGTCCTCCCATGCCTTGATCTCACCCTGAATAGGCATTATTTTCCATAGTTATGTCTCTGACACTGGGGGAAGCTCAGGGAAGGAGACACAGATGTTTTCTGTAGTAATTTTGCAACTTTATGTGAGTCTAAAATTATTTCAAAATGAAAAGTTAAAGTAAATGAATAATATCAGTGTCATAGATGGAACACAGTTTTTTAGAACTTGTTTCTAAAAAAGTGTGGCATTCATCCTTTTTAAAATGTACAGTGTTTTGGGTAATGGAAGAAAACCTAAAATGCAACATTTTACAAAAATGGTATTTGGAAGGATAGAAGGATGACACTCCCAAATTCTATAAGGCTGAAATACCATAAAAGGCAATATGATATAATAGTAACAATTATAAAAATGGCTAATATTTGAATATCATTTACTATATAATCTTTATGACTAACTAAGGATATGTATTATCTTTTTTTTTTCAGTTGAGGAAACTGGAAACCTTATGCATTAACTCACATACCCTTGATCACAGAGCTACTTGATGACCCCTCTGGGATATTCACCCAAGGAATTCTAGCCCCAGAATCTGCTCCACAGTGTTTTCAAGGCTGTGACTTTTGGAAGCAGATCCCTCAGGCCTGTCTTCCGAGGCACTTCTGGGCGGGTTCGAACCTTCAGTCTTTTGACCAGTAGTTTAAAATGTAACTGTTTACTCCAACCAGGGAGTTTGGAAACAGTATTCCATCTAGAAAAAAAAAAGTGTGTAAAATAAAACTCTGAAATATAAAGAAAATTTAATCCCAACCAATTGTAATTAGGAACTCTCAGCATTTTGGTGTAGTATCTCCTTGATAAATCCATCTATTTAATGAATTAGCAATAAAATGAATATTTACAATGTACCAATTCTTGCTCTGGAGATGTAGGCTATAGCACTCAATGAAGCAAGGATATGTTCCTGCCTGCATGGCTAACATAGTTTAATGGAGGGGAGACAGACAATATAAACACAAAATGTATAAGAAAATTTTATGTGACAAGTCCTAAAGTAGAATAAGGGATTGGGGAAATTGTCTCTGAGATGTCACTTGAGCAGAGGCCTGGATAAAGTGAGGGAGTGAGCTGTGGGCATTTCTTGGTGAGCGAGTAGAGCATTCTTATCAGAGCCCCTATAGTATCCCAGGTCCTGGGGCTGGACCTAAGGTCATCAAGAAGACCCATCTAAACGTCAGGGTTGAATCGGATGAGCAGGAAGGCATGCGGCAGACAGCTTGTCAGGACCATGACCTATCGACCAGTTTACATGGCTCATTAACAGACTCTCTTTACACAACCCCACTCTATATTTTTCTTTTCTTTCATTGTTTGTTTTAATTAAAGAATGCGGTATTTCCTTATTCAGATAGAACCTAATGTGCAGGTCATATTGTACTCTTCACTCCTCCCAGGGAAATTTCCTTGGATGTATTTGGAACGCAAGTTCCTATAGCTAGCTCTGCTGGAACCTGGTGTCAATCCTGATTTCTCATCCTCTGTATTCCTCGAAGAATAAATGGAATCCCACCTTCAAAATCCTCCCCACTGGTTCAAGAAGAAATTGAGGCCATTCAAGACTTAATACTGGGTGTGGTTGAACTCTTCTGCCCTGTCTGACAATATTTCTTCTGTCCTATCAGACTCATGACTCTCCAGAAACTCCTTTGATAGGAATTTAATTTTCAGGAAAGACTCTGACAAGATCAAAGAATATGGGCACCAGAAGCCACAAAAACTTTTGAAACACAAAGCTAAGACAAAAATGGAAGATGTAGGATGTCCTTTATTACCACTCTTATTCAACATTGTGCTGGAGGTTCTAGCCAGAGCAATCAGGCTAGAAAAAGAAATAAAGGGCATCCAAATTTGTAAGGAAGAAGTAGAAGTATCCCTATTTGCAGATGATATAATCTTATATACAGAAAACCCTAAAGAATCCATAAGAAAACTACTGGAACTAGTAGATTTCAGCAAATTTTCGGGATACAAGGTAAGCATACAAAAATCATTTGGATTCCTCCACACCAACAAAGAGAACTTGGAAGAGGAAATCACCAAATCAATACCATTTACAATAGTCCCCAAAACGATAAAATACTTAGGAATAAATCTAACCAGAGACATAAAGGCCTATACAAGAAAAAAAAAAAAAACTACAAGAAACCAAAAGAGACCTACATAAGTGGAAAAACATACCTTGCTCATGGATAGGAAGACTCAACATTATGAAAATGTCTATTCTGCCCAAAGCGATCTATAGATACAATGCAATCCCGATCCAAATTCCAGTGACATTTTTTGTATATTTTCCAACATGCAACTCTTTTTTTTTTAATTGCTCATTAAGCTAAAGTTTATAAATCAAGTCAGTCTCTCACACAAAAAACAAACACACCTTGCTACGTGCTCCTAGTTACTCTTCCCTTAATAAGACAGCACACTCCTCCTCTTCACCCTGTATTCCCAGTGTCTAGTCAGCCAGCTTCTGCCCCCTCTGCCTTCTCATCTTTCCTCCAGACAGGGGCTACCCACATAGTCTCATGTGTCTACTTGAGCCAAAAACTCACTCATCACCAGTATCATTTTATGTCTTATAGTCCAGTCCAATTCCTGTCTGAAGAGTTGGCTTTGGGAATGGTCGCAGTCTTGGACTAACAGAAGGTCTGGGGACGATGACCTCCAGAGTCCTTCTAGCCTCAGTCAGATCATTAAGTCTGGTCTTTTTTATGAGAATTTGGGGTCTGCATCCCACTGCACTCCTGCTCCCTCAGGGGTTCTCTGTTGTGTTCCCTGTCAGGGAAGTCATTGGTTGTAGCTGGGCACCACCTAGTTCTTCTGGTCTCAGGCAGAGGTAGTCTCTGATTTATGTGGCCCTTTCTGTCTCTTGGGCTCATAATTACCTTGTCTTTCATATTTTTCATTCTCTTTTGCTTCAGGTGGGTTGAGACCAATTGATGCATCTTAGGTGGCTGCTTGCTAGCTTTTAAGAGCCCAGGCGCCAATGTAATTTTTTAATGAGATGGAGAAACAAATCACCAACTTCCTATGGAAAAGGAAGAGGCCCCAGATAAATAAAACATTACTGAAAGAGATGAACAAAGCCTCACACAACCTGATTTTAGAGCCTATTATACTGCCACAGTAGTACTGGTACTGGTACAATAACAGATACATAGGCCAATGGAAAAGAATTGAGAATCCAGACATAAATTCATCCAACTATGAGCAGCTGTTATTTGACAAAGGCCCAAAGTCCATTAAATGGGGAAAAGACAGTCTCTTTAACAAATGATGCTGGCATAACTGGACGTCCATCTGCAAAAAAATGAAACAAGACCCATACCTCACACCATGCACAAAAATAACTCAAAATGGATCAAAGACTTAAACATAAAATCTAAAACAATAAAAATTGTGGAAGAAAAAATAGAAGCAATGCTAGGAGCCCTTATACATGGCATAAACAGTGTACAAAACATTACTAACAATGCACAAACACCAGAAAAGAAACTAGGTAACTGGAAGCTCCTAAAAATCAAACACTTATGCTCATCAAAAGACTTCACCAAAAGAGGAAAAAGACAACCTACTGACTGGGAAAAAATATTTGGCAACAACAAATCTGATCAGTCTCTAATCTCTAAAATCTACAAGATACTGCAAGACCTCAACAACAGAAAGACAAATAACCCGATTAAAAAATGGACAAAAGATATGAACAGGCACTTCACCAAAGAAGGTATTCAGGTGGCTAACAGATACATGAGGAAATTCTCACACTCATTAACCATCATTGCATTAGAAATGCAAATCAAAACTACAATGAGATACAATCTCACTCTGAAAAGGCTAGCATTAATCCAAAAAACACAAAATAATAAATGTTGGAGAAGTTGTGGAGAGACTGGAACACTTGTATACTGCTAGTGGGAATGTAAAATCATACAACAACTTTGGAAATTGATTTGGCGCTTTCTTAAAGAGCTAGAAATAGAACTACCATATGATCCAGCGATCACACTCCTTGGAATATACCCTAGAGAAATAAGAGCCTTCACATGAACAGATATATGCACATCCATGTTCATTGCATCACTGTTTACAACAGCAAAAAGATGGAAACAACCAAGGTGTCCATCAATAAATGGATAAACAAATTACGGTATATTCACACAATGGAATACTATGCAACAGTAAAGAGTAATGATGAATCTGTGAAACATCTCATGACCTGGAGGAATCTGGAAGGCGTTATGCTGAGTGAAATTAGTCCGTTGCAAAAGAAGGAATGTAGTATGAGATGAGAGTACTATCATAAAAACTCCAGAAAAGGTTTAAGCACAGAAGAAAAATTCTTTGATGGTTATGAGGGTGGGAAGGGGGGAGGGGTATTCGGTAATTAGTACAAAAACAAGAATAATCTTAGGTGAAGGGAAGGACAACACACAATACAGGGGAAGTCAGCACAACTGGACTAAAGCAAAAGCTAAGAAGTTTCCTGAATACAGCCAAACACTTCAAGGGACTGAGTAGCAGGGACAGGGATGTGGGTACCATGGTTTCAGGGGATATCTAGGTGAATTGGCCTAACAAGGTGTATTAAGAAAACCTGCATCCCACTTTGGTGAGTGGCATCTGGGGTCTTAAAAGCTAGTGAGCAGCCTTCTAAGATGCATCAATTGGTTTCAACCCACCTGGAGCAAAGGAGAATGAAGAACACCAAAGACACAAGGAAAACATTTGCCCAAAAGAAAGAAATGGCCACATAAACCAGAGACTCTATCAGCCTGAGATCAAAAGAATTAGATGGTGCCCGGCTACCACCAATGACTGCCCTGACAGGGAACACAACAGAGAATTCCTGGAGCAGAACAGTGGGATGCAGACCCCAAATTCTCATAAAAAGACCGGACTTAATGGTCTGACTGAGCCTGGAGTGATCCCAGAGATCACGGCCCCTGGACTCTTGGTTAGCCCCAAACTAAAACCATTCCCGAAGCCACCTCTTCAGACAAAGATTAGACTGGACTATAAGACATAAAATGATACTGGTGAGGAGTGTGATTCTCAGCTTAAGGGAACACATGAGACTATGTGGGCAGCTCCTTTCTAGAGCCAAGATGAGAAGGCAGAGGTGGACAGGAGCTAGTTGAATGGACACAGGGTTAAGAGAATACAGAGTCAAGAGAAAGAATGTGCTGTCACATTGTAAGGAGAGCAACTGGGGCAATAGAATAATGTGCATAAAAGTTTTTGTATGAGAAACTGACTCGAATTGTGAAGTCACTTAAAGCTCAATTAAAAAAAAAGAAAAAAAATAGATGTACTTGGTAATTAATTAAATGGACAGTGGACTGTGACAAATAAGACTTTGTGACCACTCATATTTTATGAGTGTCTGAGAAAGGGGAACAAAGAGCCAAGGATATATATGGGAAGGAAGAGAACTGAGTGATTCAATGGCAGGCATTCTCTATACACTATTCCTTCTTGTAACTCTGCTTGATTGTCTGCCTCTTCTGTATGACAAATGCTCAAGTCCTCATAAATCCTATCATCTCCTTTCTCTACTTGCCCACTGGAGATTGAAATTATTGCACATTCAAGGTTCTCCATTATTGTAGGGAAATGTATCTTCCTATCCATATTCATGGAAACCCTGGTGGAGTAGTGGTTAAGAGCTATGGCTGCTTCCCAAAAGGTTGTCAGTTCAAATCCACCAGGCACTCCTTGGAAACCCCATGGGGGAGGTTCTACTCTGTCCTATAGCATCACTATGAGTTGGAATCAACTCGACTGCAGTGGATTTGGTTTTTTTTTAATCCATATTCTACTCCCTCCCTCCTTCCAACAATGGTGCTACATTCTCTCCTCAAACCCACCCTGTCCCCCTAGCTCATGAGGAAGTCTAGGCTGTTATTCAGAAGCTCCTTCAATGCCTGGCCCTTGTACTGTTGGAGATTGATGCCTAGACACAGCCCATCTGCTTTTTAGCCTCTTCTTTAGCATAAATCTAACTCTTAAGCCATAACATCCTAGCTCCCACGACGTAGAAATTTCCCATGAGCACACCCTAGTGTATTTTGAATATCTTCTCATCTTTTTGGATGCATGTCCTGAATATACTTAACCCAACCCACTGCTACTTAGCACTCCCTTATATGTAGCAGTAATGACAGCTGCCCTTTACTGTACCCCTCCCATTTGTGCTGCACTAAGTGTTTCTGAACTCTGAACTCACATATGTAGTTCCAAGGGTGATGGTGAAGCACAGTAAAGTTATTAAAAGGGCCACTTTAAATTAAACATAGAGCTGTAGTGACTCTTAGACAGGGCAGTGGCACCATTATTCTTTGATACTATCATATTCTGAAGTAGAATGTACATTTTGTGTGAAGTTTTAATATAAATTACAAGAGTTCAAGGAAATTTCAGGCTGAAGCAAAACTGTTACAGTAGTACCTCCACAGTTCTATTATGCAGTGATAAATCTTCTGTGTTTTGGAGGATGCTTTGGCTGAAATATTTGGAAAGGACTTCCACTTCTGGGTTGGAAGCAAATAAAATAAAATAAAGGATTATTACTTCCACCCTAATATTGACAGTAATACGAATAAACTACAAAACACGTCAGAGACATTGGCAGTTCAATGGTAGAATTCTCCCCTTCCATGCAGAAGACCCAATTTCAAGTCCCAGTCAATGTACTTCATGTGCAGCCACCACCCATCTGGCAGTGGATGTTTGTATCTTGCTATGATGTTGAACAGGTTTCACTGGAGTTTCCAAACAAAGACAGAATAGGAAGAAAGGCCTGGCAATCTATTTCCAAAAATCCACCTATGAAAACCCTAAGTATCACAATGGTCCGATCCACAGCTCCTCATGGGGATGGTGCAGGACTGAACAACATTCAGCTCTGCCGTGCCTGAGGTCACCAGATAACAACAAAAACATCATAGAAACATCAGAGAGCTGAAGACACAAAGAAACTTAAATAAATTAAATTCTAGAAAGGACAAGCCCTTCCTAGGAGCAGAGTCCCACTGTGCTTTAATCTCTTGGGGTAAAACAGAAGTAGGAACAAACTCCTCATGAATGGCTGTAAAGAGAAACTAGCCAAATTATCAACAAAGTTTTATTAACTGCACATGGTGTGGTGTGACTGATTAGAATGCCCAGGGGCCCAGCACACAAAGAGAGTCTAAATCCCCTCCAAATCACTCCTACTAGGTTATCACTGATTGCATGGGAGTGGCATGCTAATGGCTGAGATAGGGTGGGGAAAATGAGACAGACTCATATATCCTTCCCTGTGGAGCAAGAGGAAACCCTGGTGGCATAGTGGTTAAAGTGCTAAAGCTGCTAACCAAGAGGTCTAGCAGTTCAAATCCACCAGGCACTCCTTGGAAACTCTATGAGGCAGTTCTACCCTGTCCTATAGGGTCACTATGATTTGGAATCGACTAGATGGCAATGGGTATGGTATGGGTGGAGAAAGAAAATGGGTAAAAGAAGGCTGGAGTAGGACAGGAGATCTGAGAAAGATGCCCTTGAGGTCCACAGACTTTAACTAAGTAGTTGCTGGCAGAAGGCTGGAAGCAGAGAAATTTAACTGACAACAATACCTACCAAGATCCAAGAAAGTCTTCATTGAATGACAGAGGTGGCCTGCCAAAGACTGGAGACAGGAGACTATGAAGAAGAGAGATCTCCTGAGGCATAGAGATACAGGCTCAGTGCTGGAAAATAAAGAAAATTCTCCAGTGAACCAGAATGTTGGCAACAGGGTTTAAAGGAAAGAGAGGAGATAGAGATAGAGGCAGAGTTAGCAGAAGACAGCAAAAAATAGACAAAGAAAGAGGGAAAGGGAGGGAGGGAGAAAGGGAAGAAGAGAGAATGGAGAGGAGAGGAAGAGAGAGAGATATCTCCCATATTCATAAAACAAGCACCTGGACCTAATGCATACAGAAGTATTTGAAGTCTCGCTGGTCTCAGATTTGAAGCTTTGCTGAAGGGAAAGCATATATCCCACCCACCAAATATATGAAACCCTTGGGGAACTGAATATTAGTTGTTGTTTTTGTTGTTAGGTGTCATTGAGTCAGTTCCAAGTCATAGCTGCCCTACGTACAACAGTATGAAACACTGCCAGGTCCTGCGCCATCTATGCTTGAGCCTATTGCATCCGCTGTGTCAATCCATCTCCTTGAGGGTCTTCCTCTCTTTCACTAACTCTCTGCTTCACCAAGCATGCTCTCCTTCTCCAGGGACTGGTGCCTCCTGATAATATGTCCAAAGTACTCAAGACAAAGTCTTGCCATCCTTGTTTCATTGTAAAGAATGGAAATTCCGGAACAATTAGTTATGCATGTGAGGAACCTGTATATAGAACAAGAGGCAGTTGTCCTAACAGAACAGGGGGATACTGCATGGTTTACAGTCAGGAAAAGTATACTTCAGGGATGTATCCTTTCACCATACTGAATCTTAGATAGTTGCAAAAATGTCCAGAACCAACTCAACCACAGATTAGATTGTTTAAACTCTGCATATTATTTGTCTGACAGTAAGGGCTGTACTTATTTCTGTAAATAAATATAATTTACTTTGGTCTCTGATTTTTACACACATTTTTTCCATAATAGTAAAAAATTAAGAAATATGTAAAGAAGTAGGAAAATATGACCCATGAACAAAAAAGAAAATACACTAGAAGAAAACTCAGAGATTATCTAAATGATAGAATTAGCAAAGAATGATTTTAAAATAGCTATGATAATTGCATTGAAGTACATAGTGAAATAGATGGATAACATGCATACATTTATAGGATATTTCAGAAAAAAAAACTATAAAAAGAATCAAGTGGAAATGCTGTAACAAAATATACATTATCAAAATGAATATCTCATTCAACGATCTTCATGGCTGGCTGGATACAGCAGAAGAAAGGATTAGTGAAGATGAAGACAGTTCAAGAAAAATAATTTAAACAGAAACACAAGGAAAATAAATGGTAAAAATTAAAATAGTATCCAAGACCCATGAGTCAGAATAAAACATGTATTAACATAGATGTAATTGGAGACCTAGAATGACAGGAAGGAAAATGAGAGGTAATGACTGACTGTTTTATAAAAATGATGAACTATATAAACCTACACATCCAATAGCTCAGTAATCTCAATTAAGATAAATACAAAAAACCAATGCCAAGCATACCATAGCCAAATTGCTGAAAACCAAAGATAAAGGGGGAGAACATTACACACAGGAGAATAACAATAAGAATGATGGATTATTTCCAGAAGGCAATGGACTAACAAATTTAAAGTGCCAAAAGGGGGAAAAAATGTCTATATATACTTTTATATCCATCAAAAATATCTTGCAAAAATGAAGGTGAAATAAAGTCATTTTCAGGCAAAAACTGGTGGGGAATTTGTCTCCAGCAGAACTACACTGCAAGAAATTCTAAGACAGATTTTTCAGGCTGAATACAATTAATAATAGATGGAGGCCTGGATAAACAAGGAGGAATGAAGGGAACCTGAAAGGACATTGTTGTAGTTATCTAGTGCTGTTATAACAGAAATACCACAAGTGGATGGCTTTAACAAAGAGAAGTTTATTTTCTCACAGTCTAGTTTTTTTTTAGTAGGCTAGAAGTCCAAATTCAGGGTGCCAACTGAAGGAAGGTCTTGTCATCAATCTTTCCCTGAACAAGGAGCTTCTCTGCACAGGAACCCCTGGTCCAAAGGATGCACTCTGCTCCCGGCTCTGCTTCTTTCTTGGTGGTATGAGGTCCCTACTCTACTCACTTCCCTTTCCTTTTATCTCTTATAAAAGGTGATGCAAGCCACATACTAGGGAAACTCCCTTTACATTGGATCAGGGATGTTACCTTAGTAAGGGTGTTACAATCCCATCCTGATCCTCTTTAACATAAAATTACAATCACAAATGGAGGGCTACCACACAATACTGGGAATCATGGCCTAACCAAGTTGACACATTTTTGGGGGACACAATTCAATCCATGACAGGTTATATATATGTATATTTTTAAAACTAATAATGTCAAAGACATTTAAAATCATTTAAATATACATTATATGTACATGTGTGTTCATATATAGTTTAACATATGTTATTTAACAGTATGTCTACATTTAAAGTGGCACGTGTATTTAAAATTACATATACATATGTGAGTGTGTGTGTGTGTGTGTGTGTGTAGGTGTGTATATACATATATATATAGAGAGAGAGAACTATCTATTTGGTTAGTACTGTGTTGAGTGAAACTTGTGTATATCATAACAATGTCCTCATTTTGCATAGAACTTCAGCCAACACAGAATGTTGCAAATGAGGACATGGTTCTGATGTGCACATGTTTCATTTAATATGGTTCTGTGCAATGTGAGGACTGCCTATAGGGTTTATATATAGTATATTATTTCTTTAAAGGACAACTGGCCAAATAAAAGAAAAAAATAATAGCTATTTGCTATGACTTTTTTTTTCTTTATCTTTTTTTCTCACAGAACATTTGTGTTATGGAACAGGGAGGGGCATGTAACTGTTGTCTGGGCTCCTGTCACACTATAAAACCAAAAAAATCCAACATTAACGAGTCAATTCTGACTCATAGTGATGCGCTACGACAGAGTAGAACTGTCCCGTAGGGTTTCCAAGGCTGTGATTTTTTTTTTTTTTTGTATTTTAGGTGAAGGTTTACAAAGCAAATTAGTTTCTCATTAAACAATTAATACACATATTATTTTGCGATATTGGTTGCCAATGCTACAACATGTCAAGACTTTCCCCTTTTCAGCCTTGGGTTCCCCATTACCAGGTTTCCTGTCCCCTCCTACCTACCTTCTCATTCTTGCCCTTGGGCTGGTATGCCCATTTAGTCTCATTTTGTTTTATGGCCCTATCTAATTTTTGGCTCTTTGCACATGTCATTATAACACTTTACTTTGTCTACTCGAGATGCCCTTTGAAATCTTCTGTTCAAGTCTTTTACTTCATCCTTTCTTCCTTTTGCTTTAGCTGCTTGACGTTCCAGAGCGAGTTTCAGAGTCTCCTCTGACATCCATTTTGGTCTTTTCTTTCTTTCCTGTCTTTTCAATGACCTCTTGCTTTCTTCATGGAGGATGTCATTCCACAACTCGTCTGGTCTTCGGTCACTAGTGTTCAATGCGTCAAATCTATTCTTCGGATGGTCTCTAAATTCAGGTGGGATATACTCAAGGTCGTATTTTGGCTCTCGTGGACTTGCTCTGATTTTCTTCAGTTTCAGCTTGAACTTGCATATGAGCAATTGATGATCTGTTCCACAGTTGGCCCCTGGCTTTGTTCTGCCTAAGGATATTGAGCTTTTCCATCGTCTCTTTCCACAGGTGGAGTCAGTTTGATTTCTGTGTGTTCCACCTGGCGAGGTCCATTTGCACAGTTGCCATTTATGTTGGTGAAAGAAGGTATTTGTGATGAAGAAGCAGTTGGTCTTGCAAAATTCTATCATTCGATCCCCAGCATTGTTTCTATCACCAAGGCCATATTTTCCAACTACTGATCTTCCTTCTTTATTTCCAACTTTCGCATTCCAATCACCAGTAATTATCAATGCATCCTGATTGCATGTTCAATCAATTTCAGACTGAAGCAGCTGAGAAAAATCTGTTTCTTCATCTTTGGCCCTAGTGGTTGCTGTGTAAATTTGAATAATAGTTGTATTAACTGGTTTTCCTTGTAGGCATATGGATATTACCCTATCACTGACAGCATCGTACTTCAGGATAGATCTTGAAATGTTCTTTTTGACGATGAATGCAACACCATTCCTCTTCAAGTTGTCATTCCCAGGATAGTAGACTATATGATTGCCTGATGCAAAATGGCCAATACCAGTCCATTTCAGCTCACTAATCCCTAGGATATTGATGGGTACGCATTCCACTTCATTTTTGATGATTTCCGATTTTCCTAGATTCATACTTCATACATTCCAGATTCCGATTATTAATGGATGTTTGCAGCTGTTTTTTCTCATTTTGAGTCATTTGAGAGCTGGAAATGGAAAACCAATAGGGGAGAACACGCTCAGCGTTTCTCAATCTGAAAGAACTGAAGAAAAAATTCAAGCCTCCAGTTGCAATAATGAAGGATTCTATGGGGAAAATATTAAATGACGCAGGAAGCATCAAAAGAAGATGGAAGGAATACAGAGTCATTATACCAAAAAGAATTAGTCAATATTCAACCATTTTGAGAGGTGGCATATGATCAGAAGCTGATGGTACTGAAGAAAGAAGTCCAAGCTGCTCTGAAGGCTTTGGAGAAAAACAAAGCTCCAGGAATTGATGGAATGTCAATTGAGATGTTTCAACAAACAGTTGCAGTACTGGAGGTGCTCATTCATCTATGCCAAGAAATATGGAAGACAGCTTCCTGGCCAACTGACTGCAAGAGATCCATATTTGAACCTATTCCCAAGAAAGTTGATCCAACCAAATGTGGAAATTATAGAACAATATCATTAATATCACATGCAAGCAAAATTTTGCTGAAGATCATTCAAAAATGGCTGCAGCAGTATATCGACAGGGAACTGCCAGAAATTCAGGCCGGTTTCAGAAGAGGACGTGGAACCAGGGATATCATTGCTGATGTCAGACGGATCCTGGCTGAAAGCAGAGACTACCAGAAGGATGTTTACTTGTGTTTTATTGACTATGCAAAGGAATTCAACTGTGCAGATCGTAACAAATTATGGACAACATTGTGAAGAATGTGAATTGCAGAACACTTAATTGTGCTCCTGAGGAACCTTTACATAGATCAAGAGGCAGTTGTTTGGACAGAATAAGGGGATGCTGATTGGCTTAAAGTCAGGAAAGGTGTGCGTCAGGGTTGTATTCTTTCACCATACCTATTCAATCTGTATGCTGAGCAAATAATCCGAGAAGCTGGACTATATGAAGAAGAACGGGGCATCAGGATTGGAGGCAGACTCTTTAACAACCTGTATTTTGCAGATGACACAACCTTGCTTGCTGAAGCTGAAGAGGACTTGAAGCACTTACTAATGAAGATCGAAGACCACAACCTTCAGTATGGATTGTACCTCAACATAAAAGAAAACAAAAATCCTCACAACTGGACCAATAAGCAACATCATGATAAATGGAGAAAAGACTGAAGTTGTCAAGGATTTCATTTTACTTGGATCCACAATCAACAGCCATGGAAGCAGCAGTCAAGAAATCAAAAGACGAATTTATTGGGTAAATCTGCTCAAAGGACCTCTTTAAAGTGTTGAAGAGCAAAGATGTCACCTTGAAGATTAAGTTGCACCTGACCCAAAAAAAAAAGCCATGGTATTTTCAATCTCATCATATGCATGGAAAGCTGGACAATGAATAAGGAAGAACGAAGATGAATTGACACCTTTGAATTGTGGTCTTGGCGGAGAATATTGAATATACTATGGACTGCCAAAAGAACGAATAAATCTGTCTTAGAAGAAGTACAGCCAGAATGCTCCTTAGAAGTAAGGACGGCGAGACTGCGTCTTACATACTTTGGACATGTTGCCAGGAGGGATCAGTCTCTGGGGAAGGACATCATGCTTGGCAGAGTACAGGGTCAGCAGAAAAGAGGAAGACCCTCAACCAGGTGGATTGACACAGTGGCTGCAACAATGAGCTCAAGCATAACAACGATTTTAAGGATGGCTCAGGACCGGGCAGTGTTTCCTTCTCTTGTGCATAGGGTCGCTGTGAGTCAGAACCGACTCGAAGGCACCTAACAACAAAAACAGTCTTTGGCTGAATGGTGAACCTGAGGAGTGACTTCAGTAGGGTCAAAAGGCTGCCTGGGGCCCATACTCTCAGGGTTTCTCCAGTCTCTGTCAGACCAGTAAGTCTGGTCCTTTTGTGTTTGTATGAGTTAGAATTTTGTTCTACATTTCTCTCCAGCTCTGTTCAGGACCATCTATTGTGATACATGTCTGAATAGTTCATGGTGGTGGCCAGGCACCATCTAGTTGTATTGGACTCAGTCTAGTAGAGGGTGTGGTTGTTGTGGTCCTTTAGTCCCTTGTACTAATCTTTCCCTTGTGTCTTTGGTTGTCTTCATTCTCCCTTCCTCCAGAGGGGGTGGAGTATCTTAAATGGCTGCGAACAAGCTTTTGAGACCCCAGATACTACTCACCAAAGTAGGATATACAGCATTTTCTTTATAAACTATGTTATGTCAATTGAGCTAGATGTTCCCCGAGACCACGGACACCAGCCCTCAAGCCGGTAATTCAGTCCCTTAGGAAGTTTGGATGTGTCTATGGAGCTTCCATGACCTCGCCTTTGTCAAGTTGTTCTGGCTTCCCCAGTATTGTATACTGCCTTACCCTTCGCCAAAGTTACCACTTATCTATTATTTAATTAGTGTTTTTCCCTCCCCACCTCTCCCCTCCCTCGTAAAATTGAACATTGTTTCTTTCTGTGGATAAACCTTTGCATGAGCTTTTATAATAGTGGTCTCATACAATATTTGTCCTTTAGTGATTGACTTATTTCACTCAGCGTAATGCCCCCCAGATTCATCCATGTTGTGAGATGATTTGCAGATTCATCATTGTTCTTTATCGTTGCACAGAATTCTATTGTGTGTATGTACCATAGTTTGTTTATCCATTCATCTGTTGATGGGCAGTTAGGTTGTTTCCATCTTTTTGCTAGTGTGAATAATGCTGCAATGAACATGGTTGTGTATATGGCTATTCATGAGGTGGCTGTTATTGCTCCAGGATATATTCCTAGAAGTTGGATTGCTGGATCATATGATTTCTATTTCTAGCTTTTAAGGAAGTGCTATATTGTTTTCCAAAATGGTTGTGCCATTTTGCATTCCCACCAGCAGTAGATAACAATTCCAATCTCCCTACAGTCTGTCCAACATTTGTTTTTTTTTTTTTTTTTGGATTCATGCCAGTAATGTCGGGTGAAATGGTATCTCATTGTGGTTTTGATTTGCATTTGTCTAATGGCTAGAGATCCTGTTAGCCACCTGAAGTGTCTGTTCATATCCATTGCCCATTTTTTAATTGGATTATTTGTGTTTTTGCTGTAGAGGTGTTGGGTTTTCCTGTAGATTTTAGAAATTAACTTTGTTGGATTTGTCACAGTCAATTTTTTTTGCCAGTCTGTAAGTTCTCTTTTTACTCTTTTGATGAGCATAAGTGTTTAATTTTTAGAAGATCCCAGTTATCTAGCTTTTTTTCTAGTGTGTGTGTATTGTTAGTTATGGTTTGCATCTTACTTATGCCGTATATTAGGGACTCTAGTGTTGACCCTATTTTTTTCTCCTACAATATTTATAATTTTTTGTTTTGTATTTAGGTCTTTGATCCATTTTGAATTAACTTTGGGGTAGGTATGAGGTATGGGCCCTGTTTCATTTTTTTTTTTTTTTTTTTTTTGCTGATGGACGTTCAGTTTTGCCAGCACGATTTGTTAAAAAGACTGTCTTTTCCCCACTTGATGGACTTTGGGCCTTTGTCAAAGATCAGGTGATGGTGGGTGGATGGATTTACATCTGGGTTCTCAATTCTGTTCCATTGTTCAATGTGTCTGTCATTGTGCCAGTACCAGGCTGTTTTGATTACCATAGCTGTGTAGTAAGTTCTGAGGTCAGGTAGTGTGAGTCCTCCTACTTTATTCTTCATCAATAGTGCTTTACTTATCTGGGGCCTCTTACCTTTCCATATAAAGTTAATGATTAGTTTTTCCATCTCTTTCAAGTATGCTGCTGGTATTTGGATCAGGATTGCATAGTATTTGTAGATCGCTTTGGGTAGAATTTCACAATGCTGAGTCTAACCTATCCGTGAGCATGGTATGTCTTTCCATTTATGTAGGTCTCTTTCGGTTTCTCGCAGTAGCGTTTTGTAGTTTTCTTTGTATAGGTCTTTTACATCCTTGGTTGGATTTATTCCTAAGTATTTTATTTTTTTAGGGGCTATAATAAATGGCACTGTTTTCCTGATTTCCTTGTAGTAGTTCTCCTTATTCTTGTTACGGCTTTTTTTCTTTTAAACATGTATAGACATAAAATAAATTTCAAGAATACAGTGTGTGAGAGGTTCAAATGGAGTTATATTGTTGTAAGTTCCTTATATTATTGATGAAGTAGATGATACGTTTTGAGGCAGATGGTGCTAAAATTAAGCATGCACTTTGTCATCTCTAAAACAACCATTAACAGAACAAAGGATAAGTAAATAGCCAGTTGAACAGATACAATGAAATCCTAAGTGGGAAACAAAGAACAAATGGTATACATATAAAATAAATATCTTGTGCCCGACCATATCAGTAATTCTATGAAATGTAAATAGACTAAGTATTCCATGAAAAGTCACAAATTGGAAGCATATATTAAAAAAGCATGACCTAAGTATATTTGTTTACAAAAATGGACTTTAAATATACTGATCTAGGTAGGTAGAAAGTTAAAAGGATGAAAATAAGCAGAATATGTAATTAATTAGGTAAGAAAGTGACTGTGGCTGTGGCTACATTAATATGATACTGTATTTTTTTTAATTAGTTATCCAGTGCTGCTATAACAGAAATAACACAAGTGGATGGCTTTAACAAAGAGAAATTTATTCTCTCTCAGTCTAGGAGGCTAGAAGTCTGAATTCAGGGTACCAGCTCCAGGGGAATGATTTCTCTTTCTGTCAGCTCTGAGGGAAGTTCCTTGTCATCAATCTTCCCCTGGTCAAGGAGCTTCTCACCACAGGGACCCCAGGTACAAAGGATGCTCTATATGATCCTGGTGCTTCTTTTTTGGAGGTATACACTCCCCTCCCCCCTTCTCTCTGCTCGCTTCTTTCTTTTATATCTCAAAAGAGATTGACTTAAGGCACATCTTAACCTTGTAGATTGAGTCTTGCCTCATTAACATAACTGCCTCTAATCCTGCCTCATTAACATCAGAGGTAGGATTTACAACACATAGGAAAATCACATCAGATAACCAAATGGTAGGCAATCACACAGTACTGGGAATCATGGTCTAACCAAGTTGACACACATTTTTGGGGGACATAATTCAATCTATAACACAGACAAAGTAGATTTTAATACAAAGAGTATTAGCAGAGGTAAGGGGAGGCATTTCATTAGGATAAACGTTCACTTCATCAAAAAGATACAATTCTATATGTGTTTGAACCTAATAAAAGAGTGAGCTGATAATATATAAAGTTAAAATCCCAAACTAGGGTAGAAATAGAAAAATCCATACCCATATTTGGAGATTTTTAATATGCTTCTCTGAGTAATTTACATAGTTTATGGAACAACCAGATAAAAAAATCAGTAAAGAATGTAGAAGATGTGAACACTATTCTCAACAAACATGTTCTAAGTGACATTTATAGTAGAACTATACCTAACAATACATTCTTTAGGCAGAATATACTTTTTTCCAAGTGCACATAGAATATTTGCCAAAATAGATCCTATCTTGGACATTAAAACAAGTCTGAATATTATTTAAAAGGGTTTAAATAATATTCAGTATATTCCCTAATCACAATGAGTTAAATTAACAAATATGTATGTGTATAACCTGTCAAAATATTTGAAAATTAAACATAATACCTTCAAATAACCCATGAGTCAAAGATGAAATCACAAAATATGATAAAATTATTAAAAGAATGATAATAAAACCATAACATACAAGAATTTGTAAGATGCATCCAGAGTAGATCTTAGGGAGAAATTTATAGCTTTAAATACCTGTACTACAGAAGAAAAAAATATATTTAAGATCAAACACTAAAACATAAACAAAGAATAAATTAAATCAAAGTAAGTAAAAGAATAAAAAGAATATAAATAAGAGCTAAAACCAATAAAATAGAAGACAGAAACAATAGAGAAAATCACTCAGTCAGCATTTGATTCTTTAAAAAGAGTTAGTAAACTTTGTAACCTCTAGAAATACTAATTTAAAAAAATAGAAAAATAAAAGGAAAGAAAAAACAAACCACTCGTCAGGAATGAAAGAGTGACAATAACAAACATCAAAAGGTTAATAAAGGAAGATTATGAAAAATTTGATGTCGATAAACTTGACACCTTACATCAAGTGGAGAAAAATGAAAAAACATTGAAAAACAGAACTTATTCAAACTTGCAAGTGAGGAGATAGAAAATCTGAAAAGTGTTAATTCAATTAAAATCAATAAAAGGGCAAACAATCCATTAAGAAATGGACAGTAGAACAAAACACACAAAAGAATATATACAATGGCCTATAAATACATGGAAACGTGCTCAAAATCATTTGCCATTATTGAAATAAAAACTAAATCCACACTGACACATAATTTCTTACTCAATGGAATGTCTAAAACCAAAATGACTGAATATATCAATTTTGTCAAAGATGTGGAGCAACTGGAACTCTCATACATTGCTAATGTTGTTGTGAGTAGTTGCCACTGAGTGGGCTCCAACACCTGGTGACCTTATATATACCAGAATGAAATGTCATCCTGCCCTGTGCCATCTTCATGATCATTGGTACGTTTAAATTCATTGCTGTGGCTATTGTGTCAATCCATCTCATTGGAGATTTCCATGTTTTCTCTGACCCTCTGCATTGCTAATAGGAGTGTAAACTTGTACCATTGCCATTTCACACCCCCTAGTATGATCAACCAGCCTGTCAGTTTGTCATACTGTGGTGTCCTGCATGTTGCTATGAGGCTGGAATCTACACCAGTGGTATATCAAATACCAGTAAAGTCACCCATGGCAGACAGGTTTCAGTGAGCTTCCAGACTAAGACAGACTAGGAAAAAAAGTCTGGTAATCTCCTTCTAAAAATCAGTCCAATGGAAGCCTTATGGATCAGAACAGAATACTATTCCATATAGTGCTGGAAGAGTCTCCCTAGTTTGGAAGGCACTACACAATAACTTCAACAACGGACTTGAGCATAGCAAGGATCATGAAAATGGCACAGGACTGGACAACATTTATTCTGTTATACATACATAAGGTCATCATGATTTGGAGCTGACTTAACATTAACTAACAGCCAAAATCATAAAGACTGACAATACAAAAACTTTGCAAGGATGATGAGCACCTGAAATTCTCATCAATTATGGTTGAGTGTAAATGGTATAACCTGAACAAACAAGGAAGACCGAAGAAGAACTGATGCCTCAGAAGTTTGGTGTTGGCGAAGAATATTGACTATACCATGGACCACCAAAAGAACAAACAAATCTGTCTGGGCAGAAGTACAGCCAGAATGCTCCTTAGACGAGCATTCTGAACATGTTATCAGAAGGGACCAGACCCTGGAGAAGGACATCATGCTTGGTAAAGTAGCAGGTCAATGAAAAAGGGGGAGACCCTCAAAGAGATGGATTGACACAGTGGCTGTAACAATGGGCTCAAACACAGAAAAGATTGTGAGAATGGCGCAGGACCTGGCAGTGTTTCCTTCTGTTGTACATAGGGTCGCTATGAGTCAGAACTGACTTGACAGCACCTAAAAACAACTATGGAGAACTGTTTCTTAGAGAGATACCCTATGACCCAGCCACTTAACTCCCAGATATTTAACCAAGATTAATGACAATGTATATCCATAGAAAGTTTTGTAAAACAATTTTCAAAGCAGCCTTTTCCACAATATCCCTAAATTTTCAGTTGTCCAAATGTCCACCAACAGGTAATAGATAAACAAACTGTGTAATATAAATATAACAGAATACTATTCAATACTTTCCTAGTGGTGCAGTCGATAAGAGCTCGGCTGCTAAGCAAAAAGTTGGCAGTTCGAACCTACCAGGCTTTCCTTGGAAACTCTATGGGGCAGTTTTACACTGGCCTATAGGGTCACTATGAGTTAGAATAGGCAAAACAGCAGTGGGTTTAAAATACATAAATAAATATTCTGTTGAATAAATGAAACCATGCAGAAAAAGAGTACAGACTATACTGATTTCATTTATATTAAATTTAGAAGAGGCAAAACCAACGTATGGTGAGAGTAGTCAAGGTGACTGCTTTTAGGAGGTGGAGGAATATACTGCAAAAGGACATGAGGGAACTTTGTTTGGTAATGACAATGTTCTTTATTTTGTTTTGGTTGCTAGTTACTCAGGTGACAAAGCTCATTAAAGGAATATTTTAAATCTGTGGATTGTATTATATGTTAATTATACACACACACACATAAGGCTTTAGCAGCATTTGTTAAGAATGCTGGCTTTTAGAACAAATACACCACACTTCAAATTAGACTGTGCTATATTTTTTTTATATATCGCTAGAGCTAAGACAAGTTAATTGACCTCCTGAGTCTCAATGTCTTCATGTATAAAATGGGGCCAACCTCTTGTAATTTTCATGAAGAATCAACAAATAGTGTATGTAAAGCTCTTCGGATGGTATTTGACCAGATAATAAGCATTTTTTCTTTTACTCCTTTTCCTGCCTTTCCCATCCCGTCTACGTGGAGAACACTCAAGAAACTTTGACAGCTATGGGATTTTTTGTTTTGCTTTTCTTGTTTTTCATTGCTACAACCAGTATCACACCGCCTACTCATATTCCAAGTAGAACTGAGTACTCAGCTATTTGCCTCAACTGTGACCAATGGGTGTTTACAACATAACAACAACAGCATTAATTGCACTAAAGGGACCAGATTAATATCCTTACAGGGAGCTCTAGTGGAGCAGTAATTAAAATGCTCAGCTGCTCACCTAAAAGTCAGCAGTTCGAATCCACTAATTGCTCTGTAGAGGAAGATGTGGCAGTCTGCTTCCATAAGGAGCTGCCCTGGAAATCCTATGGGGCAGCAGTACTCTGTCTCTATGAGTCAGAATAGATGGGATGGCACACAACAGCAACACCCTTATATGACTACAAGATCCTGTGCCAGATTTTTCTTTGTAGCCCTGCACATAGCCCTGTGTTGGTCACATGATTAATAAAAATGTTTCATAAATGATTTTAGCATTTTTAAAAACTGTAACTTAGTATTTATCTCACTTATACATACTCACACAAAGTCTAGAAGCTGTCGAAGAGTAAAAGATACATTGGTGCTAATCTTACACTTTCATTCAACAGCTCCTTACTGACCACTCAGATGAGCTGAAGATACAAGAGTAAACAAAACAGGGTTCCAGCCTGCATGGAGGATGCATTCTTGTTTCAAGTTAGATAACAAAGAAGTATACAGATTCTACCTGACAAATACTCTTAATTTGTCTATCTTTAGTTTTCCTTCTCTCAATTTTTTTCAATTACTTCTTTTTCCCTTTCGTCATATATAAGTCACTGCAAGTCCTTTCTAATTAGAAGACAAAGACACACCAATATTACATGATGTTTTGTACTTATTTCCTTTTTATTATCTACTCATCTTGAGATTCCAAATTGTTTCATGGAGAAATAAGGAAAGGGAATTTTGACAATTGTCTCAGAGGTGTGGAAGAGGATCAGCACACTCAGTGAAGGGTCGTGGGGGCTTCACTAAGCTAGAAGGCACTGAAGCCGAGGCCTGCGTCTCAGTCACCCTAGTGAATTTCTATTTCTTATCTAGCCTCCCCCATGCCACTTGCTTAGCCACTTTGTTAGCTTGTTTGCAGAAAAATACCAGGTGTTTCAAGAAACCAAGGCCAGAGTAGTAAACAAGAACCAGCATGAACCAGATCTGGCCTGTGGGCCATGCACAGTCTGGGCATGTGACATATGACCATTGCACATATGCTTTCTTTTCCCCAATTACCTATGTATGAGATCTTCCAGGAAATGGATGAATATGTATAACTTCATGGATTAAAATCCCAATAAAGGCTGTGTCCTAGGCCCTGCTCGGGAAGCCAGATCTGTACACCCCCCTGGCTCCTTGCATTGCTGCTCTGCAATAAACTACTTTCTCTTTCCTCAAAACTTGGTTTTTCTTGTCTCCTGGCTTTACGATGAACCAGGCAGGGACCCACTTGATCTGGCAACAATTTGGCACCCACCGTGGAGCCCATCAGGTCCAACTGACCATCTACCTGGAGCTCAGTGGCCCTTGGATCATGGTAGTGGCCCTCGGATGGTGGTGGTGGCCCTCAGATAGACCGCAGCGGGCACCAGGGCTCTATTTAGTCTGGAGGTATGTGGTGAGTGTTCAGCCTACATCTGCAGCTTCCACAGCCTGAGGCACTTTCACTCTGAGGAAGAGAAACTAGTCCTGGTCTGAAGACCTCTCCTGAGTACAGATTACATTCTTTGGGTACACAAAAAGAGGCTGCCTGGGAGGTTGAGGCAACCAAGATTACCTCCATCACCTGGCTGGCTGGCTGGGAGGTTGAGGCTGCCAAGATTCTCTGTCAGCTCTGGTCCTGGTCTGGTCTCTGTGTGTATATGTGTGGCACCTGCATGAAAAGAACTTTAAGTGAGGGTGAACGTGGTGTGTGTGTGTCCAGAAAATGAAGAACGTTCAAAAGATCCTGGAATGCAGCTCACTAAGACACATTTTTAAGAACTGGACGTATTTCAGGTTAGACCCTATGAAAAAGAAAAAGGTGATTTTCTTTTGTAACACTGCATGACCTCAACATGTATTGGCAGATGAGGAAAAGTAGCCAAAAAATTGGTCTCTAAATTATGCTATCCTCTGATTTGATCTTTTCTACACTCTCAAGACTAAATGAGAAAAAGTATTATGTAAAGACTACAGGGGCACACCAACCCAGGGGCAAGGACTAGAAGGCAGGAGAGGACAGGAAAACTGGTAATAGGGAACCCAAGGTCAAGAAGGGAGAATGTTGAAATGTCGTGGGGTTGGTAACAAATGTCACAAAACAATATGCATACTAATTGTTTAATGAGAAGCTAGTTTGTTCTATAAACCTTCATCTAAGGTACAATAAAAAATTATTATGCGAAAACTTTCATAACTCTGTATCCAAACAAAGAGTTACAGAAAAATGTAAAATCTTAGTTCAAAAAGATACTGATAAATCACAACTGCCGGTCCTCCTCCTGACCCTGAGGAGGATCTTCCAGCTTTTGACACCTCAGCACCCACACCATCCCCTTCGTACTCCCTGCCTCTATCCAGCAGAGCTGCTGCAATAGTGACAGCCCCTACTGTTAAGTCTTCTCAACCTTTGAATCGATCCCCTCTGGGTCCTTCAGTCCTGCTGGCAGACTCACCACCCCACACGCAGAGCAGAAAGACTTTTGGGTGCTCTGATTTGGGAGTTAGGGAAAGTAAAAATACCCTGGGTGAGACTGGTCCTCAAGAGAGTCATAGTATCGTAAGTCCATGTTCACAAGTTCACTGATCTGGACCCTGAGAGCCCTGAAAATGCCCATATGGTCAATATAATCTTCATAGGACAAAACCAAAAAGCAAACAAACCTGTTGCCATTGAGTTGGTTCCAACTCATAGCAACCCTATAGGACAGAGTAGAACTGCCCCATAGAGTTTCCAAGGAGTGCTTGGTGGATCTGAACTGCCGACCTTTTGGTTAACAGCCATAGCTCTTAACCACTATGCTATCAGGGTTTCCTAATAGGGCAAAGTGCTCCCAATATTAAAAGAAAATTTCAGAAAGTAGAAGGAGGTATAGGGTTAAAAATCTCTCTGCTAGTGAAACTGGCCTGCCAAGTTTACTCTAACCGTGATAAGGAAAAAAAGAAAAGAAAAGAAAAGTGATAAGGAGCAAGCAAAAAAGAAAGTGGCAGACCAAAATCTCTAGGCAGCCTTCCTAGCTGATGCCTTGCATGCTGAAGGCCATCCCCCAAGAGAACAAAAAAAAAAGAGAGAGAGAGAGACCAAGGCCGCAGGAGCGGAAAAGGCCCTGCACTCATTTGGGAAGAGATCAGTGCAGCTGGTGTAAAGTGTAAGGACATTGAAAGCAAGAGTATACAAAATATCAAGCAAAAGAACTAAAGAAAAAAAAAAGAGAGAGAGAGAGGCTACCCAGTGCCCAGTCATGCCACTAGAAGATAAGTCAGACTGAGGGAGACTGGGGGAAAGTCCTCCACCTGAGCTCTAGTTATAATGAAGGTGAAGAGAGAACTGGTAAAGTTTCTGGTAAATACTGGAGAGACCCACTCACTCTGAACTCCTTACCCCCCGCAAAAAAGCTTCCCCAACCAGGTGGACTGTGTCTGTTATAAAAGTATCAAAAAAAGAAGAACACCCTCCCTTCCTTCGACCTCTAACTTGTTATACACACACAAAAAAAATTTTTTTAACATACTCCTTCATTTACAAAAAACACCTGGAAGTTACAAATGGCCCTCATCACTGGGCACCAATCAACTGTGGGAAAGAAGAACATTACCAAGGATTAGTTGATCCAGATATCAGAACTACAACAGTGCCATAAGTGTGGGCCAAAATACTGGGAAGAACAAAAAATGTCCCTCCTGTTGTCATTGAATTGTTACCTGGTATAAGTCCCGAAAGCTTAACCAGTGTCCCATCCTAGCTGAAGGTCAACAAGCACTGGGCAAAATCATCACCAGATACCTTAAACATGAACTGCTCAGACTGTGTCAGTCAGAGTTAAACACCACCATCCTGCTGGTGAAGAAGAAAAATGGAGAATATTGGTTTGTTCAGGACCTGTGAGCTGTAAATCAGGTAATCATAACAGTCCACCATACAGTTTCCAACCTTGTAGCCCACCTTTTCCAGGTTCACTGTGCTAGACTAGAAAGATGTCATCTATAATACCCAAGTAGACAAAAAAAGAAGTCAAGAAATCTTCACCTTCAAGTGGGAAGATCCAGGAATGGGTCAAACACAGCAGTTGTGTTGGCAAATCCTCCCACAGGACTTTAAAAACCGTCTTACTCTTTTTGGACTAAAATTTTCTCTAGAACATCGAGTAGCTAAAGTGAAAGGAAGAAATGACGAAGTAAAAGAGCTTAACAGAAGATTCCAAAGGGCAGCTTGAGAAGACAAAGTTTACAATGACATGTGCAAAGACCTGGAGATAGAAAATAAAAAGGGAAGAACATGTTCTGCATTTCTCAAGCTGAAAGAACTGAAGAAAAAATTCAAGTCTCAAGTTGCAATAGTGAAGGGTTCTATGGGGAAAAAAATGACTCGGGAAGCATCAAAAAATGGAAGGCATATGCAGAATCACTACACCAAAAAGAACTGGTCAATGTTCAGCCATTTTAGGAGGTACCATATAAGCAGGAACTGATGGTACTGAAGGAAGAAGTCCAAGCTGCACTGAAGGCACTGAGGAAGAACAAGGCTCCAGGAATTGACAGAATAACCATTGAAATGTTTCAACAAACGGGTGCAGCCCTGAAAGTATTCACTCATCTATGCCAAGAAATTTGGAAGAAAGCTACCTAGCCAACTGACTGGAAGAGATCCCAAGAAAGGTGATCCCAAGAGATGTGAAAATTATTGAACAGTATCACTAATACCAAAAAAAAAAAAAAATACCACAGGCAAGTAAAATTTTGGTGATGATCATTCAAAGGTGGCTGCAGCAGTATATCAACAGGGAACCACCAGAAATTCAAGCCAGATTCAGAAGAGGATGAGGAACCAGGGATATCACTGCTGATATCAGGTAGATAGATTCTGGCTGAAAGCAGAGAATACCAGAAAAATGTTTACCTGTGTTTTATTGACTATGCAAAGGCATTCGACTGTGTGGATCATAAGAAACTATGAGTAATATTGTGAAGAACGGGAATTCCAGAGCACTTAATCGTGCTCATCAGGAACCCATACATAGACAAGAAGCAGTTGTTCAAACAGAACAAGGGGATACTGTGTGGCTTAAAACCAGGAATGGTGTGTGCCAGGGTAGTATCCTTTCATCACATCTATTCAATCTTTATGCTGAGCAAACAAACCCAAGAACTTGGACTATGTGAAGCTGGACTATAAGAATGGGGCATCAGGACAGGAAGAAGGCTCATTCACAATCTGTGTTATGCAGATGACACAGCCTCGCTTGCTGGAAGTAAAGAAGGCTTGAAGCACAAACAGCCTTCAGTATGGATTACACCTCAACATAAAGAAAACAAAAATCCTCACAACTGGACCAATAAGCAACATCATGATAAATGGGGAAAAGATCAAAGTTGTCAAGGATTTCATTTTACTTGGATCCACAATCACCACCCATGGAAACAGCAGTCAAGAAATCAAAAGACGCATTGCATTGGGCAAATCTGCTGCAAAACACCTCTTTAAAGTGTTGAAAAGCAAAGATGTGATCTTGAAGACCAAGGTGTGCCTGACCCAAACCATGGTATTTTCAATCACCCCCTATGCATGTGAAAGCTGAATGATGAATAAAGAAGACTGAAGAATTGATGCCTTGAATTGTGGTGTTGGAGAAGAATATTGAACATACCATGAACTGCCAAAGGAATGAACAAATCTGTCAGAAGGAGTATGACCAGAATGCTCCTTAGAAGTAAAGATGGCAGACTACATCTCACATACTTTCAACATGTTGTCAGGAGGGATCAGTTCCTGGAGAAAGACATCGTTTTTGGTAAAGTAGAGGGTCAGCGAGGAAGAGGAAGACCCTCAATGAAATGGACTGACACAGTGGCTACAACAATGGGCTTAAGCATAACAACAATTGTGAGAATGGCACAGGACCAGGCAGCTTTTTGTTCTGTTGCACATAGGGTTGCTATGAGTTGGAAGTGACTCGATGGCACCTAACAACAACAACAACAACAACAACTCTTTTTGGATCAGCTTTAGCCCAAGAAGGGAAACAACTGATCTTAACCAATGGTGTCCTCCCCCAATACTTGGATGGCCTACTCATCACCAATCATAGCCTTAAACTGTTCACCAATGGAAATAGTTACATGGAATGAGGAAAAGAAAAGCTGGATATGTAGTGGTCACTTTAGAAGAGGTTCTAGAGGCTAACGCACTTCCCCCAGGTACCTCTGCCCAGAAGGCTGAGCTCATTGCCATGGTGCAGGTCCTTAGATTCTCAAACGGTAAGCAAGCAAATATTTATAGTAGTTGTAGTAGCTCTGCGAATTCCCTATTTAGAGTTACCACCATCTGACCTCACCTGGACTATTCCCAACAAGATATTCCCAACAGTGCCAAGATCTGGGGCCACTCTAAACATGGATGGATGGCCATACACCCTCCATGGAAAGATATTCATTCCATCAAAACTCATGCACACTATCCTACAGAGAGTCCACTAGTCCACCCATTATGGATGCAATGGATTATATGATTGGGTTAAGAGACATTTAATTGGACCAAAGGTCCACACAACTATTTCAACAGTGGTAAAGAGCTGCCCCACCTGCATAAAAAATAATCCCAAGAAAACTGCTGAAGTGCCCTGCCCGCAGACATTCAGAGAACCAGGGAAATGCCTGGAGACAAATGGCAGGTAGATTTTACTGAGATGCCTCGAACTCCTGAGGCTTGCAAATATCTGCTTGTTTTTATCGACACCTTCACTAACTGGGTTGAAGCTTTTCCTTGCAGGACTGAAAAGACTGCCAAAATTGTGACGCACCTCCTGAACAAAACCATCCCTCAGGCTAACCAGACTCTAAAGAGATGCCTAGCAAAGATGTGCTGGAAGACTAAGTTGATATAGACAAAGACACTGCCTGTGGCCCCCTTCAAGAATTCAGTCCACCCTTAGAGCCAAACTGAAACTTAGCTCAATTGAACTATTATATAGCCACCCTTTTTTAGAGAACCCCAATGTGACCAACATAGCCTGCTTTAATAATGACCAACTTCCCCCCCTCCCCATGAGGTTGAAAATGTTCGAGTTACTAGAATTAGCAGTCTCTTTGGGCAACTCTGTCTTCTCTCCATCAGTATGCACACCTGAGGATCCCATCTGAACCAAAAGTACCCCTGCACCCATTCCAGCCTGGTGATTAGGTCTTCCTAAAAGCCTGGAAGTTAGAGCCTCTCCAACAAAAGTGAACTGGTCCTTTTGAGGTGTTACTAGCGACTCTGACCTCTGTCAAGCTCAGCAGTCTCAAACCTTATATCCACAGCACCCGAGTAAAGAAAACTGTTCCACCAGACATTGAGGGTAAAACTTGTTAGAATTGTGAGAACTAGACTTACAAACCTGTTAAAAACCTAAACACTTCTTTGCAAAACACTGTCCTGTGATGATCCGATCCCAAATTAACTCTTGATCTTGTTCATTGTATTATATACACTGTCTGCCTTTTTGTTTCTTTATGCTGTGTTTAAACAAGTCAGATTGATAAGAGGCTAAGATTCCCCTAGTACTATAAGAAAGGATCATTTCAGGGCTGCCCTCTGTCTAGATGGCTGGAGTGTAGTTGGTAGGTACACCCTGTGACATAATGCACAGTCTCACTCCCTTACAATTTTCCAGTCAACATCCCCAAAACCACCTCAAAAAACTCAGAAAAAGTGTGCTCTGGGTATAGTTCTAGCTGGCATAGGAACTGCTATTGGATTCCTAGCTCCTTGGGGTAGGTTTGCATATCACGAAGCTATCTTCTGAAATCTCACCCTCACTGTCAAGAACTTGGCTCTTTCTACAACGAAAGCCATACAGAATGTCCAAAAGAGCCTAGATTCTCTAACTAAAGTTGTCCTTGACCACAAAATTCCTTAGACTTCCTTCTAGCTGAATAAGGAGGAGCATATGCAGTCACACATATCTCCTGTTGCTCCTATGTAAACTCCTCAAGAAAAGTAGAGATAAAAGTGAAAAGGATATATGAACAGGCTTCCTTGCTACATAATTTTAATTAAAAAAATAAAATTTGGGAACAAATCAAACAAGTGCTTCCCAGTCTAACCTGGTTTCTACCTCTGATAGGACCCATTGTGTATATAATCCTGCTTGTAATGTTTGGGTCCTGTCTACTAAACTTCCGTGCCAAATTTATTTCCAAAATGTTACAAGCAGCTGGGATAATGGTATTGCAAAAACATAAAGGCCTTGGGTACCAACTGCTTTCTACTCCCCCCATCCTCAAAAATATCTGCAGTTAAAAGTCCGCTGGTTCCACCAGTTTCACACTTAAACAGCAGGAAGAAGCTAGAGCGGTCATCACCCCAGTTCCCCAAGAATGTGAAACAATAACAATTCAAGGGAGGAATTGAAGTCCAGGCCTGTACCACAATCCCCAGTGAATTTCTGTTTCTTATCTGACCTCCCCCATGCCCCCTGCTTAACCACTTTGTTAGCTTGTCTTGCAGAAAAAATACCAGGTGTTTCAAGAAAACAAGTCCAGAGTGGTAAACAAGAACCAGCCTGAACCAGATCTGGCCCGTAGGCCATGCGCAATCTGGAGATGTGACGTATGACCGTTGCACATACACTCTAATACCTGAATCACCTATGTATGAGATTTCCCAGGAAACTGAGGAATATGTATAGCTTCCTGGATTAGAATCCCAATAAAGGTTGTAGCTTAGCACCCGCTCGGGGTGCCAGATCTGACTCCTTACATTGCTGCTCTGCAATAAACTACTTTCTTTTTTCCTGAAAACTTGGTGTGTTTTAATATCGTCAAATTCATTCTACGAAGCCAGCATAATCCTGATACCAAAACCAGGTAAAGACACCACAAAAAAAAAAAAAAAAAGAAAGAAAAACAGAATTACAGACCAATATCCCTCTTGAACATAGATGTAAAAATCCTCAACAAAATTCTAGCCATTTGAATTCAACAACATATCAAAAAAAAATAATGCACCACAACCAAGTGGTATTCATACCAGGTATGCAGGGATGCAGGGGTGGTTGAACATTAGAAAAACAATCAATGTAATCTATCACATAAATAAAACAAAAGACAGGGGCCACATGATCTTATCGACTGATGCAGAAAAGACATTTGACATAGTCCAACATCCATTCATGATAAAAACTCTCAGCAAAATAGGAATAGAAAGGAATTTTGTCAACATAATCAAGGGCATTGATACAAAGCCAACAGCCAACATCATGCTAAATGGAGTCTGAAAGCATTCTCCTTGAGAATGGGAACCAGATGAGGATACCCTTTATCACCAATCTTACTCAACATTGTGATGGAGGTATTAGCCAGAGCAATTAGGCTAGAAAAAGAAATAAAGGGCATCCAAATTGGCAAGGAAGAAGTAAAAGTATCCCTGTTTGCAGATGATATGATCTTATATGCAGAAAGCCCCAAAGAATCCATAAGAAAACTATTGGAACTAATAGATGATTTCAGGAAGGTATCAGGATACAAGGTGAACACACAAAAATCAGTTGGATTGCTCTACACCAACAAGGAGAACGTTGACAAGGAAATCACCAAATCAATACCATTTACAATAGCCCCCCAAAAGATAAAACACTTAGGAATAAATCTAACCAGATACGTAAAAGACCTATACAAAGAAAACTACAAGACACTACTGCAAGAAACCAAAAAAGACCTACATAAGTGGAAAAACGTACCTTGCTCATGGAAAGGAAGACTCAACATTGTGAAAATGTCAATTCTACCCAAAGCGATCTACAGTTACAATGCAATCTTGTTCTGAATTGCAATGGCATTTTTAATGAGATGGAAAAACAAATCACCAACTTCACATGGAAAGGGAAGAGGCCCCAGATAAGTAAAACATTACTAAAAAAGAAGAACAAAGTGGGAGGCCTCACACTACCTGATTTTAGAACCTATTATATCACCATAGTAGTCAAAACAGCCTGGTATAACAACAGATACATAGACCAATGAAACAGAAGTGAGAATCCAGATGTGAATTCATTCATCTATGAGCAGCTGATATTTGACAAAGGCCCAAAGTCTATTAAATGGGGAAAAGACTGTCTCTTTAACAAATGGTGCTTGCATAACTGGATATCCACCTGCAAAAAAATGAAACAAGACCCCCACCTCACACCATGCCCCAAAATTAACTCGAAATGGATCAAAGGCCTAAATATAAGATCTAAAATGAAAAAGATCATGGAAGAAAAAATACGGACAATGCTAGGATCCCTAATACATGGCATAAACAGAATACAAAACATAATAATGCACAAACACCAGAAGAGAAACTAGATAACTGGGAGCTTCTAAAAAGCAAACACTTGTGCTCATCAAAAGGCTTCACCAAAAGAATGAAAAGACAACCTACAGACTGGGAAACAAAATTTGGCCACGACATATCTGATCAGGGTCTAATCTCTAAAATCTACAAGACACTGGAAAAAAGTCAAATAACCCAAATTAAAAATGGGCAAAGGATATGAACAGACACTTCACCAAAAAGACATTCAGGTGGCTAACAGGTACATAAGGAAATGTTCACGATCATTAGCCATTGGATACTTGCAAATCAAAACTACAATGAGATACCATCTCACTCCAGCAAGGCTAGCATTAATCCAAAAAACACAAAATAATAAATGTTGGAGAGGTTGTGGAGTGACTGGAACGCTTATTCACTGCTGGTGGGAATGTAAAATGGTACAATCACTTTGGAAATCGAATTGGTACTTCCTTAAAAAGCTAGTTTTTTTTTTTTTTTTTTTTTTTAAAAAGCTAGAAATAAAAGTACCATAAAATCCAGTAACCCCACTCCTTGGAATACATCCTAGAGAAATAAGAGCCATTGCATGAATAGATATATGCACACCCATGTTTGTTGCAGCACTGTTCACAATAGCAAAAAAGATGGAAATAACCTAGGTGCCCATCAATGGACAAATTGTATATTCACAGAATGGAATATTATGCAATGAAAAAGAACAATGAATCCTCGAAACATCTCATAACATGGATGAATCTGGAAGGCATTATGCTGAGTGAAATTACTAGCAAAAGGACAAATATTGTATGAGACCACTATAAGAACTCAAGAAACAACTTAAACACAGAAGAAACCATTCTTTGATGGTTATGAGGGTTAGGAGGGAGGGAGAGGGGAATTTACAAACTAGATAGTAGACAAGGATTACCTTGGGTGAAGGGAAGGATAACCCATAATCCGGGAGAAGTCAGCATCACTGGACTAAACCAAAAGCTAAGAAGTTTCCTGAACACAACCAAACACTTTGAGGGACGGTGTAGCAGGAGCAGGGATCTAAGGACCATGGTTTCAGGGGACATCTAAGTCAATTGGCATAACCATGTTTATTAAGAAAATGTTCTATATCCCAGCTTGGTGAGTGGCATCAGGTCTCAAAAGCTAGTGAGCGGCCATCCAAGATGCATCAATTGTTCTCAATCCACCTGGAGCAAAGGTGAGTGAAGGATACCAAAGACACAAGGAAAATATGAGCCCAAGAGTCTTAAAAGCCTGTGAGTGGCCATCTAGGACATTCCAATGGTCTCACCCCTTCAGGAGCAAGGAAGAATGAAGAAAACTAAACACACAAGGGAAAGATTAGTCCAAAGGACTAATGGTCCACATCTACCACAGCCTCCACCAGACTGAGTCCAGTACAACAAGATGGTGCCCAGCTACCACTACTGACTGCTCTGACAGGGATCACAATAGTGTCCCAGGCAGAGCTGGAGAAAAACGTAGAACAAAATTCTAACTCAGGAAGAAAGACCAGAGTTGCTGGCCTGACAGAGACTGGAGAAACCCTGAGAGTATGGACCCTGGACACTCACTCATTCAGCTCAGTAATGAGGCCACTCCTGATGTTCACCCTTCAGTCAAAGATTGAACAGGCCCATGGAACTAAACAAGACTAAAGAGAAGCACCAGCCCTCGGGTGGGGACTGGAAAGTAGGAGGAAACAGGAAAGCTGGTAATAGGGAACCCAGGGTTGAGAAGGGAGAATGTTGACATGTCGTGGGATTGTTAACCAATGTCATACAACAAAGTGTGTACTAACTGTTTGATGAGAAGCTAGTTTGTTCCGTAAACTTTCATCTCAAGTTCAGTTAAAAAAAATATAAGCCCAAGAGAAAGAAAGGGCCACATAAACCAGAGACTCCATCAGCCATTGTCCGCCCTGACAGGGAACAAAACAGAGTCCCTGATGGAGCAGGAGAAAAGTGGGGTGCAGAACTCAAATTCTAGTAAAAAGACCAGACTTGATGGCCTGACTGAGACTGGAGGAACCCTGGAAGACACTGTCCCCGGACTTTCTGTTAACCCAGAACTGAAACCATTCCTGAAGCCAGCTCTTCAGAGAAAGATCAGACTGAACTATATGACATAAAATGATACTCGTGAATGGTGTGCTTCTTAGTTCAAGTAGATACACGAGACTAAATGGGTAGCTCCTGTCTGAAGGCAAGATGAGAAGGCAGAAAGGAATAGAACCTGGATGACTGGACACAGGAAATCCGAAGAGGAAAGGAGGAATATGCAGTCACATTATAGGGATGACATCTATGGTCACATAACAACGTATGTAAAAATTTTTGTGTGAGAAACTAACTTGAGCTGTAAACTTTCACCTAAAGCATGCACACGCACACGCACACACACACAAAATTGATATGTCTTGTCTATTGTTTTTACAGCACACTGGGCAGGGACCCCCTTGGTCTGGCAACAGCACCAAAGGGAGAAGGAGAATTTTGGAGACCTATCTAAGGTCTGGAAACCCTCGTGGCATAGTGGTTAAGTGTTATGGCTGCTAACCAAAAGGTCAGTAGTTCGAATCCACTGCTCTGTCATAGAGGGTTGCTATGAGTTGGAATCAATGCAGCGGCAGCGGGTTTGGTTTTCTGGTTTTATTTAAGGTCTGTTGGAGCCCTGGTGGTGCACTGGTTAAGGGTTTGGCTGCTAACCAAAAGTTTGGCAGTTCAAATCTGCCAGCTGCTACTTGGAAATCCTATGGGACAGTTATACTCTAACCTATAGGGTTGCTGTGAGTTGGAATGACTCAATGGCAACAAGTATGCAACTAATTTAAGGTCTGTAGTCCAAATTCCCCACTGGTCTCAGGGCAGTATTGAGCCTTGCTGTTATTAAGGCAGACAGTTTTCACAAAGGGGCTGCATGTCCTTTGGTTCCTCAGGTACATTTGATGTTGAGGATAGGTAATTTGTGAATAGCTAGACTGAGACAGTCAAGTGCTCTGGGTCTAAGAGAACTGGTTATCTAAAATAGAGAGATGTACTTTCATGGACAGAATAAACTCAGTGTACCTACCTTTACTGGCCCCAACAGGAGTCCCTGGGTAGTGGACATGATTAATGCGCTCAATAGCTCACTAACCAAAAGGTTGGGGGATCAAGTCCACCCAGAGGCACCTTGAAAGAAAGGCCTGGCTATCTACTTCCAGAAAAGTCAGCTTTTTAAAACCCTATGGGGCACAGTTCTACTCTGACACACATGGGGTCACCATGAGTTGGAATTGACTCAACAGCAACTGGTTTTACTGGTTCCAACAGAATAACTGGATGCTTGTGTCTGAATTTTTACACCCTAGTTCAAGAATGTACCAAGGAGTTGCAAAGGTGATGATGGTTGACTTGATCACCTTCCACCTCTACTAACATCCACACATTTTTTCCCTGCACATTCTTGGCACTTCCTTTCTGGCTGCTGTATTTCCTGTAAGCATAAACTGGGGCTCCATTCATAGGCTGAGTTTAGTGGAAGCTGACATCGTATTACTCATTCAACTCCAACACCAGTTAGGACAATCAGGTCTTACTGATAGCCATTTGCTGTGTGGGATGACCCACAGAATGGGGGACTGAGGATCAAAACAGCCATAATCCTGAAAAAGAAACAGTTAATGGAAGAACTCAATTTCTAATGACTTTGTACCTTTGAAGTGGAGGAGGAAAAGTAAGCCTTAGGGTGGAAATTACATAGGCTGGAAAATAGACTGTCCCAAAGCCACCCACAGCCAGAAACTCCTATGAGGCAAAGGTGATTAACAGGGAAACATGAGGGTTATGTGTGTAAAGCTGTCCCCACTGAGCAGTCTCTAAACCCCTATGAAAGTTCAAAGTCCTATGTTAAAATGGGTTATTGACACCAAGGAGAGTCCTGGAAAACACAAAGCATGACAGTATCCATTCCGTAGAAGCAACTTGCTGTGTGCCATGCCAAGTGCCTAACAAGTGAAGCGCCTTCTTTGGGTGTACACGGGAGTGACATATCTTCAGGTCCCCTGAATAAGCCACTTGCATTTGAAAAGCAAGAATGTTCTGGGATGGCTTCCCGTTCCTTCAATTGCCAGGAAAGTCACTGAAACTTATTATAGACCAAACTGTATCCCCCCTCAAAATATCTGTTGAACCCCTCTACCTTGTACCTGTGGATACAATATATAGGAAATGCTTTTTCTTCTGTTATATTAATCAGGTCATATCAGTGCAGGCTGCATCCTAAACCTAATCATTTCTGAATTATAAAAAGACCAAAACAGACACAGAGAAACACACAGGGGAAGGCAGATATCCTGTGAGGATCATCTATAAGCCAAGGAATGCCAAGAAACGCCCAGGGCTACTAACAAGGAAGGAATGACATGACCAAAATTCCCATTTGAGCTTTTAACCTCTAGAACTGTGAGAAATAAATTTCTGTTTTTTAAAGCCACACATTTGTGGTATTTTCTTTATGGTTGCACCAGGAGACTAAGATGAAACATCACCCCTAAATTCTTCTCTCATTATTGAAGGCAATGCACTCCCTTGGGAATGCATAATGTCTTCATTTGGTAATTACATATTACCAAATTTGAGGGACACTGGTTGAAGGTGGAAACCCTAGTGGCATAGTGGTTAAGAGCTTGGCTGCTAACCAAAAGGTCAGCAGTTCTAATACAAAGGCACTCTTTGGAAACCCTGTGGAACCGTTCTACTGTCCTATAGGGACGCTGTCAGTCAGAATCCACTCAACAGCAATGGGTTTGGGTTTCTGGGTTTTCTGGACTCTTATCCTAGACTGTGAACCCTCCTCTACGTATCACCCTCAATGTTGATAGTACTTCGTATATTTTCTCTGGGTGGTTCAAATGGTTAGCAGGGAAAGGCTGGAGGTTCAAATCCACCCAGAGGTGCTGTGGAAGAACCACCTGGTGATCTACTTCTGAAAAATCAGCCATTGAAAACCCTATGAACCACATTTCTGCTCTCACACACATGGGTTCCCACGAGTCAGAGCTGACTTGACAGCAACTGGATATTTTATATTTTCAAGAAGCTGCCCAACTAAACACAGACAGTCACTTCCTTTCAGCAAAAGCATTATATTGTTGCTGTTAGGTGCCACTGAGTAGATTCCAAATCATAGCAACACTATGTACAATGGAAAGAAACGCTGCGGGTCCTGTGTCATCCTCACAATCATTGCTATGCTTGAGCCCATAGTTGCAGCCACTGTGTCAGTCCATCTCATGGAGGGTCTTCCTCTTTTTTGCTGACCCTCAACCAAGAATGATGTCTTTCTCCAGGGACTGGTCCCTCCTGATAACATGTTCAAAGTATGTGAGATGAAGTCTCACCATCCTCACTTCTAAAGAACATTCTGGTATAGTCTTATAAGTAATATAGTCTTACCCAGTATTTTTGATATCTTCTCCTTTGTCTGTTAATACATCATCTTCCCATTTTAAGTGGATTTTTTTCCCATGAGAGAAGCCCTGGTGGTGCAGTGGTTATAGGTTTGGCTGCTATAGAAAGGTTGGCAGTTTGAACCCATCAGCTATCCCACAGAAGAAAGATGCGGCAGTCTGCTTCTGTAGATTACAGCCTTGGAAACCCTATGGGACAACTCTACTCTGTCCGATAGGGTTGCTATGAGTTAAAACTGACTAAAGGGCAACAGGTTTGTTTTTTTATTTCTTTATTTTTTTTCCCATGAGTTGGTTCCCCAGAAATTTTGCATTTTACTCTTTGTCCACTTTCCTAAGTATCAATCTTCGATGTGTTCATTCATGTTATTGTTTTCTAGTGACTTTGTTTGTTTTCATTAACACAATTTATTTTCTGCTCTGCAACTGGCAAACATGAGCAAGAAACCCACTTCAACTATCATTCCAGCCATTCCAGAAGTTTTCACCATACGAGAAAATGCTCTCTTCTATTAATTTTGGGCACATACTAATTTCCAGGATTTCTTTCTTTCTCTCTCTACTGATAGCAATCCCTTTTCTCTGCCTGTAGTCTTCAAGACATTTCTCAGGAGTTTCTTGGCCTCTATACTTTTCGCTCTAAAGTCTTTGCTTCCATAACACATTCATTCCCACAGCTTTATTCTAAGGAGGGGTGCCCATATTTGACTCCTAGCCCAGGTGTCTTATGAGCTCCAAGCCATACACAAGTGCCTTCAGGGCCCCTCTCCTGAGAGGTCCCACAGCAGTGTAAATGCCCTATGTCCCAATCAACGCTCATCGAAGCGTCTCCCCATGTGCCTCGCACTGTGTCCCTAAGAGAGTAAATGGGTACCAACAACGTCCCACTTTCCCAGGATAGAGACATGCATTCCGTCTGCATCTCCTTTACACCTACGTTAAAGTATAACAGCCCCTATTCTACCTCCTAAATCTCAGTGCATCCACGTACTTCTTACATCCTCCCTCTCCTATCAGAGCGCGGGTCACACCATCTCCCCCCTTCTGGATGCCTTCCATGTTCCCAGCGGTCTGTCCCCATTCCACACTGCTGTACAGTTATCTTTCTAAAACATAGATCTGTCCCTGTCACTCCCCTGTGAAAAGTCATCCATGGAGAGGCTGAGTAGGCTGCATTTGGGGACTGGACACAGTGAGAAGGGATCTTGTGTCAGCCAGGACTTCTGGTAGACGCCCCTATGCTCTATCCACTTGTGGTGGTCGGGGGCGGGGAAGGGGGCGGGATTGAGCCCCCTTCCCCCCTCCTCCTTACTGCGGAAAGCTGCAGAGAGAGAAGCACTCACTTCCTATTCAGCAGTCAGCGGGGAGGGAGCCTCTGAGCAGCCACGTAGGCATTCTCTTCTCTCTGGAGGAAAAGGCCCAGCAGCTGTCCGAGGAAAAGGCCCACCAGCTGTCAGAGCAAAGGGACATGTCGCAGCTAAGTAAGAATCTGGGTGATTCGAGCCCTCCTGTCGAGGGCCCGAAGCCACCGGTCTATAGCCGCCCTACGGTTCTGATGCGGGCCCCGCCCGCCTCCTCCCGGGCCCCACCAGTCCCTTGGGATCCACCTCCTCTTGACTTGCAGGCTTCATTGGGTGCTTGGCCGGCACCTCAGCCTGCCTGGGAGGCCCCACAGGGCCAGCCGCCAGCCCCGGTGGCGCCGATGGCCCAACCTCCGGCCCTAGGGGCCCAGATGGTCCAGCCTCCCCCTCTGGGAGGCCCGATGGGCAAGCCTCCGACTCCTGGAGTCCTGATGGTCCATCCTCCTCCCCCGCCGGGAGCCCCGATGGCCCAGCCTCCAGCTCCCGGAGTGCTTATGGTCCATCATTCAGCTCCGGGAACCCCCATGGCGCATCCTCCCCCTCCGGGGACTCCGATGGCCCACCCTCCCCCTCCGGGGACACCGATGGCCCACCCGCCTCCTCCGGGAACCCCGATAGTGCACCCGGCCCCTCCGGGGACCCCGATGGCCCATCCTCCCCCTCCGGGGACCCCGATGGCCCATCCTCCCCCTCCGGGGACCCCGATGGCCCATCCTCCCCCTCCGGGGACACCGATGGCTCACCCTCCCCCGCCGGGGACACCAATGGCCCATGCTCCCCCGCCGGGGACCCCCATGGCCCAGCCTCCAGCTCCTGGAGTCCTGATGGCCCAGCCTTTGACGCCGGGAGTCCTGATGGTCCAGCCTCCAGCGCCGGGAGCTCCAACGGCTCAGCATCCACCTCCCGGAGTCCTGATGACCCAGCCGCTGCCTCCGGTAGCCCCGATGGCCAAGCCTCCAGGTCCTGGCGTTCTGATGATGCATCCTCCGGGTTCCAGAGCTCCGATCGCCCAGCCTGCAGCTTCAGGAGCCCCGATGGCGCAGCCAGCTGCCCCACCTGGGCAGCCTTTGGCTTCTTGGGCCCCACAGGCTCAGCCTCTGATCCTGCAAATCCAGTCTCAGGTTATAAGGGCTCCTCCGCAGGTTCCCCAGGGTCCTCAGGCCCCGCAGGCGCAGCTGGCCACGCCTCCGGGCTGGCAGGCCACCTCGCCGGGATGGCAGGCCCCTCCACAAGGCTGGCAAGCCACACCCCTAGGCTGGCAGACCACGCAGGTCACCTGGCAGGCCCCAGCGATAGCCTGGCAGGCACCTCCATCTGTGCGCCAGGGCCCTCCGCCCATCCGACCAGGCCCGCCACCCATCCGCCCCGGCCCGCCGCCGGTGCGCCAGACCCCACCCCAGATCCGCCAGGCCCCTCCGCTGATCCGCCAGGCGCCACCGCCCATCCGGCCAGCCCCGCAGGTCCTGGCGACCCCGCCGCCTCTCTGGCAGGCCCTTCCGCCTCCTCCGCCTCTGAGGCAGGCCCCGCAGGCTCGGCTGCCGGCCCCGCAGGTGCAGGCGGCTCCGCAGGTGCGGGCGGCCCCGCAGGTGCGGGCGGCCCCGCAGATGCGGGCGGCCCCGCAGGTGCGGGCGGCCCCGCAGGTGAGGGCGGCCCCGCAGGTGCGGGCGGCCCCGCAGGTGCGGGCGGCCCCGCAGGTGCGGGCGGCTCCGCAGGTGCAGGCGGCCCCGCAGGTGCGGGCGGTTCCACTGCCTGCGCAGGTGCCCTCGGCACCACCAGCAGGACCACAGGCGCCCCAGGCCCAGCCTTCGACTCAGCAGATCGCGCACTGCCCGCCCATCATCTGGCAGGCCCCCAAGGGCCAACCCCCAGTGCCGCACGAGTTGCCAACGTCTATGGAGTTCCAGGAGGTGCAGCAGACCTGGCCAGCCCCGAAGACCCCTGCTCACTTTTGGCAGCCCCTGCCGGCCCAGGAAGTGGAGAGGCAGGGCCCGCAGCTGGTCCAGCTGGAGCAGCCCTTTCAGGGGGCCCCGCCCTCCCAGAAGGTCCTGCAAATCCAGCTACCCACCCAGCAGGCCGAGACATCGGGCTCGGGCTCGCAAGCAGAGCTGCCCCCTCTGCAGCTCCAGCCCTCCTGGCAGGCCCCACCCGGAGCCATGCAGGCCCAGTCAGCAGCCTCCTTAGGGGCTGCAAATTTTCACAGGGGCTCTGCTAAATCACTGATGACTCCTCCATCCGGAGAATCCAGGGCCTCTTCCGTAGACCCTAGGGCCTCCTCCAAGGAACGCCGGACCTCTTCAAAGGAACGCAGGACTCCCTCGAAGGACCGCATGATCTTCGCTGGCACTTTTTGTGCCCCAAGGGCAGTGTCAACTGCCCGGGCATACCTGCCAACTGCCTGGAAAAACCCACCTGGCACATCAGAGACCTTTACTGCCACCTCAAGGGTCTTTCCAGCTACCTCCCCGATCTACCCTGCCTCTTCTGTTACCTTTAAGGGTCCAACTGTGACCTCAGAAACCCCGAAGTCACTGCCGCTTGCTCTGCAGAATCCATTTGCCTGTGAAGAAGCCCTGCCTGCTGTTTCCTGGGTTCCTCAGCCCAACTCCAATGCCTCAAAGGCATGGAAGTCAGCACCCACCTTCCTGATGGCCTCAGCAGCTGTTCCTCGGGCAACAGCCACCAACGATGAGGCCTCTAAGACTTCCCAGCAGCGCCGCTCAGGCAAAGTTGCCCGGAAGAAGAAGCACCTGAATGCCCAAGAAGACAGCAGTGGTCATATGCTGGCCCTGCATGATTGGCAGGCCCCAAGGCCCTGGAGCAATCTGAACTTGAGTGACTGGGAGGGCCAAAGCCCCCTCCAGGTCCTGGGTGACTGGGAGGGCCTGAGCGTCTCCTGTGGCCTGAGTGGCTGGGAGGGCCCTAGTACCTCCAGGATCTTGAGTGGCTGGGAAGGGCCCAGCACCTCCTGGGCTCTGAATGCCTGGGAGTGCCCAAGCACCTCAAGGGTCCTGAGCGTCTGGGAAAGCTCAGGGAAGCCTGAGCCACTGATCTTCTCTGAGGTCCCAAGTCTCTCTCAGGAGCTTGGTGCCACCCAGGCTGAGCCCAAGTTGGAGACTCAGCCATTGTCTCCCTTGGATGAGAGAGCAAACGCGTTGGTACAGTTCCTCTTGGTCAAGGAACAAGCCAAGCTGCCCATCAAGCGCTCAGAGATGGTGAAAGTCATCATCCGCGAATATAAAGATGAGTGCTTGGATATCATTAACCGAGCCAGCCATAAGCTAGAATGTGCTTTTGGCTATCAATTGAAGGAAATTGATCCAAAAAACCACTCTTATATTATCATCAACAAGTTGGCCCATCGTAAATATGAGCCGGTGGCCTCATATTTAGACACACCCAAGCTTGGGCTCCTGATGGTGGTCCTGAGTCTCATTTTTATGAGAGGCAATTGTGTCAAGGACCATCTTGTCTTTGATTTTCTGACCAAATTAGGGTTGGATAATGGGGAGACACATGGTTTCTTTGGAAATACAAAGAAGCTCATCACTGAGGTGTTTGTCAGGCAGAGGTACCTAGATTATAGGCGAGTCCCCTATACTGAGCCAGCAGAATATGTGTTTCTCTGGGGCCCTCGAGCATTCCTTGAAACCAGCAAGATGCTTGTCCTGAGGTTTGTGGCCAGGCTCCATAAGAGAGATCCACAGTGCTGGCCATTCCATTACCTGGAAGCCCTGGCAGAATGTGAAGCTGAAGATTTGGAAGACGATGAGGCTGAAGCAGGTGATAATGCCGGTGGCCCCACCAGCAGTTCCCCTCCCCGCTAGTGAGGTGTAGCTGGAATTGTCCTTTTTGCACCCCCAGCCAGAAGCCACTGACAGGTTGGGGGAACATTTTGTTTCTGGTGTTTATGTTCCAATTCCGTGTGTGTAAATCTGGATTACTCATTTGCTTTTCTAACTGCCAAAGCTTTGTAAACTTTGATGTGGAGTTGGTTTCAGTCGCTACTGTTTGGCATTTTTGCATCTATATTTTTAAGTGAGATTTGTGATTTCGTGTTTTGTGTTATGATTGTTATGTTTTTGTATCAGAGTTGTGCTGGCTTTGTGAAATGAATTGAGACGCTATCCATCTCATGCTGGTACACTATGTAGTATCGAATTAGGCTGTTCTTTGGAAGTCAAAATGACTCACCAGTAAAATTTGTCTGCAGAAAATAAATATCTATATCTATATCTATACTTTCAGCATAACATTGGAGTTCCTTGTCTTTATTCTAATTTGCATTCCAGATGATGGGAGTCATGTGGGCTATACACTCTCAGTAGACATGAATACCAACACTACTATGAGTGATATTAAAAATCACAGGGATGAAGCTGTTTTTCAGAGAGCTACATGCATCCGTATAATGATGGGTGAGGAAACATAAGGTTCCCACTAAACCGTCGGTTAATTTGGGTTATACACTTCAGACAAAATTTCATAAATCGGTGGGGCTGGATCAAGAAGGGGTTAAATATTCTCATCCAATTAAATTCTCACAATAATCCTTCAAAATAAGCATTAATATTCCCGTTTTACAGATGAGGCTCTAAGGCTCAATAATATGAATTTTATTGCATGTGTCAGTGCTTAACGGTAAAGCTTGAAAATAAAGCAGAAAATTTCTTTGAGGTTATGTGGAAAGGAGGACCATCTGTCTGCAGGAGCACAGGTATCCAGGTTTGTTACTCTTATAAAGAAGAAATTGGCTGAGGGGACATTTGTACGCCCATGGTGGGTGTCCAAGAGCTCAGGAATTTGGGGTTTCAAAGGAGAACCAGGGAACTGGGGTTTGGAGTTAAAGGTTTTATCAACATACTGATATTGGGGTAGAAACGTGCTCCTTGGAAAATGCTCAGCCTTATAATAATAGGGAGGGGAAAAATCAGGCTTCATTGAACCTGCAGATGGCAGCTGGGATGATTTCCACCTACATGGAGATCTTTTTGTCAGGGGGATTCCTTGGGGCGGGGAGTGGGACAGGGGAGTCAATCCTAATATACTAGGGCAGTCAGGTGGCAATGGTTGAAGCTGCTAAGTAACCACAGACAGCCCTGATGCAAGGCTTGGTGCGGACTCAGATAGGGCAGGGGTCAGAGAGCTTTCTGGAAAGAAACCCCTGCACGCATCAGCCTGATGTATATAAATGGACTTGTTCTGAAGTTACCACTGTCCTCATGCGGACACAGAGCATCTGCTCCGCTCCCACCCTTGCTGTCCTAATAGAATTAAGGAAACCTGACCAAAATCTTGTTGCTTTCTGAAATCGCAGAGGAGGGAAATAGCAGTGGTGGAATTCTTCCGCCACCTAGCGGTACTATGTCGTTACGCTCCTTCCTGATGATGGTTGGCTCAGGGCAGCTGCAGCCAATGGAACCACACGGCTGCACCTCACACACCAAATACTAGCCTACTGTTTACTTCATAACCGTCGTCTATAATTTTACCTATATCTGTGCCCAAAAGTTCCTTCTTTTATATAATAGGCAAAAGCGATACCTCTTCTCCAAGTCCTACGCAAGCATGACTCTGATTTCTGCCCTTGGTCCTGTAGCCACTGCCATCTAGAAAGCTGGACTTGAGTAGGACTGGCGCTCACGCGATGGAGTCCACTCTGGGCATAGAACAGCTGGGCTGCCTAAGATTTCCCTTCCACTCCCCCAACCCCCGACTCCCACGACTTGCCTTGCTGCGGATATCTTCATCCAGTTGTCCAAGTTTCTTCTGAGCTCCTTGGATTCAAGAGTCCTTCGTATCTGCCCACAATCAACCTACAATTATTTTGAAGGCAACAACAACAACAAAGTGCCTCCCATAATTCCAAACACACATTTAAGGGGGTAGCCTTGCCCCAGCTGAGATCTGCTCCCAAACGAGGCTTAGCTAGGCATATGGGTTTAATATTTATTTAGATTATTATTTTCTACAGTTTTTCCAACTCTTTTACTCATGGGTGTTTGGGCAAGTTGCTCTTTGTGTAGCAAAATATGGAAATAGCATCATATGACTTCAGTGCCACGCTTAAGGTGTGGCTCTGCTCCCAAAGTAGAATGGACTACCCCCATTCACAATCCTCCACCTCCCATATCTCATTCAAGTATATGAATCTAATAACCTTCTTTAGTGCCAACACCTTAAGTTTGAATTTAATCAAATTGTAATGAAAGATAAAATGATAATGAAAATTTAATCGTTTTATTGCCAGTGTTCTTGTTAGGTACCATTGAGTCAGTTCCAACTCATAGCAACCCTATGTACAACAGAAAGAAACACTGCCTGGTCCTGCACCACCCTCATGGTCGTTGCTATGTTTGAGCCCATTGTTGCAGCCACTGTGTCAATCCATCTCACTGAGGGTCTTCCTCTTTTTCACTGACCCTCTACCTTACCAAGCTTGATGTCCTTCTCCAGGGACTGGTCCCTCCTGATTAAATGTCCAAAGTATGTGAGACTACGTATCACCATCCTCTCTTCTAAGGATCATTCTGGTTGTAGTTCTCCAAAACAGATTTCTTTGTTCTTTGTTCTTCAGTGTTGTTGTTAGGTGCCGTCGAGTTGGTTCTGACTCATAGTGACCCTATGCTCAACAGAACGAAACGCTGCCTGGTCCTGTGCCATCCTTACGATCGTTGTTATGCTTGAGCTCATTGTTGCAGCCACTGTGTCAATCCACTTCATTGAGGGTCTTCCTCTTTTCTGCTGACCCTGTACCCTGCTAAGTATGATGTCCTTCTCCAGGGACTGATCCCTCCTGACAACATGTCCAAAGTATGTAAGATGCAGTCTCACCATCCTTGCCGCTAAGGAGCATTCCGGCCCCACTTCTTCCAAGACAGATTTGTTCGTTCTTTTGGCAGTCCATGGTGTATTCAATATTCTTTGCCAACACCACAATTCAAAGGCATCAACTCTTCTTTGGTCTTCCTTATTCATTGTCCAGCTTTCACATGCATATGATGCAATTGAAAATACCATGGCTTAGGTCAGGAGCACCTTAGTCTTCAGGGTGACGTCTTTGATCTTCAACACTTTGAAGAGGTCCTTTGCAGCAGACTTGCCGAATGCAATGCGTCTTTTGATTTCTTGACAGCTGCTTCCATGGCTGTTGATTGTGGATCTAAGTAAAATGAGTCGTTCTTCAGTATTCTTTGCAAATACCGTAAGTCTAATGCATCAATTCTTTCTCATTCATTGTCCAGCTTTCACGTGCATGTAAGGCAATTGAAAATAACCATGGCTTGGGTTAGGTGTGCTTTAGTCCTCAAAGTGATATGTTTGTTCTTCAACACATTGAAGAGGTCCTTTGCAGCAGATTTGCCCAATGCAATACCTCATTTGATTTCTTGACTGCCGCTTCCATGGGTGTTGATTGTGGATCCAACTAAAGTGAAATCCTTGACAACTTCAGTATTTTCTCTGTTTATCATGCTGCTGCTTATCGGTCCAGTTGTGAATATTTTTTGTTTTCTTCATGTCAATGTGTAAAAAAACTCAATTAGCCAAATATTCAATTTTAAGAAAGAACAGCTAACATCATGACAGCAGGATGCAGAAAACAAAATCTAGGAATATATGGAAATACAGGGTAAAAAGCAGTGGGAACAAATTTAAGAACCATTTAATTGAAAGAATTAAAATGCAGAGAAATGTCATACAAAACTTTGTATGTAAAATAGAGAAAAATAAACATCTGTGAATAAATGGGCAAAAAGCATCAACTGACAAAAACAAAAGAAGAAATACAAAGGCAGATAACCACTGAAAACTGTTCCATCTACTAATAATTAATGACAGAAATGTTAGGCCAGTATTTCCATTTTAGTTACTAAATTGGCAAAGGATAAAATAAAACTTTGTGGTACATCCAAAGTATATGCAATTGTTATGAAAATGGCACTCTCATGCATACTGATAGAAGTATAAATCACTACTACTTCCCTGAAATCAATTCAGCCAACTTCATCTTCAAGAGGTTTAAAAAACCAGTGTCATAAAACAATATGTGTACTAATTGTTTAATGAGAAACTAGTTTGTTCTGTAAACCTTCATCTAAAGTACAGTAAAAAAATTATATATGGATACAATTTTACCCAGGAATTGCATATATGGGAATATAGCGAATGGAAATAATTTGCACTGCAGGCAAAGATTCGTCACAAAGAGCACTGCTTATGAAAGCAGAAATGACAGATGGATTCTTAGGTGTGATCCCACCCTCCCCATCTAACCCTACTAGTGTCAGGATAGTCCAGGGAGTTTCTGCTGACGAGACCAAAGGTTTCCTTAGAAAACAATCCACAGTTTGCTCCAACACATGGAAAATGGGAGACTGAGCATACAGAAGTAAATGCTGTAGAGCAGCGTCATGACAATCTGTGCCTGAAATTTTTAAAAGTTGTGATACCAAACTCCCACCAAGGCCATAAAACTATCTCATTAAATGCCATATCACGTGAAGCTGTATGATTGGCGAAGCGAAGAGAAATTGCAAAATATTTCTCAAAGTAACTGAATCTAGTGTAGTGTTGTGTAGTGTGCTTTGTTATAAACAAGTTAACATTTTAGGATATTGACATAAAAAAAGATGATCTGAGTTTTCAAATAGTCCTCCTGAGAACAACAGAGAAAAGGCCAAATTACTTGTCAAAGTCATGCAGTGTGATGTTGTTGGCAAGCAATGATGAATTATTAAAGCTGTGACTGACTGACCACTTTCTAGGTGCCAGGTGCTGGGTCTCTGTAGCCTCAGTAAAACACATTTCACTGGGCACCTAGCCCACATGTTATTAACTTATCATCAGTGTTATAGGCACATCCACAACTTTTAGACCTTTCTTATTTACTATCACGATACTTGAAAGGATGCAGAGTCATCCTATCTACTCCTCCACCTGTTTACCCAAGATGAAAATCTGAGAATCATTTCTCTCATGTGATCGGTTATCCTGTCCTGACAGTTTTACCGCCTCGTACAGTCAGTGTACTCCCTTCCCACCACCCCTGCTGTCAATTCTTCCTGCCTGAACTTGGCAGATACCTTTTCAGGGGTCTCTGCCTTCTTAATCAGACCTCTACACCCACAGTCCCAGTGGTCTGCACCATGGTTACACAGAGGTGCAAACCTCATCATGTCTCACTCTTTTTAAATTGTTTGATGGCTCCCAACTTTCCTCCGTAGAGCTCTCCCCAGTCCACTTTCCTTATCTTGAGAGTCGAGGAGAAGCTATTAGAGGTGTGCTAACACCTTAAGTATGACTTTAATAAAATGAGATCAGAAGTCTCCCTGTTGGACTGTTCAAAGAATTTCTCTATTCTGTATTGAAAACCCAGGCATACCAAGAAGGAAGGGTCCTAAAGAGAAGACCCTGACATTCTTGCTTTCTGTTGTCCCCAACTCAGAAATTTCTACTGACACAGAAGAGTTCTACTGGCACAGAAAAGAAACTGCTTTGTTAGGACAACTCGTCTGGCTTCTCTGGAGGTAATCTCTAGGAAAGGAAGCCTAGAGTGGATCCATCCTTGAGGTTTAAGCAAAATTTTCCTGAGCGCAAGCAATTTCTTTCCTCCAAGTCTCATGGTAGGCTCCACTGTGAATTCCATGACAGGCTATGAAAACTACTATCCCATTAGCCCAATTACCCACCCCACTTTTAAATCTTGAATGGCGTACCTGCCTCTTTCTTTTTAAGAGACTAAGCCTATTTAGAGCCTCCGTCATTATCAGCTTCCTCCTCTTTGTTTCCTGTTACTAAAGAAACCACCCTTAGTTGTCTCCGTGAGATGCCCTTCTCAGTGCAAATGGCCTGGCTGTGAACGCTGCCAGTTTATATCCAAGTGGAACTTGCTTGGTATATCGTCACTTGTTCGGAGTGAATTCACCTTGAGACCCACAATTAACAGAGGGATTGGTGGTTTCCAGTCAGCTAGCAATAACCACAGAGGCATTTTTTAGACTTAGTAGACTTCTTGGATCATGCTCTGTAATGGCTCAGAACCTTCCCATGAGCTGGAGCTGGCCACAGTCATCATGCTGTGGAATCTGAATGTTGGCTTTGTTAGCATCTGTGAGACTAAACACTTTTTTTTATTTTGAGATAAGCTTATATTCACAGGGAGTTTTAAAGGTAATACGTGGAGGTCCTGTGTGCCCTTCATCTAGTTTTCGCCTCTCATATAACTATTGTGTAACACTAAAACAAGAAAATTGACATTGGTATATGTGTATGTATAGTTCAATGGCATTTTAATAAATGAGTAGATTTGTGTAACCATTACCACAATCAACATAAGAACATTTCCAACACCACAAAAGTCTCCTTTCTGCTATTCCTTTATAGTCACACCCACCTCCCTCCCTGCCATCCCAAATTCCTGGCACGACTCTGCTCTCCATCTTCATAATTTTGTCATTTTCAGAATGTTATATAAATGAAATTTATACAGAATGTTTCCTTTTGAGATTGGCTTTCAACCCCCGCTCAGCCTAATGTCCTTGAGATCCATCCAAGTTGTTGTGTATGTCATTAGTCTATTCCTTTTTAATACTGATAAAATATTTCCGTGTTGAATAACATTTTGGTTATTTTCAGTATTGGAGTACTGTGGACAAAGTTGCTACGAACATTTATATACAAGTTTTTGGATGAGCATAAGTTTTCATTTATCTGGAATAAATGCCCATATGTGCAGCTGCTCAGGTGTATGATAAATATATATATAGTTTTGTAAGAAACTGTCAAATCTCTTTTTTTTTTTTGAATAGCTGTATCATTTTACCTTCCCACCAGCAATGTATGACAGTATGACAGAGCTAGTTGCTCGGCATCCTCACCAACATTTGTTGTTACTTTTTTTTTTTTTTAATTTAGCTGCCCTGTTAGGTGTGTGAAGTCCCTGGGTAGTGCAAATGGTTAATGTACCAGCTACTAACTGAAAGGTTAAATTCAAGTCCACCCAGAGGTGTCTTGGGAAATTGAAAACCCTATAGAGCACAGTTCTATTCTGACACATTTGGGGTTGCCATGAGTAGGAATTAACACCATGACAACTAGACATTAAGTGTGTAGTGATATCTTATTGTTGTATTAATTTTGAATCAAAGGACGGCCTATGGATGTCTTGGGTGGTCTGTCAGGTGCAGCACGGAGAAGTGAAACTCACGCAGGAATGACAGAAAACAATAGTAGGAGATTTCAACACAACACTCTCGGTAAAGGAAAAAAAAAACCCTAGAAAAAAACTCAACAAAGATACGGAAGATCTAAAGGCCAAAATCAACCAACTTACCCTCATAGACATACATAGAACACTCCACTCAACAGCAGCAAAGTATACATTCTTTTCCAACACGCATGGAACATTCTCCAGAATATACCACATTTTAGGCCACAAAGCAACCCTCAATAAAATCTAAAACATTGAAATAATACAAAGCATGCTCTCCAATCACAAAACAATAAAAGTAGAAATCAATGACATATACACCAAAGAAAGAAAATCAAATACATGAAAACCAAATAACACCTCGCTTAAAAATGACTGAGTAATAGAAGAAATCAAAGAGGGAATTACAAAAAAAAAATCCTAGTATCAAATAAGAATGAAAATATGTCATACCAAAAACCAAACCCGCTGCCTTCTAGTCAATTCTGACTCATAGTGACTGTACAGGACAGAGTAGAACTGCTCCAAAGGGCTTCTAAGTGTTTCCAAGGAGCGGCTGGTGGATTCTAAGTGCCAACCTTTTGGTTAGCAGCCGAGCTCTTGACCACTGCGCCAGCACTAAATTACCTTCTCCCTCCCACTAAATTACCCTAGGAGTGCTAAGCTTATGGTTCTTCCAGCAATTACTCAGCGCTTCTTCAGAATTTCTGTGTGCCATATTTTTACTCAAATACTGTGCCTGTTCTGTTTCTCTGCCAACTGTGCCCTCCTCCTAAGAAGTATTTTTGTAAGTGTGCTATGCTAATTTTTTTAGAGCAACATATAGATTGTGTGTCTCCACATCCCTGGGGAAAGGAGGATCTACTTTGATGCTCTGTTGCTAAACAGGTGTTCTGAGGGTGCTTGCAGCCTTCCCTAGTCTTTAATTGGCAAAAGTCTCCATTCTGATTTCAAATCCCCTAGTTAGATCTTAAAATCTTTTTACATGGTATATGAATTTGTTTAGGGCATGGCTCTCTAGCCCTTTTTATTGTCTTTTTTTACTCGGAAAGTTTTAAGTCTCTGAGGGCAGGTTGAAAATTCAGTTTATTAATTACAGTTACCCAGTTCTATGAGTCTCTTTTATTTGGTGCATTTTTTTTCTTTTTTACTCTTTCTCCACAACTCTCCTAGGATGAGGTGGGCTGGAACTTGCCCTCTCCATTTGAGACACTAAGCTTCCTCATTCTTCTGACTGCCAAGCTACTGATACGAAGTCCCTGAGACAGCGGATCACCAACAAAAGCCAAGATTATTGCCTGTTCTCTGCTCTTAGGGAGTGGAACTCACTGATTGTATCGGTGGCTCACCATCCACCTCTTTTCAGGGCGATCTCTATTTAGGAGACATGGCCCCATATTCATAGGTTCTCGGTCATTGCAGTAGGTGTTGGGGTACTTGGTTTCCCCTGTGACAGAGAGAAAAGTTAAATAAATAAATCTTACCTTGTTGTTGCTTCATTTCTCTTCCAGTTCACAGCTTGTTGTTTTAAATTTTTTTGGTTGATTTCAAGGATTCTATATTGATGATCCTGCCTCCTAGTTAATGCTATTTTGATGGGGTTTATTTTCCTATGATTGCAGAGGGGGATTTCAGACAAGCCTCTGCTCACGTTGCCATATTGGGAACAACCCAGGACATTGCTTTAAAACAAGGAATTACATGGATTCTGGTTCAATGATGAATCTTTCACGTTTCTCCTGGAACCCTCTATAGGAAGAGTCCTTCAACCATTGGGTATCTAGTCTTAGGTGATAATTATCTGAGCTTCCTTATTTGTATGTAATTATTGTGGAAGACTTAAGCAAAGCTAACACAGTGTTATGGATTGAATTGGGTGGCACATATGGTTTAGTGCGGAGACGAACCGAGAGATAGGTGGTTTGAATCTACCCAGAGGTGCCTTGGAACAATGGCCTGGTGATCTACTTCTGAAAGATCACAGGCACTGAAACCCCTGACACTCGTGGAGCCACCATGAGTCAAAATGGACTAAAAGACAACTGGTTTACGCTACAAAGAGCTATAAGGAAGTGAACTACACGGTATAGACTTAGTTGCTGTGATCCACCCCTTTGTCCTGGCAATAATTCTTAGACAGGTGGAATGTTTTCTGAGCCAAGAGGCCACCCAAGATATGTCTCTTGTTTTTATTAAGTGCCAATGAGTTGGTTGACTCATAGTGACCCTGTAGGACAGAGTAGAACTACCCCATATGGTTTCCAAGGAGCACCTGGTGAATTCAAACTGCTAACCTTTTGGTTAGTAGCCGAGCTCTTAACCACTGTACCACCAGGGCTCCAAGACATGTCTAGTAAAGGGTATATGGTGAACAAAATAGACATGAGCCATGTCTTTTGGAGTTCACAGATTAGTGGGTGGAGGTAGACATTAGACACACCATCATAATGCTATGTAAGTTTAATTATGGTGTAATACAGTGGATTACGGAAACACAGATCAGGAACATTTAACCAAACTTAAGGAAATCAAGGAAGGCTTCTCAGCAGAAGTGTCACTGAAACTGAAACATGAAGTCTGAGTAGATGTTGAAACATGGACAGATCGAATATTCCAAACAGAAGGGAAGCATGAAGGAAGTCCTAGGGGACAGAGGGATAGTGGTGTACTCAAGAGAGAAAGGGACAATGAAGTATTCAAAAGAAATGATGGTGCATTCAAGTGACCAAGAAAAGGAAATTGTCCCTAAAGCTTTGTGTGTGTGTCTGTGTATGTGTCTGTGTGTGTGTGTGTCTGTGTGTGTGTGTGTATATGTGTCTGTGTATATATGTGTGTCTGTGTATGTGTCTGTGTGTACACCTAGTGAGTGTGTGTATGTATGTGTGTGTCTGTGTATGTGTGTGTGTCTGTGTATGTCTGTGAGTGTCTGTGAATGTGTATGTATGTGTGTGTCTGTGTATATATGCGTGTGTGTCTGTGTATATGTGTGTGTGTTTGTGTATGTGTCTGTGTATATATGTGTGTGTCTGTTATGTCTGTGTGTCTGTGTGTCTGTCTAGTGAGTGTGCGTGTATATGTGTGTGTCTGTGTATATGCGTCTGTGTGTCTCTGTGTGTGTTTGTGTATATGTCTGTGTATGTGTCTGTGTGTATGTCTAGTGAGTGTGTGTGTCTGCATGTCTGGTGTTTGTGAGTGTGTATGTATGTGTGTGTCTGTGTATGTTAGTGTGTGTGCCTGTGTATACGTGTGTGTGTCTGTGTGTATGCCTGTGAATGTGTATGTCTGTGTCTGTGCATGTGTATCTGTCTGCATGTGTATGTGTGTCTGTGTGTGTGTGTGTCATGTCTGTGTATGTGACTGTGTGTGAGAGAGAGAAGGGTTTGGAAATGGCAAGTATAGAGTCTCGAAACATAAGCAGAAGGAATAGGATGAAAGGTCTTGTACATTGTTGTAATAAGCATGGCCTTTGTGTTTTGTTTTTTTATTATAATTTTTATTGTGCTTTAAGTGAAAGTTTACAAATCAAGTCAGCCTCTCACACAAATACCCATGTACACCTTGCTACATGCTCCCAGTTACTCTTCCCCTAATGAGACAGCCCGCTCTCTCCCTCCACCCTTTCTTTTTGTGTCCATTTCACCAGCTTCTAACCCCCTCCACCCTCTCATTGGCCTTGTTTTAATAGCAGCAGGGAGCCTCTGAGAAGTGTGCGTGTGTTAAAAATACATATAACAAGATGTTTGCACTTTCAACATTTTTACGTGTATAATTCAGTGACATTAATTGTGTTCATCACATGACTCTGTAAAGTTTTAATCAGGACAGCGACAGGATCACTTGGGATTAATGAAATGACATCTATCCCTTTATTTTACCTTCTCAATTCTTCCACATCCTAGAACTCCTTTTGTCTGGCTAAAAATCCTGGGGCTTAAAGATAATTGATTTGGCTAAGTCACCAATAACTGTCAGTGTTGTGGTCGGTTTTAAAAATAACCAGTGGCTCAGAAAGTTTGAATAAAATATTAGCATAATAAGGCCACAAACACTAAGCTTGATGGCCTTTTATGTCTTTGCATAGGTTCAGGTTTTTATAGATAAAACCGGCTATGTCTCAGAAAGGATATCCTTTCCTCTACCCTTCACGGAAATGAGAGTACATTCTCCCTCATCTGTACAGCCAGAAGACAATTAAGGAAATATTTACAATTCTCTCATCTACTAAGTACCGAGTCAGCATAAAACGAGCTGAAGCAAGTTACTGAGAGGTACTGGACCTGTAGGTGGTATACTAAGGGGCTTAGTAACCAGGATCTTATTATGCTGTAAAGAGGGGTGGTGCCAGAATGAGGAAAGGGCAGGCACACTGGGCAGGGAAGGACTTCAAGGAAGACAACTGAAACAAGAGGCAGAGAGAATACGAAGAATTAAGAGTTGATGGAATCTTCTTCACATAAGGTAACCCCTCAGGTCTGGACATGTGAATTCTCATAGGAAGACTGGTAAGTCCAGATTCCAACTTTTAGATCATTTTAAGGCAATTTGCAGAAACTGGCAAAGAAAAAAATTAAACATTATTTGTGTAGGTATTTAGTCTGAAGAAGACAAGTGAGAAGTCATTGGTGTCTGGAATGGAAATGACTGACCCTCTTCCAAGGCTGCCACATAGCATTAAACTGTACCCAAATCATGTTGTTCTGGACAATGAGAAACCTTAGCTTCTTTTCCATCTGAAAAACCTGTAAGGCTATCCCCAGAATTTTCACCTCCAGGGTAAAAGTAGTGACATATTAAGGGGAAGCATGAAGGATTCTCCCCCTAAGTTATAAAAATCATTCTGGCTAGAGTGCAGAAAAAGGATTGGGTGGTAGTAACTAAGGAGTTAAGGAAGCCACATGTAAGCTGTTGCAATAATCCAGTGAAGAGAAAAAGCTGGCAATTAGGATAGTAGCAGAGAGATAAAGAAAAAGTGAAGGATATGTAGAACCGGAGGAATGAGAACTTGCTCGCAACTAGTTACCAGGGACCAGGAAAGATACAGAGCTAAAGATGGCACCAACTTTTCTGCCTTGCATAAGAGGATGAATACTTGTGTCTTTTATTGTAAAATGGTACATAGAAAAGCAGATACAAAGATGGGAAGATAATTTAAAAGTTCAGTTTGTAATATGTTGAGTTGATATTTATATTGGATATTCAGGAAATAATGTCCCTCAAGCAGGCATTATATTTGTATATTTATTTTATTTCAGGCTTCATCCTGGAAAGAATTTTGGGTGATCCAGAAGGCATTCATATGCATGGTTACAATTTCAGGTTCCCAATGTGATTGGAGATGAAAATGCGAGAATCAGCCTGGTTGAACCCTGGGTAGAGATGGTTGTGCAGAGCAAGTACACAATGTGAGGAGTGGGGACTTGGAAAGTAGACATAGAATAAACAAGCAGATGAAGAGGGCCCCAATACAGAGACATAAGAAAACAAACCTACAGAGGCACTGGGAAACAGTGATGTCAAATAAGCTAAGAAAGGACAAAGTCAAATGCCACACACAGATCTAAATAGTGACATAAAACTATTCATTGAGTTTAGCAATAATAAGGCAAAAGGAAGTGGGATCCTTATAACAATGGTTAGTAAGAAGAATTTAAAAAACAGAGGCAGAGGTGTCCTAAAATAAGTTATAAATGGAAGGAGTGGTGGATGGAAATAGCTGGAAGGGGATGGGAGGCAAGGGGAAATGAATGTGAATGAGTGAGTGTGTGTGGGTGTGTGTTTGTGTACGAGTGCACGTAGGCACTTGGAATAAATGCAAAGGTCTTATGTTTGAATCCTTGCTTTACCACTTATCAGTGACATTGTGGCTTAAGTACTTCACTTAAATTCTCTTATTCATAATGTTGTCATAAGTAAAAATTAATAGGACAATAGCTACCTTACTATGATATTCATAGGCATAACCTAATTTTTTCTCAAATTCTCCAGCCTTCTAGATTCTTTCAGATCTGATAAAATACGCAGTTGCCTACTATTTCTGAGGCAGACCTTGTTACAATTCTTTTAAATCACTGAGACAAAGGTATCAGGTAAGCAAGGGTTAGAGGCCATATAAAGGTACTTTATTTTCTGTTGATTCTCTTGAAAATGCAGTGCCAGGAAACTCATTCCAGCATTCAGTCATTCAACAAATATTTATTGATTTTTCGCTGTGTGCCAGGTACTTCTCTAGGAGCCTTGACTATGCCAAATTATCAAAACACATAAAAATGGGTGCCTGCCCTGGCCATCTAGGATGCATCAATTGGTCTCAACCCACCTGGAGCAAAGAAGAATGAAGAACACCAAAGATACAAAGTAATTATGAGCCTAAGAGACAGAAAGGGCCACATAAATCAGAGACTACATCAGCCTGGGACCAGAAGAATTAGATGGTGCCTGGCTATAACCGATGACTGCCCTGACAGGGAACACCACAGAGAACCCCTGAGGGAGCAGGAGAGCAGTGGGATGCAGACTTCAAATTCTTGTAAAAAGGCCAGACTTAATGGTCTGATTGAGACTAGAAGGATCCCAGAGGTCATGGTCCCCAGACCTTCTGTTGGCCCAGAACAGGAACCATTCCCAAAGCCAACTCTTCAGACAGGGGTTGGACTGGACTATGGGATAGAAAATAATACTGGTGAGGAGTGAGGTTCTTGTATCAAGTAGACACATGAGACCATGTGAGCGGCTCCTGTCTGAATGGGAGATGAGAGAGCAGAGAGGGTCAGAAGCTGGCTGAATGGACACGAAAATAGAGAGTGGAGGGAAGCATTGTGCTGTCTCATTAGGGGGAGAGCAACTAGGAGTGTATAGCAAGGTGTATATAAGTTTTTGTATGAGAGACTGACTTGATTTGTAAACTTTCACTTAAAGAACAATAAAAGTAAAAAAAAAAAGAGAAAAAATGGGTGCCTGCATGGATCTTACATCTTAGTGGAAGGGTCAAAGAATTAACAATAAACATAAGAAATTAAATTACACAATATGTTAGAAAGTAATAATGTGGTATAGAGGAGTATGAAGATGAATTCAGTCAAAGTTTCCAGAAGATGATAAGGGCTACGATTTTGTGTAGGGGAGCAAGATAGGCTTTAAGGAGACTGATTTATTTGAGCAAACACCCCAAGAAGTGATGGAGCTAGAAATATGTTCCCAGCAGAAGGAAAGCCATTGTAAATATCCTAAGACCAAACCATGTTCCTTGTTCAAGGAATAGCAAGGTGGTTATTGTGACTGAAGCGGTATAAGGAGGGGGCAGTGGTAGGAGATAAATTAAGGACTTTGTTATAAGCCACTTTAAGAATTTTGGTGCATGGGTGATATAGGTAACTGTTGGCCAATTTTGACCAGAGGAGTAATATAATATGTTGTTGTTATTGTTTGGTGCCTTCAGGTTAGTTCAGACTCATACTGACCTCACATACAACAGAAGGAAACACCACCCAGTCTTGCACCATCTTCACAATCGTTGCTGTGGTTGAGACATTGTTGCAGCTACTGTGTCAATCCATCTCGATGAGAGTCTTCCTCTTTTTCACTGATCCTCTACTTTACCAAGTATGATGTCCTTATCCAGGGAGGGGTTCCTCCTGATAACATGTCCAAAAGTACGTGAAGCAAAGTCTTGCCATTTGTACTTCAAAGGAGCATTCTGGCTATACTTCTTCCAAGACAGATTTGTTTGTTCCTCTGGGAGTTCATGGTATATTAATATTCTTTGCGAACACCATAATCCAAATGCATCAACTCTTCTTCGGTCTTCCTTATTTATTGTCCAGCTTTCACATGCACATGAGGCAATTGAAAATACCATGGCTTGGGCCAGGTACACTTTATTCCTCAAAGTGACATCTTTGCTTTTTAATAACATAATACAATATAGCATAATATAATATAATGACTTAGGTTTTAAATGAATTACTACGGTTGCTCCAATGGTAACAGGGCATTAATGGGTGAAAAGTGACTGCAATGATCCAGGCTAGAAATAATGGTGGCTTGCACCAGAATGGCAGAAGTGGAGGTGCTGGGAAGTGGTTGATATAATTTAATGTAGAGCCAACAGGATTTCATGAAAGATTGTATATGTGGTACAAGTGAAAGACAAATTTCCCTAGCAACTCGAAGAATAGAGTTACCACCAAGTGAGATTGAGAAGGTTCTTGCTGGTTGAACAGGTTTTTTTTTTTTAAGAGGACGATGGGAGTTAAAGTGTTCTTTTTTCAACTTCTTAAGTATCAGACATCTATTTAGACACACAAATAGAAATGATGAGTGGATAGCTGGATATAGAAGTTTGAAATTTAAGATGAAGTTTTGTACTAAAGATATAAAGTTTGGAGTCATCAGTTTATAGATAATATTTAAAGCCTTAAGAATTGATGAACTTACCAAGGGAGCAGAGGACAAAGGGCTGATTCATGGAGGCACTTTACATTTAGAAGTCAAGCTAAAGAGGGGAATTCTTTGCATGAGGAGCATGGGGGGAGTGCAGGATTCTGGAAACCCAGTGAAGAAAGTTCATTGTTGAGGAGTACATAATGTGTTACCTGTTGTTGGTAGTACAGTCTGTTGAGGATTAATATTAATCATTTGATTTAGAAAGATGATGGTCATCCATGGCCTTGATTAGAGCAATTTTGATGGAATAGAGGTAATGAAGACCAGGGTGGAATGGCTTTAAGAGAGAACAAAAAACGTTGAATTATTGGGGACAGTGAATAAGTATAAACAACTTTAAAAAACTTTTTTTAAAGTTTTGCTGCAGAGATAATCAAAGAAATGGAACAGTAGCAGGTAGTAGAATTATGATCAAGAGAGTTTTTTTTTTCTCCCGGAGATAATAAACAGCATGATTTAACGTTCATGAGAATGTTTCAATTAAGTGATAAATTAATGATATGTACAAAGAGAGGAGAATTGCTGAAGGGTATCATTGAATATGCAAGAAGGGATGAAATCTAATGCATAAGTGAAGGACTGAAATTCAATCAAAATTTTGACAATTTACCTATGGCATCATGGTGTGATCTGGGACCCCTGAGTATCCTTGAATGAACCTTCTCCTCTAATTGATCTGCCTTTTTTTTTTTTTTGGTTATAAATCATGCTTTTTAAAATTCCTCAAAGTTAGTCATTGTGCTATGTTCAATCTCCTTTAATTCTCTTATTTGGTTTGTCTATATACATGCACGTCAAATATTCACATTTAAGCCTTAGTCTACCTCCTCCAAAGACACCATTTCATTAGGGTAAATATTCTCCTTGTTCTTCATCACTCTGGCCTTATCTTACACCAGGGACCCCTTTTAACTTCTCTCTGGGAGTCAGGCCTCTCACCTAATTGCAGTTCCTCAAAAACACTGTAAGGAGCCTGGATGGTACAAACCTTAGGCTGCTAACCTCAAGGATGGAGGTTCAAACCCACCTAACTGCTCCATGGAAGAAAGGCCTGGCAAGCTGCTTCCATAAAGATTACAGCCAAAAAAACCCCTATGGAAGAGTTCTACTCTGTAACACGTGGGGTCGTCATGAGTCAGAATCAACTCAATGGTAAGTGCTTCTTTGTTTGTTGTTTTTCCTTCAGCCACAGAGATTTTGTACATACTGCTCTTACTCCAGCTAGTATCTTTGTATTCCTCCTATCTCTAGATAATTGAGATTTTCTTTAGAAACTTTTCCTGAACTCTGTGTTGAAGAGGACAATCCTGCTCACAGTTTACTTCTGTAGCATCATAAGTCTCTCCTTCAGGGATTCTTCCATGGCTAGGTGGGTATGGAGCTTTCCAGTTACAGTCTTGGTTTTCCCATCCAGGTGAGGTGCTACCCATTATCTTCAATAAGCCTGATTATTTTTTCTTTGTAGGTAGTTTGTTATTTCTGTTAGGAAATATACCTAGGTATGTTTCCCTTCACTTCAATACATATTTGAGCTTGATAAACCGTTCATAAATTTATGCACTTTTTTCCTGTTCAACTCTGGGAAGTTTATTTAATTATGGAACACTCCCAATTCCTTGCAGTAATTCTGTTGTTTTATGGTTAGGCATTACAGATCTATTTTCCAAGTCCCTTAACTTGTCTTCACTCTCTCTCTCTCTTTCTCTCCTTCCCTCCCTCCCTTCCATTGCTCTGTACTTCATAATTTTGTTTTCCATTTGCTTTTTTGGGAACACAAATTTAGAACTCACTAACTTTACTTTTGTATAAAGATGTGTGTTTCAGAAAAGAGTTATGAAACAGAGCTCTGTAATTTTGTAAACATATTTTGTGTATCTGAGTTGAAAGTGAGCATCTGAGCTCTTAGTAGAGTCAGGAAGCCAGGTACACTTGAAGATGTGGTGAGTACTTACCGTAGTGGCAGGTGGTCCTGGTCAACCCATGGAGCAGAATCAAAAAATTTGAAGTTACATAACATATGTTCTAAAGAGTTAGAGATCTACTACGGCACTGAAGAAGGTTGTGGTCAAGACCCCAGTATAAGAAGGAAACGCAGAAACATGAGCCAGAAGTTACCACAGATGTTGGTAGAGATGGCTGAGAGGCAGAGGAGTTGAGAAACTTTCATACAGGCTTACAGAGTACGGAACAATCCTGGTACAGTGCAGGAATAAAAGTTACCCAGAATTAGATCACTTTCAAAGGGATAAAAGCCAAGTTTCAAGTTATCTTCAAATTGAATTAAGATGACTAGTCATGGCTGGCCTTACTTGGCTCTGGTCCACATGGTGTCTCACCTTCTAGCATGTAGCCCCGACTTGGCCTACTGGCAGAAGCAAATTTCCAAAAGAGCAAGTGTAAGCTATAGTGTCTCTTGAGGCCTATAATCAGAATTGGCACAAACAGGTATTTGATGTTTTTGATGCCACTGTAGACGGTATCATTTTGCGACTGTTATTTGTGAATTGTTAGTATATAAAAATATAGTTTATTATTGTTCATTGTGGCAAAGTTCAGCAACCTTGCAAAATTCACTTATTAATTCTATTACTTTATAAATTCCTTTGCATTTCTACGCACACGATCATTTTTTTCTGTGAATACTGACAATTTAATTTCTTCTTTCTTTATATGTACGCAGTTTATTTATCTTTATTGCTTATTGTCATGACCGGTGCTGTCAAGTCAGTTCCGACTCATAGCAACCCTATAACCCATTGCCGTCGAGTCGATTTCAACTCATAGCGACCCTATAAAACAGAGCAGAACTGCCGCACAACCCTATATACAACAGAATAAAATATTGCTTAGTTCTGCACCATCCTCACAGTCGTTGCTATGCTTGAGCCCATCATTGCAGCCACTGTGTCAATCCATCTCAATTGTCATGACTAATACACATGCAATACCATGTTAATGAGAAGAAATGATAAGGGAAAGCATTACCTCATTCCAGATCTAAGCATGAAAGATTTCAATCTTTTATTTTTAAGCATCAAGCAATCATTTGGGAAATAGTTATCAAATTGAGGATTTTTTCATTTATTTCCTAATTTTTTAATGGTATTGCTTTATTTAAAATCCATTTTCTATATCTATTGAGAACGTCATGATTTTGTCCATTATAACATAATATGATGTGTTCATTAATTGATTTCCAAATGTGAATTCCTTCTTTCATTCCTAAAATACACTGCACTAGTTTGTGATGCAGTATTTTCTTCATATATATGAGATTCCATTTTATAATATTCTGTTTATGATTTGTCTATTGATTTTTCTAGAGATGCTAATCTTTATCTTCCTTTTCTTTTAATGTCCTTGTCAGGTTTTGTTATCAATGTTATACTAGCTTTATAAAATGGGCTAGGAAAAAAAGTTTACTCGATCTATCCTCTGGAAGAGTTTTCATTAGGTTGCTGTTAAAATCTTTAATTATTTGGAAGAATTCAACAGTGAAGTATTTTTCCATGGTAAGAATCATAACTAAATCAATTTTTGTAATAGATTTTGGACTGCTTAGATTGTTCATTTATTATGTCACTTTTGGAAAACTATTTTTGGAGGAACTTGCCCTATACAATTTGTCAAAGTATTGGTGAAAAACTATTTATAATTACCATTCATCTTTTTAATGTCACTTGGATTTTTAATAATAACTATTTAAATTTTCATATCTCCATGGAAAAACCAATAGTACATGTGCAGTACACCCCTTCAAGGCCCTCCCATTTCCAGAATTTTAGCTTCTATAGCTGTTGTTGCTTCCACACTCTATGATGCCACTCAAAATAATACTTTTGTAATTTAACCAGATTTTCTTAGGTGAGCTTCAGCGTGTTCACGAGTCCTGCCATAAAGCAGAAAAGGAAGGCATCTTGTTATTATTATTATATAAATTAATCCATGTTTGTTGGCCTTTACAAGTTATAAGATCTCATATTATATTCTATAATGTCTTCACTTTATCTGAATGGTGGGGAAAATTATGTACATTTAAGGCAGTTGCAGACACTGGAGCAGGCAAATTTTGGAGAAAATGGCTTGATTTAAAAAAAAATTTGTGATATATACAATAAAAATATATATATAATATATGTGTATATATATAATTTTCCATTGTAAAAAAATTAAGTGTACAATTCAGTGGCAGTAATTAGATGCACAGTGTTATACAACCATCACCGCTATCTCTGTCCAAATCTTTTTCAACACCCTAAACAGAAACTCTGTAACCATTAAGCAGTAACTCCACATTTCCCTCCACAGCCATGTTCCTGGTAACCTCTAATAGGTTTTCTGTCTCTATGAACTCACTTATTCTAGATGCTTCATACAAGAGGCATCATGCAACATTTGTCCTTTTGTGTCTGAGCTTATTTCACTTAGCATAATATTTTTCAAGTTCATACATGTTGTAGGGTGTATCAGAACTTCATTCCTTTCTGTGGCTGAATTATATTCCAATGTATATACATACAAGGAGCCCTGGTGACACAGTGGCTAAAGCTCTCTTGGCTGCTAATGGGAAAGTTTAGTGGTTCATTCCATGGGAAAATGATGTGCAGTCTGCTTCCATAAAAATTACAGCATTGGAAACTCTATGGGGCAGCTCTGGTCTGTCCTGTCACTATGGGTCGGAATTCACTTGACAGCAATGGGTTTGTTTTTATTTTTGTTTTGGTACGTGCATACTGAATTTTGTTTATTCATCTGTGGATGGACACTTGGGTTGCTTCCATCTTCTGGCTATTGTGAATAATGCTCCACTGAGCATTGCATACAAGTTTCTGTTTGAGTCTGTGTTTTCAATTATTCTGTGTTTATACTTAGGAGTGGAATTGCTGGGTCATAATTTTATGTTTAGCTTTTTGAGGAACTTCCAAACTGTTTCCACAGTGTCTGCACCCTTTTACATTCAAACCAACAATGGACAAGGATTCCAGTTTCTCCATACTCTCACACACACTTGTTATTTCCAATTTTTTGATAATAGCCATTCTCTTTGGGTGTGAAGTCGTATCTCATTGTGATTTTTATTTGCATTTCACAATAACTAAAAAGGCATGTATTTTACGTGCTTTTTGACCACTTATGTATTTTCTTTGGAGAAATATCTATTCAGGTTATTTGCCCATTTTTTAAATTAAGTTGTTATTCCTTTTGTTCTGGAATTGTAGTTCTTTATATATTCTGTATATTAAACCCTTTCCAGGTATATAATTTGCAAATATTTCCTTCCATTCTGTAGGTTGTCTTTTTACTTTCTTAATAATGTCTTTTGAGGCAAACCAGTTCTTAGTTTTGATGACATCTAATTTATCTATGTTTTGTTGTACTTTCTTGTGTTTTGAGTGCCTAAGAATCAATTGCTAAATTGAACACCTATATTTTCATCGAAGAGTTTTATGGTTTTGACTCTTATGTTCAGGTCATTAAACTATTTTGAGTTAATTTTTTAAATGGTGTGAGGTAGGGTCCCAACTCATTCTTTTGTATGTGGAAATCCAGTTGTCCCAGCGCCATTTGTTGAAGAGATTGTTCTTTCCCAACTGAGTAGACTTGGCACCCTTCTCAAAAATCAATTGACCATAGATACACGTGTTATATATAGATTCTCAATTGTATACCATTTATTTGTTTGTCTATCCATATACTGTATCTTGCTGTTGTGATTACTACATTAAAAAGTTTTCAAACCTGGAAACGTGGGTACTCCAACTTTGTTCTTTTTAAGATTGTCTTGTTGATTTGGGGCCCTTGAAATTCCATACAAATTTAAGAATTGGCTTTTCCATTTCTGTAGAAAATGTTGTTGGAATGTTTCCAGCATTAAACTTATAGATTGCAATATTAAATCTTCCAATTCATGAACATGGGATGACTTTCCAAGTTTAGTTTTTTTTTTTTTTAAACTTCTTTCAGCAATATTTTGTAGTTTTTAGTATACAAGTCTTTTACTTCCTTGGTTAAATTTAATCTTAGGCATTTTATTCTTTTACATGATATTATAAATTGATTTGCTTTCTCAATTTCCTTTTCACATTTTTCATTGTAAGCATGTAGAAATACAATTGACGTGTGTGCGTTGAACCCTACAACTTTGCTGAATTCATTTATTAGTCTAGTAACTTTTTTGTGGATTTGTTGAGATTTACTATACTTAGGATCATGTCACCTATGAATGAATATAGTTTTTACTTCCTTTCTTCCAATTCTGATACTCTCCTCCCCCCTTTTTTTCTTGCCTTAACTGCTCTTACTAGAACTTCCATTAATGTTAAGTAGAACTGACAAAAGTAAGCATTCTTTCCTTGTTCCTGATCTTAGGGAGAAGGTGTTCAGTCTTTCACCACTGTGTGATGTTAGCTGTGTGTTTTTCATAAATCCCTTTATTATGTTGAGGATGTTCCATTAGTATTTTTATTTAAAATAAAATTTATAAATAGTGTAGTTCCCAGACCTTAAAATTTTGGTTAATGTATAAATCTATGCAGTGATGTGATGGCAGACCAGATATTGAAGACAAAAAAAAAAAATCAGCCCTGATTTCTACTCTTTGACCATTTTTGTTGCATAACTACTCCTGTCCTGGTCAATTTCAAGCCACCGATGTGTTGTTGGAGCCCTGGTGGTGCAGTGGTGTGCTAACCAAAAGATAGGCAGTTCCAATTCACCAGCTGCTTCTTGGTAACTCTATGCGGCAGTTCTACTCTGTCCTATAGGGTTGCTATGAGTCGGAGTCAACTTGATGGTAACGGATTTGGTTTTTGTTTTTAATGTGTTGCTATTGAATACAGAGCTGGGAAGAGATATGCACAGTTGGCTCTCGCAGGCAATTAGAGCCAACTCCAGCACATGACTACACCTAAGCAACCAACATTCAAGTCAAAATATGTAACATTTCCATCATGCAAGAATGTTCTCTCGTGTCCCTTTTCAGTCATCCCCCAATCCATAGGTAACCAATATTCATGATAATTTAAGTTTGCCTGTTCTTCAACTTTTTTAAATGGAATCATACAGTAGGTCTTTTTAACTCTCTGGGTAATTTTGCAAAGCATATTATTTTTTGTTTAAATTTCGCTGTGTCTTTTTTCAGTTATTTTCCCAAATAAAATACTTATAATTTTTGCTATTTTTTCAGAAAACTAAGACTTTTTTTATAAGATTCAAAATATAACAGCTTCAAAAGTCATGTTTTTAGTTGAAATATATAACATGATAATCCCATATCTATTAAAATTTTGGGAACATGGGGTTAATATGACTCTTGCCTAAGTCATTATACCAGTTGGAATAATAAGTTCCAAAGAGTTTACTCCAAGAATATCAGAGGCACAGATTCTTTAGTCGAAGCATCATGTTCATCGAAGTTTCCCAAATACTCAGGATCCTTCTTTTATACTGTATCTAGATTTCATTTGGTCCCCTTCATCTAGATTTCATACGATAGTCACAACAATCCTGCAAATAAGGTGTTATTATCCCCACTTCCTCTCAGATGAGTAACGTTTAAGTAACTTACTCAAGCCAGTAAATGAGGAGACCTTTGGACAGTCCAGCATCTCCTCTTCCTCTTATGGAACTGTCTGCATAAATGGTACTGTTAAAAATATAAGCAGATATACAGCTAATAGTAATATATATAATATATAATATATATATAACATATATATATTATATATATATATATATATATATATATATATATATATATATGGCATACCTAGTGAAGAACAATATAGCTTGGGAAAAAAAAAATCTCCAAACTGCCCAGGCCCACCCTAAATGCCACTTCTTGAGAAGATCTGTCCCAACTGCTCTAGCCCACTATACTGTCCTGATTTGGGGGGCATCTGCTTTTTCCAATCACAGAATCTCAGAGAACATACCATGTGTCCCAATTCTCTAGTTGTTTGAATAATCTAAGCCCTTTTCCGTATTGAGATTCTGAATGTCTCCAAGCCTGGGTCATGGGCAAGACCTCAGTATATGTTCCTCTCAGTGCATAGCAGTATGATGGAACATTTGAGATCTCTCGACTGTTCTGATGATGACGAGAATGCACCTGGCAGATCTCCTACAGGGAGTTTAACCAACCAAGGGGCCCAGTTTCTGTGCTCTGAATTATATTGCTGCATTTGTGTCAAAGCCACGTTTCCCACATGCTGTTTCCAGCTAATGACTAAATGTGGCTACCCAAAAACCCAAACCAAACCCACTGCCGTCGAGTTGATTCTGACCCATAGCGACCCTATAGGACAGAGTAGAACTGCCCTGTAGAGTTTCCAAGGAGTGCCTGGCGGGTTCCAACTGCTGACCTTTGGTTAGCAGCCATAGCACTTAACCACTATGCCACCAGGGTTTCCAAACGTGGCTAGGGCTACTCAAAAGATCAGACAGGAAACTTAGAAGGCAGTGAGTTTATGTTAACAGAAGAGGAAAAACTCAGGAGATTGAGAATGGTTGCACAACGCAAAGAATGTAATCAATGTCACTGAATTGTACATGTAGAAACTGTTAAATTGGTGCATGTTTTGCTGTGTATATTCTCAGTAACAAAAATAAATAATTAACAAAAACATAAACGTGGCTAGGGCTCTTTCCGAGAGATGAGGGACTCTGATGGTCGCCGACTTTGGCTTGAGGACTTGTGGATGGCCTTGCTGAGCCTCCCTAGAATGCACAGCAGTATAGGATGTTCCACTCTACCTTCCTTCCCTCTGTCTTTTGCTCACAGTCATACTTGCACTGCAGTCTGAAGGCTCCCAGCCTTCCTGGCACCCTCCTTATTTTCTATCATATGCGTTTCCCCCAAATAAGATACTTGCATATTTAATCCTGTCTTAGTGTTTTCCTCGCAGACATAAACTATCACCCCTTGCTAAGCATGTGGGTGAGACCAGGGAACATGTGGGGAGAAATAAGCAAAGTCACAGTTAAGAGGCTGAACCATGACCCAGGAAACAAAGAAGCATAGCAAGGAGAATGCTGTAGTACAAATCTAAGGGACTAGGCATTCTACATGCAGTAGAACAAGTGGTCCTTTGATTATGAGAAGAAAAGGTGGCTAGGTAAGAACCTGAGTGTTCCCAGCAGCTCAGGTCTGTTCAATCCTTATTCTTGTGCCTGGCCTACAGACTATAAAAGAATAAAGGTTTTTCTACAAGCAGCTTCTTGTAGGAGAACCACCTACTCTAGATCAAAAGTGTAGGTAGCATGAGAGGGGCAGCTGATGTAAGCATTGTAGAACTAGACAAACTGTCCCCCCCAAAAAACAAATTGCCATCCAATATGTACTCATAGGAAACCCATGTGTTACAGAGTAGAACCGTTGCTCCACAGGGTTTTCTTGGCTGTAATCTTTACAGAAGCAGATTGTCAAGCCTTTCTACCACAGCACTGCTGAGTGGGTTCAAACCACTAACCTTTAGGCTGCTAATTGAGAAGAGTTTTCACCTCTCAGGCACCTGCGTCATTAATTGTATCTCTGTATTTGGTGAATTCTACCCGTGTGTGTGTATGCCCTTTTATCTTCTATTTTCTTCCTCATTTTCTTGACTAACTTTGAAAATATCTATATTTTATTTTAGTGAAAGTATACATAGCCAAAGAGACACCATTTGAACAATTTCTACATGTGCAATCCAGTGATATCGATTACATTCTTTAAGTCGTGCTGCCATTCTCACTATCCATTTCTGAATTATTCCACCACCATTATGTTAAACTCAGTGCTCCCTGTTTCCCATCCAAACTTGTGAGTTGCAATTGTCAGTTTGATCTCACATAGATAATTCTTTAAAAGAGCACAATGCACAAAAAAGATGCACTAAACCAATTAAGATAAGCTACTTTTTGGGGTCAAAGAAGACATCAGGGTATAGTTTTGGTTTAAAGTTTAAAGATTATCTTATGGCAATAGTTTTGGGGGTTCATCCAGCCACAACAGGTCCATTGAGAATTTGAAATTCTGTTCTACATTTTCTCCTTTTGATCAAGATTTGTCCATAGAATCTTTGATCAAAATGTTCAGTAATGGTAGAATCAGGCTTGTATTTAATATTTATTTAAAATATTATAATATTTTGATTTTCCATTTTATTTTTTGCTTTCCTTAGTCATGTGTGTATGTGCATTTTTAAAACTTATAGACTTGGAATATATATATATAAAACCCGTTGCTGATGACTTGATTCCAACTCATGGTGACCCTATTGGACAGGATGGGACTGCCCCAACTGCCCCACAGGGTTTCCAAGGAGCAGCTGGTGGATTTGAACCGCTGATCTTCTGGTTAGCAGCTGAGGTCTTAACCATTAAGCCACCATACCATGCCATGAACTAGGATATTGTTTAATCTGTGCTCAAAGGAAAATTCCCAATTTTAAATGCTAATATATATTTTCCAGGAATACATATAATTAAGTAGATATCCAAACCTGTGAATTGTAAAGAGGCCACTGCATGCATAGGTGCACAGTCACACACACACAAACCATATATACCATGTTTATATTACATATTACATAATCATACCACTGCACAACCAGGGTTCCTTAATGATCATGAATTATTTTATTTTTTCTGAGATGCTTGCATGGTTGTCTTTTATATATTAAGATAAAACATATTCTCATAATGTACCATTCTTGTTTTCCTGGAATATAACACTTTCCTTTCTGATGTGTTCTTTCTACTGTCATTTGTTAATTTTCATTTGATTTTACATCGATATTCATATATGAGATAGATCTGTAGTTATATTTGTACTACATGCATTGGCCATGTTTTGATACCAGTGTTATGTGCCATTGTGAAGGCATTCCTTTCTTCTGTTCCCTGGAATGATTTACATAGCACTGAACTGTATTTTATTTAAAGGTTTAAAACATGTCGGGGGCAAATGTCTTCTTATGCCTTTTGGGGGGAGTGGGAGTGAGTTCGTGTCTGACAAATGTCATTTTTTATTAAGTATTCATTTATTTAGGTCTACTTTATCTTCTGGATCGATGCTTTAGAATGTATAAACTGAAAATTTAAAAATCTTTTTTCAAGTGCATTGTCCTTAGTGTAACAATTCATTTTTAGTCTTTTTTTAAATCTATGATTACTTCCTACTTACTATTTCCTATTTTGTTTAATTGTACTTTCTCCCTTATTTGATTGATTAGGTTAATGGCTTATCTGCTTATGGATTTATTTTCCAAAGAAGCAGCCTTGGTATTTCCATTTTGATCCACAAATATAATTACTCTTTATAAATTCCTCTTATCTTGGTGTGTGTGTGTGTGTGTGTGTTACTGCACACCTATGCATGCAGTGGTCTCTTTACAATTTACAGGTTTGGATATCTACTTAATTATATGTATTCCTGGAAAATATATATTAGCATTTAAAATTGGGAATTTTCCTTTGAGCACAGATCAAGCAATATCCTAGTTCATGGCATGTTATGTGTAAATTTTTTATTATCATTATATTTTATCCTGCCAAATGATTTTTAATTCAACAAGTTATTTTTAAGAGGGATATTAAAAGACTTTTCAGATTATAGTGGCTTGTGTTCTTTTACTGACATCAGAGAATTTTGTCTACACTATTTCTAACTTCTCTATTTGAGATTTTTGTGATCAAATATATAATCAATTATTTTGTGAGTGTTCCATCAACACTGGCAAATGTGGTATGTATTTTCATGGTAAAAATTCTGCCACATATTAATTATTTGCACTTCGCTGGGTTATTTTCCAAACAACCCTTTTCTCAGTCCCACCCGAACCACATCCCACACTGAAGCTGTAGTTTAACACTATCTGTAAAAGCAGAAATCACACCCTTAAAATATTTACAAAAGCCCAAAATGTCAGAGCATATGGTCATCACTTGTGAACTGGAAATTTTTTCCTTTCAGTCAGTGAGATTCAGTAAATGAATTTAGTGATATATGAGCCATGAGACAAAGTCATTTCAATGTCTTAGAGGGAAAGGATCTCTAAACTTTCTTTAGTGACACGTGAGGCCCGAGAAACTCGGATTTGCTTCATCCAGGCTGTTTTAGTTGTGGTTAGAATGATAACCTTCTGTACGGACCCCATGGCTCAGTCACTGACTCCCCCTGGGGAGAGGGCCGGCACACACTCAGAATTAGTCACCAGATCAAATCTTTGTGTCACAAGAGCTCCTTTGTCTCTGACTGCAGCAGGAGCGGGGATGCATTGGGAACACTTTGCTCAGCCTTAGTAACGGTGGCGGTTTCTCTGTTGTTTGAGCTCTTTCTGAATAGACTGATGATAGAACAGGGAAATCTCTTTTTGTTTTGTTAGTTTTGCTTTTTTTAGCATCATCTTATTTTGTTTATTTTCCTCGTTTAGGCATCTGTCCCATATATGTAATGTGTTAGTACTTGCACTGTTGTTGCTTGCTATCCTCTAAGGGATTAAACAGCCTGATTTTAGTTTTAACCACATGATTTTTGCTGATAAAAAAATCACTTGGTAATTTTGAAATTATGCACACGAGGATAGTATGCCCCCTGGCTATGAAATTAATCATAAAACAATAATGTTACCTTAATACAAGTTCCAAAGAGCCCTTAAAAGAAAAGCTTTGTGGTGCATTAGTTCTTGTGGAAACTCTTCCCACGCACAAACATTTCAAACTCACTTTTATACACACCAATTTTAAACCACCACAGATGTTCCAAGCTTTGCTTACAGACTAAAAAGCGAAGTATTGAAGACTTAAGTAACTTGCTCGACCATAAAGCTGGTAAAGCAGAGTCGGGGCTCTAATTGTCCTTTATCGATCTCTCAGGCCACTTTATCTTCCACTAACACTTATCCCACTCTGTCTCCTGCATTTTATTATAATTTTCGAGCTCAAGATACCATTTGAATAAAAACGTGGTATTTCACCGTGGTATGTTAGGAAAAGTTTGCCAGCACATATTAGGGGAAAGTTCCCAAAACTTTCCAGGTTCAGCTTAAAAATCTTTACTTCTTGCAATTTTCCCTAATAGTGTAGCCACTACCCAGAGCTTGTTTTTTGTGCCTTTGGTGTCAGCACAGACCCTGAGTGTTTCCAATCTGGTTCTATTCTTTGTTGTTTGGTTTCTCTAAGCCTCTTTTCTCTGCATAACTAGGGGCAGGAACATGTTTGGTTTTCATTTAGAATCATTCTCTGAAGAGAGAAGGAATGCGGCAAAGACCCTAGAGAAGCCAGCTGAAGCACTTACCCAGAAAAACTAAGCATAGTAAGAAAAGGCAGTATAAACATATGGGAGGCTGCACCACGTTCTGAGCAGTGGGCTAAGAGAATCTAGCAGCCTACAGATTGAAGAGCCACAAGGCTCCTGCTTTCCGTCATTCCCAGAAGATGATTTATATCCAGCATTGTTCCACCTGGCTGACCCAATCACATTTAAAGTCCACATCTGCGTTAAACCTTCAGCAAGTCCAGATCACATATGTGGGCAAAAAAGGAAGTACGGTAAGTGCAATTACTCTGAAATCAGACCATCTGAGCTCCATTCCTTCTTTCACTGATTTATAGCTATGGGTCAGACCCTGGGCGAGTAACTTAACCCCTCCGTGCATTTACCTCATCAGGATAATAAGAAAAATTATAGCAAGTGCATCGTAAAGTTTCTTCTGATTAGTGTTTTGAAGTGTGGCTAGTACATAGCATAAGCTCTGCAAACGTGTCCTGCCTTTGTTGAAGAGTGAGAGAAGTGCATTCCGTAGTTGATGCATACAGCATTCTGTACAATTGTTAATTCTGTATTGTTCAAATATCTTACACCCTTTGTTTTCCTTTTATGCTTCTTTAGTCAGTTACTGAAAAAGATTTATTACAATTGTCCATTGAGGTTTTGGATTTTTCTATTTTTTTAATTATTTATATGTCTTAGGCTATGTTATTAAATGAATACAAAATTAGAAGCTATATATTCCTGGAAAACTGTAATTTTAATGTTTATATAGCATTCTTCATTTCTGTCCATGAATAACATTAACTTTGTCTTTGCATTTGGTTAACATTCTCCCATCCTATTACTTCCAGTGTTTCTGTATGCTTGTATTTGTGTAAACAACATAGTTTCATCCCAATTTTCATCAAGTATGATAATCTGACTTTTAGTTTTATACTGTTTTCAGTTAGCCTAATTAAGATATGTTATAAATTTTCTGTATTAGTATTGTATTTAGCTTTTTGTCCTAAACTTCATTCTTTTATCATTCCATTCCTGTATTCTGAACGATTTCAGTACTTTTTATTTTTCTACTTTCCTCTTTATAATCTTGTACTTATATTTTTAAAACTTTTGTCAAAAGTCCCTTGTTTGGAAAGGCTAGGGATAAAATATTGAACACAAAGAACTGCATGTCTGAGGTCATGACTGTGCTATTACAGAGGACAATGAGATGACACTAAACGCCACAGGGACATGCATTTCTAATTGCCAAAGTCATGCTTCGTATGTCCTTTAAGATCTGTGTCTGTCACATTTGGCCAACTTCACTTGAATTGTTTCATTAGATGCTAATAACTGACACCTGTACGGTACAGAAGGACTATTCACACACTTTGCACTCACACAATAGCCAATCCTGTTGCTCTTTGTTCTTCAGCTTACAGCTCTGCATTTATTTTATTATGTAAACACAATTATGTTCACATGTATGTTCTTGAATATATATTTCAAATACACTACTTTCATACAGACATACATGCAGACATATATATATTTCTTAAAGATATACTTTCTAATATAAATAATTTTCACTTCAAGTTAACAGGATAAAAACATGTAAACATATGCACTTGATTCAAGTAAAACACGAAACCACAAAATAACTGCAATATCATCAGTGCACTTGACAAGGGATGACAGAAGGGACAGGCATGTAAACAAAGAAAAATATGCAGCTGCGCCACAAGATCACACAATGATCCATTTGGTCAGTTAAGACTCCTCCTTTTACCCTGTCACAGTTATTCTTGAGAGACTTCAAAATGAGTGTAGAAATTCTGTAAACACTAACCTAGAACTGAGTGTATCTTGTTGAAAAAAGAGATTACAAGATAAACTGACAGCAATAATCATTTCACTGAACAGTAATTTTAAAGACTTTTGTTACTTTTTAACACGGCAAAACACCATAATCCTAGCGGGAAAGATAAGAGGAATGGGTAAGAAAACAGAAAGGGACACTGTACAAAAACTGTCACAACAGCCCCTGAAAGTGACAGATGGGTCTGTAAAAGGAACACAGGCAAAATAGCAGAGAAGAGGGCCTCTACAGACTAGACCACATGCCACAGCACGATGCTACGGAATCAAATTGAAATACTTTTCAAGCTCAAAAAGAAGCAACTCCCACTGGTAATCAGAAAAGGGGACTTTATAATTCCCCGTGGAAAGGAGATACTTAAACAACACCTTGGCCAGGCGAAGCCTGATAAGCTCCTTTTCATTGATCTTAAAGGACACGCTGCCCTCCACAAGCTGATTCCAGTAAGTGCTGGAAGTTCCAGCATCCTGCTTTTGGGATTCTTCTCTTTGACGCTCAGGGTTAACATGCCTGTAAAAACAGTGGTTCCCAAAAGGGCACCGATCTCTGCTTTCCATAAAATACCTGCAAGGCTTTTTGCTCATTGCTTTCTTGTAGTCCTTAATCAGCTGCTTCTTCTTTGCCTCATCCTCCACCCAGAACTCACTGGGAATAACAAGGTGGGAGGTGACCCTGCACTGTGGGCACGACTTGACGACCCTGTTTTGAAACTGTGTGGCTTTCCTCCACACACGGATACACCTCAGGCAGTAGGAGTGGTTGCAGTTGGAGAGGATGCCAAAGCGGCGAAGGCCGGCGCTGGGTTTCTCATAGACAATCTCCATGCAGATGCCACACACCTTGTCCATACTGCTCTGCACGGCAAAAGAGAACTCCATATTCCTCTCGTGCGCTTCTATACAGGCCCTTACGTGCTCTGCTCTCTGGGCTTCATTCACGGGGTGCAGAGCCTGCAGCCCACACATGTCGCACACCTCTCCGTGGAGATACATACAGTTCTCCCCATCAGGGCATTCTCCCACGGCAGCGTACTGGCAGAGCGGTTCCTCTGGCGCCACCGAGATCCGTGCCGAAGCCTGCGGGGCAGGCAGCGCCCAGCGGCCCCGGTAAGGCTGCCCCGGAACAAACTCAACAGCATCCGCCCAGGTTGCCGCAACTGCTCCGGCTGCTTGGCCGCCGGCATTCCCGCTCTCCGTTTCAAAAGCTGAGCCAATCAGCGGCAAGTTGTGACCGGAAGTACCAGGGGAAGCTCCCGCCACTTCCGGAGTCGAGGCCTCCACTTCCGCAGCCGCGCTAGGACCGCCGTCTGCAGGGTCCCGGAGCCCCGAATCGGGACCCTGGCTAGCCGGCTGCCGACCTGAGAGGTCGTGGGAGTAGCGGCACTTCTCCCCTTGCTTGCACGACCCATGTAAATGATACCTGCAGGTCACTAGCTTTGTCCAGGTTCCGACGCCGCGGTCCGGCACCCGTAAGGGCCCGGCCCCTCCCCCTGCACTCTGGACAGGCCGTAAGCCTCTCGCACGTCTAGGGACCGACCTTAGTGCCTCTGCAGGCTCCCCGGAGGCCGCGGACGCCGGTAGGCCGGAACCGCGGGCATCTCCCCCTTCCGCCCCGGCACCTGCCTCGGCACCGGGGGTCCTGGGGGCTTCTGAGGGAGCTGCAGACTCTCTCATGGCCTCCAGGGGGCTGAAAGTTACCAGGATGCCCCACCCCGGCGAGCCTTCCCTTCGGGCGAGAGGCCGGGCGGCCTCTTGGGCCGCCGGTTCTCTTCTCTAGGCGGTCCGTCACTTTCCGTCGTCCCCCTTGCTCCCAGCTCCCTATGACTATGAGTTCCTACGTACTTCCGTTCGCCAGCGAGGCGGACACTTCCTGTGGTGGCGCCGCTTCTGCTTTACCTAGTCTCTACTGCAGGCGTTTTCGGCAGACTTCCGGTTTTTTTCCACCGTGATAGTTTTGCGGCGCCTCGGCTATTTTCACGGCCTTGGCCCTGTTCGGCGCTTTGTCAGTCTCAGATGCGTCCCCCCGTCCCAAGTTCCGCTTATCGCATTGTCTCCTTTGGTGGATATAATCAAAACACTTTGAGGTTTTATATCGCTTCTATTTTTCATTCACGACAGCTGGTGGCGCAGTAGTTGAGCTCTGGGCTGGTAACCAAAAGATTTCCTTAATGGGAACCCACCAGCAGACCCCAAGCAGCTCCGCGGGAGAAAGATGTGGCCATTTGCGACAGCCTTGGAAACCCCATGGGGCAGTTCTAGCTTCACAAGGGGGTTGGAGAATCATTACCAGCATCAACAGCCTGAGGCAGGTTGCTTTGACGTGGAAGTCAAACCTACCTCCACCCTCCAACTTTTTGCCTAGTGCTGACACCAGCTGTTCCTCTCATGGGACTCTCTACTTCTCTGCTGTGTTTGATAAATGGTTTCAGTGGCCACACAGAAGTCTGTAAAGACTACAGCCTTGGAAACCCTATGGGGAAGTTCTGCTCTGTCCTATGGGGTGTCTCTCTAAAGCGTAACTTTGAGTCAGATGATTTTGTGGTTTTGATTTTATTTGACCAGAATCAGGTGCATATGTTTACATGTTTTATCCTGTTTAGCTTGACATAGAAATTATTTATGGGTAATGGATTTGATTTTTGGCTTTGAGTATTTTTCACTCATTCAGGTTTTTTTAAATATCTTTTTAAAATCACAAACCCTTATTTATATTTAAAAGTTCTTCTCATAGTTTCTGCAACATTTCATCCATGATTTTTATAAATTCTGTTTCTGTTCACTCATGCCCATTAGTTTGTTTTGTTTTGTTGTCTGATAATTCTCACTGCTTTAACCTTTTGTTTTGTTCCGTGGACAAAATTATTTCTTTTAGTTCCTAATGGCTGGAATTTTTTTTTTCCGTTTATAGATGCAAACAGTTTTCATTAGTGAGGCACTAGTAGGGAGCACTTTGAATCTTAGGCAACTTTTAGCACCTGTATTGTGATTTCTAATTTTCACTTCCCGGCTGTGCCCCAGACTTCTTCCAGTCCTAAGGCTGGCCTTTTAAGCCTCTGTCCCCTGAGTGATCCTGGCTTTTATTTTTGCTCGGCTGGTTTAATTCATCATAGCCCTTTATTTCCATTCCTTTTTCTCTTTCTTTTGAATCTCCTAATTCACCCAGCTTTGTGCTGTATTGTGGCAGAACAGCCTTCAGAACTTTGACTCTACTATACATCGGGCAAGTGGTGCTTTTTAATTTCCATATGTGTGAGCTCTTTGTCATTTTGTAGATACGTTTTATTAATGAACTTGTTTTCTATTACTACTTTGCTGAGAGTAGTTATTATGAATGTATACTGAATACTAATTTTCTGTGAATATTGATAGATGATCATTTTTTTAGTCTTCATTGTCTTAATGTGATTATTGACACATAGATTTTCACATATTAGCTTGACATTTTTACTAAGAATAAAGCTTTGCTGTGATGATGTGTCTTTCTCTTGTATATCATTGAATTTTATTGGCCAAAACAAGTTTCTTACAGGGAATTTTATAGCCTAAATTTAAATTTTAAAGTGAGAGAAAGTCTGACTATTTCTGATATAATCATCTAGGTCAATAATTTAAATCCTAATTAAGTAGATGGAGACGAGGCAAAGAGATGGAAAGTGTAGAAATGGCATGATGTCAGGGTCAGACCTCCTTCTCTAACTTCACAAGGGGGTTGGAGAATCATTACCAGCATCAACGGCCTGAGGCTGGTTGCTTTGAGGTGGAAGTCAAACCTACCTCCACCCTCCAACGTTTTTGCCAGTGCTGACACCAGCTGTTCCTCTCATGGTACTCTGTACTTCTCTGCTGTGTTTGATAAATCGTTTCAGTGGCCACACAGAATTCTGTAAAGACTACAGCCTTGGAAACCCTGTGGAGAAGTTCTACTTTATCCTGTAGGGTGTCTCTCTAAAGGGTAGCTTTGAGTCAGATGATTTTGTGGTTTTGTGTTTTATTTGACCAGAATCGGGCACATATGTTTACATGTTTTATCCTGTTTAAGATTGACATGAAAATTGTTTATGTGTAGTGGGTTTGGCTTTTGGTTTTGAGTATTTTTCATTCATTCAGGGTTTTTTTTAATATCTGTTTTTAAAACCACAAACCCTTGTTATACTTAAAAGTTCATCTCATAGTTTCTGCAACATTTCATCCATGATTTTTATAAATTCTGTTTCTGTTCACTCATCTTATGTCCATTAGTTTTTTGTTTGCTTGTTTTGTTTTGTTTTTTGTCTGAAAATTCTCACTGCTTTAACCTTTTGTTATGTTGTTTCATGGACAAAATTATTTCTTCTGGTTCCTAGTGGTTGGAATTTTTTTTTTTCATTTATAGTTGGAAACACTTTTCATTAGTGAGGCACTAGCAGGAGGCACTTTGTATGTTAGGCCACTTCAGCACCTTTATTGTGATTTCTAATTTTCACTTCCCTGCTGTGCAGGAGCCCCAGACTTCTGCTAGTCGTAAGGCTGGCTTCTTAAGCCGCTGCCCAGTGAGTGATGCTGGCTTTTATTTTCGCTCGACTGGTTTAACTCATGGCAGCCCTTTGTTTCCATTTATTTTTTCTCCTTCTTTTGAATCTTCTAATTCACCCAGCTTTGTACTGTATTGTGTTAGAACAGGTTTCCAGAATGTTGACTCTACTATACATGGGGCAAGTGGTGCTTTTTAATTTCCATATATGTGAGCTCTTTGTCATTTTGTAGATACGTTTTATTAATGAACTTGTTTTCTATTACTACTTTGCTGAGAGTAGTTATTATGAATGTATACTGAATACTAATTTTCTGTGAATATTGATAGATGATCTTTTTTTAGTCTTCATTGTCTCAATGTGATTATTGACACAAAGATTTTCACATATTAGCTTAACATTTTTACTAAGAATAAAGCTTTGCTGTGATGATGTGTCTTCCTCTTGTATATCATTGAATTTTATTGGCCAAAACAAGTTTCTTACAGGGAATTTTATAGCCTAAATTTAAATTTTAAAGTGAGAGAAAGTCTGACTATTTCTGATATAATCATCTAGGTCAATAATTTAAATCCTAATTAAGTAGATGGAGACGAGGAAAAGAGATGGAAAGTGTAGAAATGACATGATGTCAGGGTCAGACCTCCTTCTCTAACTTCACAAGGGGGTTGGAGAATCATTACCAGCATCAACGGCCTGAGGGTGATTCCTTTGAGGTGGAAGTCAAACCTACCTCCACCCTCCAACGTTTTTGCCAGTGCTGACACCAGCTGTTCCTCTCATGGTACTCTGTACTTCTCTGCTGTGTTTGATAAATCGTTTCAGTGGCCACACAGAATTCTGTAAAGACTACAGCCTTGGAAACCCTGTGGAGGAGTTCTACCTTTATCCTGTAGGGTGTCTCTCTAAAGGGTAGCTTTGAGTCAGATGATTTTGTGGTTTTGTGTTTTATTTGACCAGAATCGGGCACATATGTTTACATGTTTTATCCTGTTTAAGATTGACATGAAAATTGTTTATGTGTAGTGGGTTTGGCTTTTGGTTTTGAGTATTTTTCATTCATTCAGGGTTTTTTTTAATACCTATTTTTAAAACCACAAACCCTTGTTATACTTAAAAGTTCATCTCATAGTTTCTGCAACATTTCATCCATGATTTTTATAAATTCTGTTTCTGTTCACTCATCTTATGTCCATTAGTTTGTTTTTTTGTTTTGTTTTTTTTGTCTGATAATTCTCACTGTTTTAACCTTTTGTTGTTTTGTTCCGTGGACAAAATTATTTCTTCTGGTCCTTAATGTTTTGAATTTTGTTTTTTTAGTTTATAGTTGGAAACACTTTTCATTAGTGAGGCACTAGCAGGGAGCACTTTGAGTCTTAGGCTACTTTTAGCACCTGTATTATGATTTCCAATTTTCACTTCCCTGCTGTGCAGGAGCCTCAGACTTCTAGTCCTGAGGCTGGCCTCCTAAGCCTCTGTCCCCCGAGTGATTCTGGCTTTTATTTTCGCTCGACTGGTTTAACTCATGGTACCCCTTTGTTTCCATTTCTCTTTCACTTTCTTTTGAATCTTCTCATTCACCCAGCTTTGTGCTATATTGTGGCAGAACAGCCGTTCAGAACGTTGTCTCTACTATACTTGGGGCAAGTGGTGCTTTTTAATTTCCATATGTGTGAGCTCTTTATCATTTTGTAGATATGTTTTATTAATGAACTTACTTTCTATTACTACTTTTCTAAGAGTATTGTGAATGTATACTGAATATTAGTTTTCTGTGTATATTGATAGACGATCATGTTGTTTTAGTCTTTGTTCTCTTAATGTGATTATTGACACTAATAGATTTTCACATATTTCGTTTAATGTTTTTACCAAAAATAAACCCTTTTATGTTATGATGTGTCATCCTTTTGTATATTATTGAATTTTATTTGTCAAAACAAGTGTCTTATAGGGAATTTTATAGCCTAAATTTAAATATTAAAGTGGAAGAAAGTCTGACTATTTCTGATATAATCATCTAGGTCAATAAATTAAACCCTAATTTTTTTGAGTAGATGAAGACAAGGAAGAGAGATGGAAAGTGTAGAAATGGCATGAGGGCAGGGTCTGACCTCCTTGTCTAACTTCACAAGGGGATTGCAGAATCATTACCAGCATCAGCGGCCTGAGGGTGATTCCTTTGAGGTGGAAGTCAAACCTACCTCCACTCTCCAACCTTTTTACCAATGCTGACACCAGCTGTTCCTCTCACGGTACTCTGTACTTCTCTGCTGTGTTTGATAAATCGTTGCAATGGCCACACAGAACTGACAGACAATACTCAGCATTATGAGATTTATTAGGGAAGTTACAGGTTACAATTAAGGGTCAGAAATTGCTCAGTATACAGGTCTTCAATCAGTATAGCCTCTTCTCAGCCTTGCCTACAGTGAGGTCTCTCCCTGGTCCTTGGCTTCCTGTCCCTCAGCCCCTCAGGCCTTTTGGGCCCCTTGGGGCAGCCTGGCCTCTTCCCTGCTCTGGCAAGTGTTACAAAGCGCTTTAGCTCCACTGTCAAGTGCCCGGAGGCACCCCACTCCTGCTGAAGGTGCTTAGCTTTCTTGCTCCATGGGCTGGAAACCTAGGGTGCTGTCTCCTGCTGGTCTACTGCCTCTGCTATCTCTGATGCAACCATTTCTCTGTTGTTGCTTCTTGCTGTCTTCCATGTTATAACTCTCCCTCTCTTGTCTCCTGGATCTAGGAGATTCTCAGAGCAGGAATCCCAGTTCCAAAGGACACTCCACTCTTAGCCCTTCTTTCTTGGTGGTAGTGAGTACACCCCTGCTCATTTTTCTCTCCTTTTATCTCTGCTAAGATAAATGGTGTGACTCAAGTAAGGGCGTGTCTTGAGTAAGGGTGCTAAGAGTGGTGACGGGTAAGGGCGGTGACCAAAGTCACACCCTTTAGTAAAGCAGTGACTCAAGATACATCCCACACTAATCCTGCCTCATTAGCATAACAGACAACTTAATTCCAATTAGGACCATAACCACAGACATAGAGGCTAGAATTTACAACACATCACAAAATGTCAGATAATAACATCAGATCACAAAATGGAGAACTACTAAATGATTACTTAACTGCCAAACCAGTGGAAATCATGGCCCAGCCAAATGGACACGTAACTTTAACCATCACAGGTTCCGTACACCTTATTTGCATTAGTGTCAAGGTGTCCAATCCTGTTGGTGGGCCACAGCACCTTTTTTTTTACATAGCCCTGCCAAATTATTGTGTGGCAGTCACAAAAGCTATGGCTAGAAGGACCATATTAAGTAATTCACTGAACCACAGAAGAAAATAATAAAGGTGAGAAAATAAATTGAGCCAAAAAAAAATGAAATAAGAGGAATGAATCATGTGAAAGGATTAAGGAGACTCATAAATTTGTAGTGAGCCTTATCAAGGAAAAGTGAAGAAGCTTCAGATAACCAAAATCAGAAATTAAAAAAAAAGTATTTTCACTACATTACTAACAAACATTAAAACTCGGGAGAGGATATCAGGATATCAAGGTTAGACCATTACATTTCAAAATGTATGTGAAATGGTCGTATTCTACTAAACACACCTATTTATTAAAATTAAATGAGCAAATATAAGAAATATGACAAATAGAATCTGTAATTAAAAATTATTTACTAAAGGTACAATTTTAGGTGAGGAGTCCTGTTGGTGCAGTGTTTAGGCACTCAGTTGCTAACTTAAAGATTGGTGGTTCAAGCCTACCAGCTGCTCCTCAGGAGAAAGATGTGGTAGTCTTCTTCCATAAAGATTACAGCCTTGAAAACCCTATGGGGAAGTTCTACACTTCTTATAAGGTCGCTATGAGTAAGAATAGACTCCACAGCGTTTTGTTTTTGGTTTTTCAAGTTTTTAAAGATTTATCTGGAAAACAAATAGACCAAAAGACCCACAATTATTATTGCAAGTTCTAGCCAGTGACATAAGGCAAACAAATTAATTATATATAATTATATATAAATTAAATAATTTAGAGGCTAGTATTTTCTTTTTTTTTATTTTCTGTGTTGCACAATGCATGCAATTCTAGATATTATTTGACCATGCCATGTCATGAAAGACGAAGGAACTGAAAAGCAGAATACTTCCCTAATGTGCTCATGGCTATTGAGCATCAACATTTGCTTTGGAATTCCCACCTGTATTGCTCCCAGTTGTGTTCATGTCCTACCATTCATAGTTAATTATATATCCTATTTTTATAAAGATGATATGTCACATAACTATTTAGAAATTAAATTCCATGATTTTAAATATCCCATGAGATTGAATAAAAGACATTATTCGCCAGTGAATCTTGGGATAAATAAGCAAATATTTTCCAGCTTGGCCAAAACTTGATCCCCACAGGTTCTTCTCTGACTGCTTTAGTAGTTACCTTTCCTGATTTTTTTTAGCCAGCATTTGATGTTGTTTTCACACAGTCACTGAGAATACCTATGATATTTTCTTAACTTATTTAGTTTATCTGATTCCTCATTTTCCAAAAAGACACTGAAGGCCTCAGGGGCTCGGACCTCACTAAAACCTCCTTATTTACACATCACTATTCAGGGAAGCATGGGATCACCTTGCTGGTCATTATTTGGATGTCAAAGTCAAACAAATGGAAGCAAAGCCCTTCCGGGGCTTGCATAGCTAATGACCCAGGAAACCAGGGAACATCTTGAGAAGGGGAAAGATGGTTTATAGCATAAACGGTGAGGCACAGTCTAGGTAGCATTACAAGTAGCAAGCACTGGGGATGGGACACTAGTTCAGAAGTGGTCAGCAGGGTTGGACCACTGGGAGCCTGAAGGTCCCACAGTCTTTTATCCCCAGCAGCCAAGACCTGCTGAGCTGATATGGCTGCATGTGACATTTAAGGGGCGCAAACTTGAATAAGCGCAATTTACTTCATCTGGCATAACCACTCCAATGTTTAGGCACTACTGGAAGGAGAGATTAAATTTAAATATCCAGAATTAGGCATCAAAGGTTGAAACCCTGAGCCACCACTCTCTCAGTGAGGAATTTGTTCTGGGTGAATGAATGACTCTTTTTTTCACTTTATCTGGCAAACAGCAGGAATAACTATAATAGTGATGAGAATAATGACTCACATTCACAGTGAGAAATAAGGAGATAAATCTTATAAACTGACTGGAGCAGTCTCTATTACAAGGGGCAATCTTTGTCCTCTCCATCAATGTCCCTTCTTTTAGAGCCACCCAATGACTGATGCCTCTATCTCTGTCAAGCCCCCTATTCTGCTATCTGGATAGTGCAGAAATATGTCTACAGGGTCCCTGGTGGTTCCTAGGACATGGAAGATACTGAATGAATACTTACTGTCTCACACTTATGGGAAGCCTGATTTTTAGTTTGAAATTGCATGCAGTCATTTTTGTTCCCTCATCTCTTGTGGTTGCCATGGAATTCCTAGTGGAATAAGACTCCCTTAGCTCATTCTAAGAGAGTGTGGGCTGACTTAAGGAATCCACATGTGATCACCCTAGTGAACAAAGAGAGAATAAGAAAGTTACTAAAAAATGTCTTTCTATCCAATATTCAATTATGGATATATGTATGATATACACATAAAGTTTACCATTATTGTTTTGGTTTTAGAATAATAAAATTGGCATAATTATAAAAATCATAGTGATTTATACGTGGTGTAATCAAACACTGACGATCTGTAAGGACACCTCAGCCCTCAGTACTGCACATGAGTACATTCAGAACTTGGTGCCAAGGCTACAGCAAAAAATGGACTGAACTTATCTGAATTTTGGTTCTTTGGAGGAGGAGTGCTCTAAAATTTTTTAACACAAAAATAGTCCGGGTTTTTCTGTGTTACTTTTCCTGTTCCTTTATATCCCCAGAAAATTTAGGCAATTAGTCAACAGAACTGAGAACAATCAAACCTAAGTGACCAGACTATGTAGTTCTCCCCATATAGAGTATAAGAGGGTGCACTAATATTTCTGACCATTAGAGAGCACAAGGTGTAACTGATGGAATCTGCCGAGAAGGGAAAAAATAGCAAGTTTATAGAGATTTTGATATAATTGTCAGTTTTCATATGTACTTTTGATATAAAATATTTAAAAATGAATTCTAAGTATTGCCCATAAACTTTCATGCAGATATTACAAGTATCTTTCCCATAAGCTTGGGTACAAAGAAAAGAGTGACAAACCAAGTCCAATGATACATGAATAAGAGCTAATGCCACAGAAGGGTTCATTCTGGGAGGTAAGCTAATAATATTTTAAACTCAATTTCTGTAAATTATACTATTGATTTCAAAGAGAAAAATAAAAGAAGCTCTTTAAAAATCCAGGTATTTTCTGTTAATATGTATTTATGATCTAACTCAGCACAATAGGAATAGAAAAGAATTTCCTTGGTACAATAAACAGCATGTTTAAAGAACTTTAGGTTGGTACCATATTAATGTTGAAATATTCAGAACTTTTCCCTTGAGATCAAGAATAAGATTATGATGCCATAAATTAAAATTTACCTGTAAAAAGACTGAGAAAGTTTAACCAGTGTAATAAGGCAAGGAAAGAGGAAAATTATTATACTTTGAAAATGTTTATTAACACAGGTCGATAGAAACTCAACATGACGCTGCTACTAAACTCTTGACATGTAAAAAATTTCAGAAGTAAAACTAGCAATCTCACAACAAGAAAGCCAATATAGGAAAATCAATTACCTGTCTGTATTTCCAAAATAAGCAGTTAAGATTCAAATTTAAAAAACATAAAAATTAATATACCTTAAAAAAATAATACAGCATGGAAATATTTATTGCTCTCAAAACCAACCTATGATATGTACATAGAAACACATAAAGTATTATTAAGAAATTTAGGAAATCCTAAATAAAAAACTGCAAATAACCAAAAATAGTCAAGGTAAATTTGAAGGAGAAAAGCAAAGTTAGAGGAATTGCTTTCACCAGGTACAAAAACGTATTTCAAAGCTGTGCTGATTAAGACAGTGGATATTGGTGCAGTGACAAAGACCAAACTGAACCAAGAGGAGAGCTCAGAAATAACACAGCCATGTACACAAACGACGGTATTTGCTTTGTAAGAACTGTGGCACCTCACAGCATTGAAGGAAAATAATTTTCCAGTAAATGATGTTGAATCAAATCGATAATTAGCTACAATAAAATAAACAAAGGAAACTTGAACTCGACTTCACATCATACCTGAAATGGTATCTCAAGAGAAAGTTAGCTTTGAGACACTGATGGGAATAATGATAAAGCTTCTAGAAGATAACCAGCATTTGGCCAAGATTAGACGAGTTCCTAACTCCCGGTTTGAAGCATGAAACCTGTGCTGAGATTCCTGTATTCAGGGATTGCGTTAGTGTAGCAGTGCTGCTGAATCCTCACGTACAAGGTGGAGATGGGCTGTGATTTCTCTCCCCATTTTACGTATTTCATGGGAGCTGCTGCAGAGCCTCCCCTTCCCTGTATGTCTTGCAGCAGCATCTACACAGGGTAGACTATTATTTTGCAGGAGTTGTGCTAAGTCAGGGAAACCCTGGTGGTGTAGTGGTTAAGTGCTACGGCTGCTAAACAAAGGGTCAGCAGTTCAAATCCACCAGGTACTCCTTGGAAACACTATCGGGCAGTTCTACTCTGACCTATAGGGTCGCTATGAGTCGGAACCGCCTCGACGGCACCTAACAACAACAACAACAACCACAGCCATAAGTATGAGTGTTACGTGCCACCCAAGTGGAACAAATGGAAACAAAGACTTTCTTGGTCCTGCTTGGTTAAACACCCAGGAGAGCAGGGAGCATCTTGAGAGGGACAGCGGTTCTTACAACATAAACGGCCGAGGCAGAGTCTAGGCAGCATCACAGGTAGTACTGGGATTAGACACTAGGTCAGAAGTGGTCAGCAGGGATGGACCCCTGGGAGCCTGCAGGTCCCACAGTCTTTTATCCGCAATAGCCGAGACCTGCTCAGCTGATATGGCTCCACACGGTTGATATTTAAAGGGTGCACATCGAGTCAAAGCAGTTGACTTCATCCTGCACACCAATTGGAGGTCTAACTTCTAGGCAGTACAGGAAGGAGGAGAGATTAAACTGAAAGGTCTAGAATTAGGCATCAAAGGTTTGAGCCCTGAGTCACCACTCTCTCAGTGACGAATTCATTTTGGGCAAGTGAATGACTCTTGTTTTCACTTATCTGGCAAACAGCAGGAGTAAGCATAAGAGTGATAAGAACAATGACGGTCTCACAGATCCACAGGGAGAAATAAGTAAGGTAAACCTTATAAACTGACTGGAACAGTCTCTATTACAAGGGGCAATCTTTGTCCTCTCCATCAATGTCGCTTCTTTTAGAACCACCCAATGACTAATGCCTCTATCTCTGTCAAGCCCCGTTTTCTGCTATCTGAAGAGAGCAGAAATATGTCCACAGGGTCCCTGGTGGTTCCTAGCACATGGGCGATAGTGAAAGAAAATTTATTGTCGCATGCTTATGGGAAACCTGATTTTTCGTTTGCAATTGTATGCAGTCATTTTTTTCCTCCTCATCACTTGTGGTAGCCATGGGATTCCTGGTGGAATAAGACCCCCTAAGCTCATTCTAAAAGAGGGTGGGTTGACTTAAGGAATCCACATGTGATCACCCTAGTGAACAACGAGCAAATAAGAAAGTGACGAAAAATGTCTTTGGATCCCGTATTCAATTATGGATTGGGTATATATATGCTATACACGTAAACTTTACTATCATTACTTTGGTTTTCCAATCATAAAGTTGGCATAATTATAAAACTCATACTGATTTATATATAGTGTAATCAGACGCTGACGATCTGAAAGGGCACCTCAGCCCTCAGTGCTGCACGTGGGTATACTCAGCACTCGGTGCCAAGGCCACAGCACAAAATGGACTGAACTTATCTGAATTCTGGCCTTTGGAGGAGTGCTCTCATTTTTGTAACACCAAAATACACAGATTTTTTTTTCCGTGTTTCTTTTCCTGTTCCCTTCCACCCCCAGAAGGCTGAGGCAACAGAACTGTGAACAAACAAACCTAAGTGACCAGACCGTCTAGTTCTCCTCACAGAGAGTGTAAGAGGGTGCACAAATATTTCTGACCATTAGAGGGCACAAGGTGTAACCGATATAGGGTATGAGAGGGTGCACTAATATTTCTGACCATTAGAGGGCACAAGGGGTAACCGATATAGAGTAGTGGAGGGTGCACTAATATTTCTGATCATTAGAGGGCACAAGGTGTAACTGATTGAATCAGCAGAAGGGAAAAAAAAGAGCAAGTTTATAGAGATTTTGATATAATTGTCAGTTTTGATAGAAAATGTTTACAAAAGAATTTGAAATATTGCTCCTATACTTTGATGCAGATATTACAAGTACCTTTCGCATCAACTTGGGTGCAAAGAAGAGAGTGACAAACCAAGTCCAATGACACATGAATCAATAATGAATGGATAATGGCAGAGAAGGGATCATTCTGGGAGGTAAGGTAATAATATTTTAAAGTCCATTTCCGTAAATTGTGATATTGATTTAAATGAGAAAAATTAAATAAGCTCTTTCCAAATCCAGGCATTTTCTCTTAATATGTATTGACGATCTAACTCTTAGCACAATAGGAATAGAAAAGAATTTCCCTGATCTGATAAACAGAATGTTTAAAACCATTTAGGTTCATACCATACTTCATGTTGAAATCTTCAGAACTTTTCCCTTGAGATCCAGAATGAGGTTAGGATGCCCTCAGTGAAACTTTATGTGTAAAAACAATTGTGAAAGTCTTAACCAGTGTAACAAGGCAAGGAAAGAGGAAAACTATTATAATTGGAAAATGTTTATTAACAGAGGTGGGTAGAAACACCACAAGACGCTGCCGTTAAACTGTTAATATGTAAAATATTGAGAATTAAAACTAGCAATCTCACAGCAAGAAAGCCAGTATAGGAAAATCAATTACATGTCTGTATTTCCACATTTTTTTTTATTTCCACAGTATCCAAATACAGTGAAGGTTAAATTGTAAAATCGTGTAAAATTAATACAGCATGGAAATACTTAATTGCTCTCAGAACCAACCTGTGATGTGAACATAGAAACACATGAACTATTATTAAGAAATTTAGGAAATCCGAAATGAATTGAGATATGTTCTGTGATAGAAGAGTCAAAGAGTGTTTTAAAAAGGTCAGTTTTCTCATGTTTGATCTATAGATTTCATTAAAATCTCCATCAAAATAAGTATGTGTGAGCAAATGGAAAAGGTCATTCTCAAATTCATACAAAAGTGCCAATAACCAAACATAGTCAAGGTGACCTTGAAGCAGAAAAGCAAAGTTAGAGGAATTGCTTTTACCAGGCAGCAAAACGTACTTCAAAGCTGTGCTGATTAAGACAGTGGATATTGGTGCAGTGATAAAGAGCAAACTGAACCAAGAGGAGAGCTCAGAAATAACACTGCCACGCACACACACGAGGATCTTTGCTTTGTAAGAACTGTGGCACCTCAGAGCAATGAAGGAAAATAATTTCCCAGTAAATGATGTTGAGTCAAATCGATAATTAGCTACAATAAAATAAGGAAAGGAAACTTGCACTCGACTTCACATCATACCTGAAATGGTATCTCAAGAGAAAGTTAGCTTTGAGACACTGACGGGAATAATGATAAAGCTTCTAGAAGATAACCAGCATTTGCCCAAGATTTGACGAGTTCCTAACTCCCGGTTTGAAGCACGAAACCTGTGCTGAGATTCCTGTATTCAGGGATTGCGTTAGTGTAGCAGTGCTGCTGAATCCTCACGTACAAGGTGGAGATGGGCTGTGATTTCTCTCCCCATTTGACGTATTTCATGGGAGCTGCTGCAGAGCCTCCCCTTCCCTGTATGTCTTGCAGCAGCATCTACACAGGGTAGACTATTATTTTGCAGGAGTTGTGCTAAGTCAGGGAAACCCTGGTGGGGTAGTGGTTAAGTGCTACGGCTGCTAAAGAAAGGGTCAGCAGTTCAAGTCCACCAGGTGCTCCTTGGAAACTCTATGGGGCAGTTCTACTCTGACCTATAGGGTCGCTATGAGTCGGAACCGCCTCGACGGCACCTAACAACAACAACAACAACCACAGCCATAAGCATGAGTGTTATGTGCCACCCAAGTGGAACAAATGGAAACAAAGACTTCCTTGGTCCTGCTTGGTTAAACACCCAGGAGAGCAGGGAGCATCTTGAGAGGGACAGCGGTTCTTACAACCTAAAGGGCCGAGGCAGAGTCTAGGCAGCATCACAGGTAGTAGTGGGATTAGACACTAGGTCAGAAGTGGTCAGCAGGGATGGACCCCTGGGAGCCTGCAGGTCCCACAGTCTTTTATCCCCAATAGCCGAGACCTGCTCAGCTGATACGGCTCCACACGGTTGATATTTAAAGGGTGCACATCGAGTCAAAGCAGTTGACTTCATCCTGCACACCAGTTGGAGGTCTAACTTCTAGGCAGTATAGGAAGGAGGAGAGATTAAACTGAAAGGTCTAGAATTAGGTAGGCATCAAAGGTTTGAGCCCTGAGTCACCACTCTCTCAGTGACGAATTCATTTTGGGCAAGTGAATGACTCTTGTTTTCACTTATCTGGCAAACAGCAGGAGTAAGCATAAGAGTGATAAGAACAATGACGGTCTCGCAGATCCACGGGGAGAAATAAGTAAGGTAAATCTTATAAACTGACTGGAACAGTCTCTATTACAAGGGGCAATCTTTGTCCTCTCCATCAATGTCGCTTCTTTTAGAACCACCCGATGACTGATGCCTCTCTCTCTGTCAAGCCCCGTTTTCTGCTCTCTGAAGAGAGCAGAAATATGTCCACAGGGTCCCTGGTGGTTCCTAGCACATGGGCGATAGTGAATGAAAACGTATTGTCGCATGCTTACGGGAAACCTGATTTTTCGTTTGCAATTGTACGCAGTCATTTTTTTCCTCCTCATCACTTGTGGTAGCCATGGGATTCCTGGTGGAATAAGACCCCCTAAGCTCATTCTCAAAGAGGGTGGGTTGACTTAAGGAATCCACATGTGATCACCCTAGTGAACAACGAGCAAATAAGAAAGTGACGAAAAATGTCTTTGGATCCCGTATTCAATTATGGATTGGGTATATATATGCTATACACGTAAACTTTACTATCATTACTTTGGTTTTCCAATCATAAAGTTGGCATAATTATAAAACTCATACTGATTTATATATAGTGTAATCAGACGCTGACGATCTGAAAGGGCACCTCAGCCCTCAGTGCTGCACGTGGGTATACTCAGCACTCGGTGCCAAGGCCACAGCACAAAATGGACTGAACTTATCTGAATTCTGGCCTTTGGAGGAGTGCTCTCATTTTTGTAACACCAAAATACACAGATTTTTTTTTCCGTGTTTCTTTTCCTGTTCCCTTCCACCCCCAGAAGGCTGAGGCAACAGAACTGTGAACAAACAAACCTAAGTGACCAGACCGTCTAGTTCTCCTCACAGAGAGTGTAAGAGGGTGCACAAATATTTCTGACCATTAGAGGGCACAAGGTGTAACCGATATAGGGTATGAGAGGGTGCACTAATATTTCTGACCATTAGAGGGCACAAGGGGTAACCGATATAGAGTAGTGGAGGGTGCACTAATATTTCTGATCATTAGAGGGCACAAGGTGTAACTGATTGAATCAGCAGAAGGGAAAAAAAAGAGCAAGTTTATAGAGATTTTGATATAATTGTCAGTTTTGATAGAAAATGTTTACAAATGAATTTGAAATATTGCTCCTATACTTTGATGCAGATATTACAAGTACCTTTCGCATCAACTTGGGTGCAAAGAAGAGAGTGACAAACCAAGTCCAATGACACATGAATCAATAATGAATGGATAATGGCAGAGAAGGGATCATTCTGGGAGGTAAGGTAATAATATTTTAAAGTCCATTTCCGTAAATTGTGATATTGATTTAAATGAGAAAAATAAAATAAGCTCTTTCCAAATCCAGGCATTTTCTCTTAATATGTATTGACGATCTAACTCTTAGCACAATAGGAATAGAAAAGAATTTCCCTGATCTGATAAACAGAATGTTTAAAACCATTTAGGTTCATACCATACTTCATGTTGAAATCTTCAGAACTTTTCCCTTGAGATCCAGAATGAGGTTAGGATGCCCTCAGTGAAACTTTATGTGTAAAAACAATTGTGAAAGTCTTAACCAGTGTAACAAGGCAAGGAAAGAGGAAAACTATTATAATTGGAAAATGTTTATTAACAGAGGTGGGTAGAAACACCACAAGACGCTGCCGTTAAACTGTTAATATGTAAAATATTGAGAATTAAAACTAGCAATCTCACAGCAAGAAAGCCAGTATAGGAAAATCAATTACATGTCTGTATTTCCACATTTTTTTTTATTTCCACAGTATCCAAATACAGTGAAGGTTAAATTGTAAAATCGTGTAAAATTAATACAGCATGGAAATACTTAATTGCTCTCAGAACCAACCTGTGATGTGAACACAGAAACACATGAACTATTATTAAGAAATTTAGGAAATCCGAAATGAATTGAGATATGTTCTGTGATAGAAGAGTCAAAGAGTGTTTTAAAAAGGTCAGTTTTCTCATGTTTGATCTATAGATTTCATTAAAATCTCCATCAAAATGAGTATGTGTGAGCAAATGGAAAAGGTCATTCTCAAATTCATACAAAAGTGCCAATAACCAAACATAGTCAAGGTGACCTTGAAGCAGAAAAGCAAAGTTAGAGGAATTGCTTTTACCAGGCAGCAAAACGTACTTCAAAGCTGTGCTGATTAAGACAGTGGATATTGGTGCAGTGATAAAGAGCAAACTGAACCAAGAGGAGAGCTCAGAAATAACACTGCCACGCACACACACGAGGATCTTTGCTTTGTAAGAACTGTGGCACCTCAGAGCAATGAAGGAAAATAATTTCCCAGTAAATGATGTTGAGTCAAATCGATAATTAGCTACAATAAAATAAGGAAAGGAAACTTGCACTCGACTTCACATCATACCTGAAATGGTATCTCAAGAGAAAGTTAGCTTTGAGACACTGACGGGAATAATGATAAAGCTTCTAGAAGATAACCAGCATTTGCCCAAGATTTGACGAGTTCCTAACTCCCGGTTTGAAGCATGAAACCTGTGCTGAGATTCCTGTATTCAGGGATTGCGTTAGTGTAGCAGTGCTGCTGAATCCTCACGTACAAGGTGGAGATGGGCTGTGATTTCTCTCCCCATTTGACGTATTTCATGGGAGCTGCTGCAGAGCCTCCCCTTCCCTGTATGTCTTGCAGCAGCATCTACACAGGGTAGACTATTATTTTGCAGGAGTTGTGCTAAGTCAGGGAAACCCTGGTGGGGTAGTGGTTAAGTGCTACGGCTGCTAAAGAAAGGGTCAGCAGTTCAAGTCCACCAGGTGCTCCTTGGAAACTCTATGGGGCAGTTCTACTCTGACCTATAGGGTCGCTATGAGTCGGAACCGCCTCGACGGCACCTAACAACAACAACAACAACCACAGCCATAAGCATGAGTGTTATGTGCCACCCAAGTGGAACAAATGGAAACAAAGACTTCCTTGGTCCTGCTTGGTTAAACACCCAGGAGAGCAGGGAGCATCTTGAGAGGGACAGCGGTTCTTACAACCTAAAGGGCCGAGGCAGAGTCTAGGCAGCATCACAGGTAGTAGTGGGATTAGACACTAGGTCCGAAGTGGTCAGCAGGGATGGACCCCTGGGAGCCTGCAGGTCCCACAGTCTTTTATCCCCAATAGCCGAGACCTGCTCAGCTGATACGGCTCCACACGGTTGATATTTAAAGGGTGCACATCGAGTCAAAGCAGTTGACTTCATCCTGCACACCAATTGGAGGTCTAACTTCTAGGCAGTATAGGAAGGAGGAGAGATTAAACTGAAAGGTCTAGAATTAGGTAGGCATCAAAGGTTTGAGCCCTGAGTCACCACTCTCTCAGTGACGAATTCATTTTGGGCAAGTGAATGACTCTTGTTTTCACTTATCTGGCAAACAGCAGGAGTAAGCATAAGAGTGATAAGAACAATGACGGTCTCGCAGATCCACGGGGAGAAATAAGTAAGGTAAATCTTATAAACTGACTGGAACAGTCTCTATTACAAGGGGCAATCTTTGTCCTCTCCATCAATGTCGCTTCTTTTAGAACCACCCGATGACTGATGCCTCTCTCTCTGTCAAGCCCCGTTTTCTGCTATCTGAAGAGAGCAGAAATATGTCCACAGGGTCCCTGGTGGTTCCTAGCACATGGGCGATAGTGAATGAAAACGTATTGTCGCATGCTTACGGGAAACCTGATTTTTCGTTTGCAATTGTACGCAGTCATTTTTTTCCTCCTCATCACTTGTGGTAGCCATGGGATTCCTGGTGGAATAAGACCCCCTAAGCTCATTCTCAAAGAGGGTGGGTTGACTTAAGGAATCCACATGTGATCACCCTAGTGAACAACGAGCAAATAAGAAAGTGACGAAAAATGTCTTTGGATCCCGTATTCAATTATGGATTGGGTATATATATGCTATACACGTAAACTTTACTATCATTACTTTGGTTTTCCAATCATAAAGTTGGCATAATTATAAAACTCATACTGATTTATATATAGTGTAATCAGACGCTGACGATCTGAAAGGGCACCTCAGCCCTCAGTGCTGCACGTGGGTATACTCAGCACTCGGTGCCAAGGCCACAGCACAAAATGGACTGAACTTATCTGAATTCTGGCCTTTGGAGGAGTGCTCTCATTTTTGTAACACCAAAATACACAGATTTTTTTTTCCGTGTTTCTTTTCCTGTTCCCTTCCACCCCCAGAAGGCTGAGGCAACAGAACTGTGAACAAACAAACCTAAGTGACCAGACCGTCTAGTTCTCCTCACAGAGAGTGTAAGAGGGTGCACAAATATTTCTGACCATTAGAGGGCACAAGGTGTAACCGATATAGGGTATGAGAGGGTGCACTAATATTTCTGACCATTAGAGGGCACAAGGGGTAACCGATATAGAGTAGTGGAGGGTGCACTAATATTTCTGATCATTAGAGGGCACAAGGTGTAACTGATTGAATCAGCAGAAGGGAAAAAAAAGAGCAAGTTTATAGAGATTTTGATATAATTGTCAGTTTTGATAGAAAATGTTTACAAATGAATTTCAAATATTGCTCCTATACTTTGAGGCAGATATTACAAGTATCTTTCGCATCAACTTGGGTGCAAAGAAGAGAGTGACAAACCAAGTCCAATGACACATGAATGAAAAATGGATAATGGCAGAGAAGGGATCATTCTGGGAGGTAAGGTAATAATATTTTAAAGTCCATTTCCGTAAATTGTAATATTGATTTAAATGAGAAAAATAAAATAAGCTCTTTCCAAATCCAGGCATTTTCTCTTAATATGTATTGACGATCTAACTCTTAGCACAATAGGAATAGAAAAAGAATTTCCTTGATCTGATAAACAGAATGTTTAAAATCATTTAGGTTCATACCATACTTCATGTTGAAATCTTCAGAACTTTTCCCTTGAGATCCAGAATGAGGTTAGGATGCCCTCAGTGAAACTTTATGTGTAAAAACAATTGTGAAAGTCTTAACCAGTGTAACAAGGCAAGGAAAGAGGAAAACTATTATAATTGGAAAATGTTTATTAACAGAGGTGGGTAGAAACACCACAAGACGCTGCCATTAAACTGTTAATATGTAAAATATTGAGATTTGAAACTAGCAATCTCACAGCAAGAAAGCCAGTATAGGAAAATCAATTACATGTCTGTATTTCCACAGTATCCAAATGCACTGAAGGTTAAATTGTAAAATCGTGTAAAATTAATACAGCATGGAAATACTTAATTGCTCTCAGAACCAACCTGTGATGTGTACATAGAAACACATGAACTATTATTAAGAAATTTAGGAAATCCGAAATGAATTGAGATATGTTCTGTGATAAAAGAGTCAAAGAGTGTTTTAAAAAGGTCAGTTTTCTCATGTTTGATCTATAGATTTCATTAAAATCTCCATCAAAATGAGTATGTGTGAGCAAATGGAAAAGGTCATTCTCAAATTCATACAAAAGTGCCAATAACCAAACATAGTCAAGGTGACCTTGAAGCAGAAAAGCAAAGTTAGAGGAATTGCTTTTACCAGGCAGCAAAACGTACTTCAAAGCTGTGCTGATTAAGACAGTGGATATTGGTGCAGTGATAAAGAGCAAACTGAACCAAGAGGAGAGCTCAGAAATAGCACTGCCACGCACACACACGAGGATCTTTGCTTTGTAAGAACTGTGGCACCTCAGAGCAATGAAGGAAAATAATTTTCCAGTAAATGATGTTGAGTCAAATCGATAATTAGCTACAATAAAATAAGGAAAGGAAACTTGCACTCGACTTCACATCATACCTGAAATGGTATCTCAAGAGAAAGTTAGCTTTGAGACACTGACGGGAATAATGATAAAGCTTCTAGAAGATAACCAGCATTTGCCCAAGATTTGACGAGTTCCTAACTCCCGGTTTGAAGCACGAAACCTGTGCTGAGATTCCTGTATTCAGGGATTGCGTTAGTGTAGCAGTGCTGCTGAATCCTCACGTACAAGGTGGAGATGGGCTGTGATTTCTCTCCCCATTTGACGTATTTCATGGGAGCTGCTGCAGAGCCTCCCCTTCCCTGTATGTCTTGCAGCAGCATCTACACAGGGTAGACTATTATTTTGCAGGAGTTGTGCTAAGTCAGGGAAACCCTGGTGGTGTAGTGGTTAAGTGCTACGGCTGCTAAAGAAAGGGTCAGCAGTTCAAGTCCACCAGGTGCTCCTTGGAAACTCTATGGGGCAGTTCTACTCTGACCTATAGGGTCGCTATGAGTCGGAACCGCCTCGACGGCACCTAACAACAACAACAACAACCACAGCCATAAGCATGAGTGTTATGTGCCACCCAAGTGGAACAAATGGAAACAAAGACTTTCTTGGTCCTGCTTGGTTAAACACCCAGGAGAGCAGGGAGCATCTTGAGAGGGACAGCGGTTCTTACAACCTAAAGGGCCGAGGCAGAGTCTAGGCAGCATCACAGGTAGTAGTGGGATTAGACACTAGGTCAGAAGTGGTCAGCAGGGATGGACCCCTGGGAACCTGCAGGTCCCACAGTCTTTTATCCCCAATAGCCGAGACCTGCTCAGCTGATACGGCTCCACACGGTTGATATTTAAAGGGTGCACATCGAGTCAAAGCAGTTGACTTCATCCTGCACACCAATTGGAGGTCTAACTTCTAGGCAGTATAGGAAGGAGGAGAGATTAAACTGAAAGGTCTAGAATTAGGTAGGCATCAAAGGTTTGAGCCCTGAGTCACCACTCTCTCAGTGACGAATTCATTTTGGGCAAGTGAATGACTCTTGTTTTCACTTATCTGGCAAACAGCAGGAGTAAGCATAAGAGTGATAAGAACAATGACGGTCTCGCAGATCCACGGGGAGAAATAAGTAAGGTAAATCTTATAAACTGACTGGAACAGTCTCTATTACAAGGGGCAATCTTTGTCCTCTCCATCAATGTCGCTTCTTTTAGAACCACCCGATGACTGATGCCTCTCTCTCTGTCAAGCCCCGTTTTCTGCTCTCTGAAGAGAGCAGAAATATGTCCACAGGGTCCCTGGTGGTTCCTAGCACATGGGCGATAGTGAATGAAAACGTATTGTCGCATGCTTACGGGAAACCTGATTTTTCGTTTGCAATTGTACGCAGTCATTTTTTTCCTCCTCATCACTTGTGGTAGCCATGGGATTCCTGGTGGAATAAGACCCCCTAAGCTCATTCTCAAAGAGGGTGGGTTGACTTAAGGAATCCACATGTGATCACCCTAGTGAACAACGAGCAAATAAGAAAGTGACGAAAAATGTCTTTGGATCCCGTATTCAATTATGGATTGGGTATATATATGCTATACACGTAAACTTTACTATCATTACTTTGGTTTTCCAATCATAAAGTTGGCATAATTATAAAACTCATACTGATTTATATATAGTGTAATCAGATGCTGACGATCTGAAAGGGCACCTCAGCCCTCAGTGCTGCACGTGGGTATACTCAGCACTCGGTGCCAAGGCCACAGCACAAAATGGACTGAACTTATCTGAATTCTGGCCTTTGGAGGAGTGCTCTCATTTATGTAACACCAAAATACACAGATTTTTTTTTCCGTGTTTCTTTTCCTGTTCCCTTCCACCCCCAGAAGGCTGAGGCAACAGAACTGTGAACAAACAAACCTAAGTGACCAGACCGTCTAGTTCTCCTCACAGAGAGTGTAAGAGGGTGCACAAATATTTCTGACCATTAGAGGGCACAAGGTGTAACCGATATAGGGTATGAGAGGGTGCACTAATATTTCTGACCATTAGAGGGCACAAGGGGTAACCGATATAGAGTAGTGGAGGGTGCACTAATATTTCTGATCATTAGAGGGCACAAGGTGTAACTGATTGAATCAGCAGAAGGGAAAAAAAAGAGCAAGTTTATAGAGATTTTGATATAATTGTCAGTTTTGATAGAAAATGTTTACAAATGAATTTGAAATATTGCTCCTATACTTTGATGCAGATATTACAAGTACCTTTCGCATCAACTTGGGTGCAAAGAAGAGAGTGACAAACCAAGTCCAATGACACATGAATCAATAATGAATGGATAATGGCAGAGAAGGGATCATTCTGGGAGGTAAGGTAATAATATTTTAAAGTCCATTTCCGTAAATTGTGATATTGATTTAAATGAGAAAAATAAAATAAGCTCTTTCCAAATCCAGGCATTTTCTCTTAATATGTATTGACGATCTAACTCTTAGCACAATAGGAATAGAAAAGAATTTCCCTGATCTGATAAACAGAATGTTTAAAACCATTTAGGTTCATACCATACTTCATGTTGAAATCTTCAGAACTTTTCCCTTGAGATCCAGAATGAGGTTAGGATGCCCTCAGTGAAACTTTATGTGTAAAAACAATTGTGAAAGTCTTAACCAGTGTAACAAGGCAAGGAAAGAGGAAAACTATTATAATTGGAAAATGTTTATTAACAGAGGTGGGTAGAAACACCACAAGACGCTGCCGTTAAACTGTTAATATGTAAAATATTGAGAATTAAAACTAGCAATCTCACAGCAAGAAAGCCAGTATAGGAAAATCAATTACATGTCTGTATTTCCACATTTTTTTTTATTTCCACAGTATCCAAATACAGTGAAGGTTAAATTGTAAAATCGTGTAAAATTAATACAGCATGGAAATACTTAATTGCTCTCAGAACCAACCGGTGATGTGTACATAGAAACACATGAACTATTATTAAGAAATTTAGGAAATCCGAAATGAATTGAGATATGTTCTGTGATAAAAGAGTCAAAGAGTGTTTTAAAAAGGTCAGTTTTCTCATGTTTGATCTATAGATTTCATTAAAATCTCCATCAAAATGAGTATGTGTGAGCAAATGGAAAAGGTCATTCTCAAATTCATACAAAAGTGCCAATAACCAAACATAGTCAAGGTGACCTTGAAGCAGAAAAGCAAAGTTAGAGGAATTGCTTTTACCAGGCAGCAAAACGTACTTCAAAGCTGTGCTGATTAAGACAGTGGATATTGGTGCAGTGATAAAGAGCAAACTGAACCAAGAGGAGAGCTCAGAAATAACACTGCCACGCACACACACGAGGATCTTTGCTTTGTAAGAACTGTGGCACCTCAGAGCAATGAAGGAAAATAATTTCCCAGTAAATGATGTTGAGTCAAATCGATAATTAGCTACAATAAAATAAGGAAAGGAAACTTGCACTCGACTTCACATCATACCTGAAATGGTATCTCAAGAGAAAGTTAGCTTTGAGACACTGACGGGAATAATGATAAAGCTTCTAGAAGATAACCAGCATTTGCCCAAGATTTGACGAGTTCCTAACTCCCGGTTTGAAGCATGAAACCTGTGCTGAGATTCCTGTATTCAGGGATTGCGTTAGTGTAGCAGTGCTGCTGAATCCTCACGTACAAGGTGGAGATGGGCTGTGATTTCTCTCCCCATTTGACGTATTTCATGGGAGCTGCTGCAGAGCCTCCCCTTCCCTGTATGTCTTGCAGCAGCATCTACACAGGGTAGACTATTATTTTGCAGGAGTTGTGCTAAGTCAGGGAAACCCTGGTGGGGTAGTGGTTAAGTGCTACGGCTGCTAAAGAAAGGGTCAGCAGTTCAAGTCCACCAGGTGCTCCTTGGAAACTCTATGGGGCAGTTCTACTCTGACCTATAGGGTCGCTATGAGTCGGAACCGCCTCGACGGCACCTAACAACAACAACAACAACCACAGCCATAAGCATGAGTGTTATGTGCCACCCAAGTGGAACAAATGGAAACAAAGACTTCCTTGGTCCTGCTTGGTTAAACACCCAGGAGAGCAGGGAGCATCTTGAGAGGGACAGCGGTTCTTACAACCTAAAGGGCCGAGGCAGAGTCTAGGCAGCATCACAGGTAGTAGTGGGATTAGACACTAGGTCAGAAGTGGTCAGCAGGGATGGACCCCTGGGAGCCTGCAGGTCCCACAGTCTTTTATCCCCAATAGCCGAGACCTGCTCAGCTGATACGGCTCCACACGGTTGATATTTAAAGGGTGCACATCGAGTCAAAGCAGTTGACTTCATCCTGCACACCAGTTGGAGGTCTAACTTCTAGGCAGTATAGGAAGGAGGAGAGATTAAACTGAAAGGTCTAGAATTAGGTAGGCATCAAAGGTTTGAGCCCTGAGTCACCACTCTCTCAGTGACGAATTCATTTTGGGCAAGTGAATGACTCTTGTTTTCACTTATCTGGCAAACAGCAGGAGTAAGCATAAGAGTGATAAGAACAATGACGGTCTCGCAGATCCACGGGGAGAAATAAGTAAGGTAAATCTTATAAACTGACTGGAACAGTCTCTATTACAAGGGGCAATCTTTGTCCTCTCCATCAATGTCGCTTCTTTTAGAACCACCCGATGACTGATGCCTCTCTCTCTGTCAAGCCCCGTTTTCTGCTCTCTGAAGAGAGCAGAAATATGTCCACAGGGTCCCTGGTGGTTCCTAGCACATGGGCGATAGTGAATGAAAACGTATTGTCGCATGCTTACGGGAAACCTGATTTTTCGTTTGCAATTGTACGCAGTCATTTTTTTCCTCCTCATCACTTGTGGTAGCCATGGGATTCCTGGTGGAATAAGACCCCCTAAGCTCATTCTCAAAGAGGGTGGGTTGACTTAAGGAATCCACATGTGATCACCCTAGTGAACAACGAGCAAATAAGAAAGTGACGAAAAATGTCTTTGGATCCCGTATTCAATTATGGATTGGGTATATATATGCTATACACGTAAACTTTACTATCATTACTTTGGTTTTCCAATCATAAAGTTGGCATAATTATAAAACTCATACTGATTTATATATAGTGTAATCAGACGCTGACGATCTGAAAGGGCACCTCAGCCCTCAGTGCTGCACGTGGGTATACTCAGCACTCGGTGCCAAGGCCACAGCACAAAATGGACTGAACTTATCTGAATTCTGGCCTTTGGAGGAGTGCTCTCATTTTTGTAACACCAAAATACACAGATTTTTTTTTCCGTGTTTCTTTTCCTGTTCCCTTCCACCCCCAGAAGGCTGAGGCAACAGAACTGTGAACAAACAAACCTAAGTGACCAGACCGTCTAGTTCTCCTCACAGAGAGTGTAAGAGGGTGCACAAATATTTCTGACCATTAGAGGGCACAAGGTGTAACCGATATAGGGTATGAGAGGGTGCACTAATATTTCTGACCATTAGAGGGCACAAGGGGTAACCGATATAGAGTAGTGGAGGGTGCACTAATATTTCTGATCATTAGAGGGCACAAGGTGTAACTGATTGAATCAGCAGAAGGGAAAAAAAAGAGCAAGTTTATAGAGATTTTGATATAATTGTCAGTTTTGATAGAAAATGTTTACAAATGAATTTGAAATATTGCTCCTATACTTTGATGCAGATATTACAAGTACCTTTCGCATCAACTTGGGTGCAAAGAAGAGAGTGACAAACCAAGTCCAATGACACATGAATCAATAATGAATGGATAATGGCAGAGAAGGGATCATTCTGGGAGGTAAGGTAATAATATTTTAAAGTCCATTTCCGTAAATTGTGATATTGATTTAAATGAGAAAAATAAAATAAGCTCTTTCCAAATCCAGGCATTTTCTCTTAATATGTATTGACGATCTAACTCTTAGCACAATAGGAATAGAAAAGAATTTCCCTGATCTGATAAACAGAATGTTTAAAACCATTTAGGTTCATACCATACTTCATGTTGAAATCTTCAGAACTTTTCCCTTGAGATCCAGAATGAGGTTAGGATGCCCTCAGTGAAACTTTATGTGTAAAAACAATTGTGAAAGTCTTAACCAGTGTAACAAGGCAAGGAAAGAGGAAAACTATTATAATTGGAAAATGTTTATTAACAGAGGTGGGTAGAAACACCACAAGACGCTGCCGTTAAACTGTTAATATGTAAAATATTGAGAATTAAAACTAGCAATCTCACAGCAAGAAAGCCAGTATAGGAAAATCAATTACATGTCTGTATTTCCACATTTTTTTTTATTTCCACAGTATCCAAATACAGTGAAGGTTAAATTGTAAAATCGTGTAAAATTAATACAGCATGGAAATACTTAATTGCTCTCAGAACCAACCGGTGATGTGTACATAGAAACACATGAACTATTATTAAGAAATTTAGGAAATCCGAAATGAATTGAGATATGTTCTGTGATAAAAGAGTCAAAGAGTGTTTTAAAAAGGTCAGTTTTCTCATGTTTGATCTATAGATTTCATTAAAATCTCCATCAAAATGAGTATGTGTGAGCAAATGGAAAAGGTCATTCTCAAATTCATACAAAAGTGCCAATAACCAAACATAGTCAAGGTGACCTTGAAGCAGAAAAGCAAAGTTAGAGGAATTGCTTTTACCAGGCAGCAAAACGTACTTCAAAGCTGTGCTGATTAAGACAGTGGATATTGGTGCAGTGATAAAGAGCAAACTGAACCAAGAGGAGAGCTCAGAAATAACACTGCCACGCACACACACGAGGATCTTTGCTTTGTAAGAACTGTGGCACCTCAGAGCAATGAAGGAAAATAATTTCCCAGTAAATGATGTTGAGTCAAATCGATAATTAGCTACAATAAAATAAGGAAAGGAAACTTGCACTCGACTTCACATCATACCTGAAATGGTATCTCAAGAGAAAGTTAGCTTTGAGACACTGACGGGAATAATGATAAAGCTTCTAGAAGATAACCAGCATTTGCCCAAGATTTGACGAGTTCCTAACTCCCGGTTTGAAGCACGAAACCTGTGCTGAGATTCCTGTATTCAGGGATTGCGTTAGTGTAGCAGTGCTGCTGAATCCTCACGTACAAGGTGGAGATGGGCTGTGATTTCTCTCCCCATTTGACGTATTTCATGGGAGCTGCTGCAGAGCCTCCCCTTCCCTGTATGTCTTGCAGCAGCATCTACACAGGGTAGACTATTATTTTGCAGGAGTTGTGCTAAGTCAGGGAAACCCTGGTGGTGTAGTGGTTAAGTGCTACGGCTGCTAAAGAAAGGGTCAGCAGTTCAAGTCCACCAGGTGCTCCTTGGAAACTCTATGGGGCAGTTCTACTCTGACCTATAGGGTCGCTATGAGTCGGAACCGCCTCGACGGCACCTAACAACAACAACAACAACCACAGCCATAAGCATGAGTGTTATGTGCCACCCAAGTGGAACAAATGGAAACAAAGACTTCCTTGGTCCTGCTTGGTTAAACACCCAGGAGAGCAGGGAGCATCTTGAGAGGGACAGCGGTTCTTACAACCTAAAGGGCCGAGGCAGAGTCTAGGCAGCATCACAGGTAGTAGTGGGATTAGACACTAGGTCAGAAGTGGTCAGCAGGGATGGACCCCTGGGAGCCTGCAGGTCCCACAGTCTTTTATCCCCAATAGCCGAGACCTGCTCAGCTGATACGGCTCCACACGGTTGATATTTAAAGGGTGCACATCGAGTCAAAGCAGTTGACTTCATCCTGCACACCAGTTGGAGGTCTAACTTCTAGGCAGTATAGGAAGGAGGAGAGATTAAACTGAAAGGTCTAGAATTAGGTAGGCATCAAAGGTTTGAGCCCTGAGTCACCACTCTCTCAGTGACGAATTCATTTTGGGCAAGTGAATGACTCTTGTTTTCACTTATCTGGCAAACAGCAGGAGTAAGCATAAGAGTGATAAGAACAATGACGGTCTCGCAGATCCACGGGGAGAAATAAGTAAGGTAAATCTTATAAACTGACTGGAACAGTCTCTATTACAAGGGGCAATCTTTGTCCTCTCCATCAATGTCGCTTCTTTTAGAACCACCCGATGACTGATGCCTCTCTCTCTGTCAAGCCCCGTTTTCTGCTCTCTGAAGAGAGCAGAAATATGTCCACAGGGTCCCTGGTGGTTCCTAGCACATGGGCGATAGTGAATGAAAACGTATTGTCGCATGCTTACGGGAAACCTGATTTTTCGTTTGCAATTGTACGCAGTCATTTTTTTCCTCCTCATCACTTGTGGTAGCCATGGGATTCCTGGTGGAATAAGACCCCCTAAGCTCATTCTCAAAGAGGGTGGGTTGACTTAAGGAATCCACATGTGATCACCCTAGTGAACAACGAGCAAATAAGAAAGTGACGAAAAATGTCTTTGGATCCCGTATTCAATTATGGATTGGGTATATATATGCTATACACGTAAACTTTACTATCATTACTTTGGTTTTCCAATCATAAAGTTGGCATAATTATAAAACTCATACTGATTTATATATAGTGTAATCAGACGCTGACGATCTGAAAGGGCACCTCAGCCCTCAGTGCTGCACGTGGGTATACTCAGCACTCGGTGCCAAGGCCACAGCACAAAATGGACTGAACTTATCTGAATTCTGGCCTTTGGAGGAGTGCTCTCATTTTTGTAACACCAAAATACACAGATTTTTTTTCCGTGTTTCTTTTCCTGTTCCCTTCCACCCCCAGAAGGCTGAGGCAACAGAACTGTGAACAAACAAACCTAAGTGACCAGACCGTCTAGTTCTCCTCACAGAGAGTGTAAGAGGGTGCACAAATATTTCTGACCATTAGAGGGCACAAGGTGTAACCGATATAGGGTATGAGAGGGTGCACTAATATTTCTGACCATTAGAGGGCACAAGGGGTAACCGATATAGAGTAGTGGAGGGTGCACTAATATTTCTGATCATTAGAGGGCACAAGGTGTAACTGATTGAATCAGCAGAAGGGAAAAAAAAGAGCAAGTTTATAGAGATTTTGATATAATTGTCAGTTTTGATAGAAAATGTTTACAAATGAATTTGAAATATTGCTCCTATACTTTGATGCAGATATTACAAGTACCTTTCGCATCAACTTGGGTGCAAAGAAGAGAGTGACAAACCAAGTCCAATGACACATGAATCAATAATGAATGGATAATGGCAGAGAAGGGATCATTCTGGGAGGTAAGGTAATAATATTTTAAAGTCCATTTCCGTAAATTGTGATATTGATTTAAATGAGAAAAATAAAATAAGCTCTTTCCAAATCCAGGCATTTTCTCTTAATATGTATTGACGATCTAACTCTTAGCACAATAGGAATAGAAAAGAATTTCCCTGATCTGATAAACAGAATGTTTAAAACCATTTAGGTTCATACCATACTTCATGTTGAAATCTTCAGAACTTTTCCCTTGAGATCCAGAATGAGGTTAGGATGCCCTCAGTGAAACTTTATGTGTAAAAACAATTGTGAAAGTCTTAACCAGTGTAACAAGGCAAGGAAAGAGGAAAACTATTATAATTGGAAAATGTTTATTAACAGAGGTGGGTAGAAACACCACAAGACGCTGCCGTTAAACTGTTAATATGTAAAATATTGAGAATTAAAACTAGCAATCTCACAGCAAGAAAGCCAGTATAGGAAAATCAATTACATGTCTGTATTTCCACATTTTTTTTTATTTCCACAGTATCCAAATACAGTGAAGGTTAAATTGTAAAATCGTGTAAAATTAATACAGCATGGAAATACTTAATTGCTCTCAGAACCAACCGGTGATGTGTACATAGAAACACATGAACTATTATTAAGAAATTTAGGAAATCCGAAATGAATTGAGATATGTTCTGTGATAGAAGAGTCAAAGAGTGTTTTAAAAAGGTCAGTTTTCTCATGTTTGATCTATAGATTTCATTAAAATCTCCATCAAAATGAGTATGTGTGAGCAAATGGAAAAGGTCATTCTCAAATTCATACAAAAGTGCCAATAACCAAACATAGTCAAGGTGACCTTGAAGCAGAAAAGCAAAGTTAGAGGAATTGCTTTTACCAGGCAGCAAAACGTACTTCAAAGCTGTGCTGATTAAGACAGTGGATATTGGTGCAGTGATAAAGAGCAAACTGAACCAAGAGGAGAGCTCAGAAATAACACTGCCACGCACACACACGAGGATCTTTGCTTTGTAAGAACTGTGGCACCTCAGAGCAATGAAGGAAAATAATTTCCCAGTAAATGATGTTGAGTCAAATCGATAATTAGCTACAATAAAATAAGGAAAGGAAACTTGCACTCGACTTCACATCATACCTGAAATGGTATCTCAAGAGAAAGTTAGCTTTGAGACACTGACGGGAATAATGATAAAGCTTCTAGAAGATAACCAGCATTTGCCCAAGATTTGACGAGTTCCTAACTCCCGGTTTGAAGCATGAAACCTGTGCTGAGATTCCTGTATTCAGGGATTGCGTTAGTGTAGCAGTGCTGCTGAATCCTCACGTACAAGGTGGAGATGGGCTGTGATTTCTCTCCCCATTTGACGTATTTCATGGGAGCTGCTGCAGAGCCTCCCCTTCCCTGTATGTCTTGCAGCAGCATCTACACAGGGTAGACTATTATTTTGCAGGAGTTGTGCTAAGTCAGGGAAACCCTGGTGGGGTAGTGGTTAAGTGCTACGGCTGCTAAAGAAAGGGTCAGCAGTTCAAGTCCACCAGGTGCTCCTTGGAAACTCTATGGGGCAGTTCTACTCTGACCTATAGGGTCGCTATGAGTCGGAACCGCCTCGACGGCACCTAACAACAACAACAACAACCACAGCCATAAGCATGAGTGTTATGTGCCACCCAAGTGGAACAAATGGAAACAAAGACTTCCTTGGTCCTGCTTGGTTAAACACCCAGGAGAGCAGGGAGCATCTTGAGAGGGACAGCGGTTCTTACAACCTAAAGGGCCGAGGCAGAGTCTAGGCAGCATCACAGGTAGTAGTGGGATTAGACACTAGGTCAGAAGTGGTCAGCAGGGATGGACCCCTGGGAGCCTGCAGGTCCCACAGTCTTTTATCCCCAATAGCCGAGACCTGCTCAGCTGATACGGCTCCACACGGTTGATATTTAAAGGGTGCACATCGAGTCAAAGCAGTTGACTTCATCCTGCACACCAGTTGGAGGTCTAACTTCTAGGCAGTATAGGAAGGAGGAGAGATTAAACTGAAAGGTCTAGAATTAGGTAGGCATCAAAGGTTTGAGCCCTGAGTCACCACTCTCTCAGTGACGAATTCATTTTGGGCAAGTGAATGACTCTTGTTTTCACTTATCTGGCAAACAGCAGGAGTAAGCATAAGAGTGATAAGAACAATGACGGTCTCGCAGATCCACGGGGAGAAATAAGTAAGGTAAATCTTATAAACTGACTGGAACAGTCTCTATTACAAGGGGCAATCTTTGTCCTCTCCATCAATGTCGCTTCTTTTAGAACCACCCGATGACTGATGCCTCTCTCTCTGTCAAGCCCCGTTTTCTGCTCTCTGAAGAGAGCAGAAATATGTCCACAGGGTCCCTGGTGGTTCCTAGCACATGGGCGATAGTGAATGAAAACGTATTGTCGCATGCTTACGGGAAACCTGATTTTTCGTTTGCAATTGTACGCAGTCATTTTTTTCCTCCTCATCACTTGTGGTAGCCATGGGATTCCTGGTGGAATAAGACCCCCTAAGCTCATTCTCAAAGAGGGTGGGTTGACTTAAGGAATCCACATGTGATCACCCTAGTGAACAACGAGCAAATAAGAAAGTGACGAAAAATGTCTTTGGATCCCGTATTCAATTATGGATTGGGTATATATATGCTATACACGTAAACTTTACTATCATTACTTTGGTTTTCCAATCATAAAGTTGGCATAATTATAAAACTCATACTGATTTATATATAGTGTAATCAGACGCTGACGATCTGAAAGGGCACCTCAGCCCTCAGTGCTGCACGTGGGTATACTCAGCACTCGGTGCCAAGGCCACAGCACAAAATGGACTGAACTTATCTGAATTCTGGCCTTTGGAGGAGTGCTCTCATTTTTGTAACACCAAAATACACAGATTTTTTTTTCCGTGTTTCTTTTCCTGTTCCCTTCCACCCCCAGAAGGCTGAGGCAACAGAACTGTGAACAAACAAACCTAAGTGACCAGACCGTCTAGTTCTCCTCACAGAGAGTGTAAGAGGGTGCACAAATATTTCTGACCATTAGAGGGCACAAGGTGTAACCGATATAGGGTATGAGAGGGTGCACTAATATTTCTGACCATTAGAGGGCACAAGGGGTAACCGATATAGAGTAGTGGAGGGTGCACTAATATTTCTGATCATTAGAGGGCACAAGGTGTAACTGATTGAATCAGCAGAAGGGAAAAAAAAGAGCAAGTTTATAGAGATTTTGATATAATTGTCAGTTTTGATAGAAAATGTTTACAAATGAATTTGAAATATTGCTCCTATACTTTGATGCAGATATTACAAGTACCTTTCGCATCAACTTGGGTGCAAAGAAGAGAGTGACAAACCAAGTCCAATGACACATGAATCAATAATGAATGGATAATGGCAGAGAAGGGATCATTCTGGGAGGTAAGGTAATAATATTTTAAAGTCCATTTCCGTAAATTGTGATATTGATTTAAATGAGAAAAATAAAATAAGCTCTTTCCAAATCCAGGCATTTTCTCTTAATATGTATTGACGATCTAACTCTTAGCACAATAGGAATAGAAAAGAATTTCCCTGATCTGATAAACAGAATGTTTAAAACCATTTAGGTTCATACCATACTTCATGTTGAAATCTTCAGAACTTTTCCCTTGAGATCCAGAATGAGGTTAGGATGCCCTCAGTGAAACTTTATGTGTAAAAACAATTGTGAAAGTCTTAACCAGTGTAACAAGGCAAGGAAAGAGGAAAACTATTATAATTGGAAAATGTTTATTAACAGAGGTGGGTAGAAACACCACAAGACGCTGCCGTTAAACTGTTAATATGTAAAATATTGAGAATTAAAACTAGCAATCTCACAGCAAGAAAGCCAGTATAGGAAAATCAATTACATGTCTGTATTTCCACATTTTTTTTTATTTCCACAGTATCCAAATACAGTGAAGGTTAAATTGTAAAATCGTGTAAAATTAATACAGCATGGAAATACTTAATTGCTCTCAGAACCAACCGGTGATGTGTACATAGAAACACATGAACTATTATTAAGAAATTTAGGAAATCCGAAATGAATTGAGATATGTTCTGTGATAAAAGAGTCAAAGAGTGTTTTAAAAAGGTCAGTTTTCTCATGTTTGATCTATAGATTTCATTAAAATCTCCATCAAAATGAGTATGTGTGAGCAAATGGAAAAGGTCATTCTCAAATTCATACAAAAGTGCCAATAACCAAACATAGTCAAGGTGACCTTGAAGCAGAAAAGCAAAGTTAGAGGAATTGCTTTTACCAGGCAGCAAAACGTACTTCAAAGCTGTGCTGATTAAGACAGTGGATATTGGTGCAGTGATAAAGAGCAAACTGAACCAAGAGGAGAGCTCAGAAATAACACTGCCACGCACACACACGAGGATCTTTGCTTTGTAAGAACTGTGGCACCTCAGAGCAATGAAGGAAAATAATTTCCCAGTAAATGATGTTGAGTCAAATCGATAATTAGCTACAATAAAATAAGGAAAGGAAACTTGCACTCGACTTCACATCATACCTGAAATGGTATCTCAAGAGAAAGTTAGCTTTGAGACACTGACGGGAATAATGATAAAGCTTCTAGAAGATAACCAGCATTTGCCCAAGATTTGACGAGTTCCTAACTCCCGGTTTGAAGCATGAAACCTGTGCTGAGATTCCTGTATTCAGGGATTGCGTTAGTGTAGCAGTGCTGCTGAATCCTCACGTACAAGGTGGAGATGGGCTGTGATTTCTCTCCCCATTTGACGTATTTCATGGGAGCTGCTGCAGAGCCTCCCCTTCCCTGTATGTCTTGCAGCAGCATCTACACAGGGTAGACTATTATTTTGCAGGAGTTGTGCTAAGTCAGGGAAACCCTGGTGGTGTAGTGGTTAAGTGCTACGGCTGCTAAAGAAAGGGTCAGCAGTTCAAGTCCACCAGGTGCTCCTTGGAAACTCTATGGGGCAGTTCTACTCTGACCTATAGGGTCGCTATGAGTCGGAACCGCCTCGACGGCACCTAACAACAACAACAACAACCACAGCCATAAGCATGAGTGTTATGTGCCACCCAAGTGGAACAAATGGAAACAAAGACTTCCTTGGTCCTGCTTGGTTAAACACCCAGGAGAGCAGGGAGCATCTTGAGAGGGACAGCGGTTCTTACAACCTAAAGGGCCGAGGCAGAGTCTAGGCAGCATCACAGGTAGTAGTGGGATTAGACACTAGGTCAGAAGTGGTCAGCAGGGATGGACCCCTGGGAGCCTGCAGGTCCCACAGTCTTTTATCCCCAATAGCCGAGACCTGCTCAGCTGATACGGCTCCACACGGTTGATATTTAAAGGGTGCACATCGAGTCAAAGCAGTTGACTTCATCCTGCACACCAGTTGGAGGTCTAACTTCTAGGCAGTATAGGAAGGAGGAGAGATTAAACTGAAAGGTCTAGAATTAGGTAGGCATCAAAGGTTTGAGCCCTGAGTCACCACTCTCTCAGTGACGAATTCATTTTGGGCAAGTGAATGACTCTTGTTTTCACTTATCTGGCAAACAGCAGGAGTAAGCATAAGAGTGATAAGCATAATGACGGTCTCGCAGATCCACGGGGAGAAATAAGTAAGGTAAATCTTATAAACTGACTGGAACAGTCTCTATTACAAGGGGCAATCTTTGTCCTCTCCATCAATGTCGCTTCTTTTAGAACCACCCGATGACTGATGCCTCTCTCTCTGTCAAGCCCCGTTTTCTGCTCTCTGAAGAGAGCAGAAATATGTCCACAGGGTCCCTGGTGGTTCCTAGCACATGGGCGATAGTGAATGAAAACGTATTGTCGCATGCTTACGGGAAACCTGATTTTTCGTTTGCAATTGTACGCAGTCATTTTTTTCCTCCTCATCACTTGTGGTAGCCATGGGATTCCTGGTGGAATAAGACCCCCTAAGCTCATTCTCAAAGAGGGTGGGTTGACTTAAGGAATCCACATGTGATCACCCTAGTGAACAACGAGCAAATAAGAAAGTGACGAAAAATGTCTTTGGATCCCGTATTCAATTATGGATTGGGTATATATATGCTATACACGTAAACTTTACTATCATTACTTTGGTTTTCCAATCATAAAGTTGGCATAATTATAAAACTCATACTGATTTATATATAGTGTAATCAGACGCTGACGATCTGAAAGGGCACCTCAGCCCTCAGTGCTGCACGTGGGTATACTCAGCACTCGGTGCCAAGGCCACAGCACAAAATGGACTGAACTTATCTGAATTCTGGCCTTTGGAGGAGTGCTCTCATTTTTGTAACACCAAAATACACAGATTTTTTTTTCCGTGTTTCTTTTCCTGTTCCCTTCCACCCCCAGAAGGCTGAGGCAACAGAACTGTGAACAAACAAACCTAAGTGACCAGACCGTCTAGTTCTCCTCACAGAGAGTGTAAGAGGGTGCACAAATATTTCTGACCATTAGAGGGCACAAGGTGTAACCGATATAGGGTATGAGAGGGTGCACTAATATTTCTGACCATTAGAGGGCACAAGGGGTAACCGATATAGAGTAGTGGAGGGTGCACTAATATTTCTGATCATTAGAGGGCACAAGGTGTAACTGATTGAATCAGCAGAAGGGAAAAAAAAGAGCAAGTTTATAGAGATTTTGATATAATTGTCAGTTTTGATAGAAAATGTTTACAAATGAATTTGAAATATTGCTCCTATACTTTGATGCAGATATTACAAGTACCTTTCGCATCAACTTGGGTGCAAAGAAGAGAGTGACAAACCAAGTCCAATGACACATGAATCAATAATGAATGGATAATGGCAGAGAAGGGATCATTCTGGGAGGTAAGGTAATAATATTTTAAAGTCCATTTCCGTAAATTGTGATATTGATTTAAATGAGAAAAATAAAATAAGCTCTTTCCAAATCCAGGCATTTTCTCTTAATATGTATTGACGATCTAACTCTTAGCACAATAGGAATAGAAAAGAATTTCCCTGATCTGATAAACAGAATGTTTAAAACCATTTAGGTTCATACCATACTTCATGTTGAAATCTTCAGAACTTTTCCCTTGAGATCCAGAATGAGGTTAGGATGCCCTCAGTGAAACTTTATGTGTAAAAACAATTGTGAAAGTCTTAACCAGTGTAACAAGGCAAGGAAAGAGGAAAACTATTATAATTGGAAAATGTTTATTAACAGAGGTGGGTAGAAACACCACAAGACGCTGCCGTTAAACTGTTAATATGTAAAATATTGAGAATTAAAACTAGCAATCTCACAGCAAGAAAGCCAGTATAGGAAAATCAATTACATGTCTGTATTTCCACATTTTTTTTTATTTCCACAGTATCCAAATACGGTGAAGGTTAAATTGTAAAATCGTGTAAAATTAATACAGCATGGAAATACTTAATTGCTCTCAGAACCAACCGGTGATGTGTACATAGAAACACATGAACTATTATTAAGAAATTTAGGAAATCCGAAATGAATTGAGATATGTTCTGTGATAAAAGAGTCAAAGAGTGTTTTAAAAAGGTCAGTTTTCTCATGTTTGATCTATAGATTTCATTAAAATCTCCATCAAAATGAGTATGTGTGAGCAAATGGAAAAGGTCATTCTCAAATTCATACAAAAGTGCCAATAACCAAACATAGTCAAGGTGACCTTGAAGCAGAAAAGCAAAGTTAGAGGAATTGCTTTTACCAGGCAGCAAAACGTACTTCAAAGCTGTGCTGATTAAGACAGTGGATATTGGTGCAGTGATAAAGAGCAAACTGAACCAAGAGGAGAGCTCAGAAATAACACTGCCACGCACACACACGAGGATCTTTGCTTTGTAAGAACTGTGGCACCTCAGAGCAATGAAGGAAAATAATTTCCCAGTAAATGATGTTGAGTCAAATCGATAATTAGCTACAATAAAATAAGGAAAGGAAACTTGCACTCGACTTCACATCATACCTGAAATGGTATCTCAAGAGAAAGTTAGCTTTGAGACACTGACGGGAATAATGATAAAGCTTCTAGAAGATAACCAGCATTTGCCCAAGATTTGACGAGTTCCTAACTCCCGGTTTGAAGCACGAAACCTGTGCTGAGATTCCTGTATTCAGGGATTGCGTTAGTGTAGCAGTGCTGCTGAATCCTCACGTACAAGGTGGAGATGGGCTGTGATTTCTCTCCCCATTTGACGTATTTCATGGGAGCTGCTGCAGAGCCTCCCCTTCCCTGTATGTCTTGCAGCAGCATCTACACAGGGTAGACTATTATTTTGCAGGAGTTGTGCTAAGTCAGGGAAACCCTGGTGGGGTAGTGGTTAAGTGCTACGGCTGCTAAAGAAAGGGTCAGCAGTTCAAGTCCACCAGGTGCTCCTTGGAAACTCTATGGGGCAGTTCTACTCTGACCTATAGGGTCGCTATGAGTCGGAACCGCCTCGACGGCACCTAACAACAACAACAACAACCACAGCCATAAGCATGAGTGTTATGTGCCACCCAAGTGGAACAAATGGAAACAAAGACTTCCTTGGTCCTGCTTGGTTAAACACCCAGGAGAGCAGGGAGCATCTTGAGAGGGACAGCGGTTCTTACAACCTAAAGGGCCGAGGCAGAGTCTAGGCAGCATCACAGGTAGTAGTGGGATTAGACACTAGGTCAGAAGTGGTCAGCAGGGATGGACCCCTGGGAGCCTGCAGGTCCCACAGTCTTTTATCCCCAATAGCCGAGACCTGCTCAGCTGATACGGCTCCACACGGTTGATATTTAAAGGGTGCACATCGAGTCAAAGCAGTTGACTTCATCCTGCACACCAGTTGGAGGTCTAACTTCTAGGCAGTATAGGAAGGAGGAGAGATTAAACTGAAAGGTCTAGAATTAGGTAGGCATCAAAGGTTTGAGCCCTGAGTCACCACTCTCTCAGTGACGAATTCATTTTGGGCAAGTGAATGACTCTTGTTTTCACTTATCTGGCAAACAGCAGGAGTAAGCATAAGAGTGATAAGAACAATGACGGTCTCGCAGATCCACGGGGAGAAATAAGTAAGGTAAATCTTATAAACTGACTGGAACAGTCTCTATTACAAGGGGCAATCTTTGTCCTCTCCATCAATGTCGCTTCTTTTAGAACCACCCGATGACTGATGCCTCTCTCTCTGTCAAGCCCCGTTTTCTGCTCTCTGAAGAGAGCAGAAATATGTCCACAGGGTCCCTGGTGGTTCCTAGCACATGGGCGATAGTGAATGAAAACGTATTGTCGCATGCTTACGGGAAACCTGATTTTTCGTTTGCAATTGTACGCAGTCATTTTTTTCCTCCTCATCACTTGTGGTAGCCATGGGATTCCTGGTGGAATAAGACCCCCTAAGCTCATTCTCAAAGAGGGTGGGTTGACTTAAGGAATCCACATGTGATCACCCTAGTGAACAACGAGCAAATAAGAAAGTGACGAAAAATGTCTTTGGATCCCGTATTCAATTATGGATTGGGTATATATATGCTATACACGTAAACTTTACTATCATTACTTTGGTTTTCCAATCATAAAGTTGGCATAATTATAAAACTCATACTGATTTATATATAGTGTAATCAGACGCTGACGATCTGAAAGGGCACCTCAGCCCTCAGTGCTGCACGTGGGTATACTCAGCACTCGGTGCCAAGGCCACAGCACAAAATGGACTGAACTTATCTGAATTCTGGCCTTTGGAGGAGTGCTCTCATTTTTGTAACACCAAAATACACAGATTTTTTTTTCCGTGTTTCTTTTCCTGTTCCCTTCCACCCCCAGAAGGCTGAGGCAACAGAACTGTGAACAAACAAACCTAAGTGACCAGACCGTCTAGTTCTCCTCACAGAGAGTGTAAGAGGGTGCACAAATATTTCTGACCATTAGAGGGCACAAGGTGTAACCGATATAGGGTATGAGAGGGTGCACTAATATTTCTGACCATTAGAGGGCACAAGGGGTAACCGATATAGAGTAGTGGAGGGTGCACTAATATTTCTGATCATTAGAGGGCACAAGGTGTAACTGATTGAATCAGCAGAAGGGAAAAAAAAGAGCAAGTTTATAGAGATTTTGATATAATTGTCAGTTTTGATAGAAAATGTTTACAAATGAATTTGAAATATTGCTCCTATACTTTGATGCAGATATTACAAGTACCTTTCGCATCAACTTGGGTGCAAAGAAGAGAGTGACAAACCAAGTCCAATGACACATGAATCAATAATGAATGGATAATGGCAGAGAAGGGATCATTCTGGGAGGTAAGGTAATAATATTTTAAAGTCCATTTCCGTAAATTGTGATATTGATTTAAATGAGAAAAATAAAATAAGCTCTTTCCAAATCCAGGCATTTTCTCTTAATATGTATTGACGATCTAACTCTTAGCACAATAGGAATAGAAAAGAATTTCCCTGATCTGATAAACAGAATGTTTAAAACCATTTAGGTTCATACCATACTTCATGTTGAAATCTTCAGAACTTTTCCCTTGAGATCCAGAATGAGGTTAGGATGCCCTCAGTGAAACTTTATGTGTAAAAACAATTGTGAAAGTCTTAACCAGTGTAACAAGGCAAGGAAAGAGGAAAACTATTATAATTGGAAAATGTTTATTAACAGAGGTGGGTAGAAACACCACAAGACGCTGCCGTTAAACTGTTAATATGTAAAATATTGAGAATTAAAACTAGCAATCTCACAGCAAGAAAGCCAGTATAGGAAAATCAATTACATGTCTGTATTTCCACATTTTTTTTTTATTTCCACAGTATCCAAATACGGTGAAGGTTAAATTGTAAAATCGTGTAAAATTAATACAGCATGGAAATACTTAATTGCTCTCAGAACCAACCGGTGATGTGTACATAGAAACACATGAACTATTATTAAGAAATTTAGGAAATCCGAAATGAATTGAGATATGTTCTGTGATAGAAGAGTCAAAGAGTGTTTTAAAAAGGTCAGTTTTCTCATGTTTGATCTATAGATTTCATTAAAATCTCCATCAAAATGAGTATGTGTGAGCAAATGGAAAAGGTCATTCTCAAATTCATACAAAAGTGCCAATAACCAAACATAGTCAAGGTGACCTTGAAGCAGAAAAGCAAAGTTAGAGGAATTGCTTTTACCAGGCAGCAAAACGTACTTCAAAGCTGTGCTGATTAAGACAGTGGATATTGGTGCAGTGATAAAGAGCAAACTGAACCAAGAGGAGAGCTCAGAAATAACACTGCCACGCACACACACGAGGATCTTTGCTTTGTAAGAACTGTGGCACCTCAGAGCAATGAAGGAAAATAATTTCCCAGTAAATGATGTTGAGTCAAATCGATAATTAGCTACAATAAAATAAGGAAAGGAAACTTGCACTCGACTTCACATCATACCTGAAATGGTATCTCAAGAGAAAGTTAGCTTTGAGACACTGACGGGAATAATGATAAAGCTTCTAGAAGATAACCAGCATTTGCCCAAGATTTGACGAGTTCCTAACTCCCGGTTTGAAGCACGAAACCTGTGCTGAGATTCCTGTATTCAGGGATTGCGTTAGTGTAGCAGTGCTGCTGAATCCTCACGTACAAGGTGGAGATGGGCTGTGATTTCTCTCCCCATTTGACGTATTTCATGGGAGCTGCTGCAGAGCCTCCCCTTCCCTGTATGTCTTGCAGCAGCATCTACACAGGGTAGACTATTATTTTGCAGGAGTTGTGCTAAGTCAGGGAAACCCTGGTGGTGTAGTGGTTAAGTGCTACGGCTGCTAAAGAAAGGGTCAGCAGTTCAAGTCCACCAGGTGCTCCTTGGAAACTCTATGGGGCAGTTCTACTCTGACCTATAGGGTCGCTATGAGTCGGAACCGCCTCGACGGCACCTAACAACAACAACAACAACCACAGCCATAAGCATGAGTGTTATGTGCCACCCAAGTGGAACAAATGGAAACAAAGACTTCCTTGGTCCTGCTTGGTTAAACACCCAGGAGAGCAGGGAGCATCTTGAGAGGGACAGCGGTTCTTACAACCTAAAGGGCCGAGGCAGAGTCTAGGCAGCATCACAGGTAGTAGTGGGATTAGACACTAGGTCAGAAGTGGTCAGCAGGGATGGACCCCTGGGAGCCTGCAGGTCCCACAGTCTTTTATCCCCAATAGCCGAGACCTGCTCAGCTGATACGGCTCCACACGGTTGATATTTAAAGGGTGCACATCGAGTCAAAGCAGTTGACTTCATCCTGCACACCAGTTGGAGGTCTAACTTCTAGGCAGTATAGGAAGGAGGAGAGATTAAACTGAAAGGTCTAGAATTAGGTAGGCATCAAAGGTTTGAGCCCTGAGTCACCACTCTCTCAGTGACGAATTCATTTTGGGCAAGTGAATGACTCTTGTTTTCACTTATCTGGCAAACAGCAGGAGTAAGCATAAGAGTGATAAGAACAATGACGGTCTCGCAGATCCACGGGGAGAAATAAGTAAGGTAAATCTTATAAACTGACTGGAACAGTCTCTATTACAAGGGGCAATCTTTGTCCTCTCCATCAATGTCGCTTCTTTTAGAACCACCCGATGACTGATGCCTCTCTCTCTGTCAAGCCCCGTTTTCTGCTCTCTGAAGAGAGCAGAAATATGTCCACAGGGTCCCTGGTGGTTCCTAGCACATGGGCGATAGTGAATGAAAACGTATTGTCGCATGCTTACGGGAAACCTGATTTTTCGTTTGCAATTGTACGCAGTCATTTTTTTCCTCCTCATCACTTGTGGTAGCCATGGGATTCCTGGTGGAATAAGACCCCCTAAGCTCATTCTCAAAGAGGGTGGGTTGACTTAAGGAATCCACATGTGATCACCCTAGTGAACAACGAGCAAATAAGAAAGTGACGAAAAATGTCTTTGGATCCCGTATTCAATTATGGATTGGATATATATATGCTATACACGTAAACTTTACTATCATTACTTTGGTTTTCGAATCATAAAGTTGGCATAATTATAAAACTCATACTGATTTATATATAGTGTAATCAGACGCTGACGATCTGAAAGGGCACCTCAGCCCTCAGTGCTGCACGTGGGTATACTCAGCACTCGGTGCCAAGGCCACAGCACAAAATGGACTGAACTTATCTGAATTCTGGCCTTTGGAGGAGTGCTCTCATTTTTGTAACACCAAAATACACAGATTTTTTTTTCCGTGTTTCTTTTCCTGTTCCCTTCCACCCCCAGAAGGCTGAGGCAACAGAACTGTGAACAAACAAACCTAAGTGACCAGACCGTCTAGTTCTCCTCACAGAGAGTGTAAGAGGGTGCACAAATATTTCTGACCATTAGAGGGCACAAGGTGTAACCGATATAGGGTATGAGAGGGTGCACTAATATTTCTGACCATTAGAGGGCACAAGGGGTAACCGATATAGAGTAGTGGAGGGTGCACTAATATTTCTGATCATTAGAGGGCACAAGGTGTAACTGATTGAATCAGCAGAAGGGAAAAAAAAGAGCAAGTTTATAGAGATTTTGATATAATTGTCAGTTTTGATAGAAAATGTTTACAAATGAATTTGAAATATTGCTCCTATACTTTGATGCAGATATTACAAGTACCTTTCGCATCAACTTGGGTGCAAAGAAGAGAGTGACAAACCAAGTCCAATGACACATGAATCAATAATGAATGGATAATGGCAGAGAAGGGATCATTCTGGGAGGTAAGGTAATAATATTTTAAAGTCCATTTCCGTAAATTGTGATATTGATTTAAATGAGAAAAATAAAATAAGCTCTTTCCAAATCCAGGCATTTTCTCTTAATATGTATTGACGATCTAACTCTTAGCACAATAGGAATAGAAAAGAATTTCCCTGATCTGATAAACAGAATGTTTAAAACCATTTAGGTTCATACCATACTTCATGTTGAAATCTTCAGAACTTTTCCCTTGAGATCCAGAATGAGGTTAGGATGCCCTCAGTGAAACTTTATGTGTAAAAACAATTGTGAAAGTCTTAACCAGTGTAACAAGGCAAGGAAAGAGGAAAACTATTATAATTGGAAAATGTTTATTAACAGAGGTGGGTAGAAACACCACAAGACGCTGCCGTTAAACTGTTAATATGTAAAATATTGAGAATTAAAACTAGCAATCTCACAGCAAGAAAGCCAGTATAGGAAAATCAATTACATGTCTGTATTTCCACATTTTTTTTTTATTTCCACAGTATCCAAATACAGTGAAGGTTAAATTGTAAAATCGTGTAAAATTAATACAGCATGGAAATACTTAATTGCTCTCAGAACCAACCGGTGATGTGTACATAGAAACACATGAACTATTATTAAGAAATTTAGGAAATCCGAAATGAATTGAGATATGTTCTGTGATAGAAGAGTCAAAGAGTGTTTTAAAAAGGTCAGTTTTCTCATGTTTGATCTATAGATTTCATTAAAATCTCCATCAAAATGAGTATGTGTGAGCAAATGGAAAAGGTCATTCTCAAATTCATACAAAAGTGCCAATAACCAAACATAGTCAAGGTGACCTTGAAGCAGAAAAGCAAAGTTAGAGGAATTGCTTTTACCAGGCAGCAAAACGTACTTCAAAGCTGTGCTGATTAAGACAGTGGATATTGGTGCAGTGATAAAGAGCAAACTGAACCAAGAGGAGAGCTCAGAAATAACACTGCCACGCACACACACGAGGATCTTTGCTTTGTAAGAACTGTGGCACCTCAGAGCAATGAAGGAAAATAATTTCCCAGTAAATGATGTTGAGTCAAATCGATAATTAGCTACAATAAAATAAGGAAAGGAAACTTGCACTCGACTTCACATCATACCTGAAATGGTATCTCAAGAGAAAGTTAGCTTTGAGACACTGACGGGAATAATGATAAAGCTTCTAGAAGATAACCAGCATTTGCCCAAGATTTGACGAGTTCCTAACTCCCGGTTTGAAGCACGAAACCTGTGCTGAGATTCCTGTATTCAGGGATTGCGTTAGTGTAGCAGTGCTGCTGAATCCTCACGTACAAGGTGGAGATGGGCTGTGATTTCTCTCCCCATTTGACGTATTTCATGGGAGCTGCTGCAGAGCCTCCCCTTCCCTGTATGTCTTGCAGCAGCATCTACACAGGGTAGACTATTATTTTGCAGGAGTTGTGCTAAGTCAGGGAAACCCTGGTGGGGTAGTGGTTAAGTGCTACGGCTGCTAAAGAAAGGGTCAGCAGTTCAAGTCCACCAGGTGCTCCTTGGAAACTCTATGGGGCAGTTCTACTCTGACCTATAGGGTCGCTATGAGTCGGAACCGCCTCGACGGCACCTAACAACAACAACAACAACCACAGCCATAAGCATGAGTGTTATGTGCCACCCAAGTGGAACAAATGGAAACAAAGACTTCCTTGGTCCTGCTTGGTTAAACACCCAGGAGAGCAGGGAGCATCTTGAGAGGGACAGCGGTTCTTACAACCTAAAGGGCCGAGGCAGAGTCTAGGCAGCATCACAGGTAGTAGTGGGATTAGACACTAGGTCAGAAGTGGTCAGCAGGGATGGACCCCTGGGAGCCTGCAGGTCCCACAGTCTTTTATCCCCAATAGCCGAGACCTGCTCAGCTGATACGGCTCCACACGGTTGATATTTAAAGGGTGCACATCGAGTCAAAGCAGTTGACTTCATCCTGCACACCAGTTGGAGGTCTAACTTCTAGGCAGTATAGGAAGGAGGAGAGATTAAACTGAAAGGTCTAGAATTAGGTAGGCATCAAAGGTTTGAGCCCTGAGTCACCACTCTCTCAGTGACGAATTCATTTTGGGCAAGTGAATGACTCTTGTTTTCACTTATCTGGCAAACAGCAGGAGTAAGCATAAGAGTGATAAGAACAATGACGGTCTCGCAGATCCACGGGGAGAAATAAGTAAGGTAAATCTTATAAACTGACTGGAACAGTCTCTATTACAAGGGGCAATCTTTGTCCTCTCCATCAATGTCGCTTCTTTTAGAACCACCCGATGACTGATGCCTCTCTCTCTGTCAAGCCCCGTTTTCTGCTCTCTGAAGAGAGCAGAAATATGTCCACAGGGTCCCTGGTGGTTCCTAGCACATGGGCGATAGTGAATGAAAACGTATTGTCGCATGCTTACGGGAAACCTGATTTTTCGTTTGCAATTGTACGCAGTCATTTTTTTCCTCCTCATCACTTGTGGTAGCCATGGGATTCCTGGTGGAATAAGACCCCCTAAGCTCATTCTCAAAGAGGGTGGGTTGACTTAAGGAATCCACATGTGATCACCCTAGTGAACAACGAGCAAATAAGAAAGTGACGAAAAATGTCTTTGGATCCCGTATTCAATTATGGATTGGGTATATATATGCTATACACGTAAACTTTACTATCATTACTTTGGTTTTCGAATCATAAAGTTGGCATAATTATAAAACTCATACTGATTTATATATAGTGTAATCAGACGCTGACGATCTGAAAGGGCACCTCAGCCCTCAGTGCTGCACGTGGGTATACTCAGCACTCGGTGCCAAGGCCACAGCACAAAATGGACTGAACTTATCTGAATTCTGGCCTTTGGAGGAGTGCTCTCATTTTTGTAACACCAAAATACACAGATTTTTTTTTCCGTGTTTCTTTTCCTGTTCCCTTCCACCCCCAGAAGGCTGAGGCAACAGAACTGTGAACAAACAAACCTAAGTGACCAGACCGTCTAGTTCTCCTCACAGAGAGTGTAAGAGGGTGCACAAATATTTCTGACCATTAGAGGGCACAAGGTGTAACCGATATAGGGTATGAGAGGGTGCACTAATATTTCTGACCATTAGAGGGCACAAGGGGTAACCGATATAGAGTAGTGGAGGGTGCACTAATATTTCTGATCATTAGAGGGCACAAGGTGTAACTGATTGAATCAGCAGAAGGGAAAAAAAAGAGCAAGTTTATAGAGATTTTGATATAATTGTCAGTTTTGATAGAAAATGTTTACAAATGAATTTGAAATATTGCTCCTATACTTTGATGCAGATATTACAAGTACCTTTCGCATCAACTTGGGTGCAAAGAAGAGAGTGACAAACCAAGTCCAATGACACATGAATCAATAATGAATGGATAATGGCAGAGAAGGGATCATTCTGGGAGGTAAGGTAATAATATTTTAAAGTCCATTTCCGTAAATTGTGATATTGATTTAAATGAGAAAAATAAAATAAGCTCTTTCCAAATCCAGGCATTTTCTCTTAATATGTATTGACGATCTAACTCTTAGCACAATAGGAATAGAAAAGAATTTCCCTGATCTGATAAACAGAATGTTTAAAACCATTTAGGTTCATACCATACTTCATGTTGAAATCTTCAGAACTTTTCCCTTGAGATCCAGAATGAGGTTAGGATGCCCTCAGTGAAACTTTATGTGTAAAAACAATTGTGAAAGTCTTAACCAGTGTAACAAGGCAAGGAAAGAGGAAAACTATTATAATTGGAAAATGTTTATTAACAGAGGTGGGTAGAAACACCACAAGACGCTGCCGTTAAACTGTTAATATGTAAAATATTGAGAATTAAAACTAGCAATCTCACAGCAAGAAAGCCAGTATAGGAAAATCAATTACATGTCTGTATTTCCACATTTTTTTTTTATTTCCACAGTATCCAAATACAGTGAAGGTTAAATTGTAAAATCGTGTAAAATTAATACAGCATGGAAATACTTAATTGCTCTCAGAACCAACCGGTGATGTGTACATAGAAACACATGAACTATTATTAAGAAATTTAGGAAATCCGAAATGAATTGAGATATGTTCTGTGATAGAAGAGTCAAAGAGTGTTTTAAAAAGGTCAGTTTTCTCATGTTTGATCTATAGATTTCATTAAAATCTCCATCAAAATGAGTATGTGTGAGCAAATGGAAAAGGTCATTCTCAAATTCATACAAAAGTGCCAATAACCAAACATAGTCAAGGTGACCTTGAAGCAGAAAAGCAAAGTTAGAGGAATTGCTTTTACCAGGCAGCAAAACGTACTTCAAAGCTGTGCTGATTAAGACAGTGGATATTGGTGCAGTGATAAAGAGCAAACTGAACCAAGAGGAGAGCTCAGAAATAACACTGCCACGCACACACACGAGGATCTTTGCTTTGTAAGAACTGTGGCACCTCAGAGCAATGAAGGAAAATAATTTCCCAGTAAATGATGTTGAGTCAAATCGATAATTAGCTACAATAAAATAAGGAAAGGAAACTTGCACTCGACTTCACATCATACCTGAAATGGTATCTCAAGAGAAAGTTAGCTTTGAGACACTGACGGGAATAATGATAAAGCTTCTAGAAGATAACCAGCATTTGCCCAAGATTTGACGAGTTCCTAACTCCCGGTTTGAAGCACGAAACCTGTGCTGAGATTCCTGTATTCAGGGATTGCGTTAGTGTAGCAGTGCTGCTGAATCCTCACGTACAAGGTGGAGATGGGCTGTGATTTCTCTCCCCATTTGACGTATTTCATGGGAGCTGCTGCAGAGCCTCCCCTTCCCTGTATGTCTTGCAGCAGCATCTACACAGGGTAGACTATTATTTTGCAGGAGTTGTGCTAAGTCAGGGAAACCCTGGTGGTGTAGTGGTTAAGTGCTACGGCTGCTAAAGAAAGGGTCAGCAGTTCAAGTCCACCAGGTGCTCCTTGGAAACTCTATGGGGCAGTTCTACTCTGACCTATAGGGTCGCTATGAGTCGGAACCGCCTCGACGGCACCTAACAACAACAACAACAACCACAGCCATAAGCATGAGTGTTATGTGCCACCCAAGTGGAACAAATGGAAACAAAGACTTCCTTGGTCCTGCTTGGTTAAACACCCAGGAGAGCAGGGAGCATCTTGAGAGGGACAGCGGTTCTTACAACCTAAAGGGCCGAGGCAGAGTCTAGGCAGCATCACAGGTAGTAGTGGGATTAGACACTAGGTCCGAAGTGGTCAGCAGGGATGGACCCCTGGGAGCCTGCAGGTCCCACAGTCTTTTATCCCCAATAGCCGAGACCTGCTCAGCTGATACGGCTCCACACGGTTGATATTTAAAGGGTGCACATCGAGTCAAAGCAGTTGACTTCATCCTGCACACCAGTTGGAGGTCTAACTTCTAGGCAGTATAGGAAGGAGGAGAGATTAAACTGAAAGGTCTAGAATTAGGTAGGCATCAAAGGTTTGAGCCCTGAGTCACCACTCTCTCAGTGACGAATTCATTTTGGGCAAGTGAATGACTCTTGTTTTCACTTATCTGGCAAACAGCAGGAGTAAGCATAAGAGTGATAAGAACAATGACGGTCTCGCAGATCCACGGGGAGAAATAAGTAAGGTAAATCTTATAAACTGACTGGAACAGTCTCTATTACAAGGGGCAATCTTTGTCCTCTCCATCAATGTCGCTTCTTTTAGAACCACCCGATGACTGATGCCTCTCTCTCTGTCAAGCCCCGTTTTCTGCTCTCTGAAGAGAGCAGAAATATGTCCACAGGGTCCCTGGTGGTTCCTAGCACATGGGCGATAGTGAATGAAAACGTATTGTCGCATGCTTACGGGAAACCTGATTTTTCGTTTGCAATTGTACGCAGTCATTTTTTTCCTCCTCATCACTTGTGGTAGCCATGGGATTCCTGGTGGAATAAGACCCCCTAAGCTCATTCTCAAAGAGGGTGGGTTGACTTAAGGAATCCACATGTGATCACCCTAGTGAACAACGAGCAAATAAGAAAGTGACGAAAAATGTCTTTGGATCCCGTATTCAATTATGGATTGGGTATATATATGCTATACACGTAAACTTTACTATCATTACTTTGGTTTTCGAATCATAAAGTTGGCATAATTATAAAACTCATACTGATTTATATATAGTGTAATCAGACGCTGACGATCTGAAAGGGCACCTCAGCCCTCAGTGCTGCACGTGGGTATACTCAGCACTCGGTGCCAAGGCCACAGCACAAAATGGACTGAACTTATCTGAATTCTGGCCTTTGGAGGAGTGCTCTCATTTTTGTAACACCAAAATACACAGATTTTTTTTTCCGTGTTTCTTTTCCTGTTCCCTTCCACCCCCAGAAGGCTGAGGCAACAGAACTGTGAACAAACAAACCTAAGTGACCAGACCTTCTAGTTCTCCTCACAGAGAGTGTAAGAGGGTGCACAAATATTTCTGACCATTAGAGGGCACAAGGTGTAACCGATATAGGGTATGAGAGGGTGCACTAATATTTCTGACCATTAGAGGGCACAAGGGGTAACCGATATAGAGTAGTGGAGGGTGCACTAATATTTCTGATCATTAGAGGGCACAAGGTGTAACTGATTGAATCAGCAGAAGGGAAAAAAAAAGAGCAAGTTTATAGAGATTTTGATATAATTGTCAGTTTTGATAGAAAATGTTTACAAATGAATTTGAAATATTGCTCCTATACTTTGATGCAGATATTACAAGTATCTTTCGCATCAACTTGGGTGCAAAGAAGAGAGTGACAAACCAAGTCCAATGACACATGAATCAATAATGAATGGATAATGGCAGAGAAGGGATCATTCTGGGAGGTAAGGTAATAATATTTTAAAGTCCATTTCCGTAAATTGTGATATTGATTTAAATGAGAAAAATAAAATAAGCTCTTTCCAAATCCAGGCATTTTCTCTTAATATGTATTGACGATCTAACTCTTAGCACAATAGGAATAGAAAAGAATTTCCCTGATCTGATAAACAGAATGTTTAAAATCATTTAGGTTCATACCATACTTCATGTTGAAATCTTCAGAACTTTTCCCTTGAGATCCAGAATGAGGTTAGGATGCCCTCAGTGAAACTTTATGTGTAAAAACAATTGTGAAAGTCTTAACCAGTGTAACAAGGCAAGGAAAGAGGAAAACTATTATAATTGGAAAATGTTTATTAACAGAGGTGGGTAGAAACACCACAAGACGCTGCCGTTAAACTGTTAATATGTAAAATATTGAGAATTAAAACTAGCAATCTCACAGCAAGAAAGCCAGTATAGGAAAATCAATTACATGTCTGTATTTCCACATTTTTTTTTTCCACAGTATCCAAATACAGTGAAGGTTAAATTGTAAAATCGTGTAAAATTAATACAGCATGGAAATACTTAATTGCTCTCAGAACCAACCGGTGATGTGTACATAGAAACACATGAACTATTATTAAGAAATTTAGGAAATCCGAAATGAATTGAGATATGTTCTGTGATAGAAGAGTCAAAGAGTGTTTTAAAAAGGTCAGTTTTCTCATGTTTGATCTATAGATTTCATTAAAATCTCCATCAAAATGAGTATGTGTGAGCAAATGGAAAAGGTCATTCTCAAATTCATACAAAAGTGCCAATAACCAAACATAGTCAAGGTGACCTTGAAGCAGAAAAGCAAAGTTAGAGGAATTGCTTTTACCAGGCAGCAAAACGTACTTCAAAGCTGTGCTGATTAAGACAGTGGATATTGGTGCAGTGATAAAGAGCAAACTGAACCAAGAGGAGAGCTCAGAAATAACACTGCCACGCACACACACGAGGATCTTTGCTTTGTAAGAACTGTGGCACCTCAGAGCAATGAAGGAAAATAATTTCCCAGTAAATGATGTTGAGTCAAATCGATAATTAGCTACAATAAAATAAGGAAAGGAAACTTGCACTCGACTTCACATCATACCTGAAATGGTATCTCAAGAGAAAGTTAGCTTTGAGACACTGACGGGAATAATGATAAAGCTTCTAGAAGATAACCAGCATTTGCCCAAGATTTGACGAGTTCCTAACTCCCGGTTTGAAGCACGAAACCTGTGCTGAGATTCCTGTATTCAGGGATTGCGTTAGTGTAGCAGTGCTGCTGAATCCTCACGTACAAGGTGGAGATGGGCTGTGATTTCTCTCCCCATTTGACGTATTTCATGGGAGCTGCTGCAGAGCCTCCCCTTCCCTGTATGTCTTGCAGCAGCATCTACACAGGGTAGACTATTATTTTGCAGGAGTTGTGCTAAGTCAGGGAAACCCTGGTGGTGTAGTGGTTAAGTGCTACGGCTGCTAAAGAAAGGGTCAGCAGTTCAAGTCCACCAGGTGCTCCTTGGAAACTCTATGGGGCAGTTCTACTCTGACCTATAGGGTCGCTATGAGTCGGAACCGCCTCGACGGCACCTAACAACAACAACAACAACCACAGCCATAAGCATGAGTGTTATGTGCCACCCAAGTGGAACAAATGGAAACAAAGACTTCCTTGGTCCTGCTTGGTTAAACACCCAGGAGAGCAGGGAGCATCTTGAGAGGGACAGCGGTTCTTACAACCTAAAGGGCCGAGGCAGAGTCTAGGCAGCATCACAGGTAGTAGTGGGATTAGACACTAGGTCAGAAGTGGTCAGCAGGGATGGACCCCTGGGAGCCTGCAGGTCCCACAGTCTTTTATCCCCAATAGCCGAGACCTGCTCAGCTGATACGGCTCCACACGGTTGATATTTAAAGGGTGCACATCGAGTCAAAGCAGTTGACTTCATCCTGCACACCAGTTGGAGGTCTAACTTCTAGGCAGTATAGGAAGGAGGAGAGATTAAACTGAAAGGTCTAGAATTAGGTAGGCATCAAAGGTTTGAGCCCTGAGTCACCACTCTCTCAGTGACGAATTCATTTTGGGCAAGTGAATGACTCTTGTTTTCACTTATCTGGCAAACAGCAGGAGTAAGCATAAGAGTGATAAGAACAATGACGGTCTCGCAGATCCACGGGGAGAAATAAGTAAGGTAAATCTTATAAACTGACTGGAACAGTCTCTATTACAAGGGGCAATCTTTGTCCTCTCCATCAATGTCGCTTCTTTTAGAACCACCCGATGACTGATGCCTCTCTCTCTGTCAAGCCCCGTTTTCTGCTCTCTGAAGAGAGCAGAAATATGTCCACAGGGTCCCTGGTGGTTCCTAGCACATGGGCGATAGTGAATGAAAACGTATTGTCGCATGCTTACGGGAAACCTGATTTTTCGTTTGCAATTGTACGCAGTCATTTTTTTCCTCCTCATCACTTGTGGTAGCCATGGGATTCCTGGTGGAATAAGACCCCCTAAGCTCATTCTCAAAGAGGGTGGGTTGACTTAAGGAATCCACATGTGATCACCCTAGTGAACAACGAGCAAATAAGAAAGTGACGAAAAATGTCTTTGGATCCCGTATTCAATTATGGATTGGGTATATATATGCTATACACGTAAACTTTACTATCATTACTTTGGTTTTCGAATCATAAAGTTGGCATAATTATAAAACTCATACTGATTTATATATAGTGTAATCAGACGCTGACGATCTGAAAGGGCACCTCAGCCCTCAGTGCTGCACGTGGGTATACTCAGCACTCGGTGCCAAGGCCACAGCACAAAATGGACTGAACTTATCTGAATTCTGGCCTTTGGAGGAGTGCTCTCATTTTTGTAACACCAAAATACACAGATTTTTTTTTCCGTGTTTCTTTTCCTGTTCCCTTCCACCCCCAGAAGGCTGAGGCAACAGAACTGTGAACAAACAAACCTAAGTGACCAGACCGTCTAGTTCTCCTCACAGAGAGTGTAAGAGGGTGCACAAATATTTCTGACCATTAGAGGGCACAAGGTGTAACCGATATAGGGTATGAGAGGGTGCACTAATATTTCTGACCATTAGAGGGCACAAGGGGTAACCGATATAGAGTAGTGGAGGGTGCACTAATATTTCTGATCATTAGAGGGCACAAGGTGTAACTGATTGAATCAGCAGAAGGGAAAAAAAAGAGCAAGTTTATAGAGATTTTGATATAATTGTCAGTTTTGATAGAAAATGTTTACAAATGAATTTGAAATATTGCTCCTATACTTTGATGCAGATATTACAAGTACCTTTCGCATCAACTTGGGTGCAAAGAAGAGAGTGACAAACCAAGTCCAATGACACATGAATCAATAATGAATGGATAATGGCAGAGAAGGGATCATTCTGGGAGGTAAGGTAATAATATTTTAAAGTCCATTTCCGTAAATTGTGATATTGATTTAAATGAGAAAAATAAAATAAGCTCTTTCCAAATCCAGGCATTTTCTCTTAATATGTATTGACGATCTAACTCTTAGCACAATAGGAATAGAAAAGAATTTCCCTGATCTGATAAACAGAATGTTTAAAACCATTTAGGTTCATACCATACTTCATGTTGAAATCTTCAGAACTTTTCCCTTGAGATCCAGAATGAGGTTAGGATGCCCTCAGTGAAACTTTATGTGTAAAAACAATTGTGAAAGTCTTAACCAGTGTAACAAGGCAAGGAAAGAGGAAAACTATTATAATTGGAAAATGTTTATTAACAGAGGTGGGTAGAAACACCACAAGACGCTGCCGTTAAACTGTTAATATGTAAAATATTGAGAATTAAAACTAGCAATCTCACAGCAAGAAAGCCAGTATAGGAAAATCAATTACATGTCTGTATTTCCACATTTTTTTTTTATTTCCACAGTATCCAAATACAGTGAAGGTTAAATTGTAAAATCGTGTAAAATTAATACAGCATGGAAATACTTAATTGCTCTCAGAACCAACCGGTGATGTGTACATAGAAACACATGAACTATTATTAAGAAATTTAGGAAATCCGAAATGAATTGAGATATGTTCTGTGATAGAAGAGTCAAAGAGTGTTTTAAAAAGGTCAGTTTTCTCATGTTTGATCTATAGATTTCATTAAAATCTCCATCAAAATGAGTATGTGTGAGCAAATGGAAAAGGTCATTCTCAAATTCATACAAAAGTGCCAATAACCAAACATAGTCAAGGTGACCTTGAAGCAGAAAAGCAAAGTTAGAGGAATTGCTTTTACCAGGCAGCAAAACGTACTTCAAAGCTGTGCTGATTAAGACAGTGGATATTGGTGCAGTGATAAAGAGCAAACTGAACCAAGAGGAGAGCTCAGAAATAACACTGCCACGCACACACACGAGGATCTTTGCTTTGTAAGAACTGTGGCACCTCAGAGCAATGAAGGAAAATAATTTCCCAGTAAATGATGTTGAGTCAAATCGATAATTAGCTACAATAAAATAAGGAAAGGAAACTTGCACTCGACTTCACATCATACCTGAAATGGTATCTCAAGAGAAAGTTAGCTTTGAGACACTGACGGGAATAATGATAAAGCTTCTAGAAGATAACCAGCATTTGCCCAAGATTTGACGAGTTCCTAACTCCCGGTTTGAAGCACGAAACCTGTGCTGAGATTCCTGTATTCAGGGATTGCGTTAGTGTAGCAGTGCTGCTGAATCCTCACGTACAAGGTGGAGATGGGCTGTGATTTCTCTCCCCATTTGACGTATTTCATGGGAGCTGCTGCAGAGCCTCCCCTTCCCTGTATGTCTTGCAGCAGCATCTACACAGGGTAGACTATTATTTTGCAGGAGTTGTGCTAAGTCAGGGAAACCCTGGTGGTGTAGTGGTTAAGTGCTACGGCTGCTAAAGAAAGGGTCAGCAGTTCAAGTCCACCAGGTGCTCCTTGGAAACTCTATGGGGCAGTTCTACTCTGACCTATAGGGTCGCTATGAGTCGGAACCGCCTCGACGGCACCTAACAACAACAACAACAACCACAGCCATAAGCATGAGTGTTATGTGCCACCCAAGTGGAACAAATGGAAACAAAGACTTCCTTGGTCCTGCTTGGTTAAACACCCAGGAGAGCAGGGAGCATCTTGAGAGGGACAGCGGTTCTTACAACCTAAAGGGCCGAGGCAGAGTCTAGGCAGCATCACAGGTAGTAGTGGGATTAGACACTAGGTCCGAAGTGGTCAGCAGGGATGGACCCCTGGGAGCCTGCAGGTCCCACAGTCTTTTATCCCCAATAGCCGAGACCTGCTCAGCTGATACGGCTCCACACGGTTGATATTTAAAGGGTGCACATCGAGTCAAAGCAGTTGACTTCATCCTGCACACCAGTTGGAGGTCTAACTTCTAGGCAGTATAGGAAGGAGGAGAGATTAAACTGAAAGGTCTAGAATTAGGTAGGCATCAAAGGTTTGAGCCCTGAGTCACCACTCTCTCAGTGACGAATTCATTTTGGGCAAGTGAATGACTCTTGTTTTCACTTATCTGGCAAACAGCAGGAGTAAGCATAAGAGTGATAAGAACAATGACGGTCTCGCAGATCCACGGGGAGAAATAAGTAAGGTAAATCTTATAAACTGACTGGAACAGTCTCTATTACAAGGGGCAATCTTTGTCCTCTCCATCAATGTCGCTTCTTTTAGAACCACCCGATGACTGATGCCTCTCTCTCTGTCAAGCCCCGTTTTCTGCTCTCTGAAGAGAGCAGAAATATGTCCACAGGGTCCCTGGTGGTTCCTAGCACATGGGCGATAGTGAATGAAAACGTATTGTCGCATGCTTACGGGAAACCTGATTTTTCGTTTGCAATTGTACGCAGTCATTTTTTTCCTCCTCATCACTTGTGGTAGCCATGGGATTCCTGGTGGAATAAGACCCCCTAAGCTCATTCTCAAAGAGGGTGGGTTGACTTAAGGAATCCACATGTGATCACCCTAGTGAACAACGAGCAAATAAGAAAGTGACGAAAAATGTCTTTGGATCCCGTATTCAATTATGGATTGGGTATATATATGCTATACACGTAAACTTTACTATCATTACTTTGGTTTTCGAATCATAAAGTTGGCATAATTATAAAACTCATACTGATTTATATATAGTGTAATCAGACGCTGACGATCTGAAAGGGCACCTCAGCCCTCAGTGCTGCACGTGGGTATACTCAGCACTCGGTGCCAAGGCCACAGCACAAAATGGACTGAACTTATCTGAATTCTGGCCTTTGGAGGAGTGCTCTCATTTTTGTAACACCAAAATACACAGATTTTTTTTTCCGTGTTTCTTTTCCTGTTCCCTTCCACCCCCAGAAGGCTGAGGCAACAGAACTGTGAACAAACAAACCTAAGTGACCAGACCTTCTAGTTCTCCTCACAGAGAGTGTAAGAGGGTGCACAAATATTTCTGACCATTAGAGGGCACAAGGTGTAACCGATATAGGGTATGAGAGGGTGCACTAATATTTCTGACCATTAGAGGGCACAAGGGGTAACCGATATAGAGTAGTGGAGGGTGCACTAATATTTCTGATCATTAGAGGGCACAAGGTGTAACTGATTGAATCAGCAGAAGGGAAAAAAAAAGAGCAAGTTTATAGAGATTTTGATATAATTGTCAGTTTTGATAGAAAATGTTTACAAATGAATTTGAAATATTGCTCCTATACTTTGATGCAGATATTACAAGTATCTTTCGCATCAACTTGGGTGCAAAGAAGAGAGTGACAAACCAAGTCCAATGACACATGAATCAATAATGAATGGATAATGGCAGAGAAGGGATCATTCTGGGAGGTAAGGTAATAATATTTTAAAGTCCATTTCCGTAAATTGTGATATTGATTTAAATGAGAAAAATAAAATAAGCTCTTTCCAAATCCAGGCATTTTCTCTTAATATGTATTGACGATCTAACTCTTAGCACAATAGGAATAGAAAAGAATTTCCCTGATCTGATAAACAGAATGTTTAAAATCATTTAGGTTCATACCATACTTCATGTTGAAATCTTCAGAACTTTTCCCTTGAGATCCAGAATGAGGTTAGGATGCCCTCAGTGAAACTTTATGTGTAAAAACAATTGTGAAAGTCTTAACCAGTGTAACAAGGCAAGGAAAGAGGAAAACTATTATAATTGGAAAATGTTTATTAACAGAGGTGGGTAGAAACACCACAAGACGCTGCCGTTAAACTGTTAATATGTAAAATATTGAGAATTAAAACTAGCAATCTCACAGCAAGAAAGCCAGTATAGGAAAATCAATTACATGTCTGTATTTCCACATTTTTTTTTTTCCACAGTATCCAAATACAGTGAAGGTTAAATTGTAAAATCGTGTAAAATTAATACAGCATGGAAATACTTAATTGCTCTCAGAACCAACCGGTGATGTGTACATAGAAACACATGAACTATTATTAAGAAATTTAGGAAATCCGAAATGAATTGAGATATGTTCTGTGATAGAAGAGTCAAAGAGTGTTTTAAAAAGGTCAGTTTTCTCATGTTTGATCTATAGATTTCATTAAAATCTCCATCAAAATGAGTATGTGTGAGCAAATGGAAAAGGTCATTCTCAAATTCATACAAAAGTGCCAATAACCAAACATAGTCAAGGTGACCTTGAAGCAGAAAAGCAAAGTTAGAGGAATTGCTTTTACCAGGCAGCAAAACGTACTTCAAAGCTGTGCTGATTAAGACAGTGGATATTGGTGCAGTGATAAAGAGCAAACTGAACCAAGAGGAGAGCTCAGAAATAACACTGCCACGCACACACACGAGGATCTTTGCTTTGTAAGAACTGTGGCACCTCAGAGCAATGAAGGAAAATAATTTCCCAGTAAATGATGTTGAGTCAAATCGATAATTAGCTACAATAAAATAAGGAAAGGAAACTTGCACTCGACTTCACATCATACCTGAAATGGTATCTCAAGAGAAAGTTAGCTTTGAGACACTGACGGGAATAATGATAAAGCTTCTAGAAGATAACCAGCATTTGCCCAAGATTTGACGAGTTCCTAACTCCCGGTTTGAAGCACGAAACCTGTGCTGAGATTCCTGTATTCAGGGATTGCGTTAGTGTAGCAGTGCTGCTGAATCCTCACGTACAAGGTGGAGATGGGCTGTGATTTCTCTCCCCATTTGACGTATTTCATGGGAGCTGCTGCAGAGCCTCCCCTTCCCTGTATGTCTTGCAGCAGCATCTACACAGGGTAGACTATTATTTTGCAGGAGTTGTGCTAAGTCAGGGAAACCCTGGTGGTGTAGTGGTTAAGTGCTACGGCTGCTAAAGAAAGGGTCAGCAGTTCAAGTCCACCAGGTGCTCCTTGGAAACTCTATGGGGCAGTTCTACTCTGACCTATAGGGTCGCTATGAGTCGGAACCGCCTCGACGGCACCTAACAACAACAACAACAACCACAGCCATAAGCATGAGTGTTATGTGCCACCCAAGTGGAACAAATGGAAACAAAGACTTCCTTGGTCCTGCTTGGTTAAACACCCAGGAGAGCAGGGAGCATCTTGAGAGGGACAGCGGTTCTTACAACCTAAAGGGCCGAGGCAGAGTCTAGGCAGCATCACAGGTAGTAGTGGGATTAGACACTAGGTCAGAAGTGGTCAGCAGGGATGGACCCCTGGGAGCCTGCAGGTCCCACAGTCTTTTATCCCCAATAGCCGAGACCTGCTCAGCTGATACGGCTCCACACGGTTGATATTTAAAGGGTGCACATCGAGTCAAAGCAGTTGACTTCATCCTGCACACCAGTTGGAGGTCTAACTTCTAGGCAGTATAGGAAGGAGGAGAGATTAAACTGAAAGGTCTAGAATTAGGTAGGCATCAAAGGTTTGAGCCCTGAGTCACCACTCTCTCAGTGACGAATTCATTTTGGGCAAGTGAATGACTCTTGTTTTCACTTATCTGGCAAACAGCAGGAGTAAGCATAAGAGTGATAAGAACAATGACGGTCTCGCAGATCCACGGGGAGAAATAAGTAAGGTAAATCTTATAAACTGACTGGAACAGTCTCTATTACAAGGGGCAATCTTTGTCCTCTCCATCAATGTCGCTTCTTTTAGAACCACCCGATGACTGATGCCTCTCTCTCTGTCAAGCCCCGTTTTCTGCTCTCTGAAGAGAGCAGAAATATGTCCACAGGGTCCCTGGTGGTTCCTAGCACATGGGCGATAGTGAATGAAAACGTATTGTCACATGCTTACGGGAAACCTGATTTTTCGTTTGCAATTGTACGCAGTCATTTTTTTCCTCCTCATCACTTGTGGTAGCCATGGGATTCCTGGTGGAATAAGACCCCCTAAGCTCATTCTCAAAGAGGGTGGGTTGACTTAAGGAATCCACATGTGATCACCCTAGTGAACAACGAGCAAATAAGAAAGTGACGAAAAATGTCTTTGGATCCCGTATTCAATTATGGATTGGGTATATATATGCTATACACGTAAACTTTACTATCATTACTTTGGTTTTCGAATCATAAAGTTGGCATAATTATAAAACTCATACTGATTTATATATAGTGTAATCAGACGCTGACGATCTGAAAGGGCACCTCAGCCCTCAGTGCTGCACGTGGGTATACTCAGCACTCGGTGCCAAGGCCACAGCACAAAATGGACTGAACTTATCTGAATTCTGGCCTTTGGAGGAGTGCTCTCATTTTTGTAACACCAAAATACACAGATTTTTTTTTCCGTGTTTCTTTTCCTGTTCCCTTCCACCCCCAGAAGGCTGAGGCAACAGAACTGTGAACAAACAAACCTAAGTGACCAGACCGTCTAGTTCTCCTCACAGAGAGTGTAAGAGGGTGCACAAATATTTCTGACCATTAGAGGGCACAAGGTGTAACCGATATAGGGTATGAGAGGGTGCACTAATATTTCTGACCATTAGAGGGCACAAGGGGTAACCGATATAGAGTAGTGGAGGGTGCACTAATATTTCTGATCATTAGAGGGCACAAGGTGTAACTGATTGAATCAGCAGAAGGGAAAAAAAAAGAGCAAGTTTATAGAGATTTTGATATAATTGTCAGTTTTGATAGAAAATGTTTACAAATGAATTTGAAATATTGCTCCTATACTTTGATGCAGATATTACAAGTATCTTTCGCATCAACTTGGGTGCAAAGAAGAGAGTGACAAACCAAGTCCAATGACACATGAATCAATAATGAATGGATAATGGCAGAGAAGGGATCATTCTGGGAGGTAAGGTAATAATATTTTAAAGTCCATTTCCGTAAATTGTGATATTGATTTAAATGAGAAAAATAAAATAAGCTCTTTCCAAATCCAGGCATTTTCTCTTAATATGTATTGACGATCTAACTCTTAGCACAATAGGAATAGAAAAGAATTTCCCTGATCTGATAAACAGAATGTTTAAAATCATTTAGGTTCATACCATACTTCATGTTGAAATCTTCAGAACTTTTCCCTTGAGATCCAGAATGAGGTTAGGATGCCCTCAGTGAAACTTTATGTGTAAAAACAATTGTGAAAGTCTTAACCAGTGTAACAAGGCAAGGAAAGAGGAAAACTATTATAATTGGAAAATGTTTATTAACAGAGGTGGGTAGAAACACCACAAGACGCTGCCGTTAAACTGTTAATATGTAAAATATTGAGAATTAAAACTAGCAATCTCACAGCAAGAAAGCCAGTATAGGAAAATCAATTACATGTCTGTATTTCCACATTTTTTTTTTATTTCCACAGTATCCAAATACAGTGAAGGTTAAATTGTAAAATCGTGTAAAATTAATACAGCATGGAAATACTTAATTGCTCTCAGAACCAACCGGTGATGTGTACATAGAAACACATGAACTATTATTAAGAAATTTAGGAAATCCGAAATGAATTGAGATATGTTCTGTGATAGAAGAGTCAAAGAGTGTTTTAAAAAGGTCAGTTTTCTCATGTTTGATCTATAGATTTCATTAAAATCTCCATCAAAATGAGTATGTGTGAGCAAATGGAAAAGGTCATTCTCAAATTCATACAAAAGTGCCAATAACCAAACATAGTCAAGGTGACCTTGAAGCAGAAAAGCAAAGTTAGAGGAATTGCTTTTACCAGGCAGCAAAACGTACTTCAAAGCTGTGCTGATTAAGACAGTGGATATTGGTGCAGTGATAAAGAGCAAACTGAACCAAGAGGAGAGCTCAGAAATAACACTGCCACGCACACACACGAGGATCTTTGCTTTGTAAGAACTGTGGCACCTCAGAGCAATGAAGGAAAATAATTTCCCAGTAAATGATGTTGAGTCAAATCGATAATTAGCTACAATAAAATAAGGAAAGGAAACTTGCACTCGACTTCACATCATACCTGAAATGGTATCTCAAGAGAAAGTTAGCTTTGAGACACTGACGGGAATAATGATAAAGCTTCTAGAAGATAACCAGCATTTGCCCAAGATTTGACGAGTTCCTAACTCCCGGTTTGAAGCACGAAACCTGTGCTGAGATTCCTGTATTCAGGGATTGCGTTAGTGTAGCAGTGCTGCTGAATCCTCACGTACAAGGTGGAGATGGGCTGTGATTTCTCTCCCCATTTGACGTATTTCATGGGAGCTGCTGCAGAGCCTCCCCTTCCCTGTATGTCTTGCAGCAGCATCTACACAGGGTAGACTATTATTTTGCAGGAGTTGTGCTAAGTCAGGGAAACCCTGGTGGGGTAGTGGTTAAGTGCTACGGCTGCTAAAGAAAGGGTCAGCAGTTCAAGTCCACCAGGTGCTCCTTGGAAACTCTATGGGGCAGTTCTACTCTGACCTATAGGGTCGCTATGAGTCGGAACCGCCTCGACGGCACCTAACAACAACAACAACAACCACAGCCATAAGCATGAGTGTTATGTGCCACCCAAGTGGAACAAATGGAAACAAAGACTTCCTTGGTCCTGCTTGGTTAAACACCCAGGAGAGCAGGGAGCATCTTGAGAGGGACAGCGGTTCTTACAACCTAAAGGGCCGAGGCAGAGTCTAGGCAGCATCACAGGTAGTAGTGGGATTAGACACTAGGTCAGAAGTGGTCAGCAGGGATGGACCCCTGGGAGCCTGCAGGTCCCACAGTCTTTTATCCCCAATAGCCGAGACCTGCTCAGCTGATACGGCTCCACACGGTTGATATTTAAAGGGTGCACATCGAGTCAAAGCAGTTGACTTCATCCTGCACACCAGTTGGAGGTCTAACTTCTAGGCAGTATAGGAAGGAGGAGAGATTAAACTGAAAGGTCTAGAATTAGGTAGGCATCAAAGGTTTGAGCCCTGAGTCACCACTCTCTCAGTGACGAATTCATTTTGGGCAAGTGAATGACTCTTGTTTTCACTTATCTGGCAAACAGCAGGAGTAAGCATAAGAGTGATAAGAACAATGACGGTCTCGCAGATCCACGGGGAGAAATAAGTAAGGTAAATCTTATAAACTGACTGGAACAGTCTCTATTACAAGGGGCAATCTTTGTCCTCTCCATCAATGTCGCTTCTTTTAGAACCACCCGATGACTGATGCCTCTCTCTCTGTCAAGCCCCGTTTTCTGCTCTCTGAAGAGAGCAGAAATATGTCCACAGGGTCCCTGGTGGTTCCTAGCACATGGGCGATAGTGAATGAAAACGTATTGTCGCATGCTTACGGGAAACCTGATTTTTCGTTTGCAATTGTACGCAGTCATTTTTTTCCTCCTCATCACTTGTGGTAGCCATGGGATTCCTGGTGGAATAAGACCCCCTAAGCTCATTCTCAAAGAGGGTGGGTTGACTTAAGGAATCCACATGTGATCACCCTAGTGAACAACGAGCAAATAAGAAAGTGACGAAAAATGTCTTTGGATCCCGTATTCAATTATGGATTGGGTATATATATGCTATACACGTAAACTTTACTATCATTACTTTGGTTTTCGAATCATAAAGTTGGCATAATTATAAAACTCATACTGATTTATATATAGTGTAATCAGACGCTGACGATCTGAAAGGGCACCTCAGCCCTCAGTGCTGCACGTGGGTATACTCAGCACTCGGTGCCAAGGCCACAGCACAAAATGGACTGAACTTATCTGAATTCTGGCCTTTGGAGGAGTGCTCTCATTTTTGTAACACCAAAATACACAGATTTTTTTTTCCGTGTTTCTTTTCCTGTTCCCTTCCACCCCCAGAAGGCTGAGGCAACAGAACTGTGAACAAACAAACCTAAGTGACCAGACCGTCTAGTTCTCCTCACAGAGAGTGTAAGAGGGTGCACAAATATTTCTGACCATTAGAGGGCACAAGGTGTAACCGATATAGGGTATGAGAGGGTGCACTAATATTTCTGACCATTAGAGGGCACAAGGGGTAACCGATATAGAGTAGTGGAGGGTGCACTAATATTTCTGATCATTAGAGGGCACAAGGTGTAACTGATTGAATCAGCAGAAGGGAAAAAAAAGAGCAAGTTTATAGAGATTTTGATATAATTGTCAGTTTTGATAGAAAATGTTTACAAATGAATTTGAAATATTGCTCCTATACTTTGATGCAGATATTACAAGTACCTTTCGCATCAACTTGGGTGCAAAGAAGAGAGTGACAAACCAAGTCCAATGACACATGAATCAATAATGAATGGATAATGGCAGAGAAGGGATCATTCTGGGAGGTAAGGTAATAATATTTTAAAGTCCATTTCCGTAAATTGTGATATTGATTTAAATGAGAAAAATAAAATAAGCTCTTTCCAAATCCAGGCATTTTCTCTTAATATGTATTGACGATCTAACTCTTAGCACAATAGGAATAGAAAAGAATTTCCCTGATCTGATAAACAGAATGTTTAAAACCATTTAGGTTCATACCATACTTCATGTTGAAATCTTCAGAACTTTTCCCTTGAGATCCAGAATGAGGTTAGGATGCCCTCAGTGAAACTTTATGTGTAAAAACAATTGTGAAAGTCTTAACCAGTGTAACAAGGCAAGGAAAGAGGAAAACTATTATAATTGGAAAATGTTTATTAACAGAGGTGGGTAGAAACACCACAAGACGCTGCCGTTAAACTGTTAATATGTAAAATATTGAGAATTAAAACTAGCAATCTCACAGCAAGAAAGCCAGTATAGGAAAATCAATTACATGTCTGTATTTCCACATTTTTTTTTTATTTCCACAGTATCCAAATACAGTGAAGGTTAAATTGTAAAATCGTGTAAAATTAATACAGCATGGAAATACTTAATTGCTCTCAGAACCAACCGGTGATGTGTACATAGAAACACATGAACTATTATTAAGAAATTTAGGAAATCCGAAATGAATTGAGATATGTTCTGTGATAGAAGAGTCAAAGAGTGTTTTAAAAAGGTCAGTTTTCTCATGTTTGATCTATAGATTTCATTAAAATCTCCATCAAAATGAGTATGTGTGAGCAAATGGAAAAGGTCATTCTCAAATTCATACAAAAGTGCCAATAACCAAACATAGTCAAGGTGACCTTGAAGCAGAAAAGCAAAGTTAGAGGAATTGCTTTTACCAGGCAGCAAAACGTACTTCAAAGCTGTGCTGATTAAGACAGTGGATATTGGTGCAGTGATAAAGAGCAAACTGAACCAAGAGGAGAGCTCAGAAATAACACTGCCACGCACACACACGAGGATCTTTGCTTTGTAAGAACTGTGGCACCTCAGAGCAATGAAGGAAAATAATTTCCCAGTAAATGATGTTGAGTCAAATCGATAATTAGCTACAATAAAATAAGGAAAGGAAACTTGCACTCGACTTCACATCATACCTGAAATGGTATCTCAAGAGAAAGTTAGCTTTGAGACACTGACGGGAATAATGATAAAGCTTCTAGAAGATAACCAGCATTTGCCCAAGATTTGACGAGTTCCTAACTCCCGGTTTGAAGCACGAAACCTGTGCTGAGATTCCTGTATTCAGGGATTGCGTTAGTGTAGCAGTGCTGCTGAATCCTCACGTACAAGGTGGAGATGGGCTGTGATTTCTCTCCCCATTTGACGTATTTCATGGGAGCTGCTGCAGAGCCTCCCCTTCCCTGTATGTCTTGCAGCAGCATCTACACAGGGTAGACTATTATTTTGCAGGAGTTGTGCTAAGTCAGGGAAACCCTGGTGGTGTAGTGGTTAAGTGCTACGGCTGCTAAAGAAAGGGTCAGCAGTTCAAGTCCACCAGGTGCTCCTTGGAAACTCTATGGGGCAGTTCTACTCTGACCTATAGGGTCGCTATGAGTCGGAACCGCCTCGACGGCACCTAACAACAACAACAACAACCACAGCCATAAGCATGAGTGTTATGTGCCACCCAAGTGGAACAAATGGAAACAAAGACTTCCTTGGTCCTGCTTGGTTAAACACCCAGGAGAGCAGGGAGCATCTTGAGAGGGACAGCGGTTCTTACAACCTAAAGGGCCGAGGCAGAGTCTAGGCAGCATCACAGGTAGTAGTGGGATTAGACACTAGGTCAGAAGTGGTCAGCAGGGATGGACCCCTGGGAGCCTGCAGGTCCCACAGTCTTTTATCCCCAATAGCCGAGACCTGCTCAGCTGATACGGCTCCACACGGTTGATATTTAAAGGGTGCACATCGAGTCAAAGCAGTTGACTTCATCCTGCACACCAGTTGGAGGTCTAACTTCTAGGCAGTATAGGAAGGAGGAGAGATTAAACTGAAAGGTCTAGAATTAGGTAGGCATCAAAGGTTTGAGCCCTGAGTCACCACTCTCTCAGTGACGAATTCATTTTGGGCAAGTGAATGACTCTTGTTTTCACTTATCTGGCAAACAGCAGGAGTAAGCATAAGAGTGATAAGAACAATGACGGTCTCGCAGATCCACGGGGAGAAATAAGTAAGGTAAATCTTATAAACTGACTGGAACAGTCTCTATTACAAGGGGCAATCTTTGTCCTCTCCATCAATGTCGCTTCTTTTAGAACCACCCGATGACTGATGCCTCTCTCTCTGTCAAGCCCCGTTTTCTGCTCTCTGAAGAGAGCAGAAATATGTCCACAGGGTCCCTGGTGGTTCCTAGCACATGGGCGATAGTGAATGAAAACGTATTGTCGCATGCTTACGGGAAACCTGATTTTTCGTTTGCAATTGTACGCAGTCATTTTTTTCCTCCTCATCACTTGTGGTAGTCATGGGATTCCTGGTGGAATAAGACCCCCTAAGCTCATTCTCAAAGAGGGTGGGTTGACTTAAGGAATCCACATGTGATCACCCTAGTGAACAACGAGCAAATAAGAAAGTGACGAAAAATGTCTTTGGATCCCGTATTCAATTATGGATTGGGTATATATATGCTATACACGTAAACTTTACTATCATTACTTTGGTTTTCGAATCATAAAGTTGGCATAATTATAAAACTCATACTGATTTATATATAGTGTAATCAGACGCTGACGATCTGAAAGGGCACCTCAGCCCTCAGTGCTGCACGTGGGTATACTCAGCACTCGGTGCCAAGGCCACAGCACAAAATGGACTGAACTTATCTGAATTCTGGCCTTTGGAGGAGTGCTCTCATTTTTGTAACACCAAAATACACAGATTTTTTTTTCCGTGTTTCTTTTCCTGTTCCCTTCCACCCCCAGAAGGCTGAGGCAACAGAACTGTGAACAAACAAACCTAAGTGACCAGACCTTCTAGTTCTCCTCACAGAGAGTGTAAGAGGGTGCACAAATATTTCTGACCATTAGAGGGCACAAGGTGTAACCGATATAGGGTATGAGAGGGTGCACTAATATTTCTGACCATTAGAGGGCACAAGGGGTAACCGATATAGAGTAGTGGAGGGTGCACTAATATTTCTGATCATTAGAGGGCACAAGGTGTAACTGATTGAATCAGCAGAAGGGAAAAAAAAAGAGCAAGTTTATAGAGATTTTGATATAATTGTCAGTTTTGATAGAAAATGTTTACAAATGAATTTGAAATATTGCTCCTATACTTTGATGCAGATATTACAAGTATCTTTCGCATCAACTTGGGTGCAAAGAAGAGAGTGACAAACCAAGTCCAATGACACATGAATCAATAATGAATGGATAATGGCAGAGAAGGGATCATTCTGGGAGGTAAGGTAATAATATTTTAAAGTCCATTTCCGTAAATTGTGATATTGATTTAAATGAGAAAAATAAAATAAGCTCTTTCCAAATCCAGGCATTTTCTCTTAATATGTATTGACGATCTAACTCTTAGCACAATAGGAATAGAAAAGAATTTCCCTGATCTGATAAACAGAATGTTTAAAATCATTTAGGTTCATACCATACTTCATGTTGAAATCTTCAGAACTTTTCCCTTGAGATCCAGAATGAGGTTAGGATGCCCTCAGTGAAACTTTATGTGTAAAAACAATTGTGAAAGTCTTAACCAGTGTAACAAGGCAAGGAAAGAGGAAAACTATTACAATTGGAAAATGTTTATTAACAGAGGTGGGTAGAAACACCACAAGACGCTGCCGTTAAACTGTTAATATGTAAAATATTGAGAATTAAAACTAGCAATCTCACAGCAAGAAAGCCAGTATAGGAAAATCAATTACATGTCTGTATTTCCACATTTTTTTTTTTATTTCCACAGTATCCAAATACAGTGAAGGTTAAATTGTAAAATCGTGTAAAATTAATACAGCATGGAAATACTTAATTGCTCTCAGAACCAACCGGTGATGTGTACATAGAAACACATGAACTATTATTAAGAAATTTAGGAAATCCGAAATGAATTGAGATATGTTCTGTGATAGAAGAGTCAAAGAGTGTTTTAAAAAGGTCAGTTTTCTCATGTTTGATCTATAGATTTCATTAAAATCTCCATCAAAATGAGTATGTGTGAGCAAATGGAAAAGGTCATTCTCAAATTCATACAAAAGTGCCAATAACCAAACATAGTCAAGGTGACCTTGAAGCAGAAAAGCAAAGTTAGAGGAATTGCTTTTACCAGGCAGCAAAACGTACTTCAAAGCTGTGCTGATTAAGACAGTGGATATTGGTGCAGTGATAAAGAGCAAACTGAACCAAGAGGAGAGCTCAGAAATAACACTGCCACGCACACACACGAGGATCTTTGCTTTGTAAGAACTGTGGCACCTCAGAGCAATGAAGGAAAATAATTTCCCAGTAAATGATGTTGAGTCAAATCGATAATTAGCTACAATAAAATAAGGAAAGGAAACTTGCACTCGACTTCACATCATACCTGAAATGGTATCTCAAGAGAAAGTTAGCTTTGAGACACTGACGGGAATAATGATAAAGCTTCTAGAAGATAACCAGCATTTGCCCAAGATTTGACGAGTTCCTAACTCCCGGTTTGAAGCACGAAACCTGTGCTGAGATTCCTGTATTCAGGGATTGCGTTAGTGTAGCAGTGCTGCTGAATCCTCACGTACAAGGTGGAGATGGGCTGTGATTTCTCTCCCCATTTGACGTATTTCATGGGAGCTGCTGCAGAGCCTCCCCTTCCCTGTATGTCTTGCAGCAGCATCTACACAGGGTAGACTATTATTTTGCAGGAGTTGTGCTAAGTCAGGGAAACCCTGGTGGTGTAGTGGTTAAGTGCTACGGCTGCTAAAGAAAGGGTCAGCAGTTCAAGTCCACCAGGTGCTCCTTGGAAACTCTATGGGGCAGTTCTACTCTGACCTATAGGGTCGCTATGAGTCGGAACCGCCTCGACGGCACCTAACAACAACAACAACAACCACAGCCATAAGCATGAGTGTTATGTGCCACCCAAGTGGAACAAATGGAAACAAAGACTTCCTTGGTCCTGCTTGGTTAAACACCCAGGAGAGCAGGGAGCATCTTGAGAGGGACAGCGGTTCTTACAACCTAAAGGGCCGAGGCAGAGTCTAGGCAGCATCACAGGTAGTAGTGGGATTAGACACTAGGTCAGAAGTGGTCAGCAGGGATGGACCCCTGGGAGCCTGCAGGTCCCACAGTCTTTTATCCCCAATAGCCGAGACCTGCTCAGCTGATACGGCTCCACACGGTTGATATTTAAAGGGTGCACATCGAGTCAAAGCAGTTGACTTCATCCTGCACACCAGTTGGAGGTCTAACTTCTAGGCAGTATAGGAAGGAGGAGAGATTAAACTGAAAGGTCTAGAATTAGGTAGGCATCAAAGGTTTGAGCCCTGAGTCACCACTCTCTCAGTGACGAATTCATTTTGGGCAAGTGAATGACTCTTGTTTTCACTTATCTGGCAAACAGCAGGAGTAAGCATAAGAGTGATAAGAACAATGACGGTCTCGCAGATCCACGGGGAGAAATAAGTAAGGTAAATCTTATAAACTGACTGGAACAGTCTCTATTACAAGGGGCAATCTTTGTCCTCTCCATCAATGTCGCTTCTTTTAGAACCACCCGATGACTGATGCCTCTCTCTCTGTCAAGCCCCGTTTTCTGCTCTCTGAAGAGAGCAGAAATATGTCCACAGGGTCCCTGGTGGTTCCTAGCACATGGGCGATAGTGAATGAAAACGTATTGTCGCATGCTTACGGGAAACCTGATTTTTCGTTTGCAATTGTACGCAGTCATTTTTTTCCTCCTCATCACTTGTGGTAGCCATGGGATTCCTGGTGGAATAAGACCCCCTAAGCTCATTCTAAAAGAGGGTGGGTTGACTTAAGGAATCCACATGTGATCACCCTAGTGAACAACGAGCAAATAAGAAAGTGACGAAAAATGTCTTTGGATCCCGTATTCAATTATGGATTGGGTATATATATGCTATACACGTAAACTTTACTATCATTACTTTGGTTTTCGAATCATAAAGTTGGCATAATTATAAAACTCATACTGATTTATATATAGTGTAATCAGACGCTGACGATCTGAAAGGGCACCTCAGCCCTCAGTGCTGCACGTGGGTATACTCAGCACTCGGTGCCAAGGCCACAGCACAAAATGGACTGAACTTATCTGAATTCTGGCCTTTGGAGGAGTGCTCTCATTTTTGTAACACCAAAATACACAGATTTTTTTTTCCGTGTTTCTTTTCCTGTTCCCTTCCACCCCCAGAAGGCTGAGGCAACAGAACTGTGAACAAACAAACCTAAGTGACCAGACCGTCTAGTTCTCCTCACAGAGAGTGTAAGAGGGTGCACAAATATTTCTGACCATTAGAGGGCACAAGGTGTAACCGATATAGGGTATGAGAGGGTGCACTAATATTTCTGACCATTAGAGGGCACAAGGGGTAACCGATATAGAGTAGTGGAGGGTGCACTAATATTTCTGATCATTAGAGGGCACAAGGTGTAACTGATTGAATCAGCAGAAGGGAAAAAAAAAGAGCAAGTTTATAGAGATTTTGATATAATTGTCAGTTTTGATAGAAAATGTTTACAAATGAATTTGAAATATTGCTCCTATACTTTGATGCAGATATTACAAGTATCTTTCGCATCAACTTGGGTGCAAAGAAGAGAGTGACAAACCAAGTCCAATGACACATGAATCAATAATGAATGGATAATGGCAGAGAAGGGATCATTCTGGGAGGTAAGGTAATAATATTTTAAAGTCCATTTCCGTAAATTGTGATATTGATTTAAATGAGAAAAATAAAATAAGCTCTTTCCAAATCCAGGCATTTTCTCTTAATATGTATTGACGATCTAACTCTTAGCACAATAGGAATAGAAAAGAATTTCCCTGATCTGATAAACAGAATGTTTAAAACCATTTAGGTTCATACCATACTTCATGTTGAAATCTTCAGAACTTTTCCCTTGAGATCCAGAATGAGGTTAGGATGCCCTCAGTGAAACTTTATGTGTAAAAACAATTGTGAAAGTCTTAACCAGTGTAACAAGGCAAGGAAAGAGGAAAACTATTATAATTGGAAAATGTTTATTAACAGAGGTGGGTAGAAACACCACAAGACGCTGCCGTTAAACTGTTAATATGTAAAATATTGAGAATTAAAACTAGCAATCTCACAGCAAGAAAGCCAGTATAGGAAAATCAATTACATGTCTGTATTTCCACATTTTTTTTTATTTCCACAGTATCCAAATACAGTGAAGGTTAAATTGTAAAATCGTGTAAAATTAATACAGCATGGAAATACTTAATTGCTCTCAGAACCAACCGGTGATGTGTACATAGAAACACATGAACTATTATTAAGAAATTTAGGAAATCCGAAATGAATTGAGATATGTTCTGTGATAAAAGAGTCAAAGAGTGTTTTAAAAAGGTCAGTTTTCTCATGTTTGATCTATAGATTTCATTAAAATCTCCATCAAAATGAGTATGTGTGAGCAAATGGAAAAGGTCATTCTCAAATTCATACAAAAGTGCCAATAACCAAACATAGTCAAGGTGACCTTGAAGCAGAAAAGCAAAGTTAGAGGAATTGCTTTTACCAGGCAGCAAAACGTACTTCAAAGCTGTGCTGATTAAGACAGTGGATATTGGTGCAGTGATAAAGAGCAAACTGAACCAAGAGGAGAGCTCAGAAATAACACTGCCACGCACACACACGAGGATCTTTGCTTTGTAAGAACTGTGGCACCTCAGAGCAATGAAGGAAAATAATTTCCCAGTAAATGATGTTGAGTCAAATCGATAATTAGCTACAATAAAATAAGGAAAGGAAACTTGCACTCGACTTCACATCATACCTGAAATGGTATCTCAAGAGAAAGTTAGCTTTGAGACACTGACGGGAATAATGATAAAGCTTCTAGAAGATAACCAGCATTTGCCCAAGATTTGACGAGTTCCTAACTCCCGGTTTGAAGCACGAAACCTGTGCTGAGATTCCTGTATTCAGGGATTGCGTTAGTGTAGCAGTGCTGCTGAATCCTCACGTACAAGGTGGAGATGGGCTGTGATTTCTCTCCCCATTTGACGTATTTCATGGGAGCTGCTGCAGAGCCTCCCCTTCCCTGTATGTCTTGCAGCAGCATCTACACAGGGTAGACTATTATTTTGCAGGAGTTGTGCTAAGTCAGGGAAACCCTGGTGGTGTAGTGGTTAAGTGCTACGGCTGCTAAAGAAAGGGTCAGCAGTTCAAGTCCACCAGGTGCTCCTTGGAAACTCTATGGGGCAGTTCTACTCTGACCTATAGGGTCGCTATGAGTCGGAACCGCCTCGACGGCACCTAACAACAACAACAACAACCACAGCCATAAGCATGAGTGTTATGTGCCACCCAAGTGGAACAAATGGAAACAAAGACTTCCTTGGTCCTGCTTGGTTAAACACCCAGGAGAGCAGGGAGCATCTTGAGAGGGACAGCGGTTCTTACAACCTAAAGGGCCGAGGCAGAGTCTAGGCAGCATCACAGGTAGTAGTGGGATTAGACACTAGGTCAGAAGTGGTCAGCAGGGATGGACCCCTGGGAGCCTGCAGGTCCCACAGTCTTTTATCCCCAATAGCCGAGACCTGCTCAGCTGATACGGCTCCACACGGTTGATATTTAAAGGGTGCACATCGAGTCAAAGCAGTTGACTTCATCCTGCACACCAGTTGGAGGTCTAACTTCTAGGCAGTATAGGAAGGAGGAGAGATTAAACTGAAAGGTCTAGAATTAGGTAGGCATCAAAGGTTTGAGCCCTGAGTCACCACTCTCTCAGTGACGAATTCATTTTGGGCAAGTGAATGACTCTTGTTTTCACTTATCTGGCAAACAGCAGGAGTAAGCATAAGAGTGATAAGAACAATGACGGTCTCGCAGATCCACGGGGAGAAATAAGTAAGGTAAATCTTATAAACTGACTGGAACAGTCTCTATTACAAGGGGCAATCTTTGTCCTCTCCATCAATGTCGCTTCTTTTAGAACCACCCGATGACTGATGCCTCTCTCTCTGTCAAGCCCCGTTTTCTGCTCTCTGAAGAGAGCAGAAATATGTCCACAGGGTCCCTGGTGGTTCCTAGCACATGGGCGATAGTGAATGAAAACGTATTGTCGCATGCTTACGGGAAACCTGATTTTTCGTTTGCAATTGTACGCAGTCATTTTTTTCCTCCTCATCACTTGTGGTAGTCATGGGATTCCTGGTGGAATAAGACCCCCTAAGCTCATTCTCAAAGAGGGTGGGTTGACTTAAGGAATCCACATGTGATCACCCTAGTGAACAACGAGCAAATAAGAAAGTGACGAAAAATGTCTTTGGATCCCGTATTCAATTATGGATTGGGTATATATATGCTATACACGTAAACTTTACTATCATTACTTTGGTTTTCGAATCATAAAGTTGGCATAATTATAAAACTCATACTGATTTATATATAGTGTAATCAGACGCTGACGATCTGAAAGGGCACCTCAGCCCTCAGTGCTGCACGTGGGTATACTCAGCACTCGGTGCCAAGGCCACAGCACAAAATGGACTGAACTTATCTGAATTCTGGCCTTTGGAGGAGTGCTCTCATTTTTGTAACACCAAAATACACAGATTTTTTTTTCCGTGTTTCTTTTCCTGTTCCCTTCCACCCCCAGAAGGCTGAGGCAACAGAACTGTGAACAAACAAACCTAAGTGACCAGACCTTCTAGTTCTCCTCACAGAGAGTGTAAGAGGGTGCACAAATATTTCTGACCATTAGAGGGCACAAGGTGTAACCGATATAGGGTATGAGAGGGTGCACTAATATTTCTGACCATTAGAGGGCACAAGGGGTAACCGATATAGAGTAGTGGAGGGTGCACTAATATTTCTGATCATTAGAGGGCACAAGGTGTAACTGATTGAATCAGCAGAAGGGAAAAAAAAAGAGCAAGTTTATAGAGATTTTGATATAATTGTCAGTTTTGATAGAAAATGTTTACAAATGAATTTGAAATATTGCTCCTATACTTTGATGCAGATATTACAAGTATCTTTCGCATCAACTTGGGTGCAAAGAAGAGAGTGACAAACCAAGTCCAATGACACATGAATCAATAATGAATGGATAATGGCAGAGAAGGGATCATTCTGGGAGGTAAGGTAATAATATTTTAAAGTCCATTTCCGTAAATTGTGATATTGATTTAAATGAGAAAAATAAAATAAGCTCTTTCCAAATCCAGGCATTTTCTCTTAATATGTATTGACGATCTAACTCTTAGCACAATAGGAATAGAAAAGAATTTCCCTGATCTGATAAACAGAATGTTTAAAATCATTTAGGTTCATACCATACTTCATGTTGAAATCTTCAGAACTTTTCCCTTGAGATCCAGAATGAGGTTAGGATGCCCTCAGTGAAACTTTATGTGTAAAAACAATTGTGAAAGTCTTAACCAGTGTAACAAGGCAAGGAAAGAGGAAAACTATTATAATTGGAAAATGTTTATTAACAGAGGTGGGTAGAAACACCACAAGACGCTGCCGTTAAACTGTTAATATGTAAAATATTGAGAATTAAAACTAGCAATCTCACAGCAAGAAAGCCAGTATAGGAAAATCAATTACATGTCTGTATTTCCACATTTTTTTTTTATTTCCACAGTATCCAAATACAGTGAAGGTTAAATTGTAAAATCGTGTAAAATTAATACAGCATGGAAATACTTAATTGCTCTCAGAACCAACCGGTGATGTGTACATAGAAACACATGAACTATTATTAAGAAATTTAGGAAATCCGAAATGAATTGAGATATGTTCTGTGATAGAAGAGTCAAAGAGTGTTTTAAAAAGGTCAGTTTTCTCATGTTTGATCTATAGATTTCATTAAAATCTCCATCAAAATGAGTATGTGTGAGCAAATGGAAAAGGTCATTCTCAAATTCATACAAAAGTGCCAATAACCAAACATAGTCAAGGTGACCTTGAAGCAGAAAAGCAAAGTTAGAGGAATTGCTTTTACCAGGCAGCAAAACGTACTTCAAAGCTGTGCTGATTAAGACAGTGGATATTGGTGCAGTGATAAAGAGCAAACTGAACCAAGAGGAGAGCTCAGAAATAACACTGCCACGCACACACACGAGGATCTTTGCTTTGTAAGAACTGTGGCACCTCAGAGCAATGAAGGAAAATAATTTCCCAGTAAATGATGTTGAGTCAAATCGATAATTAGCTACAATAAAATAAGGAAAGGAAACTTGCACTCGACTTCACATCATACCTGAAATGGTATCTCAAGAGAAAGTTAGCTTTGAGACACTGACGGGAATAATGATAAAGCTTCTAGAAGATAACCAGCATTTGCCCAAGATTTGACGAGTTCCTAACTCCCGGTTTGAAGCACGAAACCTGTGCTGAGATTCCTGTATTCAGGGATTGCGTTAGTGTAGCAGTGCTGCTGAATCCTCACGTACAAGGTGGAGATGGGCTGTGATTTCTCTCCCCATTTGACGTATTTCATGGGAGCTGCTGCAGAGCCTCCCCTTCCCTGTATGTCTTGCAGCAGCATCTACACAGGGTAGACTATTATTTTGCAGGAGTTGTGCTAAGTCAGGGAAACCCTGGTGGTGTAGTGGTTAAGTGCTACGGCTGCTAAAGAAAGGGTCAGCAGTTCAAGTCCACCAGGTGCTCCTTGGAAACTCTATGGGGCAGTTCTACTCTGACCTATAGGGTCGCTATGAGTCGGAACCGCCTCGACGGCACCTAACAACAACAACAACAACCACAGCCATAAGCATGAGTGTTATGTGCCACCCAAGTGGAACAAATGGAAACAAAGACTTCCTTGGTCCTGCTTGGTTAAACACCCAGGAGAGCAGGGAGCATCTTGAGAGGGACAGCGGTTCTTACAACCTAAAGGGCCGAGGCAGAGTCTAGGCAGCATCACAGGTAGTAGTGGGATTAGACACTAGGTCAGAAGTGGTCAGCAGGGATGGACCCCTGGGAGCCTGCAGGTCCCACAGTCTTTTATCCCCAATAGCCGAGACCTGCTCAGCTGATACGGCTCCACACGGTTGATATTTAAAGGGTGCACATCGAGTCAAAGCAGTTGACTTCATCCTGCACACCAGTTGGAGGTCTAACTTCTAGGCAGTATAGGAAGGAGGAGAGATTAAACTGAAAGGTCTAGAATTAGGTAGGCATCAAAGGTTTGAGCCCTGAGTCACCACTCTCTCAGTGACGAATTCATTTTGGGCAAGTGAATGACTCTTGTTTTCACTTATCTGGCAAACAGCAGGAGTAAGCATAAGAGTGATAAGAACAATGACGGTCTCGCAGATCCACGGGGAGAAATAAGTAAGGTAAATCTTATAAACTGACTGGAACAGTCTCTATTACAAGGGGCAATCTTTGTCCTCTCCATCAATGTCGCTTCTTTTAGAACCACCCGATGACTGATGCCTCTCTCTCTGTCAAGCCCCGTTTTCTGCTCTCTGAAGAGAGCAGAAATATGTCCACAGGGTCCCTGGTGGTTCCTAGCACATGGGCGATAGTGAATGAAAACGTATTGTCGCATGCTTACGGGAAACCTGATTTTTCGTTTGCAATTGTACGCAGTCATTTTTTTCCTCCTCATCACTTGTGGTAGTCATGGGATTCCTGGTGGAATAAGACCCCCTAAGCTCATTCTCAAAGAGGGTGGGTTGACTTAAGGAATCCACATGTGATCACCCTAGTGAACAACGAGCAAATAAGAAAGTGACGAAAAATGTCTTTGGATCCCGTATTCAATTATGGATTGGGTATATATATGCTATACACGTAAACTTTACTATCATTACTTTGGTTTTCGAATCATAAAGTTGGCATAATTATAAAACTCATACTGATTTATATATAGTGTAATCAGACGCTGACGATCTGAAAGGGCACCTCAGCCCTCAGTGCTGCACGTGGGTATACTCAGCACTCGGTGCCAAGGCCACAGCACAAAATGGACTGAACTTATCTGAATTCTGGCCTTTGGAGGAGTGCTCTCATTTTTGTAACACCAAAATACACAGATTTTTTTTTCCGTGTTTCTTTTCCTGTTCCCTTCCACCCCCAGAAGGCTGAGGCAACAGAACTGTGAACAAACAAACCTAAGTGACCAGACCTTCTAGTTCTCCTCACAGAGAGTGTAAGAGGGTGCACAAATATTTCTGACCATTAGAGGGCACAAGGTGTAACCGATATAGGGTATGAGAGGGTGCACTAATATTTCTGACCATTAGAGGGCACAAGGGGTAACCGATATAGAGTAGTGGAGGGTGCACTAATATTTCTGATCATTAGAGGGCACAAGGTGTAACTGATTGAATCAGCAGAAGGGAAAAAAAAAGAGCAAGTTTATAGAGATTTTGATATAATTGTCAGTTTTGATAGAAAATGTTTACAAATGAATTTGAAATATTGCTCCTATACTTTGATGCAGATATTACAAGTATCTTTCGCATCAACTTGGGTGCAAAGAAGAGAGTGACAAACCAAGTCCAATGACACATGAATCAATAATGAATGGATAATGGCAGAGAAGGGATCATTCTGGGAGGTAAGGTAATAATATTTTAAAGTCCATTTCCGTAAATTGTGATATTGATTTAAATGAGAAAAATAAAATAAGCTCTTTCCAAATCCAGGCATTTTCTCTTAATATGTATTGACGATCTAACTCTTAGCACAATAGGAATAGAAAAGAATTTCCCTGATCTGATAAACAGAATGTTTAAAATCATTTAGGTTCATACCATACTTCATGTTGAAATCTTCAGAACTTTTCCCTTGAGATCCAGAATGAGGTTAGGATGCCCTCAGTGAAACTTTATGTGTAAAAACAATTGTGAAAGTCTTAACCAGTGTAACAAGGCAAGGAAAGAGGAAAACTATTATAATTGGAAAATGTTTATTAACAGAGGTGGGTAGAAACACCACAAGACGCTGCCGTTAAACTGTTAATATGTAAAATATTGAGAATTAAAACTAGCAATCTCACAGCAAGAAAGCCAGTATAGGAAAATCAATTACATGTCTGTATTTCCACATTTTTTTTTTATTTCCACAGTATCCAAATACAGTGAAGGTTAAATTGTAAAATCGTGTAAAATTAATACAGCATGGAAATACTTAATTGCTCTCAGAACCAACCGGTGATGTGTACATAGAAACACATGAACTATTATTAAGAAATTTAGGAAATCCGAAATGAATTGAGATATGTTCTGTGATAGAAGAGTCAAAGAGTGTTTTAAAAAGGTCAGTTTTCTCATGTTTGATCTATAGATTTCATTAAAATCTCCATCAAAATGAGTATGTGTGAGCAAATGGAAAAGGTCATTCTCAAATTCATACAAAAGTGCCAATAACCAAACATAGTCAAGGTGACCTTGAAGCAGAAAAGCAAAGTTAGAGGAATTGCTTTTACCAGGCAGCAAAACGTACTTCAAAGCTGTGCTGATTAAGACAGTGGATATTGGTGCAGTGATAAAGAGCAAACTGAACCAAGAGGAGAGCTCAGAAATAACACTGCCACGCACACACACGAGGATCTTTGCTTTGTAAGAACTGTGGCACCTCAGAGCAATGAAGGAAAATAATTTCCCAGTAAATGATGTTGAGTCAAATCGATAATTAGCTACAATAAAATAAGGAAAGGAAACTTGCACTCGACTTCACATCATACCTGAAATGGTATCTCAAGAGAAAGTTAGCTTTGAGACACTGACGGGAATAATGATAAAGCTTCTAGAAGATAACCAGCATTTGCCCAAGATTTGACGAGTTCCTAACTCCCGGTTTGAAGCACGAAACCTGTGCTGAGATTCCTGTATTCAGGGATTGCGTTAGTGTAGCAGTGCTGCTGAATCCTCACGTACAAGGTGGAGATGGGCTGTGATTTCTCTCCCCATTTGACGTATTTCATGGGAGCTGCTGCAGAGCCTCCCCTTCCCTGTATGTCTTGCAGCAGCATCTACACAGGGTAGACTATTATTTTGCAGGAGTTGTGCTAAGTCAGGGAAACCCTGGTGGTGTAGTGGTTAAGTGCTACGGCTGCTAAAGAAAGGGTCAGCAGTTCAAGTCCACCAGGTGCTCCTTGGAAACTCTATGGGGCAGTTCTACTCTGACCTATAGGGTCGCTATGAGTCGGAACCGCCTCGACGGCACCTAACAACAACAACAACAACCACAGCCATAAGCATGAGTGTTATGTGCCACCCAAGTGGAACAAATGGAAACAAAGACTTCCTTGGTCCTGCTTGGTTAAACACCCAGGAGAGCAGGGAGCATCTTGAGAGGGACAGCGGTTCTTACAACCTAAAGGGCCGAGGCAGAGTCTAGGCAGCATCACAGGTAGTAGTGGGATTAGACACTAGGTCAGAAGTGGTCAGCAGGGATGGACCCCTGGGAGCCTGCAGGTCCCACAGTCTTTTATCCCCAATAGCCGAGACCTGCTCAGCTGATACGGCTCCACACGGTTGATATTTAAAGGGTGCACATCGAGTCAAAGCAGTTGACTTCATCCTGCACACCAGTTGGAGGTCTAACTTCTAGGCAGTATAGGAAGGAGGAGAGATTAAACTGAAAGGTCTAGAATTAGGTAGGCATCAAAGGTTTGAGCCCTGAGTCACCACTCTCTCAGTGACGAATTCATTTTGGGCAAGTGAATGACTCTTGTTTTCACTTATCTGGCAAACAGCAGGAGTAAGCATAAGAGTGATAAGAACAATGACGGTCTCGCAGATCCACGGGGAGAAATAAGTAAGGTAAATCTTATAAACTGACTGGAACAGTCTCTATTACAAGGGGCAATCTTTGTCCTCTCCATCAATGTCGCTTCTTTTAGAACCACCCGATGACTGATGCCTCTCTCTCTGTCAAGCCCCGTTTTCTGCTCTCTGAAGAGAGCAGAAATATGTCCACAGGGTCCCTGGTGGTTCCTAGCACATGGGCGATAGTGAATGAAAACGTATTGTCGCATGCTTACGGGAAACCTGATTTTTCGTTTGCAATTGTACGCAGTCATTTTTTTCCTCCTCATCACTTGTGGTAGTCATGGGATTCCTGGTGGAATAAGACCCCCTAAGCTCATTCTCAAAGAGGGTGGGTTGACTTAAGGAATCCACATGTGATCACCCTAGTGAACAACGAGCAAATAAGAAAGTGACGAAAAATGTCTTTGGATCCCGTATTCAATTATGGATTGGGTATATATATGCTATACACGTAAACTTTACTATCATTACTTTGGTTTTCGAATCATAAAGTTGGCATAATTATAAAACTCATACTGATTTATATATAGTGTAATCAGACGCTGACGATCTGAAAGGGCACCTCAGCCCTCAGTGCTGCACGTGGGTATACTCAGCACTCGGTGCCAAGGCCACAGCACAAAATGGACTGAACTTATCTGAATTCTGGCCTTTGGAGGAGTGCTCTCATTTTTGTAACACCAAAATACACAGATTTTTTTTTCCGTGTTTCTTTTCCTGTTCCCTTCCACCCCCAGAAGGCTGAGGCAACAGAACTGTGAACAAACAAACCTAAGTGACCAGACCTTCTAGTTCTCCTCACAGAGAGTGTAAGAGGGTGCACAAATATTTCTGACCATTAGAGGGCACAAGGTGTAACCGATATAGGGTATGAGAGGGTGCACTAATATTTCTGACCATTAGAGGGCACAAGGGGTAACCGATATAGAGTAGTGGAGGGTGCACTAATATTTCTGATCATTAGAGGGCACAAGGTGTAACTGATTGAATCAGCAGAAGGGAAAAAAAAAGAGCAAGTTTATAGAGATTTTGATATAATTGTCAGTTTTGATAGAAAATGTTTACAAATGAATTTGAAATATTGCTCCTATACTTTGATGCAGATATTACAAGTATCTTTCGCATCAACTTGGGTGCAAAGAAGAGAGTGACAAACCAAGTCCAATGACACATGAATCAATAATGAATGGATAATGGCAGAGAAGGGATCATTCTGGGAGGTAAGGTAATAATATTTTAAAGTCCATTTCCGTAAATTGTGATATTGATTTAAATGAGAAAAATAAAATAAGCTCTTTCCAAATCCAGGCATTTTCTCTTAATATGTATTGACGATCTAACTCTTAGCACAATAGGAATAGAAAAGAATTTCCCTGATCTGATAAACAGAATGTTTAAAATCATTTAGGTTCATACCATACTTCATGTTGAAATCTTCAGAACTTTTCCCTTGAGATCCAGAATGAGGTTAGGATGCCCTCAGTGAAACTTTATGTGTAAAAACAATTGTGAAAGTCTTAACCAGTGTAACAAGGCAAGGAAAGAGGAAAACTATTATAATTGGAAAATGTTTATTAACAGAGGTGGGTAGAAACACCACAAGACGCTGCCGTTAAACTGTTAATATGTAAAATATTGAGAATTAAAACTAGCAATCTCACAGCAAGAAAGCCAGTATAGGAAAATCAATTACATGTCTGTATTTCCACATTTTTTTTTTATTTCCACAGTATCCAAATACAGTGAAGGTTAAATTGTAAAATCGTGTAAAATTAATACAGCATGGAAATACTTAATTGCTCTCAGAACCAACCGGTGATGTGTACATAGAAACACATGAACTATTATTAAGAAATTTAGGAAATCCGAAATGAATTGAGATATGTTCTGTGATAGAAGAGTCAAAGAGTGTTTTAAAAAGGTCAGTTTTCTCATGTTTGATCTATAGATTTCATTAAAATCTCCATCAAAATGAGTATGTGTGAGCAAATGGAAAAGGTCATTCTCAAATTCATACAAAAGTGCCAATAACCAAACATAGTCAAGGTGACCTTGAAGCAGAAAAGCAAAGTTAGAGGAATTGCTTTTACCAGGCAGCAAAACGTACTTCAAAGCTGTGCTGATTAAGACAGTGGATATTGGTGCAGTGATAAAGAGCAAACTGAACCAAGAGGAGAGCTCAGAAATAACACTGCCACGCACACACACGAGGATCTTTGCTTTGTAAGAACTGTGGCACCTCAGAGCAATGAAGGAAAATAATTTCCCAGTAAATGATGTTGAGTCAAATCGATAATTAGCTACAATAAAATAAGGAAAGGAAACTTGCACTCGACTTCACATCATACCTGAAATGGTATCTCAAGAGAAAGTTAGCTTTGAGACACTGACGGGAATAATGATAAAGCTTCTAGAAGATAACCAGCATTTGCCCAAGATTTGACGAGTTCCTAACTCCCGGTTTGAAGCACGAAACCTGTGCTGAGATTCCTGTATTCAGGGATTGCGTTAGTGTAGCAGTGCTGCTGAATCCTCACGTACAAGGTGGAGATGGGCTGTGATTTCTCTCCCCATTTGACGTATTTCATGGGAGCTGCTGCAGAGCCTCCCCTTCCCTGTATGTCTTGCAGCAGCATCTACACAGGGTAGACTATTATTTTGCAGGAGTTGTGCTAAGTCAGGGAAACCCTGGTGGTGTAGTGGTTAAGTGCTACGGCTGCTAAAGAAAGGGTCAGCAGTTCAAGTCCACCAGGTGCTCCTTGGAAACTCTATGGGGCAGTTCTACTCTGACCTATAGGGTCGCTATGAGTCGGAACCGCCTCGACGGCACCTAACAACAACAACAACAACCACAGCCATAAGCATGAGTGTTATGTGCCACCCAAGTGGAACAAATGGAAACAAAGACTTCCTTGGTCCTGCTTGGTTAAACACCCAGGAGAGCAGGGAGCATCTTGAGAGGGACAGCGGTTCTTACAACCTAAAGGGCCGAGGCAGAGTCTAGGCAGCATCACAGGTAGTAGTGGGATTAGACACTAGGTCAGAAGTGGTCAGCAGGGATGGACCCCTGGGAGCCTGCAGGTCCCACAGTCTTTTATCCCCAATAGCCGAGACCTGCTCAGCTGATACGGCTCCACACGGTTGATATTTAAAGGGTGCACATCGAGTCAAAGCAGTTGACTTCATCCTGCACACCAGTTGGAGGTCTAACTTCTAGGCAGTATAGGAAGGAGGAGAGATTAAACTGAAAGGTCTAGAATTAGGTAGGCATCAAAGGTTTGAGCCCTGAGTCACCACTCTCTCAGTGACGAATTCATTTTGGGCAAGTGAATGACTCTTGTTTTCACTTATCTGGCAAACAGCAGGAGTAAGCATAAGAGTGATAAGAACAATGACGGTCTCGCAGATCCACGGGGAGAAATAAGTAAGGTAAATCTTATAAACTGACTGGAACAGTCTCTATTACAAGGGGCAATCTTTGTCCTCTCCATCAATGTCGCTTCTTTTAGAACCACCCGATGACTGATGCCTCTCTCTCTGTCAAGCCCCGTTTTCTGCTCTCTGAAGAGAGCAGAAATATGTCCACAGGGTCCCTGGTGGTTCCTAGCACATGGGCGATAGTGAATGAAAACGTATTGTCGCATGCTTACGGGAAACCTGATTTTTCGTTTGCAATTGTACGCAGTCATTTTTTTCCTCCTCATCACTTGTGGTAGTCATGGGATTCCTGGTGGAATAAGACCCCCTAAGCTCATTCTCAAAGAGGGTGGGTTGACTTAAGGAATCCACATGTGATCACCCTAGTGAACAACGAGCAAATAAGAAAGTGACGAAAAATGTCTTTGGATCCCGTATTCAATTATGGATTGGGTATATATATGCTATACACGTAAACTTTACTATCATTACTTTGGTTTTCGAATCATAAAGTTGGCATAATTATAAAACTCATACTGATTTATATATAGTGTAATCAGACGCTGACGATCTGAAAGGGCACCTCAGCCCTCAGTGCTGCACGTGGGTATACTCAGCACTCGGTGCCAAGGCCACAGCACAAAATGGACTGAACTTATCTGAATTCTGGCCTTTGGAGGAGTGCTCTCATTTTTGTAACACCAAAATACACAGATTTTTTTTTCCGTGTTTCTTTTCCTGTTCCCTTCCACCCCCAGAAGGCTGAGGCAACAGAACTGTGAACAAACAAACCTAAGTGACCAGACCTTCTAGTTCTCCTCACAGAGAGTGTAAGAGGGTGCACAAATATTTCTGACCATTAGAGGGCACAAGGTGTAACCGATATAGGGTATGAGAGGGTGCACTAATATTTCTGACCATTAGAGGGCACAAGGGGTAACCGATATAGAGTAGTGGAGGGTGCACTAATATTTCTGATCATTAGAGGGCACAAGGTGTAACTGATTGAATCAGCAGAAGGGAAAAAAAAAGAGCAAGTTTATAGAGATTTTGATATAATTGTCAGTTTTGATAGAAAATGTTTACAAATGAATTTGAAATATTGCTCCTATACTTTGATGCAGATATTACAAGTATCTTTCGCATCAACTTGGGTGCAAAGAAGAGAGTGACAAACCAAGTCCAATGACACATGAATCAATAATGAATGGATAATGGCAGAGAAGGGATCATTCTGGGAGGTAAGGTAATAATATTTTAAAGTCCATTTCCGTAAATTGTGATATTGATTTAAATGAGAAAAATAAAATAAGCTCTTTCCAAATCCAGGCATTTTCTCTTAATATGTATTGACGATCTAACTCTTAGCACAATAGGAATAGAAAAGAATTTCCCTGATCTGATAAACAGAATGTTTAAAATCATTTAGGTTCATACCATACTTCATGTTGAAATCTTCAGAACTTTTCCCTTGAGATCCAGAATGAGGTTAGGATGCCCTCAGTGAAACTTTATGTGTAAAAACAATTGTGAAAGTCTTAACCAGTGTAACAAGGCAAGGAAAGAGGAAAACTATTATAATTGGAAAATGTTTATTAACAGAGGTGGGTAGAAACACCACAAGACGCTGCCGTTAAACTGTTAATATGTAAAATATTGAGAATTAAAACTAGCAATCTCACAGCAAGAAAGCCAGTATAGGAAAATCAATTACATGTCTGTATTTCCACATTTTTTTTTTATTTCCACAGTATCCAAATACAGTGAAGGTTAAATTGTAAAATCGTGTAAAATTAATACAGCATGGAAATACTTAATTGCTCTCAGAACCAACCGGTGATGTGTACATAGAAACACATGAACTATTATTAAGAAATTTAGGAAATCCGAAATGAATTGAGATATGTTCTGTGATAGAAGAGTCAAAGAGTGTTTTAAAAAGGTCAGTTTTCTCATGTTTGATCTATAGATTTCATTAAAATCTCCATCAAAATGAGTATGTGTGAGCAAATGGAAAAGGTCATTCTCAAATTCATACAAAAGTGCCAATAACCAAACATAGTCAAGGTGACCTTGAAGCAGAAAAGCAAAGTTAGAGGAATTGCTTTTACCAGGCAGCAAAACGTACTTCAAAGCTGTGCTGATTAAGACAGTGGATATTGGTGCAGTGATAAAGAGCAAACTGAACCAAGAGGAGAGCTCAGAAATAACACTGCCACGCACACACACGAGGATCTTTGCTTTGTAAGAACTGTGGCACCTCAGAGCAATGAAGGAAAATAATTTCCCAGTAAATGATGTTGAGTCAAATCGATAATTAGCTACAATAAAATAAGGAAAGGAAACTTGCACTCGACTTCACATCATACCTGAAATGGTATCTCAAGAGAAAGTTAGCTTTGAGACACTGACGGGAATAATGATAAAGCTTCTAGAAGATAACCAGCATTTGCCCAAGATTTGACGAGTTCCTAACTCCCGGTTTGAAGCACGAAACCTGTGCTGAGATTCCTGTATTCAGGGATTGCGTTAGTGTAGCAGTGCTGCTGAATCCTCACGTACAAGGTGGAGATGGGCTGTGATTTCTCTCCCCATTTGACGTATTTCATGGGAGCTGCTGCAGAGCCTCCCCTTCCCTGTATGTCTTGCAGCAGCATCTACACAGGGTAGACTATTATTTTGCAGGAGTTGTGCTAAGTCAGGGAAACCCTGGTGGTGTAGTGGTTAAGTGCTACGGCTGCTAAAGAAAGGGTCAGCAGTTCAAGTCCACCAGGTGCTCCTTGGAAACTCTATGGGGCAGTTCTACTCTGACCTATAGGGTCGCTATGAGTCGGAACCGCCTCGACGGCACCTAACAACAACAACAACAACCACAGCCATAAGCATGAGTGTTATGTGCCACCCAAGTGGAACAAATGGAAACAAAGACTTCCTTGGTCCTGCTTGGTTAAACACCCAGGAGAGCAGGGAGCATCTTGAGAGGGACAGCGGTTCTTACAACCTAAAGGGCCGAGGCAGAGTCTAGGCAGCATCACAGGTAGTAGTGGGATTAGACACTAGGTCAGAAGTGGTCAGCAGGGATGGACCCCTGGGAGCCTGCAGGTCCCACAGTCTTTTATCCCCAATAGCCGAGACCTGCTCAGCTGATACGGCTCCACACGGTTGATATTTAAAGGGTGCACATCGAGTCAAAGCAGTTGACTTCATCCTGCACACCAGTTGGAGGTCTAACTTCTAGGCAGTATAGGAAGGAGGAGAGATTAAACTGAAAGGTCTAGAATTAGGTAGGCATCAAAGGTTTGAGCCCTGAGTCACCACTCTCTCAGTGACGAATTCATTTTGGGCAAGTGAATGACTCTTGTTTTCACTTATCTGGCAAACAGCAGGAGTAAGCATAAGAGTGATAAGAACAATGACGGTCTCGCAGATCCACGGGGAGAAATAAGTAAGGTAAATCTTATAAACTGACTGGAACAGTCTCTATTACAAGGGGCAATCTTTGTCCTCTCCATCAATGTCGCTTCTTTTAGAACCACCCGATGACTGATGCCTCTCTCTCTGTCAAGCCCCGTTTTCTGCTCTCTGAAGAGAGCAGAAATATGTCCACAGGGTCCCTGGTGGTTCCTAGCACATGGGCGATAGTGAATGAAAACGTATTGTCGCATGCTTACGGGAAACCTGATTTTTCGTTTGCAATTGTACGCAGTCATTTTTTTCCTCCTCATCACTTGTGGTAGCCATGGGATTCCTGGTGGAATAAGACCCCCTAAGCTCATTCTCAAAGAGGGTGGGTTGACTTAAGGAATCCACATGTGATCACCCTAGTGAACAACGAGCAAATAAGAAAGTGACGAAAAATGTCTTTGGATCCCGTATTCAATTATGGATTGGGTATATATATGCTATACACGTAAACTTTACTATCATTACTTTGGTTTTCGAATCATAAAGTTGGCATAATTATAAAACTCATACTGATTTATATATAGTGTAATCAGACGCTGACGATCTGAAAGGGCACCTCAGCCCTCAGTGCTGCACGTGGGTATACTCAGCACTCGGTGCCAAGGCCACAGCACAAAATGGACTGAACTTATCTGAATTCTGGCCTTTGGAGGAGTGCTCTCATTTTTGTAACACCAAAATACACAGATTTTTTTTTCCGTGTTTCTTTTCCTGTTCCCTTCCACCCCCAGAAGGCTGAGGCAACAGAACTGTGAACAAACAAACCTAAGTGACCAGACCGTCTAGTTCTCCTCACAGAGAGTGTAAGAGGGTGCACAAATATTTCTGACCATTAGAGGGCACAAGGTGTAACCGATATAGGGTATGAGAGGGTGCACTAATATTTCTGACCATTAGAGGGCACAAGGGGTAACCGATATAGAGTAGTGGAGGGTGCACTAATATTTCTGATCATTAGAGGGCACAAGGTGTAACTGATTGAATCAGCAGAAGGGAAAAAAAAAGAGCAAGTTTATAGAGATTTTGATATAATTGTCAGTTTTGATAGAAAATGTTTACAAATGAATTTGAAATATTGCTCCTATACTTTGATGCAGATATTACAAGTATCTTTCGCATCAACTTGGGTGCAAAGAAGAGAGTGACAAACCAAGTCCAATGACACATGAATCAATAATGAATGGATAATGGCAGAGAAGGGATCATTCTGGGAGGTAAGGTAATAATATTTTAAAGTCCATTTCCGTAAATTGTGATATTGATTTAAATGAGAAAAATAAAATAAGCTCTTTCCAAATCCAGGCATTTTCTCTTAATATGTATTGACGATCTAACTCTTAGCACAATAGGAATAGAAAAGAATTTCCCTGATCTGATAAACAGAATGTTTAAAATCATTTAGGTTCATACCATACTTCATGTTGAAATCTTCAGAACTTTTCCCTTGAGATCCAGAATGAGGTTAGGATGCCCTCAGTGAAACTTTATGTGTAAAAACAATTGTGAAAGTCTTAACCAGTGTAACAAGGCAAGGAAAGAGGAAAACTATTATAATTGGAAAATGTTTATTAACAGAGGTGGGTAGAAACACCACAAGACGCTGCCGTTAAACTGTTAATATGTAAAATATTGAGAATTAAAACTAGCAATCTCACAGCAAGAAAGCCAGTATAGGAAAATCAATTACATGTCTGTATTTCCACATTTTTTTTTTATTTCCACAGTATCCAAATACAGTGAAGGTTAAATTGTAAAATCGTGTAAAATTAATACAGCATGGAAATACTTAATTGCTCTCAGAACCAACCGGTGATGTGTACATAGAAACACATGAACTATTATTAAGAAATTTAGGAAATCCGAAATGAATTGAGATATGTTCTGTGATAGAAGAGTCAAAGAGTGTTTTAAAAAGGTCAGTTTTCTCATGTTTGATCTATAGATTTCATTAAAATCTCCATCAAAATGAGTATGTGTGAGCAAATGGAAAAGGTCATTCTCAAATTCATACAAAAGTGCCAATAACCAAACATAGTCAAGGTGACCTTGAAGCAGAAAAGCAAAGTTAGAGGAATTGCTTTTACCAGGCAGCAAAACGTACTTCAAAGCTGTGCTGATTAAGACAGTGGATATTGGTGCAGTGATAAAGAGCAAACTGAACCAAGAGGAGAGCTCAGAAATAACACTGCCACGCACACACACGAGGATCTTTGCTTTGTAAGAACTGTGGCACCTCAGAGCAATGAAGGAAAATAATTTCCCAGTAAATGATGTTGAGTCAAATCGATAATTAGCTACAATAAAATAAGGAAAGGAAACTTGCACTCGACTTCACATCATACCTGAAATGGTATCTCAAGAGAAAGTTAGCTTTGAGACACTGACGGGAATAATGATAAAGCTTCTAGAAGATAACCAGCATTTGCCCAAGATTTGACGAGTTCCTAACTCCCGGTTTGAAGCACGAAACCTGTGCTGAGATTCCTGTATTCAGGGATTGCGTTAGTGTAGCAGTGCTGCTGAATCCTCACGTACAAGGTGGAGATGGGCTGTGATTTCTCTCCCCATTTGACGTATTTCATGGGAGCTGCTGCAGAGCCTCCCCTTCCCTGTATGTCTTGCAGCAGCATCTACACAGGGTAGACTATTATTTTGCAGGAGTTGTGCTAAGTCAGGGAAACCCTGGTGGTGTAGTGGTTAAGTGCTACGGCTGCTAAAGAAAGGGTCAGCAGTTCAAGTCCACCAGGTGCTCCTTGGAAACTCTATGGGGCAGTTCTACTCTGACCTATAGGGTCGCTATGAGTCGGAACCGCCTCGACGGCACCTAACAACAACAACAACAACCACAGCCATAAGCATGAGTGTTATGTGCCACCCAAGTGGAACAAATGGAAACAAAGACTTCCTTGGTCCTGCTTGGTTAAACACCCAGGAGAGCAGGGAGCATCTTGAGAGGGACAGCGGTTCTTACAACCTAAAGGGCCGAGGCAGAGTCTAGGCAGCATCACAGGTAGTAGTGGGATTAGACACTAGGTCAGAAGTGGTCAGCAGGGATGGACCCCTGGGAGCCTGCAGGTCCCACAGTCTTTTATCCCCAATAGCCGAGACCTGCTCAGCTGATACGGCTCCACACGGTTGATATTTAAAGGGTGCACATCGAGTCAAAGCAGTTGACTTCATCCTGCACACCAGTTGGAGGTCTAACTTCTAGGCAGTATAGGAAGGAGGAGAGATTAAACTGAAAGGTCTAGAATTAGGTAGGCATCAAAGGTTTGAGCCCTGAGTCACCACTCTCTCAGTGACGAATTCATTTTGGGCAAGTGAATGACTCTTGTTTTCACTTATCTGGCAAACAGCAGGAGTAAGCATAAGAGTGATAAGAACAATGACGGTCTCGCAGATCCACGGGGAGAAATAAGTAAGGTAAATCTTATAAACTGACTGGAACAGTCTCTATTACAAGGGGCAATCTTTGTCCTCTCCATCAATGTCGCTTCTTTTAGAACCACCCGATGACTGATGCCTCTCTCTCTGTCAAGCCCCGTTTTCTGCTCTCTGAAGAGAGCAGAAATATGTCCACAGGGTCCCTGGTGGTTCCTAGCACATGGGCGATAGTGAATGAAAACGTATTGTCGCATGCTTACGGGAAACCTGATTTTTCGTTTGCAATTGTACGCAGTCATTTTTTTCCTCCTCATCACTTGTGGTAGCCATGGGATTCCTGGTGGAATAAGACCCCCTAAGCTCATTCTCAAAGAGGGTGGGTTGACTTAAGGAATCCACATGTGATCACCCTAGTGAACAACGAGCAAATAAGAAAGTGACGAAAAATGTCTTTGGATCCCGTATTCAATTATGGATTGGGTATATATATGCTATACACGTAAACTTTACTATCATTACTTTGGTTTTCGAATCATAAAGTTGGCATAATTATAAAACTCATACTGATTTATATATAGTGTAATCAGACGCTGACGATCTGAAAGGGCACCTCAGCCCTCAGTGCTGCACGTGGGTATACTCAGCACTCGGTGCCAAGGCCACAGCACAAAATGGACTGAACTTATCTGAATTCTGGCCTTTGGAGGAGTGCTCTCATTTTTGTAACACCAAAATACACAGATTTTTTTTTCCGTGTTTCTTTTCCTGTTCCCTTCCACCCCCAGAAGGCTGAGGCAACAGAACTGTGAACAAACAAACCTAAGTGACCAGACCGTCTAGTTCTCCTCACAGAGAGTGTAAGAGGGTGCACAAATATTTCTGACCATTAGAGGGCACAAGGTGTAACCGATATAGGGTATGAGAGGGTGCACTAATATTTCTGACCATTAGAGGGCACAAGGGGTAACCGATATAGAGTAGTGGAGGGTGCACTAATATTTCTGATCATTAGAGGGCACAAGGTGTAACTGATTGAATCAGCAGAAGGGAAAAAAAAAGAGCAAGTTTATAGAGATTTTGATATAATTGTCAGTTTTGATAGAAAATGTTTACAAATGAATTTGAAATATTGCTCCTATACTTTGATGCAGATATTACAAGTATCTTTCGCATCAACTTGGGTGCAAAGAAGAGAGTGACAAACCAAGTCCAATGACACATGAATCAATAATGAATGGATAATGGCAGAGAAGGGATCATTCTGGGAGGTAAGGTAATAATATTTTAAAGTCCATTTCCGTAAATTGTGATATTGATTTAAATGAGAAAAATAAAATAAGCTCTTTCCAAATCCAGGCATTTTCTCTTAATATGTATTGACGATCTAACTCTTAGCACAATAGGAATAGAAAAGAATTTCCCTGATCTGATAAACAGAATGTTTAAAATCATTTAGGTTCATACCATACTTCATGTTGAAATCTTCAGAACTTTTCCCTTGAGATCCAGAATGAGGTTAGGATGCCCTCAGTGAAACTTTATGTGTAAAAACAATTGTGAAAGTCTTAACCAGTGTAACAAGGCAAGGAAAGAGGAAAACTATTATAATTGGAAAATGTTTATTAACAGAGGTGGGTAGAAACACCACAAGACGCTGCCGTTAAACTGTTAATATGTAAAATATTGAGAATTAAAACTAGCAATCTCACAGCAAGAAAGCCAGTATAGGAAAATCAATTACATGTCTGTATTTCCACATTTTTTTTTTATTTCCACAGTATCCAAATACAGTGAAGGTTAAATTGTAAAATCGTGTAAAATTAATACAGCATGGAAATACTTAATTGCTCTCAGAACCAACCGGTGATGTGTACATAGAAACACATGAACTATTATTAAGAAATTTAGGAAATCCGAAATGAATTGAGATATGTTCTGTGATAGAAGAGTCAAAGAGTGTTTTAAAAAGGTCAGTTTTCTCATGTTTGATCTATAGATTTCATTAAAATCTCCATCAAAATGAGTATGTGTGAGCAAATGGAAAAGGTCATTCTCAAATTCATACAAAAGTGCCAATAACCAAACATAGTCAAGGTGACCTTGAAGCAGAAAAGCAAAGTTAGAGGAATTGCTTTTACCAGGCAGCAAAACGTACTTCAAAGCTGTGCTGATTAAGACAGTGGATATTGGTGCAGTGATAAAGAGCAAACTGAACCAAGAGGAGAGCTCAGAAATAACACTGCCACGCACACACACGAGGATCTTTGCTTTGTAAGAACTGTGGCACCTCAGAGCAATGAAGGAAAATAATTTCCCAGTAAATGATGTTGAGTCAAATCGATAATTAGCTACAATAAAATAAGGAAAGGAAACTTGCACTCGACTTCACATCATACCTGAAATGGTATCTCAAGAGAAAGTTAGCTTTGAGACACTGACGGGAATAATGATAAAGCTTCTAGAAGATAACCAGCATTTGCCCAAGATTTGACGAGTTCCTAACTCCCGGTTTGAAGCACGAAACCTGTGCTGAGATTCCTGTATTCAGGGATTGCGTTAGTGTAGCAGTGCTGCTGAATCCTCACGTACAAGGTGGAGATGGGCTGTGATTTCTCTCCCCATTTGACGTATTTCATGGGAGCTGCTGCAGAGCCTCCCCTTCCCTGTATGTCTTGCAGCAGCATCTACACAGGGTAGACTATTATTTTGCAGGAGTTGTGCTAAGTCAGGGAAACCCTGGTGGTGTAGTGGTTAAGTGCTACGGCTGCTAAAGAAAGGGTCAGCAGTTCAAGTCCACCAGGTGCTCCTTGGAAACTCTATGGGGCAGTTCTACTCTGACCTATAGGGTCGCTATGAGTCGGAACCGCCTCGACGGCACCTAACAACAACAACAACAACCACAGCCATAAGCATGAGTGTTATGTGCCACCCAAGTGGAACAAATGGAAACAAAGACTTCCTTGGTCCTGCTTGGTTAAACACCCAGGAGAGCAGGGAGCATCTTGAGAGGGACAGCGGTTCTTACAACCTAAAGGGCCGAGGCAGAGTCTAGGCAGCATCACAGGTAGTAGTGGGATTAGACACTAGGTCAGAAGTGGTCAGCAGGGATGGACCCCTGGGAGCCTGCAGGTCCCACAGTCTTTTATCCCCAATAGCCGAGACCTGCTCAGCTGATACGGCTCCACACGGTTGATATTTAAAGGGTGCACATCGAGTCAAAGCAGTTGACTTCATCCTGCACACCAGTTGGAGGTCTAACTTCTAGGCAGTATAGGAAGGAGAGATTAAACTGAAAGGTCTAGAATTAGGTAGGCATCAAAGGTTTGAGCCCTGAGTCACCACTCTCTCAGTGACGAATTCATTTTGGGCAAGTGAATGACTCTTGTTTTCACTTATCTGGCAAACAGCAGGAGTAAGCATAAGAGTGATAAGAACAATGACGGTCTCGCAGATCCACGGGGAGAAATAAGTAAGGTAAATCTTATAAACTGACTGGAACAGTCTCTATTACAAGGGGCAATCTTTGTCCTCTCCATCAATGTCGCTTCTTTTAGAACCACCCGATGACTGATGCCTCTCTCTCTGTCAAGCCCCGTTTTCTGCTCTCTGAAGAGAGCAGAAATATGTCCACAGGGTCCCTGGTGGTTCCTAGCACATGGGCGATAGTGAATGAAAACGTATTGTCGCATGCTTACGGGAAACCTGATTTTTCGTTTGCAATTGTACGCAGTCATTTTTTTCCTCCTCATCACTTGTGGTAGCCATGGGATTCCTGGTGGAATAAGACCCCCTAAGCTCATTCTCAAAGAGGGTGGGTTGACTTAAGGAATCCACATGTGATCACCCTAGTGAACAACGAGCAAATAAGAAAGTGACGAAAAATGTCTTTGGATCCCGTATTCAATTATGGATTGGGTATATATATGCTATACACGTAAACTTTACTATCATTACTTTGGTTTTCGAATCATAAAGTTGGCATAATTATAAAACTCATACTGATTTATATATAGTGTAATCAGACGCTGACGATCTGAAAGGGCACCTCAGCCCTCAGTGCTGCACGTGGGTATACTCAGCACTCGGTGCCAAGGCCACAGCACAAAATGGACTGAACTTATCTGAATTCTGGCCTTTGGAGGAGTGCTCTCATTTTTGTAACACCAAAATACACAGATTTTTTTTTCCGTGTTTCTTTTCCTGTTCCCTTCCACCCCCAGAAGGCTGAGGCAACAGAACTGTGAACAAACAAACCTAAGTGACCAGACCGTCTAGTTCTCCTCACAGAGAGTGTAAGAGGGTGCACAAATATTTCTGACCATTAGAGGGCACAAGGTGTAACCGATATAGGGTATGAGAGGGTGCACTAATATTTCTGACCATTAGAGGGCACAAGGGGTAACCGATATAGAGTAGTGGAGGGTGCACTAATATTTCTGATCATTAGAGGGCACAAGGTGTAACTGATTGAATCAGCAGAAGGGAAAAAAAAAGAGCAAGTTTATAGAGATTTTGATATAATTGTCAGTTTTGATAGAAAATGTTTACAAATGAATTTGAAATATTGCTCCTATACTTTGATGCAGATATTACAAGTATCTTTCGCATCAACTTGGGTGCAAAGAAGAGAGTGACAAACCAAGTCCAATGACACATGAATCAATAATGAATGGATAATGGCAGAGAAGGGATCATTCTGGGAGGTAAGGTAATAATATTTTAAAGTCCATTTCCGTAAATTGTGATATTGATTTAAATGAGAAAAATAAAATAAGCTCTTTCCAAATCCAGGCATTTTCTCTTAATATGTATTGACGATCTAACTCTTAGCACAATAGGAATAGAAAAGAATTTCCCTGATCTGATAAACAGAATGTTTAAAATCATTTAGGTTCATACCATACTTCATGTTGAAATCTTCAGAACTTTTCCCTTGAGATCCAGAATGAGGTTAGGATGCCCTCAGTGAAACTTTATGTGTAAAAACAATTGTGAAAGTCTTAACCAGTGTAACAAGGCAAGGAAAGAGGAAAACTATTATAATTGGAAAATGTTTATTAACAGAGGTGGGTAGAAACACCACAAGACGCTGCCGTTAAACTGTTAATATGTAAAATATTGAGAATTAAAACTAGCAATCTCACAGCAAGAAAGCCAGTATAGGAAAATCAATTACATGTCTGTATTTCCACATTTTTTTTTTATTTCCACAGTATCCAAATACAGTGAAGGTTAAATTGTAAAATCGTGTAAAATTAATACAGCATGGAAATACTTAATTGCTCTCAGAACCAACCGGTGATGTGTACATAGAAACACATGAACTATTATTAAGAAATTTAGGAAATCCGAAATGAATTGAGATATGTTCTGTGATAGAAGAGTCAAAGAGTGTTTTAAAAAGGTCAGTTTTCTCATGTTTGATCTATAGATTTCATTAAAATCTCCATCAAAATGAGTATGTGTGAGCAAATGGAAAAGGTCATTCTCAAATTCATACAAAAGTGCCAATAACCAAACATAGTCAAGGTGACCTTGAAGCAGAAAAGCAAAGTTAGAGGAATTGCTTTTACCAGGCAGCAAAACGTACTTCAAAGCTGTGCTGATTAAGACAGTGGATATTGGTGCAGTGATAAAGAGCAAACTGAACCAAGAGGAGAGCTCAGAAATAACACTGCCACGCACACACACGAGGATCTTTGCTTTGTAAGAACTGTGGCACCTCAGAGCAATGAAGGAAAATAATTTCCCAGTAAATGATGTTGAGTCAAATCGATAATTAGCTACAATAAAATAAGGAAAGGAAACTTGCACTCGACTTCACATCATACCTGAAATGGTATCTCAAGAGAAAGTTAGCTTTGAGACACTGACGGGAATAATGATAAAGCTTCTAGAAGATAACCAGCATTTGCCCAAGATTTGACGAGTTCCTAACTCCCGGTTTGAAGCACGAAACCTGTGCTGAGATTCCTGTATTCAGGGATTGCGTTAGTGTAGCAGTGCTGCTGAATCCTCACGTACAAGGTGGAGATGGGCTGTGATTTCTCTCCCCATTTGACGTATTTCATGGGAGCTGCTGCAGAGCCTCCCCTTCCCTGTATGTCTTGCAGCAGCATCTACACAGGGTAGACTATTATTTTGCAGGAGTTGTGCTAAGTCAGGGAAACCCTGGTGGTGTAGTGGTTAAGTGCTACGGCTGCTAAAGAAAGGGTCAGCAGTTCAAGTCCACCAGGTGCTCCTTGGAAACTCTATGGGGCAGTTCTACTCTGACCTATAGGGTCGCTATGAGTCGGAACCGCCTCGACGGCACCTAACAACAACAACAACAACCACAGCCATAAGCATGAGTGTTATGTGCCACCCAAGTGGAACAAATGGAAACAAAGACTTCCTTGGTCCTGCTTGGTTAAACACCCAGGAGAGCAGGGAGCATCTTGAGAGGGACAGCGGTTCTTACAACCTAAAGGGCCGAGGCAGAGTCTAGGCAGCATCACAGGTAGTAGTGGGATTAGACACTAGGTCAGAAGTGGTCAGCAGGGATGGACCCCTGGGAGCCTGCAGGTCCCACAGTCTTTTATCCCCAATAGCCGAGACCTGCTCAGCTGATACGGCTCCACACGGTTGATATTTAAAGGGTGCACATCGAGTCAAAGCAGTTGACTTCATCCTGCACACCAGTTGGAGGTCTAACTTCTAGGCAGTATAGGAAGGAGGAGAGATTAAACTGAAAGGTCTAGAATTAGGTAGGCATCAAAGGTTTGAGCCCTGAGTCACCACTCTCTCAGTGACGAATTCATTTTGGGCAAGTGAATGACTCTTGTTTTCACTTATCTGGCAAACAGCAGGAGTAAGCATAAGAGTGATAAGAACAATGACGGTCTCGCAGATCCACGGGGAGAAATAAGTAAGGTAAATCTTATAAACTGACTGGAACAGTCTCTATTACAAGGGGCAATCTTTGTCCTCTCCATCAATGTCGCTTCTTTTAGAACCACCCGATGACTGATGCCTCTCTCTCTGTCAAGCCCCGTTTTCTGCTCTCTGAAGAGAGCAGAAATATGTCCACAGGGTCCCTGGTGGTTCCTAGCACATGGGCGATAGTGAATGAAAACGTATTGTCGCATGCTTACGGGAAACCTGATTTTTCGTTTGCAATTGTACGCAGTCATTTTTTTCCTCCTCATCACTTGTGGTAGCCATGGGATTCCTGGTGGAATAAGACCCCCTAAGCTCATTCTCAAAGAGGGTGGGTTGACTTAAGGAATCCACATGTGATCACCCTAGTGAACAACGAGCAAATAAGAAAGTGACGAAAAATGTCTTTGGATCCCGTATTCAATTATGGATTGGGTATATATATGCTATACACGTAAACTTTACTATCATTACTTTGGTTTTCGAATCATAAAGTTGGCATAATTATAAAACTCATACTGATTTATATATAGTGTAATCAGACGCTGACGATCTGAAAGGGCACCTCAGCCCTCAGTGCTGCACGTGGGTATACTCAGCACTCGGTGCCAAGGCCACAGCACAAAATGGACTGAACTTATCTGAATTCTGGCCTTTGGAGGAGTGCTCTCATTTTTGTAACACCAAAATACACAGATTTTTTTTTCCGTGTTTCTTTTCCTGTTCCCTTCCACCCCCAGAAGGCTGAGGCAACAGAACTGTGAACAAACAAACCTAAGTGACCAGACCGTCTAGTTCTCCTCACAGAGAGTGTAAGAGGGTGCACAAATATTTCTGACCATTAGAGGGCACAAGGTGTAACCGATATAGGGTATGAGAGGGTGCACTAATATTTCTGACCATTAGAGGGCACAAGGGGTAACCGATATAGAGTAGTGGAGGGTGCACTAATATTTCTGATCATTAGAGGGCACAAGGTGTAACTGATTGAATCAGCAGAAGGGAAAAAAAAAGAGCAAGTTTATAGAGATTTTGATATAATTGTCAGTTTTGATAGAAAATGTTTACAAATGAATTTGAAATATTGCTCCTATACTTTGATGCAGATATTACAAGTATCTTTCGCATCAACTTGGGTGCAAAGAAGAGAGTGACAAACCAAGTCCAATGACACATGAATCAATAATGAATGGATAATGGCAGAGAAGGGATCATTCTGGGAGGTAAGGTAATAATATTTTAAAGTCCATTTCCGTAAATTGTGATATTGATTTAAATGAGAAAAATAAAATAAGCTCTTTCCAAATCCAGGCATTTTCTCTTAATATGTATTGACGATCTAACTCTTAGCACAATAGGAATAGAAAAGAATTTCCCTGATCTGATAAACAGAATGTTTAAAATCATTTAGGTTCATACCATACTTCATGTTGAAATCTTCAGAACTTTTCCCTTGAGATCCAGAATGAGGTTAGGATGCCCTCAGTGAAACTTTATGTGTAAAAACAATTGTGAAAGTCTTAACCAGTGTAACAAGGCAAGGAAAGAGGAAAACTATTATAATTGGAAAATGTTTATTAACAGAGGTGGGTAGAAACACCACAAGACGCTGCCGTTAAACTGTTAATATGTAAAATATTGAGAATTAAAACTAGCAATCTCACAGCAAGAAAGCCAGTATAGGAAAATCAATTACATGTCTGTATTTCCACATTTTTTTTTTATTTCCACAGTATCCAAATACAGTGAAGGTTAAATTGTAAAATCGTGTAAAATTAATACAGCATGGAAATACTTAATTGCTCTCAGAACCAACCGGTGATGTGTACATAGAAACACATGAACTATTATTAAGAAATTTAGGAAATCCGAAATGAATTGAGATATGTTCTGTGATAGAAGAGTCAAAGAGTGTTTTAAAAAGGTCAGTTTTCTCATGTTTGATCTATAGATTTCATTAAAATCTCCATCAAAATGAGTATGTGTGAGCAAATGGAAAAGGTCATTCTCAAATTCATACAAAAGTGCCAATAACCAAACATAGTCAAGGTGACCTTGAAGCAGAAAAGCAAAGTTAGAGGAATTGCTTTTACCAGGCAGCAAAACGTACTTCAAAGCTGTGCTGATTAAGACAGTGGATATTGGTGCAGTGATAAAGAGCAAACTGAACCAAGAGGAGAGCTCAGAAATAACACTGCCACGCACACACACGAGGATCTTTGCTTTGTAAGAACTGTGGCACCTCAGAGCAATGAAGGAAAATAATTTCCCAGTAAATGATGTTGAGTCAAATCGATAATTAGCTACAATAAAATAAGGAAAGGAAACTTGCACTCGACTTCACATCATACCTGAAATGGTATCTCAAGAGAAAGTTAGCTTTGAGACACTGACGGGAATAATGATAAAGCTTCTAGAAGATAACCAGCATTTGCCCAAGATTTGACGAGTTCCTAACTCCCGGTTTGAAGCACGAAACCTGTGCTGAGATTCCTGTATTCAGGGATTGCGTTAGTGTAGCAGTGCTGCTGAATCCTCACGTACAAGGTGGAGATGGGCTGTGATTTCTCTCCCCATTTGACGTATTTCATGGGAGCTGCTGCAGAGCCTCCCCTTCCCTGTATGTCTTGCAGCAGCATCTACACAGGGTAGACTATTATTTTGCAGGAGTTGTGCTAAGTCAGGGAAACCCTGGTGGTGTAGTGGTTAAGTGCTACGGCTGCTAAAGAAAGGGTCAGCAGTTCAAGTCCACCAGGTGCTCCTTGGAAACTCTATGGGGCAGTTCTACTCTGACCTATAGGGTCGCTATGAGTCGGAACCGCCTCGACGGCACCTAACAACAACAACAACAACCACAGCCATAAGCATGAGTGTTATGTGCCACCCAAGTGGAACAAATGGAAACAAAGACTTCCTTGGTCCTGCTTGGTTAAACACCCAGGAGAGCAGGGAGCATCTTGAGAGGGACAGCGGTTCTTACAACCTAAAGGGCCGAGGCAGAGTCTAGGCAGCATCACAGGTAGTAGTGGGATTAGACACTAGGTCAGAAGTGGTCAGCAGGGATGGACCCCTGGGAGCCTGCAGGTCCCACAGTCTTTTATCCCCAATAGCCGAGACCTGCTCAGCTGATACGGCTCCACACGGTTGATATTTAAAGGGTGCACATCGAGTCAAAGCAGTTGACTTCATCCTGCACACCAGTTGGAGGTCTAACTTCTAGGCAGTATAGGAAGGAGGAGAGATTAAACTGAAAGGTCTAGAATTAGGTAGGCATCAAAGGTTTGAGCCCTGAGTCACCACTCTCTCAGTGACGAATTCATTTTGGGCAAGTGAATGACTCTTGTTTTCACTTATCTGGCAAACAGCAGGAGTAAGCATAAGAGTGATAAGAACAATGACGGTCTCGCAGATCCACGGGGAGAAATAAGTAAGGTAAATCTTATAAACTGACTGGAACAGTCTCTATTACAAGGGGCAATCTTTGTCCTCTCCATCAATGTCGCTTCTTTTAGAACCACCCGATGACTGATGCCTCTCTCTCTGTCAAGCCCCGTTTTCTGCTCTCTGAAGAGAGCAGAAATATGTCCACAGGGTCCCTGGTGGTTCCTAGCACATGGGCGATAGTGAATGAAAACGTATTGTCGCATGCTTACGGGAAACCTGATTTTTCGTTTGCAATTGTACGCAGTCATTTTTTTCCTCCTCATCACTTGTGGTAGCCATGGGATTCCTGGTGGAATAAGACCCCCTAAGCTCATTCTCAAAGAGGGTGGGTTGACTTAAGGAATCCACATGTGATCACCCTAGTGAACAACGAGCAAATAAGAAAGTGACGAAAAATGTCTTTGGATCCCGTATTCAATTATGGATTGGGTATATATATGCTATACACGTAAACTTTACTATCATTACTTTGGTTTTCGAATCATAAAGTTGGCATAATTATAAAACTCATACTGATTTATATATAGTGTAATCAGACGCTGACGATCTGAAAGGGCACCTCAGCCCTCAGTGCTGCACGTGGGTATACTCAGCACTCGGTGCCAAGGCCACAGCACAAAATGGACTGAACTTATCTGAATTCTGGCCTTTGGAGGAGTGCTCTCATTTTTGTAACACCAAAATACACAGATTTTTTTTTCCGTGTTTCTTTTCCTGTTCCCTTCCACCCCCAGAAGGCTGAGGCAACAGAACTGTGAACAAACAAACCTAAGTGACCAGACCGTCTAGTTCTCCTCACAGAGAGTGTAAGAGGGTGCACAAATATTTCTGACCATTAGAGGGCACAAGGTGTAACCGATATAGGGTATGAGAGGGTGCACTAATATTTCTGACCATTAGAGGGCACAAGGGGTAACCGATATAGAGTAGTGGAGGGTGCACTAATATTTCTGATCATTAGAGGGCACAAGGTGTAACTGATTGAATCAGCAGAAGGGAAAAAAAAAGAGCAAGTTTATAGAGATTTTGATATAATTGTCAGTTTTGATAGAAAATGTTTACAAATGAATTTGAAATATTGCTCCTATACTTTGATGCAGATATTACAAGTATCTTTCGCATCAACTTGGGTGCAAAGAAGAGAGTGACAAACCAAGTCCAATGACACATGAATCAATAATGAATGGATAATGGCAGAGAAGGGATCATTCTGGGAGGTAAGGTAATAATATTTTAAAGTCCATTTCCGTAAATTGTGATATTGATTTAAATGAGAAAAATAAAATAAGCTCTTTCCAAATCCAGGCATTTTCTCTTAATATGTATTGACGATCTAACTCTTAGCACAATAGGAATAGAAAAGAATTTCCCTGATCTGATAAACAGAATGTTTAAAATCATTTAGGTTCATACCATACTTCATGTTGAAATCTTCAGAACTTTTCCCTTGAGATCCAGAATGAGGTTAGGATGCCCTCAGTGAAACTTTATGTGTAAAAACAATTGTGAAAGTCTTAACCAGTGTAACAAGGCAAGGAAAGAGGAAAACTATTATAATTGGAAAATGTTTATTAACAGAGGTGGGTAGAAACACCACAAGACGCTGCCGTTAAACTGTTAATATGTAAAATATTGAGAATTAAAACTAGCAATCTCACAGCAAGAAAGCCAGTATAGGAAAATCAATTACATGTCTGTATTTCCACATTTTTTTTTTATTTCCACAGTATCCAAATACAGTGAAGGTTAAATTGTAAAATCGTGTAAAATTAATACAGCATGGAAATACTTAATTGCTCTCAGAACCAACCGGTGATGTGTACATAGAAACACATGAACTATTATTAAGAAATTTAGGAAATCCGAAATGAATTGAGATATGTTCTGTGATAGAAGAGTCAAAGAGTGTTTTAAAAAGGTCAGTTTTCTCATGTTTGATCTATAGATTTCATTAAAATCTCCATCAAAATGAGTATGTGTGAGCAAATGGAAAAGGTCATTCTCAAATTCATACAAAAGTGCCAATAACCAAACATAGTCAAGGTGACCTTGAAGCAGAAAAGCAAAGTTAGAGGAATTGCTTTTACCAGGCAGCAAAACGTACTTCAAAGCTGTGCTGATTAAGACAGTGGATATTGGTGCAGTGATAAAGAGCAAACTGAACCAAGAGGAGAGCTCAGAAATAACACTGCCACGCACACACACGAGGATCTTTGCTTTGTAAGAACTGTGGCACCTCAGAGCAATGAAGGAAAATAATTTCCCAGTAAATGATGTTGAGTCAAATCGATAATTAGCTACAATAAAATAAGGAAAGGAAACTTGCACTCGACTTCACATCATACCTGAAATGGTATCTCAAGAGAAAGTTAGCTTTGAGACACTGACGGGAATAATGATAAAGCTTCTAGAAGATAACCAGCATTTGCCCAAGATTTGACGAGTTCCTAACTCCCGGTTTGAAGCACGAAACCTGTGCTGAGATTCCTGTATTCAGGGATTGCGTTAGTGTAGCAGTGCTGCTGAATCCTCACGTACAAGGTGGAGATGGGCTGTGATTTCTCTCCCCATTTGACGTATTTCATGGGAGCTGCTGCAGAGCCTCCCCTTCCCTGTATGTCTTGCAGCAGCATCTACACAGGGTAGACTATTATTTTGCAGGAGTTGTGCTAAGTCAGGGAAACCCTGGTGGTGTAGTGGTTAAGTGCTACGGCTGCTAAAGAAAGGGTCAGCAGTTCAAGTCCACCAGGTGCTCCTTGGAAACTCTATGGGGCAGTTCTACTCTGACCTATAGGGTCGCTATGAGTCGGAACCGCCTCGACGGCACCTAACAACAACAACAACAACCACAGCCATAAGCATGAGTGTTATGTGCCACCCAAGTGGAACAAATGGAAACAAAGACTTCCTTGGTCCTGCTTGGTTAAACACCCAGGAGAGCAGGGAGCATCTTGAGAGGGACAGCGGTTCTTACAACCTAAAGAGCCGAGGCAGAGTCTAGGCAGCATCACAGGTAGTAGTGGGATTAGACACTAGGTCAGAAGTGGTCAGCAGGGATGGACCCCTGGGAGCCTGCAGGTCCCACAGTCTTTTATCCCCAATAGCCGAGACCTGCTCAGCTGATACGGCTCCACACGGTTGATATTTAAAGGGTGCACATCGAGTCAAAGCAGTTGACTTCATCCTGCACACCAGTTGGAGGTCTAACTTCTAGGCAGTATAGGAAGGAGGAGAGATTAAACTGAAAGGTCTAGAATTAGGTAGGCATCAAAGGTTTGAGCCCTGAGTCACCACTCTCTCAGTGACGAATTCATTTTGGGCAAGTGAATGACTCTTGTTTTCACTTATCTGGCAAACAGCAGGAGTAAGCATAAGAGTGATAAGAACAATGACGGTCTCGCAGATCCACGGGGAGAAATAAGTAAGGTAAATCTTATAAACTGACTGGAACAGTCTCTATTACAAGGGGCAATCTTTGTCCTCTCCATCAATGTCGCTTCTTTTAGAACCACCCGATGACTGATGCCTCTCTCTCTGTCAAGCCCCGTTTTCTGCTCTCTGAAGAGAGCAGAAATATGTCCACAGGGTCCCTGGTGGTTCCTAGCACATGGGCGATAGTGAATGAAAACGTATTGTCGCATGCTTACGGGAAACCTGATTTTTCGTTTGCAATTGTACGCAGTCATTTTTTTCCTCCTCATCACTTGTGGTAGCCATGGGATTCCTGGTGGAATAAGACCCCCTAAGCTCATTCTCAAAGAGGGTGGGTTGACTTAAGGAATCCACATGTGATCACCCTAGTGAACAACGAGCAAATAAGAAAGTGACGAAAAATGTCTTTGGATCCCGTATTCAATTATGGATTGGGTATATATATGCTATACACGTAAACTTTACTATCATTACTTTGGTTTTCGAATCATAAAGTTGGCATAATTATAAAACTCATACTGATTTATATATAGTGTAATCAGACGCTGACGATCTGAAAGGGCACCTCAGCCCTCAGTGCTGCACGTGGGTATACTCAGCACTCGGTGCCAAGGCCACAGCACAAAATGGACTGAACTTATCTGAATTCTGGCCTTTGGAGGAGTGCTCTCATTTTTGTAACACCAAAATACACAGATTTTTTTTTCCGTGTTTCTTTTCCTGTTCCCTTCCACCCCCAGAAGGCTGAGGCAACAGAACTGTGAACAAACAAACCTAAGTGACCAGACCGTCTAGTTCTCCTCACAGAGAGTGTAAGAGGGTGCACAAATATTTCTGACCATTAGAGGGCACAAGGTGTAACCGATATAGGGTATGAGAGGGTGCACTAATATTTCTGACCATTAGAGGGCACAAGGGGTAACCGATATAGAGTAGTGGAGGGTGCACTAATATTTCTGATCATTAGAGGGCACAAGGTGTAACTGATTGAATCAGCAGAAGGGAAAAAAAAAGAGCAAGTTTATAGAGATTTTGATATAATTGTCAGTTTTGATAGAAAATGTTTACAAATGAATTTGAAATATTGCTCCTATACTTTGATGCAGATATTACAAGTACCTTTCGCATCAACTTGGGTGCAAAGAAGAGAGTGACAAACCAAGTCCAATGACACATGAATCAATAATGAATGGATAATGGCAGAGAAGGGATCATTCTGGGAGGTAAGGTAATAATATTTTAAAGTCCATTTCCGTAAATTGTGATATTGATTTAAATGAGAAAAATAAAATAAGCTCTTTCCAAATCCAGGCATTTTCTCTTAATATGTATTGACGATCTAACTCTTAGCACAATAGGAATAGAAAAGAATTTCCCTGATCTGATAAACAGAATGTTTAAAACCATTTAGGTTCATACCATACTTCATGTTGAAATCTTCAGAACTTTTCCCTTGAGATCCAGAATGAGGTTAGGATGCCCTCAGTGAAACTTTATGTGTAAAAACAATTGTGAAAGTCTTAACCAGTGTAACAAGGCAAGGAAAGAGGAAAACTATTATAATTGGAAAATGTTTATTAACAGAGGTGGGTAGAAACACCACAAGACGCTGCCGTTAAACTGTTAATATGTAAAATATTGAGAATTAAAACTAGCAATCTCACAGCAAGAAAGCCAGTATAGGAAAATCAATTACATGTCTGTATTTCCACATTTTTTTTTTATTTCCACAGTATCCAAATACAGTGAAGGTTAAATTGTAAAATCGTGTAAAATTAATACAGCATGGAAATACTTAATTGCTCTCAGAACCAACCGGTGATGTGTACATAGAAACACATGAACTATTATTAAGAAATTTAGGAAATCCGAAATGAATTGAGATATGTTCTGTGATAGAAGAGTCAAAGAGTGTTTTAAAAAGGTCAGTTTTCTCATGTTTGATCTATAGATTTCATTAAAATCTCCATCAAAATGAGTATGTGTGAGCAAATGGAAAAGGTCATTCTCAAATTCATACAAAAGTGCCAATAACCAAACATAGTCAAGGTGACCTTGAAGCAGAAAAGCAAAGTTAGAGGAATTGCTTTTACCAGGCAGCAAAACGTACTTCAAAGCTGTGCTGATTAAGACAGTGGATATTGGTGCAGTGATAAAGAGCAAACTGAACCAAGAGGAGAGCTCAGAAATAACACTGCCACGCACACACACGAGGATCTTTGCTTTGTAAGAACTGTGGCACCTCAGAGCAATGAAGGAAAATAATTTCCCAGTAAATGATGTTGAGTCAAATCGATAATTAGCTACAATAAAATAAGGAAAGGAAACTTGCACTCGACTTCACATCATACCTGAAATGGTATCTCAAGAGAAAGTTAGCTTTGAGACACTGACGGGAATAATGATAAAGCTTCTAGAAGATAACCAGCATTTGCCCAAGATTTGACGAGTTCCTAACTCTCGGTTTGAAGCACGAAACCTGTGCTGAGATTCCTGTATTCAGGGATTGCGTTAGTGTAGCAGTGCTGCTGAATCCTCACGTACAAGGTGGAGATGGGCTGTGATTTCTCTCCCCATTTGACGTATTTCATGGGAGCTGCTGCAGAGCCTCCCCTTCCCTGTATGTCTTGCAGCAGCATCTACACAGGGTAGACTATTATTTTGCAGGAGTTGTGCTAAGTCAGGGAAACCCTGGTGGTGTAGTGGTTAAGTGCTACGGCTGCTAAAGAAAGGGTCAGCAGTTCAAGTCCACCAGGTGCTCCTTGGAAACTCTATGGGGCAGTTCTACTCTGACCTATAGGGTCGCTATGAGTCGGAACCGCCTCGACGGCACCTAACAACAACAACAACAACCACAGCCATAAGCATGAGTGTTATGTGCTACCCAAGTGGAACAAATGGAAACAAAGACTTCCTTGGTCCTGCTTGGTTAAACACCCAGGAGAGCAGGGAGCATCTTGAGAGGGACAGCGGTTCTTACAACCTAAAGGGCCGAGGCAGAGTCTAGGCAGCATCACAGGTAGTAGTGGGATTAGACACTAGGTCAGAAGTGGTCAGCAGGGATGGACCCCTGGGAGCCTGCAGGTCCCACAGTCTTTTATCCCCAATAGCCGAGACCTGCTCAGCTGATACGGCTCCACACGGTTGATATTTAAAGGGTGCACATCGAGTCAAAGCAGTTGACTTCATCCTGCACACCAGTTGGAGGTCTAACTTCTAGGCAGTATAGGAAGGAGGAGAGATTAAACTGAAAGGTCTAGAATTAGGTAGGCATCAAAGGTTTGAGCCCTGAGTCACCACTCTCTCAGTGACGAATTCATTTTGGGCAAGTGAATGACTCTTGTTTTCACTTATCTGGCAAACAGCAGGAGTAAGCATAAGAGTGATAAGAACAATGACGGTCTCGCAGATCCACGGGGAGAAATAAGTAAGGTAAATCTTATAAACTGACTGGAACAGTCTCTATTACAAGGGGCAATCTTTGTCCTCTCCATCAATGTCGCTTCTTTTAGAACCACCCGATGACTGATGCCTCTCTCTCTGTCAAGCCCCGTTTTCTGCTCTCTGAAGAGAGCAGAAATATGTCCACAGGGTCCCTGGTGGTTCCTAGCACATGGGCGATAGTGAATGAAAACGTATTGTCGCATGCTTACGGGAAACCTGATTTTTCGTTTGCAATTGTACGCAGTCATTTTTTTCCTCCTCATCACTTGTGGTAGCCATGGGATTCCTGGTGGAATAAGACCCCCTAAGCTCATTCTCAAAGAGGGTGGGTTGACTTAAGGAATCCACATGTGATCACCCTAGTGAACAACGAGCAAATAAGAAAGTGACGAAAAATGTCTTTGGATCCCGTATTCAATTATGGATTGGGTATATATATGCTATACACGTAAACTTTACTATCATTACTTTGGTTTTCGAATCATAAAGTTGGCATAATTATAAAACTCATACTGATTTATATATAGTGTAATCAGACGCTGACGATCTGAAAGGGCACCTCAGCCCTCAGTGCTGCACGTGGGTATACTCAGCACTCGGTGCCAAGGCCACAGCACAAAATGGACTGAACTTATCTGAATTCTGGCCTTTGGAGGAGTGCTCTCATTTTTGTAACACCAAAATACACAGATTTTTTTTTCCGTGTTTCTTTTCCTGTTCCCTTCCACCCCCAGAAGGCTGAGGCAACAGAACTGTGAACAAACAAACCTAAGTGACCAGACCGTCTAGTTCTCCTCACAGAGAGTGTAAGAGGGTGCACAAATATTTCTGACCATTAGAGGGCCCAAGGTGTAACCGATATAGGGTATGAGAGGGTGCACTAATATTTCTGACCATTAGAGGGCACAAGGGGTAACCGATATAGAGTAGTGGAGGGTGCACTAATATTTCTGATCATTAGAGGGCACAAGGTGTAACTGATTGAATCAGCAGAAGGGAAAAAAAAAGAGCAAGTTTATAGAGATTTTGATATAATTGTCAGTTTTGATAGAAAATGTTTACAAATGAATTTGAAATATTGCTCCTATACTTTGATGCAGATATTACAAGTATCTTTCGCATCAACTTGGGTGCAAAGAAGAGAGTGACAAACCAAGTCCAATGACACATGAATCAATAATGAATGGATAATGGCAGAGAAGGGATCATTCTGGGAGGTAAGGTAATAATATTTTAAAGTCCATTTCCGTAAATTGTGATATTGATTTAAATGAGAAAAATAAAATAAGCTCTTTCCAAATCCAGGCATTTTCTCTTAATATGTATTGACGATCTAACTCTTAGCACAATAGGAATAGAAAAGAATTTCCCTGATCTGATAAACAGAATGTTTAAAATCATTTAGGTTCATACCATACTTCATGTTGAAATCTTCAGAACTTTTCCCTTGAGATCCAGAATGAGGTTAGGATGCCCTCAGTGAAACTTTATGTGTAAAAACAATTGTGAAAGTCTTAACCAGTGTAACAAGGCAAGGAAAGAGGAAAACTATTATAATTGGAAAATGTTTATTAACAGAGGTGGGTAGAAACACCACAAGACGCTGCCGTTAAACTGTTAATATGTAAAATATTGAGAATTAAAACTAGCAATCTCACAGCAAGAAAGCCAGTATAGGAAAATCAATTACATGTCTGTATTTCCACATTTTTTTTTTATTTCCACAGTATCCAAATACAGTGAAGGTTAAATTGTAAAATCGTGTAAAATTAATACAGCATGGAAATACTTGATTGCTCTCAGAACCAACCGGTGATGTGTACATAGAAACACATGAACTATTATTAAGAAATTTAGGAAATCCGAAATGAATTGAGATATGTTCTGTGATAGAAGAGTCAAAGAGTGTTTTAAAAAGGTCAGTTTTCTCATGTTTGATCTATAGATTTCATTAAAATCTCCATCAAAATGAGTATGTGTGAGCAAATGGAAAAGGTCATTCTCAAATTCATACAAAAGTGCCAATAACCAAACATAGTCAAGGTGACCTTGAAGCAGAAAAGCAAAGTTAGAGGAATTGCTTTTACCAGGCAGCAAAACGTACTTCAAAGCTGTGCTGATTAAGACAGTGGATATTGGTGCAGTGATAAAGAGCAAACTGAACCAAGAGGAGAGCTCAGAAATAACACTGCCACGCACACACACGAGGATCTTTGCTTTGTAAGAACTGTGGCACCTCAGAGCAATGAAGGAAAATAATTTCCCAGTAAATGATGTTGAGTCAAATCGATAATTAGCTACAATAAAATAAGGAAAGGAAACTTGCACTCGACTTCACATCATACCTGAAATGGTATCTCAAGAGAAAGTTAGCTTTGAGACACTGACGGGAATAATGATAAAGCTTCTAGAAGATAACCAGCATTTGCCCAAGATTTGACGAGTTCCTAACTCCCGGTTTGAAGCACGAAACCTGTGCTGAGATTCCTGTATTCAGGGATTGCGTTAGTGTAGCAGTGCTGCTGAATCCTCACGTACAAGGTGGAGATGGGCTGTGATTTCTCTCCCCATTTGACGTATTTCATGGGAGCTGCTGCAGAGCCTCCCCTTCCCTGTATGTCTTGCAGCAGCATCTACACAGGGTAGACTATTATTTTGCAGGAGTTGTGCTAAGTCAGGGAAACCCTGGTGGTGTAGTGGTTAAGTGCTACGGCTGCTAAAGAAAGGGTCAGCAGTTCAAGTCCACCAGGTGCTCCTTGGAAACTCTATGGGGCAGTTCTACTCTGACCTATAGGGTCGCTATGAGTCGGAACCGCCTCGACGGCACCTAACAACAACAACAACAACCACAGCCATAAGCATGAGTGTTATGTGCCACCCAAGTGGAACAAATGGAAACAAAGACTTCCTTGGTCCTGCTTGGTTAAACACCCAGGAGAGCAGGGAGCATCTTGAGAGGGACAGCGGTTCTTACAACCTAAAGGGCCGAGGCAGAGTCTAGGCAGCATCACAGGTAGTAGTGGGATTAGACACTAGGTCAGAAGTGGTCAGCAGGGATGGACCCCTGGGAGCCTGCAGGTCCCACAGTCTTTTATCCCCAATAGCCGAGACCTGCTCAGCTGATACGGCTCCACACGGTTGATATTTAAAGGGTGCACATCGAGTCAAAGCAGTTGACTTCATCCTGCACACCAGTTGGAGGTCTAACTTCTAGGCAGTATAGGAAGGAGGAGAGATTAAACTGAAAGGTCTAGAATTAGGTAGGCATCAAAGGTTTGAGCCCTGAGTCACCACTCTCTCAGTGACGAATTCATTTTGGGCAAGTGAATGACTCTTGTTTTCACTTATCTGGCAAACAGCAGGAGTAAGCATAAGAGTGATAAGAACAATGACGGTCTCGCAGATCCACGGGGAGAAATAAGTAAGGTAAATCTTATAAACTGACTGGAACAGTCTCTATTACAAGGGGCAATCTTTGTCCTCTCCATCAATGTCGCTTCTTTTAGAACCACCCGATGACTGATGCCTCTCTCTCTGTCAAGCCCCGTTTTCTGCTCTCTGAAGAGAGCAGAAATATGTCCACAGGGTCCCTGGTGGTTCCTAGCACATGGGCGATAGTGAATGAAAACGTATTGTCGCATGCTTACGGGAAACCTGATTTTTCGTTTGCAATTGTACGCAGTCATTTTTTTCCTCCTCATCACTTGTGGTAGCCATGGGATTCCTGGTGGAATAAGACCCCCTAAGCTCATTCTCAAAGAGGGTGGGTTGACTTAAGGAATCCACATGTGATCACCCTAGTGAACAACGAGCAAATAAGAAAGTGACGAAAAATGTCTTTGGATCCCGTATTCAATTATGGATTGGGTATATATATGCTATACACGTAAACTTTACTATCATTACTTTGGTTTTCGAATCATAAAGTTGGCATAATTATAAAACTCATACTGATTTATATATAGTGTAATCAGACGCTGACGATCTGAAAGGGCACCTCAGCCCTCAGTGCTGCACGTGGGTATACTCAGCACTCGGTGCCAAGGCCACAGCACAAAATGGACTGAACTTATCTGAATTCTGGCCTTTGGAGGAGTGCTCTCATTTTTGTAACACCAAAATACACAGATTTTTTTTTCCGTGTTTCTTTTCCTGTTCCCTTCCACCCCCAGAAGGCTGAGGCAACAGAACTGTGAACAAACAAACCTAAGTGACCAGACCGTCTAGTTCTCCTCACAGAGAGTGTAAGAGGGTGCACAAATATTTCTGACCATTAGAGGGCACAAGGTGTAACCGATATAGGGTATGAGAGGGTGCACTAATATTTCTGACCATTAGAGGGCACAAGGGGTAACCGATATAGAGTAGTGGAGGGTGCACTAATATTTCTGATCATTAGAGGGCACAAGGTGTAACTGATTGAATCAGCAGAAGGGAAAAAAAAAGAGCAAGTTTATAGAGATTTTGATATAATTGTCAGTTTTGATAGAAAATGTTTACAAATGAATTTGAAATATTGCTCCTATACTTTGATGCAGATATTACAAGTATCTTTCGCATCAACTTGGGTGCAAAGAAGAGAGTGACAAACCAAGTCCAATGACACATGAATCAATAATGAATGGATAATGGCAGAGAAGGGATCATTCTGGGAGGTAAGGTAATAATATTTTAAAGTCCATTTCCGTAAATTGTGATATTGATTTAAATGAGAAAAATAAAATAAGCTCTTTCCAAATCCAGGCATTTTCTCTTAATATGTATTGACGATCTAACTCTTAGCACAATAGGAATAGAAAAGAATTTCCCTGATCTGATAAACAGAATGTTTAAAATCATTTAGGTTCATACCATACTTCATGTTGAAATCTTCAGAACTTTTCCCTTGAGATCCAGAATGAGGTTAGGATGCCCTCAGTGAAACTTTATGTGTAAAAACAATTGTGAAAGTCTTAACCAGTGTAACAAGGCAAGGAAAGAGGAAAACTATTATAATTGGAAAATGTTTATTAACAGAGGTGGGTAGAAACACCACAAGACGCTGCCGTTAAACTGTTAATATGTAAAATATTGAGAATTAAAACTAGCAATCTCACAGCAAGAAAGCCAGTATAGGAAAATCAATTACATGTCTGTATTTCCACATTTTTTTTTTATTTCCACAGTATCCAAATACAGTGAAGGTTAAATTGTAAAATCGTGTAAAATTAATACAGCATGGAAATACTTAATTGCTCTCAGAACCAACCGGTGATGTGTACATAGAAACACATGAACTATTATTAAGAAATTTAGGAAATCCGAAATGAATTGAGATATGTTCTGTGATAGAAGAGTCAAAGAGTGTTTTAAAAAGGTCAGTTTTCTCATGTTTGATCTATAGATTTCATTAAAATCTCCATCAAAATGAGTATGTGTGAGCAAATGGAAAAGGTCATTCTCAAATTCATACAAAAGTGCCAATAACCAAACATAGTCAAGGTGACCTTGAAGCAGAAAAGCAAAGTTAGAGGAATTGCTTTTACCAGGCAGCAAAACGTACTTCAAAGCTGTGCTGATTAAGACAGTGGATATTGGTGCAGTGATAAAGAGCAAACTGAACCAAGAGGAGAGCTCAGAAATAACACTGCCACGCACACACACGAGGATCTTTGCTTTGTAAGAACTGTGGCACCTCAGAGCAATGAAGGAAAATAATTTCCCAGTAAATGATGTTGAGTCAAATCGATAATTAGCTACAATAAAATAAGGAAAGGAAACTTGCACTCGACTTCACATCATACCTGAAATGGTATCTCAAGAGAAAGTTAGCTTTGAGACACTGACGGGAATAATGATAAAGCTTCTAGAAGATAACCAGCATTTGCCCAAGATTTGACGAGTTCCTAACTCCCGGTTTGAAGCACGAAACCTGTGCTGAGATTCCTGTATTCAGGGATTGCGTTAGTGTAGCAGTGCTGCTGAATCCTCACGTACAAGGTGGAGATGGGCTGTGATTTCTCTCCCCATTTGACGTATTTCATGGGAGCTGCTGCAGAGCCTCCCCTTCCCTGTATGTCTTGCAGCAGCATCTACACAGGGTAGACTATTATTTTGCAGGAGTTGTGCTAAGTCAGGGAAACCCTGGTGGTGTAGTGGTTAAGTGCTACGGCTGCTAAAGAAAGGGTCAGCAGTTCAAGTCCACCAGGTGCTCCTTGGAAACTCTATGGGGCAGTTCTACTCTGACCTATAGGGTCGCTATGAGTCGGAACCGCCTCGACGGCACCTAACAACAACAACAACAACCACAGCCATAAGCATGAGTGTTATGTGCCACCCAAGTGGAACAAATGGAAACAAAGACTTCCTTGGTCCTGCTTGGTTAAACACCCAGGAGAGCAGGGAGCATCTTGAGAGGGACAGCGGTTCTTACAACCTAAAGGGCCGAGGCAGAGTCTAGGCAGCATCACAGGTAGTAGTGGGATTAGACACTAGGTCAGAAGTGGTCAGCAGGGATGGACCCCTGGGAGCCTGCAGGTCCCACAGTCTTTTATCCCCAATAGCCGAGACCTGCTCAGCTGATACGGCTCCACACGGTTGATATTTAAAGGGTGCACATCGAGTCAAAGCAGTTGACTTCATCCTGCACACCAGTTGGAGGTCTAACTTCTAGGCAGTATAGGAAGGAGGAGAGATTAAACTGAAAGGTCTAGAATTAGGTAGGCATCAAAGGTTTGAGCCCTGAGTCACCACTCTCTCAGTGACGAATTCATTTTGGGCAAGTGAATGACTCTTGTTTTCACTTATCTGGCAAACAGCAGGAGTAAGCATAAGAGTGATAAGAACAATGACGGTCTCGCAGATCCACGGGGAGAAATAAGTAAGGTAAATCTTATAAACTGACTGGAACAGTCTCTATTACAAGGGGCAATCTTTGTCCTCTCCATCAATGTCGCTTCTTTTAGAACCACCCGATGACTGATGCCTCTCTCTCTGTCAAGCCCCGTTTTCTGCTCTCTGAAGAGAGCAGAAATATGTCCACAGGGTCCCTGGTGGTTCCTAGCACATGGGCGATAGTGAATGAAAACGTATTGTCGCATGCTTACGGGAAACCTGATTTTTCGTTTGCAATTGTACGCAGTCATTTTTTTCCTCCTCATCACTTGTGGTAGCCATGGGATTCCTGGTGGAATAAGACCCCCTAAGCTCATTCTCAAAGAGGGTGGGTTGACTTAAGGAATCCACATGTGATCACCCTAGTGAACAACGAGCAAATAAGAAAGTGACGAAAAATGTCTTTGGATCCCGTATTCAATTATGGATTGGGTATATATATGCTATACACGTAAACTTTACTATCATTACTTTGGTTTTCGAATCATAAAGTTGGCATAATTATAAAACTCATACTGATTTATATATAGTGTAATCAGACGCTGACGATCTGAAAGGGCACCTCAGCCCTCAGTGCTGCACGTGGGTATACTCAGCACTCGGTGCCAAGGCCACAGCACAAAATGGACTGAACTTATCTGAATTCTGGCCTTTGGAGGAGTGCTCTCATTTTTGTAACACCAAAATACACAGATTTTTTTTCCGTGTTTCTTTTCCTGTTCCCTTCCACCCCCAGAAGGCTGAGGCAACAGAACTGTGAACAAACAAACCTAAGTGACCAGACCGTCTAGTTCTCCTCACAGAGAGTGTAAGAGGGTGCACAAATATTTCTGACCATTAGAGGGCACAAGGTGTAACCGATATAGGGTATGAGAGGGTGCACTAATATTTCTGACCATTAGAGGGCACAAGGGGTAACCGATATAGAGTAGTGGAGGGTGCACTAATATTTCTGATCATTAGAGGGCACAAGGTGTAACTGATTGAATCAGCAGAAGGGAAAAAAAAGAGCAAGTTTATAGAGATTTTGATATAATTGTCAGTTTTGATAGAAAATGTTTACAAATGAATTTGAAATATTGCTCCTATACTTTGATGCAGATATTACAAGTACCTTTCGCATCAACTTGGGTGCAAAGAAGAGAGTGACAAACCAAGTCCAATGACACATGAATCAATAATGAATGGATAATGGCAGAGAAGGGATCATTCTGGGAGGTAAGGTAATAATATTTTAAAGTCCATTTCCATAAATTGTGATATTGATTTAAATGAGAAAAATAAAATAAGCTCTTTCCAAATCCAGGCATTTTCTCTTAATATGTATTGACGATCTAACTCTTAGCACAATAGGAATAGAAAAGAATTTCCCTGATCTGATAAACAGAATGTTTAAAACCATTTAGGTTCATACCATACTTCATGTTGAAATCTTCAGAACTTTTCCCTTGAGATCCAGAATGAGGTTAGGATGCCCTCAGTGAAACTTTATGTGTAAAAACAATTGTGAAAGTCTTAACCAGTGTAACAAGGCAAGGAAAGAGGAAAACTATTATAATTGGAAAATGTTTATTAACAGAGGTGGGTAGAAACACCACAAGACGCTGCCGTTAAACTGTTAATATGTAAAATATTGAGAATTAAAACTAGCAATCTCACAGCAAGAAAGCCAGTATAGGAAAATCAATTACATGTCTGTATTTCCACATTTTTTTTTTATTTCCACAGTATCCAAATACAGTGAAGGTTAAATTGTAAAATCGTGTAAAATTAATACAGCATGGAAATACTTAATTGCTCTCAGAACCAACCGGTGATGTGTACATAGAAACACATGAACTATTATTAAGAAATTTAGGAAATCCGAAATGAATTGAGATATGTTCTGTGATAAAAGAGTCAAAGAGTGTTTTAAAAAGGTCAGTTTTCTCATGTTTGATCTATAGATTTCATTAAAATCTCCATCAAAATGAGTATGTGTGAGCAAATGGAAAAGGTCATTCTCAAATTCATACAAAAGTGCCAATAACCAAACATAGTCAAGGTGACCTTGAAGCAGAAAAGCAAAGTTAGAGGAATTGCTTTTACCAGGCAGCAAAACGTACTTCAAAGCTGTGCTGATTAAGACAGTGGATATTGGTGCAGTGATAAAGAGCAAACTGAACCAAGAGGAGAGCTCAGAAATAACACTGCCACGCACACACACGAGGATCTTTGCTTTGTAAGAACTGTGGCACCTCAGAGCAATGAAGGAAAATAATTTCCCAGTAAATGATGTTGAGTCAAATCGATAATTAGCTACAATAAAATAAGGAAAGGAAACTTGCACTCGACTTCACATCATACCTGAAATGGTATCTCAAGAGAAAGTTAGCTTTGAGACACTGACGGGAATAATGATAAAGCTTCTAGAAGATAACCAGCATTTGCCCAAGATTTGACGAGTTCCTAACTCCCGGTTTGAAGCATGAAACCTGTGCTGAGATTCCTGTATTCAGGGATTGCGTTAGTGTAGCAGTGCTGCTGAATCCTCACGTACAAGGTGGAGATGGGCTGTGATTTCTCTCCCCATTTTACGTATTTCATGGGAGCTGCTGCAGAGCCTCCCCTTCCCTGTATGTCTTGCAGCAGCATCTACACAGGGTAGACTATTATTTTGCAGGAGTTGTGCTAAGTCAGGGAAACCCTGGTGGTGTAGTGGTTAAGTGCTACGGCTGCTAAAGAAAGGGTCAGCAGTTCAAGTCCACCAGGTGCTCCTTGGAAACTCTATGGGGCAGTTCTACTCTGACCTATAGGGTCGCTATGAGTCGGAACCGCCTCGACGGCACCTAACAACAACAACAACAACCACAGCCATAAGCATGAGTGTTATGTGCCACCCAAGTGGAACAAATGGAAACAAAGACTTCCTTGGTCCTGCTTGGTTAAACACCCAGGAGAGCAGGGAGCATCTTGAGAGGGACAGCGGTTCTTACAACCTAAAGGGCCGAGGCAGAGTCTAGGCAGCATCACAGGTAGTAGTGGGATTAGACACTAGGTCAGAAGTGGTCAGCAGGGATGGACCCCTGGGAGCCTGCAGGTCCCACAGTCTTTTATCCCCAATAGCCGAGACCTGCTCAGCTGATACGGCTCCACACGGTTGATATTTAAAGGGTGCACATCGAGTCAAAGCAGTTGACTTCATCCTGCACACCAGTTGGAGGTCTAACTTCTAGGCAGTATAGGAAGGAGGAGAGATTAAACTGAAAGGTCTAGAATTAGGTAGGCATCAAAGGTTTGAGCCCTGAGTCACCACTCTCTCAGTGACGAATTCATTTTGGGCAAGTGAATGACTCTTGTTTTCACTTATCTGGCAAACAGCAGGAGTAAGCATAAGAGTGATAAGAACAATGACGGTCTCGCAGATCCACGGGGAGAAATAAGTAAGGTAAATCTTATAAACTGACTGGAACAGTCTCTATTACAAGGGGCAATCTTTGTCCTCTCCATCAATGTCGCTTCTTTTAGAACCACCCGATGACTGATGCCTCTCTCTCTGTCAAGCCCCGTTTTCTGCTATCTGAAGAGAGCAGAAATATGTCCACAGGGTCCCTGGTGGTTCCTAGCACATGGGCGATAGTGAATGAAAACGTATTGTCGCATGCTTACGGGAAACCTGATTTTTCGTTTGCAATTGTACGCAGTCATTTTTTTCCTCCTCATCACTTGTGGTAGTCATGGGATTCCTGGTGGAATAAGACCCCCTAAGCTCATTCTAAAAGAGGGTGGGTTGACTTAAGGAATCCACATGTGATCACCCTAGTGAACAACGAGCAAATAAGAAAGTGACGAAAAATGTCTTTGGATCCCGTATTCAATTATGGATTGGGTATATATATGCTATACACGTAAACTTTACTATCATTACTTTGGTTTTCGAATCATAAAGTTGGCATAATTATAAAACTCATACTGATTTATATATAGTGTAATCAGACGCTGACGATCTGAAAGGGCACCTCAGCCCTCAGTGCTGCACGTGGGTATACTCAGCACTCGGTGCCAAGGCCACAGCACAAAATGGACTGAACTTATCTGAATTCTGGCCTTTGGAGGAGTGCTCTCATTTTTGTAACACCAAAATACACAGATTTTTTTTTCCGTGTTTCTTTTCCTGTTCCCTTCCACCCCCAGAAGGCTGAGGCAACAGAACTGTGAACAAACAAACCTAAGTGACCAGACCTTCTAGTTCTCCTCACAGAGAGTGTAAGAGGGTGCACAAATATTTCTGACCATTAGAGGGCACAAGGTGTAACCGATATAGGGTATGAGAGGGTGCACTAATATTTCTGACCATTAGAGGGCACAAGGGGTAACCGATATAGAGTAGTGGAGGGTGCACTAATATTTCTGATCATTAGAGGGCACAAGGTGTAACTGATTGAATCAGCAGAAGGGAAAAAAAAAGAGCAAGTTTATAGAGATTTTGATATAATTGTCAGTTTTGATAGAAAATGTTTACAAATGAATTTGAAATATTGCTCCTATACTTTGATGCAGATATTACAAGTATCTTTCGCATCAACTTGGGTGCAAAGAAGAGAGTGACAAACCAAGTCCAATGACACATGAATCAATAATGAATGGATAATGGCAGAGAAGGGATCATTCTGGGAGGTAAGGTAATAATATTTTAAAGTCCATTTCCGTAAATTGTGATATTGATTTAAATGAGAAAAATAAAATAAGCTCTTTCCAAATCCAGGCATTTTCTCTTAATATGTATTGACGATCTAACTCTTAGCACAATAGGAATAGAAAAGAATTTCCCTGATCTGATAAACAGAATGTTTAAAATCATTTAGGTTCATACCATACTTCATGTTGAAATCTTCAGAACTTTTCCCTTGAGATCCAGAATGAGGTTAGGATGCCCTCAGTGAAACTTTATGTGTAAAAACAATTGTGAAAGTCTTAACCAGTGTAACAAGGCAAGGAAAGAGGAAAACTATTATAATTGGAAAATGTTTATTAACAGAGGTGGGTAGAAACACCACAAGACGCTGCCGTTAAACTGTTAATATGTAAAATATTGAGAATTAAAACTAGCAATCTCACAGCAAGAAAGCCAGTATAGGAAAATCAATTACATGTCTGTATTTCCACATTTTTTTTTTATTTCCACAGTATCCAAATACAGTGAAGGTTAAATTGTAAAATCGTGTAAAATTAATACAGCATGGAAATACTTAATTGCTCTCAGAACCAACCGGTGATGTGTACATAGAAACACATGAACTATTATTAAGAAATTTAGGAAATCCGAAATGAATTGAGATATGTTCTGTGATAGAAGAGTCAAAGAGTGTTTTAAAAAGGTCAGTTTTCTCATGTTTGATCTATAGATTTCATTAAAATCTCCATCAAAATGAGTATGTGTGAGCAAATGGAAAAGGTCATTCTCAAATTCATACAAAAGTGCCAATAACCAAACATAGTCAAGGTGACCTTGAAGCAGAAAAGCAAAGTTAGAGGAATTGCTTTTACCAGGCAGCAAAACGTACTTCAAAGCTGTGCTGATTAAGACAGTGGATATTGGTGCAGTGATAAAGAGCAAACTGAACCAAGAGGAGAGCTCAGAAATAACACTGCCACGCACACACACGAGGATCTTTGCTTTGTAAGAACTGTGGCACCTCAGAGCAATGAAGGAAAATAATTTCCCAGTAAATGATGTTGAGTCAAATCGATAATTAGCTACAATAAAATAAGGAAAGGAAACTTGCACTCGACTTCACATCATACCTGAAATGGTATCTCAAGAGAAAGTTAGCTTTGAGACACTGACGGGAATAATGATAAAGCTTCTAGAAGATAACCAGCATTTGCCCAAGATTTGACGAGTTCCTAACTCCCGGTTTGAAGCACGAAACCTGTGCTGAGATTCCTGTATTCAGGGATTGCGTTAGTGTAGCAGTGCTGCTGAATCCTCACGTACAAGGTGGAGATGGGCTGTGATTTCTCTCCCCATTTGACGTATTTCATGGGAGCTGCTGCAGAGCCTCCCCTTCCCTGTATGTCTTGCAGCAGCATCTACACAGGGTAGACTATTATTTTGCAGGAGTTGTGCTAAGTCAGGGAAACCCTGGTGGTGTAGTGGTTAAGTGCTACGGCTGCTAAAGAAAGGGTCAGCAGTTCAAGTCCACCAGGTGCTCCTTGGAAACTCTATGGGGCAGTTCTACTCTGACCTATAGGGTCGCTATGAGTCGGAACCGCCTCGACGGCACCTAACAACAACAACAACAACCACAGCCATAAGCATGAGTGTTATGTGCCACCCAAGTGGAACAAATGGAAACAAAGACTTCCTTGGTCCTGCTTGGTTAAACACCCAGGAGAGCAGGGAGCATCTTGAGAGGGACAGCGGTTCTTACAACCTAAAGGGCCGAGGCAGAGTCTAGGCAGCATCACAGGTAGTAGTGGGATTAGACACTAGGTCAGAAGTGGTCAGCAGGGATGGACCCCTGGGAGCCTGCAGGTCCCACAGTCTTTTATCCCCAATAGCCGAGACCTGCTCAGCTGATACGGCTCCACACGGTTGATATTTAAAGGGTGCACATCGAGTCAAAGCAGTTGACTTCATCCTGCACACCAGTTGGAGGTCTAACTTCTAGGCAGTATAGGAAGGAGGAGAGATTAAACTGAAAGGTCTAGAATTAGGTAGGCATCAAAGGTTTGAGCCCTGAGTCACCACTCTCTCAGTGACGAATTCATTTTGGGCAAGTGAATGACTCTTGTTTTCACTTATCTGGCAAACAGCAGGAGTAAGCATAAGAGTGATAAGAACAATGACGGTCTCGCAGATCCACGGGGAGAAATAAGTAAGGTAAATCTTATAAACTGACTGGAACAGTCTCTATTACAAGGGGCAATCTTTGTCCTCTCCATCAATGTCGCTTCTTTTAGAACCACCCGATGACTGATGCCTCTCTCTCTGTCAAGCCCCGTTTTCTGCTCTCTGAAGAGAGCAGAAATATGTCCACAGGGTCCCTGGTGGTTCCTAGCACATGGGCGATAGTGAATGAAAACGTATTGTCGCATGCTTACGGGAAACCTGATTTTTCGTTTGCAATTGTACGCAGTCATTTTTTTCCTCCTCATCACTTGTGGTAGCCATGGGATTCCTGGTGGAATAAGACCCCCTAAGCTCATTCTAAAAGAGGGTGGGTTGACTTAAGGAATCCACATGTGATCACCCTAGTGAACAACGAGCAAATAAGAAAGTGACGAAAAATGTCTTTGGATCCCGTATTCAATTATGGATTGGGTATATATATGCTATACACGTAAACTTTACTATCATTACTTTGGTTTTCGAATCATAAAGTTGGCATAATTATAAAACTCATACTGATTTATATATAGTGTAATCAGACGCTGACGATCTGAAAGGGCACCTCAGCCCTCAGTGCTGCACGTGGGTATACTCAGCACTCGGTGCCAAGGCCACAGCACAAAATGGACTGAACTTATCTGAATTCTGGCCTTTGGAGGAGTGCTCTCATTTTTGTAACACCAAAATACACAGATTTTTTTTTCCGTGTTTCTTTTCCTGTTCCCTTCCACCCCCAGAAGGCTGAGGCAACAGAACTGTGAACAAACAAACCTAAGTGACCAGACCGTCTAGTTCTCCTCACAGAGAGTGTAAGAGGGTGCACAAATATTTCTGACCATTAGAGGGCACAAGGTGTAACCGATATAGGGTATGAGAGGGTGCACTAATATTTCTGACCATTAGAGGGCACAAGGGGTAACCGATATAGAGTAGTGGAGGGTGCACTAATATTTCTGATCATTAGAGGGCACAAGGTGTAACTGATTGAATCAGCAGAAGGGAAAAAAAAAGAGCAAGTTTATAGAGATTTTGATATAATTGTCAGTTTTGATAGAAAATGTTTACAAATGAATTTGAAATATTGCTCCTATACTTTGATGCAGATATTACAAGTATCTTTCGCATCAACTTGGGTGCAAAGAAGAGAGTGACAAACCAAGTCCAATGACACATGAATCAATAATGAATGGATAATGGCAGAGAAGGGATCATTCTGGGAGGTAAGGTAATAATATTTTAAAGTCCATTTCCGTAAATTGTGATATTGATTTAAATGAGAAAAATAAAATAAGCTCTTTCCAAATCCAGGCATTTTCTCTTAATATGTATTGACGATCTAACTCTTAGCACAATAGGAATAGAAAAGAATTTCCCTGATCTGATAAACAGAATGTTTAAAATCATTTAGGTTCATACCATACTTCATGTTGAAATCTTCAGAACTTTTCCCTTGAGATCCAGAATGAGGTTAGGATGCCCTCAGTGAAACTTTATGTGTAAAAACAATTGTGAAAGTCTTAACCAGTGTAACAAGGCAAGGAAAGAGGAAAACTATTATAATTGGAAAATGTTTATTAACAGAGGTGGGTAGAAACACCACAAGACGCTGCCGTTAAACTGTTAATATGTAAAATATTGAGAATTAAAACTAGCAATCTCACAGCAAGAAAGCCAGTATAGGAAAATCAATTACATGTCTGTATTTCCACATTTTTTTTTTATTTCCACAGTATCCAAATACAGTGAAGGTTAAATTGTAAAATCGTGTAAAATTAATACAGCATGGAAATACTTAATTGCTCTCAGAACCAACCGGTGATGTGTACATAGAAACACATGAACTATTATTAAGAAATTTAGGAAATCCGAAATGAATTGAGATATGTTCTGTGATAGAAGAGTCAAAGAGTGTTTTAAAAAGGTCAGTTTTCTCATGTTTGATCTATAGATTTCATTAAAATCTCCATCAAAATGAGTATGTGTGAGCAAATGGAAAAGGTCATTCTCAAATTCATACAAAAGTGCCAATAACCAAACATAGTCAAGGTGACCTTGAAGCAGAAAAGCAAAGTTAGAGGAATTGCTTTTACCAGGCAGCAAAACGTACTTCAAAGCTGTGCTGATTAAGACAGTGGATATTGGTGCAGTGATAAAGAGCAAACTGAACCAAGAGGAGAGCTCAGAAATAACACTGCCACGCACACACACGAGGATCTTTGCTTTGTAAGAACTGTGGCACCTCAGAGCAATGAAGGAAAATAATTTCCCAGTAAATGATGTTGAGTCAAATCGATAATTAGCTACAATAAAATAAGGAAAGGAAACTTGCACTCGACTTCACATCATACCTGAAATGGTATCTCAAGAGAAAGTTAGCTTTGAGACACTGACGGGAATAATGATAAAGCTTCTAGAAGATAACCAGCATTTGCCCAAGATTTGACGAGTTCCTAACTCCCGGTTTGAAGCACGAAACCTGTGCTGAGATTCCTGTATTCAGGGATTGCGTTAGTGTAGCAGTGCTGCTGAATCCTCACGTACAAGGTGGAGATGGGCTGTGATTTCTCTCCCCATTTGACGTATTTCATGGGAGCTGCTGCAGAGCCTCCCCTTCCCTGTATGTCTTGCAGCAGCATCTACACAGGGTAGACTATTATTTTGCAGGAGTTGTGCTAAGTCAGGGAAACCCTGGTGGTGTAGTGGTTAAGTGCTACGGCTGCTAAAGAAAGGGTCAGCAGTTCAAGTCCACCAGGTGCTCCTTGGAAACTCTATGGGGCAGTTCTACTCTGACCTATAGGGTCGCTATGAGTCGGAACCGCCTCGACGGCACCTAACAACAACAACAACAACCACAGCCATAAGCATGAGTGTTATGTGCCACCCAAGTGGAACAAATGGAAACAAAGACTTCCTTGGTCCTGCTTGGTTAAACACCCAGGAGAGCAGGGAGCATCTTGAGAGGGACAGCGGTTCTTACAACCTAAAGGGCCGAGGCAGAGTCTAGGCAGCATCACAGGTAGTAGTGGGATTAGACACTAGGTCAGAAGTGGTCAGCAGGGATGGACCCCTGGGAGCCTGCAGGTCCCACAGTCTTTTATCCCCAATAGCCGAGACCTGCTCAGCTGATACGGCTCCACACGGTTGATATTTAAAGGGTGCACATCGAGTCAAAGCAGTTGACTTCATCCTGCACACCAGTTGGAGGTCTAACTTCTAGGCAGTATAGGAAGGAGGAGAGATTAAACTGAAAGGTCTAGAATTAGGTAGGCATCAAAGGTTTGAGCCCTGAGTCACCACTCTCTCAGTGACGAATTCATTTTGGGCAAGTGAATGACTCTTGTTTTCACTTATCTGGCAAACAGCAGGAGTAAGCATAAGAGTGATAAGAACAATGACGGTCTCGCAGATCCACGGGGAGAAATAAGTAAGGTAAATCTTATAAACTGACTGGAACAGTCTCTATTACAAGGGGCAATCTTTGTCCTCTCCATCAATGTCGCTTCTTTTAGAACCACCCGATGACTGATGCCTCTCTCTCTGTCAAGCCCCGTTTTCTGCTCTCTGAAGAGAGCAGAAATATGTCCACAGGGTCCCTGGTGGTTCCTAGCACATGGGCGATAGTGAATGAAAACGTATTGTCGCATGCTTACGGGAAACCTGATTTTTCGTTTGCAATTGTACGCAGTCATTTTTTTCCTCCTCATCACTTGTGGTAGCCATGGGATTCCTGGTGGAATAAGACCCCCTAAGCTCATTCTAAAAGAGGGTGGGTTGACTTAAGGAATCCACATGTGATCACCCTAGTGAACAACGAGCAAATAAGAAAGTGACGAAAAATGTCTTTGGATCCCGTATTCAATTATGGATTGGGTATATATATGCTATACACGTAAACTTTACTATCATTACTTTGGTTTTCGAATCATAAAGTTGGCATAATTATAAAACTCATACTGATTTATATATAGTGTAATCAGACGCTGACGATCTGAAAGGGCACCTCAGCCCTCAGTGCTGCACGTGGGTATACTCAGCACTCGGTGCCAAGGCCACAGCACAAAATGGACTGAACTTATCTGAATTCTGGCCTTTGGAGGAGTGCTCTCATTTTTGTAACACCAAAATACACAGATTTTTTTTTCCGTGTTTCTTTTCCTGTTCCCTTCCACCCCCAGAAGGCTGAGGCAACAGAACTGTGAACAAACAAACCTAAGTGACCAGACCGTCTAGTTCTCCTCACAGAGTGTAAGAGGGTGCACAAATATTTCTGACCATTAGAGGGCACAAGGTGTAACCGATATAGGGTATGAGAGGGTGCACTAATATTTCTGACCATTAGAGGGCACAAGGGGTAACCGATATAGAGTAGTGGAGGGTGCACTAATATTTCTGATCATTAGAGGGCACAAGGTGTAACTGATTGAATCAGCAGAAGGGAAAAAAAAAGAGCAAGTTTATAGAGATTTTGATATAATTGTCAGTTTTGATAGAAAATGTTTACAAATGAATTTGAAATATTGCTCCTATACTTTGATGCAGATATTACAAGTATCTTTCGCATCAACTTGGGTGCAAAGAAGAGAGTGACAAACCAAGTCCAATGACACATGAATCAATAATGAATGGATAATGGCAGAGAAGGGATCATTCTGGGAGGTAAGGTAATAATATTTTAAAGTCCATTTCCGTAAATTGTGATATTGATTTAAATGAGAAAAATAAAATAAGCTCTTTCCAAATCCAGGCATTTTCTCTTAATATGTATTGACGATCTAACTCTTAGCACAATAGGAATAGAAAAGAATTTCCCTGATCTGATAAACAGAATGTTTAAAATCATTTAGGTTCATACCATACTTCATGTTGAAATCTTCAGAACTTTTCCCTTGAGATCCAGAATGAGGTTAGGATGCCCTCAGTGAAACTTTATGTGTAAAAACAATTGTGAAAGTCTTAACCAGTGTAACAAGGCAAGGAAAGAGGAAAACTATTATAATTGGAAAATGTTTATTAACAGAGGTGGGTAGAAACACCACAAGACGCTGCCGTTAAACTGTTAATATGTAAAATATTGAGAATTAAAACTAGCAATCTCACAGCAAGAAAGCCAGCATAGGAAAATCAATTACATGTCTGTATTTCCACATTTTTTTTTTATTTCCACAGTATCCAAATACAGTGAAGGTTAAATTGTAAAATCGTGTAAAATTAATACAGCATGGAAATACTTAATTGCTCTCAGAACCAACCGGTGATGTGTACATAGAAACACATGAACTATTATTAAGAAATTTAGGAAATCCGAAATGAATTGAGATATGTTCTGTGATAGAAGAGTCAAAGAGTGTTTTAAAAAGGTCAGTTTTCTCATGTTTGATCTATAGATTTCATTAAAATCTCCATCAAAATGAGTATGTGTGAGCAAATGGAAAAGGTCATTCTCAAATTCATACAAAAGTGCCAATAACCAAACATAGTCAAGGTGACCTTGAAGCAGAAAAGCAAAGTTAGAGGAATTGCTTTTACCAGGCAGCAAAACGTACTTCAAAGCTGTGCTGATTAAGACAGTGGATATTGGTGCAGTGATAAAGAGCAAACTGAACCAAGAGGAGAGCTCAGAAATAACACTGCCACGCACACACACGAGGATCTTTGCTTTGTAAGAACTGTGGCACCTCAGAGCAATGAAGGAAAATAATTTCCCAGTAAGTGATGTTGAGTCAAATCGATAATTAGCTACAATAAAATAAGGAAAGGAAACTTGCACTCGACTTCACATCATACCTGAAATGGTATCTCAAGAGAAAGTTAGCTTTGAGACACTGACGGGAATAATGATAAAGCTTCTAGAAGATAACCAGCATTTGCCCAAGATTTGACGAGTTCCTAACTCCCGGTTTGAAGCACGAAACCTGTGCTGAGATTCCTGTATTCAGGGATTGCGTTAGTGTAGCAGTGCTGCTGAATCCTCACGTACAAGGTGGAGATGGGCTGTGATTTCTCTCCCCATTTTACGTATTTCATGGGAGCTGCTGCAGAGCCTCCCCTTCCCTGTATGTCTTGCAGCAGCATCTACACAGGGTAGACTATTATTTTGCAGGAGTTGTGCTAAGTCAGGGAAACCCTGGTGGTGTAGTGGTTAAGTGCTACGGCTGCTAAAGAAAGGGTCAGCAGTTCAAGTCCACCAGGTGCTCCTTGGAAACTCTATGGGGCAGTTCTACTCTGACCTATAGGGTCGCTATGAGTCGGAACCGCCTCGACGGCACCTAACAACAACAACAACAACCACAGCCATAAGCATGAGTGTTATGTGCCACCCAAGTGGAACAAATGGAAACAAAGACTTCCTTGGTCCTGCTTGGTTAAACACCCAGGAGAGCAGGGAGCATCTTGAGAGGGACAGCGGTTCTTACAACCTAAAGGGCCGAGGCAGAGTCTAGGCAGCATCACAGGTAGTAGTGGGATTAGACACTAGGTCAGAAGTGGTCAGCAGGGATGGACCCCTGGGAGCCTGCAGGTCCCACAGTCTTTTATCCCCAATAGCCGAGACCTGCTCAGCTGATACGGCTCCACACGGTTGATATTTAAAGGGTGCACATCGAGTCAAAGCAGTTGACTTCATCCTGCACACCAGTTGGAGGTCTAACTTCTAGGCAGTATAGGAAGGAGGAGAGATTAAACTGAAAGGTCTAGAATTAGGTAGGCATCAAAGGTTTGAGCCCTGAGTCACCACTCTCTCAGTGACGAATTCATTTTGGGCAAGTGAATGACTCTTGTTTTCACTTATCTGGCAAACAGCAGGAGTAAGCATAAGAGTGATAAGAACAATGACGGTCTCGCAGATCCACGGGGAGAAATAAGTAAGGTAAATCTTATAAACTGACTGGAACAGTCTCTATTACAAGGGGCAATCTTTGTCCTCTCCATCAATGTCGCTTCTTTTAGAACCACCCGATGACTGATGCCTCTCTCTCTGTCAAGCCCCGTTTTCTGCTCTCTGAAGAGAGCAGAAATATGTCCACAGGGTCCCTGGTGGTTCCTAGCACATGGGCGATAGTGAATGAAAATGTATTGTCGCATGCTTACGGGAAACCTGATTTTTCGTTTGCAATTGTACGCAGTCATTTTTTTCCTCCTCATCACTTGTGGTAGCCATGGGATTCCTGGTGGAATAAGACCCCCTAAGCTCATTCTAAAAGAGGGTGGGTTGACTTAAGGAATCCACATGTGATCACCCTAGTGAACAACGAGCAAATAAGAAAGTGACGAAAAATGTCTTTGGATCCCGTATTCAATTATGGATTGGGTATATATATGCTATACACGTAAACTTTACTATCATTACTTTGGTTTTCGAATCATAAAGTTGGCATAATTATAAAACTCATACTGATTTATATATAGTGTAATCAGACGCTGACGATCTGAAAGGGCACCTCAGCCCTCAGTGCTGCACGTGGGTATACTCAGCACTCGGTGCCAAGGCCACAGCACAAAATGGACTGAACTTATCTGAATTCTGGCCTTTGGAGGAGTGCTCTCATTTTTGTAACACCAAAATACACAGATTTTTTTTTCCGTGTTTCTTTTCCTGTTCCCTTCCACCCCCAGAAGGCTGAGGCAACAGAACTGTGAACAAACAAACCTAAGTGACCAGACCGTCTAGTTCTCCTCACAGAGAGTGTAAGAGGGTGCACAAATATTTCTGACCATTAGAGGGCACAAGGTGTAACCGATATAGGGTATGAGAGGGTGCACTAATATTTCTGACCATTAGAGGGCACAAGGGGTAACCGATATAGAGTAGTGGAGGGTGCACTAATATTTCTGATCATTAGAGGGCACAAGGTGTAACTGATTGAATCAGCAGAAGGGAAAAAAAAAGAGCAAGTTTATAGAGATTTTGATATAATTGTCAGTTTTGATAGAAAATGTTTACAAATGAATTTGAAATATTGCTCCTATACTTTGATGCAGATATTACAAGTATCTTTCGCATCAACTTGGGTGCAAAGAAGAGAGTGACAAACCAAGTCCAATGACACATGAATCAATAATGAATGGATAATGGCAGAGAAGGGATCATTCTGGGAGGTAAGGTAATAATATTTTAAAGTCCATTTCCGTAAATTGTGATATTGATTTAAATGAGAAAAATAAAATAAGCTCTTTCCAAATCCAGGCATTTTCTCTTAATATGTATTGACGATCTAACTCTTAGCACAATAGGAATAGAAAAGAATTTCCCTGATCTGATAAACAGAATGTTTAAAATCATTTAGGTTCATACCATACTTCATGTTGAAATCTTCAGAACTTTTCCCTTGAGATCCAGAATGAGGTTAGGATGCCCTCAGTGAAACTTTATGTGTAAAAACAATTGTGAAAGTCTTAACCAGTGTAACAAGGCAAGGAAAGAGGAAAACTATTATAATTGGAAAATGTTTATTAACAGAGGTGGGTAGAAACACCACAAGACGCTGCCGTTAAACTGTTAATATGTAAAATATTGAGAATTAAAACTAGCAATCTCACAGCAAGAAAGCCAGTATAGGAAAATCAATTACATGTCTGTATTTCCACATTTTTTTTTTATTTCCACAGTATCCAAATACAGTGAAGGTTAAATTGTAAAATCGTGTAAAATTAATACAGCATGGAAATACTTAATTGCTCTCAGAACCAACCGGTGATGTGTACATAGAAACACATGAACTATTATTAAGAAATTTAGGAAATCCGAAATGAATTGAGATATGTTCTGTGATAGAAGAGTCAAAGAGTGTTTTAAAAAGGTCAGTTTTCTCATGTTTGATCTATAGATTTCATTAAAATCTCCATCAAAATGAGTATGTGTGAGCAAATGGAAAAGGTCATTCTCAAATTCATACAAAAGTGCCAATAACCAAACATAGTCAAGGTGACCTTGAAGCAGAAAAGCAAAGTTAGAGGAATTGCTTTTACCAGGCAGCAAAACGTACTTCAAAGCTGTGCTGATTAAGACAGTGGATATTGGTGCAGTGATAAAGAGCAAACTGAACCAAGAGGAGAGCTCAGAAATAACACTGCCACGCACACACACGAGGATCTTTGCTTTGTAAGAACTGTGGCACCTCAGAGCAATGAAGGAAAATAATTTCCCAGTAAATGATGTTGAGTCAAATCGATAATTAGCTACAATAAAATAAGGAAAGGAAACTTGCACTCGACTTCACATCATACCTGAAATGGTATCTCAAGAGAAAGTTAGCTTTGAGACACTGACGGGAATAATGATAAAGCTTCTAGAAGATAACCAGCATTTGCCCAAGATTTGACGAGTTCCTAACTCCCGGTTTGAAGCACGAAACCTGTGCTGAGATTCCTGTATTCAGGGATTGCGTTAGTGTAGCAGTGCTGCTGAATCCTCACGTACAAGGTGGAGATGGGCTGTGATTTCTCTCCCCATTTGACGTATTTCATGGGAGCTGCTGCAGAGCCTCCCCTTCCCTGTATGTCTTGCAGCAGCATCTACACAGGGTAGACTATTATTTTGCAGGAGTTGTGCTAAGTCAGGGAAACCCTGGTGGTGTAGTGGTTAAGTGCTACGGCTGCTAAAGAAAGGGTCAGCAGTTCAAGTCCACCAGGTGCTCCTTGGAAACTCTATGGGGCAGTTCTACTCTGACCTATAGGGTCGCTATGAGTCGGAACCGCCTCGACGGCACCTAACAACAACAACAACAACCACAGCCATAAGCATGAGTGTTATGTGCCACCCAAGTGGAACAAATGGAAACAAAGACTTCCTTGGTCCTGCTTGGTTAAACACCCAGGAGAGCAGGGAGCATCTTGAGAGGGACAGCGGTTCTTACAACCTAAAGGGCCGAGGCAGAGTCTAGGCAGCATCACAGGTAGTAGTGGGATTAGACACTAGGTCAGAAGTGGTCAGCAGGGATGGACCCCTGGGAGCCTGCAGGTCCCACAGTCTTTTATCCCCAATAGCCGAGACCTGCTCAGCTGATACGGCTCCACACGGTTGATATTTAAAGGGTGCACATCGAGTCAAAGCAGTTGACTTCATCCTGCACACCAGTTGGAGGTCTAACTTCTAGGCAGTATAGGAAGGAGGAGAGATTAAACTGAAAGGTCTAGAATTAGGTAGGCATCAAAGGTTTGAGCCCTGAGTCACCACTCTCTCAGTGACGAATTCATTTTGGGCAAGTGAATGACTCTTGTTTTCACTTATCTGGCAAACAGCAGGAGTAAGCATAAGAGTGATAAGAACAATGACGGTCTCGCAGATCCACGGGGAGAAATAAGTAAGGTAAATCTTATAAACTGACTGGAACAGTCTCTATTACAAGGGGCAATCTTTGTCCTCTCCATCAATGTCGCTTCTTTTAGAACCACCCGATGACTGATGCCTCTCTCTCTGTCAAGCCCCGTTTTCTGCTCTCTGAAGAGAGCAGAAATATGTCCACAGGGTCCCTGGTGGTTCCTAGCACATGGGCGATAGTGAATGAAAACGTATTGTCGCATGCTTACGGGAAACCTGATTTTTCGTTTGCAATTGTACGCAGTCATTTTTTTCCTCCTCATCACTTGTGGTAGCCATGGGATTCCTGGTGGAATAAGACCCCCTAAGCTCATTCTCAAAGAGGGTGGGTTGACTTAAGGAATCCACATGTGATCACCCTAGTGAACAACGAGCAAATAAGAAAGTGACGAAAAATGTCTTTGGATCCCGTATTCAATTATGGATTGGGTATATATATGCTATACACGTAAACTTTACTATCATTACTTTGGTTTTCGAATCATAAAGTTGGCATAATTATAAAACTCATACTGATTTATATATAGTGTAATCAGACGCTGACGATCTGAAAGGGCACCTCAGCCCTCAGTGCTGCACGTGGGTATACTCAGCACTCGGTGCCAAGGCCACAGCACAAAATGGACTGAACTTATCTGAATTCTGGCCTTTGGAGGAGTGCTCTCATTTTTGTAACACCAAAATACACAGATTTTTTTTTCCGTGTTTCTTTTCCTGTTCCCTTCCACCCCCAGAAGGCTGAGGCAACAGAACTGTGAACAAACAAACCTAAGTGACCAGACCGTCTAGTTCTCCTCACAGAGAGTGTAAGAGGGTGCACAAATATTTCTGACCATTAGAGGGCACAAGGTGTAACCGATATAGGGTATGAGAGGGTGCACTAATATTTCTGACCATTAGAGGGCACAAGGGGTAACCGATATAGAGTAGTGGAGGGTGCACTAATATTTCTGATCATTAGAGGGCACAAGGTGTAACTGATTGAATCAGCAGAAGGGAAAAAAAAGAGCAAGTTTATAGAGATTTTGATATAATTGTCAGTTTTGATAGAAAATGTTTACAAATGAATTTGAAATATTGCTCCTATACTTTGATGCAGATATTACAAGTACCTTTCGCATCAACTTGGGTGCAAAGAAGAGAGTGACAAACCAAGTCCAATGACACATGAATCAATAATGAATGGATAATGGCAGAGAAGGGATCATTCTGGGAGGTAAGGTAATAATATTTTAAAGTCCATTTCCGTAAATTGTGATATTGATTTAAATGAGAAAAATAAAATAAGCTCTTTCCAAATCCAGGCATTTTCTCTTAATATGTATTGACGATCTAACTCTTAGCACAATAGGAATAGAAAAGAATTTCCCTGATCTGATAAACAGAATGTTTAAAACCATTTAGGTTCATACCATACTTCATGTTGAAATCTTCAGAACTTTTCCCTTGAGATCCAGAATGAGGTTAGGATGCCCTCAGTGAAACTTTATGTGTAAAAACAATTGTGAAAGTCTTAACCAGTGTAACAAGGCAAGGAAAGAGGAAAACTATTATAATTGGAAAATGTTTATTAACAGAGGTGGGTAGAAACACCACAAGACGCTGCCGTTAAACTGTTAATATGTAAAATATTGAGAATTAAAACTAGCAATCTCACAGCAAGAAAGCCAGTATAGGAAAATCAATTACATGTCTGTATTTCCACATTTTTTTTTATTTCCACAGTATCCAAATACAGTGAAGGTTAAATTGTAAAATCGTGTAAAATTAATACAGCATGGAAATACTTAATTGCTCTCAGAACCAACCGGTGATGTGTACATAGAAACACATGAACTATTATTAAGAAATTTAGGAAATCCGAAATGAATTGAGATATGTTCTGTGATAAAAGAGTCAAAGAGTGTTTTAAAAAGGTCAGTTTTCTCATGTTTGATCTATAGATTTCATTAAAATCTCCATCAAAATGAGTATGTGTGAGCAAATGGAAAAGGTCATTCTCAAATTCATACAAAAGTGCCAATAACCAAACATAGTCAAGGTGACCTTGAAGCAGAAAAGCAAAGTTAGAGGAATTGCTTTTACCAGGCAGCAAAACGTACTTCAAAGCTGTGCTGATTAAGACAGTGGATATTGGTGCAGTGATAAAGAGCAAACTGAACCAAGAGGAGAGCTCAGAAATAACACTGCCACGCACACACACGAGGATCTTTGCTTTGTAAGAACTGTGGCACCTCAGAGCAATGAAGGAAAATAATTTCCCAGTAAATGATGTTGAGTCAAATCGATAATTAGCTACAATAAAATAAGGAAAGGAAACTTGCACTCGACTTCACATCATACCTGAAATGGTATCTCAAGAGAAAGTTAGCTTTGAGACACTGACGGGAATAATGATAAAGCTTCTAGAAGATAACCAGCATTTGCCCAAGATTTGACGAGTTCCTAACTCCCGGTTTGAAGCACGAAACCTGTGCTGAGATTCCTGTATTCAGGGATTGCGTTAGTGTAGCAGTGCTGCTGAATCCTCACGTACAAGGTGGAGATGGGCTGTGATTTCTCTCCCCATTTGACGTATTTCATGGGAGCTGCTGCAGAGCCTCCCCTTCCCTGTATGTCTTGCAGCAGCATCTACACAGGGTAGACTATTATTTTGCAGGAGTTGTGCTAAGTCAGGGAAACCCTGGTGGTGTAGTGGTTAAGTGCTACGGCTGCTAAAGAAAGGGTCAGCAGTTCAAGTCCACCAGGTGCTCCTTGGAAACTCTATGGGGCAGTTCTACTCTGACCTATAGGGTCGCTATGAGTCGGAACCGCCTCGACGGCACCTAACAACAACAACAACAACCACAGCCATAAGCATGAGTGTTATGTGCCACCCAAGTGGAACAAATGGAAACAAAGACTTCCTTGGTCCTGCTTGGTTAAACACCCAGGAGAGCAGGGAGCATCTTGAGAGGGACAGCGGTTCTTACAACCTAAAGGGCCGAGGCAGAGTCTAGGCAGCATCACAGGTAGTAGTGGGATTAGACACTAGGTCCGAAGTGGTCAGCAGGGATGGACCCCTGGGAGCCTGCAGGTCCCACAGTCTTTTATCCCCAATAGCCGAGACCTGCTCAGCTGATACGGCTCCACACGGTTGATATTTAAAGGGTGCACATCGAGTCAAAGCAGTTGACTTCATCCTGCACACCAGTTGGAGGTCTAACTTCTAGGCAGTATAGGAAGGAGGAGAGATTAAACTGAAAGGTCTAGAATTAGGTAGGCATCAAAGGTTTGAGCCCTGAGTCACCACTCTCTCAGTGACGAATTCATTTTGGGCAAGTGAATGACTCTTGTTTTCACTTATCTGGCAAACAGCAGGAGTAAGCATAAGAGTGATAAGAACAATGACGGTCTCGCAGATCCACGGGGAGAAATAAGTAAGGTAAATCTTATAAACTGACTGGAACAGTCTCTATTACAAGGGGCAATCTTTGTCCTCTCCATCAATGTCGCTTCTTTTAGAACCACCCGATGACTGATGCCTCTCTCTCTGTCAAGCCCCGTTTTCTGCTCTCTGAAGAGAGCAGAAATATGTCCACAGGGTCCCTGGTGGTTCCTAGCACATGGGCGATAGTGAATGAAAACGTATTGTCGCATGCTTACGGGAAACCTGATTTTTCGTTTGCAATTGTACGCAGTCATTTTTTTCCTCCTCATCACTTGTGGTAGTCATGGGATTCCTGGTGGAATAAGACCCCCTAAGCTCATTCTAAAAGAGGGTGGGTTGACTTAAGGAATCCACATGTGATCACCCTAGTGAACAACGAGCAAATAAGAAAGTGACGAAAAATGTCTTTGGATCCCGTATTCAATTATGGATTGGGTATATATATGCTATACACGTAAACTTTACTATCATTACTTTGGTTTTCGAATCATAAAGTTGGCATAATTATAAAACTCATACTGATTTATATATAGTGTAATCAGACGCTGACGATCTGAAAGGGCACCTCAGCCCTCAGTGCTGCACGTGGGTATACTCAGCACTCGGTGCCAAGGCCACAGCACAAAATGGACTGAACTTATCTGAATTCTGGCCTTTGGAGGAGTGCTCTCATTTTTGTAACACCAAAATACACAGATTTTTTTTTCCGTGTTTCTTTTCCTGTTCCCTTCCACCCCCAGAAGGCTGAGGCAACAGAACTGTGAACAAACAAACCTAAGTGACCAGACCGTCTAGTTCTCCTCACAGAGTGTAAGAGGGTGCACAAATATTTCTGACCATTAGAGGGCACAAGGTGTAACCGATATAGGGTATGAGAGGGTGCACTAATATTTCTGACCATTAGAGGGCACAAGGGGTAACCGATATAGAGTAGTGGAGGGTGCACTAATATTTCTGATCATTAGAGGGCACAAGGTGTAACTGATTGAATCAGCAGAAGGGAAAAAAAAAGAGCAAGTTTATAGAGATTTTGATATAATTGTCAGTTTTGATAGAAAATGTTTACAAATGAATTTGAAATATTGCTCCTATACTTTGATGCAGATATTACAAGTATCTTTCGCATCAACTTGGGTGCAAAGAAGAGAGTGACAAACCAAGTCCAATGACACATGAATCAATAATGAATGGATAATGGCAGAGAAGGGATCATTCTGGGAGGTAAGGTAATAATATTTTAAAGTCCATTTCCGTAAATTGTGATATTGATTTAAATGAGAAAAATAAAATAAGCTCTTTCCAAATCCAGGCATTTTCTCTTAATATGTATTGACGATCTAACTCTTAGCACAATAGGAATAGAAAAGAATTTCCCTGATCTGATAAACAGAATGTTTAAAATCATTTAGGTTCATACCATACTTCATGTTGAAATCTTCAGAACTTTTCCCTTGAGATCCAGAATGAGGTTAGGATGCCCTCAGTGAAACTTTATGTGTAAAAACAATTGTGAAAGTCTTAACCAGTGTAACAAGGCAAGGAAAGAGGAAAACTATTATAATTGGAAAATGTTTATTAACAGAGGTGGGTAGAAACACCACAAGACGCTGCCGTTAAACTGTTAATATGTAAAATATTGAGAATTAAAACTAGCAATCTCACAGCAAGAAAGCCAGTATAGGAAAATCAATTACATGTCTGTATTTCCACATTTTTTTTTTATTTCCACAGTATCCAAATACAGTGAAGGTTAAATTGTAAAATCGTGTAAAATTAATACAGCATGGAAATACTTAATTGCTCTCAGAACCAACCGGTGATGTGTACATAGAAACACATGAACTATTATTAAGAAATTTAGGAAATCCGAAATGAATTGAGATATGTTCTGTGATAGAAGAGTCAAAGAGTGTTTTAAAAAGGTCAGTTTTCTCATGTTTGATCTATAGATTTCATTAAAATCTCCATCAAAATGAGTATGTGTGAGCAAATGGAAAAGGTCATTCTCAAATTCATACAAAAGTGCCAATAACCAAACATAGTCAAGGTGACCTTGAAGCAGAAAAGCAAAGTTAGAGGAATTGCTTTTACCAGGCAGCAAAACGTACTTCAAAGCTGTGCTGATTAAGACAGTGGATATTGGTGCAGTGATAAAGAGCAAACTGAACCAAGAGGAGAGCTCAGAAATAACACTGCCACGCACACACACGAGGATCTTTGCTTTGTAAGAACTGTGGCACCTCAGAGCAATGAAGGAAAATAATTTCCCAGTAAATGATGTTGAGTCAAATCGATAATTAGCTACAATAAAATAAGGAAAGGAAACTTGCACTCGACTTCACATCATACCTGAAATGGTATCTCAAGAGAAAGTTAGCTTTGAGACACTGACGGGAATAATGATAAAGCTTCTAGAAGATAACCAGCATTTGCCCAAGATTTGACGAGTTCCTAACTCCCGGTTTGAAGCACGAAACCTGTGCTGAGATTCCTGTATTCAGGGATTGCGTTAGTGTAGCAGTGCTGCTGAATCCTCACGTACAAGGTGGAGATGGGCTGTGATTTCTCTCCCCATTTGACGTATTTCATGGGAGCTGCTGCAGAGCCTCCCCTTCCCTGTATGTCTTGCAGCAGCATCTACACAGGGTAGACTATTATTTTGCAGGAGTTGTGCTAAGTCAGGGAAACCCTGGTGGTGTAGTGGTTAAGTGCTACGGCTGCTAAAGAAAGGGTCAGCAGTTCAAGTCCACCAGGTGCTCCTTGGAAACTCTATGGGGCAGTTCTACTCTGACCTATAGGGTCGCTATGAGTCGGAACCGCCTCGACGGCACCTAACAACAACAACAACAACCACAGCCATAAGCATGAGTGTTATGTGCTACCCAAGTGGAACAAATGGAAACAAAGACTTCCTTGGTCCTGCTTGGTTAAACACCCAGGAGAGCAGGGAGCATCTTGAGAGGGACAGCGGTTCTTACAACCTAAAGGGCCGAGGCAGAGTCTAGGCAGCATCACAGGTAGTAGTGGGATTAGACACTAGGTCAGAAGTGGTCAGCAGGGATGGACCCCTGGGAGCCTGCAGGTCCCACAGTCTTTTATCCCCAATAGCCGAGACCTGCTCAGCTGATACGGCTCCACACGGTTGATATTTAAAGGGTGCACATCGAGTCAAAGCAGTTGACTTCATCCTGCACACCAGTTGGAGGTCTAACTTCTAGGCAGTATAGGAAGGAGGAGAGATTAAACTGAAAGGTCTAGAATTAGGTAGGCATCAAAGGTTTGAGCCCTGAGTCACCACTCTCTCAGTGACGAATTCATTTTGGGCAAGTGAATGACTCTTGTTTTCACTTATCTGGCAAACAGCAGGAGTAAGCATAAGAGTGATAAGAACAATGACGGTCTCGCAGATCCACGGGGAGAAATAAGTAAGGTAAATCTTATAAACTGACTGGAACAGTCTCTATTACAAGGGGCAATCTTTGTCCTCTCCATCAATGTCGCTTCTTTTAGAACCACCCGATGACTGATGCCTCTCTCTCTGTCAAGCCCCGTTTTCTGCTCTCTGAAGAGAGCAGAAATATGTCCACAGGGTCCCTGGTGGTTCCTAGCACATGGGCGATAGTGAATGAAAACGTATTGTCGCATGCTTACGGGAAACCTGATTTTTCGTTTGCAATTGTACGCAGTCATTTTTTTCCTCCTCATCACTTGTGGTAGCCATGGGATTCCTGGTGGAATAAGACCCCCTAAGCTCATTCTCAAAGAGGGTGGGTTGACTTAAGGAATCCACATGTGATCACCCTAGTGAACAACGAGCAAATAAGAAAGTGACGAAAAATGTCTTTGGATCCCGTATTCAATTATGGATTGGGTATATATATGCTATACACGTAAACTTTACTATCATTACTTTGGTTTTCGAATCATAAAGTTGGCATAATTATAAAACTCATACTGATTTATATATAGTGTAATCAGACGCTGACGATCTGAAAGGGCACCTCAGCCCTCAGTGCTGCACGTGGGTATACTCAGCACTCGGTGCCAAGGCCACAGCACAAAATGGACTGAACTTATCTGAATTCTGGCCTTTGGAGGAGTGCTCTCATTTTTGTAACACCAAAATACACAGATTTTTTTTTCCGTGTTTCTTTTCCTGTTCCCTTCCACCCCCAGAAGGCTGAGGCAACAGAACTGTGAACAAACAAACCTAAGTGACCAGACCGTCTAGTTCTCCTCACAGAGAGTGTAAGAGGGTGCACAAATATTTCTGACCATTAGAGGGCACAAGGTGTAACCGATATAGGGTATGAGAGGGTGCACTAATATTTCTGACCATTAGAGGGCACAAGGGGTAACCGATATAGAGTAGTGGAGGGTGCACTAATATTTCTGATCATTAGAGGGCACAAGGTGTAACTGATTGAATCAGCAGAAGGGAAAAAAAAAGAGCAAGTTTATAGAGATTTTGATATAATTGTCAGTTTTGATAGAAAATGTTTACAAATGAATTTGAAATATTGCTCCTATACTTTGATGCAGATATTACAAGTATCTTTCGCATCAACTTGGGTGCAAAGAAGAGAGTGACAAACCAAGTCCAATGACACATGAATCAATAATGAATGGATAATGGCAGAGAAGGGATCATTCTGGGAGGTAAGGTAATAATATTTTAAAGTCCATTTCCGTAAATTGTGATATTGATTTAAATGAGAAAAATAAAATAAGCTCTTTCCAAATCCAGGCATTTTCTCTTAATATGTATTGACGATCTAACTCTTAGCACAATAGGAATAGAAAAGAATTTCCCTGATCTGATAAACAGAATGTTTAAAATCATTTAGGTTCATACCATACTTCATGTTGAAATCTTCAGAACTTTTCCCTTGAGATCCAGAATGAGGTTAGGATGCCCTCAGTGAAACTTTATGTGTAAAAACAATTGTGAAAGTCTTAACCAGTGTAACAAGGCAAGGAAAGAGGAAAACTATTATAATTGGAAAATGTTTATTAACAGAGGTGGGTAGAAACACCACAAGACGCTGCCGTTAAACTGTTAATATGTAAAATATTGAGAATTAAAACTAGCAATCTCACAGCAAGAAAGCCAGTATAGGAAAATCAATTACATGTCTGTATTTCCACATTTTTTTTTTATTTCCACAGTATCCAAATACAGTGAAGGTTAAATTGTAAAATCGTGTAAAATTAATACAGCATGGAAATACTTAATTGCTCTCAGAACCAACCGGTGATGTGTACATAGAAACACATGAACTATTATTAAGAAATTTAGGAAATCCGAAATGAATTGAGATATGTTCTGTGATAGAAGAGTCAAAGAGTGTTTTAAAAAGGTCAGTTTTCTCATGTTTGATCTATAGATTTCATTAAAATCTCCATCAAAATGAGTATGTGTGAGCAAATGGAAAAGGTCATTCTCAAATTCATACAAAAGTGCCAATAACCAAACATAGTCAAGGTGACCTTGAAGCAGAAAAGCAAAGTTAGAGGAATTGCTTTTACCAGGCAGCAAAACGTACTTCAAAGCTGTGCTGATTAAGACAGTGGATATTGGTGCAGTGATAAAGAGCAAACTGAACCAAGAGGAGAGCTCAGAAATAACACTGCCACGCACACACACGAGGATCTTTGCTTTGTAAGAACTGTGGCACCTCAGAGCAATGAAGGAAAATAATTTCCCAGTAAATGATGTTGAGTCAAATCGATAATTAGCTACAATAAAATAAGGAAAGGAAACTTGCACTCGACTTCACATCATACCTGAAATGGTATCTCAAGAGAAAGTTAGCTTTGAGACACTGACGGGAATAATGATAAAGCTTCTAGAAGATAACCAGCATTTGCCCAAGATTTGACGAGTTCCTAACTCCCGGTTTGAAGCACGAAACCTGTGCTGAGATTCCTGTATTCAGGGATTGCGTTAGTGTAGCAGTGCTGCTGAATCCTCACGTACAAGGTGGAGATGGGCTGTGATTTCTCTCCCCATTTGACGTATTTCATGGGAGCTGCTGCAGAGCCTCCCCTTCCCTGTATGTCTTGCAGCAGCATCTACACAGGGTAGACTATTATTTTGCAGGAGTTGTGCTAAGTCAGGGAAACCCTGGTGGTGTAGTGGTTAAGTGCTACGGCTGCTAAAGAAAGGGTCAGCAGTTCAAGTCCACCAGGTGCTCCTTGGAAACTCTATGGGGCAGTTCTACTCTGACCTATAGGGTCGCTATGAGTCGGAACCGCCTCGACGGCACCTAACAACAACAACAACAACCACAGCCATAAGCATGAGTGTTATGTGCTACCCAAGTGGAACAAATGGAAACAAAGACTTCCTTGGTCCTGCTTGGTTAAACACCCAGGAGAGCAGGGAGCATCTTGAGAGGGACAGCGGTTCTTACAACCTAAAGGGCCGAGGCAGAGTCTAGGCAGCATCACAGGTAGTAGTGGGATTAGACACTAGGTCAGAAGTGGTCAGCAGGGATGGACCCCTGGGAGCCTGCAGGTCCCACAGTCTTTTATCCCCAATAGCCGAGACCTGCTCAGCTGATACGGCTCCACACGGTTGATATTTAAAGGGTGCACATCGAGTCAAAGCAGTTGACTTCATCCTGCACACCAGTTGGAGGTCTAACTTCTAGGCAGTATAGGAAGGAGGAGAGATTAAACTGAAAGGTCTAGAATTAGGTAGGCATCAAAGGTTTGAGCCCTGAGTCACCACTCTCTCAGTGACGAATTCATTTTGGGCAAGTGAATGACTCTTGTTTTCACTTATCTGGCAAACAGCAGGAGTAAGCATAAGAGTGATAAGAACAATGACGGTCTCGCAGATCCACGGGGAGAAATAAGTAAGGTAAATCTTATAAACTGACTGGAACAGTCTCTATTACAAGGGGCAATCTTTGTCCTCTCCATCAATGTCGCTTCTTTTAGAACCACCCGATGACTGATGCCTCTCTCTCTGTCAAGCCCCGTTTTCTGCTCTCTGAAGAGAGCAGAAATATGTCCACAGGGTCCCTGGTGGTTCCTAGCACATGGGCGATAGTGAATGAAAACGTATTGTCGCATGCTTACGGGAAACCTGATTTTTCGTTTGCAATTGTACGCAGTCATTTTTTTCCTCCTCATCACTTGTGGTAGCCATGGGATTCCTGGTGGAATAAGACCCCCTAAGCTCATTCTCAAAGAGGGTGGGTTGACTTAAGGAATCCACATGTGATCACCCTAGTGAACAACGAGCAAATAAGAAAGTGACGAAAAATGTCTTTGGATCCCGTATTCAATTATGGATTGGGTATATATATGCTATACACGTAAACTTTACTATCATTACTTTGGTTTTCGAATCATAAAGTTGGCATAATTATAAAACTCATACTGATTTATATATAGTGTAATCAGACGCTGACGATCTGAAAGGGCACCTCAGCCCTCAGTGCTGCACGTGGGTATACTCAGCACTCGGTGCCAAGGCCACAGCACAAAATGGACTGAACTTATCTGAATTCTGGCCTTTGGAGGAGTGCTCTCATTTTTGTAACACCAAAATACACAGATTTTTTTTTCCGTGTTTCTTTTCCTGTTCCCTTCCACCCCCAGAAGGCTGAGGCAACAGAACTGTGAACAAACAAACCTAAGTGACCAGACCGTCTAGTTCTCCTCACAGAGAGTGTAAGAGGGTGCACAAATATTTCTGACCATTAGAGGGCACAAGGTGTAACCGATATAGGGTATGAGAGGGTGCACTAATATTTCTGACCATTAGAGGGCACAAGGGGTAACCGATATAGAGTAGTGGAGGGTGCACTAATATTTCTGATCATTAGAGGGCACAAGGTGTAACTGATTGAATCAGCAGAAGGGAAAAAAAAAGAGCAAGTTTATAGAGATTTTGATATAATTGTCAGTTTTGATAGAAAATGTTTACAAATGAATTTGAAATATTGCTCCTATACTTTGATGCAGATATTACAAGTATCTTTCGCATCAACTTGGGTGCAAAGAAGAGAGTGACAAACCAAGTCCAATGACACATGAATCAATAATGAATGGATAATGGCAGAGAAGGGATCATTCTGGGAGGTAAGGTAATAATATTTTAAAGTCCATTTCCGTAAATTGTGATATTGATTTAAATGAGAAAAATAAAATAAGCTCTTTCCAAATCCAGGCATTTTCTCTTAATATGTATTGACGATCTAACTCTTAGCACAATAGGAATAGAAAAGAATTTCCCTGATCTGATAAACAGAATGTTTAAAATCATTTAGGTTCATACCATACTTCATGTTGAAATCTTCAGAACTTTTCCCTTGAGATCCAGAATGAGGTTAGGATGCCCTCAGTGAAACTTTATGTGTAAAAACAATTGTGAAAGTCTTAACCAGTGTAACAAGGCAAGGAAAGAGGAAAACTATTATAATTGGAAAATGTTTATTAACAGAGGTGGGTAGAAACACCACAAGACGCTGCCGTTAAACTGTTAATATGTAAAATATTGAGAATTAAAACTAGCAATCTCACAGCAAGAAAGCCAGTATAGGAAAATCAATTACATGTCTGTATTTCCACATTTTTTTTTTATTTCCACAGTATCCAAATACAGTGAAGGTTAAATTGTAAAATCGTGTAAAATTAATACAGCATGGAAATACTTAATTGCTCTCAGAACCAACCGGTGATGTGTACATAGAAACACATGAACTATTATTAAGAAATTTAGGAAATCCGAAATGAATTGAGATATGTTCTGTGATAGAAGAGTCAAAGAGTGTTTTAAAAAGGTCAGTTTTCTCATGTTTGATCTATAGATTTCATTAAAATCTCCATCAAAATGAGTATGTGTGAGCAAATGGAAAAGGTCATTCTCAAATTCATACAAAAGTGCCAATAACCAAACATAGTCAAGGTGACCTTGAAGCAGAAAAGCAAAGTTAGAGGAATTGCTTTTACCAGGCAGCAAAACGTACTTCAAAGCTGTGCTGATTAAGACAGTGGATATTGGTGCAGTGATAAAGAGCAAACTGAACCAAGAGGAGAGCTCAGAAATAACACTGCCACGCACACACACGAGGATCTTTGCTTTGTAAGAACTGTGGCACCTCAGAGCAATGAAGGAAAATAATTTCCCAGTAAATGATGTTGAGTCAAATCGATAATTAGCTACAATAAAATAAGGAAAGGAAACTTGCACTCGACTTCACATCATACCTGAAATGGTATCTCAAGAGAAAGTTAGCTTTGAGACACTGACGGGAATAATGATAAAGCTTCTAGAAGATAACCAGCATTTGCCCAAGATTTGACGAGTTCCTAACTCCCGGTTTGAAGCACGAAACCTGTGCTGAGATTCCTGTATTCAGGGATTGCGTTAGTGTAGCAGTGCTGCTGAATCCTCACGTACAAGGTGGAGATGGGCTGTGATTTCTCTCCCCATTTGACGTATTTCATGGGAGCTGCTGCAGAGCCTCCCCTTCCCTGTATGTCTTGCAGCAGCATCTACACAGGGTAGACTATTATTTTGCAGGAGTTGTGCTAAGTCAGGGAAACCCTGGTGGTGTAGTGGTTAAGTGCTACGGCTGCTAAAGAAAGGGTCAGCAGTTCAAGTCCACCAGGTGCTCCTTGGAAACTCTATGGGGCAGTTCTACTCTGACCTATAGGGTTGCTATGAGTCGGAACCGCCTCGACGGCACCTAACAACAACAACAACAACCACAGCCATAAGCATGAGTGTTATGTGCCACCCAAGTGGAACAAATGGAAACAAAGACTTCCTTGGTCCTGCTTGGTTAAACACCCAGGAGAGCAGGGAGCATCTTGAGAGGGACAGCGGTTCTTACAACCTAAAGGGCCGAGGCAGAGTCTAGGCAGCATCACAGGTAGTAGTGGGATTAGACACTAGGTCAGAAGTGGTCAGCAGGGATGGACCCCTGGGAGCCTGCAGGTCCCACAGTCTTTTATCCCCAATAGCCGAGACCTGCTCAGCTGATACGGCTCCACACGGTTGATATTTAAAGGGTGCACATCGAGTCAAAGCAGTTGACTTCATCCTGCACACCAGTTGGAGGTCTAACTTCTAGGCAGTATAGGAAGGAGGAGAGATTAAACTGAAAGGTCTAGAATTAGGTAGGCATCAAAGGTTTGAGCCCTGAGTCACCACTCTCTCAGTGACGAATTCATTTTGGGCAAGTGAATGACTCTTGTTTTCACTTATCTGGCAAACAGCAGGAGTAAGCATAAGAGTGATAAGAACAATGACGGTCTCGCAGATCCACGGGGAGAAATAAGTAAGGTAAATCTTATAAACTGACTGGAACAGTCTCTATTACAAGGGGCAATCTTTGTCCTCTCCATCAATGTCGCTTCTTTTAGAACCACCCGATGACTGATGCCTCTCTCTCTGTCAAGCCCCGTTTTCTGCTCTCTGAAGAGAGCAGAAATATGTCCACAGGGTCCCTGGTGGTTCCTAGCACATGGGCGATAGTGAATGAAAACGTATTGTCGCATGCTTACGGGAAACCTGATTTTTCGTTTGCAATTGTACGCAGTCATTTTTTTCCTCCTCATCACTTGTGGTAGCCATGGGATTCCTGGTGGAATAAGACCCCCTAAGCTCATTCTCAAAGAGGGTGGGTTGACTTAAGGAATCCACATGTGATCACCCTAGTGAACAACGAGCAAATAAGAAAGTGACGAAAAATGTCTTTGGATCCCGTATTCAATTATGGATTGGGTATATATATGCTATACACGTAAACTTTACTATCATTACTTTGGTTTTCGAATCATAAAGTTGGCATAATTATAAAACTCATACTGATTTATATATAGTGTAATCAGACGCTGACGATCTGAAAGGGCACCTCAGCCCTCAGTGCTGCACGTGGGTATACTCAGCACTCGGTGCCAAGGCCACAGCACAAAATGGACTGAACTTATCTGAATTCTGGCCTTTGGAGGAGTGCTCTCATTTTTGTAACACCAAAATACACAGATTTTTTTTTCCGTGTTTCTTTTCCTGTTCCCTTCCACCCCCAGAAGGCTGAGGCAACAGAACTGTGAACAAACAAACCTAAGTGACCAGACCGTCTAGTTCTCCTCACAGAGAGTGTAAGAGGGTGCACAAATATTTCTGACCATTAGAGGGCACAAGGTGTAACCGATATAGGGTATGAGAGGGTGCACTAATATTTCTGACCATTAGAGGGCACAAGGGGTAACCGATATAGAGTAGTGGAGGGTGCACTAATATTTCTGATCATTAGAGGGCACAAGGTGTAACTGATTGAATCAGCAGAAGGGAAAAAAAAAGAGCAAGTTTATAGAGATTTTGATATAATTGTCAGTTTTGATAGAAAATGTTTACAAATGAATTTGAAATATTGCTCCTATACTTTGATGCAGATATTACAAGTATCTTTCGCATCAACTTGGGTGCAAAGAAGAGAGTGACAAACCAAGTCCAATGACACATGAATCAATAATGAATGGATAATGGCAGAGAAGGGATCATTCTGGGAGGTAAGGTAATAATATTTTAAAGTCCATTTCCGTAAATTGTGATATTGATTTAAATGAGAAAAATAAAATAAGCTCTTTCCAAATCCAGGCATTTTCTCTTAATATGTATTGACGATCTAACTCTTAGCACAATAGGAATAGAAAAGAATTTCCCTGATCTGATAAACAGAATGTTTAAAACCATTTAGGTTCATACCATACTTCATGTTGAAATCTTCAGAACTTTTCCCTTGAGATCCAGAATGAGGTTAGGATGCCCTCAGTGAAACTTTATGTGTAAAAACAATTGTGAAAGTCTTAACCAGTGTAACAAGGCAAGGAAAGAGGAAAACTATTATAATTGGAAAATGTTTATTAACAGAGGTGGGTAGAAACACCACAAGACGCTGCCGTTAAACTGTTAATATGTAAAATATTGAGAATTAAAACTAGCAATCTCACAGCAAGAAAGCCAGTATAGGAAAATCAATTACATGTCTGTATTTCCACATTTTTTTTTTATTTCCACAGTATCCAAATACAGTGAAGGTTAAATTGTAAAATCGTGTAAAATTAATACAGCATGGAAATACTTAATTGCTCTCAGAACCAACCGGTGATGTGTACATAGAAACACATGAACTATTATTAAGAAATTTAGGAAATCCGAAATGAATTGAGATATGTTCTGTGATAGAAGAGTCAAAGAGTGTTTTAAAAAGGTCAGTTTTCTCATGTTTGATCTATAGATTTCATTAAAATCTCCATCAAAATGAGTATGTGTGAGCAAATGGAAAAGGTCATTCTCAAATTCATACAAAAGTGCCAATAACCAAACATAGTCAAGGTGACCTTGAAGCAGAAAAGCAAAGTTAGAGGAATTGCTTTTACCAGGCAGCAAAACGTACTTCAAAGCTGTGCTGATTAAGACAGTGGATATTGGTGCAGTGATAAAGAGCAAACTGAACCAAGAGGAGAGCTCAGAAATAACACTGCCACGCACACACACGAGGATCTTTGCTTTGTAAGAACTGTGGCACCTCAGAGCAATGAAGGAAAATAATTTCCCAGTAAATGATGTTGAGTCAAATCGATAATTAGCTACAATAAAATAAGGAAAGGAAACTTGCACTCGACTTCACATCATACCTGAAATGGTATCTCAAGAGAAAGTTAGCTTTGAGACACTGACGGGAATAATGATAAAGCTTCTAGAAGATAACCAGCATTTGCCCAAGATTTGACGAGTTCCTAACTCCCGGTTTGAAGCACGAAACCTGTGCTGAGATTCCTGTATTCAGGGATTGCGTTAGTGTAGCAGTGCTGCTGAATCCTCACGTACAAGGTGGAGATGGGCTGTGATTTCTCTCCCCATTTGACGTATTTCATGGGAGCTGCTGCAGAGCCTCCCCTTCCCTGTATGTCTTGCAGCAGCATCTACACAGGGTAGACTATTATTTTGCAGGAGTTGTGCTAAGTCAGGGAAACCCTGGTGGTGTAGTGGTTAAGTGCTACGGCTGCTAAAGAAAGGGTCAGCAGTTCAAGTCCACCAGGTGCTCCTTGGAAACTCTATGGGGCAGTTCTACTCTGACCTATAGGGTCGCTATGAGTCGGAACCGCCTCGACGGCACCTAACAACAACAACAACAACCACAGCCATAAGCATGAGTGTTATGTGCCACCCAAGTGGAACAAATGGAAACAAAGACTTCCTTGGTCCTGCTTGGTTAAACACCCAGGAGAGCAGGGAGCATCTTGAGAGGGACAGCGGTTCTTACAACCTAAAGGGCCGAGGCAGAGTCTAGGCAGCATCACAGGTAGTAGTGGGATTAGACACTAGGTCAGAAGTGGTCAGCAGGGATGGACCCCTGGGAGCCTGCAGGTCCCACAGTCTTTTATCCCCAATAGCCGAGACCTGCTCAGCTGATACGGCTCCACACGGTTGATATTTAAAGGGTGCACATCGAGTCAAAGCAGTTGACTTCATCCTGCACACCAGTTGGAGGTCTAACTTCTAGGCAGTATAGGAAGGAGGAGAGATTAAACTGAAAGGTCTAGAATTAGGTAGGCATCAAAGGTTTGAGCCCTGAGTCACCACTCTCTCAGTGACGAATTCATTTTGGGCAAGTGAATGACTCTTGTTTTCACTTATCTGGCAAACAGCAGGAGTAAGCATAAGAGTGATAAGAACAATGACGGTCTCGCAGATCCACGGGGAGAAATAAGTAAGGTAAATCTTATAAACTGACTGGAACAGTCTCTATTACAAGGGGCAATCTTTGTCCTCTCCATCAATGTCGCTTCTTTTAGAACCACCCGATGACTGATGCCTCTCTCTCTGTCAAGCCCCGTTTTCTGCTCTCTGAAGAGAGCAGAAATATGTCCACAGGGTCCCTGGTGGTTCCTAGCACATGGGCGATAGTGAATGAAAACGTATTGTCGCATGCTTACGGGAAACCTGATTTTTCGTTTGCAATTGTACGCAGTCATTTTTTTCCTCCTCATCACTTGTGGTAGCCATGGGATTCCTGGTGGAATAAGACCCCCTAAGCTCATTCTCAAAGAGGGTGGGTTGACTTAAGGAATCCACATGTGATCACCCTAGTGAACAACGAGCAAATAAGAAAGTGACGAAAAATGTCTTTGGATCCCGTATTCAATTATGGATTGGGTATATATATGCTATACACGTAAACTTTACTATCATTACTTTGGTTTTCGAATCATAAAGTTGGCATAATTATAAAACTCATACTGATTTATATATAGTGTAATCAGACGCTGACGATCTGAAAGGGCACCTCAGCCCTCAGTGCTGCACGTGGGTATACTCAGCACTCGGTGCCAAGGCCACAGCACAAAATGGACTGAACTTATCTGAATTCTGGCCTTTGGAGGAGTGCTCTCATTTTTGTAACACCAAAATACACAGATTTTTTTTTCCGTGTTTCTTTTCCTGTTCCCTTCCACCCCCAGAAGGCTGAGGCAACAGAACTGTGAACAAACAAACCTAAGTGACCAGACCTTCTAGTTCTCCTCACAGAGAGTGTAAGAGGGTGCACAAATATTTCTGACCATTAGAGGGCACAAGGTGTAACCGATATAGGGTATGAGAGGGTGCACTAATATTTCTGACCATTAGAGGGCACAAGGGGTAACCGATATAGAGTAGTGGAGGGTGCACTAATATTTCTGATCATTAGAGGGCACAAGGTGTAACTGATTGAATCAGCAGAAGGGAAAAAAAAGAGCAAGTTTATAGAGATTTTGATATAATTGTCAGTTTTGATAGAAAATGTTTACAAATGAATTTGAAATATTGCTCCTATACTTTGATGCAGATATTACAAGTACCTTTCGCATCAACTTGGGTGCAAAGAAGAGAGTGACAAACCAAGTCCAATGACACATGAATCAATAATGAATGGATAATGGCAGAGAAGGGATCATTCTGGGAGGTAAGGTAATAATATTTTAAAGTCCATTTCCGTAAATTGTGATATTGATTTAAATGAGAAAAATAAAATAAGCTCTTTCCAAATCCAGGCATTTTCTCTTAATATGTATTGACGATCTAACTCTTAGCACAATAGGAATAGAAAAGAATTTCCCTGATCTGATAAACAGAATGTTTAAAACCATTTAGGTTCATACCATACTTCATGTTGAAATCTTCAGAACTTTTCCCTTGAGATCCAGAATGAGGTTAGGATGCCCTCAGTGAAACTTTATGTGTAAAAACAATTGTGAAAGTCTTAACCAGTGTAACAAGGCAAGGAAAGAGGAAAACTATTATAATTGGAAAATGTTTATTAACAGAGGTGGGTAGAAACACCACAAGACGCTGCCGTTAAACTGTTAATATGTAAAATATTGAGAATTAAAACTAGCAATCTCACAGCAAGAAAGCCAGTATAGGAAAATCAATTACATGTCTGTATTTCCACATTTTTTTTTATTTCCACAGTATCCAAATACAGTGAAGGTTAAATTGTAAAATCGTGTAAAATTAATACAGCATGGAAATACTTAATTGCTCTCAGAACCAACCGGTGATGTGTACATAGAAACACATGAACTATTATTAAGAAATTTAGGAAATCCGAAATGAATTGAGATATGTTCTGTGATAGAAGAGTCAAAGAGTGTTTTAAAAAGGTCAGTTTTCTCATGTTTGATCTATAGATTTCATTAAAATCTCCATCAAAATGAGTATGTGTGAGCAAATGGAAAAGGTCATTCTCAAATTCATACAAAAGTGCCAATAACCAAACATAGTCAAGGTGACCTTGAAGCAGAAAAGCAAAGTTAGAGGAATTGCTTTTACCAGGCAGCAAAACGTACTTCAAAGCTGTGCTGATTAAGACAGTGGATATTGGTGCAGTGATAAAGAGCAAACTGAACCAAGAGGAGAGCTCAGAAATAACACTGCCACGCACACACACGAGGATCTTTGCTTTGTAAGAACTGTGGCACCTCAGAGCAATGAAGGAAAATAATTTCCCAGTAAATGATGTTGAGTCAAATCGATAATTAGCTACAATAAAATAAGGAAAGGAAACTTGCACTCGACTTCACATCATACCTGAAATGGTATCTCAAGAGAAAGTTAGCTTTGAGACACTGACGGGAATAATGATAAAGCTTCTAGAAGATAACCAGCATTTGCCCAAGATTTGACGAGTTCCTAACTCCCGGTTTGAAGCACGAAACCTGTGCTGAGATTCCTGTATTCAGGGATTGCGTTAGTGTAGCAGTGCTGCTGAATCCTCACGTACAAGGTGGAGATGGGCTGTGATTTCTCTCCCCATTTGACGTATTTCATGGGAGCTGCTGCAGAGCCTCCCCTTCCCTGTATGTCTTGCAGCAGCATCTACACAGGGTAGACTATTATTTTGCAGGAGTTGTGCTAAGTCAGGGAAACCCTGGTGGTGTAGTGGTTAAGTGCTACGGCTGCTAAAGAAAGGGTCAGCAGTTCAAGTCCACCAGGTGCTCCTTGGAAACTCTATGGGGCAGTTCTACTCTGACCTATAGGGTCGCTATGAGTCGGAACCGCCTCGACGGCACCTAACAACAACAACAACAACCACAGCCATAAGCATGAGTGTTATGTGCCACCCAAGTGGAACAAATGGAAACAAAGACTTCCTTGGTCCTGCTTGGTTAAACACCCAGGAGAGCAGGGAGCATCTTGAGAGGGACAGCGGTTCTTACAACCTAAAGGGCCGAGGCAGAGTCTAGGCAGCATCACAGGTAGTAGTGGGATTAGACACTAGGTCAGAAGTGGTCAGCAGGGATGGACCCCTGGGAGCCTGCAGGTCCCACAGTCTTTTATCCCCAATAGCCGAGACCTGCTCAGCTGATACGGCTCCACACGGTTGATATTTAAAGGGTGCACATCGAGTCAAAGCAGTTGACTTCATCCTGCACACCAGTTGGAGGTCTAACTTCTAGGCAGTATAGGAAGGAGGAGAGATTAAACTGAAAGGTCTAGAATTAGGTAGGCATCAAAGGTTTGAGCCCTGAGTCACCACTCTCTCAGTGACGAATTCATTTTGGGCAAGTGAATGACTCTTGTTTTCACTTATCTGGCAAACAGCAGGAGTAAGCATAAGAGTGATAAGAACAATGACGGTCTCGCAGATCCACGGGGAGAAATAAGTAAGGTAAATCTTATAAACTGACTGGAACAGTCTCTATTACAAGGGGCAATCTTTGTCCTCTCCATCAATGTCGCTTCTTTTAGAACCACCCGATGACTGATGCCTCTCTCTCTGTCAAGCCCCGTTTTCTGCTCTCTGAAGAGAGCAGAAATATGTCCACAGGGTCCCTGGTGGTTCCTAGCACATGGGCGATAGTGAATGAAAACGTATTGTCGCATGCTTACGGGAAACCTGATTTTTCGTTTGCAATTGTACGCAGTCATTTTTTTCCTCCTCATCACTTGTGGTAGCCATGGGATTCCTGGTGGAATAAGACCCCCTAAGCTCATTCTCAAAGAGGGTGGGTTGACTTAAGGAATCCACATGTGATCACCCTAGTGAACAACGAGCAAATAAGAAAGTGACGAAAAATGTCTTTGGATCCCGTATTCAATTATGGATTGGGTATATATATGCTATACACGTAAACTTTACTATCATTACTTTGGTTTTCGAATCATAAAGTTGGCATAATTATAAAACTCATACTGATTTATATATAGTGTAATCAGACGCTGACGATCTGAAAGGGCACCTCAGCCCTCAGTGCTGCACGTGGGTATACTCAGCACTCGGTGCCAAGGCCACAGCACAAAATGGACTGAACTTATCTGAATTCTGGCCTTTGGAGGAGTGCTCTCATTTTTGTAACACCAAAATACACAGATTTTTTTTTCCGTGTTTCTTTTCCTGTTCCCTTCCACCCCCAGAAGGCTGAGGCAACAGAACTGTGAACAAACAAACCTAAGTGACCAGACCTTCTAGTTCTCCTCACAGAGAGTGTAAGAGGGTGCACAAATATTTCTGACCATTAGAGGGCACAAGGTGTAACCGATATAGGGTATGAGAGGGTGCACTAATATTTCTGACCATTAGAGGGCACAAGGGGTAACCGATATAGAGTAGTGGAGGGTGCACTAATATTTCTGATCATTAGAGGGCACAAGGTGTAACTGATTGAATCAGCAGAAGGGAAAAAAAAGAGCAAGTTTATAGAGATTTTGATATAATTGTCAGTTTTGATAGAAAATGTTTACAAATGAATTTGAAATATTGCTCCTATACTTTGATGCAGATATTACAAGTACCTTTCGCATCAACTTGGGTGCAAAGAAGAGAGTGACAAACCTAGTCCAATGACACATGAATCAATAATGAATGGATAATGGCAGAGAAGGGATCATTCTGGGAGGTAAGGTAATAATATTTTAAAGTCCATTTCCGTAAATTGTGATATTGATTTAAATGAGAAAAATAAAATAAGCTCTTTCCAAATCCAGGCATTTTCTCTTAATATGTATTGACGATCTAACTCTTAGCACAATAGGAATAGAAAAGAATTTCCCTGATCTGATAAACAGAATGTTTAAAACCATTTAGGTTCATACCATACTTCATGTTGAAATCTTCAGAACTTTTCCCTTGAGATCCAGAATGAGGTTAGGATGCCCTCAGTGAAACTTTATGTGTAAAAACAATTGTGAAAGTCTTAACCAGTGTAACAAGGCAAGGAAAGAGGAAAACTATTATAATTGGAAAATGTTTATTAACAGAGGTGGGTAGAAACACCACAAGACGCTGCCGTTAAACTGTTAATATGTAAAATATTGAGAATTAAAACTAGCAATCTCACAGCAAGAAAGCCAGTATAGGAAAATCAATTACATGTCTGTATTTCCACATTTTTTTTTATTTCCACAGTATCCAAATACAGTGAAGGTTAAATTGTAAAATCGTGTAAAATTAATACAGCATGGAAATACTTAATTGCTCTCAGAACCAACCGGTGATGTGTACATAGAAACACATGAACTATTATTAAGAAATTTAGGAAATCCGAAATGAATTGAGATATGTTCTGTGATAAAAGAGTCAAAGAGTGTTTTAAAAAGGTCAGTTTTCTCATGTTTGATCTATAGATTTCATTAAAATCTCCATCAAAATGAGTATGTGTGAGCAAATGGAAAAGGTCATTCTCAAATTCATACAAAAGTGCCAATAACCAAACATAGTCAAGGTGACCTTGAAGCAGAAAAGCAAAGTTAGAGGAATTGCTTTTACCAGGCAGCAAAACGTACTTCAAAGCTGTGCTGATTAAGACAGTGGATATTGGTGCAGTGATAAAGAGCAAACTGAACCAAGAGGAGAGCTCAGAAATAACACTGCCACGCACACACACGAGGATCTTTGCTTTGTAAGAACTGTGGCACCTCAGAGCAATGAAGGAAAATAATTTCCCAGTAAATGATGTTGAGTCAAATCGATAATTAGCTACAATAAAATAAGGAAAGGAAACTTGCACTCGACTTCACATCATACCTGAAATGGTATCTCAAGAGAAAGTTAGCTTTGAGACACTGACGGGAATAATGATAAAGCTTCTAGAAGATAACCAGCATTTGCCCAAGATTTGACGAGTTCCTAACTCCCGGTTTGAAGCACGAAACCTGTGCTGAGATTCCTGTATTCAGGGATTGCGTTAGTGTAGCAGTGCTGCTGAATCCTCACGTACAAGGTGGAGATGGGCTGTGATTTCTCTCCCCATTTGACGTATTTCATGGGAGCTGCTGCAGAGCCTCCCCTTCCCTGTATGTCTTGCAGCAGCATCTACACAGGGTAGACTATTATTTTGCAGGAGTTGTGCTAAGTCAGGGAAACCCTGGTGGTGTAGTGGTTAAGTGCTACGGCTGCTAAAGAAAGGGTCAGCAGTTCAAGTCCACCAGGTGCTCCTTGGAAACTCTATGGGGCAGTTCTACTCTGACCTATAGGGTCGCTATGAGTCGGAACCGCCTCGACGGCACCTAACAACAACAACAACAACCACAGCCATAAGCATGAGTGTTATGTGCCACCCAAGTGGAACAAATGGAAACAAAGACTTCCTTGGTCCTGCTTGGTTAAACACCCAGGAGAGCAGGGAGCATCTTGAGAGGGACAGCGGTTCTTACAACCTAAAGGGCCGAGGCAGAGTCTAGGCAGCATCACAGGTAGTAGTGGGATTAGACACTAGGTCAGAAGTGGTCAGCAGGGATGGACCCCTGGGAGCCTGCAGGTCCCACAGTCTTTTATCCCCAATAGCCGAGACCTGCTCAGCTGATACGGCTCCACACGGTTGATATTTAAAGGGTGCACATCGAGTCAAAGCAGTTGACTTCATCCTGCACACCAGTTGGAGGTCTAACTTCTAGGCAGTATAGGAAGGAGGAGAGATTAAACTGAAAGGTCTAGAATTAGGTAGGCATCAAAGGTTTGAGCCCTGAGTCACCACTCTCTCAGTGACGAATTCATTTTGGGCAAGTGAATGACTCTTGTTTTCACTTATCTGGCAAACAGCAGGAGTAAGCATAAGAGTGATAAGAACAATGACGGTCTCGCAGATCCACGGGGAGAAATAAGTAAGGTAAATCTTATAAACTGACTGGAACAGTCTCTATTACAAGGGGCAATCTTTGTCCTCTCCATCAATGTCGCTTCTTTTAGAACCACCCGATGACTGATGCCTCTCTCTCTGTCAAGCCCCGTTTTCTGCTCTCTGAAGAGAGCAGAAATATGTCCACAGGGTCCCTGGTGGTTCCTAGCACATGGGCGATAGTGAATGAAAACGTATTGTCGCATGCTTACGGGAAACCTGATTTTTCGTTTGCAATTGTACGCAGTCATTTTTTTCCTCCTCATCACTTGTGGTAGCCATGGGATTCCTGGTGGAATAAGACCCCCTAAGCTCATTCTAAAAGAGGGTGGGTTGACTTAAGGAATCCACATGTGATCACCCTAGTGAACAACGAGCAAATAAGAAAGTGACGAAAAATGTCTTTGGATCCCGTATTCAATTATGGATTGGGTATATATATGCTATACACGTAAACTTTACTATCATTACTTTGGTTTTCGAATCATAAAGTTGGCATAATTATAAAACTCATACTGATTTATATATAGTGTAATCAGACGCTGACGATCTGAAAGGGCACCTCAGCCCTCAGTGCTGCACGTGGGTATACTCAGCACTCGGTGCCAAGGCCACAGCACAAAATGGACTGAACTTATCTGAATTCTGGCCTTTGGAGGAGTGCTCTCATTTTTGTAACACCAAAATACACAGATTTTTTTTTCCGTGTTTCTTTTCCTGTTCCCTTCCACCCCCAGAAGGCTGAGGCAACAGAACTGTGAACAAACAAACCTAAGTGACCAGACCTTCTAGTTCTCCTCACAGAGAGTGTAAGAGGGTGCACAAATATTTCTGACCATTAGAGGGCACAAGGTGTAACCGATATAGGGTATGAGAGGGTGCACTAATATTTCTGACCATTAGAGGGCACAAGGGGTAACCGATATAGAGCAGTGGAGGGTGCACTAATATTTCTGATCATTAGAGGGCACAAGGTGTAACTGATTGAATCAGCAGAAGGGAAAAAAAAAGAGCAAGTTTATAGAGATTTTGATATAATTGTCAGTTTTGATAGAAAATGTTTACAAATGAATTTGAAATATTGTTCCTATACTTTGATGCAGATATTACAAGTATCTTTCGCATCAACTTGGGTGCAAAGAAGAGAGTGACAAACCAAGTCCAATGACACATGAATGAATAATGAATGGATAATGCCAGAGAAGGGATCATTCTGGGAGGTAAGGTAATAATATTTTAAAGTCCATTTCCGTAAATTGTGATATTGATTTAAATGAGAAAAATAAAATAAGCTCTTTCCAAATCCAGGCATTTTCTCTTAATATGTATTGACGATCTAACTCTTAGCACAATAGCAATAGAAAAGAATTTCCCTGATCTGATAAACAGAATGTTTAAAATCATTTAGGTTCATACCATACTTCATGTTGAAATCTTCAGAACTTTTCCCTTGAGATCCAGAATGAGGTTAGGATGCCCTCAGTGAAACTTTATGTGTAAAAACAATTGTGAAAGTCTTAACCAGTGTAACAAGGCAAGGAAAGAGGAAAACTATTATAATTGGAAAATGTTTATTAACAGAGGTGGGTAGAAACACCACAAGACGCTGCCATTAAACTGTTAATATGTAAAATATTGAGAATTAAAACTAGCAATCTCACAGCAAGAAAGCCAGTATAGGAAAATCAATTACATGTCTGTATTTCCACATTTTTTTTTATTTCCACAGTATCCAAATACGGTGAAGGTTAAATTGTAAAATCGTGTAAAATTAATACAGCATGGAAATACTTAATTGCTCTCAGAACCAACCCGTGATGTGTACATAGAAACACATGAACTATTATTAAGAAATTTAGGAAATCCGAAATGAATTGAGATATGTTCTGTGATAGAAGAGTCAAAGAGTGTTTTAAAAAGGTCAGTTTTCTCATGTTTGATCTATAGATTTCATTAAAATCTCCATCAAAATGAGTATGTGTGAGCAAATGGAAAAGGTCATTCTCAAATTCATACAAAAGTGCCAATAACCAAACATAGTCAAGGTGACCTTGAAGCAGAAAAGCAAAGTTAGAGGAATTGCTTTTACCAGGCAGCAAAACGTACTTCAAAGCTGTGCTGATTAAGACAGTGGATATTGGTGCAGTGATAAAGAGCAAACTGAACCAAGAGGAGAGCTCAGAAATAACACTGCCACGCACACACACGAGGATCTTTGCTTTGTAAGAACTGTGGCACCTCAGAGCAATGAAGGAAAATAATTTCCCAGTAAATGATGTTGAGTCAAATCGATAATTAGCTACAATAAAATAAGGAAAGGAAACTTGCACTCGACTTCACATCATACCTGAAATGGTATCTCAAGAGAAAGTTAGCTTTGAGACACTGACGGGAATAATGATAAAGCTTCTAGAAGATAACCAGCATTTGCCCAAGATTTGACGAGTTCCTAACTCCCGGTTTGAAGCACGAAACCTGTGCTGAGATTCCTGTATTCAGGGATTGCGTTAGTGTAGCAGTGCTGCTGAATCCTCACGTACAAGGTGGAGATGGGCTGTGATTTCTCTCCCCATTTGACGTATTTCATGGGAGCTGCTGCAGAGCCTCCCCTTCCCTGTATGTCTTGCAGCAGCATCTACACAGGGTAGACTATTATTTTGCAGGAGTTGTGCTAAGTCAGGGAAACCCTGGTGGTGTAGTGGTTAAGTGCTACGGCTGCTAAAGAAAGGGTCAGCAGTTCAAGTCCACCAGGTGCTCCTTGGAAACTCTATGGGGCAGTTCTACTCTGACCTATAGGGTCGCTATGAGTCGGAACCGCCTCGACGGCACCTAACAACAACAACAACAACCACAGCCATAAGCATGAGTGTTATGTGCCACCCAAGTGGAACAAATGGAAACAAAGACTTCCTTGGTCCTGCTTGGTTAAACACCCAGGAGAGCAGGGAGCATCTTGAGAGGGACAGCGGTTCTTACAACCTAAAGGGCCGAGGCAGAGTCTAGGCAGCATCACAGGTAGTAGTGGGATTAGACACTAGGTCAGAAGTGGTCAGCAGGGATGGACCCCTGGGAGCCTGCAGGTCCCACAGTCTTTTATCCCCAATAGCCGAGACCTGCTCAGCTGATACGGCTCCACACGGTTGATATTTAAAGGGTGCACATCGAGTCAAAGCAGTTGACTTCATCCTGCACACCAGTTGGAGGTCTAACTTCTAGGCAGTATAGGAAGGAGGAGAGATTAAACTGAAAGGTCTAGAATTAGGTAGGCATCAAAGGTTTGAGCCCTGAGTCACCACTCTCTCAGTGACGAATTCATTTTGGGCAAGTGAATGACTCTTGTTTTCACTTATCTGGCAAACAGCAGGAGTAAGCATAAGAGTGATAAGAACAATGACGGTCTCGCAGATCCACGGGGAGAAATAAGTAAGGTAAATCTTATAAACTGACTGGAACAGTCTCTATTACAAGGGGCAATCTTTGTCCTCTCCATCAATGTCGCTTCTTTTAGAACCACCCGATGACTGATGCCTCTCTCTCTGTCAAGCCCCGTTTTCTGCTATCTGAAGAGAGCAGAAATATGTCCACAGGGTCCCTGGTGGTTCCTAGCACATGGGCGATAGTGAATGAAAACGTATTGTCGCATGCTTACGGGAAACCTGATTTTTCGTTTGCAATTGTACGCAGTCATTTTTTTCCTCCTCATCACTTGTGGTAGCCATGGGATTCCTGGTGGAATAAGACCCCCTAAGCTCATTCTAAAAGAGGGTGGGTTGACTTAAGGAATCCACATGTGATCACCCTAGTGAACAACGAGCAAATAAGAAAGTGACGAAAAATGTCTTTGGATCCCGTATTCAATTATGGATTGGGTATATATATGCTATACACGTAAACTTTACTATCATTACTTTGGTTTTCGAATCATAAAGTTGGCATAATTATAAAACTCATACTGATTTATATATAGTGTAATCAGACGCTGACGATCTGAAAGGGCACCTCAGCCCTCAGTGCTGCACGTGGGTATACTCAGCACTCGGTGCCAAGGCCACAGCACAAAATGGACTGAACTTATCTGAATTCTGGCCTTTGGAGGAGTGCTCTCATTTTTGTAACACCAAAACACACAGATTTTTTTTTCCGTGTTTCTTTTCCTGTTCCCTTCCACCCCCAGAAGGCTGAGGCAACAGAACTGTGAACAAACAAACCTAAGTGACCAGACCTTCTAGTTCTCCTCACAGAGAGTGTAAGAGGGTGCACAAATATTTCTGACCATTAGAGGGCACAAGGTGTAACCGATATAGGGTATGAGAGGGTGCACTAATATTTCTGACCATTAGAGGGCACAAGGGGTAACCGATATAGAGTAGTGGAGGGTGCACTAATATTTCTGATCATTAGAGGGCACAAGGTGTAACTGATTGAATCAGCAGAAGGGAAAAAAAAAGAGCAAGTTTATAGAGATTTTGATATAATTGTCAGTTTTGATAGAAAATGTTTACAAATGAATTTGAAATATTGCTCCTATACTTTGATGCAGATATTACAAGTATCTTTCGCATCAACTTGGGTGCAAAGAAGAGAGTGACAAACCAAGTCCAATGACACATGAATCAATAATGAATGGATAATGGCAGAGAAGGGATCATTCTGGGAGGTAAGGTAATAATATTTTAAAGTCCATTTCCGTAAATTGTGATATTGATTTAAATGAGAAAAATAAAATAAGCTCTTTCCAAATCCAGGCATTTTCTCTTAATATGTATTGACGATCTAACTCTTAGCACAATAGGAATAGAAAAGAATTTCCCTGATCTGATAAACAGAATGTTTAAAATCATTTAGGTTCATACCATACTTCATGTTGAAATCTTCAGAACTTTTCCCTTGAGATCCAGAATGAGGTTAGGATGCCCTCAGTGAAACTTTATGTGTAAAAACAATTGTGAAAGTCTTAACCAGTGTAACAAGGCAAGGAAAGAGGAAAACTATTACAATTGGAAAATGTTTATTAACAGAGGTGGGTAGAAACACCACAAGACGCTGCCGTTAAACTGTTAATATGTAAAATATTGAGAATTAAAACTAGCAATCTCACAGCAAGAAAGCCAGTATAGGAAAATCAATTACATGTCTGTATTTCCACATTTTTTTTTTATTTCCACAGTATCCAAATACAGTGAAGGTTAAATTGTAAAATCGTGTAAAATTAATACAGCATGGAAATACTTAATTGCTCTCAGAACCAACCGGTGATGTGTACATAGAAACACATAAACTATTATTAAGAAATTTAGGAAATCCGAAATGAATTGAGATATGTTCTGTGATAGAAGAGTCAAAGAGTGTTTTAAAAAGGTCAGTTTTCTCATGTTTGATCTATAGATTTCATTAAAATCTCCATCAAAATGAGTATGTGTGAGCAAATGGAAAAGGTCATTCTCAAATTCATACAAAAGTGCCAATAACCAAACATAGTCAAGGTGACCTTGAAGCAGAAAAGCAAAGTTAGAGGAATTGCTTTTACCAGGCAGCAAAACGTACTTCAAAGCTGTGCTGATTAAGACAGTGGATATTGGTGCAGTGATAAAGAGCAAACTGAACCAAGAGGAGAGCTCAGAAATAACACTGCCACGCACACACACGAGGATCTTTGCTTTGTAAGAACTGTGGCACCTCAGAGCAATGAAGGAAAATAATTTCCCAGTAAATGATGTTGAGTCAAATCGATAATTAGCTACAATAAAATAAGGAAAGGAAACTTGCACTCGACTTCACATCATACCTGAAATGGTATCTCAAGAGAAAGTTAGCTTTGAGACACTGACGGGAATAATGATAAAGCTTCTAGAAGATAACCAGCATTTGCCCAAGATTTGACGAGTTCCTAACTCCCGGTTTGAAGCACGAAACCTGTGCTGAGATTCCTGTATTCAGGGATTGCGTTAGTGTAGCAGTGCTGCTGAATCCTCACGTACAAGGTGGAGATGGGCTGTGATTTCTCTCCCCATTTGACGTATTTCATGGGAGCTGCTGCAGAGCCTCCCCTTCCCTGTATGTCTTGCAGCAGCATCTACACAGGGTAGACTATTATTTTGCAGGAGTTGTGCTAAGTCAGGGAAACCCTGGTGGTGTAGTGGTTAAGTGCTACGGCTGCTAAAGAAAGGGTCAGCAGTTCAAGTCCACCAGGTGCTCCTTGGAAACTCTATGGGGCAGTTCTACTCTGACCTATAGGGTCGCTATGAGTCGGAACCGCCTCGACGGCACCTAACAACAACAACAACAACCACAGCCATAAGCATGAGTGTTATGTGCCACCCAAGTGGAACAAATGGAAACAAAGACTTCCTTGGTCCTGCTTGGTTAAACACCCAGGAGAGCAGGGAGCATCTTGAGAGGGACAGCGGTTCTTACAACCTAAAGGGCCGAGGCAGAGTCTAGGCAGCATCACAGGTAGTAGTGGGATTAGACACTAGGTCAGAAGTGGTCAGCAGGGATGGACCCCTGGGAGCCTGCAGGTCCCACAGTCTTTTATCCCCAATAGCCGAGACCTGCTCAGCTGATACGGCTCCACACGGTTGATATTTAAAGGGTGCACATCGAGTCAAAGCAGTTGACTTCATCCTGCACACCAGTTGGAGGTCTAACTTCTAGGCAGTATAGGAAGGAGGAGAGATTAAACTGAAAGGTCTAGAATTAGGTAGGCATCAAAGGTTTGAGCCCTGAGTCACCACTCTCTCAGTGACGAATTCATTTTGGGCAAGTGAATGACTCTTGTTTTCACTTATCTGGCAAACAGCAGGAGTAAGCATAAGAGTGATAAGAACAATGACGGTCTCGCAGATCCACGGGGAGAAATAAGTAAGGTAAATCTTATAAACTGACTGGAACAGTCTCTATTACAAGGGGCAATCTTTGTCCTCTCCATCAATGTCGCTTCTTTTAGAACCACCCGATGACTGATGCCTCTCTCTCTGTCAAGCCCCGTTTTCTGCTATCTGAAGAGAGCAGAAATATGTCCACAGGGTCCCTGGTGGTTCCTAGCACATGGGCGATAGTGAATGAAAACGTATTGTCGCATGCTTACGGGAAACCTGATTTTTCGTTTGCAATTGTACGCAGTCATTTTTTTCCTCCTCATCACTTGTGGTAGCCATGGGATTCCTGGTGGAATAAGACCCCCTAAGCTCATTCTAAAAGAGGGTGGGTTGACTTAAGGAATCCACATGTGATCACCCTAGTGAACAACGAGCAAATAAGAAAGTGACGAAAAATGTCTTTGGATCCCGTATTCAATTATGGATTGGGTATATATATGCTATACACGTAAACTTTACTATCATTACTTTGGTTTTCGAATCATAAAGTTGGCATAATTATAAAACTCATACTGATTTATATATAGTGTAATCAGACGCTGACGATCTGAAAGGGCACCTCAGCCCTCAGTGCTGCACGTGGGTATACTCAGCACTCGGTGCCAAGGCCACAGCACAAAATGGACTGAACTTATCTGAATTCTGGCCTTTGGAGGAGTGCTCTCATTTTTGTAACACCAAAACACACAGATTTTTTTTTCCGTGTTTCTTTTCCTGTTCCCTTCCACCCCCAGAAGGCTGAGGCAACAGAACTGTGAACAAACAAACCTAAGTGACCAGACCTTCTAGTTCTCCTCACAGAGAGTGTAAGAGGGTGCACAAATATTTCTGACCATTAGAGGGCACAAGGTGTAACCGATATAGGGTATGAGAGGGTGCACTAATATTTCTGACCATTAGAGGGCACAAGGGGTAACCGATATAGAGTAGTGGAGGGTGCACTAATATTTCTGATCATTAGAGGGCACAAGGTGTAACTGATTGAATCAGCAGAAGGGAAAAAAAAAGAGCAAGTTTATAGAGATTTTGATATAATTGTCAGTTTTGATAGAAAATGTTTACAAATGAATTTGAAATATTGCTCCTATACTTTGATGCAGATATTACAAGTATCTTTCGCATCAACTTGGGTGCAAAGAAGAGAGTGACAAACCAAGTCCAATGACACATGAATCAATAATGAATGGATAATGGCAGAGAAGGGATCATTCTGGGAGGTAAGGTAATAATATTTTAAAGTCCATTTCCGTAAATTGTGATATTGATTTAAATGAGAAAAATAAAATAAGCTCTTTCCAAATCCAGGCATTTTCTCTTAATATGTATTGACGATCTAACTCTTAGCACAATAGGAATAGAAAAGAATTTCCCTGATCTGATAAACAGAATGTTTAAAATCATTTAGGTTCATACCATACTTCATGTTGAAATCTTCAGAACTTTTCCCTTGAGATCCAGAATGAGGTTAGGATGCCCTCAGTGAAACTTTATGTGTAAAAACAATTGTGAAAGTCTTAACCAGTGTAACAAGGCAAGGAAAGAGGAAAACTATTACAATTGGAAAATGTTTATTAACAGAGGTGGGTAGAAACACCACAAGACGCTGCCGTTAAACTGTTAATATGTAAAATATTGAGAATTAAAACTAGCAATCTCACAGCAAGAAAGCCAGTATAGGAAAATCAATTACATGTCTGTATTTCCACATTTTTTTTTTATTTCCACAGTATCCAAATACAGTGAAGGTTAAATTGTAAAATCGTGTAAAATTAATACAGCATGGAAATACTTAATTGCTCTCAGAACCAACCGGTGATGTGTACATAGAAACACATAAACTATTATTAAGAAATTTAGGAAATCCGAAATGAATTGAGATATGTTCTGTGATAGAAGAGTCAAAGAGTGTTTTAAAAAGGTCAGTTTTCTCATGTTTGATCTATAGATTTCATTAAAATCTCCATCAAAATGAGTATGTGTGAGCAAATGGAAAAGGTCATTCTCAAATTCATACAAAAGTGCCAATAACCAAACATAGTCAAGGTGACCTTGAAGCAGAAAAGCAAAGTTAGAGGAATTGCTTTTACCAGGCAGCAAAACGTACTTCAAAGCTGTGCTGATTAAGACAGTGGATATTGGTGCAGTGATAAAGAGCAAACTGAACCAAGAGGAGAGCTCAGAAATAACACTGCCACGCACACACACGAGGATCTTTGCTTTGTAAGAACTGTGGCACCTCAGAGCAATGAAGGAAAATAATTTCCCAGTAAATGATGTTGAGTCAAATCGATAATTAGCTACAATAAAATAAGGAAAGGAAACTTGCACTCGACTTCACATCATACCTGAAATGGTATCTCAAGAGAAAGTTAGCTTTGAGACACTGACGGGAATAATGATAAAGCTTCTAGAAGATAACCAGCATTTGCCCAAGATTTGACGAGTTCCTAACTCCCGGTTTGAAGCACGAAACCTGTGCTGAGATTCCTGTATTCAGGGATTGCGTTAGTGTAGCAGTGCTGCTGAATCCTCACGTACAAGGTGGAGATGGGCTGTGATTTCTCTCCCCATTTGACGTATTTCATGGGAGCTGCTGCAGAGCCTCCCCTTCCCTGTATGTCTTGCAGCAGCATCTACACAGGGTAGACTATTATTTTGCAGGAGTTGTGCTAAGTCAGGGAAACCCTGGTGGTGTAGTGGTTAAGTGCTACGGCTGCTAAAGAAAGGGTCAGCAGTTCAAGTCCACCAGGTGCTCCTTGGAAACTCTATGGGGCAGTTCTACTCTGACCTATAGGGTCGCTATGAGTCGGAACCGCCTCGACGGCACCTAACAACAACAACAACAACCACAGCCATAAGCATGAGTGTTATGTGCCACCCAAGTGGAACAAATGGAAACAAAGACTTCCTTGGTCCTGCTTGGTTAAACACCCAGGAGAGCAGGGAGCATCTTGAGAGGGACAGCGGTTCTTACAACCTAAAGGGCCGAGGCAGAGTCTAGGCAGCATCACAGGTAGTAGTGGGATTAGACACTAGGTCAGAAGTGGTCAGCAGGGATGGACCCCTGGGAGCCTGCAGGTCCCACAGTCTTTTATCCCCAATAGCCGAGACCTGCTCAGCTGATACGGCTCCACACGGTTGATATTTAAAGGGTGCACATCGAGTCAAAGCAGTTGACTTCATCCTGCACACCAGTTGGAGGTCTAACTTCTAGGCAGTATAGGAAGGAGGAGAGATTAAACTGAAAGGTCTAGAATTAGGTAGGCATCAAAGGTTTGAGCCCTGAGTCACCACTCTCTCAGTGACGAATTCATTTTGGGCAAGTGAATGACTCTTGTTTTCACTTATCTGGCAAACAGCAGGAGTAAGCATAAGAGTGATAAGAACAATGACGGTCTCGCAGATCCACGGGGAGAAATAAGTAAGGTAAATCTTATAAACTGACTGGAACAGTCTCTATTACAAGGGGCAATCTTTGTCCTCTCCATCAATGTCGCTTCTTTTAGAACCACCCGATGACTGATGCCTCTCTCTCTGTCAAGCCCCGTTTTCTGCTATCTGAAGAGAGCAGAAATATGTCCACAGGGTCCCTGGTGGTTCCTAGCACATGGGCGATAGTGAATGAAAACGTATTGTCGCATGCTTACGGGAAACCTGATTTTTCGTTTGCAATTGTACGCAGTCATTTTTTTCCTCCTCATCACTTGTGGTAGCCATGGGATTCCTGGTGGAATAAGACCCCCTAAGCTCATTCTAAAAGAGGGTGGGTTGACTTAAGGAATCCACATGTGATCACCCTAGTGAACAACGAGCAAATAAGAAAGTGACGAAAAATGTCTTTGGATCCCGTATTCAATTATGGATTGGGTATATATATGCTATACACGTAAACTTTACTATCATTACTTTGGTTTTCGAATCATAAAGTTGGCATAATTATAAAACTCATACTGATTTATATATAGTGTAATCAGACGCTGACGATCTGAAAGGGCACCTCAGCCCTCAGTGCTGCACGTGGGTATACTCAGCACTCGGTGCCAAGGCCACAGCACAAAATGGACTGAACTTATCTGAATTCTGGCCTTTGGAGGAGTGCTCTCATTTTTGTAACACCAAAACACACAGATTTTTTTTTCCGTGTTTCTTTTCCTGTTCCCTTCCACCCCCAGAAGGCTGAGGCAACAGAACTGTGAACAAACAAACCTAAGTGACCAGACCGTCTAGTTCTCCTCACAGAGAGTGTAAGAGGGTGCACAAATATTTCTGACCATTAGAGGGCACAAGGTGTAACCGATATAGGGTATGAGAGGGTGCACTAATATTTCTGACCATTAGAGGGCACAAGGGGTAACCGATATAGAGTAGTGGAGGGTGCACTAATATTTCTGATCATTAGAGGGCACAAGGTGTAACTGATTGAATCAGCAGAAGGGAAAAAAAAAGAGCAAGTTTATAGAGATTTTGATATAATTGTCAGTTTTGATAGAAAATGTTTACAAATGAATTTGAAATATTGCTCCTATACTTTGATGCAGATATTACAAGTATCTTTCGCATCAACTTGGGTGCAAAGAAGAGAGTGACAAACCAAGTCCAATGACACATGAATCAATAATGAATGGATAATGGCAGAGAAGGGATCATTCTGGGAGGTAAGGTAATAATATTTTAAAGTCCATTTCCGTAAATTGTGATATTGATTTAAATGAGAAAAATAAAATAAGCTCTTTCCAAATCCAGGCATTTTCTCTTAATATGTATTGACGATCTAACTCTTAGCACAATAGGAATAGAAAAGAATTTCCCTGATCTGATAAACAGAATGTTTAAAATCATTTAGGTTCATACCATACTTCATGTTGAAATCTTCAGAACTTTTCCCTTGAGATCCAGAATGAGGTTAGGATGCCCTCAGTGAAACTTTATGTGTAAAAACAATTGTGAAAGTCTTAACCAGTGTAACAAGGCAAGGAAAGAGGAAAACTATTATAATTGGAAAATGTTTATTAACAGAGGTGGGTAGAAACACCACAAGACGCTGCCGTTAAACTGTTAATATGTAAAATATTGAGAATTAAAACTAGCAATCTCACAGCAAGAAAGCCAGTATAGGAAAATCAATTACATGTCTGTATTTCCACATTTTTTTTTTATTTCCACAGTATCCAAATACAGTGAAGGTTAAATTGTAAAATCGTGTAAAATTAATACAGCATGGAAATACTTAATTGCTCTCAGAACCAACCGGTGATGTGTACATAGAAACACATGAACTATTATTAAGAAATTTAGGAAATCCGAAATGAATTGAGATATGTTCTGTGATAGAAGAGTCAAAGAGTGTTTTAAAAAGGTCAGTTTTCTCATGTTTGATCTATAGATTTCATTAAAATCTCCATCAAAATGAGTATGTGTGAGCAAATGGAAAAGGTCATTCTCAAATTCATACAAAAGTGCCAATAACCAAACATAGTCAAGGTGACCTTGAAGCAGAAAAGCAAAGTTAGAGGAATTGCTTTTACCAGGCAGCAAAACGTACTTCAAAGCTGTGCTGATTAAGACAGTGGATATTGGTGCAGTGATAAAGAGCAAACTGAACCAAGAGGAGAGCTCAGAAATAACACTGCCACGCACACACACGAGGATCTTTGCTTTGTAAGAACTGTGGCACCTCAGAGCAATGAAGGAAAATAATTTCCCAGTAAATGATGTTGAGTCAAATCGATAATTAGCTACAATAAAATAAGGAAAGGAAACTTGCACTCGACTTCACATCATACCTGAAATGGTATCTCAAGAGAAAGTTAGCTTTGAGACACTGACGGGAATAATGATAAAGCTTCTAGAAGATAACCAGCATTTGCCCAAGATTTGACGAGTTCCTAACTCCCGGTTTGAAGCACGAAACCTGTGCTGAGATTCCTGTATTCAGGGATTGCGTTAGTGTAGCAGTGCTGCTGAATCCTCACGTACAAGGTGGAGATGGGCTGTGATTTCTCTCCCCATTTGACGTATTTCATGGGAGCTGCTGCAGAGCCTCCCCTTCCCTGTATGTCTTGCAGCAGCATCTACACAGGGTAGACTATTATTTTGCAGGAGTTGTGCTAAGTCAGGGAAACCCTGGTGGTGTAGTGGTTAAGTGCTACGGCTGCTAAAGAAAGGGTCAGCAGTTCAAGTCCACCAGGTGCTCCTTGGAAACTCTATGGGGCAGTTCTACTCTGACCTATAGGGTCGCTATGAGTCGGAACCGCCTCGACGGCACCTAACAACAACAACAACAACCACAGCCATAAGCATGAGTGTTATGTGCCACCCAAGTGGAACAAATGGAAACAAAGACTTCCTTGGTCCTGCTTGGTTAAACACCCAGGAGAGCAGGGAGCATCTTGAGAGGGACAGCGGTTCTTACAACCTAAAGGGCCGAGGCAGAGTCTAGGCAGCATCACAGGTAGTAGTGGGATTAGACACTAGGTCAGAAGTGGTCAGCAGGGATGGACCCCTGGGAGCCTGCAGGTCCCACAGTCTTTTATCCCCAATAGCCGAGACCTGCTCAGCTGATACGGCTCCACACGGTTGATATTTAAAGGGTGCACATCGAGTCAAAGCAGTTGACTTCATCCTGCACACCAGTTGGAGGTCTAACTTCTAGGCAGTATAGGAAGGAGGAGAGATTAAACTGAAAGGTCTAGAATTAGGTAGGCATCAAAGGTTTGAGCCCTGAGTCACCACTCTCTCAGTGACGAATTCATTTTGGGCAAGTGAATGACTCTTGTTTTCACTTATCTGGCAAACAGCAGGAGTAAGCATAAGAGTGATAAGAACAATGACGGTCTCGCAGATCCACGGGGAGAAATAAGTAAGGTAAATCTTATAAACTGACTGGAACAGTCTCTATTACAAGGGGCAATCTTTGTCCTCTCCATCAATGTCGCTTCTTTTAGAACCACCCGATGACTGATGCCTCTCTCTCTGTCAAGCCCCGTTTTCTGCTCTCTGAAGAGAGCAGAAATATGTCCACAGGGTCCCTGGTGGTTCCTAGCACATGGGCGATAGTGAATGAAAACGTATTGTCGCATGCTTACGGGAAACCTGATTTTTCGTTTGCAATTGTACGCAGTCATTTTTTTCCTCCTCATCACTTGTGGTAGCCATGGGATTCCTGGTGGAATAAGACCCCCTAAGCTCATTCTAAAAGAGGGTGGGTTGACTTAAGGAATCCACATGTGATCACCCTAGTGAACAACGAGCAAATAAGAAAGTGACGAAAAATGTCTTTGGATCCCGTATTCAATTATGGATTGGGTATATATATGCTATACACGTAAACTTTACTATCATTACTTTGGTTTTCGAATCATAAAGTTGGCATAATTATAAAACTCATACTGATTTATATATAGTGTAATCAGACGCTGACGATCTGAAAGGGCACCTCAGCCCTCAGTGCTGCACGTGGGTATACTCAGCACTCGGTGCCAAGGCCACAGCACAAAATGGACTGAACTTATCTGAATTCTGGCCTTTGGAGGAGTGCTCTCATTTTTGTAACACCAAAATACACAGATTTTTTTTTCCGTGTTTCTTTTCCTGTTCCCTTCCACCCCCAGAAGGCTGAGGCAACAGAACTGTGAACAAACAAACCTAAGTGACCAGACCGTCTAGTTCTCCTCACAGAGAGTGTAAGAGGGTGCACAAATATTTCTGACCATTAGAGGGCACAAGGTGTAACCGATATAGGGTATGAGAGGGTGCACTAATATTTCTGACCATTAGAGGGCACAAGGGGTAACCGATATAGAGTAGTGGAGGGTGCACTAATATTTCTGATCATTAGAGGGCACAAGGTGTAACTGATTGAATCAGCAGAAGGGAAAAAAAAAGAGCAAGTTTATAGAGATTTTGATATAATTGTCAGTTTTGATAGAAAATGTTTACAAATGAATTTGAAATATTGCTCCTATACTTTGATGCAGATATTACAAGTATCTTTCGCATCAACTTGGGTGCAAAGAAGAGAGTGACAAACCAAGTCCAATGACACATGAATCAATAATGAATGGATAATGGCAGAGAAGGGATCATTCTGGGAGGTAAGGTAATAATATTTTAAAGTCCATTTCCGTAAATTGTGATATTGATTTAAATGAGAAAAATAAAATAAGCTCTTTCCAAATCCAGGCATTTTCTCTTAATATGTATTGACGATCTAACTCTTAGCACAATAGGAATAGAAAAGAATTTCCCTGATCTGATAAACAGAATGTTTAAAATCATTTAGGTTCATACCATACTTCATGTTGAAATCTTCAGAACTTTTCCCTTGAGATCCAGAATGAGGTTAGGATGCCCTCAGTGAAACTTTATGTGTAAAAACAATTGTGAAAGTCTTAACCAGTGTAACAAGGCAAGGAAAGAGGAAAACTATTATAATTGGAAAATGTTTATTAACAGAGGTGGGTAGAAACACCACAAGACGCTGCCGTTAAACTGTTAATATGTAAAATATTGAGAATTAAAACTAGCAATCTCACAGCAAGAAAGCCAGTATAGGAAAATCAATTACATGTCTGTATTTCCACATTTTTTTTTTATTTCCACAGTATCCAAATACAGTGAAGGTTAAATTGTAAAATCGTGTAAAATTAATACAGCATGGAAATACTTAATTGCTCTCAGAACCAACCGGTGATGTGTACATAGAAACACATGAACTATTATTAAGAAATTTAGGAAATCCGAAATGAATTGAGATATGTTCTGTGATAGAAGAGTCAAAGAGTGTTTTAAAAAGGTCAGTTTTCTCATGTTTGATCTATAGATTTCATTAAAATCTCCATCAAAATGAGTATGTGTGAGCAAATGGAAAAGGTCATTCTCAAATTCATACAAAAGTGCCAATAACCAAACATAGTCAAGGTGACCTTGAAGCAGAAAAGCAAAGTTAGAGGAATTGCTTTTACCAGGCAGCAAAACGTACTTCAAAGCTGTGCTGATTAAGACAGTGGATATTGGTGCAGTGATAAAGAGCAAACTGAACCAAGAGGAGAGCTCAGAAATAACACTGCCACGCACACACACGAGGATCTTTGCTTTGTAAGAACTGTGGCACCTCAGAGCAATGAAGGAAAATAATTTCCCAGTAAATGATGTTGAGTCAAATCGATAATTAGCTACAATAAAATAAGGAAAGGAAACTTGCACTCGACTTCACATCATACCTGAAATGGTATCTCAAGAGAAAGTTAGCTTTGAGACACTGACGGGAATAATGATAAAGCTTCTAGAAGATAACCAGCATTTGCCCAAGATTTGACGAGTTCCTAACTCCCGGTTTGAAGCACGAAACCTGTGCTGAGATTCCTGTATTCAGGGATTGCGTTAGTGTAGCAGTGCTGCTGAATCCTCACGTACAAGGTGGAGATGGGCTGTGATTTCTCTCCCCATTTGACGTATTTCATGGGAGCTGCTGCAGAGCCTCCCCTTCCCTGTATGTCTTGCAGCAGCATCTACACAGGGTAGACTATTATTTTGCAGGAGTTGTGCTAAGTCAGGGAAACCCTGGTGGTGTAGTGGTTAAGTGCTACGGCTGCTAAAGAAAGGGTCAGCAGTTCAAGTCCACCAGGTGCTCCTTGGAAACTCTATGGGGCAGTTCTACTCTGACCTATAGGGTCGCTATGAGTCGGAACCGCCTCGACGGCACCTAACAACAACAACAACAACCACAGCCATAAGCATGAGTGTTATGTGCCACCCAAGTGGAACAAATGGAAACAAAGACTTCCTTGGTCCTGCTTGGTTAAACACCCAGGAGAGCAGGGAGCATCTTGAGAGGGACAGCGGTTCTTACAACCTAAAGGGCCGAGGCAGAGTCTAGGCAGCATCACAGGTAGTAGTGGGATTAGACACTAGGTCAGAAGTGGTCAGCAGGGATGGACCCCTGGGAGCCTGCAGGTCCCACAGTCTTTTATCCCCAATAGCCGAGACCTGCTCAGCTGATACGGCTCCACACGGTTGATATTTAAAGGGTGCACATCGAGTCAAAGCAGTTGACTTCATCCTGCACACCAGTTGGAGGTCTAACTTCTAGGCAGTATAGGAAGGAGGAGAGATTAAACTGAAAGGTCTAGAATTAGGTAGGCATCAAAGGTTTGAGCCCTGAGTCACCACTCTCTCAGTGACGAATTCATTTTGGGCAAGTGAATGACTCTTGTTTTCACTTATCTGGCAAACAGCAGGAGTAAGCATAAGAGTGATAAGAACAATGACGGTCTCGCAGATCCACGGGGAGAAATAAGTAAGGTAAATCTTATAAACTGACTGGAACAGTCTCTATTACAAGGGGCAATCTTTGTCCTCTCCATCAATGTCGCTTCTTTTAGAACCACCCGATGACTGATGCCTCTCTCTCTGTCAAGCCCCGTTTTCTGCTCTCTGAAGAGAGCAGAAATATGTCCACAGGGTCCCTGGTGGTTCCTAGCACATGGGCGATAGTGAATGAAAACGTATTGTCGCATGCTTACGGGAAACCTGATTTTTCGTTTGCAATTGTACGCAGTCATTTTTTTCCTCCTCATCACTTGTGGTAGCCATGGGATTCCTGGTGGAATAAGACCCCCTAAGCTCATTCTAAAAGAGGGTGGGTTGACTTAAGGAATCCACATGTGATCACCCTAGTGAACAACGAGCAAATAAGAAAGTGACGAAAAATGTCTTTGGATCCCGTATTCAATTATGGATTGGGTATATATATGCTATACACGTAAACTTTACTATCATTACTTTGGTTTTCGAATCATAAAGTTGGCATAATTATAAAACTCATACTGATTTATATATAGTGTAATCAGACGCTGACGATCTGAAAGGGCACCTCAGCCCTCAGTGCTGCACGTGGGTATACTCAGCACTCGGTGCCAAGGCCACAGCACAAAATGGACTGAACTTATCTGAATTCTGGCCTTTGGAGGAGTGCTCTCATTTTTGTAACACCAAAATACACAGATTTTTTTTTCCGTGTTTCTTTTCCTGTTCCCTTCCACCCCCAGAAGGCTGAGGCAACAGAACTGTGAACAAACAAACCTAAGTGACCAGACCGTCTAGTTCTCCTCACAGAGAGTGTAAGAGGGTGCACAAATATTTCTGACCATTAGAGGGCACAAGGTGTAACCGATATAGGGTATGAGAGGGTGCACTAATATTTCTGACCATTAGAGGGCACAAGGGGTAACCGATATAGAGTAGTGGAGGGTGCACTAATATTTCTGATCATTAGAGGGCACAAGGTGTAACTGATTGAATCAGCAGAAGGGAAAAAAAAAAGAGCAAGTTTATAGAGATTTTGATATAATTGTCAGTTTTGATAGAAAATGTTTACAAATGAATTTGAAATATTGCTCCTATACTTTGATGCAGATATTACAAGTATCTTTCGCATCAACTTGGGTGCAAAGAAGAGAGTGACAAACCAAGTCCAATGACACATGAATCAATAATGAATGGATAATGGCAGAGAAGGGATCATTCTGGGAGGTAAGGTAATAATATTTTAAAGTCCATTTCCGTAAATTGTGATATTGATTTAAATGAGAAAAATAAAATAAGCTCTTTCCAAATCCAGGCATTTTCTCTTAATATGTATTGACGATCTAACTCTTAGCACAATAGGAATAGAAAAGAATTTCCCTGATCTGATAAACAGAATGTTTAAAATCATTTAGGTTCATACCATACTTCATGTTGAAATCTTCAGAACTTTTCCCTTGAGATCCAGAATGAGGTTAGGATGCCCTCAGTGAAACTTTATGTGTAAAAACAATTGTGAAAGTCTTAACCAGTGTAACAAGGCAAGGAAAGAGGAAAACTATTATAATTGGAAAATGTTTATTAACAGAGGTGGGTAGAAATACCACAAGACGCTGCCGTTAAACTGTTAATATGTAAAATATTGAGAATTAAAACTAGCAATCTCACAGCAAGAAAGCCAGTATAGGAAAATCAATTACATGTCTGTATTTCCACATTTTTTTTTTATTTCCACAGTATCCAAATACAGTGAAGGTTAAATTGTAAAATCGTGTAAAATTAATACAGCATGGAAATACTTAATTGCTCTCAGAACCAACCGGTGATGTGTACATAGAAACACATAAACTATTATTAAGAAATTTAGGAAATCCGAAATGAATTGAGATATGTTCTGTGATAGAAGAGTCAAAGAGTGTTTTAAAAAGGTCAGTTTTCTCATGTTTGATCTATAGATTTCATTAAAATCTCCATCAAAATGAGTATGTGTGAGCAAATGGAAAAGGTCATTCTCAAATTCATACAAAAGTGCCAATAACCAAACATAGTCAAGGTGACCTTGAAGCAGAAAAGCAAAGTTAGAGGAATTGCTTTTACCAGGCAGTAAAACGTACTTCAAAGCTGTGCTGATTAAGACAGTGGATATTGGTGCAGTGATAAAGAGCAAACTGAACCAAGAGGAGAGCTCAGAAATAACACTGCCACGCACACACACGAGGATCTTTGCTTTGTAAGAACTGTGGCACCTCAGAGCAATGAAGGAAAATAATTTCCCAGTAAATGATGTTGAGTCAAATCGATAATTAGCTACAATAAAATAAGGAAAGGAAACTTGCACTCGACTTCACATCATACCTGAAATGGTATCTCAAGAGAAAGTTAGCTTTGAGACACTGACGGGAATAATGATAAAGCTTCTAGAAGATAACCAGCATTTGCCCAAGATTTGACGAGTTCCTAACTCCCGGTTTGAAGCACGAAACCTGTGCTGAGATTCCTGTATTCAGGGATTGCGTTAGTGTAGCAGTGCTGCTGAATCCTCACGTACAAGGTGGAGATGGGCTGTGATTTCTCTCCCCATTTGACGTATTTCATGGGAGCTGCTGCAGAGCCTCCCCTTCCCTGTATGTCTTGCAGCAGCATCTACACAGGGTAGACTATTATTTTGCAGGAGTTGTGCTAAGTCAGGGAAACCCTGGTGGGGTAGTGGTTAAGTGCTACGGCTGCTAAAGAAAGGGTCAGCAGTTCAAGTCCACCAGGTGCTCCTTGGAAACTCTATGGGGCAGTTCTACTCTGACCTATAGGGTCGCTATGAGTCGGAACCGCCTCGACGGCACCTAACAACAACAACAACAACCACAGCCATAAGCATGAGTGTTATGTGCCACCCAAGTGGAACAAATGGAAACAAAGACTTCCTTGGTCCTGCTTGGTTAAACACCCAGGAGAGCAGGGAGCATCTTGAGAGGGACAGCGGTTCTTACAACCTAAAGGGCCGAGGCAGAGTCTAGGCAGCATCACAGGTAGTAGTGGGATTAGACACTAGGTCAGAAGTGGTCAGCAGGGATGGACCCCTGGGAGCCTGCAGGTCCCACAGTCTTTTATCCCCAATAGCCGAGACCTGCTCAGCTGATACGGCTCCACACGGTTGATATTTAAAGGGTGCACATCGAGTCAAAGCAGTTGACTTCATCCTGCACACCAGTTGGAGGTCTAACTTCTAGGCAGTATAGGAAGGAGGAGAGATTAAACTGAAAGGTCTAGAATTAGGTAGGCATCAAAGGTTTGAGCCCTGAGTCACCACTCTCTCAGTGACGAATTCATTTTGGGCAAGTGAATGACTCTTGTTTTCACTTATCTGGCAAACAGCAGGAGTAAGCATAAGAGTGATAAGAACAATGACGGTCTCGCAGATCCACGGGGAGAAATAAGTAAGGTAAATCTTATAAACTGACTGGAACAGTCTCTATTACAAGGGGCAATCTTTGTCCTCTCCATCAATGTCGCTTCTTTTAGAACCACCCGATGACTGATGCCTCTCTCTCTGTCAAGCCCCGTTTTCTGCTCTCTGAAGAGAGCAGAAATATGTCCACAGGGTCCCTGGTGGTTCCTAGCACATGGGCGATAGTGAATGAAAACGTATTGTCGCATGCTTACGGGAAACCTGATTTTTCGTTTGCAATTGTACGCAGTCATTTTTTTCCTCCTCATCACTTGTGGTAGCCATGGGATTCCTGGTGGAATAAGACCCCCTAAGCTCATTCTAAAAGAGGGTGGGTTGACTTAAGGAATCCACATGTGATCACCCTAGTGAACAACGAGCAAATAAGAAAGTGACGAAAAATGTCTTTGGATCCCGTATTCAATTATGGATTGGGTATATATATGCTATACACGTAAACTTTACTATCATTACTTTGGTTTTCGAATCATAAAGTTGGCATAATTATAAAACTCATACTGATTTATATATAGTGTAATCAGACGCTGACGATCTGAAAGGGCACCTCAGCCCTCAGTGCTGCACGTGGGTATACTCAGCACTCGGTGCCAAGGCCACAGCACAAAATGGACTGAACTTATCTGAATTCTGGCCTTTGGAGGAGTGCTCTCATTTTTGTAACACCAAAATACACAGATTTTTTTTTCCGTGTTTCTTTTCCTGTTCCCTTCCACCCCCAGAAGGCTGAGGCAACAGAACTGTGAACAAACAAACCTAAGTGACCAGACCGTCTAGTTCTCCTCACAGAGAGTGTAAGAGGGTGCACAAATATTTCTGACCATTAGAGGGCACAAGGTGTAACCGATATAGGGTATGAGAGGGTGCACTAATATTTCTGACCATTAGAGGGCACAAGGGGTAACCGATATAGAGTAGTGGAGGGTGCACTAATATTTCTGATCATTAGAGGGCACAAGGTGTAACTGATTGAATCAGCAGAAGGGAAAAAAAAAAGAGCAAGTTTATAGAGATTTTGATATAATTGTCAGTTTTGATAGAAAATGTTTACAAATGAATTTGAAATATTGCTCCTATACTTTGATGCAGATATTACAAGTATCTTTCGCATCAACTTGGGTGCAAAGAAGAGAGTGACAAACCAAGTCCAATGACACATGAATCAATAATGAATGGATAATGGCAGAGAAGGGATCATTCTGGGAGGTAAGGTAATAATATTTTAAAGTCCATTTCCGTAAATTGTGATATTGATTTAAATGAGAAAAATAAAATAAGCTCTTTCCAAATCCAGGCATTTTCTCTTAATATGTATTGACGATCTAACTCTTAGCACAATAGGAATAGAAAAGAATTTCCCTGATCTGATAAACAGAATGTTTAAAATCATTTAGGTTCATACCATACTTCATGTTGAAATCTTCAGAACTTTTCCCTTGAGATCCAGAATGAGGTTAGGATGCCCTCAGTGAAACTTTATGTGTAAAAACAATTGTGAAAGTCTTAACCAGTGTAACAAGGCAAGGAAAGAGGAAAACTATTATAATTGGAAAATGTTTATTAACAGAGGTGGGTAGAAATACCACAAGACGCTGCCGTTAAACTGTTAATATGTAAAATATTGAGAATTAAAACTAGCAATCTCACAGCAAGAAAGCCAGTATAGGAAAATCAATTACATGTCTGTATTTCCACATTTTTTTTTTATTTCCACAGTATCCAAATACAGTGAAGGTTAAATTGTAAAATCGTGTAAAATTAATACAGCATGGAAATACTTAATTGCTCTCAGAACCAACCGGTGATGTGTACATAGAAACACATAAACTATTATTAAGAAATTTAGGAAATCCGAAATGAATTGAGATATGTTCTGTGATAGAAGAGTCAAAGAGTGTTTTAAAAAGGTCAGTTTTCTCATGTTTGATCTATAGATTTCATTAAAATCTCCATCAAAATGAGTATGTGTGAGCAAATGGAAAAGGTCATTCTCAAATTCATACAAAAGTGCCAATAACCAAACATAGTCAAGGTGACCTTGAAGCAGAAAAGCAAAGTTAGAGGAATTGCTTTTACCAGGCAGTAAAACGTACTTCAAAGCTGTGCTGATTAAGACAGTGGATATTGGTGCAGTGATAAAGAGCAAACTGAACCAAGAGGAGAGCTCAGAAATAACACTGCCACGCACACACACGAGGATCTTTGCTTTGTAAGAACTGTGGCACCTCAGAGCAATGAAGGAAAATAATTTCCCAGTAAATGATGTTGAGTCAAATCGATAATTAGCTACAATAAAATAAGGAAAGGAAACTTGCACTCGACTTCACATCATACCTGAAATGGTATCTCAAGAGAAAGTTAGCTTTGAGACACTGACGGGAATAATGATAAAGCTTCTAGAAGATAACCAGCATTTGCCCAAGATTTGACGAGTTCCTAACTCCCGGTTTGAAGCACGAAACCTGTGCTGAGATTCCTGTATTCAGGGATTGCGTTAGTGTAGCAGTGCTGCTGAATCCTCACGTACAAGGTGGAGATGGGCTGTGATTTCTCTCCCCATTTGACGTATTTCATGGGAGCTGCTGCAGAGCCTCCCCTTCCCTGTATGTCTTGCAGCAGCATCTACACAGGGTAGACTATTATTTTGCAGGAGTTGTGCTAAGTCAGGGAAACCCTGGTGGTGTAGTGGTTAAGTGCTACGGCTGCTAAAGAAAGGGTCAGCAGTTCAAGTCCACCAGGTGCTCCTTGGAAACTCTATGGGGCAGTTCTACTCTGACCTATAGGGTCGCTATGAGTCGGAACCGCCTCGACGGCACCTAACAACAACAACAACAACCACAGCCATAAGCATGAGTGTTATGTGCCACCCAAGTGGAACAAATGGAAACAAAGACTTCCTTGGTCCTGCTTGGTTAAACACCCAGGAGAGCAGGGAGCATCTTGAGAGGGACAGCGGTTCTTACAACCTAAAGGGCCGAGGCAGAGTCTAGGCAGCATCACAGGTAGTAGTGGGATTAGACACTAGGTCCGAAGTGGTCAGCAGGGATGGACCCCTGGGAGCCTGCAGGTCCCACAGTCTTTTATCCCCAATAGCCGAGACCTGCTCAGCTGATACGGCTCCACACGGTTGATATTTAAAGGGTGCACATCGAGTCAAAGCAGTTGACTTCATCCTGCACACCAATTGGAGGTCTAACTTCTAGGCAGTATAGGAAGGAGGAGAGATTAAACTGAAAGGTCTAGAATTAGGTAGGCATCAAAGGTTTGAGCCCTGAGTCACCACTCTCTCAGTGACGAATTCATTTTGGGCAAGTGAATGACTCTTGTTTTCACTTATCTGGCAAACAGCAGGAGTAAGCATAAGAGTGATAAGAACAATGACGGTCTCGCAGATCCACGGGGAGAAATAAGTAAGGTAAATCTTATAAACTGACTGGAACAGTCTCTATTACAAGGGGCAATCTTTGTCCTCTCCATCAATGTCGCTTCTTTTAGAACCACCCGATGACTGATGCCTCTCTCTCTGTCAAGCCCCGTTTTCTGCTCTCTGAAGAGAGCAGAAATATGTCCACAGGGTCCCTGGTGGTTCCTAGCACATGGGCGATAGTGAATGAAAACGTATTGTCGCATGCTTACGGGAAACCTGATTTTTCGTTTGCAATTGTACGCAGTCATTTTTTTCCTCCTCATCACTTGTGGTAGCCATGGGATTCCTGGTGGAATAAGACCCCCTAAGCTCATTCTCAAAGAGGGTGGGTTGACTTAAGGAATCCACATGTGATCACCCTAGTGAACAACGAGCAAATAAGAAAGTGACGAAAAATGTCTTTGGATCCCGTATTCAATTATGGATTGGGTATATATATGCTATACACGTAAACTTTACTATCATTACTTTGGTTTTCGAATCATAAAGTTGGCATAATTATAAAACTCATACTGATTTATATATAGTGTAATCAGACGCTGACGATCTGAAAGGGCACCTCAGCCCTCAGTGCTGCACGTGGGTATACTCAGCACTCGGTGCCAAGGCCACAGCACAAAATGGACTGAACTTATCTGAATTCTGGCCTTTGGAGGAGTGCTCTCATTTTTGTAACACCAAAATACACAGATTTTTTTTTCCGTGTTTCTTTTCCTGTTCCCTTCCACCCCCAGAAGGCTGAGGCAACAGAACTGTGAACAAACAAACCTAAGTGACCAGACCGTCTAGTTCTCCTCACAGAGAGTGTAAGAGGGTGCACAAATATTTCTGACCATTAGAGGGCACAAGGTGTAACCGATATAGGGTATGAGAGGGTGCACTAATATTTCTGACCATTAGAGGGCACAAGGGGTAACCGATATAGAGTAGTGGAGGGTGCACTAATATTTCTGATCATTAGAGGGCACAAGGTGTAACTGATTGAATCAGCAGAAGGGAAAAAAAAAGAGCAAGTTTATAGAGATTTTGATATAATTGTCAGTTTTGATAGAAAATGTTTACAAATGAATTTGAAATATTGCTCCTATACTTTGATGCAGATATTACAAGTATCTTTCGCATCAACTTGGGTGCAAAGAAGAGAGTGACAAACCAAGTCCAATGACACATGAATGAATAATGAATGGATAATGGCAGAGAAGGGATCATTCTGGGAGGTAAGGTAATAATATTTTAAAGTCCATTTCCGTAAATTGTGATATTGATTTAAATGAGAAAAATAAAATAAGCTCTTTCCAAATCCAGGCATTTTCTCTTAATATGTATTGACGATCTAACTCTTAGCACAATAGGAATAGAAAAGAATTTCCCTGATCTGATAAACAGAATGTTTAAAATCATTTAGGTTCATACCATACTTCATGTTGAAATCTTCAGAACTTTTCCCTTGAGATCCAGAATGAGGTTAGGATGCCCTCAGTGAAACTTTATGTGTAAAAACAATTGTGAAAGTCTTAACCAGTGTAACAAGGCAAGGAAAGAGGAAAACTATTATAATTGGAAAATGTTTATTAACAGAGGTGGGTAGAAACACCACAAGACGCTGCCATTAAACTGTTAATATGTAAAATATTGAGAATTAAAACTAGCAATCTCACAGCAAGAAAGCCAGTATAGGAAAATCAATTACATGTCTGTATTTCCACATTTTTTTTTATTTCCACAGTATCCAAATACGGTGAAGGTTAAATTGTAAAATCGTGTAAAATTAATACAGCATGGAAATACTTAATTGCTCTCAGAACCAACCTGTGATGTGTACATAGAAACACATGAACTATTATTAAGAAATTTAGGAAATCCGAAATGAATTGAGATATGTTCTGTGATAGAAGAGTCAAAGAGTGTTTTAAAAAGGTCAGTTTTCTCATGTTTGATCTATAGATTTCATTAAAATCTCCATCAAAATGAGTATGTGTGAGCAAATGGAAAAGGTCATTCTCAAATTCATACAAAAGTGCCAATAACCAAACATAGTCAAGGTGACCTTGAAGCAGAAAAGCAAAGTTAGAGGAATTGCTTTTACCAGGCAGCAAAACGTACTTCAAAGCTGTGCTGATTAAGACAGTGGATATTGGTGCAGTGATAAAGAGCAAACTGAACCAAGAGGAGAGCTCAGAAGTAACACTGCCACGCACACACACGAGGATCTTTGCTTTGTAAGAACTGTGGCACCTCAGAGCAATGAAGGAAAATAATTTCCCAGTAAATGATGTTGAGTCAAATCGATAATTAGCTACAATAAAATAAGGAAAGGAAACTTGCACTCGACTTCACATCATACCTGAAATGGTATCTCAAGAGAAAGTTAGCTTTGAGACACTGACGGGAATAATGATAAAGCTTCTAGAAGATAACCAGCATTTGCCCAAGATTTGACGAGTTCCTAACTCCCGGTTTGAAGCACGAAACCTGTGCTGAGATTCCTGTATTCAGGGATTGCGTTAGTGTAGCAGTGCTGCTGAATCCTCACGTACAAGGTGGAGATGGGCTGTGATTTCTCTCCCCATTTGACGTATTTCATGGGAGCTGCTGCAGAGCCTCCCCTTCCCTGTATGTCTTGCAGCAGCATCTACACAGGGTAGACTATTATTTTGCAGGAGTTGTGCTAAGTCAGGGAAACCCTGGTGGGGTAGTGGTTAAGTGCTACGGCTGCTAAAGAAAGGGTCAGCAGTTCAAGTCCACCAGGTGCTCCTTGGAAACTCTATGGGGCAGTTCTACTCTGACCTATAGGGTCGCTATGAGTCGGAACCGCCTCGACGGCACCTAACAACAACAACAACAACCACAGCCATAAGCATGAGTGTTATGTGCCACCCAAGTGGAACAAATGGAAACAAAGACTTCCTTGGTCCTGCTTGGTTAAACACCCAGGAGAGCAGGGAGCATCTTGAGAGGGACAGCGGTTCTTACAACCTAAAGGGCCGAGGCAGAGTCTAGGCAGCATCACAGGTAGTAGTGGGATTAGACACTAGGTCAGAAGTGGTCAGCAGGGATGGACCCCTGGGAGCCTGCAGGTCCCACAGTCTTTTATCCCCAATAGCCGAGACCTGCTCAGCTGATACGGCTCCACACGGTTGATATTTAAAGGGTGCACATCGAGTCAAAGCAGTTGACTTCATCCTGCACACCAGTTGGAGGTCTAACTTCTAGGCAGTATAGGAAGGAGGAGAGATTAAACTGAAAGGTCTAGAATTAGGTAGGCATCAAAGGTTTGAGCCCTGAGTCACCACTCTCTCAGTGACGAATTCATTTTGGGCAAGTGAATGACTCTTGTTTTCACTTATCTGGCAAACAGCAGGAGTAAGCATAAGAGTGATAAGAACAATGACGGTCTCGCAGATCCACGGGGAGAAATAAGTAAGGTAAATCTTATAAACTGACTGGAACAGTCTCTATTACAAGGGGCAATCTTTGTCCTCTCCATCAATGTCGCTTCTTTTAGAACCACCCGATGACTGATGCCTCTCTCTCTGTCAAGCCCCGTTTTCTGCTCTCTGAAGAGAGCAGAAATATGTCCACAGGGTCCCTGGTGGTTCCTAGCACATGGGCGATAGTGAATGAAAACGTATTGTCGCATGCTTACGGGAAACCTGATTTTTCGTTTGCAATTGTACGCAGTCATTTTTTTCCTCCTCATCACTTGTGGTAGCCATGGGATTCCTGGTGGAATAAGACCCCCTAAGCTCATTCTCAAAGAGGGTGGGTTGACTTAAGGAATCCACATGTGATCACCCTAGTGAACAACGAGCAAATAAGAAAGTGACGAAAAATGTCTTTGGATCCCGTATTCAATTATGGATTGGGTATATATATGCTATACACGTAAACTTTACTATCATTACTTTGGTTTTCGAATCATAAAGTTGGCATAATTATAAAACTCATACTGATTTATATATAGTGTAATCAGACGCTGACGATCTGAAAGGGCACCTCAGCCCTCAGTGCTGCACGTGGGTATACTCAGCACTCGGTGCCAAGGCCACAGCACAAAATGGACTGAACTTATCTGAATTCTGGCCTTTGGAGGAGTGCTCTCATTTTTGTAACACCAAAATACACAGATTTTTTTTTCCGTGTTTCTTTTCCTGTTCCCTTCCACCCCCAGAAGGCTGAGGCAACAGAACTGTGAACAAACAAACCTAAGTGACCAGACCGTCTAGTTCTCCTCACAGAGAGTGTAAGAGGGTGCACAAATATTTCTGACCATTAGAGGGCACAAGGTGTAACCGATATAGGGTATGAGAGGGTGCACTAATATTTCTGACCATTAGAGGGCACAAGGGGTAACCGATATAGAGTAGTGGAGGGTGCACTAATATTTCTGATCATTAGAGGGCACAAGGTGTAACTGATTGAATCAGCAGAAGGGAAAAAAAAAAGAGCAAGTTTATAGAGATTTTGATATAATTGTCAGTTTTGATAGAAAATGTTTACAAATGAATTTGAAATATTGCTCCTATACTTTGATGCAGATATTACAAGTATCTTTCGCATCAACTTGGGTGCAAAGAAGAGAGTGACAAACCAAGTCCAATGACACATGAATGAATAATGAATGGATAATGGCAGAGAAGGGATCATTCTGGGAGGTAAGGTAATAATATTTTAAAGTCCATTTCCGTAAATTGTGATATTGATTTAAATGAGAAAAATAAAATAAGCTCTTTCCAAATCCAGGCATTTTCTCTTAATATGTATTGACGATCTAACTCTTAGCACAATAGGAATAGAAAAGAATTTCCCTGATCTGATAAACAGAATGTTTAAAATCATTTAGGTTCATACCATACTTCATGTTGAAATCTTCAGAACTTTTCCCTTGAGATCCAGAATGAGGTTAGGATGCCCTCAGTGAAACTTTATGTGTAAAAACAATTGTGAAAGTCTTAACCAGTGTAACAAGGCAAGGAAAGAGGAAAACTATTATAATTGGAAAATGTTTATTAACAGAGGTGGGTAGAAACACCACAAGACGCTGCCATTAAACTGTTAATATGTAAAATATTGAGAATTAAAACTAGCAATCTCACAGCAAGAAAGCCAGTATAGGAAAATCAATTACATGTCTGTATTTCCACATTATTTTATTTCCACAGTATCCAAATACGGTGAAGGTTAAATTGTAAAATCGTGTAAAATTAATACAGCATGGAAATACTTAATTGCTCTCAGAACCAACCTGTGATGTGTACATAGAAACACATGAACTATTATTAAGAAATTTAGGAAATCCGAAATGAATTGAGATATGTTCTGTGATAGAAGAGTCAAAGAGTGTTTTAAAAAGGTCAGTTTTCTCATGTTTGATCTATAGATTTCATTAAAATCTCCATCAAAATGAGTATGTGTGAGCAAATGGAAAAGGTCATTCTCAAATTCATACAAAAGTGCCAATAACCAAACATAGTCAAGGTGACCTTGAAGCAGAAAAGCAAAGTTAGAGGAATTGCTTTTACCAGGCAGCAAAACGTACTTCAAAGCTGTGCTGATTAAGACAGTGGATATTGGTGCAGTGATAAAGAGCAAACTGAACCAAGAGGAGAGCTCAGAAGTAACACTGCCACGCACACACACGAGGATCTTTGCTTTGTAAGAACTGTGGCACCTCAGAGCAATGAAGGAAAATAATTTCCCAGTAAATGATGTTGAGTCAAATCGATAATTAGCTACAATAAAATAAGGAAAGGAAACTTGCACTCGACTTCACATCATACCTGAAATGGTATCTCAAGAGAAAGTTAGCTTTGAGACACTGACGGGAATAATGATAAAGCTTCTAGAAGATAACCAGCATTTGCCCAAGATTTGACGAGTTCCTAACTCCCGGTTTGAAGCACGAAACCTGTGCTGAGATTCCTGTATTCAGGGATTGCGTTAGTGTAGCAGTGCTGCTGAATCCTCACGTACAAGGTGGAGATGGGCTGTGATTTCTCTCCCCATTTGACGTATTTCATGGGAGCTGCTGCAGAGCCTCCCCTTCCCTGTATGTCTTGCAGCAGCATCTACACAGGGTAGACTATTATTTTGCAGGAGTTGTGCTAAGTCAGGGAAACCCTGGTGGGGTAGTGGTTAAGTGCTACGGCTGCTAAAGAAAGGGTCAGCAGTTCAAGTCCACCAGGTGCTCCTTGGAAACTCTATGGGGCAGTTCTACTCTGACCTATAGGGTCGCTATGAGTCGGAACCGCCTCGACGGCACCTAACAACAACAACAACAACCACAGCCATAAGCATGAGTGTTATGTGCCACCCAAGTGGAACAAATGGAAACAAAGACTTCCTTGGTCCTGCTTGGTTAAACACCCAGGAGAGCAGGGAGCATCTTGAGAGGGACAGCGGTTCTTACAACCTAAAGGGCCGAGGCAGAGTCTAGGCAGCATCACAGGTAGTAGTGGGATTAGACACTAGGTCAGAAGTGGTCAGCAGGGATGGACCCCTGGGAGCCTGCAGGTCCCACAGTCTTTTATCCCCAATAGCCGAGACCTGCTCAGCTGATACGGCTCCACACGGTTGATATTTAAAGGGTGCACATCGAGTCAAAGCAGTTGACTTCATCCTGCACACCAGTTGGAGGTCTAACTTCTAGGCAGTATAGGAAGGAGGAGAGATTAAACTGAAAGGTCTAGAATTAGGTAGGCATCAAAGGTTTGAGCCCTGAGTCACCACTCTCTCAGTGACGAATTCATTTTGGGCAAGTGAATGACTCTTGTTTTCACTTATCTGGCAAACAGCAGGAGTAAGCATAAGAGTGATAAGAACAATGACGGTCTCGCAGATCCACGGGGAGAAATAAGTAAGGTAAATCTTATAAACTGACTGGAACAGTCTCTATTACAAGGGGCAATCTTTGTCCTCTCCATCAATGTCGCTTCTTTTAGAACCACCCGATGACTGATGCCTCTCTCTCTGTCAAGCCCCGTTTTCTGCTCTCTGAAGAGAGCAGAAATATGTCCACAGGGTCCCTGGTGGTTCCTAGCACATGGGCGATAGTGAATGAAAACGTATTGTCGCATGCTTACGGGAAACCTGATTTTTCGTTTGCAATTGTACGCAGTCATTTTTTTCCTCCTCATCACTTGTGGTAGCCATGGGATTCCTGGTGGAATAAGACCCCCTAAGCTCATTCTCAAAGAGGGTGGGTTGACTTAAGGAATCCACATGTGATCACCCTAGTGAACAACGAGCAAATAAGAAAGTGACGAAAAATGTCTTTGGATCCCGTATTCAATTATGGATTGGGTATATATATGCTATACACGTAAACTTTACTATCATTACTTTGGTTTTCGAATCATAAAGTTGGCATAATTATAAAACTCATACTGATTTATATATAGTGTAATCAGACGCTGACGATCTGAAAGGGCACCTCAGCCCTCAGTGCTGCACGTGGGTATACTCAGCACTCGGTGCCAAGGCCACAGCACAAAATGGACTGAACTTATCTGAATTCTGGCCTTTGGAGGAGTGCTCTCATTTTTGTAACACCAAAATACACAGATTTTTTTTTCCGTGTTTCTTTTCCTGTTCCCTTCCACCCCCAGAAGGCTGAGGCAACAGAACTGTGAACAAACAAACCTAAGTGACCAGACCGTCTAGTTCTCCTCACAGAGAGTGTAAGAGGGTGCACAAATATTTCTGACCATTAGAGGGCACAAGGTGTAACCGATATAGGGTATGAGAGGGTGCACTAATATTTCTGACCATTAGAGGGCACAAGGGGTAACCGATATAGAGTAGTGGAGGGTGCACTAATATTTCTGATCATTAGAGGGCACAAGGTGTAACTGATTGAATCAGCAGAAGGGAAAAAAAAAGAGCAAGTTTATAGAGATTTTGATATAATTGTCAGTTTTGATAGAAAATGTTTACAAATGAATTTGAAATATTGCTCCTATACTTTGATGCAGATATTACAAGTATCTTTCGCATCAACTTGGGTGCAAAGAAGAGAGTGACAAACCAAGTCCAATGACACATGAATGAATAATGAATGGATAATGGCAGAGAAGGGATCATTCTGGGAGGTAAGGTAATAATATTTTAAAGTCCATTTCCGTAAATTGTGATATTGATTTAAGTGAGAAAAATAAAATAAGCTCTTTCCAAATCCAGGCATTTTCTCTTAATATGTATTCACGATCTAACTCTTAGCACAATAGCAATAGAAAAGAATTTCCCTGATCTGATAAACAGAATGTTTAAAATCATTTAGGTTCATACCATACTTCATGTTGAAATCTTCAGAACTTTTCCCTTGAGATCCAGAATGAGGTTAGGATGCCCTCAGTGAAACTTTATGTGTAAAAACAATTGTGAAAGTCTTAACCAGTGTAACAAGGCAAGGAAAGAGGAAAACTATTATAATTGGAAAATGTTTATTAACAGAGGTGGGTAGAAACACCACAAGACGCTGCCATTAAACTGTTAATATGTAAAATATTGAGAATTAAAACTAGCAATCTCACAGCAAGAAAGCCAGTATAGGAAAATCAATTACATGTCTGTATTTCCACATTTTTTTTTATTTCCACAGTATCCAAATACGGTGAAGGTTAAATTGTAAAATCGTGTGAAATTAATACAGCATGGAAATACTTAATTGCTCTCAGAACCAACCCGTGATGTGTACATAGAAACACATGAACTATTATTAAGAAATTTAGGAAATCCGAAATGAATTGAGATATGTTCTGTGATAGAAGAGTCAAAGAGTGTTTTAAAAAGGTCAGTTTTCTCATGTTTGATCTATAGATTTCATTAAAATCTCCATCAAAATGAGTATGTGTGAGCAAATGGAAAAGGTCATTCTCAAATTCATACAAAAGTGCCAATAACCAAACATAGTCAAGGTGACCTTGAAGCAGAAAAGCAAAGTTAGAGGAATTGCTTTTACCAGGCAGCAAAACGTACTTCAAAGCTGTGCTGATTAAGACAGTGGATATTGGTGCAGTGATAAAGAGCAAACTGAACCAAGAGGAGAGCTCAGAAATAACACTGCCACGCACACACACGAGGATCTTTGCTTTGTAAGAACTGTGGCACCTCAGAGCAATGAAGGAAAATAATTTCCCAGTAAATGATGTTGAGTCAAATCGATAATTAGCTACAATAAAATAAGGAAAGGAAACTTGCACTCGACTTCACATCATACCTGAAATGGTATCTCAAGAGAAAGTTAGCTTTGAGACACTGACGGGAATAATGATAAAGCTTCTAGAAGATAACCAGCATTTGGCCAAGATTTGACGAGTTCCTAACTCCCGGTTTGAAGCATGAAACCTGTGCTGAGATTCCTGTATTCAGGGATTGCGTTAGTGTAGCAGTGCTGCTGAATCCTCACGTACAAGGTGGAGATGGGCTGTGATTTCTCTCCCCATTTGACGTATTTCATGGGAGCTGCTGCAGAGCCTCCCCTTCCCTGTATGTCTTGCAGCAGCATCTACACAGGGTAGACTATTATTTTGCAGGAGTTGTGCTAAGTCAGGGAAACCCTGGTGGTGTAGTGGTTAAGTGCTACGGCTGCTAAAGAAAGGGTCAGCAGTTCAAGTCCACCAGGTGCTCCTTGGAAACTCTATGGGGCAGTTCTACTCTGACCTATAGGGTCGCTATGAGTCGGAACCGCCTCGACGGCACCTAACAACAACAACAACAACCACAGCCATAAGCATGAGTGTTATGTGCCACCCAAGTGGAACAAATGGAAACAAAGACTTCCTTGGTCCTGCTTGGTTAAACACCCAGGAGAGCAGGGAGCATCTTGAGAGGGACAGCGGTTCTTACAACCTAAAGGGCCGAGGCAGAGTCTAGGCAGCATCACAGGTAGTAGTGGGATTAGACACTAGGTCAGAAGTGGTCAGCAGGGATGGACCCCTGGGAGCCTGCAGGTCCCACAGTCTTTTATCCCCAATAGCCGAGACCTGCTCAGCTGATACGGCTCCACACGGTTGATATTTAAAGGGTGCACATCGAGTCAAAGCAGTTGACTTCATCCTGCACACCAGTTGGAGGTCTAACTTCTAGGCAGTATAGGAAGGAGGAGAGATTAAACTGAAAGGTCTAGAATTAGGTAGGCATCAAAGGTTTGAGCCCTGAGTCACCACTCTCTCAGTGACGAATTCATTTTGGGCAAGTGAATGACTCTTGTTTTCACTTATCTGGCAAACAGCAGGAGTAAGCATAAGAGTGATAAGAACAATGACGGTCTCGCAGATCCACGGGGAGAAATAAGTAAGGTAAATCTTATAAACTGACTGGAACAGTCTCTATTACAAGGGGCAATCTTTGTCCTCTCCATCAATGTCGCTTCTTTTAGAACCACCCGATGACTGATGCCTCTCTCTCTGTCAAGCCCCGTTTTCTGCTCTCTGAAGAGAGCAGAAATATGTCCACAGGGTCCCTGGTGGTTCCTAGCACATGGGCGATAGTGAATGAAAACGTATTGTCGCATGCTTACGGGAAACCTGATTTTTCGTTTGCAATTGTACGCAGTCATTTTTTTCCTCCTCATCACTTGTGGTAGCCATGGGATTCCTGGTGGAATAAGACCCCCTAAGCTCATTCTAAAAGAGGGTGGGTTGACTTAAGGAATCCACATGTGATCACCCTAGTGAACAACGAGCAAATAAGAAAGTGACGAAAAATGTCTTTGGATCCCGTATTCAATTATGGATTGGGTATATATATGCTATACACGTAAACTTTACTATCATTACTTTGGTTTTCGAATCATAAAGTTGGCATAATTATAAAACTCATACTGATTTATATATAGTGTAATCAGACGCTGACGATCTGAAAGGGCACCTCAGCCCTCAGTGCTGCACGTGGGTATACTCAGCACTCGGTGCCAAGGCCACAGCACAAAATGGACTGAACTTATCTGAATTCTGGCCTTTGGAGGAGTGCTCTCATTTTTGTAACACCAAAATACACAGATATTTTTTTCCGTGTTTCTTTTCCTGTTCCCTTCCACCCCCAGAAGGCTGAGGCAACAGAACTGTGAACAAACAAACCTAAGTGACCAGACCGTCTAGTTCTCCTCACAGAGAGTGTAAGAGGGTGCACAAATATTTCTGACCATTAGAGGGCACAAGGTGTAACCGATATAGGGTATGAGAGGGTGCACTAATATTTCTGACCATTAGAGGGCACAAGGGGTAACCGATATAGAGTAGTGGAGGGTGCACTAATATTTCTGATCATTAGAGGGCACAAGGTGTAACTGATTGAATCAGCAGAAGGGAAAAAAAAAAGAGCAAGTTTATAGAGATTTTGATATAATTGTCAGTTTTGATAGAAAATGTTTACAAATGAATTTGAAATATTGCTCCTATACTTTGATGCAGATATTACAAGTATCTTTCGCATCAACTTGGGTGCAAAGAAGAGAGTGACAAACCAAGTCCAATGACACATGAATCAATAATGAATGGATAATGGCAGAGAAGGGATCATTCTGGGAGGTAAGGTAATAATATTTTAAAGTCCATTTCCGTAAATTGTGATATTGATTTAAATGAGAAAAATAAAATAAGCTCTTTCCAAATCCAGGCATTTTCTCTTAATATGTATTGACGATCTAACTCTTAGCACAATAGGAATAGAAAAGAATTTCCCTGATCTGATAAACAGAATGTTTAAAATCATTTAGGTTCATACCATACTTCATGTTGAAATCTTCAGAACTTTTCCCTTGAGATCCAGAATGAGGTTAGGATGCCCTCAGTGAAACTTTATGTGTAAAAACAATTGTGAAAGTCTTAACCAGTGTAACAAGGCAAGGAAAGAGGAAAACTATTATAATTGGAAAATGTTTATTAACAGAGGTGGGTAGAAACACCACAAGACGCTGCCGTTAAACTGTTAATATGTAAAATATTGAGAATTAAAACTAGCAATCTCACAGCAAGAAAGCCAGTATAGGAAAATCAATTACATGTCTGTATTTCCACATTTTTTTTTATTTCCACAGTATCCAAATACGGTGAAGGTTAAATTGTAAAATCGTGTAAAATTAATACAGCATGGAAATACTTAATTGCTCTCAGAACCAACCTGTGATGTGTACATAGAAACACATGAACTATTATTAAGAAATTTAGGAAATCCGAAATGAATTGAGATATGTTCTGTGATAGAAGAGTCAAAGAGTGTTTTAAAAAGGTCAGTTTTCTCATGTTTGATCTATAGATTTCATTAAAATCTCCATCAAAATGAGTATGTGTGAGCAAATGGAAAAGGTCATTCTCAAATTCATACAAAAGTGCCAATAACCAAACATAGTCAAGGTGACCTTGAAGCAGAAAAGCAAAGTTAGAGGAATTGCTTTTACCAGGCAGCAAAACGTACTTCAAAGCTGTGCTGATTAAGACAGTGGATATTGGTGCAGTGATAAAGAGCAAACTGAACCAAGAGGAGAGCTCAGAAGTAACACTGCCACGCACACACACGAGGATCTTTGCTTTGTAAGAACTGTGGCACCTCAGAGCAATGAAGGAAAATAATTTCCCAGTAAATGATGTTGAGTCAAATCGATAATTAGCTACAATAAAATAAGGAAAGGAAACTTGCACTCGACTTCACATCATACCTGAAATGGTATCTCAAGAGAAAGTTAGCTTTGAGACACTGACGGGAATAATGATAAAGCTTCTAGAAGATAACCAGCATTTGCCCAAGATTTGACGAGTTCCTAACTCCCGGTTTGAAGCATGAAACCTGTGCTGAGATTCCTGTATTCAGGGATTGCGTTAGTGTAGCAGTGCTGCTGAATCCTCACGTACAAGGTGGAGATGGGCTGTGATTTCTCTCCCCATTTGACGTATTTCATGGGAGCTGCTGCAGAGCCTCCCCTTCCCTGTATGTCTTGCAGCAGCATCTACACAGGGTAGACTATTATTTTGCAGGAGTTGTGCTAAGTCAGGGAAACCCTGGTGGTGTAGTGGTTAAGTGCTACGGCTGCTAAAGGAAGGGTCAGCAGTTCAAGTCCACCAGGTGCTCCTTGGAAACTCTATGGGGCAGTTCTACTCTGACCTATAGGGTCGCTATGAGTCGGAACCGCCTCGACGGCACCTAACAACAACAACAACAACCACAGCCATAAGCATGAGTGTTATGTGCCACCCAAGTGGAACAAATGGAAACAAAGACTTCCTTGGTCCTGCTTGGTTAAACACCCAGGAGAGCAGGGAGCATCTTGAGAGGGACAGCGGTTCTTACAACCTAAAGGGCCGAGGCAGAGTCTAGGCAGCATCACAGGTAGTAGTGGGATTAGACACTAGGTCAGAAGTGGTCAGCAGGGATGGACCCCTGGGAGCCTGCAGGTCCCACAGTCTTTTATCCCCAATAGCCGAGACCTGCTCAGCTGATACGGCTCCACACGGTTGATATTTAAAGGGTGCACATCGAGTCAAAGCAGTTGACTTCATCCTGCACACCAGTTGGAGGTCTAACTTCTAGGCAGTATAGGAAGGAGGAGAGATTAAACTGAAAGGTCTAGAATTAGGTAGGCATCAAAGGTTTGAGCCCTGAGTCACCACTCTCTCAGTGACGAATTCATTTTGGGCAAGTGAATGACTCTTGTTTTCACTTATCTGGCAAACAGCAGGAGTAAGCATAAGAGTGATAAGAACAATGACGGTCTCGCAGATCCACGGGGAGAAATAAGTAAGGTAAATCTTATAAACTGACTGGAACAGTCTCTATTACAAGGGGCAATCTTTGTCCTCTCCATCAATGTCGCTTCTTTTAGAACCACCCGATGACTGATGCCTCTCTCTCTGTCAAGCCCCGTTTTCTGCTCTCTGAAGAGAGCAGAAATATGTCCACAGGGTCCCTGGTGGTTCCTAGCACATGGGCGATAGTGAATGAAAACGTATTGTCGCATGCTTACGGGAAACCTGATTTTTCGTTTGCAATTGTACGCAGTCATTTTTTTCCTCCTCATCACTTGTGGTAGCCATGGGATTCCTGGTGGAATAAGACCCCCTAAGCTCATTCTCAAAGAGGGTGGGTTGACTTAAGGAATCCACATGTGATCACCCTAGTGAACAACGAGCAAATAAGAAAGTGACGAAAAATGTCTTTGGATCCCGTATTCAATTATGGATTGGGTATATATATGCTATACACGTAAACTTTACTATCATTACTTTGGTTTTCGAATCATAAAGTTGGCATAATTATAAAACTCATACTGATTTATATATAGTGTAATCAGACGCTGACGATCTGAAAGGGCACCTCAGCCCTCAGTGCTGCACGTGGGTATACTCAGCACTCGGTGCCAAGGCCACAGCACAAAATGGACTGAACTTATCTGAATTCTGGCCTTTGGAGGAGTGCTCTCATTTTTGTAACACCAAAATACACAGATTTTTTTTTCCGTGTTTCTTTTCCTGTTCCCTTCCACCCCCAGAAGGCTGAGGCAACAGAACTGTGAACAAACAAACCTAAGTGACCAGACCGTCTAGTTCTCCTCACAGAGAGTGTAAGAGGGTGCACAAATATTTCTGACCATTAGAGGGCACAAGGTGTAACCGATATAGGGTATGAGAGGGTGCACTAATATTTCTGACCATTAGAGGGCACAAGGGGTAACCGATATAGAGTAGTGGAGGGTGCACTAATATTTCTGATCATTAGAGGGCACAAGGTGTAACTGATTGAATCAGCAGAAGGGAAAAAAAAAAGAGCAAGTTTATAGAGATTTTGATATAATTGTCAGTTTTGATAGAAAATGTTTACAAATGAATTTGAAAGATTGCTCCTATACTTTGATGCAGATATTACAAGTATCTTTCGCATCAACTTGGGTGCAAAGAAGAGAGTGACAAACCAAGTCCAATGACACATGAATCAATAATGAATGGATAATGGCAGAGAAGGGATCATTCTGGGAGGTAAGGTAATAATATTTTAAAGTCCATTTCCGTAAATTGTGATATTGATTTAAATGAGAAAAATAAAATAAGCTCTTTCCAAATCCAGGCATTTTCTCTTAATATGTATTGACGATCTAACTCTTAGCACAATAGGAATAGAAAAGAATTTCCCTGATCTGATAAACAGAATGTTTAAAATCATTTAGGTTCATACCATACTTCATGTTGAAATCTTCAGAACTTTTCCCTTGAGATCCAGAATGAGGTTAGGATGCCCTCAGTGAAACTTTATGTGTAAAAACAATTGTGAAAGTCTTAACCAGTGTAACAAGGCAAGGAAAGAGGAAAACTATTATAATTGGAAAATGTTTATTAACAGAGGTGGGTAGAAACACCACAAGACGCTGCCGTTAAACTGTTAATATGTAAAATATTGAGAATTAAAACTAGCAATCTCACAGCAAGAAAGCCAGTATAGGAAAATCAATTACATGTCTGTATTTCCACATTTTTTTTTATTTCCACAGTATCCAAATACGGTGAAGGTTAAATTGTAAAATCGTGTAAAATTAATACAGCATGGAAATACTTAATTGCTCTCAGAACCAACCTGTGATGTGTACATAGAAACACATGAACTATTATTAAGAAATTTAGGAAATCCGAAATGAATTGAGATATGTTCTGTGATAGAAGAGTCAAAGAGTGTTTTAAAAAGGTCAGTTTTCTCATGTTTGATCTATAGATTTCATTAAAATCTCCATCAAAATGAGTATGTGTGAGCAAATGGAAAAGGTCATTCTCAAATTCATACAAAAGTGCCAATAACCAAACATAGTCAAGGTGACCTTGAAGCAGAAAAGCAAAGTTAGAGGAATTGCTTTTACCAGGCAGCAAAACGTACTTCAAAGCTGTGCTGATTAAGACAGTGGATATTGGTGCAGTGATAAAGAGCAAACTGAACCAAGAGGAGAGCTCAGAAGTAACACTGCCACGCACACACACGAGGATCTTTGCTTTGTAAGAACTGTGGCACCTCAGAGCAATGAAGGAAAATAATTTCCCAGTAAATGATGTTGAGTCAAATCGATAATTAGCTACAATAAAATAAGGAAAGGAAACTTGCACTCGACTTCACATCATACCTGAAATGGTATCTCAAGAGAAAGTTAGCTTTGAGACACTGACGGGAATAATGATAAAGCTTCTAGAAGATAACCAGCATTTGCCCAAGATTTGACGAGTTCCTAACTCCCGGTTTGAAGCATGAAACCTGTGCTGAGATTCCTGTATTCAGGGATTGCGTTAGTGTAGCAGTGCTGCTGAATCCTCACGTACAAGGTGGAGATGGGCTGTGATTTCTCTCCCCATTTGACGTATTTCATGGGAGCTGCTGCAGAGCCTCCCCTTCCCTGTATGTCTTGCAGCAGCATCTACACAGGGTAGACTATTATTTTGCAGGAGTTGTGCTAAGTCAGGGAAACCCTGGTGGTGTAGTGGTTAAGTGCTACGGCTGCTAAAGGAAGGGTCAGCAGTTCAAGTCCACCAGGTGCTCCTTGGAAACTCTATGGGGCAGTTCTACTCTGACCTATAGGGTCGCTATGAGTCGGAACCGCCTCGACGGCACCTAACAACAACAACAACAACCACAGCCATAAGCATGAGTGTTATGTGCCACCCAAGTGGAACAAATGGAAACAAAGACTTCCTTGGTCCTGCTTGGTTAAACACCCAGGAGAGCAGGGAGCATCTTGAGAGGGACAGCGGTTCTTACAACCTAAAGGGCCGAGGCAGAGTCTAGGCAGCATCACAGGTAGTAGTGGGATTAGACACTAGGTCAGAAGTGGTCAGCAGGGATGGACCCCTGGGAGCCTGCAGGTCCCACAGTCTTTTATCCCCAATAGCCGAGACCTGCTCAGCTGATACGGCTCCACACGGTTGATATTTAAAGGGTGCACATCGAGTCAAAGCAGTTGACTTCATCCTGCACACCAGTTGGAGGTCTAACTTCTAGGCAGTATAGGAAGGAGGAGAGATTAAACTGAAAGGTCTAGAATTAGGTAGGCATCAAAGGTTTGAGCCCTGAGTCACCACTCTCTCAGTGACGAATTCATTTTGGGCAAGTGAATGACTCTTGTTTTCACTTATCTGGCAAACAGCAGGAGTAAGCATAAGAGTGATAAGAACAATGACGGTCTCGCAGATCCACGGGGAGAAATAAGTAAGGTAAATCTTATAAACTGACTGGAACAGTCTCTATTACAAGGGGCAATCTTTGTCCTCTCCATCAATGTCGCTTCTTTTAGAACCACCCGATGACTGATGCCTCTCTCTCTGTCAAGCCCCGTTTTCTGCTCTCTGAAGAGAGCAGAAATATGTCCACAGGGTCCCTGGTGGTTCCTAGCACATGGGCGATAGTGAATGAAAACGTATTGTCGCATGCTTACGGGAAACCTGATTTTTCGTTTGCAATTGTACGCAGTCATTTTTTTCCTCCTCATCACTTGTGGTAGCCATGGGATTCCTGGTGGAATAAGACCCCCTAAGCTCATTCTAAAAGAGGGTGGGTTGACTTAAGGAATCCACATGTGATCACCCTAGTGAACAACGAGCAAATAAGAAAGTGACGAAAAATGTCTTTGGATCCCGTATTCAATTATGGATTGGGTATATATATGCTATACACGTAAACTTTACTATCATTACTTTGGTTTTCGAATCATAAAGTTGGCATAATTATAAAACTCATACTGATTTATATATAGTGTAATCAGACGCTGACGATCTGAAAGGGCACCTCAGCCCTCAGTGCTGCACGTGGGTATACTCAGCACTCGGTGCCAAGGCCACAGCACAAAATGGACTGAACTTATCTGAATTCTGGCCTTTGGAGGAGTGCTCTCATTTTTGTAACACCAAAATACACAGATTTTTTTTTCCGTGTTTCTTTTCCTGTTCCCTTCCACCCCCAGAAGGCTGAGGCAACAGAACTGTGAACAAACAAACCTAAGTGACCAGACCGTCTAGTTCTCCTCACAGAGAGTGTAAGAGGGTGCACAAATATTTCTGACCATTAGAGGGCACAAGGTGTAACCGATATAGGGTATGAGAGGGTGCACTAATATTTCTGACCATTAGAGGGCACAAGGGGTAACCGATATAGAGTAGTGGAGGGTGCACTAATATTTCTGATCATTAGAGGGCACAAGGTGTAACTGATTGAATCAGCAGAAGGGAAAAAAAAAGAGCAAGTTTATAGAGATTTTGATATAATTGTCAGTTTTGATAGAAAATGTTTACAAATGAATTTGAAATATTGCTCCTATACTTTGATGCAGATATTACAAGTATCTTTCGCATCAACTTGGGTGCAAAGAAGAGAGTGACAAACCAAGTCCAATGACACATGAATGAATAATGAATGGATAATGGCAGAGAAGGGATCATTCTGGGAGGTAAGGTAATAATATTTTAAAGTCCATTTCCGTAAATTGTGATATTGATTTAAATGAGAAAAATAAAATAAGCTCTTTCCAAATCCAGGCATTTTCTCTTAATATGTATTGACGATCTAACTCTTAGCACAATAGGAATAGAAAAGAATTTCCCTGATCTGATAAACAGAATGTTTAAAATCATTTAGGTTCATACCATACTTCATGTTGAAATCTTCAGAACTTTTCCCTTGAGATCCAGAATGAGGTTAGGATGCCCTCAGTGAAACTTTATGTGTAAAAACAATTGTGAAAGTCTTAACCAGTGTAACAAGGCAAGGAAAGAGGAAAACTATTATAATTGGAAAATGTTTATTAACAGAGGTGGGTAGAAACACCACAAGACGCTGCCATTAAACTGTTAATATGTAAAATATTGAGAATTAAAACTAGCAATCTCACAGCAAGAAAGCCAGTATAGGAAAATCAATTACATGTCTGTATTTCCACATTTTTTTTTATTTCCACAGTATCCAAATACGGTGAAGGTTAAATTGTAAAATCGTGTAAAATTAATACAGCATGGAAATACTTAATTGCTCTCAGAACCAACCTGTGATGTGTACATAGAAACACATGAACTATTATTAAGAAATTTAGGAAATCCGAAATGAATTGAGATATGTTCTGTGATAGAAGAGTCAAAGAGTGTTTTAAAAAGGTCAGTTTTCTCATGTTTGATCTATAGATTTCATTAAAATCTCCATCAAAATGAGTATGTGTGAGCAAATGGAAAAGGTCATTCTCAAATTCATACAAAAGTGCCAATAACCAAACATAGTCAAGGTGACCTTGAAGCAGAAAAGCAAAGTTAGAGGAATTGCTTTTACCAGGCAGCAAAACGTACTTCAAAGCTGTGCTGATTAAGACAGTGGATATTGGTGCAGTGATAAAGAGCAAACTGAACCAAGAGGAGAGCTCAGAAGTAACACTGCCACGCACACACACGAGGATCTTTGCTTTGTAAGAACTGTGGCACCTCAGAGCAATGAAGGAAAATAATTTCCCAGTAAATGATGTTGAGTCAAATCGATAATTAGCTACAATAAAATAAGGAAAGGAAACTTGCACTCGACTTCACATCATACCTGAAATGGTATCTCAAGAGAAAGTTAGCTTTGAGACACTGACGGGAATAATGATAAAGCTTCTAGAAGATAACCAGCATTTGCCCAAGATTTGACGAGTTCCTAACTCCCGGTTTGAAGCACGAAACCTGTGCTGAGATTCCTGTATTCAGGGATTGCGTTAGTGTAGCAGTGCTGCTGAATCCTCACGTACAAGGTGGAGATGGGCTGTGATTTCTCTCCCCATTTGACGTATTTCATGGGAGCTGCTGCAGAGCCTCCCCTTCCCTGTATGTCTTGCAGCAGCATCTACACAGGGTAGACTATTATTTTGCAGGAGTTGTGCTAAGTCAGGGAAACCCTGGTGGTGTAGTGGTTAAGTGCTACGGCTGCTAAAGAAAGGGTCAGCAGTTCAAGTCCACCAGGTGCTCCTTGGAAACTCTATGGGGCAGTTCTACTCTGACCTATAGGGTCGCTATGAGTCGGAACCGCCTCGACGGCACCTAACAACAACAACAACAACCACAGCCATAAGCATGAGTGTTATGTGCCACCCAAGTGGAACAAATGGAAACAAAGACTTCCTTGGTCCTGCTTGGTTAAACACCCAGGAGAGCAGGGAGCATCTTGAGAGGGACAGCGGTTCTTACAACCTAAAGGGCCGAGGCAGAGTCTAGGCAGCATCACAGGTAGTAGTGGGATTAGACACTAGGTCAGAAGTGGTCAGCAGGGATGGACCCCTGGGAGCCTGCAGGTCCCACAGTCTTTTATCCCCAATAGCCGAGACCTGCTCAGCTGATACGGCTCCACACGGTTGATATTTAAAGGGTGCACATCGAGTCAAAGCAGTTGACTTCATCCTGCACACCAGTTGGAGGTCTAACTTCTAGGCAGTATAGGAAGGAGGAGAGATTAAACTGAAAGGTCTAGAATTAGGTAGGCATCAAAGGTTTGAGCCCTGAGTCACCACTCTCTCAGTGACGAATTCATTTTGGGCAAGTGAATGACTCTTGTTTTCACTTATCTGGCAAACAGCAGGAGTAAGCATAAGAGTGATAAGAACAATGACGGTCTCGCAGATCCACGGGGAGAAATAAGTAAGGTAAATCTTATAAACTGACTGGAACAGTCTCTATTACAAGGGGCAATCTTTGTCCTCTCCATCAATGTCGCTTCTTTTAGAACCACCCGATGACTGATGCCTCTCTCTCTGTCAAGCCCCGTTTTCTGCTCTCTGAAGAGAGCAGAAATATGTCCACAGGGTCCCTGGTGGTTCCTAGCACATGGGCGATAGTGAATGAAAACGTATTGTCGCATGCTTACGGGAAACCTGATTTTTCGTTTGCAATTGTACGCAGTCATTTTTTTCCTCCTCATCACTTGTGGTAGCCATGGGATTCCTGGTGGAATAAGACCCCCTAAGCTCATTCTCAAAGAGGGTGGGTTGACTTAAGGAATCCACATGTGATCACCCTAGTGAACAACGAGCAAATAAGAAAGTGACGAAAAATGTCTTTGGATCCCGTATTCAATTATGGATTGGGTATATATATGCTATACACGTAAACTTTACTATCATTACTTTGGTTTTCGAATCATAAAGTTGGCATAATTATAAAACTCATACTGATTTATATATAGTGTAATCAGACGCTGACGATCTGAAAGGGCACCTCAGCCCTCAGTGCTGCACGTGGGTATACTCAGCACTCGGTGCCAAGGCCACAGCACAAAATGGACTGAACTTATCTGAATTCTGGCCTTTGGAGGAGTGCTCTCATTTTTGTAACACCAAAATACACAGATTTTTTTTTCCGTGTTTCTTTTCCTGTTCCCTTCCACCCCCAGAAGGCTGAGGCAACAGAACTGTGAACAAACAAACCTAAGTGACCAGACCGTCTAGTTCTCCTCACAGAGAGTGTAAGAGGGTGCACAAATATTTCTGACCATTAGAGGGCACAAGGTGTAACCGATATAGGGTATGAGAGGGTGCACTAATATTTCTGACCATTAGAGGGCACAAGGGGTAACCGATATAGAGTAGTGGAGGGTGCACTAATATTTCTGATCATTAGAGGGCACAAGGTGTAACTGATTGAATCAGCAGAAGGGAAAAAAAAAAGAGCAAGTTTATAGAGATTTTGATATAATTGTCAGTTTTGATAGAAAATGTTTACAAATGAATTTGAAATATTGCTCCTATACTTTGATGCAGATATTACAAGTATCTTTCGCATCAACTTGGGTGCAAAGAAGAGAGTGACAAACCAAGTCCAATGACACATGAATCAATAATGAATGGATAATGGCAGAGAAGGGATCATTCTGGGAGGTAAGGTAATAATATTTTAAAGTCCATTTCCGTAAATTGTGATATTGATTTAAATGAGAAAAATAAAATAAGCTCTTTCCAAATCCAGGCATTTTCTCTTAATATGTATTGACGATCTAACTCTTAGCACAATAGGAATAGAAAAGAATTTCCCTGATCTGATAAACAGAATGTTTAAAATCATTTAGGTTCATACCATACTTCATGTTGAAATCTTCAGAACTTTTCCCTTGAGATCCAGAATGAGGTTAGGATGCCCTCAGTGAAACTTTATGTGTAAAAACAATTGTGAAAGTCTTAACCAGTGTAACAAGGCAAGGAAAGAGGAAAACTATTATAATTGGAAAATGTTTATTAACAGAGGTGGGTAGAAACACCACAAGACGCTGCCATTAAACTGTTAATATGTAAAATATTGAGAATTAAAACTAGCAATCTCACAGCAAGAAAGCCAGTATAGGAAAATCAATTACATGTCTGTATTTCCACATTTTTTTTTATTTCCACAGTATCCAAATACGGTGAAGGTTAAATTGTAAAATCGTGTAAAATTAATACAGCATGGAAATACTTAATTGCTCTCAGAACCAACCTGTGATGTGTACATAGAAACACATGAACTATTATTAAGAAATTTAGGAAATCCGAAATGAATTGAGATATGTTCTGTGATAGAAGAGTCAAAGAGTGTTTTAAAAAGGTCAGTTTTCTCATGTTTGATCTATAGATTTCATTAAAATCTCCATCAAAATGAGTATGTGTGAGCAAATGGAAAAGGTCATTCTCAAATTCATACAAAAGTGCCAATAACCAAACATAGTCAAGGTGACCTTGAAGCAGAAAAGCAAAGTTAGAGGAATTGCTTTTACCAGGCAGCAAAACGTACTTCAAAGCTGTGCTGATTAAGACAGTGGATATTGGTGCAGTGATAAAGAGCAAACTGAACCAAGAGGAGAGCTCAGAAGTAACACTGCCACGCACACACACGAGGATCTTTGCTTTGTAAGAACTGTGGCACCTCAGAGCAATGAAGGAAAATAATTTCCCAGTAAATGATGTTGAGTCAAATCGATAATTAGCTACAATAAAATAAGGAAAGGAAACTTGCACTCGACTTCACATCATACCTGAAATGGTATCTCAAGAGAAAGTTAGCTTTGAGACACTGACGGGAATAATGATAAAGCTTCTAGAAGATAACCAGCATTTGCCCAAGATTTGACGAGTTCCTAACTCCCGGTTTGAAGCATGAAACCTGTGCTGAGATTCCTGTATTCAGGGATTGCGTTAGTGTAGCAGTGCTGCTGAATCCTCACGTACAAGGTGGAGATGGGCTGTGATTTCTCTCCCCATTTGACGTATTTCATGGGAGCTGCTGCAGAGCCTCCCCTTCCCTGTATGTCTTGCAGCAGCATCTACACAGGGTAGACTATTATTTTGCAGGAGTTGTGCTAAGTCAGGGAAACCCTGGTGGTGTAGTGGTTAAGTGCTACGGCTGCTAAAGAAAGGGTCAGCAGTTCAAGTCCACCAGGTGCTCCTTGGAAACTCTATGGGGCAGTTCTACTCTGACCTATAGGGTCGCTATGAGTCGGAACCGCCTCGACGGCACCTAACAACAACAACAACAACCACAGCCATAAGCATGAGTGTTATGTGCCACCCAAGTGGAACAAATGGAAACAAAGACTTCCTTGGTCCTGCTTGGTTAAACACCCAGGAGAGCAGGGAGCATCTTGAGAGGGACAGCGGTTCTTACAACCTAAAGGGCCGAGGCAGAGTCTAGGCAGCATCACAGGTAGTAGTGGGATTAGACACTAGGTCAGAAGTGGTCAGCAGGGATGGACCCCTGGGAGCCTGCAGGTCCCACAGTCTTTTATCCCCAATAGCCGAGACCTGCTCAGCTGATACGGCTCCACACGGTTGATATTTAAAGGGTGCACATCGAGTCAAAGCAGTTGACTTCATCCTGCACACCAGTTGGAGGTCTAACTTCTAGGCAGTATAGGAAGGAGGAGAGATTAAACTGAAAGGTCTAGAATTAGGTAGGCATCAAAGGTTTGAGCCCTGAGTCACCACTCTCTCAGTGACGAATTCATTTTGGGCAAGTGAATGACTCTTGTTTTCACTTATCTGGCAAACAGCAGGAGTAAGCATAAGAGTGATAAGAACAATGACGGTCTCGCAGATCCACGGGGAGAAATAAGTAAGGTAAATCTTATAAACTGACTGGAACAGTCTCTATTACAAGGGGCAATCTTTGTCCTCTCCATCAATGTCGCTTCTTTTAGAACCACCCGATGACTGATGCCTCTCTCTCTGTCAAGCCCCGTTTTCTGCTCTCTGAAGAGAGCAGAAATATGTCCACAGGGTCCCTGGTGGTTCCTAGCACATGGGCGATAGTGAATGAAAACGTATTGTCGCATGCTTACGGGAAACCTGATTTTTCGTTTGCAATTGTACGCAGTCATTTTTTTCCTCCTCATCACTTGTGGTAGCCATGGGATTCCTGGTGGAATAAGACCCCCTAAGCTCATTCTCAAAGAGGGTGGGTTGACTTAAGGAATCCACATGTGATCACCCTAGTGAACAACGAGCAAATAAGAAAGTGACGAAAAATGTCTTTGGATCCCGTATTCAATTATGGATTGGGTATATATATGCTATACACGTAAACTTTACTATCATTACTTTGGTTTTCGAATCATAAAGTTGGCATAATTATAAAACTCATACTGATTTATATATAGTGTAATCAGACGCTGACGATCTGAAAGGGCACCTCAGCCCTCAGTGCTGCACGTGGGTATACTCAGCACTCGGTGCCAAGGCCACAGCACAAAATGGACTGAACTTATCTGAATTCTGGCCTTTGGAGGAGTGCTCTCATTTTTGTAACACCAAAATACACAGATTTTTTTTTCCGTGTTTCTTTTCCTGTTCCCTTCCACCCCCAGAAGGCTGAGGCAACAGAACTGTGAACAAACAAACCTAAGTGACCAGACCGTCTAGTTCTCCTCACAGAGAGTGTAAGAGGGTGCACAAATATTTCTGACCATTAGAGGGCACAAGGTGTAACCGATATAGGGTATGAGAGGGTGCACTAATATTTCTGACCATTAGAGGGCACAAGGGGTAACCGATATAGAGTAGTGGAGGGTGCACTAATATTTCTGATCATTAGAGGGCACAAGGTGTAACTGATTGAATCAGCAGAAGGGAAAAAAAAAGAGCAAGTTTATAGAGATTTTGATATAATTGTCAGTTTTGATAGAAAATGTTTACAAATGAATTTGAAATATTGCTCCTATACTTTGATGCAGATATTACAAGTATCTTTCGCATCAACTTGGGTGCAAAGAAGAGAGTGACAAACCAAGTCCAATGACACATGAATCAATAATGAATGGATAATGGCAGAGAAGGGATCATTCTGGGAGGTAAGGTAATAATATTTTAAAGTCCATTTCCGTAAATTGTGATATTGATTTAAATGAGAAAAATAAAATAAGCTCTTTCCAAATCCAGGCATTTTCTCTTAATATGTATTGACGATCTAACTCTTAGCACAATAGGAATAGAAAAGAATTTCCCTGATCTGATAAACAGAATGTTTAAAATCATTTAGGTTCATACCATACTTCATGTTGAAATCTTCAGAACTTTTCCCTTGAGATCCAGAATGAGGTTAGGATGCCCTCAGTGAAACTTTATGTGTAAAAACAATTGTGAAAGTCTTAACCAGTGTAACAAGGCAAGGAAAGAGGAAAACTATTATAATTGGAAAATGTTTATTAACAGAGGTGGGTAGAAACACCACAAGACGCTGCCATTAAACTGTTAATATGTAAAATATTGAGAATTAAAACTAGCAATCTCACAGCAAGAAAGCCAGTATAGGAAAATCAATTACATGTCTGTATTTCCACATTTTTTTTTATTTCCACAGTATCCAAATACGGTGAAGGTTAAATTGTAAAATCGTGTAAAATTAATACAGCATGGAAATACTTAATTGCTCTCAGAACCAACCTGTGATGTGTACATAGAAACACATGAACTATTATTAAGAAATTTAGGAAATCCGAAATGAATTGAGATATGTTCTGTGATAGAAGAGTCAAAGAGTGTTTTAAAAAGGTCAGTTTTCTCATGTTTGATCTATAGATTTCATTAAAATCTCCATCAAAATGAGTATGTGTGAGCAAATGGAAAAGGTCATTCTCAAATTCATACAAAAGTGCCAATAACCAAACATAGTCAAGGTGACCTTGAAGCAGAAAAGCAAAGTTAGAGGAATTGCTTTTACCAGGCAGCAAAACGTACTTCAAAGCTGTGCTGATTAAGACAGTGGATATTGGTGCAGTGATAAAGAGCAAACTGAACCAAGAGGAGAGCTCAGAAGTAACACTGCCACGCACACACACGAGGATCTTTGCTTTGTAAGAACTGTGGCACCTCAGAGCAATGAAGGAAAATAATTTCCCAGTAAATGATGTTGAGTCAAATCGATAATTAGCTACAATAAAATAAGGAAAGGAAACTTGCACTCGACTTCACATCATACCTGAAATGGTATCTCAAGAGAAAGTTAGCTTTGAGACACTGACGGGAATAATGATAAAGCTTCTAGAAGATAACCAGCATTTGCCCAAGATTTGACGAGTTCCTAACTCCCGGTTTGAAGCACGAAACCTGTGCTGAGATTCCTGTATTCAGGGATTGCGTTAGTGTAGCAGTGCTGCTGAATCCTCACGTACAAGGTGGAGATGGGCTGTGATTTCTCTCCCCATTTGACGTATTTCATGGGAGCTGCTGCAGAGCCTCCCCTTCCCTGTATGTCTTGCAGCAGCATCTACACAGGGTAGACTATTATTTTGCAGGAGTTGTGCTAAGTCAGGGAAACCCTGGTGGTGTAGTGGTTAAGTGCTACGGCTGCTAAAGAAAGGGTCAGCAGTTCAAGTCCACCAGGTGCTCCTTGGAAACTCTATGGGGCAGTTCTACTCTGACCTATAGGGTCGCTATGAGTCGGAACCGCCTCGACGGCACCTAACAACAACAACAACAACCACAGCCATAAGCATGAGTGTTATGTGCCACCCAAGTGGAACAAATGGAAACAAAGACTTCCTTGGTCCTGCTTGGTTAAACACCCAGGAGAGCAGGGAGCATCTTGAGAGGGACAGCGGTTCTTACAACCTAAAGGGCCGAGGCAGAGTCTAGGCAGCATCACAGGTAGTAGTGGGATTAGACACTAGGTCAGAAGTGGTCAGCAGGGATGGACCCCTGGGAGCCTGCAGGTCCCACAGTCTTTTATCCCCAATAGCCGAGACCTGCTCAGCTGATACGGCTCCACACGGTTGATATTTAAAGGGTGCACATCGAGTCAAAGCAGTTGACTTCATCCTGCACACCAGTTGGAGGTCTAACTTCTAGGCAGTATAGGAAGGAGGAGAGATTAAACTGAAAGGTCTAGAATTAGGTAGGCATCAAAGGTTTGAGCCCTGAGTCACCACTCTCTCAGTGACGAATTCATTTTGGGCAAGTGAATGACTCTTGTTTTCACTTATCTGGCAAACAGCAGGAGTAAGCATAAGAGTGATAAGAACAATGACGGTCTCGCAGATCCACGGGGAGAAATAAGTAAGGTAAATCTTATAAACTGACTGGAACAGTCTCTATTACAAGGGGCAATCTTTGTCCTCTCCATCAATGTCGCTTCTTTTAGAACCACCCGATGACTGATGCCTCTCTCTCTGTCAAGCCCCGTTTTCTGCTCTCTGAAGAGAGCAGAAATATGTCCACAGGGTCCCTGGTGGTTCCTAGCACATGGGCGATAGTGAATGAAAACGTATTGTCGCATGCTTACGGGAAACCTGATTTTTCGTTTGCAATTGTACGCAGTCATTTTTTTCCTCCTCATCACTTGTGGTAGCCATGGGATTCCTGGTGGAATAAGACCCCCTAAGCTCATTCTCAAAGAGGGTGGGTTGACTTAAGGAATCCACATGTGATCACCCTAGTGAACAACGAGCAAATAAGAAAGTGACGAAAAATGTCTTTGGATCTCGTATTCAATTATGGATTGGGTATATATATGCTATACACGTAAACTTTACTATCATTACTTTGGTTTTCGAATCATAAAGTTGGCATAATTATAAAACTCATACTGATTTATATATAGTGTAATCAGACGCTGACGATCTGAAAGGGCACCTCAGCCCTCAGTGCTGCACGTGGGTATACTCAGCACTCGGTGCCAAGGCCACAGCACAAAATGGACTGAACTTATCTGAATTCTGGCCTTTGGAGGAGTGCTCTCATTTTTGTAACACCAAAATACACAGATTTTTTTTTCCGTGTTTCTTTTCCTGTTCCCTTCCACCCCCAGAAGGCTGAGGCAACAGAACTGTGAACAAACAAACCTAAGTGACCAGACCGTCTAGTTCTCCTCACAGAGAGTGTAAGAGGGTGCACAAATATTTCTGACCATTAGAGGGCACAAGGTGTAACCGATATAGGGTATGAGAGGGTGCACTAATATTTCTGACCATTAGAGGGCACAAGGGGTAACCGATATAGAGTAGTGGAGGGTGCACTAATATTTCTGATCATTAGAGGGCACAAGGTGTAACTGATTGAATCAGCAGAAGGGAAAAAAAAAAGAGCAAGTTTATAGAGATTTTGATATAATTGTCAGTTTTGATAGAAAATGTTTACAAATGAATTTGAAATATTGCTCCTATACTTTGATGCAGATATTACAAGTATCTTTCGCATCAACTTGGGTGCAAAGAAGAGAGTGACAAACCAAGTCCAATGACACATGAATCAATAATGAATGGGTAATGGCAGAGAAGGGATCATTCTGGGAGGTAAGGTAATAATATTTTAAAGTCCATTTCCGTAAATTGTGATATTGATTTAAATGAGAAAAATAAAATAAGCTCTTTCCAAATCCAGGCATTTTCTCTTAATATGTATTGACGATCTAACTCTTAGCACAATAGGAATAGAAAAGAATTTCCCTGATCTGATAAACAGAATGTTTAAAATCATTTAGGTTCATACCATACTTCATGTTGAAATCTTCAGAACTTTTCCCTTGAGATCCAGAATGAGGTTAGGATGCCCTCAGTGAAACTTTATGTGTAAAAACAATTGTGAAAGTCTTAACCAGTGTAACAAGGCAAGGAAAGAGGAAAACTATTATAATTGGAAAATGTTTATTAACAGAGGTGGGTAGAAACACCACAAGACGCTGCCATTAAACTGTTAATATGTAAAATATTGAGAATTAAAACTAGCAATCTCACAGCAAGAAAGCCAGTATAGGAAAATCAATTACATGTCTGTATTTCCACATTATTTTATTTCCACAGTATCCAAATACGGTGAAGGTTAAATTGTAAAATCGTGTAAAATTAATACAGCATGGAAATACTTAATTGCTCTCAGAACCAACCTGTGATGTGTACATAGAAACACATGAACTATTATTAAGAAATTTAGGAAATCCGAAATGAATTGAGATATGTTCTGTGATAGAAGAGTCAAAGAGTGTTTTAAAAAGGTCAGTTTTCTCATGTTTGATCTATAGATTTCATTAAAATCTCCATCAAAATGAGTATGTGTGAGCAAATGGAAAAGGTCATTCTCAAATTCATACAAAAGTGCCAATAACCAAACATAGTCAAGGTGACCTTGAAGCAGAAAAGCAAAGTTAGAGGAATTGCTTTTACCAGGCAGCAAAACGTACTTCAAAGCTGTGCTGATTAAGACAGTGGATATTGGTGCAGTGATAAAGAGCAAACTGAACCAAGAGGAGAGCTCAGAAATAACACTGCCACGCACACACACGAGGATCTTTGCTTTGTAAGAACTGTGGCACCTCAGAGCAATGAAGGAAAATAATTTCCCAGTAAATGATGTTGAGTCAAATCGATAATTAGCTACAATAAAATAAGGAAAGGAAACTTGCACTCGACTTCACATCATACCTGAAATGGTATCTCAAGAGAAAGTTAGCTTTGAGACACTGACGGGAATAATGATAAAGCTTCTAGAAGATAACCAGCATTTGCCCAAGATTTGACGAGTTCCTAACTCCCGGTTTGAAGCATGAAACCTGTGCTGAGATTCCTGTATTCAGGGATTGCGTTAGTGTAGCAGTGCTGCTGAATCCTCACGTACAAGGTGGAGATGGGCTGTGATTTCTCTCCCCATTTGACGTATTTCATGGGAGCTGCTGCAGAGCCTCCCCTTCCCTGTATGTCTTGCAGCAGCATCTACACAGGGTAGACTATTATTTTGCAGGAGTTGTGCTAAGTCAGGGAAACCCTGGTGGTGTAGTGGTTAAGTGCTACGGCTGCTAAAGAAAGGGTCAGCAGTTCAAGTCCACCAGGTGCTCCTTGGAAACTCTATGGGGCAGTTCTACTCTGACCTATAGGGTCGCTATGAGTCGGAACCGCCTCGACGGCACCTAACAACAACAACAACAACCACAGCCATAAGCATGAGTGTTATGTGCCACCCAAGTGGAACAAATGGAAACAAAGACTTCCTTGGTCCTGCTTGGTTAAACACCCAGGAGAGCAGGGAGCATCTTGAGAGGGACAGCGGTTCTTACAACCTAAAGGGCCGAGGCAGAGTCTAGGCAGCATCACAGGTAGTAGTGGGATTAGACACTAGGTCAGAAGTGGTCAGCAGGGATGGACCCCTGGGAGCCTGCAGGTCCCACAGTCTTTTATCCCCAATAGCCGAGACCTGCTCAGCTGATACGGCTCCACACGGTTGATATTTAAAGGGTGCACATCGAGTCAAAGCAGTTGACTTCATCCTGCACACCAGTTGGAGGTCTAACTTCTAGGCAGTATAGGAAGGAGGAGAGATTAAACTGAAAGGTCTAGAATTAGGTAGGCATCAAAGGTTTGAGCCCTGAGTCACCACTCTCTCAGTGACGAATTCATTTTGGGCAAGTGAATGACTCTTGTTTTCACTTATCTGGCAAACAGCAGGAGTAAGCATAAGAGTGATAAGAACAATGACGGTCTCGCAGATCCACGGGGAGAAATAAGTAAGGTAAATCTTATAAACTGACTGGAACAGTCTCTATTACAAGGGGCAATCTTTGTCCTCTCCATCAATGTCGCTTCTTTTAGAACCACCCGATGACTGATGCCTCTCTCTCTGTGAAGCCCCGTTTTCTGCTCTCTGAAGAGAGCAGAAATATGTCCACAGGGTCCCTGGTGGTTCCTAGCACATGGGCGATAGTGAATGAAAACGTATTGTCGCATGCTTACGGGAAACCTGATTTTTCGTTTGCAATTGTACGCAGTCATTTTTTTCCTCCTCATCACTTGTGGTAGCCATGGGATTCCTGGTGGAATAAGACCCCCTAAGCTCATTCTAAAAGAGGGTGGGTTGACTTAAGGAATCCACATGTGATCACCCTAGTGAACAACGAGCAAATAAGAAAGTGACGAAAAATGTCTTTGGATCCCGTATTCAATTATGGATTGGGTATATATATGCTATACACGTAAACTTTACTATCATTACTTTGGTTTTCGAATCATAAAGTTGGCATAATTATAAAACTCATACTGATTTATATATAGTGTAATCAGACGCTGACGATCTGAAAGGGCACCTCAGCCCTCAGTGCTGCACGTGGGTATACTCAGCACTCGGTGCCAAGGCCACAGCACAAAATGGACTGAACTTATCTGAATTCTGGCCTTTGGAGGAGTGCTCTCATTTTTGTAACACCAAAATACACAGATTTTTTTTTCCGTGTTTCTTTTCCTGTTCCCTTCCACCCCCAGAAGGCTGAGGCAACAGAACTGTGAACAAACAAACCTAAGTGACCAGACCGTCTAGTTCTCCTCACAGAGAGTGTAAGAGGGTGCACAAATATTTCTGACCATTAGAGGGCACAAGGTGTAACCGATATAGGGTATGAGAGGGTGCACTAATATTTCTGACCATTAGAGGGCACAAGGGGTAACCGATATAGAGTAGTGGAGGGTGCACTAATATTTCTGATCATTAGAGGGCACAAGGTGTAACTGATTGAATCAGCAGAAGGGAAAAAAAAAGAGCAAGTTTATAGAGATTTTGATATAATTGTCAGTTTTGATAGAAAATGTTTACAAATGAATTTGAAATATTGCTCCTATACTTTGATGCAGATATTACAAGTATCTTTCGCATCAACTTGGGTGCAAAGAAGAGAGTGACAAACCAAGTCCAATGACACATGAATCAATAATGAATGGATAATGGCAGAGAAGGGATCATTCTGGGAGGTAAGGTAATAATATTTTAAAGTCCATTTCCGTAAATTGTGATATTGATTTAAATGAGAAAAATAAAATAAGCTCTTTCCAAATCCAGGCATTTTCTCTTAATATGTATTGACGATCTAACTCTTAGCACAATAGGAATAGAAAAGAATTTCCCTGATCTGATAAACAGAATGTTTAAAATCATTTAGGTTCATACCATACTTCATGTTGAAATCTTCAGAACTTTTCCCTTGAGATCCAGAATGAGGTTAGGATGCCCTCAGTGAAACTTTATGTGTAAAAACAATTGTGAAAGTCTTAACCAGTGTAACAAGGCAAGGAAAGAGGAAAACTATTATAATTGGAAAATGTTTATTAACAGAGGTGGGTAGAAACACCACAAGACGCTGCCATTAAACTGTTAATATGTAAAATATTGAGAATTAAAACTAGCAATCTCACAGCAAGAAAGCCAGTATAGGAAAATCAATTACATGTCTGTATTTCCACATTTTTTTTTATTTCCACAGTATCCAAATACGGTGAAGGTTAAATTGTAAAATCGTGTAAAATTAATACAGCATGGAAATACTTAATTGCTCTCAGAACCAACCTGTGATGTGTACATAGAAACACATGAACTATTATTAAGAAATTTAGGAAATCCGAAATGAATTGAGATATGTTCTGTGATAGAAGAGTCAAAGAGTGTTTTAAAAAGGTCAGTTTTCTCATGTTTGATCTATAGATTTCATTAAAATCTCCATCAAAATGAGTATGTGTGAGCAAATGGAAAAGGTCATTCTCAAATTCATACAAAAGTGCCAATAACCAAACATAGTCAAGGTGACCTTGAAGCAGAAAAGCAAAGTTAGAGGAATTGCTTTTACCAGGCAGCAAAACGTACTTCAAAGCTGTGCTGATTAAGACAGTGGATATTGGTGCAGTGATAAAGAGCAAACTGAACCAAGAGGAGAGCTCAGAAGTAACACTGCCACGCACACACACGAGGATCTTTGCTTTGTAAGAACTGTGGCACCTCAGAGCAATGAAGGAAAATAATTTCCCAGTAAATGATGTTGAGTCAAATCGATAATTAGCTACAATAAAATAAGGAAAGGAAACTTGCACTCGACTTCACATCATACCTGAAATGGTATCTCAAGAGAAAGTTAGCTTTGAGACACTGACGGGAATAATGATAAAGCTTCTAGAAGATAACCAGCATTTGCCCAAGATTTGACGAGTTCCTAACTCCCGGTTTGAAGCATGAAACCTGTGCTGAGATTCCTGTATTCAGGGATTGCGTTAGTGTAGCAGTGCTGCTGAATCCTCACGTACAAGGTGGAGATGGGCTGTGATTTCTCTCCCCATTTTACGTATTTCATGGGAGCTGCTGCAGAGCCTCCCCTTCCCTGTATGTCTTGCAGCAGCATCTACACAGGGTAGACTATTATTTTGCAGGAGTTGTGCTAAGTCAGGGAAACCCTGGTGGTGTAGTGGTTAAGTGCTACGGCTGCTAAAGAAAGGGTCAGCAGTTCAAGTCCACCAGGTGCTCCTTGGAAACTCTATGGGGCAGTTCTACTCTGACCTATAGGGTCGCTATGAGTCGGAACCGCCTCGACGGCACCTAACAACAACAACAACAACCACAGCCATAAGCATGAGTGTTATGTGCCACCCAAGTGGAACAAATGGAAACAAAGACTTCCTTGGTCCTGCTTGGTTAAACACCCAGGAGAGCAGGGAGCATCTTGAGAGGGACAGCGGTTCTTACAACCTAAAGGGCCGAGGCAGAGTCTAGGCAGCATCACAGGTAGTAGTGGGATTAGACACTAGGTCAGAAGTGGTCAGCAGGGATGGACCCCTGGGAGCCTGCAGGTCCCACAGTCTTTTATCCCCAATAGCCGAGACCTGCTCAGCTGATACGGCTCCACACGGTTGATATTTAAAGGGTGCACATCGAGTCAAAGCAGTTGACTTCATCCTGCACACCAGTTGGAGGTCTAACTTCTAGGCAGTATAGGAAGGAGGAGAGATTAAACTGAAAGGTCTAGAATTAGGTAGGCATCAAAGGTTTGAGCCCTGAGTCACCACTCTCTCAGTGACGAATTCATTTTGGGCAAGTGAATGACTCTTGTTTTCACTTATCTGGCAAACAGCAGGAGTAAGCATAAGAGTGATAAGAACAATGACGGTCTCGCAGATCCACGGGGAGAAATAAGTAAGGTAAATCTTATAAACTGACTGGAACAGTCTCTATTACAAGGGGCAATCTTTGTCCTCTCCATCAATGTCGCTTCTTTTAGAACCACCCGATGACTGATGCCTCTCTCTCTGTCAAGCCCCGTTTTCTGCTCTCTGAAGAGAGCAGAAATATGTCCACAGGGTCCCTGGTGGTTCCTAGCACATGGGCGATAGTGAATGAAAACGTATTGTCGCATGCTTACGGGAAACCTGATTTTTCGTTTGCAATTGTACGCAGTCATTTTTTTCCTCCTCATCACTTGTGGTAGCCATGGGATTCCTGGTGGAATAAGACCCCCTAAGCTCATTCTCAAAGAGGGTGGGTTGACTTAAGGAATCCACATGTGATCACCCTAGTGAACAACGAGCAAATAAGAAAGTGACGAAAAATGTCTTTGGATCCCGTATTCAATTATGGATTGGGTATATATATGCTATACACGTAAACTTTACTATCATTACTTTGGTTTTCGAATCATAAAGTTGGCATAATTATAAAACTCATACTGATTTATATATAGTGTAATCAGACGCTGACGATCTGAAAGGGCACCTCAGCCCTCAGTGCTGCACGTGGGTATACTCAGCACTCGGTGCCAAGGCCACAGCACAAAATGGACTGAACTTATCTGAATTCTGGCCTTTGGAGGAGTGCTCTCATTTTTGTAACACCAAAATACACAGATTTTTTTTTCCGTGTTTCTTTTCCTGTTCCCTTCCACCCCCAGAAGGCTGAGGCAACAGAACTGTGAACAAACAAACCTAAGTGACCAGACCGTCTAGTTCTCCTCACAGAGAGTGTAAGAGGGTGCACAAATATTTCTGACCATTAGAGGGCACAAGGTGTAACCGATATAGGGTATGAGAGGGTGCACTAATATTTCTGACCATTAGAGGGCACAAGGGGTAACCGATATAGAGTAGTGGAGGGTGCACTAATATTTCTGATCATTAGAGGGCACAAGGTGTAACTGATTGAATCAGCAGAAGGGAAAAAAAAGAGCAAGTTTATAGAGATTTTGATATAATTGTCAGTTTTGATAGAAAATGTTTACAAATGAATTTGAAATATTGCTCCTATACTTTGATGCAGATATTACAAGTACCTTTCGCATCAACTTGGGTGCAAAGAAGAGAGTGACAAACCAAGTCCAATGACACATGAATCAATAATGAATGGATAATGGCAGAGAAGGGATCATTCTGGGAGGTAAGGTAATAATATTTTAAAGTCCATTTCCGTAAATTGTGATATTGATTTAAATGAGAAAAATAAAATAAGCTCTTTCCAAATCCAGGCATTTTCTCTTAATATGTATTGACGATCTAACTCTTAGCACAATAGGAATAGAAAAGAATTTCCCTGATCTGATAAACAGAATGTTTAAAATCATTTAGGTTCATACCATACTTCATGTTGAAATCTTCAGAACTTTTCCCTTGAGATCCAGAATGAGGTTAGGATGCCCTCAGTGAAACTTTATGTGTAAAAACAATTGTGAAAGTCTTAACCAGTGTAACAAGGCAAGGAAAGAGGAAAACTATTATAACTGGAAAATGTTTATTAACAGAGGTGGGTAGAAACACCACAAGACGCTGCCGTTAAACTGTTAATATGTAAAATATTGAGAATTAAAACTAGCAATCTCACAGCAAGAAAGCCAGTATAGGAAAATCAATTACATGTCTGTATTTCCACATTTTTTTTTTATTTCCACAGTATCCAAATACGGTGAAGGTTAAATTGTAAAATCGTGTAAAATTAATACAGCATGGAAATACTTAATTGCTCTCAGAACCAACCGGTGATGTGTACATAGAAACACATAAACTATTATTAAGAAATTTAGGAAATCCGAAATGAATTGAGATATGTTCTGTGATAGAAGAGTCAAAGAGTGTTTTAAAAAGGTCAGTTTTCTCATGTTTGATCTATAGATTTCATTAAAATCTCCATCAAAATGAGTATGTGTGAGCAAATGGAAAAGGTCATTCTCAAATTCATACAAAAGTGCCAATAACCAAACATAGTCAAGGTGACCTTCAAGCAGAAAAGCAAAGTTAGAGGGATTGCTTTTACCAGGCAGCAAAACGTACTTCAAAGCTGTGCTGATTAAGACAGTGGATATTGGTGCAGTGATAAAGAGCAAACTGAACCAAGAGGAGAGCTCAGAAGTAACACTGCCACGCACACACACGAGGATCTTTGCTTTGTAAGAACTGTGGCACCTCAGAGCAATGAAGGAAAATAATTTCCCAGTAAATGATGTTGAGTCAAATCGATAATTAGCTACAATAAAATAAGGAAAGGAAACTTGCACTCGACTTCACATCATACCTGAAATGGTATCTCAAGAGAAAGTTAGCTTTGAGACACTGACGGGAATAATGATAAAGCTTCTAGAAGATAACCAGCATTTGCCCAAGATTTGACGAGTTCCTAACTCCCGGTTTGAAGCACGAAACCTGTGCTGAGATTCCTGTATTCAGGGATTGCGTTAGTGTAGCAGTGCTGCTGAATCCTCACGTACAAGGTGGAGATGGGCTGTGATTTCTCTCCCCATTTGACCTATTTCATGGGAGCTGCTGCAGAGCCTCCCCTTCCCTGTATGTCTTGCAGCAGCATCTACACAGGGTAGACTATTATTTTGCAGGAGTTGTGCTAAGTCAGGGAAACCCTGGTGGGGTAGTGGTTAAGTGCTACGGCTGCTAAAGAAAGGGTCAGCAGTTCAAGTCCACCAGGTGCTCCTTGGAAACTCTATGGGGCAGTTCTACTCTGACCTATAGGGTCGCTATGAGTCGGAACCGCCTCGACGGCACCTAACAACAACAACAACAACCACAGCCATAAGCATGAGTGTTATGTGCCACCCAAGTGGAACAAATGGAAACAAAGACTTCCTTGGTCCTGCTTGGTTAAACACCCAGGAGAGCAGGGAGCATCTTGAGAGGGACAGCGGTTCTTACAACCTAAAGGGCCGAGGCAGAGTCTAGGCAGCATCACAGGTAGTAGTGGGATTAGACACTAGGTCAGAAGTGGTCAGCAGGGATGGACCCCTGGGAGCCTGCAGGTCCCACAGTCTTTTATCCCCAATAGCCGAGACCTGCTCAGCTGATACGGCTCCACACGGTTGATATTTAAAGGGTGCACATCGAGTCAAAGCAGTTGACTTCATCCTGCACACCAGTTGGAGGTCTAACTTCTAGGCAGTATAGGAAGGAGGAGAGATTAAACTGAAAGGTCTAGAATTAGGTAGGCATCAAAGGTTTGAGCCCTGAGTCACCACTCTCTCAGTGACGAATTCATTTTGGGCAAGTGAATGACTCTTGTTTTCACTTATCTGGCAAACAGCAGGAGTAAGCATAAGAGTGATAAGAACAATGACGGTCTCGCAGATCCACGGGGAGAAATAAGTAAGGTAAATCTTATAAACTGACTGGAACAGTCTCTATTACAAGGGGCAATCTTTGTCCTCTCCATCAATGTCGCTTCTTTTAGAACCACCCGATGACTGATGCCTCTCTCTCTGTCAAGCCCCGTTTTCTGCTCTCTGAAGAGAGCAGAAATATGTCCACAGGGTCCCTGGTGGTTCCTAGCACATGGGCGATAGTGAATGAAAACGTATTGTCGCATGCTTACGGGAAACCTGATTTTTCGTTTGCAATTGTACGCAGTCATTTTTTTCCTCCTCATCACTTGTGGTAGCCATGGGATTCCTGGTGGAATAAGACCCCCTAAGCTCATTCTCAAAGAGGGTGGGTTGACTTAAGGAATCCACATGTGATCACCCTAGTGAACAACGAGCAAATAAGAAAGTGACGAAAAATGTCTTTGGATCCCGTATTCAATTATGGATTGGGTATATATATGCTATACACGTAAACTTTACTATCATTACTTTGGTTTTCGAATCATAAAGTTGGCATAATTATAAAACTCATACTGATTTATATATAGTGTAATCAGACGCTGACGATCTGAAAGGGCACCTCAGCCCTCAGTGCTGCACGTGGGTATACTCAGCACTCGGTGCCAAGGCCACAGCACAAAATGGACTGAACTTATCTGAATTCTGGCCTTTGGAGGAGTGCTCTCATTTTTGTAACACCAAAATACACAGATTTTTTTTTCCGTGTTTCTTTTCCTGTTCCCTTCCACCCCCAGAAGGCTGAGGCAACAGAACTGTGAACAAACAAACCTAAGTGACCAGACCGTCTAGTTCTCCTCACAGAGAGTGTAAGAGGGTGCACAAATATTTCTGACCATTAGAGGGCACAAGGTGTAACCGATATAGGGTATGAGAGGGTGCACTAATATTTCTGACCATTAGAGGGCACAAGGGGTAACCGATATAGAGTAGTGGAGGGTGCACTAATATTTCTGATCATTAGAGGGCACAAGGTGTAACTGATTGAATCAGCAGAAGGGAAAAAAAAGAGCAAGTTTATAGAGATTTTGATATAATTGTCAGTTTTGATAGAAAATGTTTACAAATGAATTTGAAATATTGCTCCTATACTTTGATGCAGATATTACAAGTACCTTTCGCATCAACTTGGGTGCAAAGAAGAGAGTGACAAACCAAGTCCAATGACACATGAATCAATAATGAATGGATAATGGCAGAGAAGGGATCATTCTGGGAGGTAAGGTAATAATATTTTAAAGTCCATTTCCGTAAATTGTGATATTGATTTAAATGAGAAAAATAAAATAAGCTCTTTCCAAATCCAGGCATTTTCTCTTAATATGTATTGACGATCTAACTCTTAGCACAATAGGAATAGAAAAGAATTTCCCTGATCTGATAAACAGAATGTTTAAAATCATTTAGGTTCATACCATACTTCATGTTGAAATCTTCAGAACTTTTCCCTTGAGATCCAGAATGAGGTTAGGATGCCCTCAGTGAAACTTTATGTGTAAAAACAATTGTGAAAGTCTTAACCAGTGTAACAAGGCAAGGAAAGAGGAAAACTATTATAACTGGAAAATGTTTATTAACAGAGGTGGGTAGAAACACCACAAGACGCTGCCGTTAAACTGTTAATATGTAAAATATTGAGAATTAAAACTAGCAATCTCACAGCAAGAAAGCCAGTATAGGAAAATCAATTACATGTCTGTATTTCCACATTTTTTTTTTATTTCCACAGTATCCAAATACAGTGAAGGTTAAATTGTAAAATCGTGTAAAATTAATACAGCATGGAAATACTTAATTGCTCTCAGAACCAACCGGTGATGTGTACATAGAAACACATGAACTATTATTAAGAAATTTAGGAAATCCGAAATGAATTGAGATATGTTCTGTGATAGAAGAGTCAAAGAGTGTTTTAAAAAGGTCAGTTTTCTCATGTTTGATCTATAGATTTCATTAAAATCTCCATCAAAATGAGTATGTGTGAGCAAATGGAAAAGGTCATTCTCAAATTCATACAAAAGTGCCAATAACCAAACATAGTCAAGGTGACCTTGAAGCAGAAAAGCAAAGTTAGAGGAATTGCTTTTACCAGGCAGCAAAACGTACTTCAAAGCTGCGCTGATTAAGACAGTGGATATTGGTGCAGTGATAAAGAGCAAACTGAACCAAGAGGAGAGCTCAGAAATAACACTGCCACGCACACACACGAGGATCTTTGCTTTGTAAGAACTGTGGCACCTCAGAGCAATGAAGGAAAATAATTTCCCAGTAAATGATGTTGAGTCAAATCGATAATTAGCTACAATAAAATAAGGAAAGGAAACTTGCACTCGACTTCACATCATACCTGAAATGGTATCTCAAGAGAAAGTTAGCTTTGAGACACTGACGGGAATAATGATAAAGCTTCTAGAAGATAACCAGCATTTGCCCAAGATTTGACGAGTTCCTAACTCCCGGTTTGAAGCACGAAACCTGTGCTGAGATTCCTGTATTCAGGGATTGCGTTAGTGTAGCAGTGCTGCTGAATCCTCACGTACAAGGTGGAGATGGGCTGTGATTTCTCTCCCCATTTGACGTATTTCATGGGAGCTGCTGCAGAGCCTCCCCTTCCCTGTATGTCTTGCAGCAGCATCTACACAGGGTAGACTATTATTTTGCAGGAGTTGTGCTAAGTCAGGGAAACCCTGGTGGGGTAGTGGTTAAGTGCTACGGCTGCTAAAGAAAGGGTCAGCAGTTCAAGTCCACCAGGTGCTCCTTGGAAACTCTATGGGGCAGTTCTACTCTGACCTATAGGGTCGCTATGAGTCGGAACCGCCTCGACGGCACCTAACAACAACAACAACAACCACAGCCATAAGCATGAGTGTTATGTGCCACCCAAGTGGAACAAATGGAAACAAAGACTTCCTTGGTCCTGCTTGGTTAAACACCCAGGAGAGCAGGGAGCATCTTGAGAGGGACAGCGGTTCTTACAACCTAAAGGGCCGAGGCAGAGTCTAGGCAGCATCACAGGTAGTAGTGGGATTAGACACTAGGTCAGAAGTGGTCAGCAGGCATGGACCCCTGGGAGCCTGCAGGTCCCACAGTCTTTTATCCCCAATAGCCGAGACCTGCTCAGCTGATACGGCTCCACACGGTTGTTATTTAAAGGGTGCACATCGAGTCAAAGCAGTTGACTTCATCCTGCACACCAGTTGGAGGTCTAACTTCTAGGCAGTATAGGAAGGAGGAGAGATTAAACTGAAAGGTCTAGAATTAGGTAGGCATCAAAGGTTTGAGCCCTGAGTCACCACTCTCTCAGTGACGAATTCATTTTGGGCAAGTGAATGACTCTTGTTTTCACTTATCTGGCAAACAGCAGGAGTAAGCATAAGAGTGATAAGAACAATGACGGTCTCGCAGATCCACGGGGAGAAATAAGTAAGGTAAATCTTATAAACTGACTGGAACAGTCTCTATTACAAGGGGCAATCTTTGTCCTCTCCATCAATGTCGCTTCTTTTAGAACCACCCGATGACTGATGCCTCTCTCTCTGTCAAGCCCCGTTTTCTGCTATCTGAAGAGAGCAGAAATATGTCCACAGGGTCCCTGGTGGTTCCTAGCACATGGGCGATAGTGAATGAAAACGTATTGTCGCATGCTTACGGGAAACCTGATTTTTCGTTTGCAATTGTACGCAGTCATTTTTTTCCTCCTCATCACTTGTGGTAGCCATGGGATTCCTGGTGGAATAAGACCCCCTAAGCTCATTCTCAAAGAGGGTGGGTTGACTTAAGGAATCCACATGTGATCACCCTAGTGAACAACGAGCAAATAAGAAAGTGACGAAAAATGTCTTTGGATCCCGTATTCAATTATGGATTGGGTATATATATGCTATACACGTAAACTTTACTATCATTACTTTGGTTTTCGAATCATAAAGTTGGCATAATTATAAAACTCATACTGATTTATATATAGTGTAATCAGACGCTGACGATCTGAAAGGGCACCTCAGCCCTCAGTGCTGCACGTGGGTATACTCAGCACTCGGTGCCAAGGCCACAGCACAAAATGGACTGAACTTATCTGAATTCTGGCCTTTGGAGGAGTGCTCTCATTTTTGTAACACCAAAATACACAGATTTTTTTTTCCGTGTTTCTTTTCCTGTTCCCTTCCACCCCCAGAAGGCTGAGGCAACAGAACTGTGAACAAACAAACCTAAGTGACCAGACCGTCTAGTTCTCCTCACAGAGAGTGTAAGAGGGTGCACAAATATTTCTGACCATTAGAGGGCACAAGGTGTAACCGATATAGGGTATGAGAGGGTGCACTAATATTTCTGACCATTAGAGGGCACAAGGGGTAACCGATATAGAGTAGTGGAGGGTGCACTAATATTTCTGATCATTAGAGGGCACAAGGTGTAACTGATTGAATCAGCAGAAGGGAAAAAAAAAGAGCAAGTTTATAGAGATTTTGATATAATTGTCAGTTTTGATAGAAAATGTTTACAAATGAATTTGAAATATTGCTCCTATACTTTGATGCAGATATTACAAGTATCTTTCGCATCAACTTGGGTGCAAAGAAGAGAGTGACAAACCAAGTCCAATGACACATGAATCAATAATGAATGGATAATGGCAGAGAAGGGATCATTCTGGGAGGTAAGGTAATAATATTTTAAAGTCCATTTCCGTAAATTGTGATATTGATTTAAATGAGAAAAATAAAATAAGCTCTTTCCAAATCCAGGCATTTTCTCTTAATATGTATTGACGATCTAACTCTTAGCACAATAGGAATAGAAAAGAATTTCCCTGATCTGATAAACAGAATGTTTAAAATCATTTAGGTTCATACCATACTTCATGTTGAAATCTTCAGAACTTTTCCCTTGAGATCCAGAATGAGGTTAGGATGCCCTCAGTGAAACTTTATGTGTAAAAACAATTGTGAAAGTCTTAACCAGTGTAACAAGGCAAGGAAAGAGGAAAACTATTATAATTGGAAAATGTTTATTAACAGAGGTGGGTAGAAATACCACAAGACGCTGCCGTTAAACTGTTAATATGTAAAATATTGAGAATTAAAACTAGCAATCTCACAGCAAGAAAGCCAGTATAGGAAAATCAATTACATGTCTGTATTTCCACATTTTTTTTTTATTTCCACAGTATCCAAATACAGTGAAGGTTAAATTGTAAAATCGTGTAAAATTAATACAGCATGGAAATACTTAATTGCTCTCAGAACCAACCGGTGATGTGTACATAGAAACACATGAACTATTATTAAGAAATTTAGGAAATCCGAAATGAATTGAGATATGTTCTGTGATAGAAGAGTCAAAGAGTGTTTTAAAAAGGTCAGTTTTCTCATGTTTGATCTATAGATTTCATTAAAATCTCCATCAAAATGAGTATGTGTGAGCAAATGGAAAAGGTCATTCTCAAATTCATACAAAAGTGCCAATAACCAAACATAGTCAAGGTGACCTTGAAGCAGAAAAGCAAAGTTAGAGGAATTGCTTTTACCAGGCAGCAAAACGTACTTCAAAGCTGTGCTGATTAAGACAGTGGATATTGGTGCAGTGATAAAGAGCAAACTGAACCAAGAGGAGAGCTCAGAAATAACACTGCCACGCACACACACGAGGATCTTTGCTTTGTAAGAACTGTGGCACCTCAGAGCAATGAAGGAAAATAATTTCCCAGTAAATGATGTTGAGTCAAATCGATAATTAGCTACAATAAAATAAGGAAAGGAAACTTGCACTCGACTTCACATCATACCTGAAATGGTATCTCAAGAGAAAGTTAGCTTTGAGACACTGACGGGAATAATGATAAAGCTTCTAGAAGATAACCAGCATTTGCCCAAGATTTGACGAGTTCCTAACTCCCGGTTTGAAGCACGAAACCTGTGCTGAGATTCCTGTATTCAGGGATTGCGTTAGTGTAGCAGTGCTGCTGAATCCTCACGTACAAGGTGGAGATGGGCTGTGATTTCTCTCCCCATTTGACCTATTTCATGGGAGCTGCTGCAGAGCCTCCCCTTCCCTGTATGTCTTGCAGCAGCATCTACACAGGGTAGACTATTATTTTGCAGGAGTTGTGCTAAGTCAGGGAAACCCTGGTGGGGTAGTGGTTAAGTGCTACGGCTGCTAAAGAAAGGGTCAGCAGTTCAAGTCCACCAGGTGCTCCTTGGAAACTCTATGGGGCAGTTCTACTCTGACCTATAGGGTCGCTATGAGTCGGAACCGCCTCGACGGCACCTAACAACAACAACAACAACCACAGCCATAAGCATGAGTGTTATGTGCCACCCAAGTGGAACAAATGGAAACAAAGACTTCCTTGGTCCTGCTTGGTTAAACACCCAGGAGAGCAGGGAGCATCTTGAGAGGGACAGCGGTTCTTACAACCTAAAGGGCCGAGGCAGAGTCTAGGCAGCATCACAGGTAGTAGTGGGATTAGACACTAGGTCAGAAGTGGTCAGCAGGGATGGACCCCTGGGAGCCTGCAGGTCCCACAGTCTTTTATCCCCAATAGCCGAGACCTGCTCAGCTGATACGGCTCCACACGGTTGATATTTAAAGGGTGCACATCGAGTCAAAGCAGTTGACTTCATCCTGCACACCAGTTGGAGGTCTAACTTCTAGGCAGTATAGGAAGGAGGAGAGATTAAACTGAAAGGTCTAGAATTAGGTAGGCATCAAAGGTTTGAGCCCTGAGTCACCACTCTCTCAGTGACGAATTCATTTTGGGCAAGTGAATGACTCTTGTTTTCACTTATCTGGCAAACAGCAGGAGTAAGCATAAGAGTGATAAGAACAATGACGGTCTCGCAGATCCACGGGGAGAAATAAGTAAGGTAAATCTTATAAACTGACTGGAACAGTCTCTATTACAAGGGGCAATCTTTGTCCTCTCCATCAATGTCGCTTCTTTTAGAACCACCCGATGACTGATGCCTCTCTCTCTGTCAAGCCCCGTTTTCTGCTCTCTGAAGAGAGCAGAAATATGTCCACAGGGTCCCTGGTGGTTCCTAGCACATGGGCGATAGTGAATGAAAACGTATTGTCGCATGCTTACGGGAAACCTGATTTTTCGTTTGCAATTGTACGCAGTCATTTTTTTCCTCCTCATCACTTGTGGTAGCCATGGGATTCCTGGTGGAATAAGACCCCCTAAGCTCATTCTCAAAGAGGGTGGGTTGACTTAAGGAATCCACATGTGATCACCCTAGTGAACAACGAGCAAATAAGAAAGTGACGAAAAATGTCTTTGGATCCCGTATTCAATTATGGATTGGGTATATATATGCTATACACGTAAACTTTACTATCATTACTTTGGTTTTCGAATCATAAAGTTGGCATAATTATAAAACTCATACTGATTTATATATAGTGTAATCAGACGCTGACGATCTGAAAGGGCACCTCAGCCCTCAGTGCTGCACGTGGGTATACTCAGCACTCGGTGCCAAGGCCACAGCACAAAATGGACTGAACTTATCTGAATTCTGGCCTTTGGAGGAGTGCTCTCATTTTTGTAACACCAAAATACACAGATTTTTTTTCCGTGTTTCTTTTCCTGTTCCCTTCCACCCCCAGAAGGCTGAGGCAACAGAACTGTGAACAAACAAACCTAAGTGACCAGACCTTCTAGTTCTCCTCACAGAGAGTGTAAGAGGGTGCACAAATATTTCTGACCATTAGAGGGCACAAGGTGTAACCGATATAGGGTATGAGAGGGTGCACTAATATTTCTGACCATTAGAGGGCACAAGGGGTAACCGATATAGAGTAGTGGAGGGTGCACTAATATTTCTGATCATTAGAGGGCACAAGGTGTAACTGATTGAATCAGCAGAAGGGAAAAAAAAAGAGCAAGTTTATAGAGATTTTGATATAATTGTCAGTTTTGATAGAAAATGTTTACAAATGAATTTGAAATATTGCTCCTATACTTTGATGCAGATATTACAAGTATCTTTCGCATCAACTTGGGTGCAAAGAAGAGAGTGACAAACCAAGTCCAATGACACATGAATCAATAATGAATGGATAATGGCAGAGAAGGGATCATTCTGGGAGGTAAGGTAATAATATTTTAAAGTCCATTTCCGTAAATTGTGATATTGATTTAAATGAGAAAAATAAAATAAGCTCTTTCCAAATCCAGGCATTTTCTCTTAATATGTATTGACGATCTAACTCTTAGCACAATAGGAATAGAAAAGAATTTCCCTGATCTGATAAACAGAATGTTTAAAATCATTTAGGTTCATACCATACTTCATGTTGAAATCTTCAGAACTTTTCCCTTGAGATCCAGAATGAGGTTAGGATGCCCTCAGTGAAACTTTATGTGTAAAAACAATTGTGAAAGTCTTAACCAGTGTAACAAGGCAAGGAAAGAGGAAAACTATTATAATTGGAAAATGTTTATTAACAGAGGTGGGTAGAAACACCACAAGACGCTGCCGTTAAACTGTTAATATGTAAAATATTGAGAATTAAAACTAGCAATCTCACAGCAAGAAAGCCAGTATAGGAAAATCAATTACATGTCTGTATTTCCACATTTTTTTTTATTTCCACAGTATCCAAATACAGTGAAGGTTAAATTGTAAAATCGTGTAAAATTAATACAGCATGGAAATACTTAATTGCTCTCAGAACCAACCGGTGATGTGTACATAGAAACACATGAACTATTATTAAGAAATTTAGGAAATCCGAAATGAATTGAGATATGTTCTGTGATAGAAGAGTCAAAGAGTGTTTTAAAAAGGTCAGTTTTCTCATGTTTGATCTATAGATTTCATTAAAATCTCCATCAAAATGAGTATGTGTGAGCAAATGGAAAAGGTCATTCTCAAATTCATACAAAAGTGCCAATAACCAAACATAGTCAAGGTGACCTTGAAGCAGAAAAGCAAAGTTAGAGGAATTGCTTTTACCAGGCAGCAAAACGTACTTCAAAGCTGTGCTGATTAAGACAGTGGATATTGGTGCAGTGATAAAGAGCAAACTGAACCAAGAGGAGAGCTCAGAAATAACACTGCCACGCACACACACGAGGATCTTTGCTTTGTAAGAACTGTGGCACCTCAGAGCAATGAAGGAAAATAATTTCCCAGTAAATGATGTTGAGTCAAACCGATAATTAGCTACAATAAAATAAGGAAAGGAAACTTGCACTCGACTTCACATCATACCTGAAATGGTATCTCAAGAGAAAGTTAGCTTTGAGACACTGACGGGAATAATGATAAAGCTTCTAGAAGATAACCAGCATTTGCCCAAGATTTGACGAGTTCCTAACTCCCGGTTTGAAGCATGAAACCTGTGCTGAGATTCCTGTATTCAGGGATTGCGTTAGTGTAGCAGTGCTGCTGAATCCTCACGTACAAGGTGGAGATGGGCTGTGATTTCTCTCCCCATTTGACGTATTTCATGGGAGCTGCTGCAGAGCCTCCCCTTCCCTGTATGTCTTGCAGCAGCATCTACACAGGGTAGACTATTATTTTGCAGGAGTTGTGCTAAGTCAGGGAAACCCTGGTGGTGTAGTGGTTAAGTGCTACGGCTGCTAAAGAAAGGGTCAGCAGTTCAAGTCCACCAGGTGCTCCTTGGAAACTCTATGGGGCAGTTCTACTCTGACCTATAGGGTCGCTATGAGTCGGAACCGCCTCGACGGCACCTAACAACAACAACAACAACCACAGCCATAAGCATGAGTGTTATGTGCCACCCAAGTGGAACAAATGGAAACAAAGACTTCCTTGGTCCTGCTTGGTTAAACACCCAGGAGAGCAGGGAGCATCTTGAGAGGGACAGCGGTTCTTACAACCTAAAGGGCCGAGGCAGAGTCTAGGCAGCATCACAGGTAGTAGTGGGATTAGACACTAGGTCAGAAGTGGTCAGCAGGGATGGACCCCTGGGAGCCTGCAGGTCCCACAGTCTTTTATCCCCAATAGCCGAGACCTGCTCAGCTGATACGGCTCCACACGGTTGATATTTAAAGGGTGCACATCGAGTCAAAGCAGTTGACTTCATCCTGCACACCAGTTGGAGGTCTAACTTCTAGGCAGTATAGGAAGGAGGAGAGATTAAACTGAAAGGTCTAGAATTAGGTAGGCATCAAAGGTTTGAGCCCTGAGTCACCACTCTCTCAGTGACGAATTCATTTTGGGCAAGTGAATGACTCTTGTTTTCACTTATCTGGCAAACAGCAGGAGTAAGCATAAGAGTGATAAGAACAATGACGGTCTCGCAGATCCACGGGGAGAAATAAGTAAGGTAAATCTTATAAACTGACTGGAACAGTCTCTATTACAAGGGGCAATCTTTGTCCTCTCCATCAATGTCGCTTCTTTTAGAACCACCCGATGACTGATGCCTCTCTCTCTGTGAAGCCCCGTTTTCTGCTCTCTGAAGAGAGCAGAAATATGTCCACAGGGTCCCTGGTGGTTCCTAGCACATGGGCGATAGTGAATGAAAACGTATTGTCGCATGCTTACGGGAAACCTGATTTTTCGTTTGCAATTGTACGCAGTCATTTTTTTCCTCCTCATCACTTGTGGTAGCCATGGGATTCCTGGTGGAATAAGACCCCCTAAGCTCATTCTCAAAGAGGGTGGGTTGACTTAAGGAATCCACATGTGATCACCCTAGTGAACAACGAGCAAATAAGAAAGTGACGAAAAATGTCTTTGGATCCCGTATTCAATTATGGATTGGGTATATATATGCTATACACGTAAACTTTACTATCATTACTTTGGTTTTCGAATCATAAAGTTGGCATAATTATAAAACTCATACTGATTTATATATAGTGTAATCAGACGCTGACGATCTGAAAGGGCACCTCAGCCCTCAGTGCTGCACGTGGGTATACTCAGCACTCGGTGCCAAGGCCACAGCACAAAATGGACTGAACTTATCTGAATTCTGGCCTTTGGAGGAGTGCTCTCATTTTTGTAACACCAAAATACACAGATTTTTTTTTCCGTGTTTCTTTTCCTGTTCCCTTCCACCCCCAGAAGGCTGAGGCAACAGAACTGTGAACAAACAAACCTAAGTGACCAGACCGTCTAGTTCTCCTCACAGAGAGTGTAAGAGGGTGCACAAATATTTCTGACCATTAGAGGGCACAAGGTGTAACCGATATAGGGTATGAGAGGGTGCACTAATATTTCTGACCATTAGAGGGCACAAGGGGTAACCGATATAGAGTAGTGGAGGGTGCACTAATATTTCTGATCATTAGAGGGCACAAGGTGTAACTGATTGAATCAGCAGAAGGGAAAAAAAAGAGCAAGTTTATAGAGATTTTGATATAATTGTCAGTTTTGATAGAAAATGTTTACAAATGAATTTGAAATATTGCTCCTATACTTTGATGCAGATATTACAAGTACCTTTCGCATCAACTTGGGTGCAAAGAAGAGAGTGACAAACCAAGTCCAATGACACATGAATCAATAATGAATGGATAATGGCAGAGAAGGGATCATTCTGGGAGGTAAGGTAATAATATTTTAAAGTCCATTTCCGTAAATTGTGATATTGATTTAAATGAGAAAAATAAAATAAGCTCTTTCCAAATCCAGGCATTTTCTCTTAATATGTATTGACGATCTAACTCTTAGCACAATAGGAATAGAAAAGAATTTCCCTGATCTGATAAACAGAATGTTTAAAACCATTTAGGTTCATACCATACTTCATGTTGAAATCTTCAGAACTTTTCCCTTGAGATCCAGAATGAGGTTAGGATGCCCTCAGTGAAACTTTATGTGTAAAAACAATTGTGAAAGTCTTAACCAGTGTAACAAGGCAAGGAAAGAGGAAAACTATTATAATTGGAAAATGTTTATTAACAGAGGTGGGTAGAAACACCACAAGACGCTGCCGTTAAACTGTTAATATGTAAAATATTGAGAATTAAAACTAGCAATCTCACAGCAAGAAAGCCAGTATAGGAAAATCAATTACATGTCTGTATTTCCACATTTTTTTTTTATTTCCACAGTATCCAAATACGGTGAAGGTTAAATTGTAAAATCGTGTAAAATTAATACAGCATGGAAATACTTAATTGCTCTCAGAACCAACCGGTGATGTGTACATAGAAACACATGAACTATTATTAAGAAATTTAGGAAATCCGAAATGAATTGAGATATGTTCTGTGATAGAAGAGTCAAAGAGTGTTTTAAAAAGGTCAGTTTTCTCATGTTTGATCTATAGATTTCATTAAAATCTCCATCAAAATGAGTATGTGTGAGCAAATGGAAAAGGTCATTCTCAAATTCATACAAAAGTGCCAATAACCAAACATAGTCAAGGTGACCTTGAAGCAGAAAAGCAAAGTTAGAGGGATTGCTTTTACCAGGCAGCAAAACGTACTTCAAAGCTGTGCTGATTAAGACAGTGGATATTGGTGCAGTGATAAAGAGCAAACTGAACCAAGAGGAGAGCTCAGAAATAACACTGCCACGCACACACACGAGGATCTTTGCTTTGTAAGAACTGTGGCACCTCAGAGCAATGAAGGAAAATAATTTCCCAGTAAATGATGTTGAGTCAAATCGATAATTAGCTACAATAAAATAAGGAAAGGAAACTTGCACTCGACTTCACATCATACCTGAAATGGTATCTCAAGAGAAAGTTAGCTTTGAGACACTGACGGGAATAATGATAAAGCTTCTAGAAGATAACCAGCATTTGCCCAAGATTTGACGAGTTCCTAACTCCCGGTTTGAAGCATGAAACCTGTGCTGAGATTCCTGTATTCAGGGATTGCGTTAGTGTAGCAGTGCTGCTGAATCCTCACGTACAAGGTGGAGATGGGCTGTGATTTCTCTCCCCATTTGACGTATTTCATGGGAGCTGCTGCAGAGCCTCCCCTTCCCTGTATGTCTTGCAGCAGCATCTACACAGGGTAGACTATTATTTTGCAGGAGTTGTGCTAAGTCAGGGAAACCCTGGTGGGGTAGTGGTTAAGTGCTACGGCTGCTAAAGAAAGGGTCAGCAGTTCAAGTCCACCAGGTGCTCCTTGGAAACTCTATGGGGCAGTTCTACTCTGACCTATAGGGTCGCTATGAGTCGGAACCGCCTCGACGGCACCTAACAACAACAACAACAACCACAGCCATAAGCATGAGTGTTATGTGCCACCCAAGTGGAACAAATGGAAACAAAGACTTCCTTGGTCCTGCTTGGTTAAACACCCAGGAGAGCAGGGAGCATCTTGAGAGGGACAGCGGTTCTTACAACCTAAAGGGCCGAGGCAGAGTCTAGGCAGCATCACAGGTAGTAGTGGGATTAGACACTAGGTCAGAAGTGGTCAGCAGGGATGGACCCCTGGGAGCCTGCAGGTCCCACAGTCTTTTATCCCCAATAGCCGAGACCTGCTCAGCTGATACGGCTCCACACGGTTGATATTTAAAGGGTGCACATCGAGTCAAAGCAGTTGACTTCATCCTGCACACCAGTTGGAGGTCTAACTTCTAGGCAGTATAGGAAGGAGGAGAGATTAAACTGAAAGGTCTAGAATTAGGTAGGCATCAAAGGTTTGAGCCCTGAGTCACCACTCTCTCAGTGACGAATTCATTTTGGGCAAGTGAATGACTCTTGTTTTCACTTATCTGGCAAACAGCAGGAGTAAGCATAAGAGTGATAAGAACAATGACGGTCTCGCAGATCCACGGGGAGAAATAAGTAAGGTAAATCTTATAAACTGACTGGAACAGTCTCTATTACAAGGGGCAATCTTTGTCCTCTCCATCAATGTCGCTTCTTTTAGAACCACCCGATGACTGATGCCTCTCTCTCTGTCAAGCCCCGTTTTCTGCTCTCTGAAGAGAGCAGAAATATGTCCACAGGGTCCCTGGTGGTTCCTAGCACATGGGCGATAGTGAATGAAAACGTATTGTCGCATGCTTACGGGAAACCTGATTTTTCGTTTGCAATTGTACGCAGTCATTTTTTTCCTCCTCATCACTTGTGGTAGCCATGGGATTCCTGGTGGAATAAGACCCCCTAAGCTCATTCTAAAAGAGGGTGGGTTGACTTAAGGAATCCACATGTGATCACCCTAGTGAACAACGAGCAAATAAGAAAGTGACGAAAAATGTCTTTGGATCCCGTATTCAGTTATGGATTGGGTATATATATGCTATACACGTAAACTTTACTATCATTACTTTGGTTTTCGAATCATAAAGTTGGCATAATTATAAAACTCATACTGATTTATATATAGTGTAATCAGACGCTGACGATCTGAAAGGGCACCTCAGCCCTCAGTGCTGCACGTGGGTAGACTCAGCACTCGGTGCCAAGGCCACAGCACAAAATGGACTGAACTTATCTGAATTCTGGCCTTTGGAGGAGTGCTCTCATTTTTGTAACACCAAAATACACAGATTTTTTTTCCCGTGTTTCTTTTCCTGTTCCCTTCCACCCCCAGAAGGCTGAGGCAACAGAACTGTGAACAAACAAACCTAAGTGACCAGACCGTCGAGTTCTCCTCACAGAGAGTGTAAGAGGGTGCACAAATATTTCTGACCATTAGAGGGCACAAGGTGTAACCGATATAGGGTATGAGAGGGTGCACTAATATTTCTGACCATTAGAGGGCACAAGGGGTAACCGATATAGAGTAGTGGAGGGTGCACTAATATTTCTGATCATTAGAGGGCACAAGGTGTAACTGATTGAATCAGCAGAAGGGAAAAAAAAGAGCAAGTTTATAGAGATTTTGATATAATTGTCAGTTTTGATAGAAAATGTTTACAAATGAATTTGAAATATTGTTCCTATACTTTGATGCAGATATTACAAGTATCTTTCGCATCAACTTGGGTGCAAAGAAGAGAGTGACAAACCAAGTCCAATGACACATGAATCAATAATGAATGGATAATGGCAGAGAAGGGATCATTCTGGGAGGTAAGGTAATAATATTTTAAAGTCCATTTCCGTAAATTGTGATATTGATTTAAATGAGAAAAATAAAATAAGCTCTTTCAAAATCCAGGCATTTTCTCTTAATATGTATTGACGATCTAACTCTTAGCACAATAGGAATAGAAAAGAATTTCCCTGATCTGATAAACAGAATGTTTAAAACCATTTAGGTTCATACCATACTTCATGTTGAAATCTTCAGAACTTTTCCCTTGAGATCCAGAATGAGGTTAGGATGCCCTCAGTGAAACTTTATGTGTAAAAACAATTGTGAAAGTCTTAACCAGTGTAACAAGGCAAGGAAAGAGGAAAACTATTATAATTGGAAAATGTTTATTAACAGAGGTGGGTAGAAACACCACAAGACGCTGCCGTTAAACTGTTAATATGTAAAATATTGAGAATTAAAACTAGCAATCTCACAGCAAGAAAGCCAGTATAGGAAAATCAATTACATGTCTGTATTTCCACATTTTTTTTTATTTCCACAGTATCCAAATACAGTGAAGGTTAAATTGTAAAATCGTGTAAAATTAATACAGCATGGAAATACTTAATTGCTCTCAGAACCAACCCGTGATGTGTACATAGAAACACATGAACTATTATTAAGAAATTTAGGAAATCCGAAATGAATTGAGATATGTTCTGTGATAAAAGAGTCAAAGAGTGTTTTAAAAAGGTCAGTTTTCTCATGTTTGATCTATAGATTTCATTAAAATCTCCATCAAAATGAGTATGTGTGAGCAAATGGAAAAGGTCATTCTCAAATTCATACAAAAGTGCCAATAACCAAACATAGTCAAGGTGACCTTGAAGCAGAAAAGCAAAGTTAGAGGAATTGCTTTTACCAGGCAGCAAAACGTACTTCAAAGCTGTGCTGATTAAGACAGTGGATATTGGTGCAGTGATAAAGAGCAAACTGAACCAAGAGGAGAGCTCAGAAATAACACTGCCACGCACACACACGAGGATCTTTGCTTTGTAAGAACTGTGGCACCTCAGAGCAATGAAGGAAAATAATTTCCCAGTAAATGATGTTGAGTCAAATCGATAATTAGCTACAATAAAATAAGGAAAGGAAACTTGCACTCGACTTCACATCATACCTGAAATGGTATCTCAAGAGAAAGTTAGCTTTGAGACACTGACGGGAATAATGATAAAGCTTCTAGAAGATAACCAGCATTTGCCCAAGATTTGACGAGTTCCTAACTCCCGGTTTGAAGCATGAAACCTGTGCTGAGATTCCTGTATTCAGGGATTGCGTTAGTGTAGCAGTGCTGCTGAATCCTCACGTACAAGGTGGAGATGGGCTGTGATTTCTCTCCCCATTTGACGTATTTCATGGGAGCTGCTGCAGAGCCTCCCCTTCCCTGTATGTCTTGCAGCAGCATCTACACAGGGTAGACTATTATTTTGCAGGAGTTGTGCTAAGTCAGGGAAACCCTGGTGGTGTAGTGGTTAAGTGCTACGGCTGCTAAAGGAAGGGTCAGCAGTTCAAGTCCACCAGGTGCTCCTTGGAAACTCTATGGGGCAGTTCTACTCTGACCTATAGGGTCGCTATGAGTCGGAACCGCCTCGACGGCACCTAACAACAACAACAACAACCACAGCCATAAGCATGAGTGTTATGTGCCACCCAAGTGGAACAAATGGAAACAAAGACTTCCTTGGTCCTGCTTGGTTAAACACCCAGGAGAGCAGGGAGCATCTTGAGAGGGACAGCGGTTCTTACAACCTAAAGGGCCGAGGCAGAGTCTAGGCAGCATCACAGGTAGTAGTGGGATTAGACACTAGGTCAGAAGTGGTCAGCAGGGATGGACCCCTGGGAGCCTGCAGGTCCCACAGTCTTTTATCCCCAATAGCCGAGACCTGCTCAGCTGATACGGCTCCACACGGTTGATATTTAAAGGGTGCACATCGAGTCAAAGCAGTTGACTTCATCCTGCACACCAGTTGGAGGTCTAACTTCTAGGCAGTATAGGAAGGAGGAGAGATTAAACTGAAAGGTCTAGAATTAGGTAGGCATCAAAGGTTTGAGCCCTGAGTCACCACTCTCTCAGTGACGAATTCATTTTGGGCAAGTGAATGACTCTTGTTTTCACTTATCTGGCAAACAGCAGGAGTAAGCATAAGAGTGATAAGAACAATGACGGTCTCGCAGATCCACGGGGAGAAATAAGTAAGGTAAATCTTATAAACTGACTGGAACAGTCTCTATTACAAGGGGCAATCTTTGTCCTCTCCATCAATGTCGCTTCTTTTAGAACCACCCGATGACTGATGCCTCTCTCTCTGTCAAGCCCCGTTTTCTGCTCTCTGAAGAGAGCAGAAATATGTCCACAGGGTCCCTGGTGGTTCCTAGCACATGGGCGATAGTGAATGAAAACGTATTGTCGCATGCTTACGGGAAACCTGATTTTTCGTTTGCAATTGTACGCAGTCATTTTTTTCCTCCTCATCACTTGTGGTAGCCATGGGATTCCTGGTGGAATAAGACCCCCTAAGCTCATTCTAAAAGAGGGTGGGTTGACTTAAGGAATACACATGTGATCACCCTAGTGAACAACGAGCAAATAAGAAAGTGACGAAAAATGTCTTTGGATCCCGTATTCAGTTATGGATTGGGTATATATATGCTATACACGTAAACTTTACTATCATTACTTTGGTTTTCGAATCATAAAGTTGGCATAATTATAAAACTCATACTGATTTATATATAGTGTAATCAGACGCTGACGATCTGAAAGGGCACCTCAGCCCTCAGTGCTGCACGTGGGTATACTCAGCACTCGGTGCCAAGGCCACAGCACAAAATGGACTGAACTTATCTGAATTCTGGCCTTTGGAGGAGTGCTCTCATTTTTGTAACACCAAAATACACAGATTTTTTTTTCCGTGTTTCTTTTCCTGTTCCCTTCCACCCCCAGAAGGCTGAGGCAACAGAACTGTGAACAAACAAACCTAAGTGACCAGACCGTCGAGTTCTCCTCACAGAGAGTATAAGAGGGTGCACAAATATTTCTGACCATTAGAGGGCACAAGGTGTAACCGATATAGGGTATGAGAGGGTGCACTAATATTTCTGACCATTAGAGGGCACAAGGGGTAACCGATATAGAGTAGTGGAGGGTGCACTAATATTTCTGATCATTAGAGGGCACAAGGTGTAACTGATTGAATCAGCAGAAGGGAAAAAAAAAGAGCAAGTTTATAGAGATTTTGATATAATTGTCAGTTTTGATAGAAAATGTTTACAAATGAATTTGAAATATTGTTCCTATACTTTGATGCAGATATTACAAGTATCTTTCGCATCAACTTGGGTGCAAAGAAGAGAGTGACAAACCAAGTCCAATGACACATGAATGAATAATGAATGGATAATGCCAGAGAAGGGATCATTCTGGGAGGTAAGGTAATAATATTTTAAAGTCCATTTCCGTAAATTGTGATATTGATTTAAATGAGAAAAATAAAATAAGCTCTTTCCAAATCCAGGCATTTTCTCTTAATATGTATTGACGATCTAACTCTTAGCACAATAGCAATAGAAAAGAATTTCCCTGATCTGATAAACAGAATGTTTAAAATCATTTAGGTTCATACCATACTTCATGTTGAAATCTTCAGAACTTTTCCCTTGAGATCCAGAATGAGGTTAGGATGCCCTCAGTGAAACTTTATGTGTAAAAACAATTGTGAAAGTCTTAACCAGTGTAACAAGGCAAGGAAAGAGGAAAACTATTATAATTGGAAAATGTTTATTAACAGAGGTGGGTAGAAACACCACAAGACGCTGCCATTAAACTGTTAATATGTAAAATATTGAGAATTAAAACTAGCAATCTCACAGCAAGAAAGCCAGTATAGGAAAATCAATTACATGTCTGTATTTCCACATTTTTTTTTATTTCCACAGTATCCAAATACGGTGAAGGTTAAATTGTAAAATCGTGTAAAATTAATACAGCATGGAAATACTTAATTGCTCTGAGAACCAACCCGTGATGTGTACATAGAAACACATGAACTATTATTAAGAAATTTAGGAAATCCGAAATGAATTGAGATATGTTCTGTGATAGAAGAGTCAAAGAGTGTTTTAAAAAGGTCAGTTTTCTCATGTTTGATCTATAGATTTCATTAAAATCTCCATCAAAATGAGTATGTGTGAGCAAATGGAAAAGGTCATTCTCAAATTCATACAAAAGTGCCAATAACCAAACATAGTCAAGGTGACCTTGAAGCAGAAAAGCAAAGTTAGAGGAATTGCTTTTACCAGGCAGCAAAACGTACTTCAAAGCTGTGCTGATTAAGACAGTGGATATTGGTGCAGTGATAAAGAGCAAACTGAACCAAGAGGAGAGCTCAGAAATAACACTGCCACGCACACACACGAGGATCTTTGCTTTGTAAGAACTGTGGCACCTCAGAGCAATGAAGGAAAATAATTTCCCAGTAAATGATGTTGAGTCAAATCGATAATTAGCTACAATAAAATAAGGAAAGGAAACTTGCACTCGACTTCACATCATACCTGAAATGGTATCTCAAGAGAAAGTTAGCTTTGAGACACTGACGGGAATAATGATAAAGCTTCTAGAAGATAACCAGCATTTGCCCAAGATTTGACGAGTTCCTAACTCCCGGTTTGAAGCATGAAACCTGTGCTGAGATTCCTGTATTCAGGGATTGCGTTAGTGTAGCAGTGCTGCTGAATCCTCACGTACAAGGTGGAGATGGGCTGTGATTTCTCTCCCCATTTGACGTATTTCATGGGAGCTGCTGCAGAGCCTCCCCTTCCCTGTATGTCTTGCAGCAGCATCTACACAGGGTAGACTATTATTTTGCAGGAGTTGTGCTAAGTCAGGGAAACCCTGGTGGTGTAGTGGTTAAGTGCTACGGCTGCTAAAGGAAGGGTCAGCAGTTCAAGTCCACCAGGTGCTCCTTGGAAACTCTATGGGGCAGTTCTACTCTGACCTATAGGGTCGCTATGAGTCGGAACCGCCTCGACGGCACCTAACAACAACAACAACAACCACAGCCATAAGCATGAGTGTTATGTGCCACCCAAGTGGAACAAATGGAAACAAAGACTTCCTTGGTCCTGCTTGGTTAAACACCCAGGAGAGCAGGGAGCATCTTGAGAGGGACAGCGGTTCTTACAACCTAAAGGGCCGAGGCAGAGTCTAGGCAGCATCACAGGTAGTAGTGGGATTAGACACTAGGTCAGAAGTGGTCAGCAGGGATGGACCCCTGGGAGCCTGCAGGTCCCACAGTCTTTTATCCCCAATAGCCGAGACCTGCTCAGCTGATACGGCTCCACACGGTTGATATTTAAAGGGTGCACATCGAGTCAAAGCAGTTGACTTCATCCTGCACACCAATTGGAGGTCTAACTTCTAGGCAGTATAGGAAGGAGGAAAGATTAAACTGAAAGGTCTAGAATTAGGTAGGCATCAAAGGTTTGAGCCCTGAGTCACCACTCTCTCAGTGACGAATTCATTTTGGGCAAGTGAATGACTCTTGTTTTCACTTATCTGGCAAACAGCAGGAGTAAGCATAAGAGTGATAAGAACAATGACGGTCTCGCAGATCCACGGGGAGAAATAAGTAAGGTAAATCTTATAAACTGACTGGAACAGTCTCTATTACAAGGGGCAATCTTTGTCCTCTCCATCAATGTCGCTTCTTTTAGAACCACCCGATGACTGATGCCTCTCTCTCTGTCAAGCCCCGTTTTCTGCTCTCTGAAGAGAGCAGAAATATGTCCACAGGGTCCCTGGTGGTTCCTAGCACATGGGCGATAGTGAATGAAAACGTATTGTCGCATGCTTACGGGAAACCTGATTTTTCGTTTGCAATTGTACGCAGTCATTTTTTTCCTCCTCATCACTTGTGGTAGCCATGGGATTCCTGGTGGAATAAGACCCCCTAAGCTCATTCTAAAAGAGGGTGGGTTGACTTAAGGAATCCACATGTGATCACCCTAGTGAACAACGAGCAAATAAGAAAGTGACGAAAAATGTCTTTGGATCCCGTATTCAGTTATGGATTGGGTATATATATGCTATACACGTAAACTTTACTATCATTACTTTGGTTTTCGAATCATAAAGTTGGCATAATTATAAAACTCATACTGATTTATATATAGTGTAATCAGACGCTGACGATCTGAAAGGGCACCTCAGCCCTCAGTGCTGCACGTGGGTATACTCAGCACTCGGTGCCAAGGCCACAGCACAAAATGGACTGAACTTATCTGAATTCTGGCCTTTGGAGGAGTGCTCTCATTTTTGTAACACCAAAATACACAGATTTTTTTTTCCGTGTTTCTTTTCCTGTTCCCTTCCACCCCCGGAAGGCTGAGGCAACAGAACTGTGAACAAACAAACCTAAGTGACCAGACCGTCGAGTTCTCCTCACAGAGAGTGTAAGAGGGTGCACAAATATTTCTGACCATTAGAGGGCACAAGGTGTAACCGATATAGGGTATGAGAGGGTGCACTAATATTTCTGACCATTAGAGGGCACAAGGGGTAACCGATATAGAGTAGTGGAGGGTGCACTAATATTTCTGATCATTAGAGGGCACAAGGTGTAACTGATTGAATCAGCAGAAGGGAAAAAAAAAGAGCAAGTTTATAGAGATTTTGATATAATTGTCAGTTTTGATAGAAAATGTTTACAAATGAATTTGAAATATTGTTCCTATACTTTGATGCAGATATTACAAGTATCTTTCGCATCAACTTGGGTGCAAAGAAGAGAGTGACAAACCAAGTCCAATGACACATGAATGAATAATGAATGGATAATGCCAGAGAAGGGATCATTCTGGGAGGTAAGGTAATAATATTTTAAAGTCCATTTCCGTAAATTGTGATATTGATTTAAATGAGAAAAATAAAATAAGCTCTTTCCAAATCCAGGCATTTTCTCTTAATATGTATTGACGATCTAACTCTTAGCACAATAGCAATAGAAAAGAATTTCCCTGATCTGATAAACAGAATGTTTAAAATCATTTAGGTTCATACCATACTTCATGTTGAAATCTTCAGAACTTTTCCCTTGAGATCCAGAATGAGGTTAGGATGCCCTCAGTGAAACTTTATGTGTAAAAACAATTGTGAAAGTCTTAACCAGTGTAACAAGGCAAGGAAAGAGGAAAACTATTATAATTGGAAAATGTTTATTAACAGAGGTGGGTAGAAACACCACAAGACGCTGCCATTAAACTGTTAATATGTAAAATATTGAGAATTAAAACTAGCAATCTCACAGCAAGAAAGCCAGTATAGGAAAATCAATTACATGTCTGTATTTCCACATTTTTTTTTATTTCCACAGTATCCAAATACGGTGAAGGTTAAATTGTAAAATCGTGTAAAATTAATACAGCATGGAAATACTTAATTGCTCTCAGAACCAACCCGTGATGTGTACATAGAAACACATGAACTATTATTAAGAAATTTAGGAAATCCGAAATGAATTGAGATATGTTCTGTGATAGAAGAGTCAAAGAGTGTTTTAAAAAGGTCAGTTTTCTCATGTTTGATCTATAGATTTCATTAAAATCTCCATCAAAATGAGTATGTGTGAGCAAATGGAAAAGGTCATTCTCAAATTCATACAAAAGTGCCAATAACCAAACATAGTCAAGGTGACCTTGAAGCAGAAAAGCAAAGTTAGAGGAATTGCTTTTACCAGGCAGCAAAACGTACTTCAAAGCTGTGCTGATTAAGACAGTGGATATTGGTGCAGTGATAAAGAGCAAACTGAACCAAGAGGAGAGCTCAGAAATAACACTGCCACGCACACACACGAGGATCTTTGCTTTGTAAGAACTGTGGCACCTCAGAGCAATGAAGGAAAATAATTTCCCAGTAAATGATGTTGAGTCAAATCGATAATTAGCTACAATAAAATAAGGAAAGGAAACTTGCACTCGACTTCACATCATACCTGAAATGGTATCTCAAGAGAAAGTTAGCTTTGAGACACTGACGGGAATAATGATAAAGCTTCTAGAAGATAACCAGCATTTGCCCAAGATTTGACGAGTTCCTAACTCCCGGTTTGAAGCATGAAACCTGTGCTGAGATTCCTGTATTCAGGGATTGCGTTAGTGTAGCAGTGCTGCTGAATCCTCACGTACAAGGTGGAGATGGGCTGTGATTTCTCTCCCCATTTGACGTATTTCATGGGAGCTGCTGCAGAGCCTCCCCTTCCCTGTATGTCTTGCAGCAGCATCTACACAGGGTAGACTATTATTTTGCAGGAGTTGTGCTAAGTCAGGGAAACCCTGGTGGTGTAGTGGTTAAGTGCTACGGCTGCTAAAGGAAGGGTCAGCAGTTCAAGTCCACCAGGTGCTCCTTGGAAACTCTATGGGGCAGTTCTACTCTGACCTATAGGGTCGCTATGAGTCGGAACCGCCTCGACGGCACCTAACAACAACAACAACAACCACAGCCATAAGCATGAGTGTTATGTGCCACCCAAGTGGAACAAATGGAAACAAAGACTTCCTTGGTCCTGCTTGGTTAAACACCCAGGAGAGCAGGGAGCATCTTGAGAGGGACAGCGGTTCTTACAACCTAAAGGGCCGAGGCAGAGTCTAGGCAGCATCACAGGTAGTAGTGGGATTAGACACTAGGTCAGAAGTGGTCAGCAGGGATGGACCCCTGGGAGCCTGCAGGTCCCACAGTCTTTTATCCCCAATAGCCGAGACCTGCTCAGCTGATACGGCTCCACACGGTTGATATTTAAAGGGTGCACATCGAGTCAAAGCAGTTGACTTCATCCTGCACACCAGTTGGAGGTCTAACTTCTAGGCAGTATAGGAAGGAGGAGAGATTAAACTGAAAGGTCTAGAATTAGGTAGGCATCAAAGGTTTGAGCCCTGAGTCACCACTCTCTCAGTGACGAATTCATTTTGGGCAAGTGAATGACTCTTGTTTTCACTTATCTGGCAAACAGCAGGAGTAAGCATAAGAGTGATAAGAACAATGACGGTCTCGCAGATCCACGGGGAGAAATAAGTAAGGTAAATCTTATAAACTGACTGGAACAGTCTCTATTACAAGGGGCAATCTTTGTCCTCTCCATCAATGTCGCTTCTTTTAGAACCACCCGATGACTGATGCCTCTCTCTCTGTCAAGCCCCGTTTTCTGCTCTCTGAAGAGAGCAGAAATATGTCCACAGGGTCCCTGGTGGTTCCTAGCACATGGGCGATAGTGAATGAAAACGTATTGTCGCATGCTTACGGGAAACCTGATTTTTCGTTTGCAATTGTACGCAGTCATTTTTTTCCTCCTCATCACTTGTGGTAGCCATGGGATTCCTGGTGGAATAAGACCCCCTAAGCTCATTCTAAAAGAGGGTGGGTTGACTTAAGGAATCCACATGTGATCACCCTAGTGAACAACGAGCAAATAAGAAAGTGACGAAAAATGTCTTTGGATCCCGTATTCAGTTATGGATTGGGTATATATATGCTATACACGTAAACTTTACTATCATTACTTTGGTTTTCGAATCATAAAGTTGGCATAATTATAAAACTCATACTGATTTATATATAGTGTAATCAGACGCTGACGATCTGAAAGGGCACCTCAGCCCTCAGTGCTGCACGTGGGTATACTCAGCACTCGGTGCCAAGGCCACAGCACAAAATGGACTGAACTTATCTGAATTCTGGCCTTTGGAGGAGTGCTCTCATTTTTGTAACACCAAAATACACAGATTTTTTTTTCCGTGTTTCTTTTCCTGTTCCCTTCCACCCCCAGAAGGCTGAGGCAACAGAACTGTGAACAAACAAACCTAAGTGACCAGACCGTCGAGTTCTCCTCACAGAGAGTGTAAGAGGGTGCACAAATATTTCTGACCATTAGAGGGCACAAGGTGTAACCGATATAGGGTATGAGAGGGTCCACTAATATTTCTGACCATTAGAGGGCACAAGGGGTAACCGATATAGAGTAGTGGAGGGTGCACTAATATTTCTGATCATTAGAGGGCACAAGGTGTAACTGATTGAATCAGCAGAAGGGAAAAAAAAAGAGCAAGTTTATAGAGATTTTGATATAATTGTCAGTTTTGATAGAAAATGTTTACAAATGAATTTGAAATATTGTTCCTATACTTTGATGCAGATATTACAAGTATCTTTCGCATCAACTTGGGTGCAAAGAAGAGAGTGACAAACCAAGTCCAATGACACATGAATGAATAATGAATGGATAATGCCAGAGAAGGGATCATTCTGGGAGGTAAGGTAATAATATTTTAAAGTCCATTTCCGTAAATTGTGATATTGATTTAAATGAGAAAAATAAAATAAGCTCTTTCCAAATCCAGGCATTTTCTCTTAATATGTATTGACGATCTAACTCTTAGCACAATAGCAATAGAAAAGAATTTCCCTGATCTGATAAACAGAATGTTTAAAATCATTTAGGTTCATACCATACTTCATGTTGAAATCTTCAGAACTTTTCCCTTGAGATCCAGAATGAGGTTAGGATGCCCTCAGTGAAACTTTATGTGTAAAAACAATTGTGAAAGTCTTAACCAGTGTAACAAGGCAAGGAAAGAGGAAAACTATTATAATCGGAAAATGTTTATTAACAGAGGTGGGTAGAAACACCACAAGACGCTGCCATTAAACTGTTAATATGTAAAATATTGAGAATTAAAACTAGCAATCTCACAGCAAGAAAGCCAGTATAGGAAAATCAATTACATGTCTGTATTTCCACATTTTTTTTTATTTCCACAGTATCCAAATACGGTGAAGGTTAAATTGTAAAATCGTGTAAAATTAATACAGCATGGAAATACTTAATTGCTCTCAGAACCAACCCGTGATGTGTACATAGAAACACATGAACTATTATTAAGAAATTTAGGAAATCCGAAATGAATTGAGATATGTTCTGTGATAGAAGAGTCAAAGAGTGTTTTAAAAAGGTCAGTTTTCTCATGTTTGATCTATAGATTTCATTAAAATCTCCATCAAAATGAGTATGTGTGAGCAAATGGAAAAGGTCATTCTCAAATTCATACAAAAGTGCCAATAACCAAACATAGTCAAGGTGACCTTGAAGCAGAAAAGCAAAGTTAGAGGAATTGCTTTTACCAGGCAGCAAAACGTACTTCAAAGCTGTGCTGATTAAGACAGTGGATATTGGTGCAGTGATAAAGAGCAAACTGAACCAAGAGGAGAGCTCAGAAATAACACTGCCACGCACACACACGAGGATCTTTGCTTTGTAAGAACTGTGGCACCTCAGAGCAATGAAGGAAAATAATTTCCCAGTAAATGATGTTGAGTCAAATCGATAATTAGCTACAATAAAATAAGGAAAGGAAACTTGCACTCGACTTCACATCATACCTGAAATGGTATCTCAAGAGAAAGTTAGCTTTGAGACACTGACGGGAATAATGATAAAGCTTCTAGAAGATAACCAGCATTTGCCCAAGATTTGACGAGTTCCTAACTCCCGGTTTGAAGCATGAAACCTGTGCTGAGATTCCTGTATTCAGGGATTGCGTTAGTGTAGCAGTGCTGCTGAATCCTCACGTACAAGGTGGAGATGGGCTGTGATTTCTCTCCCCATTTGACGTATTTCATGGGAGCTGCTGCAGAGCCTCCCCTTCCCTGTATGTCTTGCAGCAGCATCTACACAGGGTAGACTATTATTTTGCAGGAGTTGTGCTAAGTCAGGGAAACCCTGGTGGTGTAGTGGTTAAGTGCTACGGCTGCTAAAGGAAGGGTCAGCAGTTCAAGTCCACCAGGTGCTCCTTGGAAACTCTATGGGGCAGTTCTACTCTGACCTATAGGGTCGCTATGAGTCGGAACCGCCTCGACGGCACCTAACAACAACAACAACAACCACAGCCATAAGCATGAGTGTTATGTGCCACCCAAGTGGAACAAATGGAAACAAAGACTTCCTTGGTCCTGCTTGGTTAAACACCCAGGAGAGCAGGGAGCATCTTGAGAGGGACAGCGGTTCTTACAACCTAAAGGGCCGAGGCAGAGTCTAGGCAGCATCACAGGTAGTAGTGGGATTAGACACTAGGTCAGAAGTGGTCAGCAGGGATGGACCCCTGGGAGCCTGCAGGTCCCACAGTCTTTTATCCCCAATAGCCGAGACCTGCTCAGCTGATACGGCTCCACACGGTTGATATTTAAAGGGTGCACATCGAGTCAAAGCAGTTGACTTCATCCTGCACACCAATTGGAGGTCTAACTTCTAGGCAGTATAGGAAGGAGGAGAGATTAAACTGAAAGGTCTAGAATTAGGTAGGCATCAAAGGTTTGAGCCCTGAGTCACCACTCTCTCAGTGACGAATTCATTTTGGGCAAGTGAATGACTCTTGTTTTCACTTATCTGGCAAACAGCAGGAGTAAGCATAAGAGTGATAAGAACAATGACGGTCTCGCAGATCCACGGGGAGAAATAAGTAAGGTAAATCTTATAAACTGACTGGAACAGTCTCTATTACAAGGGGCAATCTTTGTCCTCTCCATCAATGTCGCTTCTTTTAGAACCACCCGATGACTGATGCCTCTCTCTCTGTCAAGCCCCGTTTTCTGCTCTCTGAAGAGAGCAGAAATATGTCCACAGGGTCCCTGGTGGTTCCTAGCACATGGGCGATAGTGAATGAAAACGTATTGTCGCATGCTTACGGGAAACCTGATTTTTCGTTTGCAATTGTACGCAGTCATTTTTTTCCTCCTCATCACTTGTGGTAGCCATGGGATTCCTGGTGGAATAAGACCCCCTAAGCTCATTCTAAAAGAGGGTGGGTTGACTTAAGGAATCCACATGTGATCACCCTAGTGAACAACGAGCAAATAAGAAAGTGACGAAAAATGTCTTTGGATCCCGTATTCAGTTATGGATTGGGTATATATATGCTATACACGTAAACTTTACTATCATTACTTTGGTTTTCGAATCATAAAGTTGGCATAATTATAAAACTCATACTGATTTATATATAGTGTAATCAGACGCTGACGATCTGAAAGGGCACCTCAGCCCTCAGTGCTGCACGTGGGTATACTCAGCACTCGGTGCCAAGGCCACAGCACAAAATGGACTGAACTTATCTGAATTCTGGCCTTTGGAGGAGTGCTCTCATTTTTGTAACACCAAAATACACAGATTTTTTTTTCCGTGTTTCTTTTCCTGTTCCCTTCCACCCCCGGAAGGCTGAGGCAACAGAACTGTGAACAAACAAACCTAAGTGACCAGACCGTCGAGTTCTCCTCACAGAGAGTGTAAGAGGGTGCACAAATATTTCTGACCATTAGAGGGCACAAGGTGTAACCGATATAGGGTATGAGAGGGGGCACTAATATTTCTGACCATTAGAGGGCACAAGGGGTAACCGATATAGAGTAGTGGAGGGTGCACTAATATTTCTGATCATTAGAGGGCACAAGGTGTAACTGATTGAATCAGCAGAAGGGAAAAAAAAAGAGCAAGTTTATAGAGATTTTGATATAATTGTCAGTTTTGATAGAAAATGTTTACAAATGAATTTGAAATATTGTTCCTATACTTTGATGCAGATATTACAAGTATCTTTCGCATCAACTTGGGTGCAAAGAAGAGAGTGACAAACCAAGTCCAATGACACATGAATGAATAATGAATGGATAATGCCAGAGAAGGGATCATTCTGGGAGGTAAGGTAATAATATTTTAAAGTCCATTTCCGTAAATTGTGATATTGATTTAAATGAGAAAAATAAAATAAGCTCTTTCCAAATCCAGGCATTTTCTCTTAATATGTATTGACGATCTAACTCTTAGCACAATAGCAATAGAAAAGAATTTCCCTGATCTGATAAACAGAATGTTTAAAATCATTTAGGTTCATACCATACTTCATGTTGAAATCTTCAGAACTTTTCCCTTGAGATCCAGAATGAGGTTAGGATGCCCTCAGTGAAACTTTATGTGTAAAAACAATTGTGAAAGTCTTAACCAGTGTAACAAGGCAAGGAAAGAGGAAAACTATTATAATCGGAAAATGTTTATTAACAGAGGTGGGTAGAAACACCACAAGACGCTGCCATTAAACTGTTAATATGTAAAATATTGAGAATTAAAACTAGCAATCTCACAGCAAGAAAGCCAGTATAGGAAAATCAATTACATGTCTGTATTTCCACATTTTTTTTTATTTCCACAGTATCCAAATACGGTGAAGGTTAAATTGTAAAATCGTGTAAAATTAATACAGCATGGAAATACTTAATTGCTCTCAGAACCAACCCGTGATGTGTACATAGAAACACATGAACTATTATTAAGAAATTTAGGAAATCCGAAATGAATTGAGATATGTTCTGTGATAGAAGAGTCAAAGAGTGTTTTAAAAAGGTCAGTTTTCTCATGTTTGATCTATAGATTTCATTAAAATCTCCATCAAAATGAGTATGTGTGAGCAAATGGAAAAGGTCATTCTCAAATTCATACAAAAGTGCCAATAACCAAACATAGTCAAGGTGACCTTGAAGCAGAAAAGCAAAGTTAGAGGAATTGCTTTTACCAGGCAGCAAAACGTACTTCAAAGCTGTGCTGATTAAGACAGTGGATATTGGTGCAGTGATAAAGAGCAAACTGAACCAAGAGGAGAGCTCAGAAATAACACTGCCACGCACACACACGAGGATCTTTGCTTTGTAAGAACTGTGGCACCTCAGAGCAATGAAGGAAAATAATTTCCCAGTAAATGATGTTGAGTCAAATCGATAATTAGCTACAATAAAATAAGGAAAGGAAACTTGCACTCGACTTCACATCATACCTGAAATGGTATCTCAAGAGAAAGTTAGCTTTGAGACACTGACGGGAATAATGATAAAGCTTCTAGAAGATAACCAGCATTTGCCCAAGATTTGACGAGTTCCTAACTCCCGGTTTGAAGCATGAAACCTGTGCTGAGATTCCTGTATTCAGGGATTGCGTTAGTGTAGCAGTGCTGCTGAATCCTCACGTACAAGGTGGAGATGGGCTGTGATTTCTCTCCCCATTTGACGTATTTCATGGGAGCTGCTGCAGAGCCTCCCCTTCCCTGTATGTCTTGCAGCAGCATCTACACAGGGTAGACTATTATTTTGCAGGAGTTGTGCTAAGTCAGGGAAACCCTGGTGGTGTAGTGGTTAAGTGCTACGGCTGCTAAAGGAAGGGTCAGCAGTTCAAGTCCACCAGGTGCTCCTTGGAAACTCTATGGGGCAGTTCTACTCTGACCTATAGGGTCGCTATGAGTCGGAACCGCCTCGACGGCACCTAACAACAACAACAACAACCACAGCCATAAGCATGAGTGTTATGTGCCACCCAAGTGGAACAAATGGAAACAAAGACTTCCTTGGTCCTGCTTGGTTAAACACCCAGGAGAGCAGGGAGCATCTTGAGAGGGACAGCGGTTCTTACAACCTAAAGGGCCGAGGCAGAGTCTAGGCAGCATCACAGGTAGTAGTGGGATTAGACACTAGGTCAGAAGTGGTCAGCAGGGATGGACCCCTGGGAGCCTGCAGGTCCCACAGTCTTTTATCCCCAATAGCCGAGACCTGCTCAGCTGATACGGCTCCACACGGTTGATATTTAAAGGGTGCACATCGAGTCAAAGCAGTTGACTTCATCCTGCACACCAATTGGAGGTCTAACTTCTAGGCAGTATAGGAAGGAGGAGAGATTAAACTGAAAGGTCTAGAATTAGGTAGGCATCAAAGGTTTGAGCCCTGAGTCACCACTCTCTCAGTGACGAATTCATTTTGGGCAAGTGAATGACTCTTGTTTTCACTTATCTGGCAAACAGCAGGAGTAAGCATAAGAGTGATAAGAACAATGACGGTCTCGCAGATCCACGGGGAGAAATAAGTAAGGTAAATCTTATAAACTGACTGGAACAGTCTCTATTACAAGGGGCAATCTTTGTCCTCTCCATCAATGTCGCTTCTTTTAGAACCACCCGATGACTGATGCCTCTCTCTCTGTCAAGCCCCGTTTTCTGCTCTCTGAAGAGAGCAGAAATATGTCCACAGGGTCCCTGGTGGTTCCTAGCACATGGGCGATAGTGAATGAAAACGTATTGTCGCATGCTTACGGGAAACCTGATTTTTCGTTTGCAATTGTACGCAGTCATTTTTTTCCTCCTCATCACTTGTGGTAGCCATGGGATTCCTGGTGGAATAAGACCCCCTAAGCTCATTCTAAAAGAGGGTGGGTTGACTTAAGGAATCCACATGTGATCACCCTAGTGAACAACGAGCAAATAAGAAAGTGACGAAAAATGTCTTTGGATCCCGTATTCAGTTATGGATTGGGTATATATATGCTATACACGTAAACTTTACTATCATTACTTTGGTTTTCGAATCATAAAGTTGGCATAATTATAAAACTCATACTGATTTATATATAGTGTAATCAGACGCTGACGATCTGAAAGGGCACCTCAGCCCTCAGTGCTGCACGTGGGTATACTCAGCACTCGGTGCCAAGGCCACAGCACAAAATGGACTGAACTTATCTGAATTCTGGCCTTTGGAGGAGTGCTCTCATTTTTGTAACACCAAAATACACAGATTTTTTTTTCCGTGTTTCTTTTCCTGTTCCCTTCCACCCCCAGAAGGCTGAGGCAACAGAACTGTGAACAAACAAACCTAAGTGACCAGACCGTCGAGTTCTCCTCACAGAGAGTGTAAGAGGGTGCACAAATATTTCTGACCATTAGAGGGCACAAGGTGTAACCGATATAGGGTATGAGAGGGTGCACTAATATTTCTGACCATTAGAGGGCACAAGGGGTAACCGATATAGAGTAGTGGAGGGTGCACTAATATTTCTGATCATTAGAGGGCACAAGGTGTAACTGATTGAATCAGCAGAAGGGAAAAAAAAGAGCAAGTTTATAGAGATTTTGATATAATTGTCAGTTTTGATAGAAAATGTTTACAAATGAATTTGAAATATTGTTCCTATACTTTGATGCAGATATTACAAGTATCTTTCGCATCAACTTGGGTGCAAAGAAGAGAGTGACAAACCAAGTCCAATGACACATGAATGAATAATGAATGGATAATGGCAGAGAAGGGATCATTCTGGGAGGTAAGGTAATAATATTTTAAAGTCCATTTCCGTAAATTGTGATATTGATTTAAATGAGAAAAATAAAATAAGCTCTTTCCAAATCCAGGCATTTTCTCTTAATATGTATTGACGATCTAACTCTTAGCACAATAGCAATAGAAAAGAATTTCCCTGATCTGATAAACAGAATGTTTAAAATCATTTAGGTTCATACCATACTTCATGTTGAAATCTTCAGAACTTTTCCCTTGAGATCCAGAATGAGGTTAGGATGCCCTCAGTGAAACTTTATGTGTAAAAACAATTGTGAAAGTCTTAACCAGTGTAACAAGGCAAGGAAAGAGGAAAACTATTATAATTGGAAAATGTTTATTAACAGAGGTGGGTAGAAACACCACAAGACGCTGCCATTAAACTGTTAATATGTAAAATATTGAGAATTAAAACTAGCAATCTCACAGCAAGAAAGCCAGTATAGGAAAATCAATTACATGTCTGTATTTCCACAGTATCCAAATACGGTGAAGGTTAAATTGTAAAATCGTGTAAAATTAATACAGCATGGAAATACTTAGTTGCTCTCAGAACCAACCCGTGATGTGTACATAGAAACACATGAACTATTATTAAGAAATTTAGGAAATCCGAAATGAATTGAGATATGTTCTGTGATAGAAGAGTCAAAGAGTGTTTTAAAAAGGTCAGTTTTCTCATGTTTGATCTATAGATTTCATTAAAATCTCCATCAAAATGAGTATGTGTGAGCAAATGGAAAAGGTCATTCTCAAATTCATACAAAAGTGCCAATAACCAAACATAGTCAAGGTGACCTTGAAGCAGAAAAGCAAAGTTAGAGGAATTGCTTTTACCAGGCAGCAAAACGTACTTCAAAGCTGTGCTGATTAAGACAGTGGATATTGGTGCAGTGATAAAGAGCAAACTGAACCAAGAGGAGAGCTCAGAAATAACACTGCCACGCACACACACGAGGATCTTTGCTTTGTAAGAACTGTGGCACCTCAGAGCAATGAAGGAAAATAATTTCCCAGTAAATGATGTTGAGTCAAATCGATAATTAGCTACAATAAAATAAGGAAAGGAAACTTGCACTCGACTTCACATCATACCTGAAATGGTATCTCAAGAGAAAGTTAGCTTTGAGACACTGACGGGAATAATGATAAAGCTTCTAGAAGATAACCAGCATTTGCCCAAGATTTGACGAGTTCCTAACTCCCGGTTTGAAGCATGAAACCTGTGCTGAGATTCCTGTATTCAGGGATTGCGTTAGTGTAGCAGTGCTGCTGAATCCTCACGTACAAGGTGGAGATGGGCTGTGATTTCTCTCCCCATTTGACGTATTTCATGGGAGCTGCTGCAGAGCCTCCCCTTCCCTGTATGTCTTGCAGCAGCATCTACACAGGGTAGACTATTATTTTGCAGGAGTTGTGCTAAGTCAGGGAAACCCTGGTGGTGTAGTGGTTAAGTGCTACGGCTGCTAAAGAAAGGGTCAGCAGTTCAAGTCCACCAGGTGCTCCTTGGAAACTCTATGGGGCAGTTCTACTCTGACCTATAGGGTCGCTATGAGTCGGAACCGCCTCGACGGCACCTAACAACAACAACAACAACCACAGCCATAAGCATGAGTGTTATGTGCCACCCAAGTGGAACAAATGGAAACAAAGACTTCCTTGGTCCTGCTTGGTTAAACACCCAGGAGAGCAGGGAGCATCTTGAGAGGGACAGCGGTTCTTACAACCTAAAGGGCCGAGGCAGAGTCTAGGCAGCATCACAGGTAGTAGTGGGATTAGACACTAGGTCAGAAGTGGTCAGCAGGGATGGACCCCTGGGAGCCTGCAGGTCCCACAGTCTTTTATCCCCAATAGCCGAGACCTGCTCAGCTGATACGGCTCCACACGGTTGATATTTAAAGGGTGCACATCGAGTCAAAGCAGTTGACTTCATCCTGCACACCAATTGGAGGTCTAACTTCTAGGCAGTATAGGAAGGAGGAGAGATTAAACTGAAAGGTCTAGAATTAGGTAGGCATCAAAGGTTTGAGCCCTGAGTCACCACTCTCTCAGTGACGAATTCATTTTGGGCAAGTGAATGACTCTTGTTTTCACTTATCTGGCAAACAGCAGGAGTAAGCATAAGAGTGATAAGAACAATGACGGTCTCGCAGATCCACGGGGAGAAATAAGTAAGGTAAATCTTATAAACTGACTGGAACAGTCTCTATTACAAGGGGCAATCTTTGTCCTCTCCATCAATGTCGCTTCTTTTAGAACCACCCGATGACTGATGCCTCTCTCTCTGTCAAGCCCCGTTTTCTGCTCTCTGAAGAGAGCAGAAATATGTCCACAGGGTCCCTGGTGGTTCCTAGCACATGGGCGATAGTGAATGAAAACGTATTGTCGCATGCTTACGGGAAACCTGATTTTTCGTTTGCAATTGTACGCAGTCATTTTTTTCCTCCTCATCACTTGTGGTAGCCATGGGATTCCTGGTGGAATAAGACCCCCTAAGCTCATTCTAAAAGAGGGTGGGTTGACTTAAGGAATCCACATGTGATCACCCTAGTGAACAACGAGCAAATAAGAAAGTGACGAAAAATGTCTTTGGATCCCGTATTCAGTTATGGATTGGGTATATATATGCTATACACGTAAACTTTACTATCATTACTTTGGTTTTCGAATCATAAAGTTGGCATAATTATAAAACTCATACTGATTTATATATAGTGTAATCAGACGCTGACGATCTGAAAGGGCACCTCAGCCCTCAGTGCTGCACGTGGGTATACTCAGCACTCGGTGCCAAGGCCACAGCACAAAATGGACTGAACTTATCTGAATTCTGGCCTTTGGAGGAGTGCTCTCATTTTTGTAACACCAAAATACACAGATTTTTTTTTCCGTGTTTCTTTTCCTGTTCCCTTCCACCCCCAGAAGGCTGAGGCAACAGAACTGTGAACAAACAAACCTAAGTGACCAGACCGTCGAGTTCTCCTCACAGAGAGTGTAAGAGGGTGCACAAATATTTCTGACCATTAGAGGGCACAAGGTGTAACCGATATAGGGTATGAGAGGGTGCACTAATATTTCTGACCATTAGAGGGCACAAGGGGTAACCGATATAGAGTAGTGGAGGGTGCACTAATATTTCTGATCATTAGAGGGCACAAGGTGTAACTGATTGAATCAGCAGAAGGGAAAAAAAAGAGCAAGTTTATAGAGATTTTGATATAATTGTCAGTTTTGATAGAAAATGTTTACAAATGAATTTGAAATATTGTTCCTATACTTTGATGCAGATATTACAAGTATCTTTCGCATCAACTTGGGTGCAAAGAAGAGAGTGACAAACCAAGTCCAATGACACATGAATGAATAATGAATGGATAATGGCAGAGAAGGGATCATTCTGGGAGGTAAGGTAATAATATTTTAAAGTCCATTTCCGTAAATTGTGATATTGATTTAAATGAGAAAAATAAAATAAGCTCTTTCCAAATCCAGGCATTTTCTCTTAATATGTATTGACGATCTAACTCTTAGCACAATAGCAATAGAAAAGAATTTCCCTGATCTGATAAACAGAATGTTTAAAATCATTTAGGTTCATACCATACTTCATGTTGAAATCTTCAGAACTTTTCCCTTGAGATCCAGAATGAGGTTAGGATGCCCTCAGTGAAACTTTATGTGTAAAAACAATTGTGAAAGTCTTAACCAGTGTAACAAGGCAAGGAAAGAGGAAAACTATTATAATTGGAAAATGTTTATTAACAGAGGTGGGTAGAAACACCACAAGACGCTGCCATTAAACTGTTAATATGTAAAATATTGAGAATTAAAACTAGCAATCTCACAGCAAGAAAGCCAGTATAGGAAAATCAATTACATGTCTGTATTTCCACAGTATCCAAATACGGTGAAGGTTAAATTGTAAAATCGTGTAAAATTAATACAGCATGGAAATACTTAATTGCTCTCAGAACCAACCCGTGATGTGTACATAGAAACACATGAACTATTATTAAGAAATTTAGGAAATCCGAAATGAATTGAGATATGTTCTGTGATAGAAGAGTCAAAGAGTGTTTTAAAAAGGTCAGTTTTCTCATGTTTGATCTATAGATTTCATTAAAATCTCCATCAAAATGAGTATGTGTGAGCAAATGGAAAAGGTCATTCTCAAATTCATACAAAAGTGCCAATAACCAAACATAGTCAAGGTGACCTTGAAGCAGAAAAGCAAAGTTAGAGGAATTGCTTTTACCAGGCAGCAAAACGTACTTCAAAGCTGTGCTGATTAAGACAGTGGATATTGGTGCAGTGATAAAGAGCAAACTGAACCAAGAGGAGAGCTCAGAAATAACACTGCCACGCACACACACGAGGATCTTTGCTTTGTAAGAACTGTGGCACCTCAGAGCAATGAAGGAAAATAATTTCCCAGTAAATGATGTTGAGTCAAATCGATAATTAGCTACAATAAAATAAGGAAAGGAAACTTGCACTCGACTTCACATCATACCTGAAATGGTATCTCAAGAGAAAGTTAGCTTTGAGACACTGACGGGAATAATGATAAAGCTTCTAGAAGATAACCAGCATTTGCCCAAGATTTGACGAGTTCCTAACTCCCGGTTTGAAGCATGAAACCTGTGCTGAGATTCCTGTATTCAGGGATTGCGTTAGTGTAGCAGTGCTGCTGAATCCTCACGTACAAGGTGGAGATGGGCTGTGATTTCTCTCCCCATTTGACGTATTTCATGGGAGCTGCTGCAGAGCCTCCCCTTCCCTGTATGTCTTGCAGCAGCATCTACACAGGGTAGACTATTATTTTGCAGGAGTTGTGCTAAGTCAGGGAAACCCTGGTGGTGTAGTGGTTAAGTGCTACGGCTGCTAAAGAAAGGGTCAGCAGTTCAAGTCCACCAGGTGCTCCTTGGAAACTCTATGGGGCAGTTCTACTCTGACCTATAGGGTCGCTATGAGTCGGAACCGCCTCGACGGCACCTAACAACAACAACAACAACAACCACAGCCATAAGCATGAGTGTTATGTGCCACCCAAGTGGAACAAATGGAAACAAAGACTTCCTTGGTCCTGCTTGGTTAAACACCCAGGAGAGCAGGGAGCATCTTGAGAGGGACAGCGGTTCTTACAACCTAAAGGGCCGAGGCAGAGTCTAGGCAGCATCACAGGTAGTAGTGGGATTAGACACTAGGTCAGAAGTGGTCAGCAGGGATGGACCCCTGGGAGCCTGCAGGTCCCACAGTCTTTTATCCCCAATAGCCGAGACCTGCTCAGCTGATACGGCTCCACACGGTTGATATTTAAAGGGTGCACATCGAGTCAAAGCAGTTGACTTCATCCTGCACACCAATTGGAGGTCTAACTTCTAGGCAGTATAGGAAGGAGGAGAGATTAAACTGAAAGGTCTAGAATTAGGTAGGCATCAAAGGTTTGAGCCCTGAGTCACCACTCTCTCAGTGACGAATTCATTTTGGGCAAGTGAATGACTCTTGTTTTCACTTATCTGGCAAACAGCAGGAGTAAGCATAAGAGTGATAAGAACAATGACGGTCTCGCAGATCCACGGGGAGAAATAAGTAAGGTAAATCTTATAAACTGACTGGAACAGTCTCTATTACAAGGGGCAATCTTTGTCCTCTCCATCAATGTCGCTTCTTTTAGAACCACCCGATGACTGATGCCTCTCTCTCTGTCAAGCCCCGTTTTCTGCTCTCTGAAGAGAGCAGAAATATGTCCACAGGGTCCCTGGTGGTTCCTAGCACATGGGCGATAGTGAATGAAAACGTATTGTCGCATGCTTACGGGAAACCTGATTTTTCGTTTGCAATTGTACGCAGTCATTTTTTTCCTCCTCATCACTTGTGGTAGCCATGGGATTCCTGGTGGAATAAGACCCCCTAAGCTCATTCTAAAAGAGGGTGGGTTGACTTAAGGAATCCACATGTGATCACCCTAGTGAACAACGAGCAAATAAGAAAGTGACGAAAAATGTCTTTGGATCCCGTATTCAGTTATGGATTGGGTATATATATGCTATACACGTAAACTTTACTATCATTACTTTGGTTTTCGAATCATAAAGTTGGCATAATTATAAAACTCATACTGATTTATATATAGTGTAATCAGACGCTGACGATCTGAAAGGGCACCTCAGCCCTCAGTGCTGCACGTGGGTATACTCAGCACTCGGTGCCAAGGCCACAGCACAAAATGGACTGAACTTATCTGAATTCTGGCCTTTGGAGGAGTGCTCTCATTTTTGTAACACCAAAATACACAGATTTTTTTTTCCGTGTTTCTTTTCCTGTTCCCTTCCACCCCCAGAAGGCTGAGGCAACAGAACTGTGAACAAACAAACCTAAGTGACCAGACCGTCGAGTTCTCCTCACAGAGAGTGTAAGAGGGTGCACAAATATTTCTGACCATTAGAGGGCACAAGGTGTAACCGATATAGGGTATGAGAGGGTGCACTAATATTTCTGACCATTAGAGGGCACAAGGGGTAACCGATATAGAGTAGTGGAGGGTGCACTAATATTTCTGATCATTAGAGGGCACAAGGTGTAACTGATTGAATCAGCAGAAGGGAAAAAAAAGAGCAAGTTTATAGAGATTTTGATATAATTGTCAGTTTTGATAGAAAATGTTTACAAATGAATTTGAAATATTGTTCCTATACTTTGATGCAGATATTACAAGTATCTTTCGCATCAACTTGGGTGCAAAGAAGAGAGTGACAAACCAAGTCCAATGACACATGAATGAATAATGAATGGATAATGGCAGAGAAGGGATCATTCTGGGAGGTAAGGTAATAATATTTTAAAGTCCATTTCCGTAAATTGTGATATTGATTTAAATGAGAAAAATAAAATAAGCTCTTTCCAAATCCAGGCATTTTCTCTTAATATGTATTGACGATCTAACTCTTAGCACAATAGCAATAGAAAAGAATTTCCCTGATCTGATAAACAGAATGTTTAAAATCATTTAGGTTCATACCATACTTCATGTTGAAATCTTCAGAACTTTTCCCTTGAGATCCAGAATGAGGTTAGGATGCCCTCAGTGAAACTTTATGTGTAAAAACAATTGTGAAAGTCTTAACCAGTGTAACAAGGCAAGGAAAGAGGAAAACTATTATAATTGGAAAATGTTTATTAACAGAGGTGGGTAGAAACACCACAAGACGCTGCCATTAAACTGTTAATATGTAAAATATTGAGAATTAAAACTAGCAATCTCACAGCAAGAAAGCCAGTATAGGAAAATCAATTACATGTCTGTATTTCCACATTTTTTTTATTTCCACAGTATCCAAATACGGTGAAGGTTAAATTGTAAAATCGTGTAAAATTAATACAGCATGGAAATACTTAATTGCTCTCAGAACCAACCCGTGATGTGTACATAGAAACACATGAACTATTATTAAGAAATTTAGGAAATCCGAAATGAATTGAGATATGTTCTGTGATAGAAGAGTCAAAGAGTGTTTTAAAAAGGTCAGTTTTCTCATGTTTGATCTATAGATTTCATTAAAATCTCCATCAAAATGAGTATGTGTGAGCAAATGGAAAAGGTCATTCTCAAATTCATACAAAAGTGCCAATAACCAAACATAGTCAAGGTGACCTTGAAGCAGAAAAGCAAAGTTAGAGGAATTGCTTTTACCAGGCAGCAAAACGTACTTCAAAGCTGTGCTGATTAAGACAGTGGATATTGGTGCAGTGATAAAGAGCAAACTGAACCAAGAGGAGAGCTCAGAAATAACACTGCCACGCACACACACGAGGATCTTTGCTTTGTAAGAACTGTGGCACCTCAGAGCAATGAAGGAAAATAATTTCCCAGTAAATGATGTTGAGTCAAATCGATAATTAGCTACAATAAAATAAGGAAAGGAAACTTGCACTCGACTTCACATCATACCTGAAATGGTATCTCAAGAGAAAGTTAGCTTTGAGACACTGACGGGAATAATGATAAAGCTTCTAGAAGATAACCAGCATTTGCCCAAGATTTGACGAGTTCCTAACTCCCGGTTTGAAGCATGAAACCTGTGCTGAGATTCCTGTATTCAGGGATTGCGTTAGTGTAGCAGTGCTGCTGAATCCTCACGTACAAGGTGGAGATGGGCTGTGATTTCTCTCCCCATTTGACGTATTTCATGGGAGCTGCTGCAGAGCCTCCCCTTCCCTGTATGTCTTGCAGCAGCATCTACACAGGGTAGACTATTATTTTGCAGGAGTTGTGCTAAGTCAGGGAAACCCTGGTGGTGTAGTGGTTAAGTGCTACGGCTGCTAAAGAAAGGGTCAGCAGTTCAAGTCCACCAGGTGCTCCTTGGAAACTCTATGGGGCAGTTCTACTCTGACCTATAGGGTCGCTATGAGTCGGAACCGCCTCGACGGCACCTAACAACAACAACAACAACAACCACAGCCATAAGCATGAGTGTTATGTGCCACCCAAGTGGAACAAATGGAAACAAAGACTTCCTTGGTCCTGCTTGGTTAAACACCCAGGAGAGCAGGGAGCATCTTGAGAGGGACAGCGGTTCTTACAACCTAAAGGGCCGAGGCAGAGTCTAGGCAGCATCACAGGTAGTAGTGGGATTAGACACTAGGTCAGAAGTGGTCAGCAGGGATGGACCCCTGGGAGCCTGCAGGTCCCACAGTCTTTTATCCCCAATAGCCGAGACCTGCTCAGCTGATACGGCTCCACACGGTTGATATTTAAAGGGTGCACATCGAGTCAAAGCAGTTGACTTCATCCTGCACACCAATTGGAGGTCTAACTTCTAGGCAGTATAGGAAGGAGGAGAGATTAAACTGAAAGGTCTAGAATTAGGTAGGCATCAAAGGTTTGAGCCCTGAGTCACCACTCTCTCAGTGACGAATTCATTTTGGGCAAGTGAATGACTCTTGTTTTCACTTATCTGGCAAACAGCAGGAGTAAGCATAAGAGTGATAAGAACAATGACGGTCTCGCAGATCCACGGGGAGAAATAAGTAAGGTAAATCTTATAAACTGACTGGAACAGTCTCTATTACAAGGGGCAATCTTTGTCCTCTCCATCAATGTCGCTTCTTTTAGAACCACCCGATGACTGATGCCTCTCTCTCTGTCAAGCCCCGTTTTCTGCTCTCTGAAGAGAGCAGAAATATGTCCACAGGGTCCCTGGTGGTTCCTAGCACATGGGCGATAGTGAATGAAAACGTATTGTCGCATGCTTACGGGAAACCTGATTTTTCGTTTGCAATTGTACGCAGTCATTTTTTTCCTCCTCATCACTTGTGGTAGCCATGGGATTCCTGGTGGAATAAGACCCCCTAAGCTCATTCTAAAAGAGGGTGGGTTGACTTAAGGAATCCACATGTGATCACCCTAGTGAACAACGAGCAAATAAGAAAGTGACGAAAAATGTCTTTGGATCCCGTATTCAGTTATGGATTGGGTATATATATGCTATACACGTAAACTTTACTATCATTACTTTGGTTTTCGAATCATAAAGTTGGCATAATTATAAAACTCATACTGATTTATATATAGTGTAATCAGACGCTGACGATCTGAAAGGGCACCTCAGCCCTCAGTGCTGCACGTGGGTATACTCAGCACTCGGTGCCAAGGCCACAGCACAAAATGGACTGAACTTATCTGAATTCTGGCCTTTGGAGGAGTGCTCTCATTTTTGTAACACCAAAATACACAGATTTTTTTTTCCGTGTTTCTTTTCCTGTTCCCTTCCACCCCCAGAAGGCTGAGGCAACAGAACTGTGAACAAACAAACCTAAGTGACCAGACCGTCGAGTTCTCCTCACAGAGAGTGTAAGAGGGTGCACAAATATTTCTGACCATTAGAGGGCACAAGGTGTAACCGATATAGGGTATGAGAGGGTGCACTAATATTTCTGACCATTAGAGGGCACAAGGGGTAACCGATATAGAGTAGTGGAGGGTGCACTAATATTTCTGATCATTAGAGGGCACAAGGTGTAACTGATTGAATCAGCAGAAGGGAAAAAAAAGAGCAAGTTTATAGAGATTTTGATATAATTGTCAGTTTTGATAGAAAATGTTTACAAATGAATTTGAAATATTGTTCCTATACTTTGATGCAGATATTACAAGTATCTTTCGCATCAACTTGGGTGCAAAGAAGAGAGTGACAAACCAAGTCCAATGACACATGAATGAATAATGAATGGATAATGGCAGAGAAGGGATCATTCTGGGAGGTAAGGTAATAATATTTTAAAGTCCATTTCCGTAAATTGTGATATTGATTTAAATGAGAAAAATAAAATAAGCTCTTTCCAAATCCAGGCATTTTCTCTTAATATGTATTGACGATCTAACTCTTAGCACAATAGCAATAGAAAAGAATTTCCCTGATCTGATAAACAGAATGTTTAAAATCATTTAGGTTCATACCATACTTCATGTTGAAATCTTCAGAACTTTTCCCTTGAGATCCAGAATGAGGTTAGGATGCCCTCAGTGAAACTTTATGTGTAAAAACAATTGTGAAAGTCTTAACCAGTGTAACAAGGCAAGGAAAGAGGAAAACTATTATAATTGGAAAATGTTTATTAACAGAGGTGGGTAGAAACACCACAAGACGCTGCCATTAAACTGTTAATATGTAAAATATTGAGAATTAAAACTAGCAATCTCACAGCAAGAAAGCCAGTATAGGAAAATCAATTACATGTCTGTATTTCCACATTTTTTTTATTTCCACAGTATCCAAATACGGTGAAGGTTAAATTGTAAAATCGTGTAAAATTAATACAGCATGGAAATACTTAATTGCTCTCAGAACCAACCCGTGATGTGTACATAGAAACACATGAACTATTATTAAGAAATTTAGGAAATCCGAAATGAATTGAGATATGTTCTGTGATAGAAGAGTCAAAGAGTGTTTTAAAAAGGTCAGTTTTCTCATGTTTGATCTATAGATTTCATTAAAATCTCCATCAAAATGAGTATGTGTGAGCAAATGGAAAAGGTCATTCTCAAATTCATACAAAAGTGCCAATAACCAAACATAGTCAAGGTGACCTTGAAGCAGAAAAGCAAAGTTAGAGGAATTGCTTTTACCAGGCAGCAAAACGTACTTCAAAGCTGTGCTGATTAAGACAGTGGATATTGGTGCAGTGATAAAGAGCAAACTGAACCAAGAGGAGAGCTCAGAAATAACACTGCCACGCACACACACGAGGATCTTTGCTTTGTAAGAACTGTGGCACCTCAGAGCAATGAAGGAAAATAATTTCCCAGTAAATGATGTTGAGTCAAATCGATAATTAGCTACAATAAAATAAGGAAAGGAAACTTGCACTCGACTTCACATCATACCTGAAATGGTATCTCAAGAGAAAGTTAGCTTTGAGACACTGACGGGAATAATGATAAAGCTTCTAGAAGATAACCAGCATTTGCCCAAGATTTGACGAGTTCCTAACTCCCGGTTTGAAGCATGAAACCTGTGCTGAGATTCCTGTATTCAGGGATTGCGTTAGTGTAGCAGTGCTGCTGAATCCTCACGTACAAGGTGGAGATGGGCTGTGATTTCTCTCCCCATTTGACGTATTTCATGGGAGCTGCTGCAGAGCCTCCCCTTCCCTGTATGTCTTGCAGCAGCATCTACACAGGGTAGACTATTATTTTGCAGGAGTTGTGCTAAGTCAGGGAAACCCTGGTGGTGTAGTGGTTAAGTGCTACGGCTGCTAAAGAAAGGGTCAGCAGTTCAAGTCCACCAGGTGCTCCTTGGAAACTCTATGGGGCAGTTCTACTCTGACCTATAGGGTCGCTATGAGTCGGAACCGCCTCGACGGCACCTAACAACAACAACAACAACCACAGCCATAAGCATGAGTGTTATGTGCCACCCAAGTGGAACAAATGGAAACAAAGACTTCCTTGGTCCTGCTTGGTTAAACACCCAGGAGAGCAGGGAGCATCTTGAGAGGGACAGCGGTTCTTACAACCTAAAGGGCCGAGGCAGAGTCTAGGCAGCATCACAGGTAGTAGTGGGATTAGACACTAGGTCCGAAGTGGTCAGCAGGGATGGACCCCTGGGAGCCTGCAGGTCCCACAGTCTTTTATCCCCAATAGCCGAGACCTGCTCAGCTGATACGGCTCCACACGGTTGATATTTAAAGGGTGCACATCGAGTCAAAGCAGTTGACTTCATCCTGCACACCAATTGGAGGTCTAACTTCTAGGCAGTATAGGAAGGAGGAGAGATTAAACTGAAAGGTCTAGAATTAGGTAGGCATCAAAGGTTTGAGCCCTGAGTCACCACTCTCTCAGTGACGAATTCATTTTGGGCAAGTGAATGACTCTTGTTTTCACTTATCTGGCAAACAGCAGGAGTAAGCATAAGAGTGATAAGAACAATGACGGTCTCGCAGATCCACGGGGAGAAATAAGTAAGGTAAATCTTATAAACTGACTGGAACAGTCTCTATTACAAGGGGCAATCTTTGTCCTCTCCATCAATGTCGCTTCTTTTAGAACCACCCGATGACTGATGCCTCTCTCTCTGTGAAGCCCCGTTTTCTGCTCTCTGAAGAGAGCAGAAATATGTCCACAGGGTCCCTGGTGGTTCCTAGCACATGGGCGATAGTGAATGAAAACGTATTGTCGCATGCTTACGGGAAACCTGATTTTTCGTTTGCAATTGTACGCAGTCATTTTTTTCCTCCTCATCACTTGTGGTAGCCATGGGATTCCTGGTGGAATAAGACCCCCTAAGCTCATTCTAAAAGAGGGTGGGTTGACTTAAGGAATCCACATGTGATCACCCTAGTGAACAACGAGCAAATAAGAAAGTGACGAAAAATGTCTTTGGATCCCGTATTCAGTTATGGATTGGGTATATATATGCTATACACGTAAACTTTACTATCATTACTTTGGTTTTCGAATCATAAAGTTGGCATAATTATAAAACTCATACTGATTTATATATAGTGTAATCAGACGCTGACGATCTGAAAGGGCACCTCAGCCCTCAGTGCTGCACGTGGGTAGACTCAGCACTCGGTGCCAAGGCCACAGCACAAAATGGACTGAACTTATCTGAATTCTGGCCTTTGGAGGAGTGCTCTCATTTTTGTAACACCAAAATACACAGATTTTTTTTCCTGTGTTTCTTTTCCTGTTCCCTTCCACCCCCAGAAGGCTGAGGCAACAGAACTGTGAACAAACAAACCTAAGTGACCAGACCGTCGAGTTCTCCTCACAGAGAGTGTAAGAGGGTGCACAAATATTTCTGACCATTAGAGGGCACAAGGTGTAACCGATATAGGGTATGAGAGGGTGCACTAATATTTCTGACCATTAGAGGGCACAAGGGGTAACCGATATAGAGTAGTGGAGGGTGCACTAATATTTCTGATCATTAGAGGGCACAAGGTGTAACTGATTGAATCAGCAGAAGGGAAAAAAAAGAGCAAGTTTATAGAGATTTTGATATAATTGTCAGTTTTGATAGAAAATGTTTACAAATGAATTTGAAATATTGTTCCTATACTTTGATGCAGATATTACAAGTATCTTTCGCATCAACTTGGGTGCAAAGAAGAGAGTGACAAACCAAGTCCAATGACACATGAATGAATAATGAATGGATAATGCCAGAGAAGGGATCATTCTGGGAGGTAAGGTAATAATATTTTAAAGTCCATTTCCGTAAATTGTGATATTGATTTAAATGAGAAAAATAAAATAAGCTCTTTCCAAATCCAGGCATTTTCTCTTAATATGTATTGACGATCTAACTCTTAGCACAATAGCAATAGAAAAGAATTTCCCTGATCTGATAAACAGAATGTTTAAAATCATTTAGGTTCATACCATACTTCATGTTGAAATCTTCAGAACTTTTCCCTTGAGATCCAGAATGAGGTTAGGATGCCCTCAGTGAAACTTTATGTGTAAAAACAATTGTGAAAGTCTTAACCAGTGTAACAAGGCAAGGAAAGAGGAAAACTATTATAATTGGAAAATGTTTATTAACAGAGGTGGGTAGAAACACCACAAGACGCTGCCATTAAACTGTTAATATGTAAAATATTGAGAATTAAAACTAGCAATCTCACAGCAAGAAAGCCAGTATAGGAAAATCAATTACATGTCTGTATTTCCACATTTTTTTTTATTTCCACAGTATCCAAATACGGTGAAGGTTAAATTGTAAAATCGTGTAAAATTAATACAGCATGGAAATACTTAATTGCTCTCAGAACCAACCCGTGATGTGTACATAGAAACACATGAACTATTATTAAGAAATTTAGGAAATCCGAAATGAATTGAGATATGTTCTGTGATAGAAGAGTCAAAGAGTGTTTTAAAAAGGTCAGTTTTCTCATGTTTGATCTATAGATTTCATTAAAATCTCCATCAAAATGAGTATGTGTGAGCAAATGGAAAAGGTCATTCTCAAATTCATACAAAAGTGCCAATAACCAAACATAGTCAAGGTGACCTTGAAGCAGAAAAGCAAAGTTAGAGGAATTGCTTTTACCAGGCAGCAAAACGTACTTCAAAGCTGTGCTGATTAAGACAGTGGATATTGGTGCAGTGATAAAGAGCAAACTGAACCAAGAGGAGAGCTCAGAAATAACACTGCCACGCACACACACGAGGATCTTTGCTTTGTAAGAACTGTGGCACCTCAGAGCAATGAAGGAAAATAATTTCCCAGTAAATGATGTTGAGTCAAATCGATAATTAGCTACAATAAAATAAGGAAAGGAAACTTGCACTCGACTTCACATCATACCTGAAATGGTATCTCAAGAGAAAGTTAGCTTTGAGACACTGACGGGAATAATGATAAAGCTTCTAGAAGATAACCAGCATTTGGCCAAGATTTGACGAGTTCCTAACTCCCGGTTTGAAGCATGAAACCTGTGCTGAGATTCCTGTATTCAGGGATTGCGTTAGTGTAGCAGTGCTGCTGAATCCTCACGTACAAGGTGGAGATGGGCTGTGATTTCTCTCCCCATTTGACGTATTTCATGGGAGCTGCTGCAGAGCCTCCCCTTCCCTGTATGTCTTGCAGCAGCATCTACACAGGGTAGACTATTATTTTGCAGGAGTTGTGCTAAGTCAGGGAAACCCTGGTGGTGTAGTGGTTAAGTGCTACGGCTGCTAAAGAAAGGGTCAGCAGTTCAAGTCCACCAGGTGCTCCTTGGAAACTCTATGGGGCAGTTCTACTCTGACCTATAGGGTCGCTATGAGTCGGAACCGCCTCGACGGCACCTAACAACAACAACAACAACCACAGCCATAAGCATGAGTGTTATGTGCCACCCAAGTGGAACAAATGGAAACAAAGACTTCCTTGGTCCTGCTTGGTTAAACACCCAGGAGAGCAGGGAGCATCTTGAGAGGGACAGCGGTTCTTACAACCTAAAGGGCCGAGGCAGAGTCTAGGCAGCATCACAGGTAGTAGTGGGATTAGACACTAGGTCCGAAGTGGTCAGCAGGGATGGACCCCTGGGAGCCTGCAGGTCCCACAGTCTTTTATCCCCAATAGCCGAGACCTGCTCAGCTGATACGGCTCCACACGGTTGATATTTAAAGGGTGCACATCGAGTCAAAGCAGTTGACTTCATCCTGCACACCAATTGGAGGTCTAACTTCTAGGCAGTATAGGAAGGAGGAGAGATTAAACTGAAAGGTCTAGAATTAGGTAGGCATCAAAGGTTTGAGCCCTGAGTCACCACTCTCTCAGTGACGAATTCATTTTGGGCAAGTGAATGACTCTTGTTTTCACTTATCTGGCAAACAGCAGGAGTAAGCATAAGAGTGATAAGAACAATGACGGTCTCGCAGATCCACGGGGAGAAATAAGTAAGGTAAATCTTATAAACTGACTGGAACAGTCTCTATTACAAGGGGCAATCTTTGTCCTCTCCATCAATGTCGCTTCTTTTAGAACCACCCGATGACTGATGCCTCTCTCTCTGTGAAGCCCCGTTTTCTGCTCTCTGAAGAGAGCAGAAATATGTCCACAGGGTCCCTGGTGGTTCCTAGCACATGGGCGATAGTGAATGAAAACGTATTGTCGCATGCTTACGGGAAACCTGATTTTTCGTTTGCAATTGTACGCAGTCATTTTTTTCCTCCTCATCACTTGTGGTAGCCATGGGATTCCTGGTGGAATAAGACCCCCTAAGCTCATTCTAAAAGAGGGTGGGTTGACTTAAGGAATCCACATGTGATCACCCTAGTGAACAACGAGCAAATAAGAAAGTGACGAAAAATGTCTTTGGATCCCGTATTCAGTTATGGATTGGGTATATATATGCTATACACGTAAACTTTACTATCATTACTTTGGTTTTCGAATCATAAAGTTGGCATAATTATAAAACTCATACTGATTTATATATAGTGTAATCAGACGCTGACGATCTGAAAGGGCACCTCAGCCCTCAGTGCTGCACGTGGGTATACTCAGCACTCGGTGCCAAGGCCACAGCACAAAATGGACTGAACTTATCTGAATTCTGGCCTTTGGAGGAGTGCTCTCATTTTTGTAACACCAAAATACACAGATTTTTTTTCCCGTGTTTCTTTTCCTGTTCCCTTCCACCCCCAGAAGGCTGAGGCAACAGAACTGTGAACAAACAAACCTAAGTGACCAGACCGTCGAGTTCTCCTCACAGAGAGTGTAAGAGGGTGCACAAATATTTCTGACCATTAAAGGGCACAAGGTGTAACCGATATAGGGTATGAGAGGGTGCACTAATATTTCTGACCATTAGAGGGCACAAGGGGTAACCGATATAGAGTAGTGGAGGGTGCACTAATATTTCTGATCATTAGAGGGCACAAGGTGTAACTGATTGAATCAGCAGAAGGGAAAAAAAAGAGCAAGTTTATAGAGATTTTGATATAATTGTCAGTTTTGATAGAAAATGTTTACAAATGAATTTGAAATATTGTTCCTATACTTTGATGCAGATATTACAAGTATCTTTCGCATCAACTTGGGTGCAAAGAAGAGAGTGACAAACCAAGTCCAATGACACATGAATGAATAATGAATGGATAATGCCAGAGAAGGGATCATTCTGGGAGGTAAGGTAATAATATTTTAAAGTCCATTTCCGTAAATTGTGATATTGATTTAAATGAGAAAAATAAAATAAGCTCTTTCCAAATCCAGGCATTTTCTCTTAATATGTATTGACGATCTAACTCTTAGCACAATAGCAATAGAAAAGAATTTCCCTGATCTGATAAACAGAATGTTTAAAATCATTTAGGTTCATACCATACTTCATGTTGAAATCTTCAGAACTTTTCCCTTGAGATCCAGAATGAGGTTAGGATGCCCTCAGTGAAACTTTATGTGTAAAAACAATTGTGAAAGTCTTAACCAGTGTAACAAGGCAAGGAAAGAGGAAAACTATTATAATTGGAAAATGTTTATTAACAGAGGTGGGTAGAAACACCACAAGACGCTGCCATTAAACTGTTAATATGTAAAATATTGAGAATTAAAACTAGCAATCTCACAGCAAGAAAGCCAGTATAGGAAAATCAATTACATGTCTGTATTTCCACATTTTTTTTTATTTCCACAGTATCCAAATACGGTGAAGGTTAAATTGTAAAATCGTGTAAAATTAATACAGCATGGAAATACTTAATTGCTCTCAGAACCAACCCGTGATGTGTACATAGAAACACATGAACTATTATTAAGAAATTTAGGAAATCCGAAATGAATTGAGATATGTTCTGTGATAGAAGAGTCAAAGAGTGTTTTAAAAAGGTCAGTTTTCTCATGTTTGATCTATAGATTTCATTAAAATCTCCATCAAAATGAGTATGTGTGAGCAAATGGAAAAGGTCATTCTCAAATTCATACAAAAGTGCCAATAACCAAACATAGTCAAGGTGACCTTGAAGCAGAAAAGCAAAGTTAGAGGAATTGCTTTTACCAGGCAGCAAAACGTACTTCAAAGCTGTGCTGATTAAGACAGTGGATATTGGTGCAGTGATAAAGAGCAAACTGAACCAAGAGGAGAGCTCAGAAATAACACTGCCACGCACACACACGAGGATCTTTGCTTTGTAAGAACTGTGGCACCTCAGAGCAATGAAGGAAAATAATTTCCCAGTAAATGATGTTGAGTCAAATCGATAATTAGCTACAATAAAATAAGGAAAGGAAACTTGCACTCGACTTCACATCATACCTGAAATGGTATCTCAAGAGAAAGTTAGCTTTGAGACACTGACGGGAATAATGATAAAGCTTCTAGAAGATAACCAGCATTTGGCCAAGATTTGACGAGTTCCTAACTCCCGGTTTGAAGCATGAAACCTGTGCTGAGATTCCTGTATTCAGGGATTGCGTTAGTGTAGCAGTGCTGCTGAATCCTCACGTACAAGGTGGAGATGGGCTGTGATTTCTCTCCCCATTTGACGTATTTCATGGGAGCTGCTGCAGAGCCTCCCCTTCCCTGTATGTCTTGCAGCAGCATCTACACAGGGTAGACTATTATTTTGCAGGAGTTGTGCTAAGTCAGGGAAACCCTGGTGGTGTAGTGGTTAAGTGCTACGGCTGCTAAAGAAAGGGTCAGCAGTTCAAGTCCACCAGGTGCTCCTTGGAAACTCTATGGGGCAGTTCTACTCTGACCTATAGGGTCGCTATGAGTCGGAACCGCCTCGACGGCACCTAACAACAACAACAACAACCACAGCCATAAGCATGAGTGTTATGTGCCACCCAAGTGGAACAAATGGAAACAAAGACTTCCTTGGTCCTGCTTGGTTAAACACCCAGGAGAGCAGGGAGCATCTTGAGAGGGACAGCGGTTCTTACAACCTAAAGGGCCGAGGCAGAGTCTAGGCAGCATCACAGGTAGTAGTGGGATTAGACACTAGGTCCGAAGTGGTCAGCAGGGATGGACCCCTGGGAGCCTGCAGGTCCCACAGTCTTTTATCCCCAATAGCCGAGACCTGCTCAGCTGATACGGCTCCACACGGTTGATATTTAAAGGGTGCACATCGAGTCAAAGCAGTTGACTTCATCCTGCACACCAATTGGAGGTCTAACTTCTAGGCAGTATAGGAAGGAGGAGAGATTAAACTGAAAGGTCTAGAATTAGGTAGGCATCAAAGGTTTGAGCCCTGAGTCACCACTCTCTCAGTGACGAATTCATTTTGGGCAAGTGAATGACTCTTGTTTTCACTTATCTGGCAAACAGCAGGAGTAAGCATAAGAGTGATAAGAACAATGACGGTCTCGCAGATCCACGGGGAGAAATAAGTAAGGTAAATCTTATAAACTGACTGGAACAGTCTCTATTACAAGGGGCAATCTTTGTCCTCTCCATCAATGTCGCTTCTTTTAGAACCACCCGATGACTGATGCCTCTCTCTCTGTGAAGCCCCGTTTTCTGCTCTCTGAAGAGAGCAGAAATATGTCCACAGGGTCCCTGGTGGTTCCTAGCACATGGGCGATAGTGAATGAAAACGTATTGTCGCATGCTTACGGGAAACCTGATTTTTCGTTTGCAATTGTACGCAGTCATTTTTTTCCTCCTCATCACTTGTGGTAGCCATGGGATTCCTGGTGGAATAAGACCCCCTAAGCTCATTCTAAAAGAGGGTGGGTTGACTTAAGGAATCCACATGTGATCACCCTAGTGAACAACGAGCAAATAAGAAAGTGACGAAAAATGTCTTTGGATCCCGTATTCAGTTATGGATTGGGTATATATATGCTATACACGTAAACTTTACTATCATTACTTTGGTTTTCGAATCATAAAGTTGGCATAATTATAAAACTCATACTGATTTATATATAGTGTAATCAGACGCTGACGATCTGAAAGGGCACCTCAGCCCTCAGTGCTGCACGTGGGTATACTCAGCACTCGGTGCCAAGGCCACAGCACAAAATGGACTGAACTTATCTGAATTCTGGCCTTTGGAGGAGTGCTCTCATTTTTGTAACACCAAAATACACAGATTTTTTTTCCCGTGTTTCTTTTCCTGTTCCCTTCCACCCCCAGAAGGCTGAGGCAACAGAACTGTGAACAAACAAACCTAAGTGACCAGACCGTCGAGTTCTCCTCACAGAGAGTGTAAGAGGGTGCACAAATATTTCTGACCATTAAAGGGCACAAGGTGTAACCGATATAGGGTATGAGAGGGTGCACTAATATTTCTGACCATTAGAGGGCACAAGGGGTAACCGATATAGAGTAGTGGAGGGTGCACTAATATTTCTGATCATTAGAGGGCACAAGGTGTAACTGATTGAATCAGCAGAAGGGAAAAAAAAGAGCAAGTTTATAGAGATTTTGATATAATTGTCAGTTTTGATAGAAAATGTTTACAAATGAATTTGAAATATTGTTCCTATACTTTGATGCAGATATTACAAGTATCTTTCGCATCAACTTGGGTGCAAAGAAGAGAGTGACAAACCAAGTCCAATGACACATGAATGAATAATGAATGGATAATGCCAGAGAAGGGATCATTCTGGGAGGTAAGGTAATAATATTTTAAAGTCCATTTCCGTAAATTGTGATATTGATTTAAATGAGAAAAATAAAATAAGCTCTTTCCAAATCCAGGCATTTTCTCTTAATATGTATTGACGATCTAACTCTTAGCACAATAGCAATAGAAAAGAATTTCCCTGATCTGATAAACAGAATGTTTAAAATCATTTAGGTTCATACCATACTTCATGTTGAAATCTTCAGAACTTTTCCCTTGAGATCCAGAATGAGGTTAGGATGCCCTCAGTGAAACTTTATGTGTAAAAACAATTGTGAAAGTCTTAACCAGTGTAACAAGGCAAGGAAAGAGGAAAACTATTATAATTGGAAAATGTTTATTAACAGAGGTGGGTAGAAACACCACAAGACGCTGCCATTAAACTGTTAATATGTAAAATATTGAGAATTAAAACTAGCAATCTCACAGCAAGAAAGCCAGTATAGGAAAATCAATTACATGTCTGTATTTCCACATTTTTTTTTATTTCCACAGTATCCAAATACGGTGAAGGTTAAATTGTAAAATCGTGTAAAATTAATACAGCATGGAAATACTTAATTGCTCTCAGAACCAACCCGTGATGTGTACATAGAAACACATGAACTATTATTAAGAAATTTAGGAAATCCGAAATGAATTGAGATATGTTCTGTGATAGAAGAGTCAAAGAGTGTTTTAAAAAGGTCAGTTTTCTCATGTTTGATCTATAGATTTCATTAAAATCTCCATCAAAATGAGTATGTGTGAGCAAATGGAAAAGGTCATTCTCAAATTCATACAAAAGTGCCAATAACCAAACATAGTCAAGGTGACCTTGAAGCAGAAAAGCAAAGTTAGAGGAATTGCTTTTACCAGGCAGCAAAACGTACTTCAAAGCTGTGCTGATTAAGACAGTGGATATTGGTGCAGTGATAAAGAGCAAACTGAACCAAGAGGAGAGCTCAGAAATAACACTGCCACGCACACACACGAGGATCTTTGCTTTGTAAGAACTGTGGCACCTCAGAGCAATGAAGGAAAATAATTTCCCAGTAAATGATGTTGAGTCAAATCGATAATTAGCTACAATAAAATAAGGAAAGGAAACTTGCACTCGACTTCACATCATACCTGAAATGGTATCTCAAGAGAAAGTTAGCTTTGAGACACTGACGGGAATAATGATAAAGCTTCTAGAAGATAACCAGCATTTGCCCAAGATTTGACGAGTTCCTAACTCCCGGTTTGAAGCACGAAACCTGTGCTGAGATTCCTGTATTCAGGGATTGCGTTAGTGTAGCAGTGCTGCTGAATCCTCACGTACAAGGTGGAGATGGGCTGTGATTTCTCTCCCCATTTGACGTATTTCATGGGAGCTGCTGCAGAGCCTCCCCTTCCCTGTATGTCTTGCAGCAGCATCTACACAGGGTAGACTATTATTTTGCAGGAGTTGTGCTAAGTCAGGGAAACCCTGGTGGTGTAGTGGTTAAGTGCTACGGCTGCTAAAGAAAGGGTCAGGAGTTCAAGTCCACCAGGTGCTCCTTGGGAACTCTATGGGGCAGTTCTACTCTGACCTATAGGGTCGCTATGAGTCGGAACCGCCTCGACGGCACCTAACAACAACAACAACAACAACCACAGCCATAAGCATGAGTGTTATGTGCCACCCAAGTGGAACAAATGGAAACAAAGACTTCCTTGGTCCTGCTTGGTTAAACACCCAGGAGAGCAGGGAGCATCTTGAGAGGGACAGCGGTTCTTACAACCTAAAGGGCCGAGGCAGAGTCTAGGCAGCATCACAGGTAGTAGTGGGATTAGACACTAGGTCAGAAGTGGTCAGCAGGGATGGACCCCTGGGAGCCTGCAGGTCCCACAGTCTTTTATCCCCAATAGCCGAGACCTGCTCAGCTGATATGGCTCCACACGGTTGATATTTAAAGGGTGCACATCGAGTCAAAGCAGTTGACTTCATCCTGCACACCAATTGGAGGTCTAACTTCTAGGCAGTATAGGAAGGAGGAGAGATTAAACTGAAAGGTCTAGAATTAGGTAGGCATCAAAGGTTTGAGCCCTGAGTCACCACTCTCTCAGTGACGAATTCATTTTGGGCAAGTGAATGACTCTTGTTTTCACTTATCTGGCAAACAGCAGGAGTAAGCATAAGAGTGATAAGAACAATGACGGTCTCGCAGATCCACGGGGAGAAGTAAGTAAGGTAAATCTTATATAAACTGACTGGAACAGTCTCTATTACAAGGGGCAATCTTTGTCCTCTCCATCAATGTCGCTTCTTTTAGAACCACCCGATGACTGATGCCTCTCTCTCTGTGAAGCCCCGTTTTCTGCTCTCTGAAGAGAGCAGAAATATGTCCACAGGGTCCCTGGTGGTTCCTAGCACATGGGCGATAGTGAATGAAAACGTATTGTCGCATGCTTACGGGAAACCTGATTTTTCGTTTGCAATTGTACGCAGTCATTTTTTTCCTCCTCATCACTTGTGGTAGCCATGGGATTCCTGGTGGAATAAGACCCCCTAAGCTCATTCTAAAAGAGGGTGGGTTGACTTAAGGAATCCACATGTGATCACCCTAGTGAACAACGAGCAAATAAGAAAGTGACGAAAAATGTCTTTGGATCCCGTATTCAATTATGGATTGGGTATATATACGCTATACACGTAAACTTTACTATCATTACTTTGGTTTTCGAATCATAAAGTTGGCATAATTATAAAACTCATACTGATTTATATATAGTGTAATCAGACGCTGACGATCTGAAAGGGCACCTCAGCCCTCAGTGCTGCACGTGGGTATACTCAGCACTCGGTGCCAAGGCCACAGCACAAAATGGACTGAACTTATCTGAATTCTGGCCTTTGGAGGAGTGCTCTCATTTTTGTAACACCAAAATACACAGATTTTTTTTTCCGTGTTTCTTTTCCTGTTCCCTTCCACCCCCGGAAGGCTGAGGCAACAGAACTGTGAACAAACAAACCTAAGTGACCAGACCGTCGAGTTCTCCTCACAGAGAGTGTAAGAGGGTGCACAAATATTTCTGACCATTAGAGGGCACAAGGTGTAACCGATATAGGGTATGAGAGGGTGCACTAATATTTCTGACCATTAGAGGGCACAAGGGGTAACCGATATAGAGTAGTGGAGGGTGCACTAATATTTCTGATCATTAGAGGGCACAAGGTGTAACTGATTGAATCAGCAGAAGGGAAAAAAAAAGAGCAAGTTTATAGAGATTTTGATATAATTGTCAGTTTTGATAGAAAATGTTTACAAATGAATTTGAAATATTGCTCCTATACTTTGATGCAGATATTACAAGTATCTTTCGCATCAACTTGGGTGCAAAGAAGAGAGTGACAAACCAAGTCCAATGACACATGAATGAATAATGAATGGATAATGGCAGAGAAGGGATCATTCTGGGAGGTAAGGTAATAATATTTTAAAGTCCATTTCCGTAAATTGTGATCTTGATTTAAATGAGAAAAATAAAATAAGCTCTTTCCAAATCCAGGCATTTTCTCTTAATATGTATTGACGATCTAACTCTTAGCACAATAGCAATAGAAAAGAATTTCCCTGATCTGATAAACAGAATGTTTAAAATCATTTAGGTTCATACCATACTTCATGTTGAAATCTTCAGAACTTTTCCCTTGAGATCCAGAATGAGGTTAGGATGCCCTCAGTGAAACTTTATGTGTAAAAACAATTGTGAAAGTCTTAACCAGTGTAACAAGGCAAGGAAAGAGGAAAACTATTATAATTGGAAAATGTTTATTAACAGAGGTGGGTAGAAACACCACAAGACGCTGCCATTAAACTGTTAATATGTAAAATATTGAGAATTAAAACTAGCAATCTCACAGCAAGAAAGCCAGTATAGGAAAATCAATTACATGTCTGTATTTCCACATTTTTTTTTATTTCCACAGTATCCAAATACGGTGAAGGTTAAATTGTAAAATCGTGTGAAATTAATACAGCATGGAAATACTTAATTGCTCTCAGAACCAACCCGTGATGTGTACATAGAAACACATGAACTATTATTAAGAAATTTAGGAAATCCGAAATGAATTGAGATATGTTCTGTGATAGAAGAGTCAAAGAGTGTTTTAAAAAGGTCAGTTTTCTCATGTTTGATCTATAGATTTCATTAAAATCTCCATCAAAATGAGTATGTGTGAGCAAATGGAAAAGGTCATTCTCAAATTCATACAAAAGTGCCAATAACCAAACATAGTCAAGGTGACCTTGAAGCAGAAAAGCAAAGTTAGAGGAATTGCTTTTACCAGGCAGCAAAACGTACTTCAAAGCTGTGCTGATTAAGACAGTGGATATTGGTGCAGTGATAAAGAGCAAACTGAACCAAGAGGAGAGCTCAGAAATAACACTGCCACGCACACACACGAGGATCTTTGCTTTGTAAGAACTGTGGCACCTCAGAGCAATGAAGGAAAATAATTTCCCAGTAAATGATGTTGAGTCAAATCGATAATTAGCTACAATAAAATAAGGAAAGGAAACTTGCACTCGACTTCACATCATACCTGAAATGGTATCTCAAGAGAAAGTTAGCTTTGAGACACTGACGGGAATAATGATAAAGCTTCTAGAAGATAACCAGCATTTGCCCAAGATTTGACGAGTTCCTAACTCCCGGTTTGAAGCACGAAACCTGTGCTGAGATTCCTGTATTCAGGGATTGCGTTAGTGTAGCAGTGCTGCTGAATCCTCACGTACAAGGTGGAGATGGGCTGTGATTTCTCTCCCCATTTGACGTATTTCATGGGAGCTGCTGCAGAGCCTCCCCTTCCCTGTATGTCTTGCAGCAGCATCTACACAGGGTAGACTATTATTTTGCAGGAGTTGTGCTAAGTCAGGGAAACCCTGGTGGTGTAGTGGTTAAGTGCTACGGCTGCTAAAGAAAGGGTCAGCAGTTCAAGTCCACCAGGTGCTCCTTGGAAACTCTATGGGGCAGTTCTACTCTGACCTATAGGGTCGCTATGAGTCGGAACCGCCTCGACGGCACCTAACAACAACAACAACAACCACAGCCATAAGCATGAGTGTTATGTGCCACCCAAGTGGAACAAATGGAAACAAAGACTTCCTTGGTCCTGCTTGGTTAAACACCCAGGAGAGCAGGGAGCATCTTGAGAGGGACAGCGGTTCTTACAACCTAAAGGGCCGAGGCAGAGTCTAGGCAGCATCACAGGTAGTAGTGGGATTAGACACTAGGTCAGAAGTGGTCAGCAGGGATGGACCCCTGGGAGCCTGCAGGTCCCACAGTCTTTTATCCCCAATAGCCGAGACCTGCTCAGCTGATACGGCTCCACACGGTTGATATTTAAAGGGTGCACATCGAGTCAAAGCAGTTGACTTCATCCTGCACACCAATTGGAGGTCTAACTTCTAGGCAGTATAGGAAGGAGGAGAGATTAAACTGAAAGGTCTAGAATTAGGTAGGCATCAAAGGTTTGAGCCCTGAGTCACCACTCTCTCAGTGACGAATTCATTTTGGGCAAGTGAATGACTCTTGTTTTCACTTATCTGGCAAACAGCAGGAGTAAGCATAAGAGTGATAAGAACAATGACGGTCTCGCAGATCCACGGGGAGAAGTAAGTAAGGTAAATCTTATATAAACTGACTGGAACAGTCTCTATTACAAGGGGCAATCTTTGTCCTCTCCATCAATGTCGCTTCTTTTAGAACCACCCGATGACTGATGCCTCTCTCTCTGTGAAGCCCCGTTTTCTGCTCTCTGAAGAGAGCAGAAATATGTCCACAGGGTCCCTGGTGGTTCCTAGCACATGGGCGATAGTGAATGAAAACGTATTGTCGCATGCTTACGGGAAACCTGATTTTTCGTTTGCAATTGTACGCAGTCATTTTTTTCCTCCTCATCACTTGTGGTAGCCATGGGATTCCTGGTGGAATAAGACCCCCTAAGCTCATTCTAAAAGAGGGTGGGTTGACTTAAGGAATCCACATGTGATCACCCTAGTGAACAACGAGCAAATAAGAAAGTGACGAAAAATGTCTTTGGATCCCGTATTCAATTATGGATTGGGTATATATACGCTATACACGTAAACTTTACTATCATTACTTTGGTTTTCGAATCATAAAGTTGGCATAATTATAAAACTCATACTGATTTATATATAGTGTAATCAGACGCTGACGATCTGAAAGGGCACCTCAGCCCTCAGTGCTGCACGTGGGTATACTCAGCACTTGGTGCCAAGGCCACAGCACAAAATGGACTGAACTTATCTGAATTCTGGCCTTTGGAGGAGTGCTCTCATTTTTGTAACACCAAAATACACAGATTTTTTTTTCCGTGTTTCTTTTCCTGTTCCCTTCCACCCCCGGAAGGCTGAGGCAACAGAACTGTGAACAAACAAACCTAAGTGACCAGACCGTCGAGTTCTCCTCACAGAGAGTGTAAGAGGGTGCACAAATATTTCTGACCATTAGAGGGCACAAGGTGTAACCGATATAGGGTATGAGAGGGTGCACTAATATTTCTGACCATTAGAGGGCACAAGGGGTAACCGATATAGAGTAGTGGAGGGTGCACTAATATTTCTGATCATTAGAGGGCACAAGGTGTAACTGATTGAATCAGCAGAAGGGAAAAAAAAAGAGCAAGTTTATAGAGATTTTGATATAATTGTCAGTTTTGATAGAAAATGTTTACAAATGAATTTGAAACATTGCTCCTATACTTTGATGCAGATATTACAAGTATCTTTCGCATCAACTTGGGTGCAAAGAAGAGAGTGACAAACCAAGTCCAATGACACATGAATGAATAATGAATGGATAATGGCAGAGAAGGGATCATTCTGGGAGGTAAGGTAATAATATTTTAAAGTCCATTTCCGTAAATTGTGATCTTGATTTAAATGAGAAAAATAAAATAAGCTCTTTCCAAATCCAGGCATTTTCTCTTAATATGTATTGACGATCTAACTCTTAGCACAATAGCAATAGAAAAGAATTTCCCTGATCTGATAAACAGAATGTTTAAAATCATTTAGGTTCATACCATACTTCATGTTGAAATCTTCAGAACTTTTCCCTTGAGATCCAGAATGAGGTTAGGATGCCCTCAGTGAAACTTTATGTGTAAAAACAATTGTGAAAGTCTTAACCAGTGTAACAAGGCAAGGAAAGAGGAAAACTATTATAATTGGAAAATGTTTATTAACAGAGGTGGGTAGAAACACCACAAGACGCTGCCATTAAACTGTTAATATGTAAAATATTGAGAATTAAAACTAGCAATCTCACAGCAAGAAAGCCAGTATAGGAAAATCAATTACATGTCTGTATTTCCACATTTTTTTTTATTTCCACAGTATCCAAATACGGTGAAGGTTAAATTGTAAAATCGTGTGAAATTAATACAGCATGGAAATACTTAATTGCTCTCAGAACCAACCCGTGATGTGTACATAGAAACACATGAACTATTATTAAGAAATTTAGGAAATCCGAAATGAATTGAGATATGTTCTGTGATAGAAGAGTCAAAGAGTGTTTTAAAAAGGTCAGTTTTCTCATGTTTGATCTATAGATTTCATTAAAATCTCCATCAAAATGAGTATGTGTGAGCAAATGGAAAAGGTCATTCTCAAATTCATACAAAAGTGCCAATAACCAAACATAGTCAAGGTGACCTTGAAGCAGAAAAGCAAAGTTAGAGGAATTGCTTTTACCAGGCAGCAAAACGTACTTCAAAGCTGTGCTGATTAAGACAGTGGATATTGGTGCAGTGATAAAGAGCAAACTGAACCAAGAGGAGAGCTCAGAAATAACACTGCCACGCACACACACGAGGATCTTTGCTTTGTAAGAACTGTGGCACCTCAGAGCAATGAAGGAAAATAATTTCCCAGTAAATGATGTTGAGTCAAATCGATAATTAGCTACAATAAAATAAGGAAAGGAAACTTGCACTCGACTTCACATCATACCTGAAATGGTATCTCAAGAGAAAGTTAGCTTTGAGACACTGACGGGAATAATGATAAAGCTTCTAGAAGATAACCAGCATTTGGCCAAGATTTGACGAGTTCCTAACTCCCGGTTTGAAGCATGAAACCTGTGCTGAGATTCCTGTATTCAGGGATTGCGTTAGTGTAGCAGTGCTGCTGAATCCTCACGTACAAGGTGGAGATGGGCTGTGATTTCTCTCCCCATTTGACGTATTTCATGGGAGCTGCTGCAGAGCCTCCCCTTCCCTGTATGTCTTGCAGCAGCATCTACACAGGGTAGACTATTATTTTGCAGGAGTTGTGCTAAGTCAGGGAAACCCTGGTGGTGTAGTGGTTAAGTGCTACGGCTGCTAAAGAAAGGGTCAGCAGTTCAAGTCCACCAGGTGCTCCTTGGGAACTCTATGGGGCAGTTCTACTCTGACCTATAGGGTCGCTATGAGTCGGAACCGCCTCGACGGCACCTAACAACAACAACAACAACAACCACAGCCATAAGCATGAGTGTTATGTGCCACCCAAGTGGAACAAATGGAAACAAAGACTTCCTTGGTCCTGCTTGGTTAAACACCCAGGAGAGCAGGGAGCATCTTGAGAGGGACAGCGGTTCTTACAACCTAAAGGGCCGAGGCAGAGTCTAGGCAGCATCACAGGTAGTAGTGGGATTAGACACTAGGTCAGAAGTGGTCAGCAGGGATGGACCCCTGGGAGCCTGCAGGTCCCACAGTCTTTTATCCCCAATAGCCGAGACCTGCTCAGCTGATACGGCTCCACACGGTTGATATTTAAAGGGTGCACATCGAGTCAAAGCAGTTGACTTCATCCTGCACACCAATTGGAGGTCTAACTTCTAGGCAGTATAGGAAGGAGGAGAGATTAAACTGAAAGGTCTAGAATTAGGTAGGCATCAAAGGTTTGAGCCCTGAGTCACCACTCTCTCAGTGACGAATTCATTTTGGGCAAGTGAATGACTCTTGTTTTCACTTATCTGGCAAACAGCAGGAGTAAGCATAAGAGTGATAAGAACAATGACGGTCTCGCAGATCCACGGGGAGAAGTAAGTAAGGTAAATCTTATATAAACTGACTGGAACAGTCTCTATTACAAGGGGCAATCTTTGTCCTCTCCATCAATGTCGCTTCTTTTAGAACCACCCGATGACTGATGCCTCTCTCTCTGTGAAGCCCCGTTTTCTGCTCTCTGAAGAGAGCAGAAATATGTCCACAGGGTCCCTGGTGGTTCCTAGCACATGGGCGATAGTGAATGAAAACGTATTGTCGCATGCTTACGGGAAACCTGATTTTTCGTTTGCAATTGTACGCAGTCATTTTTTTCCTCCTCATCACTTGTGGTAGCCATGGGATTCCTGGTGGAATAAGACCCCCTAAGCTCATTCTAAAAGAGGGTGGGTTGACTTAAGGAATCCACATGTGATCACCCTAGTGAACAACGAGCAAATAAGAAAGTGACGAAAAATGTCTTTGGATCCCGTATTCAATTATGGATTGGGTATATATACGCTATACACGTAAACTTTACTATCATTACTTTGGTTTTCGAATCATAAAGTTGGCATAATTATAAAACTCATACTGATTTATATATAGTGTAATCAGACGCTGACGATCTGAAAGGGCACCTCAGCCCTCAGTGCTGCACGTGGGTATACTCAGCACTCGGTGCCAAGGCCACAGCACAAAATGGACTGAACTTATCTGAATTCTGGCCTTTGGAGGAGTGCTCTCATTTTTGTAACACCAAAATACACAGATTTTTTTTTCCGTGTTTCTTTTCCTGTTCCCTTCCACCCCCGGAAGGCTGAGGCAACAGAACTGTGAACAAACAAACCTAAGTGACCAGACCGTCGAGTTCTCCTCACAGAGAGTGTAAGAGGGTGCACAAATATTTCTGACCATTAGAGGGCACAAGGTGTAACCGATATAGGGTATGAGAGGGTGCACTAATATTTCTGACCATTAGAGGGCACAAGGGGTAACCGATATAGAGTAGTGGAGGGTGCACTAATATTTCTGATCATTAGAGGGCACAAGGTGTAACTGATTGAATCAGCAGAAGGGAAAAAAAAAGAGCAAGTTTATAGAGATTTTGATATAATTGTCAGTTTTGATAGAAAATGTTTACAAATGAATTTGAAATATTGCTCCTATACTTTGATGCAGATATTACAAGTATCTTTCGCATCAACTTGGGTGCAAAGAAGAGAGTGACAAACCAAGTCCAATGACACATGAATGAATAATGAATGGATAATGGCAGAGAAGGGATCATTCTGGGAGGTAAGGTAATAATATTTTAAAGTCCATTTCCGTAAATTGTGATCTTGATTTAAATGAGAAAAATAAAATAAGCTCTTTCCAAATCCAGGCATTTTCTCTTAATATGTATTGACGATCTAACTCTTAGCACAATAGGAATAGAAAAGAATTTCCCTGATCTGATAAACAGAATGTTTAAAATCATTTAGGTTCATACCATACTTCATGTTGAAATCTTCAGAACTTTTCCCTTGAGATCCAGAATGAGGTTAGGATGCCCTCAGTGAAACTTTATGTGTAAAAACAATTGTGAAAGTCTTAACCAGTGTAACAAGGCAAGGAAAGAGGAAAACTATTATAATTGGAAAATGTTTATTAACAGAGGTGGGTAGAAACACCACAAGACGCTGCCATTAAACTGTTAATATGTAAAATATTGAGAATTAAAACTAGCAATCTCACAGCAAGAAAGCCAGTATAGGAAAATCAATTACATGTCTGTATTTCCACATTTTTTTTTATTTCCACAGTATCCAAATACGGTGAAGGTTAAATTGTAAAATCGTGTGAAATTAATACAGCATGGAAATACTTAATTGCTCTCAGAACCAACCCGTGATGTGTACATAGAAACACATGAACTATTATTAAGAAATTTAGGAAATCCGAAATGAATTGAGATATGTTCTGTGATAGAAGAGTCAAAGAGTGTTTTAAAAAGGTCAGTTTTCTCATGTTTGATCTATAGATTTCATTAAAATCTCCATCAAAATGAGTATGTGTGAGCAAATGGAAAAGGTCATTCTCAAATTCATACAAAAGTGCCAATAACCAAACATAGTCAAGGTGACCTTGAAGCAGAAAAGCAAAGTTAGAGGAATTGCTTTTACCAGGCAGCAAAACGTACTTCAAAGCTGTGCTGATTAAGACAGTGGATATTGGTGCAGTGATAAAGAGCAAACTGAACCAAGAGGAGAGCTCAGAAATAACACTGCCACGCACACACACGAGGATCTTTGCTTTGTAAGAACTGTGGCACCTCAGAGCAATGAAGGAAAATAATTTCCCAGTAAATGATGTTGAGTCAAATCGATAATTAGCTACAATAAAATAAGGAAAGGAAACTTGCACTCGACTTCACATCATACCTGAAATGGTATCTCAAGAGAAAGTTAGCTTTGAGACACTGACGGGAATAATGATAAAGCTTCTAGAAGATAACCAGCATTTGGCCAAGATTTGACGAGTTCCTAACTCCCGGTTTGAAGCATGAAACCTGTGCTGAGATTCCTGTATTCAGGGATTGCGTTAGTGTAGCAGTGCTGCTGAATCCTCACGTACAAGGTGGAGATGGGCTGTGATTTCTCTCCCCATTTGACGTATTTCATGGGAGCTGCTGCAGAGCCTCCCCTTCCCTGTATGTCTTGCAGCAGCATCTACACAGGGTAGACTATTATTTTGCAGGAGTTGTGCTAAGTCAGGGAAACCCTGGTGGTGTAGTGGTTAAGTGCTACGGCTGCTAAAGAAAGGGTCAGCAGTTCAAGTCCACCAGGTGCTCCTTGGGAACTCTATGGGGCAGTTCTACTCTGACCTATAGGGTCGCTATGAGTCGGAACCGCCTCGACGGCACCTAACAACAACAACAACAACAACCACAGCCATAAGCATGAGTGTTATGTGCCACCCAAGTGGAACAAATGGAAACAAAGACTTCCTTGGTCCTGCTTGGTTAAACACCCAGGAGAGCAGGGAGCATCTTGAGAGGGACAGCGGTTCTTACAACCTAAAGGGCCGAGGCAGAGTCTAGGCAGCATCACAGGTAGTAGTGGGATTAGACACTAGGTCAGAAGTGGTCAGCAGGGATGGACCCCTGGGAGCCTGCAGGTCCCACAGTCTTTTATCCCCAATAGCCGAGACCTGCTCAGCTGATACGGCTCCACACGGTTGATATTTAAAGGGTGCACATCGAGTCAAAGCAGTTGACTTCATCCTGCACACCAATTGGAGGTCTAACTTCTAGGCAGTATAGGAAGGAGGAGAGATTAAACTGAAAGGTCTAGAATTAGGTAGGCATCAAAGGTTTGAGCCCTGAGTCACCACTCTCTCAGTGACGAATTCATTTTGGGCAAGTGAATGACTCTTGTTTTCACTTATCTGGCAAACAGCAGGAGTAAGCATAAGAGTGATAAGAACAATGACGGTCTCGCAGATCCACGGGGAGAAGTAAGTAAGGTAAATCTTATATAAACTGACTGGAACAGTCTCTATTACAAGGGGCAATCTTTGTCCTCTCCATCAATGTCGCTTCTTTTAGAACCACCCGATGACTGATGCCTCTCTCTCTGTGAAGCCCCGTTTTCTGCTCTCTGAAGAGAGCAGAAATATGTCCACAGGGTCCCTGGTGGTTCCTAGCACATGGGCGATAGTGAATGAAAACGTATTGTCGCATGCTTACGGGAAACCTGATTTTTCGTTTGCAATTGTACGCAGTCATTTTTTTCCTCCTCATCACTTGTGGTAGCCATGGGATTCCTGGTGGAATAAGACCCCCTAAGCTCATTCTAAAAGAGGGTGGGTTGACTTAAGGAATCCACATGTGATCACCCTAGTGAACAACGAGCAAATAAGAAAGTGACGAAAAATGTCTTTGGATCCCGTATTCAATTATGGATTGGGTATATATACGCTATACACGTAAACTTTACTATCATTACTTTGGTTTTCGAATCATAAAGTTGGCATAATTATAAAACTCATACTGATTTATATATAGTGTAATCAGACGCTGACGATCTGAAAGGGCACCTCAGCCCTCAGTGCTGCACGTGGGTATACTCAGCACTCGGTGCCAAGGCCACAGCACAAAATGGACTGAACTTATCTGAATTCTGGCCTTTGGAGGAGTGCTCTCATTTTTGTAACACCAAAATACACAGATTTTTTTTTCCGTGTTTCTTTTCCTGTTCCCTTCCACCCCCGGAAGGCTGAGGCAACAGAACTGTGAACAAACAAACCTAAGTGACCAGACCGTCGAGTTCTCCTCACAGAGAGTGTAAGAGGGTGCACAAATATTTCTGACCATTAGAGGGCACAAGGTGTAACCGATATAGGGTATGAGAGGGTGCACTAATATTTCTGACCATTAGAGGGCACAAGGGGTAACCGATATAGAGTAGTGGAGGGTGCACTAATATTTCTGATCATTAGAGGGCACAAGGTGTAACTGATTGAATCAGCAGAAGGGAAAAAAAAAGAGCAAGTTTATAGAGATTTTGATATAATTGTCAGTTTTGATAGAAAATGTTTACAAATGAATTTGAAATATTGCTCCTATACTTTGATGCAGATATTACAAGTATCTTTCGCATCAACTTGGGTGCAAAGAAGAGAGTGACAAACCAAGTCCAATGACACATGAATGAATAATGAATGGATAATGGCAGAGAAGGGATCATTCTGGGAGGTAAGGTAATAATATTTTAAAGTCCATTTCCGTAAATTGTGATCTTGATTTAAATGAGAAAAATAAAATAAGCTCTTTCCAAATCCAGGCATTTTCTCTTAATATGTATTGACGATCTAACTCTTAGCACAATAGGAATAGAAAAGAATTTCCCTGATCTGATAAACAGAATGTTTAAAATCATTTAGGTTCATACCATACTTCATGTTGAAATCTTCAGAACTTTTCCCTTGAGATCCAGAATGAGGTTAGGATGCCCTCAGTGAAACTTTATGTGTAAAAACAATTGTGAAAGTCTTAACCAGTGTAACAAGGCAAGGAAAGAGGAAAACTATTATAATTGGAAAATGTTTATTAACAGAGGTGGGTAGAAACACCACAAGACGCTGCCATTAAACTGTTAATATGTAAAATATTGAGAATTAAAACTAGCAATCTCACAGCAAGAAAGCCAGTATAGGAAAATCAATTACATGTCTGTATTTCCACATTTTTTTTTATTTCCACAGTATCCAAATACGGTGAAGGTTAAATTGTAAAATCGTGTGAAATTAATACAGCATGGAAATACTTAATTGCTCTCAGAACCAACCCGTGATGTGTACATAGAAACACATGAACTATTATTAAGAAATTTAGGAAATCCGAAATGAATTGAGATATGTTCTGTGATAGAAGAGTCAAAGAGTGTTTTAAAAAGGTCAGTTTTCTCATGTTTGATCTATAGATTTCATTAAAATCTCCATCAAAATGAGTATGTGTGAGCAAATGGAAAAGGTCATTCTCAAATTCATACAAAAGTGCCAATAACCAAACATAGTCAAGGTGACCTTGAAGCAGAAAAGCAAAGTTAGAGGAATTGCTTTTACCAGGCAGCAAAACGTACTTCAAAGCTGTGCTGATTAAGACAGTGGATATTGGTGCAGTGATAAAGAGCAAACTGAACCAAGAGGAGAGCTCAGAAATAACACTGCCACGCACACACACGAGGATCTTTGCTTTGTAAGAACTGTGGCACCTCAGAGCAATGAAGGAAAATAATTTCCCAGTAAATGATGTTGAGTCAAATCGATAATTAGCTACAATAAAATAAGGAAAGGAAACTTGCACTCGACTTCACATCATACCTGAAATGGTATCTCAAGAGAAAGTTAGCTTTGAGACACTGACGGGAATAATGATAAAGCTTCTAGAAGATAACCAGCATTTGGCCAAGATTTGACGAGTTCCTAACTCCCGGTTTGAAGCATGAAACCTGTGCTGAGATTCCTGTATTCAGGGATTGCGTTAGTGTAGCAGTGCTGCTGAATCCTCACGTACAAGGTGGAGATGGGCTGTGATTTCTCTCCCCATTTGACGTATTTCATGGGAGCTGCTGCAGAGCCTCCCCTTCCCTGTATGTCTTGCAGCAGCATCTACACAGGGTAGACTATTATTTTGCAGGAGTTGTGCTAAGTCAGGGAAACCCTGGTGGTGTAGTGGTTAAGTGCTACGGCTGCTAAAGAAAGGGTCAGCAGTTCAAGTCCACCAGGTGCTCCTTGGGAACTCTATGGGGCAGTTCTACTCTGACCTATAGGGTCGCTATGAGTCGGAACCGCCTCGACGGCACCTAACAACAACAACAACAACCACAGCCATAAGCATGAGTGTTATGTGCCACCCAAGTGGAACAAATGGAAACAAAGACTTCCTTGGTCCTGCTTGGTTAAACACCCAGGAGAGCAGGGAGCATCTTGAGAGGGACAGCGGTTCTTACAACCTAAAGGGCCGAGGCAGAGTCTAGGCAGCATCACAGGTAGTAGTGGGATTAGACACTAGGTCCGAAGTGGTCAGCAGGGATGGACCCCTGGGAGCCTGCAGGTCCCACAGTCTTTTATCCCCAATAGCCGAGACCTGCTCAGCTGATATGGCTCCACACGGTTGATATTTAAAGGGTGCACATCGAGTCAAAGCAGTTGACTTCATCCTGCACACCAATTGGAGGTCTAACTTCTAGGCAGTATAGGAAGGAGGAGAGATTAAACTGAAAGGTCTAGAATTAGGTAGGCATCAAAGGTTTGAGCCCTGAGTCACCACTCTCTCAGTGACGAATTCATTTTGGGCAAGTGAATGACTCTTGTTTTCACTTATCTGGCAAACAGCAGGAGTAAGCATAAGAGTGATAAGAACAATGACGGTCTCGCAGATCCACGGGGAGAAGTAAGTAAGGTAAATCTTATATAAACTGACTGGAACAGTCTCTATTACAAGGGGCAATCTTTGTCCTCTCCATCAATGTCGCTTCTTTTAGAACCACCCGATGACTGATGCCTCTCTCTCTGTGAAGCCCCGTTTTCTGCTCTCTGAAGAGAGCAGAAATATGTCCACAGGGTCCCTGGTGGTTCCTAGCACATGGGCGATAGTGAATGAAAACGTATTGTCGCATGCTTACGGGAAACCTGATTTTTCGTTTGCAATTGTACGCAGTCATTTTTTTCCTCCTCATCACTTGTGGTAGCCATGGGATTCCTGGTGGAATAAGACCCCCTAAGCTCATTCTAAAAGAGGGTGGGTTGACTTAAGGAATCCACATGTGATCACCCTAGTGAACAACGAGCAAATAAGAAAGTGACGAAAAATGTCTTTGGATCCCGTATTCAATTATGGATTGGGTATATATACGCTATACACGTAAACTTTACTATCATTACTTTGGTTTTCGAACCATAAAGTTGCCATAATTATAAAACTCATACTGATTTATATATAGTGTAATCAGACGCTGACGATCTGAAAGGGCACCTCAGCCCTCAGTGCTGCACGTGGGTATACTCAGCACTCGGTGCCAAGGCCACAGCACAAAATGGACTGAACTTATCTGAATTCTGGCCTTTGGAGGAGTGCTCTCATTTTTGTAACACCAAAATACACAGATTTTTTTTTCCGTGTTTCTTTTCCTGTTCCCTTCCACCCCCGGAAGGCTGAGGCAACAGAACTGTGAACAAACAAACCTAAGTGACCAGACCGTCGAGTTCTCCTCACAGAGAGTGTAAGAGGGTGCACAAATATTTCTGACCATTAGAGGGCACAAGGTGTAACCGATATAGGGTATGAGAGGGTGCACTAATATTTCTGACCATTAGAGGGCACAAGGGGTAACCGATATAGAGTAGTGGAGGGTGCACTAATATTTCTGATCATTAGAGGGCACAAGGTGTAACTGATTGAATCAGCAGAAGGGAAAAAAAAAGAGCAAGTTTATAGAGATTTTGATATAATTGTCAGTTTTGATAGAAAATGTTTACAAATGAATTTGAAATATTGCTCCTATACTTTGATGCAGATATTACAAGTATCTTTCGCATCAACTTGGGTGCAAAGAAGAGAGTGACAAACCAAGTCCAATGACACATGAATGAATAATGAATGGATAATGGCAGAGAAGGGATCATTCTGGGAGGTAAGGTAATAATATTTTAAAGTCCATTTCCGTAAATTGTGATCTTGATTTAAATGAGAAAAATAAAATAAGCTCTTTCCAAATCCAGGCATTTTCTCTTAATATGTATTGACGATCTAACTCTTAGCACAATAGCAATAGAAAAGAATTTCCCTGATCTGATAAACAGAATGTTTAAAATCATTTAGGTTCATACCATACTTCATGTTGAAATCTTCAGAACTTTTCCCTTGAGATCCAGAATGAGGTTAGGATGCCCTCAGTGAAACTTTATGTGTAAAAACAATTGTGAAAGTCTTAACCAGTGTAACAAGGCAAGGAAAGAGGAAAACTATTATAATTGGAAAATGTTTATTAACAGAGGTGGGTAGAAACACCACAAGACGCTGCCATTAAACTGTTAATATGTAAAATATTGAGAATTAAAACTAGCAATCTCACAGCAAGAAAGCCAGTATAGGAAAATCAATTACATGTCTGTATTTCCACATTTTTTTTTATTTCCACAGTATCCAAATACGGTGAAGGTTAAATTGTAAAATCGTGTGAAATTAATACAGCATGGAAATACTTAATTGCTCTCAGAACCAACCCGTGATGTGTACATAGAAACACATGAACTATTATTAAGAAATTTAGGAAATCCGAAATGAATTGAGATATGTTCTGTGATAGAAGAGTCAAAGAGTGTTTTAAAAAGGTCAGTTTTCTCATGTTTGATCTATAGATTTCATTAAAATCTCCATCAAAATGAGTATGTGTGAGCAAATGGAAAAGGTCATTCTCAAATTCATACAAAAGTGCCAATAACCAAACATAGTCAAGGTGACCTTGAAGCAGAAAAGCAAAGTTAGAGGAATTGCTTTTACCAGGCAGCAAAACGTACTTCAAAGCTGTGCTGATTAAGACAGTGGATATTGGTGCAGTGATAAAGAGCAAACTGAACCAAGAGGAGAGCTCAGAAATAACACTGCCACGCACACACACGAGGATCTTTGCTTTGTAAGAACTGTGGCACCTCAGAGCAATGAAGGAAAATAATTTCCCAGTAAATGATGTTGAGTCAAATCGATAATTAGCTACAATAAAATAAGGAAAGGAAACTTGCACTCGACTTCACATCATACCTGAAATGGTATCTCAAGAGAAAGTTAGCTTTGAGACACTGACGGGAATAATGATAAAGCTTCTAGAAGATAACCAGCATTTGGCCAAGATTTGACGAGTTCCTAACTCCCGGTTTGAAGCATGAAACCTGTGCTGAGATTCCTGTATTCAGGGATTGCGTTAGTGTAGCAGTGCTGCTGAATCCTCACGTACAAGGTGGAGATGGGCTGTGATTTCTCTCCCCATTTGACGTATTTCATGGGAGCTGCTGCAGAGCCTCCCCTTCCCTGTATGTCTTGCAGCAGCATCTACACAGGGTAGACTATTATTTTGCAGGAGTTGTGCTAAGTCAGGGAAACCCTGGTGGTGTAGTGGTTAAGTGCTACGGCTGCTAAAGAAAGGGTCAGCAGTTCAAGTCCACCAGGTGCTCCTTGGAAACTCTATGGGGCAGTTCTACTCTGACCTATAGGGTCGCTATGAGTCGGAACCGCCTCGACGGCACCTAACAACAACAACAACAACCACAGCCATAAGCATGAGTGTTATGTGCCACCCAAGTGGAACAAATGGAAACAAAGACTTCCTTGGTCCTGCTTGGTTAAACACCCAGGAGAGCAGGGAGCATCTTGAGAGGGACAGCGGTTCTTACAACCTAAAGGGCCGAGGCAGAGTCTAGGCAGCATCACAGGTAGTAGTGGGATTAGACACTAGGTCCGAAGTGGTCAGCAGGGATGGACCCCTGGGAGCCTGCAGGTCCCACAGTCTTTTATCCCCAATAGCCGAGACCTGCTCAGCTGATACGGCTCCACACGGTTGATATTTAAAGGGTGCACATCGAGTCAAAGCAGTTGACTTCATCCTGCACACCAATTGGAGGTCTAACTTCTAGGCAGTATAGGAAGGAGGAGAGATTAAACTGAAAGGTCTAGAATTAGGTAGGCATCAAAGGTTTGAGCCCTGAGTCACCACTCTCTCAGTGACGAATTCATTTTGGGCAAGTGAATGACTCTTGTTTTCACTTATCTGGCAAACAGCAGGAGTAAGCATAAGAGTGATAAGAACAATGACGGTCTCGCAGATCCACGGGGAGAAGTAAGTAAGGTAAATCTTATATAAACTGACTGGAACAGTCTCTATTACAAGGGGCAATCTTTGTCCTCTCCATCAATGTCGCTTCTTTTAGAACCACCCGATGACTGATGCCTCTCTCTCTGTGAAGCCCCGTTTTCTGCTCTCTGAAGAGAGCAGAAATATGTCCACAGGGTCCCTGGTGGTTCCTAGCACATGGGCGATAGTGAATGAAAACGTATTGTCGCATGCTTACGGGAAACCTGATTTTTCGTTTGCAATTGTACGCAGTCATTTTTTTCCTCCTCATCACTTGTGGTAGCCATGGGATTCCTGGTGGAATAAGACCCCCTAAGCTCATTCTAAAAGAGGGTGGGTTGACTTAAGGAATCCACATGTGATCACCCTAGTGAACAACGAGCAAATAAGAAAGTGACGAAAAATGTCTTTGGATCCCGTATTCAATTATGGATTGGGTATATATACGCTATACACGTAAACTTTACTATCATTACTTTGGTTTTCGAATCATAAAGTTGGCATAATTATAAAACTCATACTGATTTATATATAGTGTAATCAGACGCTGACGATCTGAAAGGGCACCTCAGCCCTCAGTGCTGCACGTGGGTATACTCAGCACTCGGTGCCAAGGCCACAGCACAAAATGGACTGAACTTATCTGAATTCTGGCCTTTGGAGGAGTGCTCTCATTTTTGTAACACCAAAATACACAGATTTTTTTTTCCGTGTTTCTTTTCCTGTTCCCTTCCACCCCCGGAAGGCTGAGGCAACAGAACTGTGAACAAACAAACCTAAGTGACCAGACCGTCGAGTTCTCCTCACAGAGAGTGTAAGAGGGTGCACAAATATTTCTGACCATTAGAGGGCACAAGGTGTAACCGATATAGGGTATGAGAGGGTGCACTAATATTTCTGACCATTAGAGGGCACAAGGGGTAACCGATATAGAGTAGTGGAGGGTGCACTAATATTTCTGATCATTAGAGGGCACAAGGTGTAACTGATTGAATCAGCAGAAGGGAAAAAAAAAGAGCAAGTTTATAGAGATTTTGATATAATTGTCAGTTTTGATAGAAAATGTTTACAAATGAATTTGAAATATTGCTCCTATACTTTGATGCAGATATTACAAGTATCTTTCGCATCAACTTGGGTGCAAAGAAGAGAGTGACAAACCAAGTCCAATGACACATGAATGAATAATGAATGGATAATGGCAGAGAAGGGATCATTCTGGGAGGTAAGGTAATAATATTTTAAAGTCCATTTCCCTAAATTGTGATATTGATTTAAATGAGAAAAATAAAATAAGCTCTTTCCAAATCCAGGCATTTTCTCTTAATATGTATTGACGATCTAACTCTTAGCACAATAGGAATAGAAAAGAATTTCCCTGATCTGATAAACAGAATGTTTAAAATCATTTAGGTTCATACCATACTTCATGTTGAAATCTTCAGAACTTTTCCCTTGAGATCCAGAATGAGGTTAGGATGCCCTCAGTGAAACTTTATGTGTAAAAACAATTGTGAAAGTCTTAACCAGTGTAACAAGGCAAGGAAAGAGGAAAACTATTATAATTGGAAAATGTTTATTAACAGAGGTGGGTAGAAACACCACAAGACGCTGCCATTAAACTGTTAATATGTAAAATATTGAGAATTAAAACTAGCAATCTCACAGCAAGAAAGCCAGTATAGGAAAATCAATTACATGTCTGTATTTCCACATTTTTTTTTATTTCCACAGTATCCAAATACGGTGAAGGTTAAATTGTAAAATCGTGTGAAATTAATACAGCATGGAAATACTTAATTGCTCTCAGAACCAACCCGTGATGTGTACATAGAAACACATGAACTATTATTAAGAAATTTAGGAAATCCGAAATGAATTGAGATATGTTCTGTGATAGAAGAGTCAAAGAGTGTTTTAAAAAGGTCAGTTTTCTCATGTTTGATCTATAGATTTCATTAAAATCTCCATCAAAATGAGTATGTGTGAGCAAATGGAAAAGGTCATTCTCAAATTCATACAAAAGTGCCAATAACCAAACATAGTCAAGGTGACCTTGAAGCAGAAAAGCAAAGTTAGAGGAATTGCTTTTACCAGGCAGCAAAACGTACTTCAAAGCTGTGCTGATTAAGACAGTGGATATTGGTGCAGTGATAAAGAGCAAACTGAACCAAGAGGAGAGCTCAGAAATAACACTGCCACGCACACACACGAGGATCTTTGCTTTGTAAGAACTGTGGCACCTCAGAGCAATGAAGGAAAATAATTTCCCAGTAAATGATGTTGAGTCAAATCGATAATTAGCTACAATAAAATAAGGAAAGGAAACTTGCACTCGACTTCACATCATACCTGAAATGGTATCTCAAGAGAAAGTTAGCTTTGAGACACTGACGGGAATAATGATAAAGCTTCTAGAAGATAACCAGCATTTGGCCAAGATTTGACGAGTTCCTAACTCCCGGTTTGAAGCATGAAACCTGTGCTGAGATTCCTGTATTCAGGGATTGCGTTAGTGTAGCAGTGCTGCTGAATCCTCACGTACAAGGTGGAGATGGGCTGTGATTTCTCTCCCCATTTGACGTATTTCATGGGAGCTGCTGCAGAGCCTCCCCTTCCCTGTATGTCTTGCAGCAGCATCTACACAGGGTAGACTATTATTTTGCAGGAGTTGTGCTAAGTCAGGGAAACCCTGGTGGTGTAGTGCTTAAGTGCTACGGCTGCTAAAGAAAGGGTCAGCAGTTCAAGTCCACCAGGTGCTCCTTGGGAACTCTATGGGGCAGTTCTACTCTGACCTATAGGGTCGCTATGAGTCGGAACCGCCTCGACGGCACCTAACAACAACAACAACAACCACAGCCATAAGCATGAGTGTTATGTGCCACCCAAGTGGAACAAATGGAAACAAAGACTTCCTTGGTCCTGCTTGGTTAAACACCCAGGAGAGCAGGGAGCATCTTGAGAGGGACAGCGGTTCTTACAACCTAAAGGGCCGAGGCAGAGTCTAGGCAGCATCACAGGTAGTAGTGGGATTAGACACTAGGTCAGAAGTGGTCAGCAGGGATGGACCCCTGGGAGCCTGCAGGTCCCACAGTCTTTTATCCCCAATAGCCGAGACCTGCTCAGCTGATACGGCTCCACACGGTTGATATTTAAAGGGTGCACATCGAGTCAAAGCAGTTGACTTCATCCTGCACACCAATTGGAGGTCTAACTTCTAGGCAGTATAGGAAGGAGGAGAGATTAAACTGAAAGGTCTAGAATTAGGTAGGCATCAAAGGTTTGAGCCCTGAGTCACCACTCTCTCAGTGACGAATTCATTTTGGGCAAGTGAATGACTCTTGTTTTCACTTATCTGGCAAACAGCAGGAGTAAGCATAAGAGTGATAAGAACAATGACGGTCTCGCAGATCCACGGGGAGAAGTAAGTAAGGTAAATCTTATATAAACTGACTGGAACAGTCTCTATTACAAGGGGCAATCTTTGTCCTCTCCATCAATGTCGCTTCTTTTAGAACCACCCGATGACTGATGCCTCTCTCTCTGTGAAGCCCCGTTTTCTGCTCTCTGAAGAGAGCAGAAATATGTCCACAGGGTCCCTGGTGGTTCCTAGCACATGGGCGATAGTGAATGAAAACGTATTGTCGCATGCTTACGGGAAACCTGATTTTTCGTTTGCAATTGTACGCAGTCATTTTTTTCCTCCTCATCACTTGTGGTAGCCATGGGATTCCTGGTGGAATAAGACCCCCTAAGCTCATTCTAAAAGAGGGTGGGTTGACTTAAGGAATCCACATGTGATCACCCTAGTGAACAACGAGCAAATAAGAAAGTGACGAAAAATGTCTTTGGATCCCGTATTCAATTATGGATTGGGTATATATACGCTATACACGTAAACTTTACTATCATTACTTTGGTTTTCGAATCATAAAGTTGGCATAATTATAAAACTCATACTGATTTATATATAGTGTAATCAGACGCTGACGATCTGAAAGGGCACCTCAGCCCTCAGTGCTGCACGTGGGTATACTCAGCACTCGGTGCCAAGGCCACAGCACAAAATGGACTGAACTTATCTGAATTCTGGCCTTTGGAGGAGTGCTCTCATTTTTGTAACACCAAAATACACAGATTTTTTTTTCCGTGTTTCTTTTCCTGTTCCCTTCCACCCCCGGAAGGCTGAGGCAACAGAACTGTGAACAAACAAACCTAAGTGACCAGACCGTCGAGTTCTCCTCACAGAGAGTGTAAGAGGGTGCACAAATATTTCTGACCATTAGAGGGCACAAGGTGTAACCGATATAGGGTATGAGAGGGTGCACTAATATTTCTGACCATTAGAGGGCACAAGGGGTAACCGATATAGAGTAGTGGAGGGTGCACTAATATTTCTGATCATTAGAGGGCACAAGGTGTAACTGATTGAATCAGCAGAAGGGAAAAAAAAAGAGCAAGTTTATAGAGATTTTGATATAATTGTCAGTTTTGATAGAAAATGTTTACAAATGAATTTGAAATATTGCTCCTATACTTTGATGCAGATATTACAAGTATCTTTCGCATCAACTTGGGTGCAAAGAAGAGAGTGACAAACCAAGTCCAATGACACATGAATGAATAATGAATGGATAATGGCAGAGAAGGGATCATTCTGGGAGGTAAGGTAATAATATTTTAAAGTCCATTTCCGTAAATTGTGATCTTGATTTAAATGAGAAAAATAAAATAAGCTCTTTCCAAATCCAGGCATTTTCTCTTAATATGTATTGACGATCTAACTCTTAGCACAATAGGAATAGAAAAGAATTTCCCTGATCTGATAAACAGAATGTTTAAAATCATTTAGGTTCATACCATACTTCATGTTGAAATCTTCAGAACTTTTCCCTTGAGATCCAGAATGAGGTTAGGATGCCCTCAGTGAAACTTTATGTGTAAAAACAATTGTGAAAGTCTTAACCAGTGTAACAAGGCAAGGAAAGAGGAAAACTATTATAATTGGAAAATGTTTATTAACAGAGGTGGGTAGAAACACCACAAGACGCTGCCATTAAACTGTTAATATGTAAAATATTGAGAATTAAAACTAGCAATCTCACAGCAAGAAAGCCAGTATAGGAAAATCAATTACATGTCTGTATTTCCACATTTTTTTTTATTTCCACAGTATCCAAATACGGTGAAGGTTAAATTGTAAAATCGTGTGAAATTAATACAGCATGGAAATACTTAATTGCTCTCAGAACCAACCCGTGATGTGTACATAGAAACACATGAACTATTATTAAGAAATTTAGGAAATCCGAAATGAATTGAGATATGTTCTGTGATAGAAGAGTCAAAGAGTGTTTTAAAAAGGTCAGTTTTCTCATGTTTGATCTATAGATTTCATTAAAATCTCCATCAAAATGAGTATGTGTGAGCAAATGGAAAAGGTCATTCTCAAATTCATACAAAAGTGCCAATAACCAAACATAGTCAAGGTGACCTTGAAGCAGAAAAGCAAAGTTAGAGGAATTGCTTTTACCAGGCAGCAAAACGTACTTCAAAGCTGTGCTGATTAAGACAGTGGATATTGGTGCAGTGATAAAGAGCAAACTGAACCAAGAGGAGAGCTCAGAAATAACACTGCCACGCACACACACGAGGATCTTTGCTTTGTAAGAACTGTGGCACCTCAGAGCAATGAAGGAAAATAATTTCCCAGTAAATGATGTTGAGTCAAATCGATAATTAGCTACAATAAAATAAGGAAAGGAAACTTGCACTCGACTTCACATCATACCTGAAATGGTATCTCAAGAGAAAGTTAGCTTTGAGACACTGACGGGAATAATGATAAAGCTTCTAGAAGATAACCAGCATTTGCCCAAGATTTGACGAGTTCCTAACTCCCGGTTTGAAGCATGAAACCTGTGCTGAGATTCCTGTATTCAGGGATTGCGTTAGTGTAGCAGTGCTGCTGAATCCTCACGTACAAGGTGGAGATGGGCTGTGATTTCTCTCCCCATTTGACGTATTTCATGGGAGCTGCTGCAGAGCCTCCCCTTCCCTGTATGTCTTGCAGCAGCATCTACACAGGGTAGACTATTATTTTGCAGGAGTTGTGCTAAGTCAGGGAAACCCTGGTGGTGTAGTGCTTAAGTGCTACGGCTGCTAAAGAAAGGGTCAGCAGTTCAAGTCCACCAGGTGCTCCTTGGGAACTCTATGGGGCAGTTCTACTCTGACCTATAGGGTCGCTATGAGTCGGAACCGCCTCGACGGCACCTAACAACAACAACAACAACCACAGCCATAAGCATGAGTGTTATGTGCCACCCAAGTGGAACAAATGGAAACAAAGACTTCCTTGGTCCTGCTTGGTTAAACACCCAGGAGAGCAGGGAGCATCTTGAGAGGGACAGCGGTTCTTACAACCTAAAGGGCCGAGGCAGAGTCTAGGCAGCATCACAGGTAGTAGTGGGATTAGACACTAGGTCAGAAGTGGTCAGCAGGGATGGACCCCTGGGAGCCTGCAGGTCCCACAGTCTTTTATCCCCAATAGCCGAGACCTGCTCAGCTGATATGGCTCCACACGGTTGATATTTAAAGGGTGCACATCGAGTCAAAGCAGTTGACTTCATCCTGCACACCAATTGGAGGTCTAACTTCTAGGCAGTATAGGAAGGAGGAGAGATTAAACTGAAAGGTCTAGAATTAGGTAGGCATCAAAGGTTTGAGCCCTGAGTCACCACTCTCTCAGTGACGAATTCATTTTGGGCAAGTGAATGACTCTTGTTTTCACTTATCTGGCAAACAGCAGGAGTAAGCATAAGAGTGATAAGAACAATGACGGTCTCGCAGATCCACGGGGAGAAGTAAGTAAGGTAAATCTTATATAAACTGACTGGAACAGTCTCTATTACAAGGGGCAATCTTTGTCCTCTCCATCAATGTCGCTTCTTTTAGAACCACCCGATGACTGATGCCTCTCTCTCTGTGAAGCCCCGTTTTCTGCTCTCTGAAGAGAGCAGAAATATGTCCACAGGGTCCCTGGTGGTTCCTAGCACATGGGCGATAGTGAATGAAAACGTATTGTCGCATGCTTACGGGAAACCTGATTTTTCGTTTGCAATTGTACGCAGTCATTTTTTTCCTCCTCATCACTTGTGGTAGCCATGGGATTCCTGGTGGAATAAGACCCCCTAAGCTCATTCTAAAAGAGGGTGGGTTGACTTAAGGAATCCACATGTGATCACCCTAGTGAACAACGAGCAAATAAGAAAGTGACGAAAAATGTCTTTGGATCCCGTATTCAATTATGGATTGGGTATATATATGCTATACACGTAAACTTTACTATCATTACTTTGGTTTTCGAATCATAAAGTTGGCATAATTATAAAACTCATACTGATTTATATATAGTGTAATCAGACGCTGACGATCTGAAAGGGCACCTCAGCCCTCAGTGCTGCACGTGGGTATACTCAGCACTCGGTGCCAAGGCCACAGCACAAAATGGACTGAACTTATCTGATTTCTGGCCTTTGGAGGAGTGCTCTCATTTTTGTAACACCAAAATACACAGATTTTTTTTTTCCGTGTTTCTTTTCCTGTTCCCTTCCACCCCCGGAAGGCTGAGGCAACAGAACTGTGAACAAACAAACCTAAGTGACCAGACCGTCGAGTTCTCCTCACAGAGAGTGTAAGAGGGTGCACAAATATTTCTGACCATTAGAGGGCACAAGGTGTAACCGATATAGGGTATGAGAGGGTGCACTAATATTTCTGACCATTAGAGGGCACAAGGGGTAACCGATATAGAGTAGTGGAGGGTGCACTAATATTTCTGATCATTAGAGGGCACAAGGTGTAACTGATTGAATCAGCAGAAGGGAAAAAAAAAGAGCAAGTTTATAGAGATTTTGATATAATTGTCAGTTTTGATAGAAAATGTTTACAAATGAATTTGAAAGATTGCTCCTATACTTTGATGCAGATATTACAAGTATCTTTCGCATCAACTTGGGTGCAAAGAAGAGAGTGACAAACCAAGTCCAATGACACATGAATGAATAATGAATGGATAATGGCAGAGAAGGGATCATTCTGGGAGGTAAGGTAATAATATTTTAAAGTCCATTTCCGTAAATTGTGATCTTGATTTAAATGAGAAAAATAAAATAAGCTCTTTCCAAATCCAGGCATTTTCTCTTAATATGTATTGACGATCTAACTCTTAGCACAATAGGAATAGAAAAGAATTTCCCTGATCTGATAAACAGAATGTTTAAAATCATTTAGGTTCATACCATACTTCATGTTGAAATCTTCAGAACTTTTCCCTTGAGATCCAGAATGAGGTTAGGATGCCCTCAGTGAAACTTTATGTGTAAAAACAATTGTGAAAGTCTTAACCAGTGTAACAAGGCAAGGAAAGAGGAAAACTATTATAATTGGAAAATGTGTATTAACAGAGGTGGGTAGAAACACCACAAGACGCTGCCATTAAACTGTTAATATGTAAAATATTGAGAATTAAAACTAGCAATCTCACAGCAAGAAAGCCAGTATAGGAAAATCAATTACATGTCTGTATTTCCACATTTTTTTTTATTTCCACAGTATCCAAATACGGTGAAGGTTAAATTGTAAAATCGTGTAAAATTAATACAGCATGGAAATACTTAATTGCTCTCAGAACCAACCTGTGATGTGTACATAGAAACACATGAACTATTATTAAGAAATTTAGGAAATCCGAAATGAATTGAGATATGTTCTGTGATAGAAGAGTCAAAGAGTGTTTTAAAAAGGTCAGTTTTCTCAAGTTTGATCTATAGATTTCATTAAAATCTCCATCAAAATGAGTATGTGTGAGCAAATGGAAAAGGTCATTCTCAAATTCATACAAAAGTGCCAATAACCAAACATAGTCAAGGTGACCTTGAAGCAGAAAAGCAAAGTTAGAGGAATTGCTTTTACCAGGCAGCAAAACGTACTTCAAAGCTGTGCTGATTAAGACAGTGGATATTGGTGCAGTGATAAAGAGCAAACTGAACCAAGAGGAGAGCTCAGAAATAACACTGCCACGCACACACACGAGGATCTTTGCTTTGTAAGAACTGTGGCACCTCAGAGCAATGAAGGAAAATAATTTCCCAGTAAATGATGTTGAGTCAAATCGATAATTAGCTACAATAAAATAAGGAAAGGAAACTTGCACTCGACTTCACATCATACCTGAAATGGTATCTCAAGAGAAAGTTAGCTTTGAGACACTGACGGGAATAATGATAAAGCTTCTAGAAGATAACCAGCATTTGGCCAAGATTTGACGAGTTCCTAACTCCCGGTTTGAAGCATGAAACCTGTGCTGAGATTCCTGTATTCAGGGATTGCGTTAGTGTAGCAGTGCTGCTGAATCCTCACGTACAAGGTGGAGATGGGCTGTGATTTCTCTCCCCATTTGACGTATTTCATGGGAGCTGCTGCAGAGCCTCCCCTTCCCTGTATGTCTTGCAGCAGCATCTACACAGGGTAGACTATTATTTTGCAGGAGTTGTGCTAAGTCAGGGAAACCCTGGTGGTGTAGTGGTTAAGTGCTACGGCTGCTAAAGAAAGGGTCAGCAGTTCAAGTCCACCAGGTGCTCCTTGGGAACTCTATGGGGCAGTTCTACTCTGACCTATAGGGTCGCTATGAGTCGGAACCGCCTCGACGGCACCTAACAACAACAACAAAAAGAACCACAGCCATAAGCATGAGTGTTATGTGCCACCCAAGTGGAACAAATGGAAACAAAGACTTCCTTGGTCCTGCTTGGTTAAACACCCAGGAGAGCAGGGAGCATCTTGAGAGGGACAGCGGTTCTTACAACCTAAAGGGCCGAGGCAGAGTCTAGGCAGCATCACAGGTAGTAGTGGGATTAGACACTAGGTCCGAAGTGGTCAGCAGGGATGGACCCCTGGGAGCCTGCAGGTCCCACAGTCTTTTATCCCCAATAGCCGAGACCTGCTCAGCTGATACGGCTCCACACGGTTGATATTTAAAGGGTGCACATCGAGTCAAAGCAGTTGACTTCATCCTGCACACCAATTGGAGGTCTAACTTCTAGGCAGTATAGGAAGGAGGAGAGATTAAACTGAAAGGTCTAGAATTAGGTAGGCATCAAAGGTTTGAGCCCTGAGTCACCACTCTCTCAGTGACGAATTCATTTTGGGCAAGTGAATGACTCTTGTTTTCACTTATCTGGCAAACAGCAGGAGTAAGCATAAGAGTGATAAGAACAATGACGGTCTCGCAGATCCACGGGGAGAAGTAAGTAAGGTAAATCTTATATAAACTGACTGGAACAGTCTCTATTACAAGGGGCAATCTTTGTCCTCTCCATCAATGTCGCTTCTTTTAGAACCACCCGATGACTGATGCCTCTCTCTCTGTGAAGCCCCGTTTTCTGCTCTCTGAAGAGAGCAGAAATATGTCCACAGGGTCCCTGGTGGTTCCTAGCACATGGGCGATAGTGAATGAAAACGTATTGTCGCATGCTTACGGGAAACCTGATTTTTCGTTTGCAATTGTACGCAGTCATTTTTTTCCTCCTCATCACTTGTGGTAGCCATGGGATTCCTGGTGGAATAAGACCCCCTAAGCTCATTCTAAAAGAGGGTGGGTTGACTTAAGGAATCCACATGTGATCACCCTAGTGAACAACGAGCAAATAAGAAAGTGACGAAAAATGTCTTTGGATCCCGTATTCAATTATGGATTGGGTATATATATGCTATACACGTAAACTTTACTATCATTACTTTGGTTTTCGAATCATAAAGTTGGCATAATTATAAAACTCATACTGATTTATATATAGTGTAATCAGACGCTGACGATCTGAAAGGGCACCTCAGCCCTCAGTGCTGCACGTGGGTATACTCAGCACTCGGTGCCAAGGCCACAGCACAAAATGGACTGAACTTATCTGATTTCTGGCCTTTGGAGGAGTGCTCTCATTTTTGTAACACCAAAATACACAGATTTTTTTTTTCCGTGTTTCTTTTCCTGTTCCCTTCCACCCCCGGAAGGCTGAGGCAACAGAACTGTGAACAAACAAACCTAAGTGACCAGACCGTCGAGTTCTCCTCACAGAGAGTGTAAGAGGGTGCACAAATATTTCTGACCATTAGAGGGCACAAGGTGTAACCGATATAGGGTATGAGAGGGTGCACTAATATTTCTGACCATTAGAGGGCACAAGGGGTAACCGATATAGAGTAGTGGAGGGTGCACTAATATTTCTGATCATTAGAGGGCACAAGGTGTAACTGATTGAATCAGCAGAAGGGAAAAAAAAAGAGCAAGTTTATAGAGATTTTGATATAATTGTCAGTTTTGATAGAAAATGTTTACAAATGAATTTGAAAGATTGCTCCTATACTTTGATGCAGATATTACAAGTATCTTTCGCATCAACTTGGGTGCAAAGAAGAGAGTGACAAACCAAGTCCAATGACACATGAATGAATAATGAATGGATAATGGCAGAGAAGGGATCATTCTGGGAGGTAAGGTAATAATATTTTAAAGTCCATTTCCGTAAATTGTGATCTTGATTTAAATGAGAAAAATAAAATAAGCTCTTTCCAAATCCAGGCATTTTCTCTTAATATGTATTGACGATCTAACTCTTAGCACAATAGGAATAGAAAAGAATTTCCCTGATCTGATAAACAGAATGTTTAAAATCATTTAGGTTCATACCATACTTCATGTTGAAATCTTCAGAACTTTTCCCTTGAGATCCAGAATGAGGTTAGGATGCCCTCAGTGAAACTTTATGTGTAAAAACAATTGTGAAAGTCTTAACCAGTGTAACAAGGCAAGGAAAGAGGAAAACTATTATAATTGGAAAATGTTTATTAACAGAGGTGGGTAGAAACACCACAAGACGCTGCCATTAAACTGTTAATATGTAAAATATTGAGAATTAAAACTAGCAATCTCACAGCAAGAAAGCCAGTATAGGAAAATCAATTACATGTCTGTATTTCCACATTTTTTTTTATTTCCACAGTATCCAAATACGGTGAAGGTTAAATTGTAAAATCGTGTAAAATTAATACAGCATGGAAATACTTAATTGCTCTCAGAACCAACCTGTGATGTGTACATAGAAACACATGAACTATTATTAAGAAATTTAGGAAATCCGAAATGAATTGAGATATGTTCTGTGATAGAAGAGTCAAAGAGTGTTTTAAAAAGGTCAGTTTTCTCAAGTTTGATCTATAGATTTCATTAAAATCTCCATCAAAATGAGTATGTGTGAGCAAATGGAAAAGGTCATTCTCAAATTCATACAAAAGTGCCAATAACCAAACATAGTCAAGGTGACCTTGAAGCAGAAAAGCAAAGTTAGAGGAATTGCTTTTACCAGGCAGCAAAACGTACTTCAAAGCTGTGCTGATTAAGACAGTGGATATTGGTGCAGTGATAAAGAGCAAACTGAACCAAGAGGAGAGCTCAGAAATAACACTGCCACGCACACACACGAGGATCTTTGCTTTGTAAGAACTGTGGCACCTCAGAGCAATGAAGGAAAATAATTTCCCAGTAAATGATGTTGAGTCAAATCGATAATTAGCTACAATAAAATAAGGAAAGGAAACTTGCACTCGACTTCACATCATACCTGAAATGGTATCTCAAGAGAAAGTTAGCTTTGAGACACTGACGGGAATAATGATAAAGCTTCTAGAAGATAACCAGCATTTGGCCAAGATTTGACGAGTTCCTAACTCCCGGTTTGAAGCATGAAACCTGTGCTGAGATTCCTGTATTCAGGGATTGCGTTAGTGTAGCAGTGCTGCTGAATCCTCACGTACAAGGTGGAGATGGGCTGTGATTTCTCTCCCCATTTGACGTATTTCATGGGAGCTGCTGCAGAGCCTCCCCTTCCCTGTATGTCTTGCAGCAGCATCTACACAGGGTAGACTATTATTTTGCAGGAGTTGTGCTAAGTCAGGGAAACCCTGGTGGTGTAGTGGTTAAGTGCTACGGCTGCTAAAGAAAGGGTCAGCAGTTCAAGTCCACCAGGTGCTCCTTGGGAACTCTATGGGGCAGTTCTACTCTGACCTATAGGGTCGCTATGAGTCGGAACCGCCTCGACGGCACCTAACAACAACAACAACAACCACAGCCATAAGCATGAGTGTTATGTGCCACCCAAGTGGAACAAATGGAAACAAAGACTTCCTTGGTCCTGCTTGGTTAAACACCCAGGAGAGCAGGGAGCATCTTGAGAGGGACAGCGGTTCTTACAACCTAAAGGGCCGAGGCAGAGTCTAGGCAGCATCACAGGTAGTAGTGGGATTAGACACTAGGTCCGAAGTGGTCAGCAGGGATGGACCCCTGGGAGCCTGCAGGTCCCACAGTCTTTTATCCCCAATAGCCGAGACCTGCTCAGCTGATATGGCTCCACACGGTTGATATTTAAAGGGTGCACATCGAGTCAAAGCAGTTGACTTCATCCTGCACACCAATTGGAGGTCTAACTTCTAGGCAGTATAGGAAGGAGGAGAGATTAAACTGAAAGGTCTAGAATTAGGTAGGCATCAAAGGTTTGAGCCCTGAGTCACCACTCTCTCAGTGACGAATTCATTTTGGGCAAGTGAATGACTCTTGTTTTCACTTATCTGGCAAACAGCAGGAGTAAGCATAAGAGTGATAAGAACAATGACGGTCTCGCAGATCCACGGGGAGAAGTAAGTAAGGTAAATCTTATATAAACTGACTGGAACAGTCTCTATTACAAGGGGCAATCTTTGTCCTCTCCATCAATGTCGCTTCTTTTAGAACCACCCGATGACTGATGCCTCTCTCTCTGTGAAGCCCCGTTTTCTGCTCTCTGAAGAGAGCAGAAATATGTCCACAGGGTCCCTGGTGGTTCCTAGCACATGGGCGATAGTGAATGAAAACGTATTGTCGCATGCTTACGGGAAACCTGATTTTTCGTTTGCAATTGTACGCAGTCATTTTTTTCCTCCTCATCACTTGTGGTAGCCATGGGATTCCTGGTGGAATAAGACCCCCTAAGCTCATTCTAAAAGAGGGTGGGTTGACTTAAGGAATCCACATGTGATCACCCTAGTGAACAACGAGCAAATAAGAAAGTGACGAAAAATGTCTTTGGATCCCGTATTCAATTATGGATTGGGTATATATATGCTATACACGTAAACTTTACTATCATTACTTTGGTTTTCGAATCATAAAGTTGGCATAATTATAAAACTCATACTGATTTATATATAGTGTAATCAGACGCTGACGATCTGAAAGGGCACCTCAGCCCTCAGTGCTGCACGTGGGTATACTCAGCACTCGGTGCCAAGGCCACAGCACAAAATGGACTGAACTTATCTGATTTCTGGCCTTTGGAGGAGTGCTCTCATTTTTGTAACACCAAAATACACAGATTTTTTTTTCCGTGTTTCTTTTCCTGTTCCCTTCCACCCCCGGAAGGCTGAGGCAACAGAACTGTGAACAAACAAACCTAAGTGACCAGACCGTCGAGTTCTCCTCACAGAGAGTGTAAGAGGGTGCACAAATATTTCTGACCATTAGAGGGCACAAGGTGTAACCGATATAGGGTATGAGAGGGTGCACTAATATTTCTGACCATTAGAGGGCACAAGGGGTAACCGATATAGAGTAGTGGAGGGTGCACTAATATTTCTGATCATTAGAGGGCACAAGGTGTAACTGATTGAATCAGCAGAAGGGAAAAAAAAAGAGCAAGTTTATAGAGATTTTGATATAATTGTCAGTTTTGATAGAAAATGTTTACAAATGAATTTGAAATATTGCTCCTATACTTTGATGCAGATATTACAAGTATCTTTCGCATCAACTTGGGTGCAAAGAAGAGAGTGACAAACCAAGTCCAATGACACATGAATGAATAATGAATGGATAATGGCAGAGAAGGGATCATTCTGGGAGGTAAGGTAATAATATTTTAAAGTCCATTTCCGTAAATTGTGATCTTGATTTAAATGAGAAAAATAAAATAAGCTCTTTCCAAATCCAGGCATTTTCTCTTAATATGTATTGACGATCTAACTCTTAGCACAATAGGAATAGAAAAGAATTTCCCTGATCTGATAAACAGAATGTTTAAAATCATTTAGGTTCATACCATACTTCATGTTGAAATCTTCAGAACTTTTCCCTTGAGATCCAGAATGAGGTTAGGATGCCCTCAGTGAAACTTTATGTGTAAAAACAATTGTGAAAGTCTTAACCAGTGTAACAAGGCAAGGAAAGAGGAAAACTATTATAATTGGAAAATGTTTATTAACAGAGGTGGGTAGAAACACCACAAGACGCTGCCATTAAACTGTTAATATGTAAAATATTGAGAATTAAAACTAGCAATCTCACAGCAAGAAAGCCAGTATAGGAAAATCAATTACATGTCTGTATTTCCACATTTTTTTTTATTTCCACAGTATCCAAATACGGTGAAGGTTAAATTGTAAAATCGTGTAAAATTAATACAGCATGGAAATACTTAATTGCTCTCAGAACCAACCTGTGATGTGTACATAGAAACACATGAACTATTATTAAGAAATTTAGGAAATCCGAAATGAATTGAGATATGTTCTGTGATAGAAGAGTCAAAGAGTGTTTTAAAAAGGTCAGTTTTCTCATGTTTGATCTATAGATTTCATTAAAATCTCCATCAAAATGAGTATGTGTGAGCAAATGGAAAAGGTCATTCTCAAATTCATACAAAAGTGCCAATAACCAAACATAGTCAAGGTGACCTTGAAGCAGAAAAGCAAAGTTAGAGGAATTGCTTTTACCAGGCAGCAAAACGTACTTCAAAGCTGTGCTGATTAAGACAGTGGATATTGGTGCAGTGATAAAGAGCAAACTGAACCAAGAGGAGAGCTCAGAAATAACACTGCCACGCACACACACGAGGATCTTTGCTTTGTAAGAACTGTGGCACCTCAGAGCAATGAAGGAAAATAATTTCCCAGTAAATGATGTTGAGTCAAATCGATAATTAGCTACAATAAAATAAGGAAAGGAAACTTGCACTCGACTTCACATCATACCTGAAATGGTATCTCAAGAGAAAGTTAGCTTTGAGACACTGACGGGAATAATGATAAAGCTTCTAGAAGATAACCAGCATTTGGCCAAGATTTGACGAGTTCCTAACTCCCGGTTTGAAGCATGAAACCTGTGCTGAGATTCCTGTATTCAGGGATTGCGTTAGTGTAGCAGTGCTGCTAAATCCCCACGTACAAGGTGGAGATGGGCTGTGATTTCTCTCCCCATTTGACGTATTTCATGGGAGCTGCTGCAGAGCCTCCCCTTCCCTGTATGTCTTGCAGCAGCATCTACACAGGGTAGACTATTATTTTGCAGGAGTTGTGCTAAGTCAGGGAAACCCTGGTGGTGTAGTGGTTAAGTGCTACGGCTGCTAAAGAAAGGGTCAGCAGTTCAAGTCCACCAGGTGCTCCTTGGGAACTCTATGGGGCAGTTCTACTCTGACCTATAGGGTCGCTATGAGTCGGAACCGCCTCGACGGCACCTAACAACAACAACAACAACCACAGCCATAAGCATGAGTGTTATGTGCCACCCAAGTGGAACAAATGGAAACAAAGACTTCCTTGGTCCTGCTTGGTTAAACACCCAGGAGAGCAGGGAGCATCTTGAGAGGGACAGCGGTTCTTACAACCTAAAGGGCCGAGGCAGAGTCTAGGCAGCATCACAGGTAGTAGTGGGATTAGACACTAGGTCCGAAGTGGTCAGCAGGGATGGACACCTGGGAGCCTGCAGGTCCCACAGTCTTTTATCCCCAATAGCCGAGACCTGCTCAGCTGATATGGCTCCACACGGTTGATATTTAAAGGGTGCACATCGAGTCAAAGCAGTTGACTTCATCCTGCACACCAATTGGAGGTCTAACTTCTAGGCAGTATGGGAAGGAGGAGAGATTAAACTGAAAGGTCTAGAATTAGGTAGGCATCAAAGGTTTGAGCCCTGAGTCACCACTCTCTCAGTGACGAATTCATTTTGGGCAAGTGAATGACTCTTGTTTTCACTTATCTGGCAAACAGCAGGAGTAAGCATAAGAGTGATAAGAACAATGACGGTCTCGCAGATCCACGGGGAGAAGTAAGTAAGGTAAATCTTATATAAACTGACTGGAACAGTCTCTATTACAAGGGGCAATCTTTGTCCTCTCCATCAATGTCGCTTCTTTTAGAACCACCCGATGACTGATGCCTCTCTCTCTGTCAAGCCCCGTTTTCTGCTCTCTGAAGAGAGCAGAAATATGTCCACAGGGTCCCTGGTGGTTCCTAGCACATGGGCGATAGTGAATGAAAACGTATTGTCGCATGCTTACGGGAAACCTGATTTTTCGTTTGCAATTGTACGCAGTCATTTTTTTCCTCCTCATCACTTGTGGTAGCCATGGGATTCCTGGTGGAATAAGACCCCCTAAGCTCATTCTAAAAGAGGGTGGGTTGACTTAAGGAATCCACATGTGATCACCCTAGTGAACAACGAGCAAATAAGAAAGTGACGAAAAATGTCTTTGGATCCCGTATTCAATTATGGATTGGGTATATATATGCTATACACGTAAACTTTACTATCATTACTTTGGTTTTCGAATCATAAAGTTGGCATAATTATAAAACTCATACTGATTTATATATAGTGTAATCAGACGCTGACGATCTGAAAGGGCACCTCAGCCCTCAGTGCTGCACGTGGGTATACTCAGCACTCGGTGCCAAGGCCACAGCACAAAATGGACTGAACTTATCTGATTTCTGGCCTTTGGAGGAGTGCTCTCATTTTTGTAACACCAAAATACACAGATTTTTTTTTTCCGTGTTTCTTTTCCTGTTCCCTTCCACCCCCGGAAGGCTGAGGCAACAGAACTGTGAACAAACAAACCTAAGTGACCAGACCGTCGAGTTCTCCTCACAGAGAGTGTAAGAGGGTGCACAAATATTTCTGACCATTAGAGGGCACAAGGTGTAACCGATATAGGGTATGAGAGGGTGCACTAATATTTCTGACCATTAGAGGGCACAAGGGGTAACCGATATAGAGTAGTGGAGGGTGCACTAATATTTCTGATCATTAGAGGGCACAAGGTGTAACTGATTGAATCAGCAGAAGGGAAAAAAAAAAAGCAAGTTTATAGAGATTTTGATATAATTGTCAGTTTTGATAGAAAATGTTTACAAATGAATTTGAAATATTGCTCCTATACTTTGATGCAGATATTACAAGTATCTTTCGCATCAACTTGGGTGCAAAGAAGAGAGTGACAAACCAAGTCCAATGACACATGAATGAATAATGAATGGATAATGGCAGAGAAGGGATCATTCTGGGAGGTAAGGTAATAATATTTTAAAGTCCATTTCCGTAAATTGTGATCTTGATTTAAATGAGAAAAATAAAATAAGCTCTTTCCAAATCCAGGCATTTTCTCTTAATATGTATTGACGATCTAACTCTTAGCACAATAGGAATAGAAAAGAATTTCCCTGATCTGATAAACAGAATGTTTAAAATCATTTAGGTTCATACCATACTTCATGTTGAAATCTTCAGAACTTTTCCCTTGAGATCCAGAATGAGGTTAGGATGCCCTCAGTGAAACTTTATGTGTAAAAACAATTGTGAAAGTCTTAACCAGTGTAACAAGGCAAGGAAAGAGGAAAACTATTATAATTGGAAAATGTTTATTAACAGAGGTGGGTAGAAACACCACAAGACGCTGCCATTAAACTGTTAATATGTAAAATATTGAGAATTAAAACTAGCAATCTCACAGCAAGAAAGCCAGTATAGGAAAATCAATTACATGTCTGTATTTCCACATTTTTTTTTATTTCCACAGTATCCAAATACGGTGAAGGTTAAATTGTAAAATCGTGTAAAATTAATACAGCATGGAAATACTTAATTGCTCTCAGAACCAACCTGTGATGTGTACATAGAAACACATGAACTATTATTAAGAAATTTAGGAAATCCGAAATGAATTGAGATATGTTCTGTGATAGAAGAGTCAAAGAGTGTTTTAAAAAGGTCAGTTTTCTCAAGTTTGATCTATAGATTTCATTAAAATCTCCATCAAAATGAGTATGTGTGAGCAAATGGAAAAGGTCATTCTCAAATTCATACAAAAGTGCCAATAACCAAACATAGTCAAGGTGACCTTGAAGCAGAAAAGCAAAGTTAGAGGAATTGCTTTTACCAGGCAGCAAAACGTACTTCAAAGCTGTGCTGATTAAGACAGTGGATATTGGTGCAGTGATAAAGAGCAAACTGAACCAAGAGGAGAGCTCAGAAATAACACTGCCACGCACACACACGAGGATCTTTGCTTTGTAAGAACTGTGGCACCTCAGAGCAATGAAGGAAAATAATTTCCCAGTAAATGATGTTGAGTCAAATCGATAATTAGCTACAATAAAATAAGGAAAGGAAACTTGCACTCGACTTCACATCATACCTGAAATGGTATCTCAAGAGAAAGTTAGCTTTGAGACACTGACGGGAATAATGATAAAGCTTCTAGAAGATAACCAGCATTTGGCCAAGATTTGACGAGTTCCTAACTCCCGGTTTGAAGCATGAAACCTGTGCTGAGATTCCTGTATTCAGGGATTGCGTTAGTGTAGCAGTGCTGCTGAATCCTCACGTACAAGGTGGAGATGGGCTGTGATTTCTCTCCCCATTTGACGTATTTCATGGGAGCTGCTGCAGAGCCTCCCCTTCCCTGTATGTCTTGCAGCAGCATCTACACAGGGTAGACTATTATTTTGCAGGAGTTGTGCTAAGTCAGGGAAACCCTGGTGGTGTAGTGGTTAAGTGCTACGGCTGCTAAAGAAAGGGTCAGCAGTTCAAGTCCACCAGGTGCTCCTTGGGAACTCTATGGGGCAGTTCTACTCTGACCTATAGGGTCGCTATGAGTCGGAACCGCCTCGACGGCACCTAACAACAACAACAACAACCACAGCCATAAGCATGAGTGTTATGTGCCACCCAAGTGGAACAAATGGAAACAAAGACTTCCTTGGTCCTGCTTGGTTAAACACCCAGGAGAGCAGGGAGCATCTTGAGAGGGACAGCGGTTCTTACAACCTAAAGGGCCGAGGCAGAGTCTAGGCAGCATCACAGGTAGTAGTGGGATTAGACACTAGGTCCGAAGTGGTCAGCAGGGATGGACCCCTGGGAGCCTGCAGGTCCCACAGTCTTTTATCCCCAATAGCCGAGACCTGCTCAGCTGATATGGCTCCACACGGTTGATATTTAAAGGGTGCACATCGAGTCAAAGCAGTTGACTTCATCCTGCACACCAATTGGAGGTCTAACTTCTAGGCAGTATAGGAAGGAGGAGAGATTAAACTGAAAGGTCTAGAATTAGGTAGGCATCAAAGGTTTGAGCCCTGAGTCACCACTCTCTCAGTGACGAATTCATTTTGGGCAAGTGAATGACTCTTGTTTTCACTTATCTGGCAAACAGCAGGAGTAAGCATAAGAGTGATAAGAACAATGACGGTCTCGCAGATCCACGGGGAGAAGTAAGTAAGGTAAATCTTATATAAACTGACTGGAACAGTCTCTATTACAAGGGGCAATCTTTGTCCTCTCCATCAATGTCGCTTCTTTTAGAACCACCCGATGACTGATGCCTCTCTCTCTGTGAAGCCCCGTTTTCTGCTCTCTGAAGAGAGCAGAAATATGTCCACAGGGTCCCTGGTGGTTCCTAGCACATGGGCGATAGTGAATGAAAACGTATTGTCGCATGCTTACGGGAAACCTGATTTTTCGTTTGCAATTGTACGCAGTCATTTTTTTCCTCCTCATCACTTGTGGTAGCCATGGGATTCCTGGTGGAATAAGACCCCCTAAGCTCATTCTAAAAGAGGGTGGGTTGACTTAAGGAATCCACATGTGATCACCCTAGTGAACAACGAGCAAATAAGAAAGTGACGAAAAATGTCTTTGGATCCCGTATTCAATTATGGATTGGGTATATATATGCTATACACGTAAACTTTACTATCATTACTTTGGTTTTCGAATCATAAAGTTGGCATAATTATAAAACTCATACTGATTTATATATAGTGTAATCAGACGCTGACGATCTGAAAGGGCACCTCAGCCCTCAGTGCTGCACGTGGGTATACTCAGCACTCGGTGCCAAGGCCACAGCACAAAATGGACTGAACTTATCTGATTTCTGGCCTTTGGAGGAGTGCTCTCATTTTTGTAACACCAAAATACACAGATTTTTTTTTCCGTGTTTCTTTTCCTGTTCCCTTCCACCCCCGGAAGGCTGAGGCAACAGAACTGTGAACAAACAAACCTAAGTGACCAGACCGTCGAGTTCTCCTCACAGAGAGTGTAAGAGGGTGCACAAATATTTCTGACCATTAGAGGGCACAAGGTGTAACCGATATAGGGTATGAGAGGGTGCACTAATATTTCTGACCATTAGAGGGCACAAGGGGTAACCGATATAGAGTAGTGGAGGGTGCACTAATATTTCTGATCATTAGAGGGCACAAGGTGTAACTGATTGAATCAGCAGAAGGGAAAAAAAAAGAGCAAGTTTATAGAGATTTTGATATAATTGTCAGTTTTGATAGAAAATGTTTACAAATGAATTTGAAATATTGCTCCTATACTTTGATGCAGATATTACAAGTATCTTTCGCATCAACTTGGGTGCAAAGAAGAGAGTGACAAACCAAGTCCAATGACACATGAATGAATAATGAATGGATAATGGCAGAGAAGAGATCATTCTGGGAGGTAAGGTAATAATATTTTAAAGTCCATTTCCGTAAATTGTGATCTTGATTTAAATGAGAAAAATAAAATAAGCTCTTTCCAAATCCAGGCATTTTCTCTTAATATGTATTGACGATCTAACTCTTAGCACAATAGGAATAGAAAAGAATTTCCCTGATCTGATAAACAGAATGTTTAAAATCATTTAGGTTCATACCATACTTCATGTTGAAATCTTCAGAACTTTTCCCTTGAGATCCAGAATGAGGTTAGGATGCCCTCAGTGAAACTTTATGTGTAAAAACAATTGTGAAAGTCTTAACCAGTGTAACAAGGCAAGGAAAGAGGAAAACTATTATAATTGGAAAATGTTTATTAACAGAGGTGGGTAGAAACACCACAAGACGCTGCCATTAAACTGTTAATATGTAAAATATTGAGAATTAAAACTAGCAATCTCACAGCAAGAAAGCCAGTATAGGAAAATCAATTACATGTCTGTATTTCCACATTTTTTTTTATTTCCACAGTATCCAAATACGGTGAAGGTTAAATTGTAAAATCGTGTAAAATTAATACAGCATGGAAATACTTAATTGCTCTCAGAACCAACCTGTGATGTGTACATAGAAACACATGAACTATTATTAAGAAATTTAGGAAATCCGAAATGAATTGAGATATGTTCTGTGATAGAAGAGTCAAAGAGTGTTTTAAAAAGGTCAGTTTTCTCAAGTTTGATCTATAGATTTCATTAAAATCTCCATCAAAATGAGTATGTGTGAGCAAATGGAAAAGGTCATTCTCAAATTCATACAAAAGTGCCAATAACCAAACATAGTCAAGGTGACCTTGAAGCAGAAAAGCAAAGTTAGAGGAATTGCTTTTACCAGGCAGCAAAACGTACTTCAAAGCTGTGCTGATTAAGACAGTGGATATTGGTGCAGTGATAAAGAGCAAACTGAACCAAGAGGAGAGCTCAGAAATAACACTGCCACGCACACACACGAGGATCTTTGCTTTGTAAGAACTGTGGCACCTCAGAGCAATGAAGGAAAATAATTTCCCAGTAAATGATGTTGAGTCAAATCGATAATTAGCTACAATAAAATAAGGAAAGGAAACTTGCACTCGACTTCACATCATACCTGAAATGGTATCTCAAGAGAAAGTTAGCTTTGAGACACTGACGGGAATAATGATAAAGCTTCTAGAAGATAACCAGCATTTGGCCAAGATTTGACGAGTTCCTAACTCCCGGTTTGAAGCATGAAACCTGTGCTGAGATTCCTGTATTCAGGGATTGCGTTAGTGTAGCAGTGCTGCTGAATCCTCACGTACAAGGTGGAGATGGGCTGTGATTTCTCTCCCCATTTGACGTATTTCATGGGAGCTGCTGCAGAGCCTCCCCTTCCCTGTATGTCTTGCAGCAGCATCTACACAGGGTAGACTATTATTTTGCAGGAGTTGTGCTAAGTCAGGGAAACCCTGGTGGTGTAGTGGTTAAGTGCTACGGCTGCTAAAGAAAGGGTCAGCAGTTCAAGTCCACCAGGTGCTCCTTGGGAACTCTATGGGGCAGTTCTACTCTGACCTATAGGGTCGCTATGAGTCGGAACCGCCTCGACGGCACCTAACAACAACAACAAAAAGAACCACAGCCATAAGCATGAGTGTTATGTGCCACCCAAGTGGAACAAATGGAAACAAAGACTTCCTTGGTCCTGCTTGGTTAAACACCCAGGAGAGCAGGGAGCATCTTGAGAGGGACAGCGGTTCTTACAACCTAAAGGGCCGAGGCAGAGTCTAGGCAGCATCACAGGTAGTAGTGGGATTAGACACTAGGTCCGAAGTGGTCAGCAGGGATGGACCCCTGGGAGCCTGCAGGTCCCACAGTCTTTTATCCCCAATAGCCGAGACCTGCTCAGCTGATACGGCTCCACACGGTTGATATTTAAAGGGTGCACATCGAGTCAAAGCAGTTGACTTCATCCTGCACACCAATTGGAGGTCTAACTTCTAGGCAGTATGGGAAGGAGGAGAGATTAAACTGAAAGGTCTAGAATTAGGTAGGCATCAAAGGTTTGAGCCCTGAGTCACCACTCTCTCAGTGACGAATTCATTTTGGGCAAGTGAATGACTCTTGTTTTCACTTATCTGGCAAACAGCAGGAGTAAGCATAAGAGTGATAAGAACAATGACGGTCTCGCAGATCCACGGGGAGAAATAAGTAAGGTAAATCTTATATAAACTGACTGGAACAGTCTCTATTACAAGGGGCAATCTTTGTCCTCTCCATCAATGTCGCTTCTTTTAGAACCACCCGATGACTGATGCCTCTCTCTCTGTCAAGCCCCGTTTTCTGCTCTCTGAAGAGAGCAGAAATATGTCCACAGGGTCCCTGGTGGTTCCTAGCACATGGGCGATAGTGAATGAAAACGTATTGTCGCATGCTTACGGGAAACCTGATTTTTCGTTTGCAATTGTACGCAGTCATTTTTTTCCTCCTCATCACTTGTGGTAGCCATGGGATTCCTGGTGGAATAAGACCCCCTAAGCTCATTCTAAAAGAGGGTGGGTTGACTTAAGGAATCCACATGTGATCACCCTAGTGAACAACGAGCAAATAAGAAAGTGACGAAAAATGTCTTTGGATCCCGTATTCAATTATGGATTGGGTATATATATGCTATACACGTAAACTTTACTATCATTACTTTGGTTTTCGAATCATAAAGTTGGCATAATTATAAAACTCATACTGATTTATATATAGTGTAATCAGACGCTGACGATCTGAAAGGGCACCTCAGCCCTCAGTGCTGCACGTGGGTATACTCAGCACTCGGTGCCAAGGCCACAGCACAAAATGGACTGAACTTATCTGAATTCTGGCCTTTGGAGGAGTGCTCTCATTTCTGTAACACCAAAATACACAGATTTTTTTTTCCGTGTTTCTTTTCCTGTTCCCTTCCACCCCCGGAAGGCTGAGGCAACAGAACTGTGAACAAACAAACCTAAGTGACCAGACCGTCGAGTTCTCCTCACAGAGAGTGTAAGAGGGTGCACAAATATTTCTGACCATTAGAGGGCACAAGGTGTAACCGATATAGGGTATGAGAGGGTGCACTAATATTTCTGACCATTAGAGGGCACAAGGGGTAACCGATATAGAGTAGTGGAGGGTGCACTAATATTTCTGATCATTAGAGGGCACAAGGTGTAACTGATTGAATCAGCAGAAGGGGAAAAAAAAGAGCAAGTTTATAGAGATTTTGATATAATTGTCAGTTTTGATAGAAAATGTTTACAAATGAATTTGAAATATTGCTCCTATACTTTGATGCAGATATTACAAGTATCTTTCGCATCAACTTGGGTGCAAAGAAGAGAGTGACAAACCAAGTCCAATGACACATGAATGAATAATGAATGGATAATGGCAGAGAAGGGATCATTCTGGGAGGTAAGGTAATAATATTTTAAAGTCCATTTCCGTAAATTGTGATCTTGATTTAAATGAGAAAAATAAAATAAGCTCTTTCCAAATCCAGGCATTTTCTCTTAATATGTATTGACGATCTAACTCTTAGCACAATAGGAATAGAAAAGAATCTCCCTGATCTGATAAACAGAATGTTTAAAATCATTTAGGTTCATACCATACTTCATGTTGAAATCTTCAGAACTTTTCCCTTGAGATCCAGAATGAGGTTAGGATGCCCTCAGTGAAACTTTATGTGTAAAAACAATTGTGAAAGTCTTAACCAGTGTAACAAGGCAAGGAAAGAGGAAAACTATTATAATTGGAAAATGTTTGTTAACAGAGGTGGGTAGAAACACCACAAGACGCTGCCATTAAACTGTTAATATGTAAAATATTGAGAATTAAAACTAGCAATCTCACAGCAAGAAAGCCAGTATAGGAAAATCAATTACATGTCTGTATTTCCACATTTTTTTTTATTTCCACAGTATCCAAATACGGTGAAGGTTAAATTGTAAAATCGTGTAAAATTAATACAGCATGGAAATACTTAATTGCTCTCAGAACCAACCCGTGATGTGTACATAGAAACACATGAACTATTATTAAGAAATTTAGGAAATCCGAAATGAATTGAGATATGTTCTGTGATAGAAGAGTCAAAGAGTGTTTTAAAAAGGTCAGTTTTCTCATGTTTGATCTATAGATTTCATTAAAATCTCCATCAAAATGAGTATGTGTGAGCAAATGGAAAAGGTCATTCTCAAATTCATACAAAAGTGCCAATAACCAAACATAGTCAAGGTGACCTTGAAGCAGAAAAGCAAAGTTAGAGGAATTGCTTTTACCAGGCAGCAAAACGTACTTCAAAGCTGTGCTGATTAAGACAGTGGATATTGGTGCAGTGATAAAGAGCAAACTGAACCAAGAGGAGAGCTCAGAAATAACACTGCCACGCACACACACGAGGATCTTTGCTTTGTAAGAACTGTGGCACCTCAGAGCAATGAAGGAAAATAATTTCCCAGTAAATGATGTTGAGTCAAATCGATAATTAGCTACAATAAAATAAGGAAAGGAAACTTGCACTCGACTTCACATCATACCTGAAATGGTATCTCAAGAGAAAGTTAGCTTTGAGACACTGACGGGAATAATGATAAAGCTTCTAGAAGATAACCAGCATTTGGCCAAGATTTGACGAGTTCCTAACTCCCGGTTTGAAGCATGAAACCTGTGCTGAGATTCCTGTATTCAGGGATTGCGTTAGTGTAGCAGTGCTGCTGAATCCTCACGTACAAGGTGGAGATGGGCTGTGATTTCTCTCCCCATTTGACGTATTTCATGGGAGCTGCTGCAGAGCCTCCCCTTCCCTGTATGTCTTGCAGCAGCATCTACACAGGGTAGACTATTATTTTGCAGGAGTTGTGCTAAGTCAGGGAAACCCTGGTGGTGTAGTGGTTAAGTGCTACGGCTGCTAAAGAAAGGGTCAGCAGTTCAAGTCCACCAGGTGCTCCTTGGGAACTCTATGGGGCAGTTCTACTCTGACCTATAGGGTCGCTATGAGTCGGAACCGCCTCGACGGCACCTAACAACAACAACAAAAACAACCACAGCCATAAGCATGAGTGTTATGTGCCACCCAAGTGGAACAAATGGAAACAAAGACTTCCTTGGTCCTGCTTGGTTAAACACCCAGGAGAGCAGGGAGCATCTTGAGAGGGACAGCGGTTCTTACAACCTAAAGGGCCGAGGCAGAGTCTAGGCAGCATCACAGGTAGTAGTGGGATTAGACACTAGGTCCGAAGTGGTCAGCAGGGATGGACCCCTGGGAGCCTGCAGGTCCCACAGTCTTTTATCCCCAATAGCCGAGACCTGCTCAGCTGATACGGCTCCACACGGTTGATATTTAAAGGGTGCACATCGAGTCAAAGCAGTTGACTTCATCCTGCACACCAATTGGAGGTCTAACTTCTAGGCAGTATGGGAAGGAGGAGAGATTAAACTGAAAGGTCTAGAATTAGGTAGGCATCAAAGGTTTGAGCCCTGAGTCACCACTCTCTCAGTGACGAATTCATTTTGGGCAAGTGAATGACTCTTGTTTTCACTTATCTGGCAAACAGCAGGAGTAAGCATAAGAGTGATAAGAACAATGACGGTCTCGCAGATCCACGGGGAGAAATAAGTAAGGTAAATCTTATATAAACTGACTGGAACAGTCTCTATTACAAGGGGCAATCTTTGTCCTCTCCATCAATGTCGCTTCTTTTAGAACCACCCGATGACTGATGCCTCTCTCTCTGTCAAGCCCCGTTTTCTGCTCTCTGAAGAGAGCAGAAATATGTCCACAGGGTCCCTGGTGGTTCCTAGCACATGGGCGATAGTGAATGAAAACGTATTGTCGCATGCTTACGGGAAACCTGATTTTTCGTTTGCAATTGTACGCAGTCATTTTTTTCCTCCTCATCACTTGTGGTAGCCATGGGATTCCTGGTGGAATAAGACCCCCTAAGCTCATTCTAAAAGAGGGTGGGTTGACTTAAGGAATCCACATGTGATCACCCTAGTGAACAACGAGCAAATAAGAAAGTGACGAAAAATGTCTTTGGATCCCGTATTCAATTATGGACTGGGTATATATATGCTATACACGTAAACTTTACTATCATTACTTTGGTTTTCGAATCATAAAGTTGGCATAATTATAAAACTCATACTGATTTATATATAGTGTAATCAGACGCTGACGATCTGAAAGGGCACCTCAGCCCTCAGTGCTGCACGTGGGTATACTCAGCACTCGGTGCCAAGGCCACAGCACAAAATGGACTGAACTTATCTGAATTCTGGCCTTTGGAGGAGTGCTCTCATTTCTGTAACACCAAAATACACAGATTTTTTTTTCCGTGTTTCTTTTCCTGTTCCCTTCCACCCCCGGAAGGCTGAGGCAACAGAACTGTGAACAAACAAACCTAAGTGACCAGACCGTCGAGTTCTCCTCACAGAGAGTGTAAGAGGGTGCACAAATATTTCTGACCATTAGAGGGCACAAGGTGTAACCGATATAGGGTATGAGAGGGTGCACTAATATTTCTGACCATTAGAGGGCACAAGGGGTAACCGATATAGAGTAGTGGAGGGTGCACTAATATTTCTGATCATTAGAGGGCACAAGGTGTAACTGATTGAATCAGCAGAAGGGAAAAAAAAAGAGCAAGTTTATAGAGATTTTGATATAATTGTCAGTTTTGATAGAAAATGTTTACAAATGAATTTGAAATATTGCTCCTATACTTTGATGCAGATATTACAAGTATCTTTCGCATCAACTTGGGTGCAAAGAAGAGAGTGACAAACCAAGTCCAATGACACATGAATGAATAATGAATGGATAATGGCAGAGAAGGGATCATTCTGGGAGGTAAGGTAATAATATTTTAAAGTCCATTTCCGTAAATTGTGATCTTGATTTAAATGAGAAAAATAAAATAAGCTCTTTCCAAATCCAGGCATTTTCTCTTAATATGTATTGACGATCTAACTCTTAGCACAATAGGAATAGAAAAGAATCTCCCTGATCTGATAAACAGAATGTTTAAAATCATTTAGGTTCATACCATACTTCATGTTGAAATCTTCAGAACTTTTCCCTTGAGATCCAGAATGAGGTTAGGATGCCCTCAGTGAAACTTTATGTGTAAAAACAATTGTGAAAGTCTTAACCAGTGTAACAAGGCAAGGAAAGAGGAAAACTATTATAATTGGAAAATGTTTGTTAACAGAGGTGGGTAGAAACACCACAAGACGCTGCCATTAAACTGTTAATATGTAAAATATTGAGAATTAAAACTAGCAATCTCACAGCAAGAAAGCCAGTATAGGAAAATCAATTACATGTCTGTATTTCCACATTTTTTTTTATTTCCACAGTATCCAAATACGGTGAAGGTTAAATTGTAAAATCGTGTAAAATTAATACAGCATGGAAATACTTAATTGCTCTCAGAACCAACCCGTGATGTGTACATAGAAACACATGAACTATTATTAAGAAATTTAGGAAATCCGAAATGAATTGAGATATGTTCTGTGATAGAAGAGTCAAAGAGTGTTTTAAAAAGGTCAGTTTTCTCATGTTTGATCTATAGATTTCATTAAAATCTCCATCAAAATGAGTATGTGTGAGCAAATGGAAAAGGTCATTCTCAAATTCATACAAAAGTGCCAATAACCAAACATAGTCAAGGTGACCTTGAAGCAGAAAAGCAAAGTTAGAGGAATTGCTTTTACCAGGCAGCAAAACGTACTTCAAAGCTGTGCTGATTAAGACAGTGGATATTGGTGCAGTGATAAAGAGCAAACTGAACCAAGAGGAGAGCTCAGAAATAACACTGCCACGCACACACACGAGGATCTTTGCTTTGTAAGAACTGTGGCACCTCAGAGCAATGAAGGAAAATAATTTCCCAGTAAATGATGTTGAGTCAAATCGATAATTAGCTACAATAAAATAAGGAAAGGAAACTTGCACTCGACTTCACATCATACCTGAAATGGTATCTCAAGAGAAAGTTAGCTTTGAGACACTGACGGGAATAATGATAAAGCTTCTAGAAGATAACCAGCATTTGGCCAAGATTTGACGAGTTCCTAACTCCCGGTTTGAAGCATGAAACCTGTGCTGAGATTCCTGTATTCAGGGATTGCGTTAGTGTAGCAGTGCTGCTGAATCCTCACGTACAAGGTGGAGATGGGCTGTGATTTCTCTCCCCATTTGACGTATTTCATGGGAGCTGCTGCAGAGCCTCCCCTTCCCTGTATGTCTTGCAGCAGCATCTACACAGGGTAGACTATTATTTTGCAGGAGTTGTGCTAAGTCAGGGAAACCCTGGTGGTGTAGTGGTTAAGTGCTACGGCTGCTAAAGAAAGGGTCAGCAGTTCAAGTCCACCAGGTGCTCCTTGGGAACTCTATGGGGCAGTTCTACTCTGACCTATAGGGTCGCTATGAGTCGGAACCGCCTCGACGGCACCTAACAACAACAACAAAAACAACCACAGCCATAAGCATGAGTGTTATGTGCCACCCAAGTGGAACAAATGGAAACAAAGACTTCCTTGGTCCTGCTTGGTTAAACACCCAGGAGAGCAGGGAGCATCTTGAGAGGGACAGCGGTTCTTACAACCTAAAGGGCCGAGGCAGAGTCTAGGCAGCATCACAGGTAGTAGTGGGATTAGACACTAGGTCCGAAGTGGTCAGCAGGGATGGACCCCTGGGAGCCTGCAGGTCCCACAGTCTTTTATCCCCAATAGCCGAGACCTGCTCAGCTGATACGGCTCCACACGGTTGATATTTAAAGGGTGCACATCGAGTCAAAGCAGTTGACTTCATCCTGCACACCAATTGGAGGTCTAACTTCTAGGCAGTATGGGAAGGAGGAGAGATTAAACTGAAAGGTCTAGAATTAGGTAGGCATCAAAGGTTTGAGCCCTGAGTCACCACTCTCTCAGTGACGAATTCATTTTGGGCAAGTGAATGACTCTTGTTTTCACTTATCTGGCAAACAGCAGGAGTAAGCATAAGAGTGATAAGAACAATGACGGTCTCGCAGATCCACGGGGAGAAATAAGTAAGGTAAATCTTATATAAACTGACTGGAACAGTCTCTATTACAAGGGGCAATCTTTGTCCTCTCCATCAATGTCGCTTCTTTTAGAACCACCCGATGACTGATGCCTCTCTCTCTGTGAAGCCCCGTTTTCTGCTCTCTGAAGAGAGCAGAAATATGTCCACAGGGTCCCTGGTGGTTCCTAGCACATGGGCGATAGTGAATGAAAACGTATTGTCGCATGCTTACGGGAAACCTGATTTTTCGTTTGCAATTGTACGCAGTCATTTTTTTCCTCCTCATCACTTGTGGTAGCCATGGGATTCCTGGTGGAATAAGACCCCCTAAGCTCATTCTAAAAGAGGGTGGGTTGACTTAAGGAATCCACATGTGATCACCCTAGTGAACAACGAGCAAATAAGAAAGTGACGAAAAATGTCTTTGGATCCCGTATTCAATTATGGATTGGGTATATATATGCTATACACGTAAACTTTACTATCATTACTTTGGTTTTCGAATCATAAAGTTGGCATAATTATAAAACTCATACTGATTTATATATAGTGTAATCAGACGCTGACGATCTGAAAGGGCACCTCAGCCCTCAGTGCTGCACGTGGGTATACTCAGCACTCGGTGCCAAGGCCACAGCACAAAATGGACTGAACTTATCTGAATTCTGGCCTTTGGAGGAGTGCTCTCATTTTTGTAACACCAAAATACACAGATTTTTTTTTCCGTGTTTCTTTTCCTGTTCCCTTCCACCCCCGGAAGGCTGAGGCAACAGAACTGTGAACAAACAAACCTAAGTGACCAGACCGTCGAGTTCTCCTCACAGAGAGTGTAAGAGGGTGCACAAATATTTCTGACCATTAGAGGGCACAAGGTGTAACCGATATAGGGTATGAGAGGGTGCACTAATATTTCTGACCATTAGAGGGCACAAGGGGTAACCGATATAGAGTAGTGGAGGGTGCACTAATATTTCTGATCATTAGAGGGCACAAGGTGTAACTGATTGAATCAGCAGAAGGGGAAAAAAAAGAGCAAGTTTATAGAGATTTTGATATAATTGTCAGTTTTGATAGAAAATGTTTACAAATGAATTTGAAATATTGCTCCTATACTTTGATGCAGATATTACAAGTATCTTTCGCATCAACTTGGGTGCAAAGAAGAGAGTGACAAACCAAGTCCAATGACACATGAATGAATAATGAATGGACAATGGCAGAGAAGGGATCATTCTGGGAGGTAAGGTAATAATATTTTAAAGTCCATTTCCGTAAATTGTGATATTGATTTAAATGAGAAAAATAAAATAAGCTCTTTCCAAATCCAGGCATTTTCTCTTAATATGTATTGACGATCTAACTCTTAGCACAATAGGAATAGAAAAGAATCTCCCTGATCTGATAAACAGAATGTTTAAAATCATTTAGGTTCATACCATACTTCATGTTGAAATCTTCAGAACTTTTCCCTTGAGATCCAGAATGAGGTTAGGATGCCCTCGGTGAAACTTTATGTGTAAAAACAATTGTGAAAGTCTTAACCAGTGTAACAAGGCAAGGAAAGAGGAAAACTATTATAATTGGAAAATGTTTGTTAACAGAGGTGGGTAGAAACACCACAAGACGCTGCCATTAAACTGTTAATATGTAAAATATTGAGAATTAAAACTAGCAATCTCACAGCAAGAAAGCCAGTATAGGAAAATCAATTACATGTCTGTATTTCCACATTTTTTTTTATTTCCACAGTATCCAAATACGGTGAAGGTTAAATTGTAAAATCGTGTAAAATTAATACAGCATGGAAATACTTAATTGCTCTCAGAACCAACCCGTGATGTGTACATAGAAACACATGAACTATTATTAAGAAATTTAGGAAATCCGAAATGAATTGAGATATGTTCTGTGATAGAAGAGTCAAAGAGTGTTTTAAAAAGGTCAGTTTTCTCATGTTTGATCTATAGATTTCATTAAAATCTCCATCAAAATGAGTATGTGTGAGCAAATGGAAAAGGTCATTCTCAAATTCATACAAAAGTGCCAATAACCAAACATAGTCAAGGTGACCTTGAAGCAGAAAAGCAAAGTTAGAGGAATTGCTTTTACCAGGCAGCAAAACGTACTTCAAAGCTGTGCTGATTAAGACAGTGGATATTGGTGCAGTGATAAAGAGCAAACTGAACCAAGAGGAGAGCTCAGAAATAACACTGCCACGCACACACACGAGGATCTTTGCTTTGTAAGAACTGTGGCACCTCAGAGCAATGAAGGAAAATAATTTCCCAGTAAATGATGTTGAGTCAAATCGATAATTAGCTACAATAAAATAAGGAAAGGAAACTTGCACTCGACTTCACATCATACCTGAAATGGTATCTCAAGAGAAAGTTAGCTTTGAGACACTGACGGGAATAATGATAAAGCTTCTAGAAGATAACCAGCATTTGGCCAAGATTTGACGAGTTCCTAACTCCCGGTTTGAAGCATGAAACCTGTGCTGAGATTCCTGTATTCAGGGATTGCGTTAGTGTAGCAGTGCTGCTGAATCCTCACGTACAAGGTGGAGATGGGCTGTGATTTCTCTCCCCATTTGACGTATTTCATGGGAGCTGCTGCAGAGCCTCCCCTTCCCTGTATGTCTTGCAGCAGCATCTACACAGGGTAGACTATTATTTTGCAGGAGTTGTGCTAAGTCAGGGAAACCCTGGTGGTGTAGTGGTTAAGTGCTACGGCTGCTAAAGAAAGGGTCAGCAGTTCAAGTCCACCAGGTGCTCCTTGGGAACTCTATGGGGCAGTTCTACTCTGACCTATAGGGTCGCTATGAGTCGGAACCGCCTCGACGGCACCTAACAACAACAACAACAACAACCACAGCCATAAGCATGAGTGTTATGTGCCACCCAAGTGGAACAAATGGAAACAAAGACTTCCTTGGTCCTGCTTGGTTAAACACCCAGGAGAGCAGGGAGCATCTTGAGAGGGACAGCGGTTCTTACAACCTAAAGGGCCGAGGCAGAGTCTAGGCAGCATCACAGGTAGTAGTGGGATTAGACACTAGGTCCGAAGTGGTCAGCAGGGATGGACCCCTGGGAGCCTGCAGGTCCCACAGTCTTTTATCCCCAATAGCCGAGACCTGCTCAGCTGATACGGCTCCACACGGTTGATATTTAAAGGGTGCACATCGAGTCAAAGCAGTTGACTTCATCCTGCACACCAATTGGAGGTCTAACTTCTAGGCAGTATAGGAAGGAGGAGAGATTAAACTGAAAGGTCTAGAATTAGGTAGGCATCAAAGGTTTGAGCCCTGAGTCACCACTCTCTCAGTGACGAATTCATTTTGGGCAAGTGAATGACTCTTGTTTTCACTTATCTGGCAAACAGCAGGAGTAAGCATAAGAGTGATAAGAACAATGACGGTCTCGCAGATCCACGGGGAGAAGTAAGTAAGGTAAATCTTATATAAACTGACTGGAACAGTCTCTATTACAAGGGGCAATCTTTGTCCTCTCCATCAATGTCGCTTCTTTTAGAACCACCCGATGACTGATGCCCCTCTCTCTGTCAAGCCCCGTTTTCTGCTCTCTGAAGAGAGCAGAAATATGTCCACAGGGTCCCTGGTGGTTCCTAGCACATGGGCGATAGTGAATGAAAACGTATTGTCGCATGCTTACGGGAAACCTGATTTTTCGTTTGCAATTGTACGCAGTCATTTTTTTCCTCCTCATCACTTGTGGTAGCCATGGGATTCCTGGTGGAATAAGACCCCCTAAGCTCATTCTAAAAGAGGGTGGGTTGACTTAAGGAATCCACATGTGATCACCCTAGTGAACAACGAGCAAATAAGAAAGTGACGAAAAATGTCTTTGGATCCCGTATTCAATTATGGATTGGGTATATATATGCTATACACGTAAACTTTACTATCATTACTTTGGTTTTCGAATCATAAAGTTGGCATAATTATAAAACTCATACTGATTTATATATAGTGTAATCAGACGCTGACGATCTGAAAGGGCACCTCAGCCCTCAGTGCTGCACGTGGGTATACTCAGCACTCGGTGCCAAGGCCACAGCACAAAATGGACTGAACTTATCTGAATTCTGGCCTTTGGAGGAGTGCTCTCATTTTTGTAACACCAAAATACACAGATTTTTTTTTCCGTGTTTCTTTTCCTGTTCCCTTCCACCCCCGGAAGGCTGAGGCAACAGAACTGTGAACAAACAAACCTAAGTGACCAGACCGTCGAGTTCTCCTCACAGAGAGTGTAAGAGGGTGCACAAATATTTCTGACCATTAGAGGGCACAAGGTGTAACCGATATAGGGTATGAGAGGGTGCACTAATATTTCTGACCATTAGAGGGCACAAGGGGTAACCGATATAGAGTAGTGGAGGGTGCACTAATATTTCTGATCATTAGAGGGCACAAGGTGTAACTGATTGAATCAGCAGAAGGGGAAAAAAAAGAGCAAGTTTATAGAGATTTTGATATAATTGTCAGTTTTGATAGAAAATGTTTACAAATGAATTTGAAATATTGCTCCTATACTTTGATGCAGATATTACAAGTATCTTTCGCATCAACTTGGGTGCAAAGAAGAGAGTGACAAACCAAGTCCAATGACACATGAATGAATAATGAATGGATAATGGCAGAGAAGGGATCATTCTGGGAGGTAAGGTAATAATATTTTAAAGTCCATTTCCGTAAATTGTGATATTGATTTAAATGAGAAAAATAAAATAAGCTCTTTCCAAATCCAGGCATTTTCTCTTAATATGTATTGACGATCTAACTCTTAGCACAATAGGAATAGAAAAGAATCTCCCTGATCTGATAAACAGAATGTTTAAAATCATTTAGGTTCATACCATACTTCATGTTGAAATCTTCAGAACTTTTCCCTTGAGATCCAGAATGAGGTTAGGATGCCCTCAGTGAAACTTTATGTGTAAAAACAATTGTGAAAGTCTTAACCAGTGTAACAAGGCAAGGAAAGAGGAAAACTATTATAATTGGAAAATGTTTGTTAACAGAGGTGGGTAGAAACACCACAAGACGCTGCCATTAAACTGTTAATATGTAAAATATTGAGAATTAAAACTAGCAATCTCACAGCAAGAAAGCCAGTATAGGAAAATCAATTACATGTCTGTATTTCCACATTTTTTTTTATTTCCACAGTATCCAAATACGGTGAAGGTTAAATTGTAAAATCGTGTAAAATTAATACAGCATGGAAATACTTAATTGCTCTCAGAACCAACCCGTGATGTGTACATAGAAACACATGAACTATTATTAAGAAATTTAGGAAATCCGAAATGAATTGAGATATGTTCTGTGATAGAAGAGTCAAAGAGTGTTTTAAAAAGGTCAGTTTTCTCATGTTTGATCTATAGATTTCATTAAAATCTCCATCAAAATGAGTATGTGTGAGCAAATGGAAAAGGTCATTCTCAAATTCATACAAAAGTGCCAATAACCAAACATAGTCAAGGTGACCTTGAAGCAGAAAAGCAAAGTTAGAGGAATTGCTTTTACCAGGCAGCAAAACGTACTTCAAAGCTGTGCTGATTAAGACAGTGGATATTGGTGCAGTGATAAAGAGCAAACTGAACCAAGAGGAGAGCTCAGAAATAACACTGCCACGCACACACACGAGGATCTTTGCTTTGTAAGAACTGTGGCACCTCAGAGCAATGAAGGAAAATAATTTCCCAGTAAATGATGTTGAGTCAAATCGATAATTAGCTACAATAAAATAAGGAAAGGAAACTTGCACTCGACTTCACATCATACCTGAAATGGTATCTCAAGAGAAAGTTAGCTTTGAGACACTGACGGGAATAATGATAAAGCTTCTAGAAGATAACCAGCATTTGGCCAAGATTTGACGAGTTCCTAACTCCCGGTTTGAAGCATGAAACCTGCGCTGAGATTCCTGTATTCAGGGATTGCGTTAGTGTAGCAGTGCTGCTGAATCCTCACGTACAAGGTGGAGATGGGCTGTGATTTCTCTCCCCATTTGACGTATTTCATGGGAGCTGCTGCAGAGCCTCCCCTTCCCTGTATGTCTTGCAGCAGCATCTACACAGGGTAGACTATTATTTTGCAGGAGTTGTGCTAAGTCAGGGAAACCCTGGTGGTGTAGTGGTTAAGTGCTACGGCTGCTAAAGAAAGGGTCAGCAGTTCAAGTCCACCAGGTGCTCCTTGGGAACTCTATGGGGCAGTTCTACTCTGACCTATAGGGTCGCTATGAGTCGGAACCGCCTCGACGGCACCTAACAACAACAACAAAAACAACCACAGCCATAAGCATGAGTGTTATGTGCCACCCAAGTGGAACAAATGGAAACAAAGACTTCCTTGGTCCTGCTTGGTTAAACACCCAGGAGAGCAGGGAGCATCTTGAGAGGGACAGCGGTTCTTACAACCTAAAGGGCCGAGGCAGAGTCTAGGCAGCATCACAGGTAGTAGTGGGATTAGACACTAGGTCCGAAGTGGTCAGCAGGGATGGACCCCTGGGAGCCTGCAGGTCCCACAGTCTTTTATCCCCAATAGCCGAGACCTGCTCAGCTGATACGGCTCCACACGGTTGATATTTAAAGGGTGCACATCGAGTCAAAGCAGTTGACTTCATCCTGCACACCAGTTGGAGGTCTAACTTCTAGGCAGTATGGGAAGGAGGAGAGATTAAACTGAAAGGTCTAGAATTAGGTAGGCATCAAAGGTTTGAGCCCTGAGTCACCACTCTCTCAGTGACGAATTCATTTTGGGCAAGTGAATGACTCTTGTTTTCACTTATCTGGCAAACAGCAGGAGTAAGCATAAGAGTGATAAGAACAATGACGGTCTCGCAGATCCACGGGGAGAAATAAGTAAGGTAAATCTTATATAAACTGACTGGAACAGTCTCTATTACAAGGGGCAATCTTTGTCCTCTCCATCAATGTCGCTTCTTTTAGAACCACCCGATGACTGATGCCTCTCTCTCTGTCAAGCCCCGTTTTCTGCTCTCTGAAGAGAGCAGAAATATGTCCACAGGGTCCCTGGTGGTTCCTAGCACATGGGCGATAGTGAATGAAAACGTATTGTCGCATGCTTACGGGAAACCTGATTTTTCGTTTGCAATTGTACGCAGTCATTTTTTTCCTCCTCATCACTTGTGGTAGCCATGGGATTCCTGGTGGAATAAGACCCCCTAAGCTCATTCTAAAAGAGGGTGGGTTGACTTAAGGAATCCACATGTGATCACCCTAGTGAACAACGAGCAAATAAGAAAGTGACGAAAAATGTCTTTGGATCCCGTATTCAATTATGGATTGGGTATATATATGCTATACACGTAAACTTTACTATCATTACTTTGGTTTTCGAATCATAAAGTTGGCATAATTATAAAACTCATACTGATTTATATATAGTGTAATCAGACGCTGACGATCTGAAAGGGCACCTCAGCCCTCAGTGCTGCACGTGGGTATACTCAGCACTCGGTGCCAAGGCCACAGCACAAAATGGACTGAACTTATCTGAATTCTGGCCTTTGGAGGAGTGCTCTCATTTTTGTAACACCAAAATACACAGATTTTTTTTTCCGTGTTTCTTTTCCTGTTCCCTTCCACCCCCGGAAGGCTGAGGCAACAGAACTGTGAACAAACAAACCTAAGTGACCAGACCGTCGAGTTCTCCTCACAGAGAGTGTAAGAGGGTGCACAAATATTTCTGACCATTAGAGGGCACAAGGTGTAACCGGTATAGGGTATGAGAGGGTGCACTAATATTTCTGACCATTAGAGGGCACAAGGGGTAACCGATATAGAGTAGTGGAGGGTGCAATAATATTTCTGATCATTAGAGGGCACAAGGTGTAACTGATTGAATCAGCAGAAGGGGAAAAAAAAGAGCAAGTTTATAGAGATTTTGATATAATTGTCAGTTTTGATAGAAAATGTTTACAAATGAATTTGAAATATTGCTCCTATACTTTGATGCAGATATTACAAGTATCTTTCGCATCAACTTGGGTGCAAAGAAGAGAGTGACAAACCAAGTCCAATGACACATGAATGAATAATGAATGGATAATGGCAGAGAAGGGATCATTCTGGGAGGTAAGGTAATAATATTTTAAAGTCCATTTCCGTAAATTGTGATATTGATTTAAATGAGAAAAATAAAATAAGCTCTTTCCAAATCCAGGCATTTTCTCTTAATATGTATTGACGATCTAACTCTTAGCACAATAGGAATAGAAAAGAATCTCCCTGATCTGATAAACAGAATGTTTAAAATCATTTAGGTTCATACCATACTTCATGTTGAAATCTTCAGAACTTTTCCCTTGAGATCCAGAATGAGGTTAGGATGCCCTCGGTGAAACTTTATGTGTAAAAACAATTGTGAAAGTCTTAACCAGTGTAACAAGGCAAGGAAAGAGGAAAACTATTATAATTGGAAAATGTTTGTTAACAGAGGTGGGTAGAAACACCACAAGACGCTGCCATTAAACTGTTAATATGTAAAATATTGAGAATTAAAACTAGCAATCTCACAGCAAGAAAGCCAGTATAGGAAAATCAATTACATGTCTGTATTTCCACATTTTTTTTTATTTCCACAGTATCCAAATACGGTGAAGGTTAAATTGTAAAATCGTGTAAAATTAATACAGCATGGAAATACTTAATTGCTCTCAGAACCAACCGGTGATGTGTACATAGAAACACATGAACTATTATTAAGAAATTTAGGAAATCCGAAATGAATTGAGATATGTTCTGTGATAGAAGAGTCAAAGAGTGTTTTAAAAAGGTCAGTTTTCTCAAGTTTGATCTATAGATTTCATTAAAATCTCCATCAAAATGAGTATGTGTGAGCAAATGGAAAAGGTCATTCTCAAATTCATACAAAAGTGCCAATAACCAAACATAGTCAAGGTGACCTTGAAGCAGAAAAGCAAAGTTAGAGGGATTGCTTTTACCAGGCAGCAAAACGTACTTCAAAGCTGTGCTGATTAAGACAGTGGATATTGGTGCAGTGATAAAGAGCAAACTGAACCAAGAGGAGAGCTCAGAAATAACACTGCCACGCACACACACGAGGATCTTTGCTTTGTAAGAACTGTGGCACCTCAGAGCAATGAAGGAAAATAATTTCCCAGTAAATGATGTTGAGTCAAATCGATAATTAGCTACAATAAAATAAGGAAAGGAAACTTGCACTCGACTTCACATCATACCTGAAATGGTATCTCAAGAGAAATTTAGCTTTGAGACACTGACGGGAATAATGATAAAGCTTCTAGAAGATAACCAGCATTTGCCCAAGATTTGACGAGTTCCTAACTCCCGGTTTGAAGCATGAAACCTGTGCTGAGATTCCTGTATTCAGGGATTGCGTTAGTGTAGCAGTGCTGCTGAATCCTCACGTACAAGGTGGAGATGGGCTGTGATTTCTCTCCCCATTTGACGTATTTCATGGGAGCTGCTGCAGAGCCTCCCCTTCCCTGTATGTCTTGCAGCAGCATCTACACAGGGTAGACTATTATTTTGCAGGAGTTGTGCTAAGTCAGGGAAACCCTGGTGGTGTAGTGGTTAAGTGCTACGGCTGCTAAAGAAAGGGTCAGCAGTTCAAGTCCACCAGGTGCTCCTTGGAAACTCTATGGGGCAGTTCTACTCTGACCTATAGGGTCGCTATGAGTCGGAACCGCCTCGACGGCACCTAACAACAACAACAACAACAACCACAGCCATAAGCATGAGTGTTATGTGCCACCCAAGTGGAACAAATGGAAACAAAGACTTCCTTGGTCCTGCTTGGTTAAACACCCAGGAGAGCAGGGAGCATCTTGAGAGGGACAGCGGTTCTTACAACCTAAAGGGCCGAGGCAGAGTCTAGGCAGCATCACAGGTAGTAGTGGGATTAGACACTAGGTCCGAAGTGGTCAGCAGGGATGGACCCCTGGGAGCCTGCAGGTCCCACAGTCTTTTATCCCCAATAGCCGAGACCTGCTCAGCTGATACGGCTCCACACGGTTGATATTTAAAGGGTGCACATCGAGTCAAAGCAGTTGACTTCATCCTGCACACCAATTGGAGGTCTAACTTCTAGGCAGTATGGGAAGGAGGAGAGATTAAACTGAAAGGTCTAGAATTAGGTAGGCATCAAAGGTTTGAGCCCTGAGTCACCACTCTCTCAGTGACGAATTCATTTTGGGCAAGTGAATGACTCTTGTTTTCACTTATCTGGCAAACAGCAGGAGTAAGCATAAGAGTGATAAGAACAATGACGGTCTCGCAGATCCACGGGGAGAAATAAGTAAGGTAAATCTTATATAAACTGACTGGAACAGTCTCTATTACAAGGGGCAATCTTTGTCCTCTCCATCAATGTCGCTTCTTTTAGAACCACCCGATGACTGATGCCTCTCTCTCTGTCAAGCCCCGTTTTCTGCTCTCTGAAGAGAGCAGAAATATGTCCACAGGGTCCCTGGTGGTTCCTAGCACATGGGCGATAGTGAATGAAAACGTATTGTCGCATGCTTACGGGAAACCTGATTTTTCGTTTGCAATTGTACGCAGTCATTTTTTTCCTCCTCATCACTTGTGGTAGCCATGGGATTCCTGGTGGAATAAGACCCCCTAAGCTCATTCTAAAAGAGGGTGGGTTGACTTAAGGAATCCACATGTGATCACCCTAGTGAACAACGAGCAAATAAGAAAGTGACGAAAAATGTCTTTGGATCCCGTATTCAATTATGGATTGGGTATATATATGCTATACACGTAAACTTTACTATCATTACTTTGGTTTTCGAATCATAAAGTTGGCATAATTATAAAACTCATACTGATTTATATATAGTGTAATCAGACGCTGACGATCTGAAAGGGCACCTCAGCCCTCAGTGCTGCACGTGGGTATACTCAGCACTCGGTGCCAAGGCCACAGCACAAAATGGACTGAACTTATCTGAATTCTGGCCTTTGGAGGAGTGCTCTCATTTTTGTAACACCAAAATACACAGATTTTTTTTTCCGTGTTTCTTTTCCTGTTCCCTTCCACCCCCGGAAGGCTGAGGCAACAGAACTGTGAACAAACAAACCTAAGTGACCAGACCGTCGAGTTCTCCTCACAGAGAGTGTAAGAGGGTGCACAAATATTTCTGACCATTAGAGGGCACAAGGTGTAACCGGTATAGGGTATGAGAGGGTGCACTAATATTTCTGACCATTAGAGGGCACAAGGGGTAACCGATATAGAGTAGTGGAGGGTGCAATAATATTTCTGATCATTAGAGGGCACAAGGTGTAACTGATTGAATCAGCAGAAGGGGAAAAAAAAGAGCAAGTTTATAGAGATTTTGATATAATTGTCAGTTTTGATAGAAAATGTTTACAAATGAATTTGAAATATTGCTCCTATACTTTGATGCAGATATTACAAGTATCTTTCGCATCAACTTGGGTGCAAAGAAGAGAGTGACAAACCAAGTCCAATGACACATGAATGAATAATGAATGGATAATGGCAGAGAAGGGATCATTCTGGGAGGTAAGGTAATAATATTTTAAAGTCCATTTCCGTAAATTGTGATATTGATTTAAATGAGAAAAATAAAATAAGCTCTTTCCAAATCCAGGCATTTTCTCTTAATATGTATTGACGATCTAACTCTTAGCACAATAGGAATAGAAAAGAATCTCCCTGATCTGATAAACAGAATGTTTAAAATCATTTAGGTTCATACCATACTTCATGTTGAAATCTTCAGAACTTTTCCCTTGAGATCCAGAATGAGGTTAGGATGCCCTCGGTGAAACTTTATGTGTAAAAACAATTGTGAAAGTCTTAACCAGTGTAACAAGGCAAGGAAAGAGGAAAACTATTATAATTGGAAAATGTTTGTTAACAGAGGTGGGTAGAAACACCACAAGACGCTGCCATTAAACTGTTAATATGTAAAATATTGAGAATTAAAACTAGCAATCTCACAGCAAGAAAGCCAGTATAGGAAAATCAATTACATGTCTGTATTTCCACATTTTTTTTTATTTCCACAGTATCCAAATACGGTGAAGGTTAAATTGTAAAATCGTGTAAAATTAATACAGCATGGAAATACTTAATTGCTCTCAGAACCAACCGGTGATGTGTACATAGAAACACATGAACTATTATTAAGAAATTTAGGAAATCCGAAATGAATTGAGATATGTTCTGTGATAGAAGAGTCAAAGAGTGTTTTAAAAAGGTCAGTTTTCTCAAGTTTGATCTATAGATTTCATTAAAATCTCCATCAAAATGAGTATGTGTGAGCAAATGGAAAAGGTCATTCTCAAATTCATACAAAAGTGCCAATAACCAAACATAGTCAAGGTGACCTTGAAGCAGAAAAGCAAAGTTAGAGGGATTGCTTTTACCAGGCAGCAAAACGTACTTCAAAGCTGTGCTGATTAAGACAGTGGATATTGGTGCAGTGATAAAGAGCAAACTGAACCAAGAGGAGAGCTCAGAAATAACACTGCCACGCACACACACGAGGATCTTTGCTTTGTAAGAACTGTGGCACCTCAGAGCAATGAAGGAAAATAATTTCCCAGTAAATGATGTTGAGTCAAATCGATAATTAGCTACAATAAAATAAGGAAAGGAAACTTGCACTCGACTTCACATCATACCTGAAATGGTATCTCAAGAGAAATTTAGCTTTGAGACACTGACGGGAATAATGATAAAGCTTCTAGAAGATAACCAGCATTTGGCCAAGATTTGACGAGTTCCTAACTCCCGGTTTGAAGCATGAAACCTGTGCTGAGATTCCTGTATTCAGGGATTGCGTTAGTGTAGCAGTGCTGCTGAATCCTCACGTACAAGGTGGAGATGGGCTGTGATTTCTCTCCCCATTTGACGTATTTCATGGGAGCTGCTGCAGAGCCTCCCCTTCCCTGTATGTCTTGCAGCAGCATCTACACAGGGTAGACTATTATTTTGCAGGAGTTGTGCTAAGTCAGGGAAACCCTGGTGGTGTAGTGGTTAAGTGCTACGGCTGCTAAAGAAAGGGTCAGCAGTTCAAGTCCACCAGGTGCTCCTTGGAAACTCTATGGGGCAGTTCTACTCTGACCTATAGGGTCGCTATGAGTCGGAACCGCCTCGACGGCACCTAACAACAACAACAACAACAACCACAGCCATAAGCATGAGTGTTATGTGCCACCCAAGTGGAACAAATGGAAACAAAGACTTCCTTGGTCCTGCTTGGTTAAACACCCAGGAGAGCAGGGAGCATCTTGAGAGGGACAGCGGTTCTTACAACCTAAAGGGCCGAGGCAGAGTCTAGGCAGCATCACAGGTAGTAGTGGGATTAGACACTAGGTCCGAAGTGGTCAGCAGGGATGGACCCCTGGGAGCCTGCAGGTCCCACAGTCTTTTATCCCCAATAGCCGAGACCTGCTCAGCTGATACGGCTCCACACGGTTGATATTTAAAGGGTGCACATCGAGTCAAAGCAGTTGACTTCATCCTGCACACCAATTGGAGGTCTAACTTCTAGGCAGTATAGGAAGGAGGAGAGATTAAACTGAAAGGTCTAGAATTAGGTAGGCATCAAAGGTTTGAGCCCTGAGTCACCACTCTCTCAGTGACGAATTCATTTTGGGCAAGTGAATGACTCTTGTTTTCACTTATCTGGCAAACAGCAGGAGTAAGCATAAGAGTGATAAGAACAATGACGGTCTCGCAGATCCACGGGGAGAAGTAAGTAAGGTAAATCTTATATAAACTGACTGGAACAGTCTCTATTACAAGGGGCAATCTTTGTCCTCTCCATCAATGTCGCTTCTTTTAGAACCACCCGATGACTGATGCCTCTCTCTCTGTGAAGCCCCGTTTTCTGCTCTCTGAAGAGAGCAGAAATATGTCCACAGGGTCCCTGGTGGTTCCTAGCACATGGGCGATAGTGAATGAAAACGTATTGTCGCATGCTTACGGGAAACCTGATTTTTCGTTTGCAATTGTACGCAGTCATTTTTTTCCTCCTCATCACTTGTGGTAGCCATGGGATTCCTGGTGGAATAAGACCCCCTAAGCTCATTCTAAAAGAGGGTGGGTTGACTTAAGGAATCCACATGTGATCACCCTAGTGAACAACGAGCAAATAAGAAAGTGACGAAAAATGTCTTTGGATCCCGTATTCAATTATGGATTGGGTATATATACGCTATACACGTAAACTTTACTATCATTACTTTGGTTTTCGAATCATAAAGTTGGCATAATTATAAAACTCATACTGATTTATATATAGTGTAATCAGACGCTGACGATCTGAAAGGGCACCTCAGCCCTCAGTGCTGCACGTGGGTATACTCAGCACTCGGTGCCAAGGCCACAGCACAAAATGGACTGAACTTATCTGAATTCTGGCCTTTGGAGGAGTGCTCTCATTTTTGTAACACCAAAATACACAGATTTTTTTTTCCGTGTTTCTTTTCCTGTTCCCTTCCACCCCCGGAAGGCTGAGGCAACAGAACTGTGAACAAACAAACCTAAGTGACCAGACCGTCGAGTTCTCCTCACAGAGAGTGTAAGAGGGTGCACAAATATTTCTGACCATTAGAGGGCACAAGGTGTAACCGATATAGGGTATGAGAGGGTGCACTAATATTTCTGACCATTAGAGGGCACAAGGGGTAACCGATATAGAGTAGTGGAGGGTGCACTAATATTTCTGATCATTAGAGGGCACAAGGTGTAACTGATTGAATCAGCAGAAGGGGAAAAAAAAGAGCAAGTTTATAGAGATTTTGATATAATTGTCAGTTTTGATAGAAAATGTTTACAAATGAATTTGAAATATTGCTCCTATACTTTGATGCAGATATTACAAGTATCTTTCGCATCAACTTGGGTGCAAAGAAGAGAGTGACAAACCAAGTCCAATGACACATGAATGATTAATGAATGGATAATGGCAGAGAAGGGATCATTCTGGGAGGTAAGGTAATAATATTTTAAAGTCCATTTCCGTAAATTGTGATATTGATTTAAATGAGAAAAATAAAATAAGCTCTTTCCAAATCCAGGCATTTTCTCTTAATATGTATTGACGATCTAACTCTTAGCACAATAGGAATAGAAAAGAATCTCCCTGATCTGATAAACAGAATGTTTAAAATCATTTAGGTTCATACCATACTTCATGTTGAAATCTTCAGAACTTTTCCCTTGAGATCCAGAATGAGGTTAGGATGCCCTCAGTGAAACTTTATGTGTAAAAACAATTGTGAAAGTCTTAACCAGTGTAACAAGGCAAGGAAAGAGGAAAACTATTATAATTGGAAAATGTTTGTTAACAGAGGTGGGTAGAAACACCACAAGACGCTGCCATTAAACTGTTAATATGTAAAATATTGAGAATTAAAACTAGCAATCTCACAGCAAGAAAGCCAGTATAGGAAAATCAATTACATGTCTGTATTTCCACATTTTTTTTTATTTCCACAGTATCCAAATACGGTGAAGGTTAAATTGTAAAATCGTGTAAAATTAATACAGCATGGAAATACTTAATTGCTCTCAGAACCAACCCGTGATGTGTACATAGAAACACATGAACTATTATTAAGAAATTTAGGAAATCCGAAATGAATTGAGATATGTTCTGTGATAGAAGAGTCAAAGAGTGTTTTAAAAAGGTCAGTTTTCTCATGTTTGATCTATAGATTTCATTAAAATCTCCATCAAAATGAGTATGTGTGAGCAAATGGAAAAGGTCATTCTCAAATTCATACAAAAGTGCCAATAACCAAACATAGTCAAGGTGACCTTGAAGCAGAAAAGCAAAGTTAGAGGAATTGCTTTTACCAGGCAGCAAAACGTACTTCAAAGCTGTGCTGATTAAGACAGTGGATATTGGTGCAGTGATAAAGAGCAAACTGAACCAAGAGGAGAGCTCAGAAATAACACTGCCACGCACACACACGAGGATCTTTGCTTTGTAAGAACTGTGGCACCTCAGAGCAATGAAGGAAAATAATTTCCCAGTAAATGATGTTGAGTCAAATCGATAATTAGCTACAATAAAATAAGGAAAGGAAACTTGCACTCGACTTCACATCATACCTGAAATGGTATCTCAAGAGAAAGTTAGCTTTGAGACACTGACGGGAATAATGATAAAGCTTCTAGAAGATAACCAGCATTTGCCCAAGATTTGACGAGTTCCTAACTCCCGGTTTGAAGCATGAAACCTGTGCTGAGATTCCTGTATTCAGGGATTGCGTTAGTGTAGCAGTGCTGCTGAATCCTCACGTACAAGGTGGAGATGGGCTGTGATTTCTCTCCCCATTTGACGTATTTCATGGGAGCTGCTGCAGAGCCTCCCCTTCCCTGTATGTCTTGCAGCAGCATCTACACAGGGTAGACTATTATTTTGCAGGAGTTGTGCTAAGTCAGGGAAACCCTGGTGGTGTAGTGGTTAAGTGCTACGGCTGCTAAAGAAAGGGTCAGCAGTTCAAGTCCACCAGGTGCTCCTTGGGAACTCTATGGGGCAGTTCTACTCTGACCTATAGGGTCGCTATGAGTCGGAACCGCCTCGACGGCACCTAACAACAACAACAACAACAACCACAGCCATAAGCATGAGTGTTATGTGCCACCCAAGTGGAACAAATGGAAACAAAGACTTCCTTGGTCCTGCTTGGTTAAACACCCAGGAGAGCAGGGAGCATCTTGAGAGGGACAGCGGTTCTTACAACCTAAAGGGCCGAGGCAGAGTCTAGGCAGCATCACAGGTAGTAGTGGGATTAGACACTAGGTCCGAAGTGGTCAGCAGGGATGGACCCCTGGGAGCCTGCAGGTCCCACAGTCTTTTATCCCCAATAGCCGAGACCTGCTCAGCTGATACGGCTCCACACGGTTGATATTTAAAGGGTGCACATCGAGTCAAAGCAGTTGACTTCATCCTGCACACCAATTGGAGGTCTAACTTCTAGGCAGTATAGGAAGGAGGAGAGATTAAACTGAAAGGTCTAGAATTAGGTAGGCATCAAAGGTTTGAGCCCTGAGTCACCACTCTCTCAGTGACGAATTCATTTTGGGCAAGTGAATGACTCTTGTTTTCACTTATCTGGCAAACAGCAGGAGTAAGCATAAGAGTGATAAGAACAATGACGGTCTCGCAGATCCACGGGGAGAAGTAAGTAAGGTAAATCTTATATAAACTGACTGGAACAGTCTCTATTACAAGGGGCAATCTTTGTCCTCTCCATCAATGTCGCTTCTTTTAGAACCACCCGATGACTGATGCCTCTCTCTCTGTCAAGCCCCGTTTTCTGCTCTCTGAAGAGAGCAGAAATATGTCCACAGGGTCCCTGGTGGTTCCTAGCACATGGGCGATAGTGAATGAAAACGTATTGTCGCATGCTTACGGGAAACCTGATTTTTCGTTTGCAATTGTACGCAGTCATTTTTTTCCTCCTCATCACTTGTGGTAGCCATGGGATTCCTGGTGGAATAAGACCCCCTAAGCTCATTCTAAAAGAGGGTGGGTTGACTTAAGGAATCCACATGTGATCACCCTAGTGAACAACGAGCAAATAAGAAAGTGACGAAAAATGTCTTTGGATCCCGTATTCAATTATGGATTGGGTATATATATGCTATACACGTAAACTTTACTATCATTACTTTGGTTTTCTAATCATAAAGTTGGCATAATTATAAAACTCATACTGATTTATATATAGTGTAATCAGACGCTGACGATCTGAAAGGGCACCTCAGCCCTCAGTGCTGCACGTGGGTATACTCAGCACTCGGTGCCAAGGCCACAGCACAAAATGGACTGAACTTATCTGAATTCTGGCCTTTGGAGGAGTGCTCTCATTTTTGTAACACCAAAATACACAGATTTTTTTTTCCGTGTTTCTTTTCCTGTTCCCTTCCACCCCCGGAAGGCTGAGGCAACAGAACTGTGAACAAACAAACCTAAGTGACCAGACCGTCGAGTTCTCCTCACAGAGAGTGTAAGAGGGTGCACAAATATTTCTGACCATTAGAGGGCACAAGGTGTAACCGATATAGGGTATGAGAGGGTGCACTAATATTTCTGACCATTAGAGGGCACAAGGGGTAACCGATATAGAGTAGTGGAGGGTGCACTAATATTTCTGATCATTAGAGGGCACAAGGTGTAACTGATTGAATCAGCAGAAGGGAAAAAAAAAAAGAGCAAGTTTATAGAGATTTTGATATAATTGTCAGTTTTGATAGAAAATGTTTACAAATGAATTTGAAATATTGCTCCTATACTTTGATGCAGATATTACAAGTATCTTTCGCATCAACTTGGGTGCAAAGAAGAGAGTGACAAACCAAGTCCAATGACACATGAATGAATAATGAATGGATAATGGCAGAGAAGGGATCATTCTGGGAGGTAAGGTAATAATATTTTAAAGTCCATTTCCGTAAATTGTGATATTGATTTAAATGAGAAAAATAAAATAAGCTCTTTCCAAATCCAGGCATTTTCTCTTAATATGTATTGACGATCTAACTCTTAGCACAATAGGAATAGAAAAGAATCTCCCTGATCTGATAAACAGAATGTTTAAAATCATTTAGGTTCATACCATACTTCATGTTGAAATCTTCAGAACTTTTCCCTTGAGATCCAGAATGAGGTTAGGATGCCCTCGGTGAAACTTTATGTGTAAAAACAATTGTGAAAGTCTTAACCAGTGTAACAAGGCAAGGAAAGAGGAAAACTATTATAATTGGAAAATGTTTGTTAACAGAGGTGGGTAGAAACACCACAAGACGCTGCCATTAAACTGTTAATATGTAAAATATTGAGAATTAAAACTAGCAATCTCACAGCAAGAAAGCCAGTATAGGAAAATCAATTACATGTCTGTATTTCCACATTTTTTTTTATTTCCACAGTATCCAAATACGGTGAAGGTTAAATTGTAAAATCGTGTAAAATTAATACAGCATGGAAATACTTAATTGCTCTCAGAACCAACCCGTGATGTGTACATAGAAACACATGAACTATTATTAAGAAATTTAGGAAATCCGAAATGAATTGAGATATGTTCTGTGATAGAAGAGTCAAAGAGTGTTTTAAAAAGGTCAGTTTTCTCATGTTTGATCTATAGATTTCATTAAAATCTCCATCAAAATGAGTATGTGTGAGCAAATGGAAAAGGTCATTCTCAAATTCATACAAAAGTGCCAATAACCAAACATAGTCAAGGTGACCTTGAAGCAGAAAAGCAAAGTTAGAGGGATTGCTTTTACCAGGCAGCAAAACGTACTTCAAAGCTGTGCTGATTAAGACAGTGGATATTGGTGCAGTGATAAAGAGCAAACTGAACCAAGAGGAGAGCTCAGAAATAATACTGCCACGCACACACACGAGGATCTTTGCTTTGTAAGAACTGTGGCACCTCAGAGCAATGAAGGAAAATAATTTCCCAGTAAATGATGTTGAGTCAAATCGATAATTAGCTACAATAAAATAAGGAAAGGAAACTTGCACTCGACTTCACATCATACCTGAAATGGTATCTCAAGAGAAAGTTAGCTTTGAGACACTGACGGGAATAATGATAAAGCTTCTAGAAGATAACCAGCATTTGGCCAAGATTTGACGAGTTCCTAACTCCCGGTTTGAAGCATGAAACCTGTGCTGAGATTCCTGTATTCAGGGATTGCGTTAGTGTAGCAGTGCTGCTGAATCCTCACGTACAAGGTGGAGATGGGCTGTGATTTCTCTCCCCATTTGACGTATTTCATGGGAGCTGCTGCAGAGCCTCCCCTTCCCTGTATGTCTTGCAGCAGCATCTACACAGGGTAGACTATTATTTTGCAGGAGTTGTGCTAAGTCAGGGAAACCCTGGTGGTGTAGTGGTTAAGTGCTACGGCTGCTAAAGAAAGGGTCAGCAGTTCAAGTCCACCAGGTGCTCCTTGGGAACTCTATGGGGCAGTTCTACTCTGACCTATAGGGTCGCTATGAGTCGGAACCGCCTCGACGGCACCTAACAACAACAACAACAACCACAGCCATAAGCATGAGTGTTATGTGCCACCCAAGTGGAACAAATGGAAACAAAGACTTCCTTGGTCCTGCTTGGTTAAACACCCAGGAGAGCAGGGAGCATCTTGAGAGGGACAGCGGTTCTTACAACCTAAAGGGCCGAGGCAGAGTCTAGGCAGCATCACAGGTAGTAGTGGGATTAGACACTAGGTCCGAAGTGGTCAGCAGGGATGGACCCCTGGGAGCCTGCAGGTCCCACAGTCTTTTATCCCCAATAGCCGAGACCTGCTCAGCTGATACGGCTCCACACGGTTGATATTTAAAGGGTGCACATCGAGTCAAAGCAGTTGACTTCATCCTGCACACCAATTGGAGGTCTAACTTCTAGGCAGTATAGGAAGGAGGAGAGATTAAACTGAAAGGTCTAGAATTAGGTAGGCATCAAAGGTTTGAGCCCTGAGTCACCACTCTCTCAGTGACGAATTCATTTTGGGCAAGTGAATGACTCTTGTTTTCACTTATCTGGCAAACAGCAGGAGTAAGCATAAGAGTGATAAGAACAATGACGGTCTCGCAGATCCACGGGGAGAAGTAAGTAAGGTAAATCTTATATAAACTGACTGGAACAGTCTCTATTACAAGGGGCAATCTTTGTCCTCTCCATCAATGTCGCTTCTTTTAGAACCACCCGATGACTGATGCCTCTCTCTCTGTCAAGCCCCGTTTTCTGCTCTCTGAAGAGAGCAGAAATATGTCCACAGGGTCCCTGGTGGTTCCTAGCACATGGGCGATAGTGAATGAAAACGTATTGTCGCATGCTTACGGGAAACCTGATTTTTCGTTTGCAATTGTACGCAGTCATTTTTTTCCTCCTCATCACTTGTGGTAGCCATGGGATTCCTGGTGGAATAAGACCCCCTAAGCTCATTCTAAAAGAGGGTGGGTTGACTTAAGGAATCCACATGTGATCACCCTAGTGAACAACGAGCAAATAAGAAAGTGACGAAAAATGTCTTTGGATCCCGTATTCAATTATGGATTGGGTATATATATGCTATACACGTAAACTTTACTATCATTACTTTGGTTTTCTAATCATAAAGTTGGCATAATTATAAAACTCATACTGATTTATATATAGTGTAATCAGACGCTGACGATCTGAAAGGGCACCTCAGCCCTCAGTGCTGCACGTGGGTATACTCAGCACTCGGTGCCAAGGCCACAGCACAAAATGGACTGAACTTATCTGAATTCTGGCCTTTGGAGGAGTGCTCTCATTTTTGTAACACCAAAATACACAGATTTTTTTTTCCGTGTTTCTTTTCCTGTTCCCTTCCACCCCCGGAAGGCTGAGGCAACAGAACTGTGAACAAACAAACCTAAGTGACCAGACCGTCGAGTTCTCCTCACAGAGAGTGTAAGAGGGTGCACAAATATTTCTGACCATTAGAGGGCACAAGGTGTAACCGATATAGGGTATGAGAGGGTGCACTAATATTTCTGACCATTAGAGGGCACAAGGGGTAACCGATATAGAGTAGTGGAGGGTGCACTAATATTTCTGATCATTAGAGGGCACAAGGTGTAACTGATTGAATCAGCAGAAGGGAAAAAAAAAAAGAGCAAGTTTATAGAGATTTTGATATAATTGTCAGTTTTGATAGAAAATGTTTACAAATGAATTTGAAATATTGCTCCTATACTTTGATGCAGATATTACAAGTATCTTTCGCATCAACTTGGGTGCAAAGAAGAGAGTGACAAACCAAGTCCAATGACACATGAATGAATAATGAATGGATAATGGCAGAGAAGGGATCATTCTGGGAGGTAAGGTAATAATATTTTAAAGTCCATTTCCGTAAATTGTGATATTGATTTAAATGAGAAAAATAAAATAAGCTCTTTCCAAATCCAGGCATTTTCTCTTAATATGTATTGACGATCTAACTCTTAGCACAATAGGAATAGAAAAGAATCTCCCTGATCTGATAAACAGAATGTTTAAAATCATTTAGGTTCATACCATACTTCATGTTGAAATCTTCAGAACTTTTCCCTTGAGATCCAGAATGAGGTTAGGATGCCCTCGGTGAAACTTTATGTGTAAAAACAATTGTGAAAGTCTTAACCAGTGTAACAAGGCAAGGAAAGAGGAAAACTATTATAATTGGAAAATGTTTGTTAACAGAGGTGGGTAGAAACACCACAAGACGCTGCCATTAAACTGTTAATATGTAAAATATTGAGAATTAAAACTAGCAATCTCACAGCAAGAAAGCCAGTATAGGAAAATCAATTACATGTCTGTATTTCCACATTTTTTTTTATTTCCACAGTATCCAAATACGGTGAAGGTTAAATTGTAAAATCGTGTAAAATTAATACAGCATGGAAATACTTAATTGCTCTCAGAACCAACCCGTGATGTGTACATAGAAACACATGAACTATTATTAAGAAATTTAGGAAATCCGAAATGAATTGAGATATGTTCTGTGATAGAAGAGTCAAAGAGTGTTTTAAAAAGGTCAGTTTTCTCATGTTTGATCTATAGATTTCATTAAAATCTCCATCAAAATGAGTATGTGTGAGCAAATGGAAAAGGTCATTCTCAAATTCATACAAAAGTGCCAATAACCAAACATAGTCAAGGTGACCTTGAAGCAGAAAAGCAAAGTTAGAGGGATTGCTTTTACCAGGCAGCAAAACGTACTTCAAAGCTGTGCTGATTAAGACAGTGGATATTGGTGCAGTGATAAAGAGCAAACTGAACCAAGAGGAGAGCTCAGAAATAATACTGCCACGCACACACACGAGGATCTTTGCTTTGTAAGAACTGTGGCACCTCAGAGCAATGAAGGAAAATAATTTCCCAGTAAATGATGTTGAGTCAAATCGATAATTAGCTACAATAAAATAAGGAAAGGAAACTTGCACTCGACTTCACATCATACCTGAAATGGTATCTCAAGAGAAAGTTAGCTTTGAGACACTGACGGGAATAATGATAAAGCTTCTAGAAGATAACCAGCATTTGGCCAAGATTTGACGAGTTCCTAACTCCCGGTTTGAAGCATGAAACCTGTGCTGAGATTCCTGTATTCAGGGATTGCGTTAGTGTAGCAGTGCTGCTGAATCCTCACGTACAAGGTGGAGATGGGCTGTGATTTCTCTCCCCATTTGACGTATTTCATGGGAGCTGCTGCAGAGCCTCCCCTTCCCTGTATGTCTTGCAGCAGCATCTACACAGGGTAGACTATTATTTTGCAGGAGTTGTGCTAAGTCAGGGAAACCCTGGTGGTGTAGTGGTTAAGTGCTACGGCTGCTAAAGAAAGGGTCAGCAGTTCAAGTCCACCAGGTGCTCCTTGGGAACTCTATGGGGCAGTTCTACTCTGACCTATAGGGTCGCTATGAGTCGGAACCGCCTCGACGGCACCTAACAACAACAACAACAACCACAGCCATAAGCATGAGTGTTATGTGCCACCCAAGTGGAACAAATGGAAACAAAGACTTCCTTGGTCCTGCTTGGTTAAACACCCAGGAGAGCAGGGAGCATCTTGAGAGGGACAGCGGTTCTTACAACCTAAAGGGCCGAGGCAGAGTCTAGGCAGCATCACAGGTAGTAGTGGGATTAGACACTAGGTCCGAAGTGGTCAGCAGGGATGGACCCCTGGGAGCCTGCAGGTCCCACAGTCTTTTATCCCCAATAGCCGAGACCTGCTCAGCTGATATGGCTCCACACGGTTGATATTTAAAGGGTGCACATCGAGTCAAAGCAGTTGACTTCATCCTGCACACCAATTGGAGGTCTAACTTCTAGGCAGTATAGGAAGGAGGAGAGATTAAACTGAAAGGTCTAGAATTAGGTAGGCATCAAAGGTTTGAGCCCTGAGTCACCACTCTCTCAGTGACGAATTCATTTTGGGCAAGTGAATGACTCTTGTTTTCACTTATCTGGCAAACAGCAGGAGTAAGCATAAGAGTGATAAGAACAATGACGGTCTCGCAGATCCACGGGGAGAAGTAAGTAAGGTAAATCTTATATAAACTGACTGGAACAGTCTCTATTACAAGGGGCAATCTTTGTCCTCTCCATCAATGTCGCTTCTTTTAGAACCACCCGATGACTGATGCCTCTCTCTCTGTGAAGCCCCGTTTTCTGCTCTCTGAAGAGAGCAGAAATATGTCCACAGGGTCCCTGGTGGTTCCTAGCACATGGGCGATAGTGAATGAAAACGTATTGTCGCATGCTTACGGGAAACCTGATTTTTCGTTTGCAATTGTACGCAGTCATTTTTTTCCTCCTCATCACTTGTGGTAGCCATGGGATTCCTGGTGGAATAAGACCCCCTAAGCTCATTCTAAAAGAGGGTGGGTTGACTTAAGGAATCCACATGTGATCACCCTAGTGAACAACGAGCAAATAAGAAAGTGACGAAAAATGTCTTTGGATCCCGTATTCAATTATGGATTGGGTATATATATGCTATACACGTAAACTTTACTATCATTACTTTGGTTTTCGAATCATAAAGTTGGCATAATTATAAAACTCATACTGATTTATATATAGTGTAATCAGACGCTGACGATCTGAAAGGGCACCTCAGCCCTCAGTGCTGCACGTGGGTATACTCAGCACTCGGTGCCAAGGCCACAGCACAAAATGGACTGAACTTATCTGATTTCTGGCCTTTGGAGGAGTGCTCTCATTTTTGTAACACCAAAATACACAGATTTTTTTTTCCGTGTTTCTTTTCCTGTTCCCTTCCACCCCCGGAAGGCTGAGGCAACAGAACTGTGAACAAACAAACCTAAGTGACCAGACCGTCTAGTTCTCCTCACAGAGAGTGTAAGAGGGTGCACAAATATTTCTGACCATTAGAGGGCACAAGGTGTAACCGATATAGGGTATGAGAGGGTGCACTAATATTTCTGACCATTAGAGGGCACAAGGGGTAACCGATATAGAGTAGTGGAGGGTGCACTAATATTTCTGATCATTAGAGGGCACAAGGTGTAACTGATTGAATCAGCAGAAGGGAAAAAAAAAGAGCAAGTTTATAGAGATTTTGATATAATTGTCAGTTTTGATAGAAAATGTTTACAAATGAATTTGAAATATTGCTCCTATACTTTGATGCAGATATTACAAGTATCTTTCGCATCAACTTGGGTGCAAAGAAGAGAGTGACAAACCAAGTCCAATGACACATGAATGAATAATGAATGGATAATGGCAGAGAAGGGATCATTCTGGGAGGTAAGGTAATAATATTTTAAAGTCCATTTCCGTAAATTGTGATCTTGATTTAAATGAGAAAAATAAAATAAGCTCTTTCCAAATCCAGGCATTTTCTCTTAATATGTATTGACGATCTAACTCTTAGCACAATAGGAATAGAAAAGAATTTCCCTGATCTGATAAACAGAATGTTTAAAATCATTTAGGTTCATACCATACTTCATGTTGAAATCTTCAGAACTTTTCCCTTGAGATCCAGAATGAGGTTAGGATGCCCTCAGTGAAACTTTATGTGTAAAAACAATTGTGAAAGTCTTAACCAGTGTAACAAGGCAAGGAAAGAGGAAAACTATTATAATTGGAAAATGTTTATTAACAGAGGTGGGTAGAAACACCACAAGACGCTGCCATTAAACTGTTAATATGTAAAATATTGAGAATTAAAACTAGCAATCTCACAGCAAGAAAGCCAGTATAGGAAAATCAATTACATGTCTGTATTTCCACATTTTTTTTTATTTCCACAGTATCCAAATACGGTGAAGGTTAAATTGTAAAATCGTGTAAAATTAATACAGCATGGAAATACTTAATTGCTCTCAGAACCAACCTGTGATGTGTACATAGAAACACATGAACTATTATTAAGAAATTTAGGAAATCCGAAATGAATTGAGATATGTTCTGTGATAGAAGAGTCAAAGAGTGTTTTAAAAAGGTCAGTTTTCTCATGTTTGATCTATAGATTTCATTAAAATCTCCATCAAAATGAGTATGTGTGAGCAAATGGAAAAGGTCATTCTCAAATTCATACAAAAGTGCCAATAACCAAACATAGTCAAGGTGACCTTGAAGCAGAAAAGCAAAGTTAGAGGAATTGCTTTTACCAGGCAGCAAAACGTACTTCAAAGCTGTGCTGATTAAGACAGTGGATATTGGTGCAGTGATAAAGAGCAAACTGAACCAAGAGGAGAGCTCAGAAATAACACTGCCACGCACACACACGAGGATCTTTGCTTTGTAAGAACTGTGGCACCTCAGAGCAATGAAGGAAAATAATTTCCCAGTAAATGATGTTGAGTCAAATCGATAATTAGCTACAATAAAATAAGGAAAGGAAACTTGCACTCGACTTCACATCATACCTGAAATGGTATCTCAAGAGAAAGTTAGCTTTGAGACACTGACGGGAATAATGATAAAGCTTCTAGAAGATAACCAGCATTTGGCCAAGATTTGACGAGTTCCTAACTCCCGGTTTGAAGCATGAAACCTGTGCTGAGATTCCTGTATTCAGGGATTGCGTTAGTGTAGCAGTGCTGCTGAATCCTCACGTACAAGGTGGAGATGGGCTGTGATTTCTCTCCCCATTTGACGTATTTCATGGGAGCTGCTGCAGAGCCTCCCCTTCCCTGTATGTCTTGCAGCAGCATCTACACAGGGTAGACTATTATTTTGCAGGAGTTGTGCTAAGTCAGGGAAACCCTGGTGGTGTAGTGGTTAAGTGCTACGGCTGCTAAAGAAAGGGTCAGCAGTTCAAGTCCACCAGGTGCTCCTTGGGAACTCTATGGGGCAGTTCTACTCTGACCTATAGGGTCGCTATGAGTCGGAACCGCCTCGACGGCACCTAACAACAACAACAACAACCACAGCCATAAGCATGAGTGTTATGTGCCACCCAAGTGGAACAAATGGAAACAAAGACTTCCTTGGTCCTGCTTGGTTAAACACCCAGGAGAGCAGGGAGCATCTTGAGAGGGACAGCGGTTCTTACAACCTAAAGGGCCGAGGCAGAGTCTAGGCAGCATCACAGGTAGTAGTGGGATTAGACACTAGGTCCGAAGTGGTCAGCAGGGATGGACACCTGGGAGCCTGCAGGTCCCACAGTCTTTTATCCCCAATAGCCGAGACCTGCTCAGCTGATATGGCTCCACACGGTTGATATTTAAAGGGTGCACATCGAGTCAAAGCAGTTGACTTCATCCTGCACACCAATTGGAGGTCTAACTTCTAGGCAGTATGGGAAGGAGGAGAGATTAAACTGAAAGGTCTAGAATTAGGTAGGCATCAAAGGTTTGAGCCCTGAGTCACCACTCTCTCAGTGACGAATTCATTTTGGGCAAGTGAATGACTCTTGTTTTCACTTATCTGGCAAACAGCAGGAGTAAGCATAAGAGTGATAAGAACAATGACGGTCTCGCAGATCCACGGGGAGAAGTAAGTAAGGTAAATCTTATATAAACTGACTGGAACAGTCTCTATTACAAGGGGCAATCTTTGTCCTCTCCATCAATGTCGCTTCTTTTAGAACCACCCGATGACTGATGCCTCTCTCTCTGTGAAGCCCCGTTTTCTGCTCTCTGAAGAGAGCAGAAATATGTCCACAGGGTCCCTGGTGGTTCCTAGCACATGGGCGATAGTGAATGAAAACGTATTGTCGCATGCTTACGGGAAACCTGATTTTTCGTTTGCAATTGTACGCAGTCATTTTTTTCCTCCTCATCACTTGTGGTAGCCATGGGATTCCTGGTGGAATAAGACCCCCTAAGCTCATTCTAAAAGAGGGTGGGTTGACTTAAGGAATCCACATGTGATCACCCTAGTGAACAACGAGCAAATAAGAAAGTGACGAAAAATGTCTTTGGATCCCGTATTCAATTATGGATTGGGTATATATATGCTATACACGTAAACTTTACTATCATTACTTTGGTTTTCGAATCATAAAGTTGGCATAATTATAAAACTCATACTGATTTATATATAGTGTAATCAGACGCTGACGATCTGAAAGGGCACCTCAGCCCTCAGTGCTGCACGTGGGTATACTCAGCACTCGGTGCCAAGGCCACAGCACAAAATGGACTGAACTTATCTGATTTCTGGCCTTTGGAGGAGTGCTCTCATTTTTGTAACACCAAAATACACAGATTTTTTTTTTCCGTGTTTCTTTTCCTGTTCCCTTCCACCCCCGGAAGGCTGAGGCAACAGAACTGTGAACAAACAAACCTAAGTGACCAGACCGTCGAGTTCTCCTCACAGAGAGTGTAAGAGGGTGCACAAATATTTCTGACCATTAGAGGGCACAAGGTGTAACCGATATAGGGTATGAGAGGGTGCACTAATATTTCTGACCATTAGAGGGCACAAGGGGTAACCGATATAGAGTAGTGGAGGGTGCACTAATATTTCTGATCATTAGAGGGCACAAGGTGTAACTGATTGAATCAGCAGAAGGGAAAAAAAAAAGCAAGTTTATAGAGATTTTGATATAATTGTCAGTTTTGATAGAAAATGTTTACAAATGAATTTGAAAGATTGCTCCTATACTTTGATGCAGATATTACAAGTATCTTTCGCATCAACTTGGGTGCAAAGAAGAGAGTGACAAACCAAGTCCAATGACACATGAATGAATAATGAATGGATAATGGCAGAGAAGGGATCATTCTGGGAGGTAAGGTAATAATATTTTAAAGTCCATTTCCGTAAATTGTGATCTTGATTTAAATGAGAAAAATAAAATAAGCTCTTTCCAAATCCAGGCATTTTCTCTTAATATGTATTGACGATCTAACTCTTAGCACAATAGGAATAGAAAAGAATTTCCCTGATCTGATAAACAGAATGTTTAAAATCATTTAGGTTCATACCATACTTCATGTTGAAATCTTCAGAACTTTTCCCTTGAGATCCAGAATGAGGTTAGGATGCCCTCAGTGAAACTTTATGTGTAAAAACAATTGTGAAAGTCTTAACCAGTGTAACAAGGCAAGGAAAGAGGAAAACTATTATAATTGGAAAATGTTTATTAACAGAGGTGGGTAGAAACACCACAAGACGCTGCCATTAAACTGTTAATATGTAAAATATTGAGAATTAAAACTAGCAATCTCACAGCAAGAAAGCCAGTATAGGAAAATCAATTACATGTCTGTATTTCCACATTTTTTTTTATTTCCACAGTATCCAAATACGGTGAAGGTTAAATTGTAAAATCGTGTAAAATTAATACAGCATGGAAATACTTAATTGCTCTCAGAACCAACCTGTGATGTGTACATAGAAACACATGAACTATTATTAAGAAATTTAGGAAATCCGAAATGAATTGAGATATGTTCTGTGATAGAAGAGTCAAAGAGTGTTTTAAAAAGGTCAGTTTTCTCAAGTTTGATCTATAGATTTCATTAAAATCTCCATCAAAATGAGTATGTGTGAGCAAATGGAAAAGGTCATTCTCAAATTCATACAAAAGTGCCAATAACCAAACATAGTCAAGGTGACCTTGAAGCAGAAAAGCAAAGTTAGAGGAATTGCTTTTACCAGGCAGCAAAACGTACTTCAAAGCTGTGCTGATTAAGACAGTGGATATTGGTGCAGTGATAAAGAGCAAACTGAACCAAGAGGAGAGCTCAGAAATAACACTGCCACGCACACACACGAGGATCTTTGCTTTGTAAGAACTGTGGCACCTCAGAGCAATGAAGGAAAATAATTTCCCAGTAAATGATGTTGAGTCAAATCGATAATTAGCTACAATAAAATAAGGAAAGGAAACTTGCACTCGACTTCACATCATACCTGAAATGGTATCTCAAGAGAAAGTTAGCTTTGAGACACTGACGGGAATAATGATAAAGCTTCTAGAAGATAACCAGCATTTGGCCAAGATTTGACGAGTTCCTAACTCCCGGTTTGAAGCATGAAACCTGTGCTGAGATTCCTGTATTCAGGGATTGCGTTAGTGTAGCAGTGCTGCTGAATCCTCACGTACAAGGTGGAGATGGGCTGTGATTTCTCTCCCCATTTGACGTATTTCATGGGAGCTGCTGCAGAGCCTCCCCTTCCCTGTATGTCTTGCAGCAGCATCTACACAGGGTAGACTATTATTTTGCAGGAGTTGTGCTAAGTCAGGGAAACCCTGGTGGTGTAGTGGTTAAGTGCTACGGCTGCTAAAGAAAGGGTCAGCAGTTCAAGTCCACCAGGTGCTCCTTGGGAACTCTATGGGGCAGTTCTACTCTGACCTATAGGGTCGCTATGAGTCGGAACCGCCTCGACGGCACCTAACAACAACAACAAAAACAACCACAGCCATAAGCATGAGTGTTATGTGCCACCCAAGTGGAACAAATGGAAACAAAGACTTCCTTGGTCCTGCTTGGTTAAACACCCAGGAGAGCAGGGAGCATCTTGAGAGGGACAGCGGTTCTTACAACCTAAAGGGCCGAGGCAGAGTCTAGGCAGCATCACAGGTAGTAGTGGGATTAGACACTAGGTCCGAAGTGGTCAGCAGGGATGGACACCTGGGAGCCTGCAGGTCCCACAGTCTTTTATCCCCAATAGCCGAGACCTGCTCAGCTGATATGGCTCCACACGGTTGATATTTAAAGGGTGCACATCGAGTCAAAGCAGTTGACTTCATCCTGCACACCAATTGGAGGTCTAACTTCTAGGCAGTATAGGAAGGAGGAGAGATTAAACTGAAAGGTCTAGAATTAGGTAGGCATCAAAGGTTTGAGCCCTGAGTCACCACTCTCTCAGTGACGAATTCATTTTGGGCAAGTGAATGACTCTTGTTTTCACTTATCTGGCAAACAGCAGGAGTAAGCATAAGAGTGATAAGAACAATGACGGTCTCGCAGATCCACGGGGAGAAGTAAGTAAGGTAAATCTTATATAAACTGACTGGAACAGTCTCTATTACAAGGGGCAATCTTTGTCCTCTCCATCAATGTCGCTTCTTTTAGAACCACCCGATGACTGATGCCTCTCTCTCTGTGAAGCCCCGTTTTCTGCTCTCTGAAGAGAGCAGAAATATGTCCACAGGGTCCCTGGTGGTTCCTAGCACATGGGCGATAGTGAATGAAAACGTATTGTCGCATGCTTACGGGAAACCTGATTTTTCGTTTGCAATTGTACGCAGTCATTTTTTTCCTCCTCATCACTTGTGGTAGCCATGGGATTCCTGGTGGAATAAGACCCCCTAAGCTCATTCTAAAAGAGGGTGGGTTGACTTAAGGAATCCACATGTGATCACCCTAGTGAACAACGAGCAAATAAGAAAGTGACGAAAAATGTCTTTGGATCCCGTATTCAATTATGGATTGGGTATATATATGCTATACACGTAAACTTTACTATCATTACTTTGGTTTTCGAATCATAAAGTTGGCATAATTATAAAACTCATACTGATTTATATATAGTGTAATCAGACGCTGACGATCTGAAAGGGCACCTCAGCCCTCAGTGCTGCACGTGGGTATACTCAGCACTCGGTGCCAAGGCCACAGCACAAAATGGACTGAACTTATCTGATTTCTGGCCTTTGGAGGAGTGCTCTCATTTTTGTAACACCAAAATACACAGATTTTTTTTTCCGTGTTTCTTTTCCTGTTCCCTTCCACCCCCGGAAGGCTGAGGCAACAGAACTGTGAACAAACAAACCTAAGTGACCAGACCGTCGAGTTCTCCTCACAGAGAGTGTAAGAGGGTGCACAAATATTTCTGACCATTAGAGGGCACAAGGTGTAACCGATATAGGGTATGAGAGGGTGCACTAATATTTCTGACCATTAGAGGGCACAAGGGGTAACCGATATAGAGTAGTGGAGGGTGCACTAATATTTCTGATCATTAGAGGGCACAAGGTGTAACTGATTGAATCAGCAGAAGGGAAAAAAAAAGAGCAAGTTTATAGAGATTTTGATATAATTGTCAGTTTTGATAGAAAATGTTTACAAATGAATTTGAAATATTGCTCCTATACTTTGATGCAGATATTACAAGTATCTTTCGCATCAACTTGGGTGCAAAGAAGAGAGTGACAAACCAAGTCCAATGACACATGAATGAATAATGAATGGATAATGGCAGAGAAGAGATCATTCTGGGAGGTAAGGTAATAATATTTTAAAGTCCATTTCCGTAAATTGTGATCTTGATTTAAATGAGAAAAATAAAATAAGCTCTTTCCAAATCCAGGCATTTTCTCTTAATATGTATTGACGATCTAACTCTTAGCACAATAGGAATAGAAAAGAATTTCCCTGATCTGATAAACAGAATGTTTAAAATCATTTAGGTTCATACCATACTTCATGTTGAAATCTTCAGAACTTTTCCCTTGAGATCCAGAATGAGGTTAGGATGCCCTCAGTGAAACTTTATGTGTAAAAACAATTGTGAAAGTCTTAACCAGTGTAACAAGGCAAGGAAAGAGGAAAACTATTATAATTGGAAAATGTTTGTTAACAGAGGTGGGTAGAAACACCACAAGACGCTGCCATTAAACTGTTAATATGTAAAATATTGAGAATTAAAACTAGCAATCTCACAGCAAGAAAGCCAGTATAGGAAAATCAATTACATGTCTGTATTTCCACATTTTTTTTTATTTCCACAGTATCCAAATACGGTGAAGGTTAAATTGTAAAATCGTGTAAAATTAATACAGCATGGAAATACTTAATTGCTCTCAGAACCAACCTGTGATGTGTACATAGAAACACATGAACTATTATTAAGAAATTTAGGAAATCCGAAATGAATTGAGATATGTTCTGTGATAGAAGAGTCAAAGAGTGTTTTAAAAAGGTCAGTTTTCTCAAGTTTGATCTATAGATTTCATTAAAATCTCCATCAAAATGAGTATGTGTGAGCAAATGGAAAAGGTCATTCTCAAATTCATACAAAAGTGCCAATAACCAAACATAGTCAAGGTGACCTTGAAGCAGAAAAGCAAAGTTAGAGGAATTGCTTTTACCAGGCAGCAAAACGTACTTCAAAGCTGTGCTGATTAAGACAGTGGATATTGGTGCAGTGATAAAGAGCAAACTGAACCAAGAGGAGAGCTCAGAAATAACACTGCCACGCACACACACGAGGATCTTTGCTTTGTAAGAACTGTGGCACCTCAGAGCAATGAAGGAAAATAATTTCCCAGTAAATGATGTTGAGTCAAATCGATAATTAGCTACAATAAAATAAGGAAAGGAAACTTGCACTCGACTTCACATCATACCTGAAATGGTATCTCAAGAGAAAGTTAGCTTTGAGACACTGACGGGAATAATGATAAAGCTTCTAGAAGATAACCAGCATTTGGCCAAGATTTGACGAGTTCCTAACTCCCGGTTTGAAGCATGAAACCTGTGCTGAGATTCCTGTATTCAGGGATTGCGTTAGTGTAGCAGTGCTGCTGAATCCTCACGTACAAGGTGGAGATGGGCTGTGATTTCTCTCCCCATTTGACGTATTTCATGGGAGCTGCTGCAGAGCCTCCCCTTCCCTGTATGTCTTGCAGCAGCATCTACACAGGGTAGACTATTATTTTGCAGGAGTTGTGCTAAGTCAGGGAAACCCTGGTGGTGTAGTGGTTAAGTGCTACGGCTGCTAAAGAAAGGGTCAGCAGTTCAAGTCCACCAGGTGCTCCTTGGGAACTCTATGGGGCAGTTCTACTCTGACCTATAGGGTCGCTATGAGTCGGAACCGCCTCGACGGCACCTAACAACAACAACAAAAAGAACCACAGCCATAAGCATGAGTGTTATGTGCCACCCAAGTGGAACAAATGGAAACAAAGACTTCCTTGGTCCTGCTTGGTTAAACACCCAGGAGAGCAGGGAGCATCTTGAGAGGGACAGCGGTTCTTACAACCTAAAGGGCCGAGGCAGAGTCTAGGCAGCATCACAGGTAGTAGTGGGATTAGACACTAGGTCCGAAGTGGTCAGCAGGGATGGACCCCTGGGAGCCTGCAGGTCCCACAGTCTTTTATCCCCAATAGCCGAGACCTGCTCAGCTGATACGGCTCCACACGGTTGATATTTAAAGGGTGCACATCGAGTCAAAGCAGTTGACTTCATCCTGCACACCAATTGGAGGTCTAACTTCTAGGCAGTATGGGAAGGAGGAGAGATTAAACTGAAAGGTCTAGAATTAGGTAGGCATCAAAGGTTTGAGCCCTGAGTCACCACTCTCTCAGTGACGAATTCATTTTGGGCAAGTGAATGACTCTTGTTTTCACTTATCTGGCAAACAGCAGGAGTAAGCATAAGAGTGATAAGAACAATGACGGTCTCGCAGATCCACGGGGAGAAATAAGTAAGGTAAATCTTATATAAACTGACTGGAACAGTCTCTATTACAAGGGGCAATCTTTGTCCTCTCCATCAATGTCGCTTCTTTTAGAACCACCCGATGACTGATGCCTCTCTCTCTGTCAAGCCCCGTTTTCTGCTCTCTGAAGAGAGCAGAAATATGTCCACAGGGTCCCTGGTGGTTCCTAGCACATGGGCGATAGTGAATGAAAACGTATTGTCGCATGCTTACGGGAAACCTGATTTTTCGTTTGCAATTGTACGCAGTCATTTTTTTCCTCCTCATCACTTGTGGTAGCCATGGGATTCCTGGTGGAATAAGACCCCCTAAGCTCATTCTAAAAGAGGGTGGGTTGACTTAAGGAATCCACATGTGATCACCCTAGTGAACAACGAGCAAATAAGAAAGTGACGAAAAATGTCTTTGGATCCCGTATTCAATTATGGATTGGGTATATATATGCTATACACGTAAACTTTACTATCATTACTTTGGTTTTCGAATCATAAAGTTGGCATAATTATAAAACTCATACTGATTTATATATAGTGTAATCAGACGCTGACGATCTGAAAGGGCACCTCAGCCCTCAGTGCTGCACGTGGGTATACTCAGCACTCGGTGCCAAGGCCACAGCACAAAATGGACTGAACTTATCTGAATTCTGGCCTTTGGAGGAGTGCTCTCATTTCTGTAACACCAAAATACACAGATTTTTTTTTCCGTGTTTCTTTTCCTGTTCCCTTCCACCCCCGGAAGGCTGAGGCAACAGAACTGTGAACAAACAAACCTAAGTGACCAGACCGTCGAGTTCTCCTCACAGAGAGTGTAAGAGGGTGCACAAATATTTCTGACCATTAGAGGGCACAAGGTGTAACCGATATAGGGTATGAGAGGGTGCACTAATATTTCTGACCATTAGAGGGCACAAGGGGTAACCGATATAGAGTAGTGGAGGGTGCACTAATATTTCTGATCATTAGAGGGCACAAGGTGTAACTGATTGAATCAGCAGAAGGGGAAAAAAAAGAGCAAGTTTATAGAGATTTTGATATAATTGTCAGTTTTGATAGAAAATGTTTACAAATGAATTTGAAATATTGCTCCTATACTTTGATGCAGATATTACAAGTATCTTTCGCATCAACTTGGGTGCAAAGAAGAGAGTGACAAACCAAGTCCAATGACACATGAATGAATAATGAATGGATAATGGCAGAGAAGGGATCATTCTGGGAGGTAAGGTAATAATATTTTAAAGTCCATTTCCGTAAATTGTGATCTTGATTTAAATGAGAAAAATAAAATAAGCTCTTTCCAAATCCAGGCATTTTCTCTTAATATGTATTGACGATCTAACTCTTAGCACAATAGGAATAGAAAAGAATCTCCCTGATCTGATAAACAGAATGTTTAAAATCATTTAGGTTCATACCATACTTCATGTTGAAATCTTCAGAACTTTTCCCTTGAGATCCAGAATGAGGTTAGGATGCCCTCAGTGAAACTTTATGTGTAAAAACAATTGTGAAAGTCTTAACCAGTGTAACAAGGCAAGGAAAGAGGAAAACTATTATAATTGGAAAATGTTTGTTAACAGAGGTGGGTAGAAACACCACAAGACGCTGCCATTAAACTGTTAATATGTAAAATATTGAGAATTAAAACTAGCAATCTCACAGCAAGAAAGCCAGTATAGGAAAATCAATTACATGTCTGTATTTCCACATTTTTTTTTATTTCCACAGTATCCAAATACGGTGAAGGTTAAATTGTAAAATCGTGTAAAATTAATACAGCATGGAAATACTTAATTGCTCTCAGAACCAACCCGTGATGTGTACATAGAAACACATGAACTATTATTAAGAAATTTAGGAAATCCGAAATGAATTGAGATATGTTCTGTGATAGAAGAGTCAAAGAGTGTTTTAAAAAGGTCAGTTTTCTCATGTTTGATCTATAGATTTCATTAAAATCTCCATCAAAATGAGTATGTGTGAGCAAATGGAAAAGGTCATTCTCAAATTCATACAAAAGTGCCAATAACCAAACATAGTCAAGGTGACCTTGAAGCAGAAAAGCAAAGTTAGAGGGATTGCTTTTACCAGGCAGCAAAACGTACTTCAAAGCTGTGCTGATTAAGACAGTGGATATTGGTGCAGTGATAAAGAGCAAACTGAACCAAGAGGAGAGCTCAGAAATAACACTGCCACGCACACACACGAGGATCTTTGCTTTGTAAGAACTGTGGCACCTCAGAGCAATGAAGGAAAATAATTTCCCAGTAAATGATGTTGAGTCAAATCGATAATTAGCTACAATAAAATAAGGAAAGGAAACTTGCACTCGACTTCACATCATACCTGAAATGGTATCTCAAGAGAAAGTTAGCTTTGAGACACTGACGGGAATAATGATAAAGCTTCTAGAAGATAACCAGCATTTGCCCAAGATTTGACGAGTTCCTAACTCCCGGTTTGAAGCATGAAACCTGTGCTGAGATTCCTGTATTCAGGGATTGCGTTAGTGTAGCAGTGCTGCTGAATCCTCACGTACAAGGTGGAGATGGGCTGTGATTTCTCTCCCCATTTGACGTATTTCATGGGAGCTGCTGCAGAGCCTCCCCTTCCCTGTATGTCTTGCAGCAGCATCTACACAGGGTAGACTATTATTTTGCAGGAGTTGTGCTAAGTCAGGGAAACCCTGGTGGTGTAGTGGTTAAGTGCTACGGCTGCTAAAGAAAGGGTCAGCAGTTCAAGTCCACCAGGTGCTCCTTGGGAACTCTATGGGGCAGTTCTACTCTGACCTATAGGGTCGCTATGAGTCGGAACCGCCTCGACGGCACCTAACAACAACAACAAAAACAACCACAGCCATAAGCATGAGTGTTATGTGCCACCCAAGTGGAACAAATGGAAACAAAGACTTCCTTGGTCCTGCTTGGTTAAACACCCAGGAGAGCAGGGAGCATCTTGAGAGGGACAGCGGTTCTTACAACCTAAAGGGCCGAGGCAGAGTCTAGGCAGCATCACAGGTAGTAGTGGGATTAGACACTAGGTCCGAAGTGGTCAGCAGGGATGGACCCCTGGGAGCCTGCAGGTCCCACAGTCTTTTATCCCCAATAGCCGAGACCTGCTCAGCTGATACGGCTCCACACGGTTGATATTTAAAGGGTGCACATCGAGTCAAAGCAGTTGACTTCATCCTGCACACCAATTGGAGGTCTAACTTCTAGGCAGTATGGGAAGGAGGAGAGATTAAACTGAAAGGTCTAGAATTAGGTAGGCATCAAAGGTTTGAGCCCTGAGTCACCACTCTCTCAGTGACGAATTCATTTTGGGCAAGTGAATGACTCTTGTTTTCACTTATCTGGCAAACAGCAGGAGTAAGCATAAGAGTGATAAGAACAATGACGGTCTCGCAGATCCACGGGGAGAAATAAGTAAGGTAAATCTTATATAAACTGACTGGAACAGTCTCTATTACAAGGGGCAATCTTTGTCCTCTCCATCAATGTCGCTTCTTTTAGAACCACCCGATGACTGATGCCTCTCTCTCTGTCAAGCCCCGTTTTCTGCTCTCTGAAGAGAGCAGAAATATGTCCACAGGGTCCCTGGTGGTTCCTAGCACATGGGCGATAGTGAATGAAAACGTATTGTCGCATGCTTACGGGAAACCTGATTTTTCGTTTGCAATTGTACGCAGTCATTTTTTTCCTCCTCATCACTTGTGGTAGCCATGGGATTCCTGGTGGAATAAGACCCCCTAAGCTCATTCTAAAAGAGGGTGGGTTGACTTAAGGAATCCACATGTGATCACCCTAGTGAACAACGAGCAAATAAGAAAGTGACGAAAAATGTCTTTGGATCCCGTATTCAATTATGGATTGGGTATATATATGCTATACACGTAAACTTTACTATCATTACTTTGGTTTTCGAATCATAAAGTTGGCATAATTATAAAACTCATACTGATTTATATATAGTGTAATCAGACGCTGACGATCTGAAAGGGCACCTCAGCCCTCAGTGCTGCACGTGGGTATACTCAGCACTCGGTGCCAAGGCCACAGCACAAAATGGACTGAACTTATCTGAATTCTGGCCTTTGGAGGAGTGCTCTCATTTTTGTAACACCAAAATACACAGATTTTTTTTTCCGTGTTTCTTTTCCTGTTCCCTTCCACCCCCGGAAGGCTGAGGCAACAGAACTGTGAACAAACAAACCTAAGTGACCAGACCGTCGAGTTCTCCTCACAGAGAGTGTAAGAGGGTGCACAAATATTTCTGACCATTAGAGGGCACAAGGTGTAACCGGTATAGGGTATGAGAGGGTGCACTAATATTTCTGACCATTAGAGGGCACAAGGGGTAACCGATATAGAGTAGTGGAGGGTGCACTAATATTTCTGATCATTAGAGGGCACAAGGTGTAACTGATTGAATCAGCAGAAGGGGAAAAAAAAGAGCAAGTTTATAGAGATTTTGATATAATTGTCAGTTTTGATAGAAAATGTTTACAAATGAATTTGAAATATTGCTCCTATACTTTGATGCAGATATTACAAGTATCTTTCGCATCAACTTGGGTGCAAAGAAGAGAGTGACAAACCAAGTCCAATGACACATGAATGAATAATGAATGGATAATGGCAGAGAAGGGATCATTCTGGGAGGTAAGGTAATAATATTTTAAAGTCCATTTCCGTAAATTGTGATATTGATTTAAATGAGAAAAATAAAATAAGCTCTTTCCAAATCCAGGCATTTTCTCTTAATATGTATTGACGATCTAACTCTTAGCACAATAGGAATAGAAAAGAATCTCCCTGATCTGATAAACAGAATGTTTAAAATCATTTAGGTTCATACCATACTTCATGTTGAAATCTTCAGAACTTTTCCCTTGAGATCCAGAATGAGGTTAGGATGCCCTCGGTGAAACTTTATGTGTAAAAACAATTGTGAAAGTCTTAACCAGTGTAACAAGGCAAGGAAAGAGGAAAACTATTATAATTGGAAAATGTTTGTTAACAGAGGTGGGTAGAAACACCACAAGACGCTGCCATTAAACTGTTAATATGTAAAATATTGAGAATTAAAACTAGCAATCTCACAGCAAGAAAGCCAGTATAGGAAAATCAATTACATGTCTGTATTTCCACATTTTTTTTTATTTCCACAGTATCCAAATACGGTGAAGGTTAAATTGTAAAATCGTGTAAAATTAATACAGCATGGAAATACTTAATTGCTCTCAGAACCAACCGGTGATGTGTACATAGAAACACATGAACTATTATTAAGAAATTTAGGAAATCCGAAATGAATTGAGATATGTTCTGTGATAGAAGAGTCAAAGAGTGTTTTAAAAAGGTCAGTTTTCTCAAGTTTGATCTATAGATTTCATTAAAATCTCCATCAAAATGAGTATGTGTGAGCAAATGGAAAAGGTCATTCTCAAATTCATACAAAAGTGCCAATAACCAAACATAGTCAAGGTGACCTTGAAGCAGAAAAGCAAAGTTAGAGGGATTGCTTTTACCAGGCAGCAAAACGTACTTCAAAGCTGTGCTGATTAAGACAGTGGATATTGGTGCAGTGATAAAGAGCAAACTGAACCAAGAGGAGAGCTCAGAAATAACACTGCCACGCACACACACGAGGATCTTTGCTTTGTAAGAACTGTGGCACCTCAGAGCAATGAAGGAAAATAATTTCCCAGTAAATGATGTTGAGTCAAATCGATAATTAGCTACAATAAAATAAGGAAAGGAAACTTGCACTCGACTTCACATCATACCTGAAATGGTATCTCAAGAGAAATTTAGCTTTGAGACACTGACGGGAATAATGATAAAGCTTCTAGAAGATAACCAGCATTTGCCCAAGATTTGACGAGTTCCTAACTCCCGGTTTGAAGCATGAAACCTGTGCTGAGATTCCTGTATTCAGGGATTGCGTTAGTGTAGCAGTGCTGCTGAATCCTCACGTACAAGGTGGAGATGGGCTGTGATTTCTCTCCCCATTTGACGTATTTCATGGGAGCTGCTGCAGAGCCTCCCCTTCCCTGTATGTCTTGCAGCAGCATCTACACAGGGTAGACTATTATTTTGCAGGAGTTGTGCTAAGTCAGGGAAACCCTGGTGGTGTAGTGGTTAAGTGCTACGGCTGCTAAAGAAAGGGTCAGCAGTTCAAGTCCACCAGGTGCTCCTTGGAAACTCTATGGGGCAGTTCTACTCTGACCTATAGGGTCGCTATGAGTCGGAACCGCCTCGACGGCACCTAACAACAACAACAACAACAACCACAGCCATAAGCATGAGTGTTATGTGCCACCCAAGTGGAACAAATGGAAACAAAGACTTCCTTGGTCCTGCTTGGTTAAACACCCAGGAGAGCAGGGAGCATCTTGAGAGGGACAGCGGTTCTTACAACCTAAAGGGCCGAGGCAGAGTCTAGGCAGCATCACAGGTAGTAGTGGGATTAGACACTAGGTCCGAAGTGGTCAGCAGGGATGGACCCCTGGGAGCCTGCAGGTCCCACAGTCTTTTATCCCCAATAGCCGAGACCTGCTCAGCTGATACGGCTCCACACGGTTGATATTTAAAGGGTGCACATCGAGTCAAAGCAGTTGACTTCATCCTGCACACCAATTGGAGGTCTAACTTCTAGGCAGTATAGGAAGGAGGAGAGATTAAACTGAAAGGTCTAGAATTAGGTAGGCATCAAAGGTTTGAGCCCTGAGTCACCACTCTCTCAGTGACGAATTCATTTTGGGCAAGTGAATGACTCTTGTTTTCACTTATCTGGCAAACAGCAGGAGTAAGCATAAGAGTGATAAGAACAATGACGGTCTCGCAGATCCACGGGGAGAAGTAAGTAAGGTAAATCTTATATAAACTGACTGGAACAGTCTCTATTACAAGGGGCAATCTTTGTCCTCTCCATCAATGTCGCTTCTTTTAGAACCACCCGATGACTGATGCCTCTCTCTCTGTCAAGCCCCGTTTTCTGCTCTCTGAAGAGAGCAGAAATATGTCCACAGGGTCCCTGGTGGTTCCTAGCACATGGGCGATAGTGAATGAAAACGTATTGTCGCATGCTTACGGGAAACCTGATTTTTCGTTTGCAATTGTACGCAGTCATTTTTTTCCTCCTCATCACTTGTGGTAGCCATGGGATTCCTGGTGGAATAAGACCCCCTAAGCTCATTCTAAAAGAGGGTGGGTTGACTTAAGGAATCCACATGTGATCACCCTAGTGAACAACGAGCAAATAAGAAAGTGACGAAAAATGTCTTTGGATCCCGTATTCAATTATGGATTGGGTATATATACGCTATACACGTAAACTTTACTATCATTACTTTGGTTTTCGAATCATAAAGTTGGCATAATTATAAAACTCATACTGATTTATATATAGTGTAATCAGACGCTGACGATCTGAAAGGGCACCTCAGCCCTCAGTGCTGCACGTGGGTATACTCAGCACTCGGTGCCAAGGCCACAGCACAAAATGGACTGAACTTATCTGAATTCTGGCCTTTGGAGGAGTGCTCTCATTTTTGTAACACCAAAATACACAGATTTTTTTTTCCGTGTTTCTTTTCCTGTTCCCTTCCACCCCCGGAAGGCTGAGGCAACAGAACTGTGAACAAACAAACCTAAGTGACCAGACCGTCGAGTTCTCCTCACAGAGAGTGTAAGAGGGTGCACAAATATTTCTGACCATTAGAGGGCACAAGGTGTAACCGATATAGGGTATGAGAGGGTGCACTAATATTTCTGACCATTAGAGGGCACAAGGGGTAACCGATATAGAGTAGTGGAGGGTGCACTAATATTTCTGATCATTAGAGGGCACAAGGTGTAACTGATTGAATCAGCAGAAGGGGAAAAAAAAGAGCAAGTTTATAGAGATTTTGATATAATTGTCAGTTTTGATAGAAAATGTTTACAAATGAATTTGAAATATTGCTCCTATACTTTGATGCAGATATTACAAGTATCTTTCGCATCAACTTGGGTGCAAAGAAGAGAGTGACAAACCAAGTCCAATGACACATGAATGAATAATGAATGGATAATGGCAGAGAAGGGATCATTCTGGGAGGTAAGGTAATAATATTTTAAAGTCCATTTCCGTAAATTGTGATATTGATTTAAATGAGAAAAATAAAATAAGCTCTTTCCAAATCCAGGCATTTTCTCTTAATATGTATTGACGATCTAACTCTTAGCACAATAGGAATAGAAAAGAATCTCCCTGATCTGATAAACAGAATGTTTAAAATCATTTAGGTTCATACCATACTTCATGTTGAAATCTTCAGAACTTTTCCCTTGAGATCCAGAATGAGGTTAGGATGCCCTCAGTGAAACTTTATGTGTAAAAACAATTGTGAAAGTCTTAACCAGTGTAACAAGGCAAGGAAAGAGGAAAACTATTATAATTGGAAAATGTTTGTTAACAGAGGTGGGTAGAAACACCACAAGACGCTGCCATTAAACTGTTAATATGTAAAATATTGAGAATTAAAACTAGCAATCTCACAGCAAGAAAGCCAGTATAGGAAAATCAATTACATGTCTGTATTTCCACATTTTTTTTTATTTCCACAGTATCCAAATACGGTGAAGGTTAAATTGTAAAATCGTGTAAAATTAATACAGCATGGAAATACTTAATTGCTCTCAGAACCAACCCGTGATGTGTACATAGAAACACATGAACTATTATTAAGAAATTTAGGAAATCCGAAATGAATTGAGATATGTTCTGTGATAGAAGAGTCAAAGAGTGTTTTAAAAAGGTCAGTTTTCTCATGTTTGATCTATAGATTTCATTAAAATCTCCATCAAAATGAGTATGTGTGAGCAAATGGAAAAGGTCATTCTCAAATTCATACAAAAGTGCCAATAACCAAACATAGTCAAGGTGACCTTGAAGCAGAAAAGCAAAGTTAGAGGAATTGCTTTTACCAGGCAGCAAAACGTACTTCAAAGCTGTGCTGATTAAGACAGTGGATATTGGTGCAGTGATAAAGAGCAAACTGAACCAAGAGGAGAGCTCAGAAATAACACTGCCACGCACACACACGAGGATCTTTGCTTTGTAAGAACTGTGGCACCTCAGAGCAATGAAGGAAAATAATTTCCCAGTAAATGATGTTGAGTCAAATCGATAATTAGCTACAATAAAATAAGGAAAGGAAACTTGCACTCGACTTCACATCATACCTGAAATGGTATCTCAAGAGAAAGTTAGCTTTGAGACACTGACGGGAATAATGATAAAGCTTCTAGAAGATAACCAGCATTTGCCCAAGATTTGACGAGTTCCTAACTCCCGGTTTGAAGCATGAAACCTGTGCTGAGATTCCTGTATTCAGGGATTGCGTTAGTGTAGCAGTGCTGCTGAATCCTCACGTACAAGGTGGAGATGGGCTGTGATTTCTCTCCCCATTTGACGTATTTCATGGGAGCTGCTGCAGAGCCTCCCCTTCCCTGTATGTCTTGCAGCAGCATCTACACAGGGTAGACTATTATTTTGCAGGAGTTGTGCTAAGTCAGGGAAACCCTGGTGGTGTAGTGGTTAAGTGCTACGGCTGCTAAAGAAAGGGTCAGCAGTTCAAGTCCACCAGGTGCTCCTTGGGAACTCTATGGGGCAGTTCTACTCTGACCTATAGGGTCGCTATGAGTCGGAACCGCCTCGACGGCACCTAACAACAACAACAAAAACAACCACAGCCATAAGCATGAGTGTTATGTGCCACCCAAGTGGAACAAATGGAAACAAAGACTTCCTTGGTCCTGCTTGGTTAAACACCCAGGAGAGCAGGGAGCATCTTGAGAGGGACAGCGGTTCTTACAACCTAAAGGGCCGAGGCAGAGTCTAGGCAGCATCACAGGTAGTAGTGGGATTAGACACTAGGTCCGAAGTGGTCAGCAGGGATGGACCCCTGGGAGCCTGCAGGTCCCACAGTCTTTTATCCCCAATAGCCGAGACCTGCTCAGCTGATACGGCTCCACACGGTTGATATTTAAAGGGTGCACATCGAGTCAAAGCAGTTGACTTCATCCTGCACACCAATTGGAGGTCTAACTTCTAGGCAGTATGGGAAGGAGGAGAGATTAAACTGAAAGGTCTAGAATTAGGTAGGCATCAAAGGTTTGAGCCCTGAGTCACCACTCTCTCAGTGACGAATTCATTTTGGGCAAGTGAATGACTCTTGTTTTCACTTATCTGGCAAACAGCAGGAGTAAGCATAAGAGTGATAAGAACAATGACGGTCTCGCAGATCCACGGGGAGAAATAAGTAAGGTAAATCTTATATAAACTGACTGGAACAGTCTCTATTACAAGGGGCAATCTTTGTCCTCTCCATCAATGTCGCTTCTTTTAGAACCACCCGATGACTGATGCCTCTCTCTCTGTCAAGCCCCGTTTTCTGCTCTCTGAAGAGAGCAGAAATATGTCCACAGGGTCCCTGGTGGTTCCTAGCACATGGGCGATAGTGAATGAAAACGTATTGTCGCATGCTTACGGGAAACCTGATTTTTCGTTTGCAATTGTACGCAGTCATTTTTTTCCTCCTCATCACTTGTGGTAGCCATGGGATTCCTGGTGGAATAAGACCCCCTAAGCTCATTCTAAAAGAGGGTGGGTTGACTTAAGGAATCCACATGTGATCACCCTAGTGAACAACGAGCAAATAAGAAAGTGACGAAAAATGTCTTTGGATCCCGTATTCAATTATGGATTGGGTATATATATGCTATACACGTAAACTTTACTATCATTACTTTGGTTTTCGAATCATAAAGTTGGCATAATTATAAAACTCATACTGATTTATATATAGTGTAATCAGACGCTGACGATCTGAAAGGGCACCTCAGCCCTCAGTGCTGCACGTGGGTATACTCAGCACTCGGTGCCAAGGCCACAGCACAAAATGGACTGAACTTATCTGAATTCTGGCCTTTGGAGGAGTGCTCTCATTTTTGTAACACCAAAATACACAGATTTTTTTTTCCGTGTTTCTTTTCCTGTTCCCTTCCACCCCCGGAAGGCTGAGGCAACAGAACTGTGAACAAACAAACCTAAGTGACCAGACCGTCGAGTTCTCCTCACAGAGAGTGTAAGAGGGTGCACAAATATTTCTGACCATTAGAGGGCACAAGGTGTAACCGGTATAGGGTATGAGAGGGTGCACTAATATTTCTGACCATTAGAGGGCACAAGGGGTAACCGATATAGAGTAGTGGAGGGTGCACTAATATTTCTGATCATTAGAGGGCACAAGGTGTAACTGATTGAATCAGCAGAAGGGGAAAAAAAAGAGCAAGTTTATAGAGATTTTGATATAATTGTCAGTTTTGATAGAAAATGTTTACAAATGAATTTGAAATATTGCTCCTATACTTTGATGCAGATATTACAAGTATCTTTCGCATCAACTTGGGTGCAAAGAAGAGAGTGACAAACCAAGTCCAATGACACATGAATGAATAATGAATGGATAATGGCAGAGAAGGGATCATTCTGGGAGGTAAGGTAATAATATTTTAAAGTCCATTTCCGTAAATTGTGATATTGATTTAAATGAGAAAAATAAAATAAGCTCTTTCCAAATCCAGGCATTTTCTCTTAATATGTATTGACGATCTAACTCTTAGCACAATAGGAATAGAAAAGAATCTCCCTGATCTGATAAACAGAATGTTTAAAATCATTTAGGTTCATACCATACTTCATGTTGAAATCTTCAGAACTTTTCCCTTGAGATCCAGAATGAGGTTAGGATGCCCTCGGTGAAACTTTATGTGTAAAAACAATTGTGAAAGTCTTAACCAGTGTAACAAGGCAAGGAAAGAGGAAAACTATTATAATTGGAAAATGTTTGTTAACAGAGGTGGGTAGAAACACCACAAGACGCTGCCATTAAACTGTTAATATGTAAAATATTGAGAATTAAAACTAGCAATCTCACAGCAAGAAAGCCAGTATAGGAAAATCAATTACATGTCTGTATTTCCACATTTTTTTTTATTTCCACAGTATCCAAATACGGTGAAGGTTAAATTGTAAAATCGTGTAAAATTAATACAGCATGGAAATACTTAATTGCTCTCAGAACCAACCGGTGATGTGTACATAGAAACACATGAACTATTATTAAGAAATTTAGGAAATCCGAAATGAATTGAGATATGTTCTGTGATAGAAGAGTCAAAGAGTGTTTTAAAAAGGTCAGTTTTCTCAAGTTTGATCTATAGATTTCATTAAAATCTCCATCAAAATGAGTATGTGTGAGCAAATGGAAAAGGTCATTCTCAAATTCATACAAAAGTGCCAATAACCAAACATAGTCAAGGTGACCTTGAAGCAGAAAAGCAAAGTTAGAGGGATTGCTTTTACCAGGCAGCAAAACGTACTTCAAAGCTGTGCTGATTAAGACAGTGGATATTGGTGCAGTGATAAAGAGCAAACTGAACCAAGAGGAGAGCTCAGAAATAACACTGCCACGCACACACACGAGGATCTTTGCTTTGTAAGAACTGTGGCACCTCAGAGCAATGAAGGAAAATAATTTCCCAGTAAATGATGTTGAGTCAAATCGATAATTAGCTACAATAAAATAAGGAAAGGAAACTTGCACTCGACTTCACATCATACCTGAAATGGTATCTCAAGAGAAATTTAGCTTTGAGACACTGACGGGAATAATGATAAAGCTTCTAGAAGATAACCAGCATTTGCCCAAGATTTGACGAGTTCCTAACTCCCGGTTTGAAGCATGAAACCTGTGCTGAGATTCCTGTATTCAGGGATTGCGTTAGTGTAGCAGTGCTGCTGAATCCTCACGTACAAGGTGGAGATGGGCTGTGATTTCTCTCCCCATTTGACGTATTTCATGGGAGCTGCTGCAGAGCCTCCCCTTCCCTGTATGTCTTGCAGCAGCATCTACACAGGGTAGACTATTATTTTGCAGGAGTTGTGCTAAGTCAGGGAAACCCTGGTGGTGTAGTGGTTAAGTGCTACGGCTGCTAAAGAAAGGGTCAGCAGTTCAAGTCCACCAGGTGCTCCTTGGAAACTCTATGGGGCAGTTCTACTCTGACCTATAGGGTCGCTATGAGTCGGAACCGCCTCGACGGCACCTAACAACAACAACAACAACAACCACAGCCATAAGCATGAGTGTTATGTGCCACCCAAGTGGAACAAATGGAAACAAAGACTTCCTTGGTCCTGCTTGGTTAAACACCCAGGAGAGCAGGGAGCATCTTGAGAGGGACAGCGGTTCTTACAACCTAAAGGGCCGAGGCAGAGTCTAGGCAGCATCACAGGTAGTAGTGGGATTAGACACTAGGTCCGAAGTGGTCAGCAGGGATGGACCCCTGGGAGCCTGCAGGTCCCACAGTCTTTTATCCCCAATAGCCGAGACCTGCTCAGCTGATACGGCTCCACACGGTTGATATTTAAAGGGTGCACATCGAGTCAAAGCAGTTGACTTCATCCTGCACACCAATTGGAGGTCTAACTTCTAGGCAGTATAGGAAGGAGGAGAGATTAAACTGAAAGGTCTAGAATTAGGTAGGCATCAAAGGTTTGAGCCCTGAGTCACCACTCTCTCAGTGACGAATTCATTTTGGGCAAGTGAATGACTCTTGTTTTCACTTATCTGGCAAACAGCAGGAGTAAGCATAAGAGTGATAAGAACAATGACGGTCTCGCAGATCCACGGGGAGAAGTAAGTAAGGTAAATCTTATATAAACTGACTGGAACAGTCTCTATTACAAGGGGCAATCTTTGTCCTCTCCATCAATGTCGCTTCTTTTAGAACCACCCGATGACTGATGCCTCTCTCTCTGTCAAGCCCCGTTTTCTGCTCTCTGAAGAGAGCAGAAATATGTCCACAGGGTCCCTGGTGGTTCCTAGCACATGGGCGATAGTGAATGAAAACGTATTGTCGCATGCTTACGGGAAACCTGATTTTTCGTTTGCAATTGTACGCAGTCATTTTTTTCCTCCTCATCACTTGTGGTAGCCATGGGATTCCTGGTGGAATAAGACCCCCTAAGCTCATTCTAAAAGAGGGTGGGTTGACTTAAGGAATCCACATGTGATCACCCTAGTGAACAACGAGCAAATAAGAAAGTGACGAAAAATGTCTTTGGATCCCGTATTCAATTATGGATTGGGTATATATACGCTATACACGTAAACTTTACTATCATTACTTTGGTTTTCGAATCATAAAGTTGGCATAATTATAAAACTCATACTGATTTATATATAGTGTAATCAGACGCTGACGATCTGAAAGGGCACCTCAGCCCTCAGTGCTGCACGTGGGTATACTCAGCACTCGGTGCCAAGGCCACAGCACAAAATGGACTGAACTTATCTGAATTCTGGCCTTTGGAGGAGTGCTCTCATTTTTGTAACACCAAAATACACAGATTTTTTTTTCCGTGTTTCTTTTCCTGTTCCCTTCCACCCCCGGAAGGCTGAGGCAACAGAACTGTGAACAAACAAACCTAAGTGACCAGACCGTCGAGTTCTCCTCACAGAGAGTGTAAGAGGGTGCACAAATATTTCTGACCATTAGAGGGCACAAGGTGTAACCGATATAGGGTATGAGAGGGTGCACTAATATTTCTGACCATTAGAGGGCACAAGGGGTAACCGATATAGAGTAGTGGAGGGTGCACTAATATTTCTGATCATTAGAGGGCACAAGGTGTAACTGATTGAATCAGCAGAAGGGGAAAAAAAAGAGCAAGTTTATAGAGATTTTGATATAATTGTCAGTTTTGATAGAAAATGTTTACAAATGAATTTGAAATATTGCTCCTATACTTTGATGCAGATATTACAAGTATCTTTCGCATCAACTTGGGTGCAAAGAAGAGAGTGACAAACCAAGTCCAATGACACATGAATGAATAATGAATGGATAATGGCAGAGAAGGGATCATTCTGGGAGGTAAGGTAATAATATTTTAAAGTCCATTTCCGTAAATTGTGATATTGATTTAAATGAGAAAAATAAAATAAGCTCTTTCCAAATCCAGGCATTTTCTCTTAATATGTATTGACGATCTAACTCTTAGCACAATAGGAATAGAAAAGAATCTCCCTGATCTGATAAACAGAATGTTTAAAATCATTTAGGTTCATACCATACTTCATGTTGAAATCTTCAGAACTTTTCCCTTGAGATCCAGAATGAGGTTAGGATGCCCTCAGTGAAACTTTATGTGTAAAAACAATTGTGAAAGTCTTAACCAGTGTAACAAGGCAAGGAAAGAGGAAAACTATTATAATTGGAAAATGTTTGTTAACAGAGGTGGGTAGAAACACCACAAGACGCTGCCATTAAACTGTTAATATGTAAAATATTGAGAATTAAAACTAGCAATCTCACAGCAAGAAAGCCAGTATAGGAAAATCAATTACATGTCTGTATTTCCACATTTTTTTTTATTTCCACAGTATCCAAATACGGTGAAGGTTAAATTGTAAAATCGTGTAAAATTAATACAGCATGGAAATACTTAATTGCTCTCAGAACCAACCCGTGATGTGTACATAGAAACACATGAACTATTATTAAGAAATTTAGGAAATCCGAAATGAATTGAGATATGTTCTGTGATAGAAGAGTCAAAGAGTGTTTTAAAAAGGTCAGTTTTCTCATGTTTGATCTATAGATTTCATTAAAATCTCCATCAAAATGAGTATGTGTGAGCAAATGGAAAAGGTCATTCTCAAATTCATACAAAAGTGCCAATAACCAAACATAGTCAAGGTGACCTTGAAGCAGAAAAGCAAAGTTAGAGGAATTGCTTTTACCAGGCAGCAAAACGTACTTCAAAGCTGTGCTGATTAAGACAGTGGATATTGGTGCAGTGATAAAGAGCAAACTGAACCAAGAGGAGAGCTCAGAAATAACACTGCCACGCACACACACGAGGATCTTTGCTTTGTAAGAACTGTGGCACCTCAGAGCAATGAAGGAAAATAATTTCCCAGTAAATGATGTTGAGTCAAATCGATAATTAGCTACAATAAAATAAGGAAAGGAAACTTGCACTCGACTTCACATCATACCTGAAATGGTATCTCAAGAGAAAGTTAGCTTTGAGACACTGACGGGAATAATGATAAAGCTTCTAGAAGATAACCAGCATTTGCCCAAGATTTGACGAGTTCCTAACTCCCGGTTTGAAGCATGAAACCTGTGCTGAGATTCCTGTATTCAGGGATTGCGTTAGTGTAGCAGTGCTGCTGAATCCTCACGTACAAGGTGGAGATGGGCTGTGATTTCTCTCCCCATTTGACGTATTTCATGGGAGCTGCTGCAGAGCCTCCCCTTCCCTGTATGTCTTGCAGCAGCATCTACACAGGGTAGACTATTATTTTGCAGGAGTTGTGCTAAGTCAGGGAAACCCTGGTGGTGTAGTGGTTAAGTGCTACGGCTGCTAAAGAAAGGGTCAGCAGTTCAAGTCCACCAGGTGCTCCTTGGGAACTCTATGGGGCAGTTCTACTCTGACCTATAGGGTCGCTATGAGTCGGAACCGCCTCGACGGCACCTAACAACAACAACAACAACAACCACAGCCATAAGCATGAGTGTTATGTGCCACCCAAGTGGAACAAATGGAAACAAAGACTTCCTTGGTCCTGCTTGGTTAAACACCCAGGAGAGCAGGGAGCATCTTGAGAGGGACAGCGGTTCTTACAACCTAAAGGGCCGAGGCAGAGTCTAGGCAGCATCACAGGTAGTAGTGGGATTAGACACTAGGTCAGAAGTGGTCAGCAGGGATGGACCCCTGGGAGCCTGCAGGTCCCACAGTCTTTTATCCCCAATAGCCGAGACCTGCTCAGCTGATACGGCTCCACACGGTTGATATTTAAAGGGTGCACATCGAGTCAAAGCAGTTGACTTCATCCTGCACACCAATTGGAGGTCTAACTTCTAGGCAGTATAGGAAGGAGGAGAGATTAAACTGAAAGGTCTAGAATTAGGTAGGCATCAAAGGTTTGAGCCCTGAGTCACCACTCTCTCAGTGACGAATTCATTTTGGGCAAGTGAATGACTCTTGTTTTCACTTATCTGGCAAACAGCAGGAGTAAGCATAAGAGTGATAAGAACAATGACGGTCTCGCAGATCCACGGGGAGAAGTAAGTAAGGTAAATCTTATATAAACTGACTGGAACAGTCTCTATTACAAGGGGCAATCTTTGTCCTCTCCATCAATGTCGCTTCTTTTAGAACCACCCGATGACTGATGCCTCTCTCTCTGTCAAGCCCCGTTTTCTGCTCTCTGAAGAGAGCAGAAATATGTCCACAGGGTCCCTGGTGGTTCCTAGCACATGGGCGATAGTGAATGAAAACGTATTGTCGCATGCTTACGGGAAACCTGATTTTTCGTTTGCAATTGTACGCAGTCATTTTTTTCCTCCTCATCACTTGTGGTAGCCATGGGATTCCTGGTGGAATAAGACCCCCTAAGCTCATTCTAAAAGAGGGTGGGTTGACTTAAGGAATCCACATGTGATCACCCTAGTGAACAACGAGCAAATAAGAAAGTGACGAAAAATGTCTTTGGATCCCGTATTCAATTATGGATTGGGTATATATATGCTATACACGTAAACTTTACTATCATTACTTTGGTTTTCGAATCATAAAGTTGGCATAATTATAAAACTCATACTGATTTATATATAGTGTAATCAGACGCTGACGATCTGAAAGGGCACCTCAGCCCTCAGTGCTGCACGTGGGTATACTCAGCACTCGGTGCCAAGGCCACAGCACAAAATGGACTGAACTTATCTGAATTCTGGCCTTTGGAGGAGTGCTCTCATTTTTGTAACACCAAAATACACAGATTTTTTTTTCCGTGTTTCTTTTCCTGTTCCCTTCCACCCCCGGAAGGCTGAGGCAACAGAACTGTGAACAAACAAACCTAAGTGACCAGACCGTCGAGTTCTCCTCACAGAGAGTGTAAGAGGGTGCACAAATATTTCTGACCATTAGAGGGCACAAGGTGTAACCGATATAGGGTATGAGAGGGTGCACTAATATTTCTGACCATTAGAGGGCACAAGGGGTAACCGATATAGAGTAGTGGAGGGTGCACTAATATTTCTGATCATTAGAGGGCACAAGGTGTAACTGATTGAATCAGCAGAAGGGAAAAAAAAAAGAGCAAGTTTATAGAGATTTTGATATAATTGTCAGTTTTGATAGAAAATGTTTACAAATGAATTTGAAATATTGCTCCTATACTTTGATGCAGATATTACAAGTATCTTTCGCATCAACTTGGGTGCAAAGAAGAGAGTGACAAACCAAGTCCAATGACACATGAATGAATAATGAATGGATAATGGCAGAGAAGGGATCATTCTGGGAGGTAAGGTAATAATATTTTAAAGTCCATTTCCGTAAATTGTGATATTGATTTAAATGAGAAAAATAAAATAAGCTCTTTCCAAATCCAGGCATTTTCTCTTAATATGTATTGACGATCTAACTCTTAGCACAATAGGAATAGAAAAGAATCTCCCTGATCTGATAAACAGAATGTTTAAAATCATTTAGGTTCATACCATACTTCATGTTGAAATCTTCAGAACTTTTCCCTTGAGATCCAGAATGAGGTTAGGATGCCCTCGGTGAAACTTTATGTGTAAAAACAATTGTGAAAGTCTTAACCAGTGTAACAAGGCAAGGAAAGAGGAAAACTATTATAATTGGAAAATGTTTGTTAACAGAGGTGGGTAGAAACACCACAAGACGCTGCCATTAAACTGTTAATATGTAAAATATTGAGAATTAAAACTAGCAATCTCACAGCAAGAAAGCCAGTATAGGAAAATCAATTACATGTCTGTATTTCCACATTTTTTTTTATTTCCACAGTATCCAAATACGGTGAAGGTTAAATTGTAAAATCGTGTAAAATTAATACAGCATGGAAATACTTAATTGCTCTCAGAACCAACCCGTGATGTGTACATAGAAACACATGAACTATTATTAAGAAATTTAGGAAATCCGAAATGAATTGAGATATGTTCTGTGATAGAAGAGTCAAAGAGTGTTTTAAAAAGGTCAGTTTTCTCATGTTTGATCTATAGATTTCATTAAAATCTCCATCAAAATGAGTATGTGTGAGCAAATGGAAAAGGTCATTCTCAAATTCATACAAAAGTGCCAATAGCCAAACATAGTCAAGGTGACCTTGAAGCAGAAAAGCAAAGTTAGAGGGATTGCTTTTACCAGGCAGCAAAACGTACTTCAAAGCTGTGCTGATTAAGACAGTGGATATTGGTGCAGTGATAAAGAGCAAACTGAACCAAGAGGAGAGCTCAGAAATAATACTGCCACGCACACACACGAGGATCTTTGCTTTGTAAGAACTGTGGCACCTCAGAGCAATGAAGGAAAATAATTTCCCAGTAAATGATGTTGAGTCAAATCGATAATTAGCTACAATAAAATAAGGAAAGGAAACTTGCACTCGACTTCACATCATACCTGAAATGGTATCTCAAGAGAAAGTTAGCTTTGAGACACTGACGGGAATAATGATAAAGCTTCTAGAAGATAACCAGCATTTGGCCAAGATTTGACGAGTTCCTAACTCCCGGTTTGAAGCATGAAACCTGTGCTGAGATTCCTGTATTCAGGGATTGCGTTAGTGTAGCAGTGCTGCTGAATCCTCACGTACAAGGTGGAGATGGGCTGTGATTTCTCTCCCCATTTGACGTATTTCATGGGAGCTGCTGCAGAGCCTCCCCTTCCCTGTATGTCTTGCAGCAGCATCTACACAGGGTAGACTATTATTTTGCAGGAGTTGTGCTAAGTCAGGGAAACCCTGGTGGTGTAGTGGTTAAGTGCTACGGCTGCTAAAGAAAGGGTCAGCAGTTCAAGTCCACCAGGTGCTCCTTGGAAACTCTATGGGGCAGTTCTACTCTGACCTATAGGGTCGCTATGAGTCGGAACCGCCTCGACGGCACCTAACAACAACAACAACAACAACCACAGCCATAAGCATGAGTGTTATGTGCCACCCAAGTGGAACAAATGGAAACAAAGACTTCCTTGGTCCTGCTTGGTTAAACACCCAGGAGAGCAGGGAGCATCTTGAGAGGGACAGCGGTTCTTACAACCTAAAGGGCCGAGGCAGAGTCTAGGCAGCATCACAGGTAGTAGTGGGATTAGACACTAGGTCAGAAGTGGTCAGCAGGGATGGACCCCTGGGAGCCTGCAGGTCCCACAGTCTTTTATCCCCAATAGCCGAGACCTGCTCAGCTGATACGGCTCCACACGGTTGATATTTAAAGGGTGCACATCGAGTCAAAGCAGTTGACTTCATCCTGCACACCAATTGGAGGTCTAACTTCTAGGCAGTATAGGAAGGAGGAGAGATTAAACTGAAAGGTCTAGAATTAGGTAGGCATCAAAGGTTTGAGCCCTGAGTCACCACTCTCTCAGTGACGAATTCATTTTGGGCAAGTGAATGACTCTTGTTTTCACTTATCTGGCAAACAGCAGGAGTAAGCATAAGAGTGATAAGAACAATGACGGTCTCGCAGATCCACGGGGAGAAGTAAGTAAGGTAAATCTTATATAAACTGACTGGAACAGTCTCTATTACAAGGGGCAATCTTTGTCCTCTCCATCAATGTCGCTTCTTTTAGAACCACCCGATGACTGATGCCTCTCTCTCTGTCAAGCCCCGTTTTCTGCTCTCTGAAGAGAGCAGAAATATGTCCACAGGGTCCCTGGTGGTTCCTAGCACATGGGCGATAGTGAATGAAAACGTATTGTCGCATGCTTACGGGAAACCTGATTTTTCGTTTGCAATTGTACGCAGTCATTTTTTTCCTCCTCATCACTTGTGGTAGCCATGGGATTCCTGGTGGAATAAGACCCCCTAAGCTCATTCTAAAAGAGGGTGGGTTGACTTAAGGAATCCACATGTGATCACCCTAGTGAACAACGAGCAAATAAGAAAGTGACGAAAAATGTCTTTGGATCCCGTATTCAATTATGGATTGGGTATATATATGCTATACACGTAAACTTTACTATCATTACTTTGGTTTTCGAATCATAAAGTTGGCATAATTATAAAACTCATACTGATTTATATATAGTGTAATCAGACGCTGACGATCTGAAAGGGCACCTCAGCCCTCAGTGCTGCACGTGGGTATACTCAGCACTCGGTGCCAAGGCCACAGCACAAAATGGACTGAACTTATCTGAATTCTGGCCTTTGGAGGAGTGCTCTCATTTTTGTAACACCAAAATACACAGATTTTTTTTTCCGTGTTTCTTTTCCTGTTCCCTTCCACCCCCGGAAGGCTGAGGCAACAGAACTGTGAACAAACAAACCTAAGTGACCAGACCGTCGAGTTCTCCTCACAGAGAGTGTAAGAGGGTGCACAAATATTTCTGACCATTAGAGGGCACAAGGTGTAACCGATATAGGGTATGAGAGGGTGCACTAATATTTCTGACCATTAGAGGGCACAAGGGGTAACCGATATAGAGTAGTGGAGGGTGCACTAATATTTCTGATCATTAGAGGGCACAAGGTGTAACTGATTGAATCAGCAGAAGGGAAAAAAAAAAGAGCAAGTTTATAGAGATTTTGATATAATTGTCAGTTTTGATAGAAAATGTTTACAAATGAATTTGAAATATTGCTCCTATACTTTGATGCAGATATTACAAGTATCTTTCGCATCAACTTGGGTGCAAAGAAGAGAGTGACAAACCAAGTCCAATGACACATGAATGAATAATGAATGGATAATGGCAGAGAAGGGATCATTCTGGGAGGTAAGGTAATAATATTTTAAAGTCCATTTCCGTAAATTGTGATATTGATTTAAATGAGAAAAATAAAATAAGCTCTTTCCAAATCCAGGCATTTTCTCTTAATATGTATTGACGATCTAACTCTTAGCACAATAGGAATAGAAAAGAATCTCCCTGATCTGATAAACAGAATGTTTAAAATCATTTAGGTTCATACCATACTTCATGTTGAAATCTTCAGAACTTTTCCCTTGAGATCCAGAATGAGGTTAGGATGCCCTCGGTGAAACTTTATGTGTAAAAACAATTGTGAAAGTCTTAACCAGTGTAACAAGGCAAGGAAAGAGGAAAACTATTATAATTGGAAAATGTTTGTTAACAGAGGTGGGTAGAAACACCACAAGACGCTGCCATTAAACTGTTAATATGTAAAATATTGAGAATTAAAACTAGCAATCTCACAGCAAGAAAGCCAGTATAGGAAAATCAATTACATGTCTGTATTTCCACATTTTTTTTTATTTCCACAGTATCCAAATACGGTGAAGGTTAAATTGTAAAATCGTGTAAAATTAATACAGCATGGAAATACTTAATTGCTCTCAGAACCAACCCGTGATGTGTACATAGAAACACATGAACTATTATTAAGAAATTTAGGAAATCCGAAATGAATTGAGATATGTTCTGTGATAGAAGAGTCAAAGAGTGTTTTAAAAAGGTCAGTTTTCTCATGTTTGATCTATAGATTTCATTAAAATCTCCATCAAAATGAGTATGTGTGAGCAAATGGAAAAGGTCATTCTCAAATTCATACAAAAGTGCCAATAACCAAACATAGTCAAGGTGACCTTGAAGCAGAAAAGCAAAGTTAGAGGGATTGCTTTTACCAGGCAGCAAAACGTACTTCAAAGCTGTGCTGATTAAGACAGTGGATATTGGTGCAGTGATAAAGAGCAAACTGAACCAAGAGGAGAGCTCAGAAATAATACTGCCACGCACACACACGAGGATCTTTGCTTTGTAAGAACTGTGGCACCTCAGAGCAATGAAGGAAAATAATTTCCCAGTAAATGATGTTGAGTCAAATCGATAATTAGCTACAATAAAATAAGGAAAGGAAACTTGCACTCGACTTCACATCATACCTGAAATGGTATCTCAAGAGAAAGTTAGCTTTGAGACACTGACGGGAATAATGATAAAGCTTCTAGAAGATAACCAGCATTTGGCCAAGATTTGACGAGTTCCTAACTCCCGGTTTGAAGCATGAAACCTGTGCTGAGATTCCTGTATTCAGGGATTGCGTTAGTGTAGCAGTGCTGCTGAATCCTCACGTACAAGGTGGAGATGGGCTGTGATTTCTCTCCCCATTTGACGTATTTCATGGGAGCTGCTGCAGAGCCTCCCCTTCCCTGTATGTCTTGCAGCAGCATCTACACAGGGTAGACTATTATTTTGCAGGAGTTGTGCTAAGTCAGGGAAACCCTGGTGGTGTAGTGGTTAAGTGCTACGGCTGCTAAAGAAAGGGTCAGCAGTTCAAGTCCACCAGGTGCTCCTTGGAAACTCTATGGGGCAGTTCTACTCTGACCTATAGGGTCGCTATGAGTCGGAACCGCCTCGACGGCACCTAACAACAACAACAACAACAACCACAGCCATAAGCATGAGTGTTATGTGCCACCCAAGTGGAACAAATGGAAACAAAGACTTCCTTGGTCCTGCTTGGTTAAACACCCAGGAGAGCAGGGAGCATCTTGAGAGGGACAGCGGTTCTTACAACCTAAAGGGCCGAGGCAGAGTCTAGGCAGCATCACAGGTAGTAGTGGGATTAGACACTAGGTCAGAAGTGGTCAGCAGGGATGGACCCCTGGGAGCCTGCAGGTCCCACAGTCTTTTATCCCCAATAGCCGAGACCTGCTCAGCTGATACGGCTCCACACGGTTGATATTTAAAGGGTGCACATCGAGTCAAAGCAGTTGACTTCATCCTGCACACCAATTGGAGGTCTAACTTCTAGGCAGTATAGGAAGGAGGAGAGATTAAACTGAAAGGTCTAGAATTAGGTAGGCATCAAAGGTTTGAGCCCTGAGTCACCACTCTCTCAGTGACGAATTCATTTTGGGCAAGTGAATGACTCTTGTTTTCACTTATCTGGCAAACAGCAGGAGTAAGCATAAGAGTGATAAGAACAATGACGGTCTCGCAGATCCACGGGGAGAAATAAGTAAGGTAAATCTTATAAACTGACTGGAACAGTCTCTATTACAAGGGGCAATCTTTGTCCTCTCCATCAATGTCGCTTCTTTTAGAACCACCCGATGACTGATGCCTCTCTCTCTGTCAAGCCCCGTTTTCTGCTCTCTGAAGAGAGCAGAAATATGTCCACAGGGTCCCTGGTGGTTCCTAGCACATGGGCGATAGTGAATGAAAACGTATTGTCGCATGCTTACGGGAAACCTGATTTTTCGTTTGCAATTGTACGCAGTCATTTTTTTCCTCCTCATCACTTGTGGTAGCCATGGGATTCCTGGTGGAATAAGACCCCCTAAGCTCATTCTAAAAGAGGGTGGGTTGACTTAAGGAATCCACATGTGATCACCCTAGTGAACAACGAGCAAATAAGAAAGTGACGAAAAATGTCTTTGGATCCCGTATTCAATTATGGATTGGGTATATATATGCTATACACGTAAACTTTACTATCATTACTTTGGTTTTCGAATCATAAAGTTGGCATAATTATAAAACTCATACTGATTTATATATAGTGTAATCAGACGCTGACGATCTGAAAGGGCACCTCAGCCCTCAGTGCTGCACGTGGGTATACTCAGCACTCGGTGCCAAGGCCACAGCACAAAATGGACTGAACTTATCTGAATTCTGGCCTTTGGAGGAGTGCTCTCATTTTTGTAACACCAAAATACACAGATTTTTTTTTCCGTGTTTCTTTTCCTGTTCCCTTCCACCCCCGGAAGGCTGAGGCAACAGAACTGTGAACAAACAAACCTAAGTGACCAGACCGTCGAGTTCTCCTCACAGAGAGTGTAAGAGGGTGCACAAATATTTCTGACCATTAGAGGGCACAAGGTGTAACCGATATAGGGTATGAGAGGGTGCACTAATATTTCTGACCATTAGAGGGCACAAGGGGTAACCGATATAGAGTAGTGGAGGGTGCACTAATATTTCTGATCATTAGAGGGCACAAGGTGTAACTGATTGAATCAGCAGAAGGGAAAAAAAAAAGAGCAAGTTTATAGAGATTTTGATATAATTGTCAGTTTTGATAGAAAATGTTTACAAATGAATTTGAAATATTGCTCCTATACTTTGATGCAGATATTACAAGTATCTTTCGCATCAACTTGGGTGCAAAGAAGAGAGTGACAAACCAAGTCCAATGACACATGAATGAATAATGAATGGATAATGGCAGAGAAGGGATCATTCTGGGAGGTAAGGTAATAATATTTTAAAGTCCATTTCCGTAAATTGTGATATTGATTTAAATGAGAAAAATAAAATAAGCTCTTTCCAAATCCAGGCATTTTCTCTTAATATGTATTGACGATCTAACTCTTAGCACAATAGGAATAGAAAAGAATCTCCCTGATCTGATAAACAGAATGTTTAAAATCATTTAGGTTCATACCATACTTCATGTTGAAATCTTCAGAACTTTTCCCTTGAGATCCAGAATGAGGTTAGGATGCCCTCGGTGAAACTTTATGTGTAAAAACAATTGTGAAAGTCTTAACCAGTGTAACAAGGCAAGGAAAGAGGAAAACTATTATAATTGGAAAATGTTTGTTAACAGAGGTGGGTAGAAACACCACAAGACGCTGCCATTAAACTGTTAATATGTAAAATATTGAGAATTAAAACTAGCAATCTCACAGCAAGAAAGCCAGTATAGGAAAATCAATTACATGTCTGTATTTCCACATTTTTTTTTATTTCCACAGTATCCAAATACGGTGAAGGTTAAATTGTAAAATCGTGTAAAATTAATACAGCATGGAAATACTTAATTGCTCTCAGAACCAACCCGTGATGTGTACATAGAAACACATGAACTATTATTAAGAAATTTAGGAAATCCGAAATGAATTGAGATATGTTCTGTGATAGAAGAGTCAAAGAGTGTTTTAAAAAGGTCAGTTTTCTCATGTTTGATCTATAGATTTCATTAAAATCTCCATCAAAATGAGTATGTGTGAGCAAATGGAAAAGGTCATTCTCAAATTCATACAAAAGTGCCAATAACCAAACATAGTCAAGGTGACCTTGAAGCAGAAAAGCAAAGTTAGAGGGATTGCTTTTACCAGGCAGCAAAACGTACTTCAAAGCTGTGCTGATTAAGACAGTGGATATTGGTGCAGTGATAAAGAGCAAACTGAACCAAGAGGAGAGCTCAGAAATAATACTGCCACGCACACACACGAGGATCTTTGCTTTGTAAGAACTGTGGCACCTCAGAGCAATGAAGGAAAATAATTTCCCAGTAAATGATGTTGAGTCAAATCGATAATTAGCTACAATAAAATAAGGAAAGGAAACTTGCACTCGACTTCACATCATACCTGAAATGGTATCTCAAGAGAAAGTTAGCTTTGAGACACTGACGGGAATAATGATAAAGCTTCTAGAAGATAACCAGCATTTGGCCAAGATTTGACGAGTTCCTAACTCCCGGTTTGAAGCATGAAACCTGTGCTGAGATTCCTGTATTCAGGGATTGCGTTAGTGTAGCAGTGCTGCTGAATCCTCACGTACAAGGTGGAGATGGGCTGTGATTTCTCTCCCCATTTGACGTATTTCATGGGAGCTGCTGCAGAGCCTCCCCTTCCCTGTATGTCTTGCAGCAGCATCTACACAGGGTAGACTATTATTTTGCAGGAGTTGTGCTAAGTCAGGGAAACCCTGGTGGTGTAGTGGTTAAGTGCTACGGCTGCTAAAGAAAGGGTCAGCAGTTCAAGTCCACCAGGTGCTCCTTGGAAACTCTATGGGGCAGTTCTACTCTGACCTATAGGGTCGCTATGAGTCGGAACCGCCTCGACGGCACCTAACAACAACAACAACAACAACCACAGCCATAAGCATGAGTGTTATGTGCCACCCAAGTGGAACAAATGGAAACAAAGACTTCCTTGGTCCTGCTTGGTTAAACACCCAGGAGAGCAGGGAGCATCTTGAGAGGGACAGCGGTTCTTACAACCTAAAGGGCCGAGGCAGAGTCTAGGCAGCATCACAGGTAGTAGTGGGATTAGACACTAGGTCAGAAGTGGTCAGCAGGGATGGACCCCTGGGAGCCTGCAGGTCCCACAGTCTTTTATCCCCAATAGCCGAGACCTGCTCAGCTGATACGGCTCCACACGGTTGATATTTAAAGGGTGCACATCGAGTCAAAGCAGTTGACTTCATCCTGCACACCAATTGGAGGTCTAACTTCTAGGCAGTATAGGAAGGAGGAGAGATTAAACTGAAAGGTCTAGAATTAGGTAGGCATCAAAGGTTTGAGCCCTGAGTCACCACTCTCTCAGTGACGAATTCATTTTGGGCAAGTGAATGACTCTTGTTTTCACTTATCTGGCAAACAGCAGGAGTAAGCATAAGAGTGATAAGAACAATGACGGTCTCGCAGATCCACGGGGAGAAATAAGTAAGGTAAATCTTATATAAACTGACTGGAACAGTCTCTATTACAAGGGGCAATCTTTGTCCTCTCCATCAATGTCGCTTCTTTTAGAACCACCCGATGACTGATGCCTCTCTCTCTGTCAAGCCCCGTTTTCTGCTCTCTGAAGAGAGCAGAAATATGTCCACAGGGTCCCTGGTGGTTCCTAGCACATGGGCGATAGTGAATGAAAACGTATTGTCGCATGCTTACGGGAAACCTGATTTTTCGTTTGCAATTGTACGCAGTCATTTTTTTCCTCCTCATCACTTGTGGTAGCCATGGGATTCCTGGTGGAATAAGACCCCCTAAGCTCATTCTAAAAGAGGGTGGGTTGACTTAAGGAATCCACATGTGATCACCCTAGTGAACAACGAGCAAATAAGAAAGTGACGAAAATGTCTTTGGATCCCGTATTCAATTATGGATTGGGTATATATACGCTATACACGTAAACTTTACTATCATTACTTTGGTTTTCGAATCATAAAGTTGGCATAATTATAAAACTCATACTGATTTATATATAGTGTAATCAGACGCTGACGATCTGAAAGGGCACCTCAGCCCTCAGTGCTGCACGTGGGTATACTCAGCACTCGGTGCCAAGGCCACAGCACAAAATGGACTGAACTTATCTGAATTCTGGCCTTTGGAGGAGTGCTCTCATTTTTGTAACACCAAAATACACAGATTTTTTTTTCCGTGTTTCTTTTCCTGTTCCCTTCCACCCCCGGAAGGCTGAGGCAACAGAACTGTGAACAAACAAACCTAAGTGACCAGACCGTCGAGTTCTCCTCACAGAGAGTGTAAGAGGGTGCACAAATATTTCTGACCATTAGAGGGCACAAGGTGTAACCGATATAGGGTATGAGAGGGTGCACTAATATTTCTGACCATTAGAGGGCACAAGGGGTAACCGATATAGAGTAGTGGAGGGTGCACTAATATTTCTGATCATTAGAGGGCACAAGGTGTAACTGATTGAATCAGCAGAAGGGGAAAAAAAAGAGCAAGTTTATAGAGATTTTGATATAATTGTCAGTTTTGATAGAAAATGTTTACAAATGAATTTGAAATATTGCTCCTATACTTTGATGCAGATATTACAAGTATCTTTCGCATCAACTTGGGTGCAAAGAAGAGAGTGACAAACCAAGTCCAATGACACATGAATGAATAATGAATGGATAATGGCAGAGAAGGGATCATTCTGGGAGGTAAGGTAATAATATTTTAAAGTCCATTTCCGTAAATTGTGATATTGATTTAAATGAGAAAAATAAAATAAGCTCTTTCCAAATCCAGGCATTTTCTCTTAATATGTATTGACGATCTAACTCTTAGCACAATAGGAATAGAAAAGAATCTCCCTGATCTGATAAACAGAATGTTTAAAATCATTTAGGTTCATACCATACTTCATGTTGAAATCTTCAGAACTTTTCCCTTGAGATCCAGAATGAGGTTAGGATGCCCTCAGTGAAACTTTATGTGTAAAACAATTGTGAAAGTCTTAACCAGTGTAACAAGGCAAGGAAAGAGGAAAACTATTATAATTGGAAAATGTTTGTTAACAGAGGTGGGTAGAAACACCACAAGACGCTGCCATTAAACTGTTAATATGTAAAATATTGAGAATTAAAACTAGCAATCTCACAGCAAGAAAGCCAGTATAGGAAAATCAATTACATGTCTGTATTTCCACATTTTTTTTTATTTCCACAGTATCCAAATACGGTGAAGGTTAAATTGTAAAATCGTGTAAAATTAATACAGCATGGAAATACTTAATTGCTCTCAGAACCAACCCGTGATGTGTACATAGAAACACATGAACTATTATTAAGAAATTTAGGAAATCCGAAATGAATTGAGATATGTTCTGTGATAGAAGAGTCAGAGAGTGTTTTAAAAAGGTCAGTTTTCTCATGTTTGATCTATAGATTTCATTAAAATCTCCATCAAGATGAGTATGTGTGAGCAAATGGAAAAGGTCATTCTCAAATTCATACAAAAGTGCCAATAACCAAACATAGTCAAGGTGACCTTGAAGCAGAAAAGCAAAGTTAGAGGGATTGCTTTTACCAGGCAGCAAAACGTACTTCAAAGCTGTGCTGATTAAGACAGTGGATATTGGTGCAGTGATAAAGAGCAAACTGAACCAAGAGGAGAGCTCAGAAATAACACTGCCACGCACACACACGAGGATCTTTGCTTTGTAAGAACTGTGGCACCTCAGAGCAATGAAGGAAAATAATTTCCCAGTAAATGATGTTGAGTCAAATCGATAATTAGCTACAATAAAATAAGGAAAGGAAACTTGCACTCGACTTCACATCATACCTGAAATGGTATCTCAAGAGAAAGTTAGCTTTGAGACACTGACGGGAATAATGATAAAGCTTCTAGAAGATAACCAGCATTTGGCCAAGATTTGACGAGTTCCTAACTCCCGGTTTGAAGCATGAAACCTGTGCTGAGATTCCTGTATTCAGGGATTGCGTTAGTGTAGCAGTGCTGCTGAATCCTCACGTACAAGGTGGAGATGGGCTGTGATTTCTCTCCCCATTTGACGTATTTCATGGGAGCTGCTGCAGAGCCTCCCCTTCCCTGTATGTCTTGCAGCAGCATCTACACAGGGTAGACTATTATTTTGCAGGAGTTGTGCTAAGTCAGGGAAACCCTGGTGGTGTAGTGGTTAAGTGCTACGGCTGCTAAAGAAAGGGTCAGCAGTTCAAGTCCACCAGGTGCTCCTTGGGAACTCTATGGGGCAGTTCTACTCTGACCTATAGGGTCGCTATGAGTCGGAACCGCCTCGACGGCACCTAACAACAACAACAACAACAACCACAGCCATAAGCATGAGTGTTATGTGCCACCCAAGTGGAACAAATGGAAACAAAGACTTCCTTGGTCCTGCTTGGTTAAACACCCAGGAGAGCAGGGAGCATCTTGAGAGGGACAGCGGTTCTTACAACCTAAAGGGCCGAGGCAGAGTCTAGGCAGCATCACAGGTAGTAGTGGGATTAGACACTAGGTCCGAAGTGGTCAGCAGGGATGGACCCCTGGGAGCCTGCAGGTCCCACAGTCTTTTATCCCCAATAGCCGAGACCTGCTCAGCTGATACGGCTCCACACGGTTGATATTTAAAGGGTGCACATCGAGTCAAAGCAGTTGACTTCATCCTGCACACCAATTGGAGGTCTAACTTCTAGGCAGTATAGGAAGGAGGAGAGATTAAACTGAAAGGTCTAGAATTAGGTAGGCATCAAAGGTTTGAGCCCTGAGTCACCACTCTCTCAGTGACGAATTCATTTTGGGCAAGTGAATGACTCTTGTTTTCACTTATCTGGCAAACAGCAGGAGTAAGCATAAGAGTGATAAGAACAATGACGGTCTCGCAGATCCACGGGGAGAAATAAGTAAGGTAAATCTTATATAAACTGACTGGAACAGTCTCTATTACAAGGGGCAATCTTTGTCCTCTCCATCAATGTCGCTTCTTTTAGAACCACCCGATGACTGATGCCTCTCTCTCTGTCAAGCCCCGTTTTCTGCTCTCTGAAGAGAGCAGAAATATGTCCACAGGGTCCCTGGTGGTTCCTAGCACATGGGCGATAGTGAATGAAAACGTATTGTCGCATGCTTACGGGAAACCTGATTTTTCGTTTGCAATTGTACGCAGTCATTTTTTTCCTCCTCATCACTTGTGGTAGCCATGGGATTCCTGGTGGAATAAGACCCCCTAAGCTCATTCTAAAAGAGGGTGGGTTGACTTAAGGAATCCACATGTGATCACCCTAGTGAACAACGAGCAAATAAGAAAGTGACGAAAAATGTCTTTGGATCCCGTATTCAATTATGGATTGGGTATATATATGCTATACACGTAAACTTTACTATCATTACTTTGGTTTTCGAATCATAAAGTTGGCATAATTATAAAACTCATACTGATTTATATATAGTGTAATCAGACGCTGACGATCTGAAAGGGCACCTCAGCCCTCAGTGCTGCACGTGGGTATACTCAGCACTCGGTGCCAAGGCCACAGCACAAAATGGACTGAACTTATCTGAATTCTGGCCTTTGGAGGAGTGCTCTCATTTTTGTAACACCAAAATACACAGATTTTTTTTTCCGTGTTTCTTTTCCTGTTCCCTTCCACCCCCGGAAGGCTGAGGCAACAGAACTGTGAACAAACAAACCTAAGTGACCAGACCGTCGAGTTCTCCTCACAGAGAGTGTAAGAGGGTGCACTAATATTTCTGATCATTAGAGGGCACAAGGTGTAACTGATTGAATCAGCAGAAGGGGAAAAAAAAGAGCAAGTTTATAGAGATTTTGATATAATTGTCAGTTTTGATAGAAAATGTTTACAAATGAATTTGAAATATTGCTCCTATACTTTGATGCAGATATTACAAGTATCTTTCGCATCAACTTGGGTGCAAAGAAGAGAGTGACAAACCAAGTCCAATGACACATGAATGAATAATGAATGGATAATGGCAGAGAAGGGATCATTCTGGGAGGTAAGGTAATAATATTTTAAAGTCCATTTCCGTAAATTGTGATATTGATTTAAATGAGAAAAATAAAATAAGCTCTTTCCAAATCCAGGCATTTTCTCTTAATATGTATTGACGATCTAACTCTTAGCACAATAGGAATAGAAAAGAATCTCCCTGATCTGATAAACAGAATGTTTAAAATCATTTAGGTTCATACCATACTTCATGTTGAAATCTTCAGAACTTTTCCCTTGAGATCCAGAATGAGGTTAGGATGCCCTCAGTGAAACTTTATGTGTAAAACAATTGTGAAAGTCTTAACCAGTGTAACAAGGCAAGGAAAGAGGAAAACTATTATAATTGGAAAATGTTTGTTAACAGAGGTGGGTAGAAACACCACAAGACGCTGCCATTAAACTGTTAATATGTAAAATATTGAGAATTAAAACTAGCAATCTCACAGCAAGAAAGCCAGTATAGGAAAATCAATTACATGTCTGTATTTCCACATTTTTTTTTATTTCCACAGTATCCAAATACGGTGAAGGTTAAATTGTAAAATCGTGTAAAATTAATACAGCATGGAAATACTTAATTGCTCTCAGAACCAACCCGTGATGTGTACATAGAAACACATGAACTATTATTAAGAAATTTAGGAAATCCGAAATGAATTGAGATATGTTCTGTGATAGAAGAGTCAGAGAGTGTTTTAAAAAGGTCAGTTTTCTCATGTTTGATCTATAGATTTCATTAAAATCTCCATCAAGATGAGTATGTGTGAGCAAATGGAAAAGGTCATTCTCAAATTCATACAAAAGTGCCAATAACCAAACATAGTCAAGGTGACCTTGAAGCAGAAAAGCAAAGTTAGAGGGATTGCTTTTACCAGGCAGCAAAACGTACTTCAAAGCTGTGCTGATTAAGACAGTGGATATTGGTGCAGTGATAAAGAGCAAACTGAACCAAGAGGAGAGCTCAGAAATAACACTGCCACGCACACACACGAGGATCTTTGCTTTGTAAGAACTGTGGCACCTCAGAGCAATGAAGGAAAATAATTTCCCAGTAAATGATGTTGAGTCAAATCGATAATTAGCTACAATAAAATAAGGAAAGGAAACTTGCACTCGACTTCACATCATACCTGAAATGGTATCTCAAGAGAAAGTTAGCTTTGAGACACTGACGGGAATAATGATAAAGCTTCTAGAAGATAACCAGCATTTGCCCAAGATTTGACGAGTTCCTAACTCCCGGTTTGAAGCATGAAACCTGTGCTGAGATTCCTGTATTCAGGGATTGCGTTAGTGTAGCAGTGCTGCTGAATCCTCACGTACAAGGTGGAGATGGGCTGTGATTTCTCTCCCCATTTGACGTATTTCATGGGAGCTGCTGCAGAGCCTCCCCTTCCCTGTATGTCTTGCAGCAGCATCTACACAGGGTAGACTATTATTTTGCAGGAGTTGTGCTAAGTCAGGGAAACCCTGGTGGTGTAGTGGTTAAGTGCTACGGCTGCTAAAGAAAGGGTCAGCAGTTCAAGTCCACCAGGTGCTCCTTGGAAACTCTATGGGGCAGTTCTACTCTGACCTATAGGGTCGCTATGAGTCGGAACCGCCTCGACGGCACCTAACAACAACAACAACAACAACCACAGCCATAAGCATGAGTGTTATGTGCCACCCAAGTGGAACAAATGGAAACAAAGACTTCCTTGGTCCTGCTTGGTTAAACACCCAGGAGAGCAGGGAGCATCTTGAGAGGGACAGCGGTTCTTACAACCTAAAGGGCCGAGGCAGAGTCTAGGCAGCATCACAGGTAGTAGTGGGATTAGACACTAGGTCCGAAGTGGTCAGCAGGGATGGACCCCTGGGAGCCTGCAGGTCCCACAGTCTTTTATCCCCAATAGCCGAGACCTGCTCAGCTGATACGGCTCCACACGGTTGATATTTAAAGGGTGCACATCGAGTCAAAGCAGTTGACTTCATCCTGCACACCAATTGGAGGTCTAACTTCTAGGCAGTATAGGAAGGAGGAGAGATTAAACTGAAAGGTCTAGAATTAGGTAGGCATCAAAGGTTTGAGCCCTGAGTCACCACTCTCTCAGTGACGAATTCATTTTGGGCAAGTGAATGACTCTTGTTTTCACTTATCTGGCAAACAGCAGGAGTAAGCATAAGAGTGATAAGAACAATGACGGTCTCGCAGATCCACGGGGAGAAGTAAGTAAGGTAAATCTTATATAAACTGACTGGAACAGTCTCTATTACAAGGGGCAATCTTTGTCCTCTCCATCAATGTCGCTTCTTTTAGAACCACCCGATGACTGATGCCTCTCTCTCTGTCAAGCCCCGTTTTCTGCTCTCTGAAGAGAGCAGAAATATGTCCACAGGGTCCCTGGTGGTTCCTAGCACATGGGCGATAGTGAATGAAAACGTATTGTCGCATGCTTACGGGAAACCTGATTTTTCGTTTGCAATTGTACGCAGTCATTTTTTTCCTCCTCATCACTTGTGGTAGCCATGGGATTCCTGGTGGAATAAGACCCCCTAAGCTCATTCTAAAAGAGGGTGGGTTGACTTAAGGAATCCACATGTGATCACCCTAGTGAACAACGAGCAAATAAGAAAGTGACGAAAAATGTCTTTGGATCCCGTATTCAATTATGGATTGGGTATATATATGCTATACACGTAAACTTTACTATCATTACTTTGGTTTTCGAATCATAAAGTTGGCATAATTATAAAACTCATACTGATTTATATATAGTGTAATCAGACGCTGACGATCTGAAAGGGCACCTCAGCCCTCAGTGCTGCACGTGGGTATACTCAGCACTCGGTGCCAAGGCCACAGCACAAAATGGACTGAACTTATCTGAATTCTGGCCTTTGGAGGAGTGCTCTCATTTTTGTAACACCAAAATACACAGATTTTTTTTTCCGTGTTTCTTTTCCTGTTCCCTTCCACCCCCGGAAGGCTGAGGCAACAGAACTGTGAACAAACAAACCTAAGTGACCAGACCGTCGAGTTCTCCTCACAGAGAGTGTAAGAGGGTGCACAAATATTTCTGACCATTAGAGGGCACAAGGTGTAACCGATATAGGGTATGAGAGGGTGCACTAATATTTCTGACCATTAGAGGGCACAAGGGGTAACCGATATAGAGTAGTGGAGGGTGCACTAATATTTCTGATCATTAGAGGGCACAAGGTGTAACTGATTGAATCAGCAGAAGGGAAAAAAAAAGAGCAAGTTTATAGAGATTTTGATATAATTGTCAGTTTTGATAGAAAATGTTTACAAATGAATTTGAAATATTGCTCCTATACTTTGATGCAGATATTACAAGTATCTTTCGCATCAACTTGGGTGCAAAGAAGAGAGTGACAAACCAAGTCCAATGACACATGAATGAATAATGAATGGATAATGGCAGAGAAGGGATCATTCTGGGAGGTAAGGTAATAATATTTTAAAGTCCATTTCCGTAAATTGTGATATTGATTTAAATGAGAAAAATAAAATAAGCTCTTTCCAAATCCAGGCATTTTCTCTTAATATGTATTGACGATCTAACTCTTAGCACAATAGGAATAGAAAAGAATCTCCCTGATCTGATAAACAGAATGTTTAAAATCATTTAGGTTCATACCATACTTCATGTTGAAATCTTCAGAACTTTTCCCTTGAGATCCAGAATGAGGTTAGGATGCCCTCAGTGAAACTTTATGTGTAAAAACAATTGTGAAAGTCTTAACCAGTGTAACAAGGCAAGGAAAGAGGAAAACTATTATAATTGGAAAATGTTTGTTAACAGAGGTGGGTAGAAACACCACAAGACGCTGCCATTAAACTGTTAATATGTAAAATATTGAGAATTAAAACTAGCAATCTCACAGCAAGAAAGCCAGTATAGGAAAATCAATTACATGTCTGTATTTCCACATTTTTTTTATTTCCACAGTATCCAAATACGGTGAAGGTTAAATTGTAAAATCGTGTAAAATTAATACAGCATGGAAATACTTAATTGCTCTCAGAACCAACCCGTGATGTGTACATAGAAACACATGAACTATTATTAAGAAATTTAGGAAATCCGAAATGAATTGAGATATGTTCTGTGATAGAAGAGTCAAAGAGTGTTTTAAAAAGGTCAGTTTTCTCATGTTTGATCTATAGATTTCATTAAAATCTCCATCAAAATGAGTATGTGTGAGCAAATGGAAAAGGTCATTCTCAAATTCATACAAAAGTGCCAATAGCCAAACATAGTCAAGGTGACCTTGAAGCAGAAAAGCAAAGTTAGAGGGATTGCTTTTACCAGGCAGCAAAACGTACTTCAAAGCTGTGCTGATTAAGACAGTGGATATTGGTGCAGTGATAAAGAGCAAACTGAACCAAGAGGAGAGCTCAGAAATAACACTGCCACGCACACACACGAGGATCTTTGCTTTGTAAGAACTGTGGCACCTCAGAGCAATGAAGGAAAATAATTTCCCAGTAAATGATGTTGAGTCAAATCGATAATTAGCTACAATAAAATAAGGAAAGGAAACTTGCACTCGACTTCACATCATACCTGAAATGGTATCTCAAGAGAAAGTTAGCTTTGAGACACTGACGGGAATAATGATAAAGCTTCTAGAAGATAACCAGCATTTGCCCAAGATTTGACGAGTTCCTAACTCCCGGTTTGAAGCATGAAACCTGTGCTGAGATTCCTGTATTCAGGGATTGCGTTAGTGTAGCAGTGCTGCTGAATCCTCACGTACAAGGTGGAGATGGGCTGTGATTTCTCTCCCCATTTGACGTATTTCATGGGAGCTGCTGCAGAGCCTCCCCTTCCCTGTATGTCTTGCAGCAGCATCTACACAGGGTAGACTATTATTTTGCAGGAGTTGTGCTAAGTCAGGGAAACCCTGGTGGTGTAGTGGTTAAGTGCTACGGCTGCTAAAGAAAGGGTCAGCAGTTCAAGTCCACCAGGTGCTCCTTGGAAACTCTATGGGGCAGTTCTACTCTGACCTATAGGGTCGCTATGAGTCGGAACCGCCTCGACGGCACCTAACAACAACAACAACAACAACCACAGCCATAAGCATGAGTGTTATGTGCCACCCAAGTGGAACAAATGGAAACAAAGACTTCCTTGGTCCTGCTTGGTTAAACACCCAGGAGAGCAGGGAGCATCTTGAGAGGGACAGCGGTTCTTACAACCTAAAGGGCCGAGGCAGAGTCTAGGCAGCATCACAGGTAGTAGTGGGATTAGACACTAGGTCAGAAGTGGTCAGCAGGGATGGACCCCTGGGAGCCTGCAGGTCCCACAGTCTTTTATCCCCAATAGCCGAGACCTGCTCAGCTGATACGGCTCCACACGGTTGATATTTAAAGGGTGCACATCGAGTCAAAGCAGTTGACTTCATCCTGCACACCAATTGGAGGTCTAACTTCTAGGCAGTATAGGAAGGAGGAGAGATTAAACTGAAAGGTCTAGAATTAGGTAGGCATCAAAGGTTTGAGCCCTGAGTCACCACTCTCTCAGTGACGAATTCATTTTGGGCAAGTGAATGACTCTTGTTTTCACTTATCTGGCAAACAGCAGGAGTAAGCATAAGAGTGATAAGAACAATGACGGTCTCGCAGATCCACGGGGAGAAATAAGTAAGGTAAATCTTATATAAACTGACTGGAACAGTCTCTATTACAAGGGGCAATCTTTGTCCTCTCCATCAATGTCGCTTCTTTTAGAACCACCCGATGACTGATGCCTCTCTCTCTGTCAAGCCCCGTTTTCTGCTCTCTGAAGAGAGCAGAAATATGTCCACAGGGTCCCTGGTGGTTCCTAGCACATGGGCGATAGTGAATGAAAACGTATTGTCGCATGCTTACGGGAAACCTGATTTTTCGTTTGCAATTGTACGCAGTCATTTTTTTCCTCCTCATCACTTGTGGTAGCCATGGGATTCCTGGTGGAATAAGACCCCCTAAGCTCATTCTAAAAGAGGGTGGGTTGACTTAAGGAATCCACATGTGATCACCCTAGTGAACAACGAACAAATAAGAAAGTGACGAAAAATGTCTTTGGATCCCGTATTCAATTATGGATTGGGTATATATATGCTATACACGTAAACTTTACTATCATTACTTTGGTTTTCGAATCATAAAGTTGGCATAATTATAAAACTCATACTGATTTATATATAGTGTAATCAGACGCTGACGATCTGAAAGGGCACCTCAGCCCTCAGTGCTGCACGTGGGTATACTCAGCACTCGGTGCCAAGGCCACAGCACAAAATGGACTGAACTTATCTGAATTCTGGCCTTTGGAGGAGTGCTCTCATTTTTGTAACACCAAAATACACAGATTTTTTTTTCCGTGTTTCTTTTCCTGTTCCCTTCCACCCCCGGAAGGCTGAGGCAACAGAACTGTGAACAAACAAACCTAAGTGACCAGACCGTCGAGTTCTCCTCACAGAGAGTGTAAGAGGGTGCACAAATATTTCTGACCATTAGAGGGCACAAGGTGTAACCGATATAGGGTATGAGAGGGTGCACTAATATTTCTGACCATTAGAGGGCACAAGGGGTAACCGATATAGAGTAGTGGAGGGTGCACTAATATTTCTGATCATTAGAGGGCACAAGGTGTAACTGATTGAATCAGCAGAAGGGGAAAAAAAAGAGCAAGTTTATAGAGATTTTGATATAATTGTCAGTTTTGATAGAAAATGTTTACAAATGAATTTGAAATATTGCTCCTATACTTTGATGCAGATATTACAAGTATCTTTCGCATCAACTTGGGTGCAAAGAAGAGAGTGACAAACCAAGTCCAATGACACATGAATGAATAATGAATGGATAATGGCAGAGAAGGGATCATTCTGGGAGGTAAGGTAATAATATTTTAAAGTCCATTTCCGTAAATTGTGATATTGATTTAAATGAGAAAAATAAAATAAGCTCTTTCCAAATCCAGGCATTTTCTCTTAATATGTATTGACGATCTAACTCTTAGCACAATAGGAATAGAAAAGAATCTCCCTGATCTGATAAACAGAATGTTTAAAATCATTTAGGTTCATACCATACTTCATGTTGAAATCTTCAGAACTTTTCCCTTGAGATCCAGAATGAGGTTAGGATGCCCTCAGTGAAACTTTATGTGTAAAAACAATTGTGAAAGTCTTAACCAGTGTAACAAGGCAAGGAAAGAGGAAAACTATTATAATTGGAAAATGTTTGTTAACAGAGGTGGGTAGAAACACCACAAGACGCTGCCATTAAACTGTTAATATGTAAAATATTGAGAATTAAAACTAGCAATCTCACAGCAAGAAAGCCAGTATAGGAAAATCAATTACATGTCTGTATTTCCACATTTTTTTTTATTTCTACAGTATCCAAATACGGTGAAGGTTAAATTGTAAAATCGTGTAAAATTAATACAGCATGGAAATACTTAATTGCTCTCAGAACCAACCCGTGATGTGTACATAGAAACACATGAACTATTATTAAGAAATTTAGGAAATCCGAAATGAATTGAGATATGTTCTGTGATAGAAGAGTCAAAGAGTGTTTTAAAAAGGTCAGTTTTCTCATGTTTGATCTATAGATTTCATTAAAATCTCCATCAAAATGAGTATGTGTGAGCAAATGGAAAAGGTCATTCTCAAATTCATACAAAAGTGCCAATAACCAAACATAGTCAAGGTGACCTTGAAGCAGAAAAGCAAAGTTAGAGGGATTGCTTTTACCAGGCAGCAAAACGTACTTCAAAGCTGTGCTGATTAAGACAGTGGATATTGGTGCAGTGATAAAGAGCAAACTGAACCAAGAGGAGAGCTCAGAAATAACACTGCCACGCACACACACGAGGATCTTTGCTTTGTAAGAACTGTGGCACCTCAGAGCAATGAAGGAAAATAATTTCCCAGTAAATGATGTTGAGTCAAATCGATAATTAGCTACAATAAAATAAGGAAAGGAAACTTGCACTCGACTTCACATCATACCTGAAAAGGTATCTCAAGAGAAATTTAGCTTTGAGACACTGACGGGAATAATGATAAAGCTTCTAGAAGATAACCAGCATTTGGCCAAGATTTGACGAGTTCCTAACTCCCGGTTTGAAGCATGAAACCTGTGCTGAGATTCCTGTATTCAGGGATTGCGTTAGTGTAGCAGTGCTGCTGAATCCTCACGTACAAGGTGGAGATGGGCTGTGATTTCTCTCCCCATTTGACGTATTTCATGGGAGCTGCTGCAGAGCCTCCCCTTCCCTGTATGTCTTGCAGCAGCATCTACACAGGGTAGACTATTATTTTGCAGGAGTTGTGCTAAGTCAGGGAAACCCTGGTGGTGTAGTGGTTAAGTGCTACGGCTGCTAAAGAAAGGGTCAGCAGTTCAAGTCCACCAGGTGCTCCTTGGAAACTCTATGGGGCAGTTCTACTCTGACCTATAGGGTCGCTATGAGTCGGAACCGCCTCGACGGCACCTAACAACAACAACAACAACCACAGCCATAAGCATGAGTGTTATGTGCCACCCAAGTGGAACAAATGGAAACAAAGACTTCCTTGGTCCTGCTTGGTTAAACACCCAGGAGAGCAGGGAGCATCTTGAGAGGGACAGCGGTTCTTACAACCTAAAGGGCCGAGGCAGAGTCTAGGCAGCATCACAGGTAGTAGTGGGATTAGACACTAGGTCAGAAGTGGTCAGCAGGGATGGACCCCTGGGAGCCTGCAGGTCCCACAGTCTTTTATCCCCAATAGCCGAGACCTGCTCAGCTGATACGGCTCCACACGGTTGATATTTAAAGGGTGCACATCGAGTCAAAGCAGTTGACTTCATCCTGCACACCAATTGGAGGTCTAACTTCTAGGCAGTATGGGAAGGAGGAGAGATTAAACTGAAAGGTCTAGAACTAGGTAGGCATCAAAGGTTTGAGCCCTGAGTCACCACTCTCTCAGTGACGAATTCATTTTGGGCAAGTGAATGACTCTTGTTTTCACTTATCTGGCAAACAGCAGGAGTAAGCATAAGAGTGATAAGAACAATGACGGTCTCGCAGATCCACGGGGAGAAATAAGTAAGGTAAATCTTATAAACTGACTGGAACAGTCTCTATTACAAGGGGCAATCTTTGTCCTCTCCATCAATGTCGCTTCTTTTAGAACCACCCGATGACTGATGCCTCTCTCTCTGTCAAGCCCCGTTTTCTGCTCTCTGAAGAGAGCAGAAATATGTCCACAGGGTCCCTGGTGGTTCCTAGCACATGGGCGATAGTGAATGAAAACGTATTGTCGCATGCTTACGGGAAACCTGATTTTTCGTTTGCAATTGTACGCAGTCATTTTTTTCCTCCTCATCACTTGTGGTAGCCATGGGATTCCTGGTGGAATAAGACCCCCTAAGCTCATTCTAAAAGAGGGTGGGTTGACTTAAGGAATCCACATGTGATCACCCTAGTGAACAACGAGCAAATAAGAAAGTGACGAAAAATGTCTTTGGATCCCGTATTCGATTATGGATTGGGTATATATATGCTATACACGTAAACTTTACTATCATTACTTTGGTTTTCGAATCATAAAGTTGGCATAATTATAAAACTCATACTGATTTATATATAGTGTAATCAGACGCTGACGATCTGAAAGGGCACCTCAGCCCTCAGTGCTGCACGTGGGTATACTCAGCACTCGGTGCCAAGGCCACAGCACAAAATGGACTGAACTTATCTGAATTCTGGCCTTTGGAGGAGTGCTCTCATTTTTGTAACACCAAAATACACAGATTTTTTTTTCCGTGTTTCTTTTCCTGTTCCCTTCCACCCCCGGAAGGCTGAGGCAACAGAACTGTGAACAAACAAACCTAAGTGACCAGACCGTCGAGTTCTCCTCACAGAGAGTGTAAGAGGGTGCACAAATATTTCTGACCATTAGAGGGCACAAGGTGTAACCGATATAGGGTATGAGAGGGTGCACTAATATTTCTGACCATTAGAGGGCACAAGGGGTAACCGATATAGAGTAGTGGAGGGTGCACTAATATTTCTGATCATTAGAGGGCACAAGGTGTAACTGATTGAATCAGCAGAAGGGGAAAAAAAAGAGCAAGTTTATAGAGATTTTGATATAATTGTCAGTTTTGATAGAAAATGTTTACAAATGAATTTGAAATATTGCTCCTATACTTTGATGCAGATATTACAAGTATCTTTCGCATCAACTTGGGTGCAAAGAAGAGAGTGACAAACCAAGTCCAATGACACATGAATGAATAATGAATGGATAATGGCAGAGAAGGGATCATTCTGGGAGGTAAGGTAATAATATTTTAAAGTCCATTTCCGTAAATTGTGATCTTGATTTAAATGAGAAAAATAAAATAAGCTCTTTCCAAATCCAGGCATTTTCTCTTAATATGTATTGACGATCTAACTCTTAGCACAATAGGAATAGAAAAGAATCTCCCTGATCTGATAAACAGAATGTTTAAAATCATTTAGGTTCATACCATACTTCATGTTGAAATCTTCAGAACTTTTCCCTTGAGATCCAGAATGAGGTTAGGATGCCCTCAGTGAAACTTTATGTGTAAAAACAATTGTGAAAGTCTTAACCAGTGTAACAAGGCAAGGAAAGAGGAAAACTATTATAATTGGAAAATGTTTGTTAACAGAGGTGGGTAGAAACACCACAAGACGCTGCCATTAAACTGTTAATATGTAAAATATTGAGAATTAAAACTAGCAATCTCACAGCAAGAAAGCCAGTATAGGAAAATCAATTACATGTCTGTATTTCCACATTTTTTTTTATTTCTACAGTATCCAAATACGGTGAAGGTTAAATTGTAAAATCGTGTAAAATTAATACAGCATGGAAATACTTAATTGCTCTCAGAACCAACCCGTGATGTGTACATAGAAACACATGAACTATTATTAAGAAATTTAGGAAATCCGAAATGAATTGAGATATGTTCTGTGATAGAAGAGTCAAAGAGTGTTTTAAAAAGGTCAGTTTTCTCATGTTTGATCTATAGATTTCATTAAAATCTCCATCAAAATGAGTATGTGTGAGCAAATGGAAAAGGTCATTCTCAAATTCATACAAAAGTGCCAATAACCAAACATAGTCAAGGTGACCTTGAAGCAGAAAAGCAAAGTTAGAGGGATTGCTTTTACCAGGCAGCAAAACGTACTTCAAAGCTGTGCTGATTAAGACAGTGGATATTGGTGCAGTGATAAAGAGCAAACTGAACCAAGAGGAGAGCTCAGAAATAACACTGCCACGCACACACACGAGGATCTTTGCTTTGTAAGAACTGTGGCACCTCAGAGCAATGAAGGAAAATAATTTCCCAGTAAATGATGTTGAGTCAAATCGATAATTAGCTACAATAAAATAAGGAAAGGAAACTTGCACTCGACTTCACATCATACCTGAAAAGGTATCTCAAGAGAAATTTAGCTTTGAGACACTGACGGGAATAATGATAAAGCTTCTAGAAGATAACCAGCATTTGGCCAAGATTTGACGAGTTCCTAACTCCCGGTTTGAAGCATGAAACCTGTGCTGAGATTCCTGTATTCAGGGATTGCGTTAGTGTAGCAGTGCTGCTGAATCCTCACGTACAAGGTGGAGATGGGCTGTGATTTCTCTCCCCATTTGACGTATTTCATGGGAGCTGCTGCAGAGCCTCCCCTTCCCTGTATGTCTTGCAGCAGCATCTACACAGGGTAGACTATTATTTTGCAGGAGTTGTGCTAAGTCAGGGAAACCCTGGTGGTGTAGTGGTTAAGTGCTACGGCTGCTAAAGAAAGGGTCAGCAGTTCAAGTCCACCAGGTGCTCCTTGGAAACTCTATGGGGCAGTTCTACTCTGACCTATAGGGTCGCTATGAGTCGGAACCGCCTCGACGGCACCTAACAACAACAACAACAACAACCACAGCCATAAGCATGAGTGTTATGTGCCACCCAAGTGGAACAAATGGAAACAAAGACTTCCTTGGTCCTGCTTGGTTAAACACCCAGGAGAGCAGGGAGCATCTTGAGAGGGACAGCGGTTCTTACAACCTAAAGGGCCGAGGCAGAGTCTAGGCAGCATCACAGGTAGTAGTGGGATTAGACACTAGGTCCGAAGTGGTCAGCAGGGATGGACCCCTGGGAGCCTGCAGGTCCCACAGTCTTTTATCCCCAATAGCCGAGACCTGCTCAGCTGATACGGCTCCACACGGTTGATATTTAAAGGGTGCACATCGAGTCAAAGCAGTTGACTTCATCCTGCACACCAATTGGAGGTCTAACTTCTAGGCAGTATAGGAAGGAGGAGAGATTAAACTGAAAGGTCTAGAATTAGGTAGGCATCAAAGGTTTGAGCCCTGAGTCACCACTCTCTCAGTGACGAATTCATTTTGGGCAAGTGAATGACTCTTGTTTTCACTTATCTGGCAAACAGCAGGAGTAAGCATAAGAGTGATAAGAACAATGACGGTCTCGCAGATCCACGGGGAGAAGTAAGTAAGGTAAATCTTATATAAACTGACTGGAACAGTCTCTATTACAAGGGGCAATCTTTGTCCTCTCCATCAATGTCGCTTCTTTTAGAACCACCCGATGACTGATGCCTCTCTCTCTGTCAAGCCCGGTTTTCTGCTCTATGAAGAGAGCAGAAATATGTCCACAGGGTCCCTGGTGGTTCCTAGCACATGGGCGATAGTGAATGAAAACGTATTGTCGCATGCTTACGGGAAACCTGATTTTTCGTTTGCAATTGTACGCAGTCATTTTTTTCCTCCTCATCACTTGTGGTAGCCATGGGATTCCTGGTGGAATAAGACCCCCTAAGCTCATTCTAAAAGAGGGTGGGTTGACTTAAGGAATCCACATGTGATCACCCTAGTGAACAACGAGCAAATAAGAAAGTGACGAAAAATGTCTTTGGATCCCGTATTCAATTATGGATTGGGTATATATATGCTATACACGTAAACTTTACTATCATTACTTTGGTTTTCGAATCATAAAGTTGGCATAATTATAAAACTCATACTGATTTATATATAGTGTAATCAGACGCTGACGATCTGAAAGGGCACCTCAGCCCTCAGTGCTGCACGTGGGTATACTCAGCACTCGGTGCCAAGGCCACAGCACAAAATGGACTGAACTTATCTGAATTCTGGCCTTTGGAGGAGTGCTCTCATTTCTGTAACACCAAAATACACAGATTTTTTTTTCCGTGTTTCTTTTCCTGTTCCCTTCCACCCCCGGAAGGCTGAGGCAACAGAACTGTGAACAAACAAACCTAAGTGACCAGACCGTCGAGTTCTCCTCACAGAGAGTGTAAGAGGGTGCACAAATATTTCTGACCATTAGAGGGCACAAGGTGTAACCGATATAGGGTATGAGAGGGTGCACTAATATTTCTGACCATTAGAGGGCACAAGGGGTAACCGATATAGAGTAGTGGAGGGTGCACTAATATTTCTGATCATTAGAGGGCACAAGGTGTAACTGATTGAATCAGCAGAAGGGGAAAAAAAAGAGCAAGTTTATAGAGATTTTGATATAATTGTCAGTTTTGATAGAAAATGTTTACAAATGAATTTGAAATATTGCTCCTATACTTTGATGCAGATATTACAAGTATCTTTCGCATCAACTTGGGTGCAAAGAAGAGAGTGACAAACCAAGTCCAATGACACATGAATGAATAATGAATGGATAATGGCAGAGAAGGGATCATTCTGGGAGGTAAGGTAATAATATTTTAAAGTCCATTTCCGTAAATTGTGATCTTGATTTAAATGAGAAAAATAAAATAAGCTCTTTCCAAATCCAGGCATTTTCTCTTAATATGTATTGACGATCTAACTCTTAGCACAATAGGAATAGAAAAGAATCTCCCTGATCTGATAAACAGAATGTTTAAAATCATTTAGGTTCATACCATACTTCATGTTGAAATCTTCAGAACTTTTCCCTTGAGATCCAGAATGAGGTTAGGATGCCCTCAGTGAAACTTTATGTGTAAAAACAATTGTGAAAGTCTTAACCAGTGTAACAAGGCAAGGAAAGAGGAAAACTATTATAATTGGAAAATGTTTGTTAACAGAGGTGGGTAGAAACACCACAAGACGCTGCCATTAAACTGTTAATATGTAAAATATTGAGAATTAAAACTAGCAATCTCACAGCAAGAAAGCCAGTATAGGAAAATCAATTACATGTCTGTATTTCCACATTTTTTTTTATTTCCACAGTATCCAAATACGGTGAAGGTTAAATTGTAAAATCGTGTAAAATTAATACAGCATGGAAATACTTAATTGCTCTCAGAACCAACCCGTGATGTGTACATAGAAACACATGAACTATTATTAAGAAATTTAGGAAATCCGAAATGAATTGAGATATGTTCTGTGATAGAAGAGTCAAAGAGTGTTTTAAAAAGGTCAGTTTTCTCATGTTTGATCTATAGATTTCATTAAAATCTCCATCAAAATGAGTATGTGTGAGCAAATGGAAAAGGTCATTCTCAAATTCATACAAAAGTGCCAATAACCAAACATAGTCAAGGTGACCTTGAAGCAGAAAAGCAAAGTTAGAGGAATTGCTTTTACCAGGCAGCAAAACGTACTTCAAAGCTGTGCTGATTAAGACAGTGGATATTGGTGCAGTGATAAAGAGCAAACTGAACCAAGAGGAGAGCTCAGAAATAACACTGCCACGCACACACACGAGGATCTTTGCTTTGTAAGAACTGTGGCACCTCAGAGCAATGAAGGAAAATAATTTCCCAGTAAATGATGTTGAGTCAAATCGATAATTAGCTACAATAAAATAAGGAAAGGAAACTTGCACTCGACTTCACATCATACCTGAAATGGTATCTCAAGAGAAAGTTAGCTTTGAGACACTGACGGGAATAATGATAAAGCTTCTAGAAGATAACCAGCATTTGGCCAAGATTTGACGAGTTCCTAACTCCCGGTTTGAAGCATGAAACCTGTGCTGAGATTCCTGTATTCAGGGATTGCGTTAGTGTAGCAGTGCTGCTGAATCCTCACGTACAAGGTGGAGATGGGCTGTGATTTCTCTCCCCATTTGACGTATTTCATGGGAGCTGCTGCAGAGCCTCCCCTTCCCTGTATGTCTTGCAGCAGCATCTACACAGGGTAGACTATTATTTTGCAGGAGTTGTGCTAAGTCAGGGAAACCCTGGTGGTGTAGTGGTTAAGTGCTACGGCTGCTAAAGAAAGGGTCAGCAGTTCAAGTCCACCAGGTGCTCCTTGGAAACTCTATGGGGCAGTTCTACTCTGACCTATAGGGTCGCTATGAGTCGGAACCGCCTCGACGGCACCTAACAACAACAACAACAACAACCACAGCCATAAGCATGAGTGTTATGTGCCACCCAAGTGGAACAAATGGAAACAAAGACTTCCTTGGTCCTGCTTGGTTAAACACCCAGGAGAGCAGGGAGCATCTTGAGAGGGACAGCGGTTCTTACAACCTAAAGGGCCGAGGCAGAGTCTAGGCAGCATCACAGGTAGTAGTGGGATTAGACACTAGGTCCGAAGTGGTCAGCAGGGATGGACCCCTGGGAGCCTGCAGGTCCCACAGTCTTTTATCCCCAATAGCCGAGACCTGCTCAGCTGATACGGCTCCACACGGTTGATATTTAAAGGGTGCACATCGAGTCAAAGCAGTTGACTTCATCCTGCACACCAATTGGAGGTCTAACTTCTAGGCAGTATGGGAAGGAGGAGAGATTAAACTGAAAGGTCTAGAATTAGGTAGGCATCAAAGGTTTGAGCCCTGAGTCACCACTCTCTCAGTGACGAATTCATTTTGGGCAAGTGAATGACTCTTGTTTTCACTTATCTGGCAAACAGCAGGAGTAAGCATAAGAGTGATAAGAACAATGACGGTCTCGCAGATCCACGGGGAGAAATAAGTAAGGTAAATCTTATATAAACTGACTGGAACAGTCTCTATTACAAGGGGCAATCTTTGTCCTCTCCATCAATGTCGCTTCTTTTAGAACCACCCGATGACTGATGCCTCTCTCTCTGTCAAGCCCCGTTTTCTGCTCTCTGAAGAGAGCAGAAATATGTCCACAGGGTCCCTGGTGGTTCCTAGCACATGGGCGATAGTGAATGAAAACGTATTGTCGCATGCTTACGGGAAACCTGATTTTTCGTTTGCAATTGTACGCAGTCATTTTTTTCCTCCTCATCACTTGTGGTAGCCATGGGATTCCTGGTGGAATAAGACCCCCTAAGCTCATTCTAAAAGAGGGTGGGTTGACTTAAGGAATCCACATGTGATCACCCTAGTGAACAACGAGCAAATAAGAAAGTGACGAAAAATGTCTTTGGATCCCGTATTCAATTATGGATTGGGTATATATATGCTATACACGTAAACTTTACTATCATTACTTTGGTTTTCGAATCATAAAGTTGGCATAATTATAAAACTCATACTGATTTATATATAGTGTAATCAGACGCTGACGATCTGAAAGGGCACCTCAGCCCTCAGTGCTGCACGTGGGTATACTCAGCACTCGGTGCCAAGGCCACAGCACAAAATGGACTGAACTTATCTGAATTCTGGCCTTTGGAGGAGTGCTCTCATTTTTGTAACACCAAAATACACAGATTTTTTTTTCCGTGTTTCTTTTCCTGTTCCCTTCCACCCCCGGAAGGCTGAGGCAACAGAACTGTGAACAAACAAACCTAAGTGACCAGACCGTCGAGTTCTCCTCACAGAGAGTGTAAGAGGGTGCACAAATATTTCTGACCATTAGAGGGCACAAGGTGTAACCGATATAGGGTATGAGAGGGTGCACTAATATTTCTGACCATTAGAGGGCACAAGGGGTAACCGATATAGAGTAGTGGAGGGTGCACTAATATTTCTGATCATTAGAGGGCACAAGGTGTAACTGATTGAATCAGCAGAAGGGGAAAAAAAAGAGCAAGTTTATAGAGATTTTGATATAATTGTCAGTTTTGATAGAAAATGTTTACAAATGAATTTGAAATATTGCTCCTATACTTTGATGCAGATATTACAAGTATCTTTCGCATCAACTTGGGTGCAAAGAAGAGAGTGACAAACCAAGTCCAATGACACATGAATGAATAATGAATGGATAATGGCAGAGAAGGGATCATTCTGGGAGGTAAGGTAATAATATTTTAAAGTCCATTTCCGTAAATTGTGATCTTGATTTAAATGAGAAAAATAAAATAAGCTCTTTCCAAATCCAGGCATTTTCTCTTAATATGTATTGACGATCTAACTCTTAGCACAATAGGAATAGAAAAGAATCTCCCTGATCTGATAAACAGAATGTTTAAAATCATTTAGGTTCATACCATACTTCATGTTGAAATCTTCAGAACTTTTCCCTTGAGATCCAGAATGAGGTTAGGATGCCCTCAGTGAAACTTTATGTGTAAAAACAATTGTGAAAGTCTTAACCAGTGTAACAAGGCAAGGAAAGAGGAAAACTATTATAATTGGAAAATGTTTGTTAACAGAGGTGGGTAGAAACACCACAAGACGCTGCCATTAAACTGTTAATATGTAAAATATTGAGAATTAAAACTAGCAATCTCACAGCAAGAAAGCCAGTATAGGAAAATCAATTACATGTCTGTATTTCCACATTTTTTTTTATTTCTACAGTATCCAAATACGGTGAAGGTTAAATTGTAAAATCGTGTAAAATTAATACAGCATGGAAATACTTAATTGCTCTCAGAACCAACCCGTGATGTGTACATAGAAACACATGAACTATTATTAAGAAATTTAGGAAATCCGAAATGAATTGAGATATGTTCTGTGATAGAAGAGTCAAAGAGTGTTTTAAAAAGGTCAGTTTTCTCATGTTTGATCTATAGATTTCATTAAAATCTCCATCAAAATGAGTATGTGTGAGCAAATGGAAAAGGTCATTCTCAAATTCATACAAAAGTGCCAATAACCAAACATAGTCAAGGTGACCTTGAAGCAGAAAAGCAAAGTTAGAGGGATTGCTTTTACCAGGCAGCAAAACGTACTTCAAAGCTGTGCTGATTAAGACAGTGGATATTGGTGCAGTGATAAAGAGCAAACTGAACCAAGAGGAGAGCTCAGAAATAACACTGCCACGCACACACACGAGGATCTTTGCTTTGTAAGAACTGTGGCACCTCAGAGCAATGAAGGAAAATAATTTCCCAGTAAATGATGTTGAGTCAAATCGATAATTAGCTACAATAAAATAAGGAAAGGAAACTTGCACTCGACTTCACATCATACCTGAAATGGTATCTCAAGAGAAAGTTAGCTTTGAGACACTGACGGGAATAATGATAAAGCTTCTAGAAGATAACCAGCATTTGCCCAAGATTTGACGAGTTCCTAACTCCCGGTTTGAAGCATGAAACCTGTGCTGAGATTCCTGTATTCAGGGATTGCGTTAGTGTAGCAGTGCTGCTGAATCCTCACGTACAAGGTGGAGATGGGCTGTGATTTCTCTCCCCATTTGACGTATTTCATGGGAGCTGCTGCAGAGCCTCCCCTTCCCTGTATGTCTTGCAGCAGCATCTACACAGGGTAGACTATTATTTTGCAGGAGTTGTGCTAAGTCAGGGAAACCCTGGTGGTGTAGTGGTTAAGTGCTACGGCTGCTAAAGAAAGGGTCAGCAGTTCAAGTCCACCAGGTGCTCCTTGGAAACTCTATGGGGCAGTTCTACTCTGACCTATAGGGTCGCTATGAGTCGGAACCGCCTCGACGGCACCTAACAACAACAACAACAACAACCACAGCCATAAGCATGAGTGTTATGTGCCACCCAAGTGGAACAAATGGAAACAAAGACTTCCTTGGTCCTGCTTGGTTAAACACCCAGGAGAGCAGGGAGCATCTTGAGAGGGACAGCGGTTCTTACAACCTAAAGGGCCGAGGCAGAGTCTAGGCAGCATCACAGGTAGTAGTGGGATTAGACACTAGGTCAGAAGTGGTCAGCAGGGATGGACCCCTGGGAGCCTGCAGGTCCCACAGTCTTTTATCCCCAATAGCCGAGACCTGCTCAGCTGATACGGCTCCACACGGTTGATATTTAAAGGGTGCACATCGAGTCAAAGCAGTTGACTTCATCCTGCACACCAATTGGAGGTCTAACTTCTAGGCAGTATAGGAAGGAGGAGAGATTAAACTGAAAGGTCTAGAATTAGGTAGGCATCAAAGGTTTGAGCCCTGAGTCACCACTCTCTCAGTGACGAATTCATTTTGGGCAAGTGAATGACTCTTGTTTTCACTTATCTGGCAAACAGCAGGAGTAAGCATAAGAGTGATAAGAACAATGACGGTCTCGCAGATCCACGGGGAGAAATAAGTAAGATAAATCTTATAAACTGACTGGAACAGTCTCTATTACAAGGGGCAATCTTTGTCCTCTCCATCAATGTCGCTTCTTTTAGAACCACCCGATGACTGATGCCTCTCTCTCTGTCAAGCCCCGTTTTCTGCTCTCTGAAGAGAGCAGAAATATGTCCACAGGGTCCCTGGTGGTTCCTAGCACATGGGCGATAGTGAATGAAAACGTATTGTCGCATGCTTACGGGAAACCTGATTTTTCGTTTGCAATTGTACGCAGTCATTTTTTTCCTCCTCATCACTTGTGGTAGCCATGGGATTCCTGGTGGAATAAGACCCCCTAAGCTCATTCTAAAAGAGGGTGGGTTGACTTAAGGAATCCACATGTGATCACCCTAGTGAACAACGAGCAAATAAGAAAGTGACGAAAAATGTCTTTGGATCCCGTATTCAATTATGGATTGGGTATATATATGCTATACACGTAAACTTTACTATCATTACTTTGGTTTTCGAATCATAAAGTTGGCATAATTATAAAACTCATACTGATTTATATATAGGGTAAACAGACGCTGACGATCTGGAAGGGCACCTCAGCCCTCAGTGCTGCACGTGGGTATACTCAGCACTCGGTGCCAAGGCCACAGCACAAAATGGACTGAACTTATCTGAATTCTGGCCTTTGGAGGAGTGCTCTCATTTTTGTAACACCAAAATACACAGATTTTTTTTTCCGTGTTTCTTTTCCTGTTCCCTTCCACCCCCAGAAGGCTGAGGCAACAGAACTGTGAACAAACAAACCTAAGTGACCAGACCGTCTAGTTCTCCTCACATAGAGTGTAAGAGGGTGCACAAATATTTCTGACCATTAGAGGGCACAAGGTGTAACCGATATAGGGTATGAGAGGGTGCACTAATATTTCTGACCATTAGAGGGCACAAGGGGTAACCGATATAGAGCAGTGGAGGGTGCACTAATATTTCTGATCATTAGAGGGCACAAGGTGTAACTGACTGAATCAGCAGAAGGGAAAAAAAAGAGCAAGTTTATAGAGATTTTGATAGAATTGTCAGTTTTGATAGAAAATGTTTACAAATGAATTTGAAATATTGCTCCTATACTTTGATGCAGATATTACAAGTATCTTTCGCATCAACTTGGGTGCAAAGAAGAGAGTGACAAACCAAGTCCAATGACACATGAATGAATAATGAATGGATAATGGCAGAGAAGGGATCATTCTGGGAGGTAAGGTAATAATATTTTAAAGTCCATTTCCGTAAATTGTGATATTGATTTAAATGAGAAAAATAAAATAAGCTCTTTCCAAATCCAGGCATTTTCTCTTAATATGTATTGACGATCTAACTCTTAGCACAATAGGAATAAAAAAGAATTTCCCTGATCTGATAAACAGAATGTTTAAAATCATTTAGGTTCATACCATACTTCATGTTGAAATCTTCAGAACTTTTCCCTTGAGATCCAGAATGAGGTTAGGATGCCCTCAGTGAAACTTTATGTGTAAAAACAATTGTGAAAGTCTTAACCAGTGTAACAAGGCAAGGAAAGAGGAAAACTATTATAATTGGAAAATGTTTATTAACAGAGGTGGGTAGAAACACCACAAGACGCTGCCGTTAAACTGTTAATATGTAAAATATTGAGAATTAAAACTAGCAATCTCACAGCAAGAAAGCCAGTATAGGAAAATCAATTACATGTCTGTATTTCCACATTTTTTTTTATTTCCACAGTATCCAAATACGGTGATGGTTAAATTGTAAAATCGTGTAAAATTAATACAGCATGGAAATACTTAATTGCTCTCAGAACCAACCTGTGATGTGTACATAGAAACACATGAACTATTATTAAGAAATTTAGGAAATCCGAAATGAATTGAGATATGTTCTGTGATAAAAGAGTCAAAGAGTGTTTTAAAAAGGTCAGTTTTCTCATGTTTGATCTATAGATTTCATTAAAATCTCCATCAAAATGAGTATGTGTGAGCAAATGGAAAAGGTCATTCTCAAATTCATACAAAAGTGCCAATAGCCAAACATAGTCAAGGTGACCTTGAAGCAGAAAAGCAAAGTTAGAGGGATTGCTTTTACCAGGCAGCAAAACGTACTTCAAAGCTGTGCTGATTAAGACAGTGGATATTGGTGCAGTGATAAAGAGCAAACTGAACCAAGAGGAGAGCTCAGAAATAACACTGCCACGCACACACACGAGGATCTTTGCTTTGTAAGAACTGTGGCACCTCAGAGCAATGAAGGAAAATAATTTCCCAGTAAATGATGTTGAGTCAAATCGATAATTAGCTACAATAAAATAAGGAAAGGAAACTTGCACTCGACTTCACATCATACCTGAAATGGTATCTCAAGAGAAAGTTAGCTTTGAGACACTGACGGGAATAATGATAAAGCTTCTAGAAGATAACCAGCATTTGGCCAAGATTTGACGAGTTCCTAACTCCCGGTTTGAAGCATGAAACCTGTGCTGAGATTCCTGTATTCAGGGATTGCGTTAGTGTAGCAGTGCTGCTGAATCCTCACGTACAAGGTGGAGATGGGCTGTGATTTCTCTCCCCATTTGACGTATTTCATGGGAGCTGCTGCAGAGCCTCCCCTTCCCTGTATGTCTTGCAGCAGCATCTACACAGGGTAGACTATTATTTTGCAGGAGTTGTGCTAAGTCAGGGAAACCCTGGTGGTGTAGTGGTTAAGTGCTACGGCTGCTAAAGAAAGGGTCAGCAGTTCAAGTCCACCAGGTGCTCCTTGGAAACTCTATGGGGCAGTTCTACTCTGACCTATAGGGTCGCTATGAGTCGGAACCGCCTCGACGGCACCTAACAACAACAACAACAACAACCACAGCCATAAGCATGAGTGTTATGTGCCACCCAAGTGGAACAAATGGAAACAAAGACTTCCTTGGTCCTGCTTGGTTAAACACCCAGGAGAGCAGGGAGCATCTTGAGAGGGACAGCGGTTCTTACAACCTAAAGGGCCGAGGCAGAGTCTAGGCAGCATCACAGGTAGTAGTGGGATTAGACACTAGGTCAGAAGTGGTCAGCAGGGATGGACCCCTGGGAGCCTGCAGGTCCCACAGTCTTTTATCCCCAATAGCCGAGACCTGCTCAGCTGATACGGCTCCACACGGTTGATATTTAAAGGGTGCACATCGAGTCAAAGCAGTTGACTTCATCCTGCACACCAATTGGAGGTCTAACTTCTAGGCAGTATGGGAAGGAGGAGAGATTAAACTGAAAGGTCTAGAATTAGGTAGGCATCAAAGGTTTGAGCCCTGAGTCACCACTCTCTCAGTGACGAATTCATTTTGGGCAAGTGAATGACTCTTGTTTTCACTTATCTGGCAAACAGCAGGAGTAAGCATAAGAGTGATAAGAACAATGACGGTCTCGCAGATCCACGGGGAGAAATAAGTAAGGTAAATCTTATAAACTGACTGGAACAGTCTCTATTACAAGGGGCAATCTTTGTCCTCTCCATCAATGTCGCTTCTTTTAGAACCACCCGATGACTGATGCCTCTCTCTCTGTCAAGCCCCGTTTTCTGCTCTCTGAAGAGAGCAGAAATATGTCCACAGGGTCCCTGGTGGTTCCTAGCACATGGGCGATAGTGAATGAAAACGTATTGTCGCATGCTTACGGGAAACCTGATTTTTCGTTTGCAATTGTACGCAGTCATTTTTTTCCTCCTCATCACTTGTGGTAGCCATGGGATTCCTGGTGGAATAAGACCCCCTAAGCTCATTCTAAAAGAGTGTGGGTTGACTTAAGGAATCCACATGTGATCACCCTAGTGAACAACGAGCAAATAAGAAAGTGACGAAAAATGTCTTTGGATCCCGTATTCAATTATGGATTGGGTATATATATGCTATACACGTAAACTTTACTATCATTACTTTGGTTTTCGAATCATAAAGTTGGCATAATTATAAAACTCATACTGATTTATATATAGTGTAATCAGACGCTGACGATCTGAAAGGGCACCTCAGCCCTCAGTGCTGCACGTGGGTATACTCAGCACTCGGTGCCAAGGCCACAGCACAAAATGGACTGAACTTATCTGAATTCTGGCCTTTGGAGGAGTGCTCTCATTTTTGTAACACCAAAATACACAGATTTTTTTTTCCGTGTTTCTTTTCCTGTTCCCTTCCACCCCCGGAAGGCTGAGGCAACAGAACTGTGAACAAACAAACCTAAGTGACCAGACCGTCGAGTTCTCCTCACAGAGAGTGTAAGAGGGTGCACAAATATTTCTGACCATTAGAGGGCACAAGGTGTAACCGGTATAGGGTATGAGAGGGTGCACTAATATTTCTGACCATTAGAGGGCACAAGGGGTAACCGATATAGAGTAGTGGAGGGTGCACTAATATTTCTGATCATTAGAGGGCACAAGGTGTAACTGATTGAATCAGCAGAAGGGGAAAAAAAAGAGCAAGTTTATAGAGATTTTGATATAATTGTCAGTTTTGATAGAAAATGTTTACAAATGAATTTGAAATATTGCTCCTATACTTTGATGCAGATATTACAAGTATCTTTCGCATCAACTTGGGTGCAAAGAAGAGAGTGACAAACCAAGTCCAATGACACATGAATGAATAATGAATGGATAATGGCAGAGAAGGGATCATTCTGGGAGGTAAGGTAATAATATTTTAAAGTCCATTTCCGTAAATTGTGATATTGATTTAAATGAGAAAAATAAAATAAGCTCTTTCCAAATCCAGGCATTTTCTCTTAATATGTATTGACGATCTAACTCTTAGCACAATAGGAATAGAAAAGAATCTCCCTGATCTGATAAACAGAATGTTTAAAATCATTTAGGTTCATACCATACTTCATGTTGAAATCTTCAGAACTTTTCCCTTGAGATCCAGAATGAGGTTAGGATGCCCTCGGTGAAACTTTATGTGTAAAAACAATTGTGAAAGTCTTAACCAGTGTAACAAGGCAAGGAAAGAGGAAAACTATTATAATTGGAAAATGTTTGTTAACAGAGGTGGGTAGAAACACCACAAGACGCTGCCATTAAACTGTTAATATGTAAAATATTGAGAATTAAAACTAGCAATCTCACAGCAAGAAAGCCAGTATAGGAAAATCAATTACATGTCTGTATTTCCACATTTTTTTTTATTTCCACAGTATCCAAATACGGTGAAGGTTAAATTGTAAAATCGTGTAAAATTAATACAGCATGGAAATACTTAATTGCTCTCAGAACCAACCGGTGATGTGTACATAGAAACACATGAACTATTATTAAGAAATTTAGGAAATCCGAAATGAATTGAGATATGTTCTGTGATAGAAGAGTCAAAGAGTGTTTTAAAAAGGTCAGTTTTCTCAAGTTTGATCTATAGATTTCATTAAAATCTCCATCAAAATGAGTATGTGTGAGCAAATGGAAAAGGTCATTCTCAAATTCATACAAAAGTGCCAATAACCAAACATAGTCAAGGTGACCTTGAAGCAGAAAAGCAAAGTTAGAGGGATTGCTTTTACCAGGCAGCAAAACGTACTTCAAAGCTGTGCTGATTAAGACAGTGGATATTGGTGCAGTGATAAAGAGCAAACTGAACCAAGAGGAGAGCTCAGAAATAACACTGCCACGCACACACACGAGGATCTTTGCTTTGTAAGAACTGTGGCACCTCAGAGCAATGAAGGAAAATAATTTCCCAGTAAATGATGTTGAGTCAAATCGATAATTAGCTACAATAAAATAAGGAAAGGAAACTTGCACTCGACTTCACATCATACCTGAAATGGTATCTCAAGAGAAATTTAGCTTTGAGACACTGACGGGAATAATGATAAAGCTTCTAGAAGATAACCAGCATTTGCCCAAGATTTGACGAGTTCCTAACTCCCGGTTTGAAGCATGAAACCTGTGCTGAGATTCCTGTATTCAGGGATTGCGTTAGTGTAGCAGTGCTGCTGAATCCTCACGTACAAGGTGGAGATGGGCTGTGATTTCTCTCCCCATTTGACGTATTTCATGGGAGCTGCTGCAGAGCCTCCCCTTCCCTGTATGTCTTGCAGCAGCATCTACACAGGGTAGACTATTATTTTGCAGGAGTTGTGCTAAGTCAGGGAAACCCTGGTGGTGTAGTGGTTAAGTGCTACGGCTGCTAAAGAAAGGGTCAGCAGTTCAAGTCCACCAGGTGCTCCTTGGAAACTCTATGGGGCAGTTCTACTCTGACCTATAGGGTCGCTATGAGTCGGAACCGCCTCGACGGCACCTAACAACAACAACAACAACAACCACAGCCATAAGCATGAGTGTTATGTGCCACCCAAGTGGAACAAATGGAAACAAAGACTTCCTTGGTCCTGCTTGGTTAAACACCCAGGAGAGCAGGGAGCATCTTGAGAGGGACAGCGGTTCTTACAACCTAAAGGGCCGAGGCAGAGTCTAGGCAGCATCACAGGTAGTAGTGGGATTAGACACTAGGTCCGAAGTGGTCAGCAGGGATGGACCCCTGGGAGCCTGCAGGTCCCACAGTCTTTTATCCCCAATAGCCGAGACCTGCTCAGCTGATACGGCTCCACACGGTTGATATTTAAAGGGTGCACATCGAGTCAAAGCAGTTGACTTCATCCTGCACACCAATTGGAGGTCTAACTTCTAGGCAGTATAGGAAGGAGGAGAGATTAAACTGAAAGGTCTAGAATTAGGTAGGCATCAAAGGTTTGAGCCCTGAGTCACCACTCTCTCAGTGACGAATTCATTTTGGGCAAGTGAATGACTCTTGTTTTCACTTATCTGGCAAACAGCAGGAGTAAGCATAAGAGTGATAAGAACAATGACGGTCTCGCAGATCCACGGGGAGAAGTAAGTAAGGTAAATCTTATATAAACTGACTGGAACAGTCTCTATTACAAGGGGCAATCTTTGTCCTCTCCATCAATGTCGCTTCTTTTAGAACCACCCGATGACTGATGCCTCTCTCTCTGTCAAGCCCCGTTTTCTGCTCTCTGAAGAGAGCAGAAATATGTCCACAGGGTCCCTGGTGGTTCCTAGCACATGGGCGATAGTGAATGAAAACGTATTGTCGCATGCTTACGGGAAACCTGATTTTTCGTTTGCAATTGTACGCAGTCATTTTTTTCCTCCTCATCACTTGTGGTAGCCATGGGATTCCTGGTGGAATAAGACCCCCTAAGCTCATTCTAAAAGAGGGTGGGTTGACTTAAGGAATCCACATGTGATCACCCTAGTGAACAACGAGCAAATAAGAAAGTGACGAAAAATGTCTTTGGATCCCGTATTCAATTATGGATTGGGTATATATACGCTATACACGTAAACTTTACTATCATTACTTTGGTTTTCGAATCATAAAGTTGGCATAATTATAAAACTCATACTGATTTATATATAGTGTAATCAGACGCTGACGATCTGAAAGGGCACCTCAGCCCTCAGTGCTGCACGTGGGTATACTCAGCACTCGGTGCCAAGGCCACAGCACAAAATGGACTGAACTTATCTGAATTCTGGCCTTTGGAGGAGTGCTCTCATTTTTGTAACACCAAAATACACAGATTTTTTTTTCCGTGTTTCTTTTCCTGTTCCCTTCCACCCCCGGAAGGCTGAGGCAACAGAACTGTGAACAAACAAACCTAAGTGACCAGACCGTCGAGTTCTCCTCACAGAGAGTGTAAGAGGGTGCACAAATATTTCTGACCATTAGAGGGCACAAGGTGTAACCGATATAGGGTATGAGAGGGTGCACTAATATTTCTGACCATTAGAGGGCACAAGGGGTAACCGATATAGAGTAGTGGAGGGTGCACTAATATTTCTGATCATTAGAGGGCACAAGGTGTAACTGATTGAATCAGCAGAAGGGGAAAAAAAAGAGCAAGTTTATAGAGATTTTGATATAATTGTCAGTTTTGATAGAAAATGTTTACAAATGAATTTGAAATATTGCTCCTATACTTTGATGCAGATATTACAAGTATCTTTCGCATCAACTTGGGTGCAAAGAAGAGAGTGACAAACCAAGTCCAATGACACATGAATGAATAATGAATGGATAATGGCAGAGAAGGGATCATTCTGGGAGGTAAGGTAATAATATTTTAAAGTCCATTTCCGTAAATTGTGATATTGATTTAAATGAGAAAAATAAAATAAGCTCTTTCCAAATCCAGGCATTTTCTCTTAATATGTATTGACGATCTAACTCTTAGCACAATAGGAATAGAAAAGAATCTCCCTGATCTGATAAACAGAATGTTTAAAATCATTTAGGTTCATACCATACTTCATGTTGAAATCTTCAGAACTTTTCCCTTGAGATCCAGAATGAGGTTAGGATGCCCTCAGTGAAACTTTATGTGTAAAAACAATTGTGAAAGTCTTAACCAGTGTAACAAGGCAAGGAAAGAGGAAAACTATTATAATTGGAAAATGTTTGTTAACAGAGGTGGGTAGAAACACCACAAGACGCTGCCATTAAACTGTTAATATGTAAAATATTGAGAATTAAAACTAGCAATCTCACAGCAAGAAAGCCAGTATAGGAAAATCAATTACATGTCTGTATTTCCACATTTTTTTTTATTTCCACAGTATCCAAATACGGTGAAGGTTAAATTGTAAAATCGTGTAAAATTAATACAGCATGGAAATACTTAATTGCTCTCAGAACCAACCCGTGATGTGTACATAGAAACACATGAACTATTATTAAGAAATTTAGGAAATCCGAAATGAATTGAGATATGTTCTGTGATAGAAGAGTCAAAGAGTGTTTTAAAAAGGTCAGTTTTCTCATGTTTGATCTATAGATTTCATTAAAATCTCCATCAAAATGAGTATGTGTGAGCAAATGGAAAAGGTCATTCTCAAATTCATACAAAAGTGCCAATAACCAAACATAGTCAAGGTGACCTTGAAGCAGAAAAGCAAAGTTAGAGGAATTGCTTTTACCAGGCAGCAAAACGTACTTCAAAGCTGTGCTGATTAAGACAGTGGATATTGGTGCAGTGATAAAGAGCAAACTGAACCAAGAGGAGAGCTCAGAAATAACACTGCCACGCACACACACGAGGATCTTTGCTTTGTAAGAACTGTGGCACCTCAGAGCAATGAAGGAAAATAATTTCCCAGTAAATGATGTTGAGTCAAATCGATAATTAGCTACAATAAAATAAGGAAAGGAAACTTGCACTCGACTTCACATCATACCTGAAATGGTATCTCAAGAGAAAGTTAGCTTTGAGACACTGACGGGAATAATGATAAAGCTTCTAGAAGATAACCAGCATTTGCCCAAGATTTGACGAGTTCCTAACTCCCGGTTTGAAGCATGAAACCTGTGCTGAGATTCCTGTATTCAGGGATTGCGTTAGTGTAGCAGTGCTGCTGAATCCTCACGTACAAGGTGGAGATGGGCTGTGATTTCTCTCCCCATTTGACGTATTTCATGGGAGCTGCTGCAGAGCCTCCCCTTCCCTGTATGTCTTGCAGCAGCATCTACACAGGGTAGACTATTATTTTGCAGGAGTTGTGCTAAGTCAGGGAAACCCTGGTGGTGTAGTGGTTAAGTGCTACGGCTGCTAAAGAAAGGGTCAGCAGTTCAAGTCCACCAGGTGCTCCTTGGGAACTCTATGGGGCAGTTCTACTCTGACCTATAGGGTCGCTATGAGTCGGAACCGCCTCGACGGCACCTAACAACAACAACAACAACAACCACAGCCATAAGCATGAGTGTTATGTGCCACCCAAGTGGAACAAATGGAAACAAAGACTTCCTTGGTCCTGCTTGGTTAAACACCCAGGAGAGCAGGGAGCATCTTGAGAGGGACAGCGGTTCTTACAACCTAAAGGGCCGAGGCAGAGTCTAGGCAGCATCACAGGTAGTAGTGGGATTAGACACTAGGTCAGAAGTGGTCAGCAGGGATGGACCCCTGGGAGCCTGCAGGTCCCACAGTCTTTTATCCCCAATAGCCGAGACCTGCTCAGCTGATACGGCTCCACACGGTTGATATTTAAAGGGTGCACATCGAGTCAAAGCAGTTGACTTCATCCTGCACACCAATTGGAGGTCTAACTTCTAGGCAGTATAGGAAGGAGGAGAGATTAAACTGAAAGGTCTAGAATTAGGTAGGCATCAAAGGTTTGAGCCCTGAGTCACCACTCTCTCAGTGACGAATTCATTTTGGGCAAGTGAATGACTCTTGTTTTCACTTATCTGGCAAACAGCAGGAGTAAGCATAAGAGTGATAAGAACAATGACGGTCTCGCAGATCCACGGGGAGAAGTAAGTAAGGTAAATCTTATATAAACTGACTGGAACAGTCTCTATTACAAGGGGCAATCTTTGTCCTCTCCATCAATGTCGCTTCTTTTAGAACCACCCGATGACTGATGCCTCTCTCTCTGTCAAGCCCCGTTTTCTGCTCTCTGAAGAGAGCAGAAATATGTCCACAGGGTCCCTGGTGGTTCCTAGCACATGGGCGATAGTGAATGAAAACGTATTGTCGCATGCTTACGGGAAACCTGATTTTTCGTTTGCAATTGTACGCAGTCATTTTTTTCCTCCTCATCACTTGTGGTAGCCATGGGATTCCTGGTGGAATAAGACCCCCTAAGCTCATTCTAAAAGAGGGTGGGTTGACTTAAGGAATCCACATGTGATCACCCTAGTGAACAACGAGCAAATAAGAAAGTGACGAAAAATGTCTTTGGATCCCGTATTCAATTATGGATTGGGTATATATATGCTATACACGTAAACTTTACTATCATTACTTTGGTTTTCGAATCATAAAGTTGGCATAATTATAAAACTCATACTGATTTATATATAGTGTAATCAGACGCTGACGATCTGAAAGGGCACCTCAGCCCTCAGTGCTGCACGTGGGTATACTCAGCACTCGGTGCCAAGGCCACAGCACAAAATGGACTGAACTTATCTGAATTCTGGCCTTTGGAGGAGTGCTCTCATTTTTGTAACACCAAAATACACAGATTTTTTTTTCCGTGTTTCTTTTCCTGTTCCCTTCCACCCCCGGAAGGCTGAGGCAACAGAACTGTGAACAAACAAACCTAAGTGACCAGACCGTCGAGTTCTCCTCACAGAGAGTGTAAGAGGGTGCACAAATATTTCTGACCATTAGAGGGCACAAGGTGTAACCGATATAGGGTATGAGAGGGTGCACTAATATTTCTGACCATTAGAGGGCACAAGGGGTAACCGATATAGAGTAGTGGAGGGTGCACTAATATTTCTGATCATTAGAGGGCACAAGGTGTAACTGATTGAATCAGCAGAAGGGAAAAAAAAAAGAGCAAGTTTATAGAGATTTTGATATAATTGTCAGTTTTGATAGAAAATGTTTACAAATGAATTTGAAATATTGCTCCTATACTTTGATGCAGATATTACAAGTATCTTTCGCATCAACTTGGGTGCAAAGAAGAGAGTGACAAACCAAGTCCAATGACACATGAATGAATAATGAATGGATAATGGCAGAGAAGGGATCATTCTGGGAGGTAAGGTAATAATATTTTAAAGTCCATTTCCGTAAATTGTGATATTGATTTAAATGAGAAAAATAAAATAAGCTCTTTCCAAATCCAGGCATTTTCTCTTAATATGTATTGACGATCTAACTCTTAGCACAATAGGAATAGAAAAGAATCTCCCTGATCTGATAAACAGAATGTTTAAAATCATTTAGGTTCATACCATACTTCATGTTGAAATCTTCAGAACTTTTCCCTTGAGATCCAGAATGAGGTTAGGATGCCCTCGGTGAAACTTTATGTGTAAAAACAATTGTGAAAGTCTTAACCAGTGTAACAAGGCAAGGAAAGAGGAAAACTATTATAATTGGAAAATGTTTGTTAACAGAGGTGGGTAGAAACACCACAAGACGCTGCCATTAAACTGTTAATATGTAAAATATTGAGAATTAAAACTAGCAATCTCACAGCAAGAAAGCCAGTATAGGAAAATCAATTACATGTCTGTATTTCCACATTTTTTTTTATTTCCACAGTATCCAAATACGGTGAAGGTTAAATTGTAAAATCGTGTAAAATTAATACAGCATGGAAATACTTAATTGCTCTCAGAACCAACCCGTGATGTGTACATAGAAACACATGAACTATTATTAAGAAATTTAGGAAATCCGAAATGAATTGAGATATGTTCTGTGATAGAAGAGTCAAAGAGTGTTTTAAAAAGGTCAGTTTTCTCATGTTTGATCTATAGATTTCATTAAAATCTCCATCAAAATGAGTATGTGTGAGCAAATGGAAAAGGTCATTCTCAAATTCATACAAAAGTGCCAATAGCCAAACATAGTCAAGGTGACCTTGAAGCAGAAAAGCAAAGTTAGAGGGATTGCTTTTACCAGGCAGCAAAACGTACTTCAAAGCTGTGCTGATTAAGACAGTGGATATTGGTGCAGTGATAAAGAGCAAACTGAACCAAGAGGAGAGCTCAGAAATAATACTGCCACGCACACACACGAGGATCTTTGCTTTGTAAGAACTGTGGCACCTCAGAGCAATGAAGGAAAATAATTTCCCAGTAAATGATGTTGAGTCAAATCGATAATTAGCTACAATAAAATAAGGAAAGGAAACTTGCACTCGACTTCACATCATACCTGAAATGGTATCTCAAGAGAAAGTTAGCTTTGAGACACTGACGGGAATAATGATAAAGCTTCTAGAAGATAACCAGCATTTGGCCAAGATTTGACGAGTTCCTAACTCCCGGTTTGAAGCATGAAACCTGTGCTGAGATTCCTGTATTCAGGGATTGCGTTAGTGTAGCAGTGCTGCTGAATCCTCACGTACAAGGTGGAGATGGGCTGTGATTTCTCTCCCCATTTGACGTATTTCATGGGAGCTGCTGCAGAGCCTCCCCTTCCCTGTATGTCTTGCAGCAGCATCTACACAGGGTAGACTATTATTTTGCAGGAGTTGTGCTAAGTCAGGGAAACCCTGGTGGTGTAGTGGTTAAGTGCTACGGCTGCTAAAGAAAGGGTCAGCAGTTCAAGTCCACCAGGTGCTCCTTGGAAACTCTATGGGGCAGTTCTACTCTGACCTATAGGGTCGCTATGAGTCGGAACCGCCTCGACGGCACCTAACAACAACAACAACAACAACCACAGCCATAAGCATGAGTGTTATGTGCCACCCAAGTGGAACAAATGGAAACAAAGACTTCCTTGGTCCTGCTTGGTTAAACACCCAGGAGAGCAGGGAGCATCTTGAGAGGGACAGCGGTTCTTACAACCTAAAGGGCCGAGGCAGAGTCTAGGCAGCATCACAGGTAGTAGTGGGATTAGACACTAGGTCAGAAGTGGTCAGCAGGGATGGACCCCTGGGAGCCTGCAGGTCCCACAGTCTTTTATCCCCAATAGCCGAGACCTGCTCAGCTGATACGGCTCCACACGGTTGATATTTAAAGGGTGCACATCGAGTCAAAGCAGTTGACTTCATCCTGCACACCAATTGGAGGTCTAACTTCTAGGCAGTATAGGAAGGAGGAGAGATTAAACTGAAAGGTCTAGAATTAGGTAGGCATCAAAGGTTTGAGCCCTGAGTCACCACTCTCTCAGTGACGAATTCATTTTGGGCAAGTGAATGACTCTTGTTTTCACTTATCTGGCAAACAGCAGGAGTAAGCATAAGAGTGATAAGAACAATGACGGTCTCGCAGATCCACGGGGAGAAGTAAGTAAGGTAAATCTTATATAAACTGACTGGAACAGTCTCTATTACAAGGGGCAATCTTTGTCCTCTCCATCAATGTCGCTTCTTTTAGAACCACCCGATGACTGATGCCTCTCTCTCTGTCAAGCCCCGTTTTCTGCTCTCTGAAGAGAGCAGAAATATGTCCACAGGGTCCCTGGTGGTTCCTAGCACATGGGCGATAGTGAATGAAAACGTATTGTCGCATGCTTACGGGAAACCTGATTTTTCGTTTGCAATTGTACGCAGTCATTTTTTTCCTCCTCATCACTTGTGGTAGCCATGGGATTCCTGGTGGAATAAGACCCCCTAAGCTCATTCTAAAAGAGGGTGGGTTGACTTAAGGAATCCACATGTGATCACCCTAGTGAACAACGAGCAAATAAGAAAGTGACGAAAAATGTCTTTGGATCCCGTATTCAATTATGGATTGGGTATATATATGCTATACACGTAAACTTTACTATCATTACTTTGGTTTTCGAATCATAAAGTTGGCATAATTATAAAACTCATACTGATTTATATATAGTGTAATCAGACGCTGACGATCTGAAAGGGCACCTCAGCCCTCAGTGCTGCACGTGGGTATACTCAGCACTCGGTGCCAAGGCCACAGCACAAAATGGACTGAACTTATCTGAATTCTGGCCTTTGGAGGAGTGCTCTCATTTTTGTAACACCAAAATACACAGATTTTTTTTTCCGTGTTTCTTTTCCTGTTCCCTTCCACCCCCGGAAGGCTGAGGCAACAGAACTGTGAACAAACAAACCTAAGTGACCAGACCGTCGAGTTCTCCTCACAGAGAGTGTAAGAGGGTGCACAAATATTTCTGACCATTAGAGGGCACAAGGTGTAACCGATATAGGGTATGAGAGGGTGCACTAATATTTCTGACCATTAGAGGGCACAAGGGGTAACCGATATAGAGTAGTGGAGGGTGCACTAATATTTCTGATCATTAGAGGGCACAAGGTGTAACTGATTGAATCAGCAGAAGGGAAAAAAAAAAGAGCAAGTTTATAGAGATTTTGATATAATTGTCAGTTTTGATAGAAAATGTTTACAAATGAATTTGAAATATTGCTCCTATACTTTGATGCAGATATTACAAGTATCTTTCGCATCAACTTGGGTGCAAAGAAGAGAGTGACAAACCAAGTCCAATGACACATGAATGAATAATGAATGGATAATGGCAGAGAAGGGATCATTCTGGGAGGTAAGGTAATAATATTTTAAAGTCCATTTCCGTAAATTGTGATATTGATTTAAATGAGAAAAATAAAATAAGCTCTTTCCAAATCCAGGCATTTTCTCTTAATATGTATTGACGATCTAACTCTTAGCACAATAGGAATAGAAAAGAATCTCCCTGATCTGATAAACAGAATGTTTAAAATCATTTAGGTTCATACCATACTTCATGTTGAAATCTTCAGAACTTTTCCCTTGAGATCCAGAATGAGGTTAGGATGCCCTCGGTGAAACTTTATGTGTAAAAACAATTGTGAAAGTCTTAACCAGTGTAACAAGGCAAGGAAAGAGGAAAACTATTATAATTGGAAAATGTTTGTTAACAGAGGTGGGTAGAAACACCACAAGACGCTGCCATTAAACTGTTAATATGTAAAATATTGAGAATTAAAACTAGCAATCTCACAGCAAGAAAGCCAGTATAGGAAAATCAATTACATGTCTGTATTTCCACATTTTTTTTTATTTCCACAGTATCCAAATACGGTGAAGGTTAAATTGTAAAATCGTGTAAAATTAATACAGCATGGAAATACTTAATTGCTCTCAGAACCAACCCGTGATGTGTACATAGAAACACATGAACTATTATTAAGAAATTTAGGAAATCCGAAATGAATTGAGATATGTTCTGTGATAGAAGAGTCAAAGAGTGTTTTAAAAAGGTCAGTTTTCTCATGTTTGATCTATAGATTTCATTAAAATCTCCATCAAAATGAGTATGTGTGAGCAAATGGAAAAGGTCATTCTCAAATTCATACAAAAGTGCCAATAACCAAACATAGTCAAGGTGACCTTGAAGCAGAAAAGCAAAGTTAGAGGGATTGCTTTTACCAGGCAGCAAAACGTACTTCAAAGCTGTGCTGATTAAGACAGTGGATATTGGTGCAGTGATAAAGAGCAAACTGAACCAAGAGGAGAGCTCAGAAATAATACTGCCACGCACACACACGAGGATCTTTGCTTTGTAAGAACTGTGGCACCTCAGAGCAATGAAGGAAAATAATTTCCCAGTAAATGATGTTGAGTCAAATCGATAATTAGCTACAATAAAATAAGGAAAGGAAACTTGCACTCGACTTCACATCATACCTGAAATGGTATCTCAAGAGAAAGTTAGCTTTGAGACACTGACGGGAATAATGATAAAGCTTCTAGAAGATAACCAGCATTTGGCCAAGATTTGACGAGTTCCTAACTCCCGGTTTGAAGCATGAAACCTGTGCTGAGATTCCTGTATTCAGGGATTGCGTTAGTGTAGCAGTGCTGCTGAATCCTCACGTACAAGGTGGAGATGGGCTGTGATTTCTCTCCCCATTTGACGTATTTCATGGGAGCTGCTGCAGAGCCTCCCCTTCCCTGTATGTCTTGCAGCAGCATCTACACAGGGTAGACTATTATTTTGCAGGAGTTGTGCTAAGTCAGGGAAACCCTGGTGGTGTAGTGGTTAAGTGCTACGGCTGCTAAAGAAAGGGTCAGCAGTTCAAGTCCACCAGGTGCTCCTTGGAAACTCTATGGGGCAGTTCTACTCTGACCTATAGGGTCGCTATGAGTCGGAACCGCCTCGACGGCACCTAACAACAACAACAACAACAACCACAGCCATAAGCATGAGTGTTATGTGCCACCCAAGTGGAACAAATGGAAACAAAGACTTCCTTGGTCCTGCTTGGTTAAACACCCAGGAGAGCAGGGAGCATCTTGAGAGGGACAGCGGTTCTTACAACCTAAAGGGCCGAGGCAGAGTCTAGGCAGCATCACAGGTAGTAGTGGGATTAGACACTAGGTCAGAAGTGGTCAGCAGGGATGGACCCCTGGGAGCCTGCAGGTCCCACAGTCTTTTATCCCCAATAGCCGAGACCTGCTCAGCTGATACGGCTCCACACGGTTGATATTTAAAGGGTGCACATCGAGTCAAAGCAGTTGACTTCATCCTGCACACCAATTGGAGGTCTAACTTCTAGGCAGTATAGGAAGGAGGAGAGATTAAACTGAAAGGTCTAGAATTAGGTAGGCATCAAAGGTTTGAGCCCTGAGTCACCACTCTCTCAGTGACGAATTCATTTTGGGCAAGTGAATGACTCTTGTTTTCACTTATCTGGCAAACAGCAGGAGTAAGCATAAGAGTGATAAGAACAATGACGGTCTCGCAGATCCACGGGGAGAAATAAGTAAGGTAAATCTTATAAACTGACTGGAACAGTCTCTATTACAAGGGGCAATCTTTGTCCTCTCCATCAATGTCGCTTCTTTTAGAACCACCCGATGACTGATGCCTCTCTCTCTGTCAAGCCCCGTTTTCTGCTCTCTGAAGAGAGCAGAAATATGTCCACAGGGTCCCTGGTGGTTCCTAGCACATGGGCGATAGTGAATGAAAACGTATTGTCGCATGCTTACGGGAAACCTGATTTTTCGTTTGCAATTGTACGCAGTCATTTTTTTCCTCCTCATCACTTGTGGTAGCCATGGGATTCCTGGTGGAATAAGACCCCCTAAGCTCATTCTAAAAGAGGGTGGGTTGACTTAAGGAATCCACATGTGATCACCCTAGTGAACAACGAGCAAATAAGAAAGTGACGAAAAATGTCTTTGGATCCCGTATTCAATTATGGATTGGGTATATATATGCTATACACGTAAACTTTACTATCATTACTTTGGTTTTCGAATCATAAAGTTGGCATAATTATAAAACTCATACTGATTTATATATAGTGTAATCAGACGCTGACGATCTGAAAGGGCACCTCAGCCCTCAGTGCTGCACGTGGGTATACTCAGCACTCGGTGCCAAGGCCACAGCACAAAATGGACTGAACTTATCTGAATTCTGGCCTTTGGAGGAGTGCTCTCATTTTTGTAACACCAAAATACACAGATTTTTTTTTCCGTGTTTCTTTTCCTGTTCCCTTCCACCCCCGGAAGGCTGAGGCAACAGAACTGTGAACAAACAAACCTAAGTGACCAGACCGTCGAGTTCTCCTCACAGAGAGTGTAAGAGGGTGCACAAATATTTCTGACCATTAGAGGGCACAAGGTGTAACCGATATAGGGTATGAGAGGGTGCACTAATATTTCTGACCATTAGAGGGCACAAGGGGTAACCGATATAGAGTAGTGGAGGGTGCACTAATATTTCTGATCATTAGAGGGCACAAGGTGTAACTGATTGAATCAGCAGAAGGGAAAAAAAAAAGAGCAAGTTTATAGAGATTTTGATATAATTGTCAGTTTTGATAGAAAATGTTTACAAATGAATTTGAAATATTGCTCCTATACTTTGATGCAGATATTACAAGTATCTTTCGCATCAACTTGGGTGCAAAGAAGAGAGTGACAAACCAAGTCCAATGACACATGAATGAATAATGAATGGATAATGGCAGAGAAGGGATCATTCTGGGAGGTAAGGTAATAATATTTTAAAGTCCATTTCCGTAAATTGTGATATTGATTTAAATGAGAAAAATAAAATAAGCTCTTTCCAAATCCAGGCATTTTCTCTTAATATGTATTGACGATCTAACTCTTAGCACAATAGGAATAGAAAAGAATCTCCCTGATCTGATAAACAGAATGTTTAAAATCATTTAGGTTCATACCATACTTCATGTTGAAATCTTCAGAACTTTTCCCTTGAGATCCAGAATGAGGTTAGGATGCCCTCGGTGAAACTTTATGTGTAAAAACAATTGTGAAAGTCTTAACCAGTGTAACAAGGCAAGGAAAGAGGAAAACTATTATAATTGGAAAATGTTTGTTAACAGAGGTGGGTAGAAACACCACAAGACGCTGCCATTAAACTGTTAATATGTAAAATATTGAGAATTAAAACTAGCAATCTCACAGCAAGAAAGCCAGTATAGGAAAATCAATTACATGTCTGTATTTCCACATTTTTTTTTATTTCCACAGTATCCAAATACGGTGAAGGTTAAATTGTAAAATCGTGTAAAATTAATACAGCATGGAAATACTTAATTGCTCTCAGAACCAACCCGTGATGTGTACATAGAAACACATGAACTATTATTAAGAAATTTAGGAAATCCGAAATGAATTGAGATATGTTCTGTGATAGAAGAGTCAAAGAGTGTTTTAAAAAGGTCAGTTTTCTCATGTTTGATCTATAGATTTCATTAAAATCTCCATCAAAATGAGTATGTGTGAGCAAATGGAAAAGGTCATTCTCAAATTCATACAAAAGTGCCAATAACCAAACATAGTCAAGGTGACCTTGAAGCAGAAAAGCAAAGTTAGAGGGATTGCTTTTACCAGGCAGCAAAACGTACTTCAAAGCTGTGCTGATTAAGACAGTGGATATTGGTGCAGTGATAAAGAGCAAACTGAACCAAGAGGAGAGCTCAGAAATAATACTGCCACGCACACACACGAGGATCTTTGCTTTGTAAGAACTGTGGCACCTCAGAGCAATGAAGGAAAATAATTTCCCAGTAAATGATGTTGAGTCAAATCGATAATTAGCTACAATAAAATAAGGAAAGGAAACTTGCACTCGACTTCACATCATACCTGAAATGGTATCTCAAGAGAAAGTTAGCTTTGAGACACTGACGGGAATAATGATAAAGCTTCTAGAAGATAACCAGCATTTGGCCAAGATTTGACGAGTTCCTAACTCCCGGTTTGAAGCATGAAACCTGTGCTGAGATTCCTGTATTCAGGGATTGCGTTAGTGTAGCAGTGCTGCTGAATCCTCACGTACAAGGTGGAGATGGGCTGTGATTTCTCTCCCCATTTGACGTATTTCATGGGAGCTGCTGCAGAGCCTCCCCTTCCCTGTATGTCTTGCAGCAGCATCTACACAGGGTAGACTATTATTTTGCAGGAGTTGTGCTAAGTCAGGGAAACCCTGGTGGTGTAGTGGTTAAGTGCTACGGCTGCTAAAGAAAGGGTCAGCAGTTCAAGTCCACCAGGTGCTCCTTGGAAACTCTATGGGGCAGTTCTACTCTGACCTATAGGGTCGCTATGAGTCGGAACCGCCTCGACGGCACCTAACAACAACAACAACAACAACCACAGCCATAAGCATGAGTGTTATGTGCCACCCAAGTGGAACAAATGGAAACAAAGACTTCCTTGGTCCTGCTTGGTTAAACACCCAGGAGAGCAGGGAGCATCTTGAGAGGGACAGCGGTTCTTACAACCTAAAGGGCCGAGGCAGAGTCTAGGCAGCATCACAGGTAGTAGTGGGATTAGACACTAGGTCAGAAGTGGTCAGCAGGGATGGACCCCTGGGAGCCTGCAGGTCCCACAGTCTTTTATCCCCAATAGCCGAGACCTGCTCAGCTGATACGGCTCCACACGGTTGATATTTAAAGGGTGCACATCGAGTCAAAGCAGTTGACTTCATCCTGCACACCAATTGGAGGTCTAACTTCTAGGCAGTATAGGAAGGAGGAGAGATTAAACTGAAAGGTCTAGAATTAGGTAGGCATCAAAGGTTTGAGCCCTGAGTCACCACTCTCTCAGTGACGAATTCATTTTGGGCAAGTGAATGACTCTTGTTTTCACTTATCTGGCAAACAGCAGGAGTAAGCATAAGAGTGATAAGAACAATGACGGTCTCGCAGATCCACGGGGAGAAATAAGTAAGGTAAATCTTATATAAACTGACTGGAACAGTCTCTATTACAAGGGGCAATCTTTGTCCTCTCCATCAATGTCGCTTCTTTTAGAACCACCCGATGACTGATGCCTCTCTCTCTGTCAAGCCCCGTTTTCTGCTCTCTGAAGAGAGCAGAAATATGTCCACAGGGTCCCTGGTGGTTCCTAGCACATGGGCGATAGTGAATGAAAACGTATTGTCGCATGCTTACGGGAAACCTGATTTTTCGTTTGCAATTGTACGCAGTCATTTTTTTCCTCCTCATCACTTGTGGTAGCCATGGGATTCCTGGTGGAATAAGACCCCCTAAGCTCATTCTAAAAGAGGGTGGGTTGACTTAAGGAATCCACATGTGATCACCCTAGTGAACAACGAGCAAATAAGAAAGTGACGAAAATGTCTTTGGATCCCGTATTCAATTATGGATTGGGTATATATACGCTATACACGTAAACTTTACTATCATTACTTTGGTTTTCGAATCATAAAGTTGGCATAATTATAAAACTCATACTGATTTATATATAGTGTAATCAGACGCTGACGATCTGAAAGGGCACCTCAGCCCTCAGTGCTGCACGTGGGTATACTCAGCACTCGGTGCCAAGGCCACAGCACAAAATGGACTGAACTTATCTGAATTCTGGCCTTTGGAGGAGTGCTCTCATTTTTGTAACACCAAAATACACAGATTTTTTTTTCCGTGTTTCTTTTCCTGTTCCCTTCCACCCCCGGAAGGCTGAGGCAACAGAACTGTGAACAAACAAACCTAAGTGACCAGACCGTCGAGTTCTCCTCACAGAGAGTGTAAGAGGGTGCACAAATATTTCTGACCATTAGAGGGCACAAGGTGTAACCGATATAGGGTATGAGAGGGTGCACTAATATTTCTGACCATTAGAGGGCACAAGGGGTAACCGATATAGAGTAGTGGAGGGTGCACTAATATTTCTGATCATTAGAGGGCACAAGGTGTAACTGATTGAATCAGCAGAAGGGGAAAAAAAAGAGCAAGTTTATAGAGATTTTGATATAATTGTCAGTTTTGATAGAAAATGTTTACAAATGAATTTGAAATATTGCTCCTATACTTTGATGCAGATATTACAAGTATCTTTCGCATCAACTTGGGTGCAAAGAAGAGAGTGACAAACCAAGTCCAATGACACATGAATGAATAATGAATGGATAATGGCAGAGAAGGGATCATTCTGGGAGGTAAGGTAATAATATTTTAAAGTCCATTTCCGTAAATTGTGATATTGATTTAAATGAGAAAAATAAAATAAGCTCTTTCCAAATCCAGGCATTTTCTCTTAATATGTATTGACGATCTAACTCTTAGCACAATAGGAATAGAAAAGAATCTCCCTGATCTGATAAACAGAATGTTTAAAATCATTTAGGTTCATACCATACTTCATGTTGAAATCTTCAGAACTTTTCCCTTGAGATCCAGAATGAGGTTAGGATGCCCTCAGTGAAACTTTATGTGTAAAACAATTGTGAAAGTCTTAACCAGTGTAACAAGGCAAGGAAAGAGGAAAACTATTATAATTGGAAAATGTTTGTTAACAGAGGTGGGTAGAAACACCACAAGACGCTGCCATTAAACTGTTAATATGTAAAATATTGAGAATTAAAACTAGCAATCTCACAGCAAGAAAGCCAGTATAGGAAAATCAATTACATGTCTGTATTTCCACATTTTTTTTTATTTCCACAGTATCCAAATACGGTGAAGGTTAAATTGTAAAATCGTGTAAAATTAATACAGCATGGAAATACTTAATTGCTCTCAGAACCAACCCGTGATGTGTACATAGAAACACATGAACTATTATTAAGAAATTTAGGAAATCCGAAATGAATTGAGATATGTTCTGTGATAGAAGAGTCAGAGAGTGTTTTAAAAAGGTCAGTTTTCTCATGTTTGATCTATAGATTTCATTAAAATCTCCATCAAGATGAGTATGTGTGAGCAAATGGAAAAGGTCATTCTCAAATTCATACAAAAGTGCCAATAACCAAACATAGTCAAGGTGACCTTGAAGCAGAAAAGCAAAGTTAGAGGGATTGCTTTTACCAGGCAGCAAAACGTACTTCAAAGCTGTGCTGATTAAGACAGTGGATATTGGTGCAGTGATAAAGAGCAAACTGAACCAAGAGGAGAGCTCAGAAATAACACTGCCACGCACACACACGAGGATCTTTGCTTTGTAAGAACTGTGGCACCTCAGAGCAATGAAGGAAAATAATTTCCCAGTAAATGATGTTGAGTCAAATCGATAATTAGCTACAATAAAATAAGGAAAGGAAACTTGCACTCGACTTCACATCATACCTGAAATGGTATCTCAAGAGAAAGTTAGCTTTGAGACACTGACGGGAATAATGATAAAGCTTCTAGAAGATAACCAGCATTTGGCCAAGATTTGACGAGTTCCTAACTCCCGGTTTGAAGCATGAAACCTGTGCTGAGATTCCTGTATTCAGGGATTGCGTTAGTGTAGCAGTGCTGCTGAATCCTCACGTACAAGGTGGAGATGGGCTGTGATTTCTCTCCCCATTTGACGTATTTCATGGGAGCTGCTGCAGAGCCTCCCCTTCCCTGTATGTCTTGCAGCAGCATCTACACAGGGTAGACTATTATTTTGCAGGAGTTGTGCTAAGTCAGGGAAACCCTGGTGGTGTAGTGGTTAAGTGCTACGGCTGCTAAAGAAAGGGTCAGCAGTTCAAGTCCACCAGGTGCTCCTTGGGAACTCTATGGGGCAGTTCTACTCTGACCTATAGGGTCGCTATGAGTCGGAACCGCCTCGACGGCACCTAACAACAACAACAACAACAACCACAGCCATAAGCATGAGTGTTATGTGCCACCCAAGTGGAACAAATGGAAACAAAGACTTCCTTGGTCCTGCTTGGTTAAACACCCAGGAGAGCAGGGAGCATCTTGAGAGGGACAGCGGTTCTTACAACCTAAAGGGCCGAGGCAGAGTCTAGGCAGCATCACAGGTAGTAGTGGGATTAGACACTAGGTCCGAAGTGGTCAGCAGGGATGGACCCCTGGGAGCCTGCAGGTCCCACAGTCTTTTATCCCCAATAGCCGAGACCTGCTCAGCTGATACGGCTCCACACGGTTGATATTTAAAGGGTGCACATCGAGTCAAAGCAGTTGACTTCATCCTGCACACCAATTGGAGGTCTAACTTCTAGGCAGTATAGGAAGGAGGAGAGATTAAACTGAAAGGTCTAGAATTAGGTAGGCATCAAAGGTTTGAGCCCTGAGTCACCACTCTCTCAGTGACGAATTCATTTTGGGCAAGTGAATGACTCTTGTTTTCACTTATCTGGCAAACAGCAGGAGTAAGCATAAGAGTGATAAGAACAATGACGGTCTCGCAGATCCACGGGGAGAAATAAGTAAGGTAAATCTTATATAAACTGACTGGAACAGTCTCTATTACAAGGGGCAATCTTTGTCCTCTCCATCAATGTCGCTTCTTTTAGAACCACCCGATGACTGATGCCTCTCTCTCTGTCAAGCCCCGTTTTCTGCTCTCTGAAGAGAGCAGAAATATGTCCACAGGGTCCCTGGTGGTTCCTAGCACATGGGCGATAGTGAATGAAAACGTATTGTCGCATGCTTACGGGAAACCTGATTTTTCGTTTGCAATTGTACGCAGTCATTTTTTTCCTCCTCATCACTTGTGGTAGCCATGGGATTCCTGGTGGAATAAGACCCCCTAAGCTCATTCTAAAAGAGGGTGGGTTGACTTAAGGAATCCACATGTGATCACCCTAGTGAACAACGAGCAAATAAGAAAGTGACGAAAAATGTCTTTGGATCCCGTATTCAATTATGGATTGGGTATATATATGCTATACACGTAAACTTTACTATCATTACTTTGGTTTTCGAATCATAAAGTTGGCATAATTATAAAACTCATACTGATTTATATATAGTGTAATCAGACGCTGACGATCTGAAAGGGCACCTCAGCCCTCAGTGCTGCACGTGGGTATACTCAGCACTCGGTGCCAAGGCCACAGCACAAAATGGACTGAACTTATCTGAATTCTGGCCTTTGGAGGAGTGCTCTCATTTTTGTAACACCAAAATACACAGATTTTTTTTTCCGTGTTTCTTTTCCTGTTCCCTTCCACCCCCGGAAGGCTGAGGCAACAGAACTGTGAACAAACAAACCTAAGTGACCAGACCGTCGAGTTCTCCTCACAGAGAGTGTAAGAGGGTGCACTAATATTTCTGATCATTAGAGGGCACAAGGTGTAACTGATTGAATCAGCAGAAGGGGAAAAAAAAGAGCAAGTTTATAGAGATTTTGATATAATTGTCAGTTTTGATAGAAAATGTTTACAAATGAATTTGAAATATTGCTCCTATACTTTGATGCAGATATTACAAGTATCTTTCGCATCAACTTGGGTGCAAAGAAGAGAGTGACAAACCAAGTCCAATGACACATGAATGAATAATGAATGGATAATGGCAGAGAAGGGATCATTCTGGGAGGTAAGGTAATAATATTTTAAAGTCCATTTCCGTAAATTGTGATATTGATTTAAATGAGAAAAATAAAATAAGCTCTTTCCAAATCCAGGCATTTTCTCTTAATATGTATTGACGATCTAACTCTTAGCACAATAGGAATAGAAAAGAATCTCCCTGATCTGATAAACAGAATGTTTAAAATCATTTAGGTTCATACCATACTTCATGTTGAAATCTTCAGAACTTTTCCCTTGAGATCCAGAATGAGGTTAGGATGCCCTCAGTGAAACTTTATGTGTAAAACAATTGTGAAAGTCTTAACCAGTGTAACAAGGCAAGGAAAGAGGAAAACTATTATAATTGGAAAATGTTTGTTAACAGAGGTGGGTAGAAACACCACAAGACGCTGCCATTAAACTGTTAATATGTAAAATATTGAGAATTAAAACTAGCAATCTCACAGCAAGAAAGCCAGTATAGGAAAATCAATTACATGTCTGTATTTCCACATTTTTTTTTATTTCCACAGTATCCAAATACGGTGAAGGTTAAATTGTAAAATCGTGTAAAATTAATACAGCATGGAAATACTTAATTGCTCTCAGAACCAACCCGTGATGTGTACATAGAAACACATGAACTATTATTAAGAAATTTAGGAAATCCGAAATGAATTGAGATATGTTCTGTGATAGAAGAGTCAGAGAGTGTTTTAAAAAGGTCAGTTTTCTCATGTTTGATCTATAGATTTCATTAAAATCTCCATCAAGATGAGTATGTGTGAGCAAATGGAAAAGGTCATTCTCAAATTCATACAAAAGTGCCAATAACCAAACATAGTCAAGGTGACCTTGAAGCAGAAAAGCAAAGTTAGAGGGATTGCTTTTACCAGGCAGCAAAACGTACTTCAAAGCTGTGCTGATTAAGACAGTGGATATTGGTGCAGTGATAAAGAGCAAACTGAACCAAGAGGAGAGCTCAGAAATAACACTGCCACGCACACACACGAGGATCTTTGCTTTGTAAGAACTGTGGCACCTCAGAGCAATGAAGGAAAATAATTTCCCAGTAAATGATGTTGAGTCAAATCGATAATTAGCTACAATAAAATAAGGAAAGGAAACTTGCACTCGACTTCACATCATACCTGAAATGGTATCTCAAGAGAAAGTTAGCTTTGAGACACTGACGGGAATAATGATAAAGCTTCTAGAAGATAACCAGCATTTGCCCAAGATTTGACGAGTTCCTAACTCCCGGTTTGAAGCATGAAACCTGTGCTGAGATTCCTGTATTCAGGGATTGCGTTAGTGTAGCAGTGCTGCTGAATCCTCACGTACAAGGTGGAGATGGGCTGTGATTTCTCTCCCCATTTGACGTATTTCATGGGAGCTGCTGCAGAGCCTCCCCTTCCCTGTATGTCTTGCAGCAGCATCTACACAGGGTAGACTATTATTTTGCAGGAGTTGTGCTAAGTCAGGGAAACCCTGGTGGTGTAGTGGTTAAGTGCTACGGCTGCTAAAGAAAGGGTCAGCAGTTCAAGTCCACCAGGTGCTCCTTGGAAACTCTATGGGGCAGTTCTACTCTGACCTATAGGGTCGCTATGAGTCGGAACCGCCTCGACGGCACCTAACAACAACAACAACAACAACCACAGCCATAAGCATGAGTGTTATGTGCCACCCAAGTGGAACAAATGGAAACAAAGACTTCCTTGGTCCTGCTTGGTTAAACACCCAGGAGAGCAGGGAGCATCTTGAGAGGGACAGCGGTTCTTACAACCTAAAGGGCCGAGGCAGAGTCTAGGCAGCATCACAGGTAGTAGTGGGATTAGACACTAGGTCCGAAGTGGTCAGCAGGGATGGACCCCTGGGAGCCTGCAGGTCCCACAGTCTTTTATCCCCAATAGCCGAGACCTGCTCAGCTGATACGGCTCCACACGGTTGATATTTAAAGGGTGCACATCGAGTCAAAGCAGTTGACTTCATCCTGCACACCAATTGGAGGTCTAACTTCTAGGCAGTATAGGAAGGAGGAGAGATTAAACTGAAAGGTCTAGAATTAGGTAGGCATCAAAGGTTTGAGCCCTGAGTCACCACTCTCTCAGTGACGAATTCATTTTGGGCAAGTGAATGACTCTTGTTTTCACTTATCTGGCAAACAGCAGGAGTAAGCATAAGAGTGATAAGAACAATGACGGTCTCGCAGATCCACGGGGAGAAGTAAGTAAGGTAAATCTTATATAAACTGACTGGAACAGTCTCTATTACAAGGGGCAATCTTTGTCCTCTCCATCAATGTCGCTTCTTTTAGAACCACCCGATGACTGATGCCTCTCTCTCTGTCAAGCCCCGTTTTCTGCTCTCTGAAGAGAGCAGAAATATGTCCACAGGGTCCCTGGTGGTTCCTAGCACATGGGCGATAGTGAATGAAAACGTATTGTCGCATGCTTACGGGAAACCTGATTTTTCGTTTGCAATTGTACGCAGTCATTTTTTTCCTCCTCATCACTTGTGGTAGCCATGGGATTCCTGGTGGAATAAGACCCCCTAAGCTCATTCTAAAAGAGGGTGGGTTGACTTAAGGAATCCACATGTGATCACCCTAGTGAACAACGAGCAAATAAGAAAGTGACGAAAAATGTCTTTGGATCCCGTATTCAATTATGGATTGGGTATATATATGCTATACACGTAAACTTTACTATCATTACTTTGGTTTTCGAATCATAAAGTTGGCATAATTATAAAACTCATACTGATTTATATATAGTGTAATCAGACGCTGACGATCTGAAAGGGCACCTCAGCCCTCAGTGCTGCACGTGGGTATACTCAGCACTCGGTGCCAAGGCCACAGCACAAAATGGACTGAACTTATCTGAATTCTGGCCTTTGGAGGAGTGCTCTCATTTTTGTAACACCAAAATACACAGATTTTTTTTTCCGTGTTTCTTTTCCTGTTCCCTTCCACCCCCGGAAGGCTGAGGCAACAGAACTGTGAACAAACAAACCTAAGTGACCAGACCGTCGAGTTCTCCTCACAGAGAGTGTAAGAGGGTGCACAAATATTTCTGACCATTAGAGGGCACAAGGTGTAACCGATATAGGGTATGAGAGGGTGCACTAATATTTCTGACCATTAGAGGGCACAAGGGGTAACCGATATAGAGTAGTGGAGGGTGCACTAATATTTCTGATCATTAGAGGGCACAAGGTGTAACTGATTGAATCAGCAGAAGGGAAAAAAAAAGAGCAAGTTTATAGAGATTTTGATATAATTGTCAGTTTTGATAGAAAATGTTTACAAATGAATTTGAAATATTGCTCCTATACTTTGATGCAGATATTACAAGTATCTTTCGCATCAACTTGGGTGCAAAGAAGAGAGTGACAAACCAAGTCCAATGACACATGAATGAATAATGAATGGATAATGGCAGAGAAGGGATCATTCTGGGAGGTAAGGTAATAATATTTTAAAGTCCATTTCCGTAAATTGTGATATTGATTTAAATGAGAAAAATAAAATAAGCTCTTTCCAAATCCAGGCATTTTCTCTTAATATGTATTGACGATCTAACTCTTAGCACAATAGGAATAGAAAAGAATCTCCCTGATCTGATAAACAGAATGTTTAAAATCATTTAGGTTCATACCATACTTCATGTTGAAATCTTCAGAACTTTTCCCTTGAGATCCAGAATGAGGTTAGGATGCCCTCAGTGAAACTTTATGTGTAAAAACAATTGTGAAAGTCTTAACCAGTGTAACAAGGCAAGGAAAGAGGAAAACTATTATAATTGGAAAATGTTTGTTAACAGAGGTGGGTAGAAACACCACAAGACGCTGCCATTAAACTGTTAATATGTAAAATATTGAGAATTAAAACTAGCAATCTCACAGCAAGAAAGCCAGTATAGGAAAATCAATTACATGTCTGTATTTCCACATTTTTTTTATTTCCACAGTATCCAAATACGGTGAAGGTTAAATTGTAAAATCGTGTAAAATTAATACAGCATGGAAATACTTAATTGCTCTCAGAACCAACCCGTGATGTGTACATAGAAACACATGAACTATTATTAAGAAATTTAGGAAATCCGAAATGAATTGAGATATGTTCTGTGATAGAAGAGTCAAAGAGTGTTTTAAAAAGGTCAGTTTTCTCATGTTTGATCTATAGATTTCATTAAAATCTCCATCAAAATGAGTATGTGTGAGCAAATGGAAAAGGTCATTCTCAAATTCATACAAAAGTGCCAATAGCCAAACATAGTCAAGGTGACCTTGAAGCAGAAAAGCAAAGTTAGAGGGATTGCTTTTACCAGGCAGCAAAACGTACTTCAAAGCTGTGCTGATTAAGACAGTGGATATTGGTGCAGTGATAAAGAGCAAACTGAACCAAGAGGAGAGCTCAGAAATAACACTGCCACGCACACACACGAGGATCTTTGCTTTGTAAGAACTGTGGCACCTCAGAGCAATGAAGGAAAATAATTTCCCAGTAAATGATGTTGAGTCAAATCGATAATTAGCTACAATAAAATAAGGAAAGGAAACTTGCACTCGACTTCACATCATACCTGAAATGGTATCTCAAGAGAAAGTTAGCTTTGAGACACTGACGGGAATAATGATAAAGCTTCTAGAAGATAACCAGCATTTGCCCAAGATTTGACGAGTTCCTAACTCCCGGTTTGAAGCATGAAACCTGTGCTGAGATTCCTGTATTCAGGGATTGCGTTAGTGTAGCAGTGCTGCTGAATCCTCACGTACAAGGTGGAGATGGGCTGTGATTTCTCTCCCCATTTGACGTATTTCATGGGAGCTGCTGCAGAGCCTCCCCTTCCCTGTATGTCTTGCAGCAGCATCTACACAGGGTAGACTATTATTTTGCAGGAGTTGTGCTAAGTCAGGGAAACCCTGGTGGTGTAGTGGTTAAGTGCTACGGCTGCTAAAGAAAGGGTCAGCAGTTCAAGTCCACCAGGTGCTCCTTGGAAACTCTATGGGGCAGTTCTACTCTGACCTATAGGGTCGCTATGAGTCGGAACCGCCTCGACGGCACCTAACAACAACAACAACAACAACCACAGCCATAAGCATGAGTGTTATGTGCCACCCAAGTGGAACAAATGGAAACAAAGACTTCCTTGGTCCTGCTTGGTTAAACACCCAGGAGAGCAGGGAGCATCTTGAGAGGGACAGCGGTTCTTACAACCTAAAGGGCCGAGGCAGAGTCTAGGCAGCATCACAGGTAGTAGTGGGATTAGACACTAGGTCAGAAGTGGTCAGCAGGGATGGACCCCTGGGAGCCTGCAGGTCCCACAGTCTTTTATCCCCAATAGCCGAGACCTGCTCAGCTGATACGGCTCCACACGGTTGATATTTAAAGGGTGCACATCGAGTCAAAGCAGTTGACTTCATCCTGCACACCAATTGGAGGTCTAACTTCTAGGCAGTATAGGAAGGAGGAGAGATTAAACTGAAAGGTCTAGAATTAGGTAGGCATCAAAGGTTTGAGCCCTGAGTCACCACTCTCTCAGTGACGAATTCATTTTGGGCAAGTGAATGACTCTTGTTTTCACTTATCTGGCAAACAGCAGGAGTAAGCATAAGAGTGATAAGAACAATGACGGTCTCGCAGATCCACGGGGAGAAATAAGTAAGGTAAATCTTATATAAACTGACTGGAACAGTCTCTATTACAAGGGGCAATCTTTGTCCTCTCCATCAATGTCGCTTCTTTTAGAACCACCCGATGACTGATGCCTCTCTCTCTGTCAAGCCCCGTTTTCTGCTCTCTGAAGAGAGCAGAAATATGTCCACAGGGTCCCTGGTGGTTCCTAGCACATGGGCGATAGTGAATGAAAACGTATTGTCGCATGCTTACGGGAAACCTGATTTTTCGTTTGCAATTGTACGCAGTCATTTTTTTCCTCCTCATCACTTGTGGTAGCCATGGGATTCCTGGTGGAATAAGACCCCCTAAGCTCATTCTAAAAGAGGGTGGGTTGACTTAAGGAATCCACATGTGATCACCCTAGTGAACAACGAACAAATAAGAAAGTGACGAAAAATGTCTTTGGATCCCGTATTCAATTATGGATTGGGTATATATATGCTATACACGTAAACTTTACTATCATTACTTTGGTTTTCGAATCATAAAGTTGGCATAATTATAAAACTCATACTGATTTATATATAGTGTAATCAGACGCTGACGATCTGAAAGGGCACCTCAGCCCTCAGTGCTGCACGTGGGTATACTCAGCACTCGGTGCCAAGGCCACAGCACAAAATGGACTGAACTTATCTGAATTCTGGCCTTTGGAGGAGTGCTCTCATTTTTGTAACACCAAAATACACAGATTTTTTTTTCCGTGTTTCTTTTCCTGTTCCCTTCCACCCCCGGAAGGCTGAGGCAACAGAACTGTGAACAAACAAACCTAAGTGACCAGACCGTCGAGTTCTCCTCACAGAGAGTGTAAGAGGGTGCACAAATATTTCTGACCATTAGAGGGCACAAGGTGTAACCGATATAGGGTATGAGAGGGTGCACTAATATTTCTGACCATTAGAGGGCACAAGGGGTAACCGATATAGAGTAGTGGAGGGTGCACTAATATTTCTGATCATTAGAGGGCACAAGGTGTAACTGATTGAATCAGCAGAAGGGGAAAAAAAAGAGCAAGTTTATAGAGATTTTGATATAATTGTCAGTTTTGATAGAAAATGTTTACAAATGAATTTGAAATATTGCTCCTATACTTTGATGCAGATATTACAAGTATCTTTCGCATCAACTTGGGTGCAAAGAAGAGAGTGACAAACCAAGTCCAATGACACATGAATGAATAATGAATGGATAATGGCAGAGAAGGGATCATTCTGGGAGGTAAGGTAATAATATTTTAAAGTCCATTTCCGTAAATTGTGATATTGATTTAAATGAGAAAAATAAAATAAGCTCTTTCCAAATCCAGGCATTTTCTCTTAATATGTATTGACGATCTAACTCTTAGCACAATAGGAATAGAAAAGAATCTCCCTGATCTGATAAACAGAATGTTTAAAATCATTTAGGTTCATACCATACTTCATGTTGAAATCTTCAGAACTTTTCCCTTGAGATCCAGAATGAGGTTAGGATGCCCTCAGTGAAACTTTATGTGTAAAAACAATTGTGAAAGTCTTAACCAGTGTAACAAGGCAAGGAAAGAGGAAAACTATTATAATTGGAAAATGTTTGTTAACAGAGGTGGGTAGAAACACCACAAGACGCTGCCATTAAACTGTTAATATGTAAAATATTGAGAATTAAAACTAGCAATCTCACAGCAAGAAAGCCAGTATAGGAAAATCAATTACATGTCTGTATTTCCACATTTTTTTTTATTTCTACAGTATCCAAATACGGTGAAGGTTAAATTGTAAAATCGTGTAAAATTAATACAGCATGGAAATACTTAATTGCTCTCAGAACCAACCCGTGATGTGTACATAGAAACACATGAACTATTATTAAGAAATTTAGGAAATCCGAAATGAATTGAGATATGTTCTGTGATAGAAGAGTCAAAGAGTGTTTTAAAAAGGTCAGTTTTCTCATGTTTGATCTATAGATTTCATTAAAATCTCCATCAAAATGAGTATGTGTGAGCAAATGGAAAAGGTCATTCTCAAATTCATACAAAAGTGCCAATAACCAAACATAGTCAAGGTGACCTTGAAGCAGAAAAGCAAAGTTAGAGGGATTGCTTTTACCAGGCAGCAAAACGTACTTCAAAGCTGTGCTGATTAAGACAGTGGATATTGGTGCAGTGATAAAGAGCAAACTGAACCAAGAGGAGAGCTCAGAAATAACACTGCCACGCACACACACGAGGATCTTTGCTTTGTAAGAACTGTGGCACCTCAGAGCAATGAAGGAAAATAATTTCCCAGTAAATGATGTTGAGTCAAATCGATAATTAGCTACAATAAAATAAGGAAAGGAAACTTGCACTCGACTTCACATCATACCTGAAAAGGTATCTCAAGAGAAATTTAGCTTTGAGACACTGACGGGAATAATGATAAAGCTTCTAGAAGATAACCAGCATTTGGCCAAGATTTGACGAGTTCCTAACTCCCGGTTTGAAGCATGAAACCTGTGCTGAGATTCCTGTATTCAGGGATTGCGTTAGTGTAGCAGTGCTGCTGAATCCTCACGTACAAGGTGGAGATGGGCTGTGATTTCTCTCCCCATTTGACGTATTTCATGGGAGCTGCTGCAGAGCCTCCCCTTCCCTGTATGTCTTGCAGCAGCATCTACACAGGGTAGACTATTATTTTGCAGGAGTTGTGCTAAGTCAGGGAAACCCTGGTGGTGTAGTGGTTAAGTGCTACGGCTGCTAAAGAAAGGGTCAGCAGTTCAAGTCCACCAGGTGCTCCTTGGAAACTCTATGGGGCAGTTCTACTCTGACCTATAGGGTCGCTATGAGTCGGAACCGCCTCGACGGCACCTAACAACAACAACAACAACCACAGCCATAAGCATGAGTGTTATGTGCCACCCAAGTGGAACAAATGGAAACAAAGACTTCCTTGGTCCTGCTTGGTTAAACACCCAGGAGAGCAGGGAGCATCTTGAGAGGGACAGCGGTTCTTACAACCTAAAGGGCCGAGGCAGAGTCTAGGCAGCATCACAGGTAGTAGTGGGATTAGACACTAGGTCAGAAGTGGTCAGCAGGGATGGACCCCTGGGAGCCTGCAGGTCCCACAGTCTTTTATCCCCAATAGCCGAGACCTGCTCAGCTGATACGGCTCCACACGGTTGATATTTAAAGGGTGCACATCGAGTCAAAGCAGTTGACTTCATCCTGCACACCAATTGGAGGTCTAACTTCTAGGCAGTATGGGAAGGAGGAGAGATTAAACTGAAAGGTCTAGAACTAGGTAGGCATCAAAGGTTTGAGCCCTGAGTCACCACTCTCTCAGTGACGAATTCATTTTGGGCAAGTGAATGACTCTTGTTTTCACTTATCTGGCAAACAGCAGGAGTAAGCATAAGAGTGATAAGAACAATGACGGTCTCGCAGATCCACGGGGAGAAATAAGTAAGGTAAATCTTATAAACTGACTGGAACAGTCTCTATTACAAGGGGCAATCTTTGTCCTCTCCATCAATGTCGCTTCTTTTAGAACCACCCGATGACTGATGCCTCTCTCTCTGTCAAGCCCCGTTTTCTGCTCTCTGAAGAGAGCAGAAATATGTCCACAGGGTCCCTGGTGGTTCCTAGCACATGGGCGATAGTGAATGAAAACGTATTGTCGCATGCTTACGGGAAACCTGATTTTTCGTTTGCAATTGTACGCAGTCATTTTTTTCCTCCTCATCACTTGTGGTAGCCATGGGATTCCTGGTGGAATAAGACCCCCTAAGCTCATTCTAAAAGAGGGTGGGTTGACTTAAGGAATCCACATGTGATCACCCTAGTGAACAACGAGCAAATAAGAAAGTGACGAAAAATGTCTTTGGATCCCGTATTCGATTATGGATTGGGTATATATATGCTATACACGTAAACTTTACTATCATTACTTTGGTTTTCGAATCATAAAGTTGGCATAATTATAAAACTCATACTGATTTATATATAGTGTAATCAGACGCTGACGATCTGAAAGGGCACCTCAGCCCTCAGTGCTGCACGTGGGTATACTCAGCACTCGGTGCCAAGGCCACAGCACAAAATGGACTGAACTTATCTGAATTCTGGCCTTTGGAGGAGTGCTCTCATTTTTGTAACACCAAAATACACAGATTTTTTTTTCCGTGTTTCTTTTCCTGTTCCCTTCCACCCCCGGAAGGCTGAGGCAACAGAACTGTGAACAAACAAACCTAAGTGACCAGACCGTCGAGTTCTCCTCACAGAGAGTGTAAGAGGGTGCACAAATATTTCTGACCATTAGAGGGCACAAGGTGTAACCGATATAGGGTATGAGAGGGTGCACTAATATTTCTGACCATTAGAGGGCACAAGGGGTAACCGATATAGAGTAGTGGAGGGTGCACTAATATTTCTGATCATTAGAGGGCACAAGGTGTAACTGATTGAATCAGCAGAAGGGGAAAAAAAAGAGCAAGTTTATAGAGATTTTGATATAATTGTCAGTTTTGATAGAAAATGTTTACAAATGAATTTGAAATATTGCTCCTATACTTTGATGCAGATATTACAAGTATCTTTCGCATCAACTTGGGTGCAAAGAAGAGAGTGACAAACCAAGTCCAATGACACATGAATGAATAATGAATGGATAATGGCAGAGAAGGGATCATTCTGGGAGGTAAGGTAATAATATTTTAAAGTCCATTTCCGTAAATTGTGATCTTGATTTAAATGAGAAAAATAAAATAAGCTCTTTCCAAATCCAGGCATTTTCTCTTAATATGTATTGACGATCTAACTCTTAGCACAATAGGAATAGAAAAGAATCTCCCTGATCTGATAAACAGAATGTTTAAAATCATTTAGGTTCATACCATACTTCATGTTGAAATCTTCAGAACTTTTCCCTTGAGATCCAGAATGAGGTTAGGATGCCCTCAGTGAAACTTTATGTGTAAAAACAATTGTGAAAGTCTTAACCAGTGTAACAAGGCAAGGAAAGAGGAAAACTATTATAATTGGAAAATGTTTGTTAACAGAGGTGGGTAGAAACACCACAAGACGCTGCCATTAAACTGTTAATATGTAAAATATTGAGAATTAAAACTAGCAATCTCACAGCAAGAAAGCCAGTATAGGAAAATCAATTACATGTCTGTATTTCCACATTTTTTTTTATTTCTACAGTATCCAAATACGGTGAAGGTTAAATTGTAAAATCGTGTAAAATTAATACAGCATGGAAATACTTAATTGCTCTCAGAACCAACCCGTGATGTGTACATAGAAACACATGAACTATTATTAAGAAATTTAGGAAATCCGAAATGAATTGAGATATGTTCTGTGATAGAAGAGTCAAAGAGTGTTTTAAAAAGGTCAGTTTTCTCATGTTTGATCTATAGATTTCATTAAAATCTCCATCAAAATGAGTATGTGTGAGCAAATGGAAAAGGTCATTCTCAAATTCATACAAAAGTGCCAATAACCAAACATAGTCAAGGTGACCTTGAAGCAGAAAAGCAAAGTTAGAGGGATTGCTTTTACCAGGCAGCAAAACGTACTTCAAAGCTGTGCTGATTAAGACAGTGGATATTGGTGCAGTGATAAAGAGCAAACTGAACCAAGAGGAGAGCTCAGAAATAACACTGCCACGCACACACACGAGGATCTTTGCTTTGTAAGAACTGTGGCACCTCAGAGCAATGAAGGAAAATAATTTCCCAGTAAATGATGTTGAGTCAAATCGATAATTAGCTACAATAAAATAAGGAAAGGAAACTTGCACTCGACTTCACATCATACCTGAAAAGGTATCTCAAGAGAAATTTAGCTTTGAGACACTGACGGGAATAATGATAAAGCTTCTAGAAGATAACCAGCATTTGGCCAAGATTTGACGAGTTCCTAACTCCCGGTTTGAAGCATGAAACCTGTGCTGAGATTCCTGTATTCAGGGATTGCGTTAGTGTAGCAGTGCTGCTGAATCCTCACGTACAAGGTGGAGATGGGCTGTGATTTCTCTCCCCATTTGACGTATTTCATGGGAGCTGCTGCAGAGCCTCCCCTTCCCTGTATGTCTTGCAGCAGCATCTACACAGGGTAGACTATTATTTTGCAGGAGTTGTGCTAAGTCAGGGAAACCCTGGTGGTGTAGTGGTTAAGTGCTACGGCTGCTAAAGAAAGGGTCAGCAGTTCAAGTCCACCAGGTGCTCCTTGGAAACTCTATGGGGCAGTTCTACTCTGACCTATAGGGTCGCTATGAGTCGGAACCGCCTCGACGGCACCTAACAACAACAACAACAACAACCACAGCCATAAGCATGAGTGTTATGTGCCACCCAAGTGGAACAAATGGAAACAAAGACTTCCTTGGTCCTGCTTGGTTAAACACCCAGGAGAGCAGGGAGCATCTTGAGAGGGACAGCGGTTCTTACAACCTAAAGGGCCGAGGCAGAGTCTAGGCAGCATCACAGGTAGTAGTGGGATTAGACACTAGGTCCGAAGTGGTCAGCAGGGATGGACCCCTGGGAGCCTGCAGGTCCCACAGTCTTTTATCCCCAATAGCCGAGACCTGCTCAGCTGATACGGCTCCACACGGTTGATATTTAAAGGGTGCACATCGAGTCAAAGCAGTTGACTTCATCCTGCACACCAATTGGAGGTCTAACTTCTAGGCAGTATAGGAAGGAGGAGAGATTAAACTGAAAGGTCTAGAATTAGGTAGGCATCAAAGGTTTGAGCCCTGAGTCACCACTCTCTCAGTGACGAATTCATTTTGGGCAAGTGAATGACTCTTGTTTTCACTTATCTGGCAAACAGCAGGAGTAAGCATAAGAGTGATAAGAACAATGACGGTCTCGCAGATCCACGGGGAGAAGTAAGTAAGGTAAATCTTATATAAACTGACTGGAACAGTCTCTATTACAAGGGGCAATCTTTGTCCTCTCCATCAATGTCGCTTCTTTTAGAACCACCCGATGACTGATGCCTCTCTCTCTGTCAAGCCCGGTTTTCTGCTCTATGAAGAGAGCAGAAATATGTCCACAGGGTCCCTGGTGGTTCCTAGCACATGGGCGATAGTGAATGAAAACGTATTGTCGCATGCTTACGGGAAACCTGATTTTTCGTTTGCAATTGTACGCAGTCATTTTTTTCCTCCTCATCACTTGTGGTAGCCATGGGATTCCTGGTGGAATAAGACCCCCTAAGCTCATTCTAAAAGAGGGTGGGTTGACTTAAGGAATCCACATGTGATCACCCTAGTGAACAACGAGCAAATAAGAAAGTGACGAAAAATGTCTTTGGATCCCGTATTCAATTATGGATTGGGTATATATATGCTATACACGTAAACTTTACTATCATTACTTTGGTTTTCGAATCATAAAGTTGGCATAATTATAAAACTCATACTGATTTATATATAGTGTAATCAGACGCTGACGATCTGAAAGGGCACCTCAGCCCTCAGTGCTGCACGTGGGTATACTCAGCACTCGGTGCCAAGGCCACAGCACAAAATGGACTGAACTTATCTGAATTCTGGCCTTTGGAGGAGTGCTCTCATTTCTGTAACACCAAAATACACAGATTTTTTTTTCCGTGTTTCTTTTCCTGTTCCCTTCCACCCCCGGAAGGCTGAGGCAACAGAACTGTGAACAAACAAACCTAAGTGACCAGACCGTCGAGTTCTCCTCACAGAGAGTGTAAGAGGGTGCACAAATATTTCTGACCATTAGAGGGCACAAGGTGTAACCGATATAGGGTATGAGAGGGTGCACTAATATTTCTGACCATTAGAGGGCACAAGGGGTAACCGATATAGAGTAGTGGAGGGTGCACTAATATTTCTGATCATTAGAGGGCACAAGGTGTAACTGATTGAATCAGCAGAAGGGGAAAAAAAAGAGCAAGTTTATAGAGATTTTGATATAATTGTCAGTTTTGATAGAAAATGTTTACAAATGAATTTGAAATATTGCTCCTATACTTTGATGCAGATATTACAAGTATCTTTCGCATCAACTTGGGTGCAAAGAAGAGAGTGACAAACCAAGTCCAATGACACATGAATGAATAATGAATGGATAATGGCAGAGAAGGGATCATTCTGGGAGGTAAGGTAATAATATTTTAAAGTCCATTTCCGTAAATTGTGATCTTGATTTAAATGAGAAAAATAAAATAAGCTCTTTCCAAATCCAGGCATTTTCTCTTAATATGTATTGACGATCTAACTCTTAGCACAATAGGAATAGAAAAGAATCTCCCTGATCTGATAAACAGAATGTTTAAAATCATTTAGGTTCATACCATACTTCATGTTGAAATCTTCAGAACTTTTCCCTTGAGATCCAGAATGAGGTTAGGATGCCCTCAGTGAAACTTTATGTGTAAAAACAATTGTGAAAGTCTTAACCAGTGTAACAAGGCAAGGAAAGAGGAAAACTATTATAATTGGAAAATGTTTGTTAACAGAGGTGGGTAGAAACACCACAAGACGCTGCCATTAAACTGTTAATATGTAAAATATTGAGAATTAAAACTAGCAATCTCACAGCAAGAAAGCCAGTATAGGAAAATCAATTACATGTCTGTATTTCCACATTTTTTTTTATTTCCACAGTATCCAAATACGGTGAAGGTTAAATTGTAAAATCGTGTAAAATTAATACAGCATGGAAATACTTAATTGCTCTCAGAACCAACCCGTGATGTGTACATAGAAACACATGAACTATTATTAAGAAATTTAGGAAATCCGAAATGAATTGAGATATGTTCTGTGATAGAAGAGTCAAAGAGTGTTTTAAAAAGGTCAGTTTTCTCATGTTTGATCTATAGATTTCATTAAAATCTCCATCAAAATGAGTATGTGTGAGCAAATGGAAAAGGTCATTCTCAAATTCATACAAAAGTGCCAATAACCAAACATAGTCAAGGTGACCTTGAAGCAGAAAAGCAAAGTTAGAGGAATTGCTTTTACCAGGCAGCAAAACGTACTTCAAAGCTGTGCTGATTAAGACAGTGGATATTGGTGCAGTGATAAAGAGCAAACTGAACCAAGAGGAGAGCTCAGAAATAACACTGCCACGCACACACACGAGGATCTTTGCTTTGTAAGAACTGTGGCACCTCAGAGCAATGAAGGAAAATAATTTCCCAGTAAATGATGTTGAGTCAAATCGATAATTAGCTACAATAAAATAAGGAAAGGAAACTTGCACTCGACTTCACATCATACCTGAAATGGTATCTCAAGAGAAAGTTAGCTTTGAGACACTGACGGGAATAATGATAAAGCTTCTAGAAGATAACCAGCATTTGGCCAAGATTTGACGAGTTCCTAACTCCCGGTTTGAAGCATGAAACCTGTGCTGAGATTCCTGTATTCAGGGATTGCGTTAGTGTAGCAGTGCTGCTGAATCCTCACGTACAAGGTGGAGATGGGCTGTGATTTCTCTCCCCATTTGACGTATTTCATGGGAGCTGCTGCAGAGCCTCCCCTTCCCTGTATGTCTTGCAGCAGCATCTACACAGGGTAGACTATTATTTTGCAGGAGTTGTGCTAAGTCAGGGAAACCCTGGTGGTGTAGTGGTTAAGTGCTACGGCTGCTAAAGAAAGGGTCAGCAGTTCAAGTCCACCAGGTGCTCCTTGGAAACTCTATGGGGCAGTTCTACTCTGACCTATAGGGTCGCTATGAGTCGGAACCGCCTCGACGGCACCTAACAACAACAACAACAACAACCACAGCCATAAGCATGAGTGTTATGTGCCACCCAAGTGGAACAAATGGAAACAAAGACTTCCTTGGTCCTGCTTGGTTAAACACCCAGGAGAGCAGGGAGCATCTTGAGAGGGACAGCGGTTCTTACAACCTAAAGGGCCGAGGCAGAGTCTAGGCAGCATCACAGGTAGTAGTGGGATTAGACACTAGGTCCGAAGTGGTCAGCAGGGATGGACCCCTGGGAGCCTGCAGGTCCCACAGTCTTTTATCCCCAATAGCCGAGACCTGCTCAGCTGATACGGCTCCACACGGTTGATATTTAAAGGGTGCACATCGAGTCAAAGCAGTTGACTTCATCCTGCACACCAATTGGAGGTCTAACTTCTAGGCAGTATGGGAAGGAGGAGAGATTAAACTGAAAGGTCTAGAATTAGGTAGGCATCAAAGGTTTGAGCCCTGAGTCACCACTCTCTCAGTGACGAATTCATTTTGGGCAAGTGAATGACTCTTGTTTTCACTTATCTGGCAAACAGCAGGAGTAAGCATAAGAGTGATAAGAACAATGACGGTCTCGCAGATCCACGGGGAGAAATAAGTAAGGTAAATCTTATATAAACTGACTGGAACAGTCTCTATTACAAGGGGCAATCTTTGTCCTCTCCATCAATGTCGCTTCTTTTAGAACCACCCGATGACTGATGCCTCTCTCTCTGTCAAGCCCCGTTTTCTGCTCTCTGAAGAGAGCAGAAATATGTCCACAGGGTCCCTGGTGGTTCCTAGCACATGGGCGATAGTGAATGAAAACGTATTGTCGCATGCTTACGGGAAACCTGATTTTTCGTTTGCAATTGTACGCAGTCATTTTTTTCCTCCTCATCACTTGTGGTAGCCATGGGATTCCTGGTGGAATAAGACCCCCTAAGCTCATTCTAAAAGAGGGTGGGTTGACTTAAGGAATCCACATGTGATCACCCTAGTGAACAACGAGCAAATAAGAAAGTGACGAAAAATGTCTTTGGATCCCGTATTCAATTATGGATTGGGTATATATATGCTATACACGTAAACTTTACTATCATTACTTTGGTTTTCGAATCATAAAGTTGGCATAATTATAAAACTCATACTGATTTATATATAGTGTAATCAGACGCTGACGATCTGAAAGGGCACCTCAGCCCTCAGTGCTGCACGTGGGTATACTCAGCACTCGGTGCCAAGGCCACAGCACAAAATGGACTGAACTTATCTGAATTCTGGCCTTTGGAGGAGTGCTCTCATTTTTGTAACACCAAAATACACAGATTTTTTTTTCCGTGTTTCTTTTCCTGTTCCCTTCCACCCCCGGAAGGCTGAGGCAACAGAACTGTGAACAAACAAACCTAAGTGACCAGACCGTCGAGTTCTCCTCACAGAGAGTGTAAGAGGGTGCACAAATATTTCTGACCATTAGAGGGCACAAGGTGTAACCGATATAGGGTATGAGAGGGTGCACTAATATTTCTGACCATTAGAGGGCACAAGGGGTAACCGATATAGAGTAGTGGAGGGTGCACTAATATTTCTGATCATTAGAGGGCACAAGGTGTAACTGATTGAATCAGCAGAAGGGGAAAAAAAAGAGCAAGTTTATAGAGATTTTGATATAATTGTCAGTTTTGATAGAAAATGTTTACAAATGAATTTGAAATATTGCTCCTATACTTTGATGCAGATATTACAAGTATCTTTCGCATCAACTTGGGTGCAAAGAAGAGAGTGACAAACCAAGTCCAATGACACATGAATGAATAATGAATGGATAATGGCAGAGAAGGGATCATTCTGGGAGGTAAGGTAATAATATTTTAAAGTCCATTTCCGTAAATTGTGATCTTGATTTAAATGAGAAAAATAAAATAAGCTCTTTCCAAATCCAGGCATTTTCTCTTAATATGTATTGACGATCTAACTCTTAGCACAATAGGAATAGAAAAGAATCTCCCTGATCTGATAAACAGAATGTTTAAAATCATTTAGGTTCATACCATACTTCATGTTGAAATCTTCAGAACTTTTCCCTTGAGATCCAGAATGAGGTTAGGATGCCCTCAGTGAAACTTTATGTGTAAAAACAATTGTGAAAGTCTTAACCAGTGTAACAAGGCAAGGAAAGAGGAAAACTATTATAATTGGAAAATGTTTGTTAACAGAGGTGGGTAGAAACACCACAAGACGCTGCCATTAAACTGTTAATATGTAAAATATTGAGAATTAAAACTAGCAATCTCACAGCAAGAAAGCCAGTATAGGAAAATCAATTACATGTCTGTATTTCCACATTTTTTTTTATTTCTACAGTATCCAAATACGGTGAAGGTTAAATTGTAAAATCGTGTAAAATTAATACAGCATGGAAATACTTAATTGCTCTCAGAACCAACCCGTGATGTGTACATAGAAACACATGAACTATTATTAAGAAATTTAGGAAATCCGAAATGAATTGAGATATGTTCTGTGATAGAAGAGTCAAAGAGTGTTTTAAAAAGGTCAGTTTTCTCATGTTTGATCTATAGATTTCATTAAAATCTCCATCAAAATGAGTATGTGTGAGCAAATGGAAAAGGTCATTCTCAAATTCATACAAAAGTGCCAATAACCAAACATAGTCAAGGTGACCTTGAAGCAGAAAAGCAAAGTTAGAGGGATTGCTTTTACCAGGCAGCAAAACGTACTTCAAAGCTGTGCTGATTAAGACAGTGGATATTGGTGCAGTGATAAAGAGCAAACTGAACCAAGAGGAGAGCTCAGAAATAACACTGCCACGCACACACACGAGGATCTTTGCTTTGTAAGAACTGTGGCACCTCAGAGCAATGAAGGAAAATAATTTCCCAGTAAATGATGTTGAGTCAAATCGATAATTAGCTACAATAAAATAAGGAAAGGAAACTTGCACTCGACTTCACATCATACCTGAAATGGTATCTCAAGAGAAAGTTAGCTTTGAGACACTGACGGGAATAATGATAAAGCTTCTAGAAGATAACCAGCATTTGCCCAAGATTTGACGAGTTCCTAACTCCCGGTTTGAAGCATGAAACCTGTGCTGAGATTCCTGTATTCAGGGATTGCGTTAGTGTAGCAGTGCTGCTGAATCCTCACGTACAAGGTGGAGATGGGCTGTGATTTCTCTCCCCATTTGACGTATTTCATGGGAGCTGCTGCAGAGCCTCCCCTTCCCTGTATGTCTTGCAGCAGCATCTACACAGGGTAGACTATTATTTTGCAGGAGTTGTGCTAAGTCAGGGAAACCCTGGTGGTGTAGTGGTTAAGTGCTACGGCTGCTAAAGAAAGGGTCAGCAGTTCAAGTCCACCAGGTGCTCCTTGGAAACTCTATGGGGCAGTTCTACTCTGACCTATAGGGTCGCTATGAGTCGGAACCGCCTCGACGGCACCTAACAACAACAACAACAACAACCACAGCCATAAGCATGAGTGTTATGTGCCACCCAAGTGGAACAAATGGAAACAAAGACTTCCTTGGTCCTGCTTGGTTAAACACCCAGGAGAGCAGGGAGCATCTTGAGAGGGACAGCGGTTCTTACAACCTAAAGGGCCGAGGCAGAGTCTAGGCAGCATCACAGGTAGTAGTGGGATTAGACACTAGGTCAGAAGTGGTCAGCAGGGATGGACCCCTGGGAGCCTGCAGGTCCCACAGTCTTTTATCCCCAATAGCCGAGACCTGCTCAGCTGATACGGCTCCACACGGTTGATATTTAAAGGGTGCACATCGAGTCAAAGCAGTTGACTTCATCCTGCACACCAATTGGAGGTCTAACTTCTAGGCAGTATAGGAAGGAGGAGAGATTAAACTGAAAGGTCTAGAATTAGGTAGGCATCAAAGGTTTGAGCCCTGAGTCACCACTCTCTCAGTGACGAATTCATTTTGGGCAAGTGAATGACTCTTGTTTTCACTTATCTGGCAAACAGCAGGAGTAAGCATAAGAGTGATAAGAACAATGACGGTCTCGCAGATCCACGGGGAGAAATAAGTAAGATAAATCTTATAAACTGACTGGAACAGTCTCTATTACAAGGGGCAATCTTTGTCCTCTCCATCAATGTCGCTTCTTTTAGAACCACCCGATGACTGATGCCTCTCTCTCTGTCAAGCCCCGTTTTCTGCTCTCTGAAGAGAGCAGAAATATGTCCACAGGGTCCCTGGTGGTTCCTAGCACATGGGCGATAGTGAATGAAAACGTATTGTCGCATGCTTACGGGAAACCTGATTTTTCGTTTGCAATTGTACGCAGTCATTTTTTTCCTCCTCATCACTTGTGGTAGCCATGGGATTCCTGGTGGAATAAGACCCCCTAAGCTCATTCTAAAAGAGGGTGGGTTGACTTAAGGAATCCACATGTGATCACCCTAGTGAACAACGAGCAAATAAGAAAGTGACGAAAAATGTCTTTGGATCCCGTATTCAATTATGGATTGGGTATATATATGCTATACACGTAAACTTTACTATCATTACTTTGGTTTTCGAATCATAAAGTTGGCATAATTATAAAACTCATACTGATTTATATATAGGGTAAACAGACGCTGACGATCTGGAAGGGCACCTCAGCCCTCAGTGCTGCACGTGGGTATACTCAGCACTCGGTGCCAAGGCCACAGCACAAAATGGACTGAACTTATCTGAATTCTGGCCTTTGGAGGAGTGCTCTCATTTTTGTAACACCAAAATACACAGATTTTTTTTTCCGTGTTTCTTTTCCTGTTCCCTTCCACCCCCAGAAGGCTGAGGCAACAGAACTGTGAACAAACAAACCTAAGTGACCAGACCGTCTAGTTCTCCTCACATAGAGTGTAAGAGGGTGCACAAATATTTCTGACCATTAGAGGGCACAAGGTGTAACCGATATAGGGTATGAGAGGGTGCACTAATATTTCTGACCATTAGAGGGCACAAGGGGTAACCGATATAGAGCAGTGGAGGGTGCACTAATATTTCTGATCATTAGAGGGCACAAGGTGTAACTGACTGAATCAGCAGAAGGGAAAAAAAAGAGCAAGTTTATAGAGATTTTGATAGAATTGTCAGTTTTGATAGAAAATGTTTACAAATGAATTTGAAATATTGCTCCTATACTTTGATGCAGATATTACAAGTATCTTTCGCATCAACTTGGGTGCAAAGAAGAGAGTGACAAACCAAGTCCAATGACACATGAATGAATAATGAATGGATAATGGCAGAGAAGGGATCATTCTGGGAGGTAAGGTAATAATATTTTAAAGTCCATTTCCGTAAATTGTGATATTGATTTAAATGAGAAAAATAAAATAAGCTCTTTCCAAATCCAGGCATTTTCTCTTAATATGTATTGACGATCTAACTCTTAGCACAATAGGAATAAAAAAGAATTTCCCTGATCTGATAAACAGAATGTTTAAAATCATTTAGGTTCATACCATACTTCATGTTGAAATCTTCAGAACTTTTCCCTTGAGATCCAGAATGAGGTTAGGATGCCCTCAGTGAAACTTTATGTGTAAAAACAATTGTGAAAGTCTTAACCAGTGTAACAAGGCAAGGAAAGAGGAAAACTATTATAATTGGAAAATGTTTATTAACAGAGGTGGGTAGAAACACCACAAGACGCTGCCGTTAAACTGTTAATATGTAAAATATTGAGAATTAAAACTAGCAATCTCACAGCAAGAAAGCCAGTATAGGAAAATCAATTACATGTCTGTATTTCCACATTTTTTTTTATTTCCACAGTATCCAAATACGGTGATGGTTAAATTGTAAAATCGTGTAAAATTAATACAGCATGGAAATACTTAATTGCTCTCAGAACCAACCTGTGATGTGTACATAGAAACACATGAACTATTATTAAGAAATTTAGGAAATCCGAAATGAATTGAGATATGTTCTGTGATAAAAGAGTCAAAGAGTGTTTTAAAAAGGTCAGTTTTCTCATGTTTGATCTATAGATTTCATTAAAATCTCCATCAAAATGAGTATGTGTGAGCAAATGGAAAAGGTCATTCTCAAATTCATACAAAAGTGCCAATAGCCAAACATAGTCAAGGTGACCTTGAAGCAGAAAAGCAAAGTTAGAGGGATTGCTTTTACCAGGCAGCAAAACGTACTTCAAAGCTGTGCTGATTAAGACAGTGGATATTGGTGCAGTGATAAAGAGCAAACTGAACCAAGAGGAGAGCTCAGAAATAACACTGCCACGCACACACACGAGGATCTTTGCTTTGTAAGAACTGTGGCACCTCAGAGCAATGAAGGAAAATAATTTCCCAGTAAATGATGTTGAGTCAAATCGATAATTAGCTACAATAAAATAAGGAAAGGAAACTTGCACTCGACTTCACATCATACCTGAAATGGTATCTCAAGAGAAAGTTAGCTTTGAGACACTGACGGGAATAATGATAAAGCTTCTAGAAGATAACCAGCATTTGGCCAAGATTTGACGAGTTCCTAACTCCCGGTTTGAAGCATGAAACCTGTGCTGAGATTCCTGTATTCAGGGATTGCGTTAGTGTAGCAGTGCTGCTGAATCCTCACGTACAAGGTGGAGATGGGCTGTGATTTCTCTCCCCATTTGACGTATTTCATGGGAGCTGCTGCAGAGCCTCCCCTTCCCTGTATGTCTTGCAGCAGCATCTACACAGGGTAGACTATTATTTTGCAGGAGTTGTGCTAAGTCAGGGAAACCCTGGTGGTGTAGTGGTTAAGTGCTACGGCTGCTAAAGAAAGGGTCAGCAGTTCAAGTCCACCAGGTGCTCCTTGGAAACTCTATGGGGCAGTTCTACTCTGACCTATAGGGTCGCTATGAGTCGGAACCGCCTCGACGGCACCTAACAACAACAACAACAACAACCACAGCCATAAGCATGAGTGTTATGTGCCACCCAAGTGGAACAAATGGAAACAAAGACTTCCTTGGTCCTGCTTGGTTAAACACCCAGGAGAGCAGGGAGCATCTTGAGAGGGACAGCGGTTCTTACAACCTAAAGGGCCGAGGCAGAGTCTAGGCAGCATCACAGGTAGTAGTGGGATTAGACACTAGGTCAGAAGTGGTCAGCAGGGATGGACCCCTGGGAGCCTGCAGGTCCCACAGTCTTTTATCCCCAATAGCCGAGACCTGCTCAGCTGATACGGCTCCACACGGTTGATATTTAAAGGGTGCACATCGAGTCAAAGCAGTTGACTTCATCCTGCACACCAATTGGAGGTCTAACTTCTAGGCAGTATGGGAAGGAGGAGAGATTAAACTGAAAGGTCTAGAATTAGGTAGGCATCAAAGGTTTGAGCCCTGAGTCACCACTCTCTCAGTGACGAATTCATTTTGGGCAAGTGAATGACTCTTGTTTTCACTTATCTGGCAAACAGCAGGAGTAAGCATAAGAGTGATAAGAACAATGACGGTCTCGCAGATCCACGGGGAGAAATAAGTAAGGTAAATCTTATAAACTGACTGGAACAGTCTCTATTACAAGGGGCAATCTTTGTCCTCTCCATCAATGTCGCTTCTTTTAGAACCACCCGATGACTGATGCCTCTCTCTCTGTCAAGCCCCGTTTTCTGCTCTCTGAAGAGAGCAGAAATATGTCCACAGGGTCCCTGGTGGTTCCTAGCACATGGGCGATAGTGAATGAAAACGTATTGTCGCATGCTTACGGGAAACCTGATTTTTCGTTTGCAATTGTACGCAGTCATTTTTTTCCTCCTCATCACTTGTGGTAGCCATGGGATTCCTGGTGGAATAAGACCCCCTAAGCTCATTCTAAAAGAGTGTGGGTTGACTTAAGGAATCCACATGTGATCACCCTAGTGAACAACGAGCAAATAAGAAAGTGACGAAAAATGTCTTTGGATCCCGTATTCAATTATGGATTGGGTATATATATGCTATACACGTAAACTTTACTATCATTACTTTGGTTTTCGAATCATAAAGTTGGCATAATTATAAAACTCATACTGATTTATATATAGTGTAATCAGACGCTGACGATCTGAAAGGGCACCTCAGCCCTCAGTGCTGCACGTGGGTATACTCAGCACTCGGTGCCAAGGCCACAGCACAAAATGGACTGAACTTATCTGAATTCTGGCCTTTGGAGGAGTGCTCTCATTTCTGTAACACCAAAATACACAGATTTTTTTTCCGTGTTTCTTTTCCTGTTCCCTTCCACCCCCAGAAGGCTGAGGCAACAGAACTGTGAACAAACAAACCTAAGTGACCAGACCGTCGAGTTCTCCTCACAGAGAGTGTAAGAGGGTGCACAAATATTTCTGACCATTAGAGGGCACAAGGTGTAACCGATATAGGGTATGAGAGGGTGCACTAATATTTCTGACCATTAGAGGGCACAAGGGGTAACCGATATAGAGCAGTGGAGGGTGCACTAATATTTCTGATCATTAGAGGGCACAAGGTGTAACTGATTGAATCAGCAGAAGGGAAAAAAAAGAGCAAGTTTATAGAGATTTTGATAGAATTGTCAGTTTTGATAGAAAATGTTTACAAATGAATTTGAAATATTGCTCCTATACTTTGATGCAGATATTACAAGTATCTTTCGCATCAACTTGGGTGCAAAGAAGAGAGTGACAAACCAAGTCCAATGACACATGAATGAATAATGAATGGATAATGGCAGAGAAGGGATCATTCTGGGAGGTAAGGTAATAATATTTTAAAGTCCATTTCCGTAAATTGTGATATTGATTTAAATGAGAAAAATAAAATAAGCTCTTTCCAAATCCAGGCATTTTCTCTTAATATGTATTGACGATCTAACTCTTAGCACAATAGGAATAGAAAAGAATCTCCCTGATCTGATAAACAGAATGTTTAAAATCATTTAGGTTCATACCATACTTCATGTTGAAATCTTCAGAACTTTTCCCTTGAGATCCAGAATGAGGTTAGGATGCCCTCAGTGAAACTTTATGTGTAAAAACAATTGTGAAAGTCTTAACCAGTGTAACAAGGCAAGGAAAGAGGAAAACTATTATAATTGGAAAATGTTTGTTAACAGAGGTGGGTAGAAACACCACAAGACGCTGCCATTAAACTGTTAATATGTAAAATATTGAGAATTAAAACTAGCAATCTCACAGCAAGAAAGCCAGTATAGGAAAATCAATTACATGTCTGTATTTCCACATTTTTTTTTATTTCCACAGTATCCAAATACGGTGAAGGTTAAATTGTAAAATCGTGTGAAATTAATACAGCATGGAAATACTTAATTGCTCTCAGAACCAACCCGTGATGTGTACATAGAAACACATGAACTATTATTAAGAAATTTAGGAAATCCGAAATGAATTGAGATATGTTCTGTGATAGAAGAGTCAAAGAGTGTTTTAAAAAGGTCAGTTTTCTCATGTTTGATCTATAGATTTCATTAAAATCTCCATCAAAATGAGTATGTGTGAGCAAATGGAAAAGGTCATTCTCAAATTCATACAAAAGTGCCAATAACCAAACATAGTCAAGGTGACCTTGAAGCAGAAAAGCAAAGTTAGAGGAATTGCTTTTACCAGGCAGCAAAACGTACTTCAAAGCTGTGCTGATTAAGACAGTGGATATTGGTGCAGTGATAAAGAGCAAACTGAACCAAGAGGAGAGCTCAGAAATAACACTGCCACGCACACACACGAGGATCTTTGCTTTGTAAGAACTGTGGCACCTCAGAGCAATGAAGGAAAATAATTTCCCAGTAAATGATGTTGAGTCAAATCGATAATTAGCTACAATAAAATAAGGAAAGGAAACTTGCACTCGACTTCACATCATACCTGAAATGGTATCTCAAGAGAAAGTTAGCTTTGAGACACTGACGGGAATAATGATAAAGCTTCTAGAAGATAACCAGCATTTGCCCAAGATTTGACGAGTTCCTAACTCCCGGTTTGAAGCATGAAACCTGTGCTGAGATTCCTGTATTCAGGGATTGCGTTAGTGTAGCAGTGCTGCTGAATCCTCACGTACAAGGTGGAGATGGGCTGTGATTTCTCTCCCCATTTGACGTATTTCATGGGAGCTGCTGCAGAGCCTCCCCTTCCCTGTATGTCTTGCAGCAGCATCTACACAGGGTAGACTATTATTTTGCAGGAGTTGTGCTAAGTCAGGGAAACCCTGGTGGTGTAGTGGTTAAGTGCTACGGCTGCTAAAGAAAGGGTCAGCAGTTCAAGTCCACCAGGTGCTCCTTGGAAACTCTATGGGGCAGTTCTACTCTGACCTATAGGGTCGCTATGAGTCGGAACCGCCTCGACGGCACCTAACAACAACAACAACAACAACCACAGCCATAAGCATGAGTGTTATGTGCCACCCAAGTGGAACAAATGGAAACAAAGACTTCCTTGGTCCTGCTTGGTTAAACACCCAGGAGAGCAGGGAGCATCTTGAGAGGGACAGCGGTTCTTACAACCTAAAGGGCCGAGGCAGAGTCTAGGCAGCATCACAGGTAGTAGTGGGATTAGACACTAGGTCAGAAGTGGTCAGCAGGGATGGACCCCTGGGAGCCTGCAGGTCCCACAGTCTTTTATCCCCAATAGCCGAGACCTGCTCAGCTGATACGGCTCCACACGGTTGATATTTAAAGGGTGCACATCGAGTCAAAGCAGTTGACTTCATCCTGCACACCAATTGGAGGTCTAACTTCTAGGCAGTATGGGAAGGAGGAGAGATTAAACTGAAAGGTCTAGAATTAGGTAGGCATCAAAGGTTTGAGCCCTGAGTCACCACTCTCTCAGTGACGAATTCATTTTGGGCAAGTGAATGACTCTTGTTTTCACTTATCTGGCAAACAGCAGGAGTAAGCATAAGAGTGATAAGAACAATGACGGTCTCGCAGATCCACGGGGAGAAATAAGTAAGGTAAATCTTATAAACTGACTGGAACAGTCTCTATTACAAGGGGCAATCTTTGTCCTCTCCATCAATGTCGCTTCTTTTAGAACCACCCGATGACTGATGCCTCTCTCTCTGTCAAGCCCCGTTTTCTGCTCTCTGAAGAGAGCAGAAATATGTCCACAGGGTCCCTGGTGGTTCCTAGCACATGGGCGATAGTGAATGAAAACGTATTGTCGCATGCTTACGGGAAACCTGATTTTTCGTTTGCAATTGTACGCAGTCATTTTTTTCCTCCTCATCACTTGTGGTAGCCATGGGATTCCTGGTGGAATAAGACCCCCTAAGCTCATTCTAAAAGAGTGTGGGTTGACTTAAGGAATCCACATGTGATCACCCTAGTGAACAACGAGCAAATAAGAAAGTGACGAAAAATGTCTTTGGATCCCGTATTCAATTATGGATTGGGTATATATATGCTATACACGTAAACTTTACTATCATTACTTTGGTTTTCGAATCATAAAGTTGGCATAATTATAAAACTCATACTGATTTATATATAGTGTAATCAGACGCTGACGATCTGAAAGGGCACCTCAGCCCTCAGTGCTGCACGTGGGTATACTCAGCACTCGGTGCCAAGGCCACAGCACAAAATGGACTGAACTTATCTGAATTCTGGCCTTTGGAGGAGTGCTCTCATTTCTGTAACACCAAAATACACAGATTTTTTTTCCGTGTTTCTTTTCCTGTTCCCTTCCACCCCCAGAAGGCTGAGGCAACAGAACTGTGAACAAACAAACCTAAGTGACCAGACCGTCGAGTTCTCCTCACAGAGAGTGTAAGAGGGTGCACAAATATTTCTGACCATTAGAGGGCACAAGGTGTAACCGATATAGGGTATGAGAGGGTGCACTAATATTTCTGACCATTAGAGGGCACAAGGGGTAACCGATATAGAGCAGTGGAGGGTGCACTAATATTTCTGATCATTAGAGGGCACAAGGTGTAACTGATTGAATCAGCAGAAGGGAAAAAAAAGAGCAAGTTTATAGAGATTTTGATAGAATTGTCAGTTTTGATAGAAAATGTTTACAAATGAATTTGAAATATTGCTCCTATACTTTGATGCAGATATTACAAGTATCTTTCGCATCAACTTGGGTGCAAAGAAGAGAGTGACAAACCAAGTCCAATGACACATGAATGAATAATGAATGGATAATGGCAGAGAAGGGATCATTCTGGGAGGTAAGGTAATAATATTTTAAAGTCCATTTCCGTAAATTGTGATATTGATTTAAATGAGAAAAATAAAATAAGCTCTTTCCAAATCCAGGCATTTTCTCTTAATATGTATTGACGATCTAACTCTTAGCACAATAGGAATAGAAAAGAATCTCCCTGATCTGATAAACAGAATGTTTAAAATCATTTAGGTTCATACCATACTTCATGTTGAAATCTTCAGAACTTTTCCCTTGAGATCCAGAATGAGGTTAGGATGCCCTCAGTGAAACTTTATGTGTAAAAACAATTGTGAAAGTCTTAACCAGTGTAACAAGGCAAGGAAAGAGGAAAACTATTATAATTGGAAAATGTTTGTTAACAGAGGTGGGTAGAAACACCACAAGACGCTGCCATTAAACTGTTAATATGTAAAATATTGAGAATTAAAACTAGCAATCTCACAGCAAGAAAGCCAGTATAGGAAAATCAATTACATGTCTGTATTTCCACATTTTTTTTTATTTCCACAGTATCCAAATACGGTGAAGGTTAAATTGTAAAATCGTGTGAAATTAATACAGCATGGAAATACTTAATTGCTCTCAGAACCAACCCGTGATGTGTACATAGAAACACATGAACTATTATTAAGAAATTTAGGAAATCCGAAATGAATTGAGATATGTTCTGTGATAGAAGAGTCAAAGAGTGTTTTAAAAAGGTCAGTTTTCTCATGTTTGATCTATAGATTTCATTAAAATCTCCATCAAAATGAGTATGTGTGAGCAAATGGAAAAGGTCATTCTCAAATTCATACAAAAGTGCCAATAACCAAACATAGTCAAGGTGACCTTGAAGCAGAAAAGCAAAGTTAGAGGAATTGCTTTTACCAGGCAGCAAAACGTACTTCAAAGCTGTGCTGATTAAGACAGTGGATATTGGTGCAGTGATAAAGAGCAAACTGAACCAAGAGGAGAGCTCAGAAATAACACTGCCACGCACACACACGAGGATCTTTGCTTTGTAAGAACTGTGGCACCTCAGAGCAATGAAGGAAAATAATTTCCCAGTAAATGATGTTGAGTCAAATCGATAATTAGCTACAATAAAATAAGGAAAGGAAACTTGCACTCGACTTCACATCATACCTGAAATGGTATCTCAAGAGAAAGTTAGCTTTGAGACACTGACGGGAATAATGATAAAGCTTCTAGAAGATAACCAGCATTTGGCCAAGATTTGACGAGTTCCTAACTCCCGGTTTGAAGCATGAAACCTGTGCTGAGATTCCTGTATTCAGGGATTGCGTTAGTGTAGCAGTGCTGCTGAATCCTCACGTACAAGGTGGAGATGGGCTGTGATTTCTCTCCCCATTTGACGTATTTCATGGGAGCTGCTGCAGAGCCTCCCCTTCCCTGTATGTCTTGCAGCAGCATCTACACAGGGTAGACTATTATTTTGCAGGAGTTGTGCTAAGTCAGGGAAACCCTGGTGGTGTAGTGGTTAAGTGCTACGGCTGCTAAAGAAAGGGTCAGCAGTTCAAGTCCACCAGGTGCTCCTTGGAAACTCTATGGGGCAGTTCTACTCTGACCTATAGGGTCGCTATGAGTCGGAACCGCCTCGACGGCACCTAACAACAACAACAACAACAACCACAGCCATAAGCATGAGTGTTATGTGCCACCCAAGTGGAACAAATGGAAACAAAGACTTCCTTGGTCCTGCTTGGTTAAACACCCAGGAGAGCAGGGAGCATCTTGAGAGGGACAGCGGTTCTTACAACCTAAAGGGCCGAGGCAGAGTCTAGGCAGCATCACAGGTAGTAGTGGGATTAGACACTAGGTCCGAAGTGGTCAGCAGGGATGGACCCCTGGGAGCCTGCAGGTCCCACAGTCTTTTATCCCCAATAGCCGAGACCTGCTCAGCTGATACGGCTCCACACGGTTGATATTTAAAGGGTGCACATCGAGTCAAAGCAGTTGACTTCATCCTGCACACCAATTGGAGGTCTAACTTCTAGGCAGTATAGGAAGGAGGAGAGATTAAACTGAAAGGTCTAGAATTAGGTAGGCATCAAAGGTTTGAGCCCTGAGTCACCACTCTCTCAGTGACGAATTCATTTTGGGCAAGTGAATGACTCTTGTTTTCACTTATCTGGCAAACAGCAGGAGTAAGCATAAGAGTGATAAGAACAATGACGGTCTCGCAGATCCACGGGGAGAAATAAGTAAGGTAAATCTTATAAACTGACTGGAACAGTCTCTATTACAAGGGGCAATCTTTGTCCTCTCCATCAATGTCGCTTCTTTTAGAACCACCCGATGACTGATGCCTCTCTCTCTGTGAAGCCCCGTTTTCTGCTCTCTGAAGAGAGCAGAAATATGTCCACAGGGTCCCTGGTGGTTCCTAGCACATGGGCGATAGTGAATGAAAACGTATTGTCGCATGCTTACGGGAAACCTGATTTTTCGTTTGCAATTGTACGCAGTCATTTTTTTCCTCCTCATCACTTGTGGTAGCCATGGGATTCCTGGTGGAATAAGACCCCCTAAGCTCATTCTAAAAGAGGGTGGGTTGACTTAAGGAATCCACATGTGATCACCCTAGTGAACAACGAGCAAATAAGAAAGTGACGAAAAATGTCTTTGGATCCCGTATTCAATTATGGATTGGGTATATATATGCTATACACGTAAACTTTACTATCATTACTTTGGTTTTCGAATCATAAAGTTGGCATAATTATAAAACTCATACTGATTTATATATAGTGTAATCAGACGCTGACGATCTGAAAGGGCACCTCAGCCCTCAGTGCTGCACGTGGGTATACTCAGCACTCGGTGCCAAGGCCACAGCACAAAATGGACTGAACTTATCTGAATTCTGGCCTTTGGAGGAGTGCTCTCATTTTTGTAACACCAAAATACACAGATTTTTTTTTCCGTGTTTCTTTTCCTGTTCCCTTCCACCCCCGGAAGGCTGAGGCAACAGAACTGTGAACAAACAAACCTAAGTGACCAGACCGTCGAGTTCTCCTCACAGAGAGTGTAAGAGGGTGCACAAATATTTCTGACCATTAGAGGGCACAAGGTGTAACCGATATAGGGTATGAGAGGGTGCACTAATATTTCTGACCATTAGAGGGCACAAGGGGTAACCGATATAGAGTAGTGGAGGGTGCACTAATATTTCTGATCATTAGAGGGCACAAGGTGTAACTGATTGAATCAGCAGAAGGGAAAAAAAAAGAGCAAGTTTATAGAGATTTTGATATAATTGTCAGTTTTGATAGAAAATGTTTACAAATGAATTTGAAATATTGCTCCTATACTTTGATGCAGATATTACAAGTATCTTTCGCATCAACTTGGGTGCAAAGAAGAGAGTGACAAACCAAGTCCAATGACACATGAATGAATAATGAATGGATAATGGCAGAGAAGGGATCATTCTGGGAGGTAAGGTAATAATATTTTAAAGTCCATTTCCGTAAATTGTGATATTGATTTAAATGAGAAAAATAAAATAAGCTCTTTCCAAATCCAGGCATTTTCTCTTAATATGTATTGACGATCTAACTCTTAGCACAATAGGAATAGAAAAGAATCTCCCTGATCTGATAAACAGAATGTTTAAAATCATTTAGGTTCATACCATACTTCATGTTGAAATCTTCAGAACTTTTCCCTTGAGATCCAGAATGAGGTTAGGATGCCCTCAGTGAAACTTTATGTGTAAAAACAATTGTGAAAGTCTTAACCAGTGTAACAAGGCAAGGAAAGAGGAAAACTATTATAATTGGAAAATGTTTGTTAACAGAGGTGGGTAGAAACACCACAAGACGCTGCCATTAAACTGTTAATATGTAAAATATTGAGAATTAAAACTAGCAATCTCACAGCAAGAAAGCCAGTATAGGAAAATCAATTACATGTCTGTATTTCCACATTTTTTTTTTATTTCCACAGTATCCAAATACGGTGAAGGTTAAATTGTAAAATCGTGTAAAATTAATACAGCATGGAAATACTTAATTGCTCTCAGAACCAACCCGTGATGTGTACATAGAAACACATGAACTATTATTAAGAAATTTAGGAAATCCGAAATGAATTGAGATATGTTCTGTGATAGAAGAGTCAAAGAGTGTTTTAAAAAGGTCAGTTTTCTCATGTTTGATCTATAGATTTCATTAAAATCTCCATCAAAATGAGTATGTGTGAGCAAATGGAAAAGGTCATTCTCAAATTCATACAAAAGTGCCAATAACCAAACATAGTCAAGGTGACCTTGAAGCAGAAAAGCAAAGTTAGAGGAATTGCTTTTACCAGGCAGCAAAACGTACTTCAAAGCTGTGCTGATTAAGACAGTGGATATTGGTGCAGTGATAAAGAGCAAACTGAACCAAGAGGAGAGCTCAGAAATAACACTGCCACGCACACACACGAGGATCTTTGCTTTGTAAGAACTGTGGCACCTCAGAGCAATGAAGGAAAATAATTTCCCAGTAAATGATGTTGAGTCAAATCGATAATTAGCTACAATAAAATAAGGAAAGGAAACTTGCACTCGACTTCACATCATACCTGAAATGGTATCTCAAGAGAAAGTTAGCTTTGAGACACTGACGGGAATAATGATAAAGCTTCTAGAAGATAACCAGCATTTGCCCAAGATTTGACGAGTTCCTAACTCCCGGTTTGAAGCATGAAACCTGTGCTGAGATTCCTGTATTCAGGGATTGCGTTAGTGTAGCAGTGCTGCTGAATCCTCACGTACAAGGTGGAGATGGGCTGTGATTTCTCTCCCCATTTGACGTATTTCATGGGAGCTGCTGCAGAGCCTCCCCTTCCCTGTATGTCTTGCAGCAGCATCTACACAGGGTAGACTATTATTTTGCAGGAGTTGTGCTAAGTCAGGGAAACCCTGGTGGTGTAGTGGTTAAGTGCTACGGCTGCTAAAGAAAGGGTCAGCAGTTCAAGTCCACCAGGTGCTCCTTGGAAACTCTATGGGGCAGTTCTACTCTGACCTATAGGGTCGCTATGAGTCGGAACCGCCTCGACGGCACCTAACAACAACAACAACAACAACCACAGCCATAAGCATGAGTGTTATGTGCCACCCAAGTGGAACAAATGGAAACAAAGACTTCCTTGGTCCTGCTTGGTTAAACACCCAGGAGAGCAGGGAGCATCTTGAGAGGGACAGCGGTTCTTACAACCTAAAGGGCCGAGGCAGAGTCTAGGCAGCATCACAGGTAGTAGTGGGATTAGACACTAGGTCCGAAGTGGTCAGCAGGGATGGACCCCTGGGAGCCTGCAGGTCCCACAGTCTTTTATCCCCAATAGCCGAGACCTGCTCAGCTGATACGGCTCCACACGGTTGATATTTAAAGGGTGCACATCGAGTCAAAGCAGTTGACTTCATCCTGCACACCAATTGGAGGTCTAACTTCTAGGCAGTATAGGAAGGAGGAGAGATTAAACTGAAAGGTCTAGAATTAGGTAGGCATCAAAGGTTTGAGCCCTGAGTCACCACTCTCTCAGTGACGAATTCATTTTGGGCAAGTGAATGACTCTTGTTTTCACTTATCTGGCAAACAGCAGGAGTAAGCATAAGAGTGATAAGAACAATGACGGTCTCGCAGATCCACGGGGAGAAATAAGTAAGATAAATCTTATAAACTGACTGGAACAGTCTCTATTACAAGGGGCAATCTTTGTCCTCTCCATCAATGTCGCTTCTTTTAGAACCACCCGATGACTGATGCCTCTCTCTCTGTCAAGCCCCGTTTTCTGCTCTCTGAAGAGAGCAGAAATATGTCCACAGGGTCCCTGGTGGTTCCTAGCACATGGGCGATAGTGAATGAAAACATATTGTCGCATGCTTACGGGAAACCTGATTTTTCGTTTGCAATTGTACGCAGTCATTTTTTTCCTCCTCATCACTTGTGGTAGCCATGGGATTCCTGGTGGAATAAGACCCCCTAAGCTCATTCTAAAAGAGGGTGGGTTGACTTAAGGAATCCACATGTGATCACCCTAGTGAACAACGAGCAAATAAGAAAGTGACGAAAAATGTCTTTGGATCCCATATTCAATTATGGATTGGGTATATATATGCTATACACGTAAACTTTACTATCATTACTTTGGTTTTCGAATCATAAAGTTGGCATAATTATAAAACTCATCCTGATTTATATATAGGGTAAACAGACGCTGACGATCTGGAAGGGCACCTCAGCCCTCAGTGCTGCACGTGGGTATACTCAGCACTCGGTGCCAAGGCCACAGCACAAAATGGACTGAACTTATCTGAATTCTGGCCTTTGGAGGAGTGCTCTCATTTTTGTAACACCAAAATACACAGATTTTTTTTTCCGTGTTTCTTTTCCTGTTCCCTTCCACCCCCAGAAGGCTGAGGCAACAGAACTGTGAACAAACAAACCTAAGTGACCAGACCGTCTAGTTCTCCTCACATAGAGTGTAAGAGGGTGCACAAATATTTCTGACCATTAGAGGGCACAAGGTGTAACCGATATAGGGTATGAGAGGGTGCACTAATATTTCTGACCATTAGAGGGCACAAGGGGTAACCGATATAGAGCAGTGGAGGGTGCACTAATATTTCTGATCATTAGAGGGCACAAGGTGTAACTGACTGAATCAGCAGAAGGGAAAAAAAAGAGCAAGTTTATAGAGATTTTGATAGAATTGTCAGTTTTGATAGAAAATGTTTACAAATGAATTTGAAATATTGCTCCTATACTTTGATGCAGATATTACAAGTATCTTTCGCATCAACTTGGGTGCAAAGAAGAGAGTGACAAACCAAGTCCAATGACACATGAATCAATAATGAATGGATAATGGCAGAGAAGGGATCATTCTGGGAGGTAAGGTAATAATATTTTAAAGTCCATTTCCGTAAATTGTGATATTGATTTAAATGAGAAAAATAAAATAAGCTCTTTCCAAATCCAGGCATTTTCTCTTAATATGTATTGACGATCTAACTCTTAGCACAATAGGAATAGAAAAGAATTTCCCTGATCTGATAAACAGAATGTTTAAAATCATTTAGGTTCATACCATACTTCATGTTGAAATCTTCAGAACTTTTCCCTTGAGATCCAGAATGAGGTTAGGATGCCCTCAGTGAAACTTTATGTGTAAAAACAATTGTGAAAGTCTTAACCAGTGTAACAAGGCAAGGAAAGAGGAAAACTATTATAATTGGAAAATGTTTATTAACAGAGGTGGGTAGAAACACCACAAGACGCTGCCGTTAAACTGTTAATATGTAAAATATTGAGAATTAAAACTAGCAATCTCACAGCAAGAAAGCCAGTATAGGAAAATCAATTACATGTCTGTATTTCCACATTTTTTTTTATTTCCACAGTATCCAAATACGGTGAAGGTTAAATTGTAAAATCGTGTAAAATTAATACAGCATGGAAATACTTAATTGCTCTCAGAACCAACCTGTGATGTGTACATAGAAACACATGAACTATTATTAAGAAATTTAGGAAATCCGAAATGAATTGAGATATGTTCTGTGATAAAAGAGTCAAAGAGTGTTTTAAAAAGGTCAGTTTTCTCATGTTTGATCTATAGATTTCATTAAAATCTCCATCAAAATGAGTATGTGTGAGCAAATGGAAAAGGTCATTCTCAAATTCATACAAAAGTGCCAATAGCCAAACATAGTCAAGGTGACCTTGAAGCAGAAAAGCAAAGTTAGAGGGATTGCTTTTACCAGGCAGCAAAACGTACTTCAAAGCTGTGCTGATTAAGACAGTGGATATTGGTGCAGTGATAAAGAGCAAACTGAACCAAGAGGAGAGCTCAGAAATAACACTGCCACGCACACACACGAGGATCTTTGCTTTGTAAGAACTGTGGCACCTCAGAGCAATGAAGGAAAATAATTTCCCAGTAAATGATGTTGAGTCAAATCGATAATTAGCTACAATAAAATAAGGAAAGGAAACTTGCACTCGACTTCACATCATACCTGAAATGGTATCTCAAGAGAAAGTTAGCTTTGAGACACTGACGGGAATAATGATAAAGCTTCTAGAAGATAACCAGCATTTGGCCAAGATTTGACGAGTTCCTAACTCCCGGTTTGAAGCATGAAACCTGTGCTGAGATTCCTGTATTCAGGGATTGCGTTAGTGTAGCAGTGCTGCTGAATCCTCACGTACAAGGTGGAGATGGGCTGTGATTTCTCTCCCCATTTGACGTATTTCATGGGAGCTGCTGCAGAGCCTCCCCTTCCCTGTATGTCTTGCAGCAGCATCTACACAGGGTAGACTATTATTTTGCAGGAGTTGTGCTAAGTCAGGGAAACCCTGGTGGTGTAGTGGTTAAGTGCTACGGCTGCTAAAGAAAGGGTCAGCAGTTCAAGTCCACCAGGTGCTCCTTGGAAACTCTATGGGGCAGTTCTACTCTGACCTATAGGGTCGCTATGAGTCGGAACCGCCTCGACGGCACCTAACAACAACAACAACAACAACCACAGCCATAAGCATGAGTGTTATGTGCCACCCAAGTGGAACAAATGGAAACAAAGACTTCCTTGGTCCTGCTTGGTTAAACACCCAGGAGAGCAGGGAGCATCTTGAGAGGGACAGCGGTTCTTACAACCTAAAGGGCCGAGGCAGAGTCTAGGCAGCATCACAGGTAGTAGTGGGATTAGACACTAGGTCCGAAGTGGTCAGCAGGGATGGACCCCTGGGAGCCTGCAGGTCCCACAGTCTTTTATCCCCAATAGCCGAGACCTGCTCAGCTGATACGGCTCCACACGGTTGATATTTAAAGGGTGCACATCGAGTCAAAGCAGTTGACTTCATCCTGCACACCAATTGGAGGTCTAACTTCTAGGCAGTATAGGAAGGAGGAGAGATTAAACTGAAAGGTCTAGAATTAGGTAGGCATCAAAGGTTTGAGCCCTGAGTCACCACTCTCTCAGTGACGAATTCATTTTGGGCAAGTGAATGACTCTTGTTTTCACTTATCTGGCAAACAGCAGGAGTAAGCATAAGAGTGATAAGAACAATGACGGTCTCGCAGATCCACGGGGAGAAATAAGTAAGGTAAATCTTATATAAACTGACTGGAACAGTCTCTATTACAAGGGGCAATCTTTGTCCTCTCCATCAATGTCGCTTCTTTTAGAACCACCCGATGACTGATGCCTCTCTCTCTGTCAAGCCCCGTTTTCTGCTCTCTGAAGAGAGCAGAAATATGTCCACAGGGTCCCTGGTGGTTCCTAGCACATGGGCGATAGTGAATGAAAACGTATTGTCGCATGCTTACGGGAAACCTGATTTTTCGTTTGCAATTGTACGCAGTCATTTTTTTCCTCCTCATCACTTGTGGTAGCCATGGGATTCCTGGTGGAATAAGACCCCCTAAGCTCATTCTAAAAGAGGGTGGGTTGACTTAAGGAATCCACATGTGATCACCCTAGTGAACAACGAACAAATAAGAAAGTGACGAAAAATGTCTTTGGATCCCGTATTCAATTATGGATTGGGTATATATATGCTATACACGTAAACTTTACTATCATTACTTTGGTTTTCGAATCATAAAGTTGGCATAATTATAAAACTCATACTGATTTATATATAGTGTAATCAGACGCTGACGATCTGAAAGGGCACCTCAGCCCTCAGTGCTGCACGTGGGTATACTCAGCACTCGGTGCCAAGGCCACAGCACAAAATGGACTGAACTTATCTGAATTCTGGCCTTTGGAGGAGTGCTCTCATTTTTGTAACACCAAAATACACAGATTTTTTTTTCCGTGTTTCTTTTCCTGTTCCCTTCCACCCCCGGAAGGCTGAGGCAACAGAACTGTGAACAAACAAACCTAAGTGACCAGACCGTCGAGTTCTCCTCACAGAGAGTGTAAGAGGGTGCACAAATATTTCTGACCATTAGAGGGCACAAGGTGTAACCGATATAGGGTATGAGAGGGTGCACTAATATTTCTGACCATTAGAGGGCACAAGGGGTAACCGATATAGAGTAGTGGAGGGTGCACTAATATTTCTGATCATTAGAGGGCACAAGGTGTAACTGATTGAATCAGCAGAAGGGGAAAAAAAAGAGCAAGTTTATAGAGATTTTGATATAATTGTCAGTTTTGATAGAAAATGTTTACAAATGAATTTGAAATATTGCTCCTATACTTTGATGCAGATATTACAAGTATCTTTCGCATCAACTTGGGTGCAAAGAAGAGAGTGACAAACCAAGTCCAATGACACATGAATGAATAATGAATGGATAATGGCAGAGAAGGGATCATTCTGGGAGGTAAGGTAATAATATTTTAAAGTCCATTTCCGTAAATTGTGATATTGATTTAAATGAGAAAAATAAAATAAGCTCTTTCCAAATCCAGGCATTTTCTCTTAATATGTATTGACGATCTAACTCTTAGCACAATAGGAATAGAAAAGAATCTCCCTGATCTGATAAACAGAATGTTTAAAATCATTTAGGTTCATACCATACTTCATGTTGAAATCTTCAGAACTTTTCCCTTGAGATCCAGAATGAGGTTAGGATGCCCTCAGTGAAACTTTATGTGTAAAAACAATTGTGAAAGTCTTAACCAGTGTAACAAGGCAAGGAAAGAGGAAAACTATTATAATTGGAAAATGTTTGTTAACAGAGGTGGGTAGAAACACCACAAGACGCTGCCATTAAACTGTTAATATGTAAAATATTGAGAATTAAAACTAGCAATCTCACAGCAAGAAAGCCAGTATAGGAAAATCAATTACATGTCTGTATTTCCACATTTTTTTTTATTTCCACAGTATCCAAATACGGTGAAGGTTAAATTGTAAAATCGTGTAAAATTAATACAGCATGGAAATACTTAATTGCTCTCAGAACCAACCCGTGATGTGTACATAGAAACACATGAACTATTATTAAGAAATTTAGGAAATCCGAAATGAATTGAGATATGTTCTGTGATAGAAGAGTCAAAGAGTGTTTTAAAAAGGTCAGTTTTCTCATGTTTGATCTATAGATTTCATTAAAATCTCCATCAAAATGAGTATGTGTGAGCAAATGGAAAAGGTCATTCTCAAATTCATACAAAAGTGCCAATAACCAAACATAGTCAAGGTGACCTTGAAGCAGAAAAGCAAAGTTAGAGGAATTGCTTTTACCAGGCAGCAAAACGTACTTCAAAGCTGTGCTGATTAAGACAGTGGATATTGGTGCAGTGATAAAGAGCAAACTGAACCAAGAGGAGAGCTCAGAAATAACACTGCCACGCACACACACGAGGATCTTTGCTTTGTAAGAACTGTGGCACCTCAGAGCAATGAAGGAAAATAATTTCCCAGTAAATGATGTTGAGTCAAATCGATAATTAGCTACAATAAAATAAGGAAAGGAAACTTGCACTCGACTTCACATCATACCTGAAATGGTATCTCAAGAGAAAGTTAGCTTTGAGACACTGACGGGAATAATGATAAAGCTTCTAGAAGATAACCAGCATTTGCCCAAGATTTGACGAGTTCCTAACTCCCGGTTTGAAGCATGAAACCTGTGCTGAGATTCCTGTATTCAGGGATTGCGTTAGTGTAGCAGTGCTGCTGAATCCTCACGTACAAGGTGGAGATGGGCTGTGATTTCTCTCCCCATTTGACGTATTTCATGGGAGCTGCTGCAGAGCCTCCCCTTCCCTGTATGTCTTGCAGCAGCATCTACACAGGGTAGACTATTATTTTGCAGGAGTTGTGCTAAGTCAGGGAAACCCTGGTGGTGTAGTGGTTAAGTGCTACGGCTGCTAAAGAAAGGGTCAGCAGTTCAAGTCCACCAGGTGCTCCTTGGAAACTCTATGGGGCAGTTCTACTCTGACCTATAGGGTCGCTATGAGTCGGAACCGCCTCGACGGCACCTAACAACAACAACAACAACAACCACAGCCATAAGCATGAGTGTTATGTGCCACCCAAGTGGAACAAATGGAAACAAAGACTTCCTTGGTCCTGCTTGGTTAAACACCCAGGAGAGCAGGGAGCATCTTGAGAGGGACAGCGGTTCTTACAACCTAAAGGGCCGAGGCAGAGTCTAGGCAGCATCACAGGTAGTAGTGGGATTAGACACTAGGTCCGAAGTGGTCAGCAGGGATGGACCCCTGGGAGCCTGCAGGTCCCACAGTCTTTTATCCCCAATAGCCAAGACCTGCTCAGCTGATACGGCTCCACACGGTTGATATTTAAAGGGTGCACATCGAGTCAAAGCAGTTGACTTCATCCTGCACACCAATTAGAGGTCTAACTTCTAGGCAGTATGGGAAGGAGGAGAGATTAAACTGAAAGGTCTAGAATTAGGTAGGCATCAAAGGTTTGAGCCCTGAGTCACCACTCTCTCAGTGACGAATTCATTTTGGGCAAGTGAATGACTCTTGTTTTCACTTATCTGGCAAACAGCAGGAGTAAGCATAAGAGTGATAAGAACAATGACGGTCTCGCAGATCCACGGGGAGAAATAAGTAAGATAAATCTTATAAACTGACTGGAACAGTCTCTATTACAAGGGGCAATCTTTGTCCTCTCCATCAATGTCGCTTCTTTTAGAACCACCCGATGACTGATGCCTCTCTCTCTGTCAAGCCCCGTTTTCTGCTCTCTGAAGAGAGCAGAAATATGTCCACAGGGTCCCTGGTGGTTCCTAGCACATGGGCGATAGTGAATGAAAACATATTGTCGCATGCTTACGGGAAACCTGATTTTTCGTTTGCAATTGTACGCAGTCATTTTTTTCCTCCTCATCACTTGTGGTAGCCATGGGATTCCTGGTGGAATAAGACCCCCTAAGCTCATTCTAAAAGAGGGTGGGTTGACTTAAGGAATCCACATGTGATCACCCTAGTGAACAACGAGCAAATAAGAAAGTGACGAAAAATGTCTTTGGATCCCATATTCAATTATGGATTGGGTATATATATGCTATACACGTAAACTTTACTATCATTACTTTGGTTTTCGAATCATAAAGTTGGCATAATTATAAAACTCATCCTGATTTATATATAGGGTAAACAGACGCTGACGATCTGGAAGGGCACCTCAGCCCTCAGTGCTGCACGTGGGTATACTCAGCACTCGGTGCCAAGGCCACAGCACAAAATGGACTGAACTTATCTGAATTCTGGCCTTTGGAGGAGTGCTCTCATTTTTGTAACACCAAAATACACAGATTTTTTTTTCCGTGTTTCTTTTCCTGTTCCCTTCCACCCCCAGAAGGCTGAGGCAACAGAACTGTGAACAAACAAACCTAAGTGACCAGACCGTCTAGTTCTCCTCACATAGAGTGTAAGAGGGTGCACAAATATTTCTGACCATTAGAGGGCACAAGGTGTAACCGATATAGGGTATGAGAGGGTGCACTAATATTTCTGACCATTAGAGGGCACAAGGGGTAACCGATATAGAGCAGTGGAGGGTGCACTAATATTTCTGATCATTAGAGGGCACAAGGTGTAACTGACTGAATCAGCAGAAGGGAAAAAAAAGAGCAAGTTTATAGAGATTTTGATAGAATTGTCAGTTTTGATAGAAAATGTTTACAAATGAATTTGAAATATTGCTCCTATACTTTGATGCAGATATTACAAGTATCTTTCGCATCAACTTGGGTGCAAAGAAGAGAGTGACAAACCAAGTCCAATGACACATGAATCAATAATGAATGGATAATGGCAGAGAAGGGATCATTCTGGGAGGTAAGGTAATAATATTTTAAAGTCCATTTCCGTAAATTGTGATATTGATTTAAATGAGAAAAATAAAATAAGCTCTTTCCAAATCCAGGCATTTTCTCTTAATATGTATTGACGATCTAACTCTTAGCACAATAGGAATAGAAAAGAATTTCCCTGATCTGATAAACAGAATGTTTAAAATCATTTAGGTTCATACCATACTTCATGTTGAAATCTTCAGAACTTTTCCCTTGAGATCCAGAATGAGGTTAGGATGCCCTCAGTGAAACTTTATGTGTAAAAACAATTGTGAAAGTCTTAACCAGTGTAACAAGGCAAGGAAAGAGGAAAACTATTATAATTGGAAAATGTTTATTAACAGAGGTGGGTAGAAACACCACAAGACGCTGCCGTTAAACTGTTAATATGTAAAATATTGAGAATTAAAACTAGCAATCTCACAGCAAGAAAGCCAGTATAGGAAAATCAATTACATGTCTGTATTTCCACATTTTTTTTTATTTCCACAGTATCCAAATACGGTGAAGGTTAAATTGTAAAATCGTGTAAAATTAATACAGCATGGAAATACTTAATTGCTCTCAGAACCAACCTGTGATGTGTACATAGAAACACATGAACTATTATTAAGAAATTTAGGAAATCCGAAATGAATTGAGATATGTTCTGTGATAAAAGAGTCAAAGAGTGTTTTAAAAAGGTCAGTTTTCTCATGTTTGATCTATAGATTTCATTAAAATCTCCATCAAAATGAGTATGTGTGAGCAAATGGAAAAGGTCATTCTCAAATTCATACAAAAGTGCCAATAGCCAAACATAGTCAAGGTGACCTTGAAGCAGAAAAGCAAAGTTAGAGGGATTGCTTTTACCAGGCAGCAAAACGTACTTCAAAGCTGTGCTGATTAAGACAGTGGATATTGGTGCAGTGATAAAGAGCAAACTGAACCAAGAGGAGAGCTCAGAAATAACACTGCCACGCACACACACGAGGATCTTTGCTTTGTAAGAACTGTGGCACCTCAGAGCAATGAAGGAAAATAATTTCCCAGTAAATGATGTTGAGTCAAATCGATAATTAGCTACAATAAAATAAGGAAAGGAAACTTGCACTCGACTTCACATCATACCTGAAATGGTATCTCAAGAGAAAGTTAGCTTTGAGACACTGACGGGAATAATGATAAAGCTTCTAGAAGATAACCAGCATTTGGCCAAGATTTGACGAGTTCCTAACTCCCGGTTTGAAGCATGAAACCTGTGCTGAGATTCCTGTATTCAGGGATTGCGTTAGTGTAGCAGTGCTGCTGAATCCTCACGTACAAGGTGGAGATGGGCTGTGATTTCTCTCCCCATTTGACGTATTTCATGGGAGCTGCTGCAGAGCCTCCCCTTCCCTGTATGTCTTGCAGCAGCATCTACACAGGGTAGACTATTATTTTGCAGGAGTTGTGCTAAGTCAGGGAAACCCTGGTGGTGTAGTGGTTAAGTGCTACGGCTGCTAAAGAAAGGGTCAGCAGTTCAAGTCCACCAGGTGCTCCTTGGAAACTCTATGGGGCAGTTCTACTCTGACCTATAGGGTCGCTATGAGTCGGAACCGCCTCGACGGCACCTAACAACAACAACAACAACAACCACAGCCATAAGCATGAGTGTTATGTGCCACCCAAGTGGAACAAATGGAAACAAAGACTTCCTTGGTCCTGCTTGGTTAAACACCCAGGAGAGCAGGGAGCATCTTGAGAGGGACAGCGGTTCTTACAACCTAAAGGGCCGAGGCAGAGTCTAGGCAGCATCACAGGTAGTAGTGGGATTAGACACTAGGTCCGAAGTGGTCAGCAGGGATGGACCCCTGGGAGCCTGCAGGTCCCACAGTCTTTTATCCCCAATAGCCGAGACCTGCTCAGCTGATACGGCTCCACACGGTTGATATTTAAAGGGTGCACATCGAGTCAAAGCAGTTGACTTCATCCTGCACACCAATTGGAGGTCTAACTTCTAGGCAGTATAGGAAGGAGGAGAGATTAAACTGAAAGGTCTAGAATTAGGTAGGCATCAAAGGTTTGAGCCCTGAGTCACCACTCTCTCAGTGACGAATTCATTTTGGGCAAGTGAATGACTCTTGTTTTCACTTATCTGGCAAACAGCAGGAGTAAGCATAAGAGTGATAAGAACAATGACGGTCTCGCAGATCCACGGGGAGAAATAAGTAAGGTAAATCTTATATAAACTGACTGGAACAGTCTCTATTACAAGGGGCAATCTTTGTCCTCTCCATCAATGTCGCTTCTTTTAGAACCACCCGATGACTGATGCCTCTCTCTCTGTCAAGCCCCGTTTTCTGCTCTCTGAAGAGAGCAGAAATATGTCCACAGGGTCCCTGGTGGTTCCTAGCACATGGGCGATAGTGAATGAAAACGTATTGTCGCATGCTTACGGGAAACCTGATTTTTCGTTTGCAATTGTACGCAGTCATTTTTTTCCTCCTCATCACTTGTGGTAGCCATGGGATTCCTGGTGGAATAAGACCCCCTAAGCTCATTCTAAAAGAGGGTGGGTTGACTTAAGGAATCCACATGTGATCACCCTAGTGAACAACGAACAAATAAGAAAGTGACGAAAAATGTCTTTGGATCCCGTATTCAATTATGGATTGGGTATATATATGCTATACACGTAAACTTTACTATCATTACTTTGGTTTTCGAATCATAAAGTTGGCATAATTATAAAACTCATACTGATTTATATATAGTGTAATCAGACGCTGACGATCTGAAAGGGCACCTCAGCCCTCAGTGCTGCACGTGGGTATACTCAGCACTCGGTGCCAAGGCCACAGCACAAAATGGACTGAACTTATCTGAATTCTGGCCTTTGGAGGAGTGCTCTCATTTTTGTAACACCAAAATACACAGATTTTTTTTTCCGTGTTTCTTTTCCTGTTCCCTTCCACCCCCAGAAGGCTGAGGCAACAGAACTGTGAACAAACAAACCTAAGTGACCAGACCGTCTAGTTCTCCTCACATAGAGTGTAAGAGGGTGCACAAATATTTCTGACCATTAGAGGGCACAAGGTGTAACCGATATAGGGTATGAGAGGGTGCACTAATATTTCTGACCATTAGAGGGCACAAGGGGTAACCGATATAGAGCAGTGGAGGGTGCACTAATATTTCTGATCATTAGAGGGCACAAGGTGTAACTGACTGAATCAGCAGAAGGGAAAAAAAAGAGCAAGTTTATAGAGATTTTGATAGAATTGTCAGTTTTGATAGAAAATGTTTACAAATGAATTTGAAATATTGCTCCTATACTTTGATGCAGATATTACAAGTATCTTTCGCATCAACTTGGGTGCAAAGAAGAGAGTGACAAACCAAGTCCAATGACACATGAATCAATAATGAATGGATAATGGCAGAGAAGGGATCATTCTGGGAGGTAAGGTAATAATATTTTAAAGTCCATTTCCGTAAATTGTGATATTGATTTAAATGAGAAAAATAAAATAAGCTCTTTCCAAATCCAGGCATTTTCTCTTAATATGTATTGACGATCTAACTCTTAGCACAATAGGAATAGAAAAGAATTTCCCTGATCTGATAAACAGAATGTTTAAAATCATTTAGGTTCATACCATACTTCATGTTGAAATCTTCAGAACTTTTCCCTTGAGATCCAGAATGAGGTTAGGATGCCCTCAGTGAAACTTTATGTGTAAAAACAATTGTGAAAGTCTTAACCAGTGTAACAAGGCAAGGAAAGAGGAAAACTATTATAATTGGAAAATGTTTATTAACAGAGGTGGGTAGAAACACCACAAGACGCTGCCGTTAAACTGTTAATATGTAAAATATTGAGAATTAAAACTAGCAATCTCACAGCAAGAAAGCCAGTATAGGAAAATCAATTACATGTCTGTATTTCCACATTTTTTTTTATTTCCACAGTATCCAAATACGGTGAAGGTTAAATTGTAAAATCGTGTAAAATTAATACAGCATGGAAATACTTAATTGCTCTCAGAACCAACCTGTGATGTGTACATAGAAACACATGAACTATTATTAAGAAATTTAGGAAATCCGAAATGAATTGAGATATGTTCTGTGATAAAAGAGTCAAAGAGTGTTTTAAAAAGGTCAGTTTTCTCATGTTTGATCTATAGATTTCATTAAAATCTCCATCAAAATGAGTATGTGTGAGCAAATGGAAAAGGTCATTCTCAAATTCATACAAAAGTGCCAATAGCCAAACATAGTCAAGGTGACCTTGAAGCAGAAAAGCAAAGTTAGAGGGATTGCTTTTACCAGGCAGCAAAACGTACTTCAAAGCTGTGCTGATTAAGACAGTGGATATTGGTGCAGTGATAAAGAGCAAACTGAACCAAGAGGAGAGCTCAGAAATAACACTGCCACGCACACACACGAGGATCTTTGCTTTGTAAGAACTGTGGCACCTCAGAGCAATGAAGGAAAATAATTTCCCAGTAAATGATGTTGAGTCAAATCGATAATTAGCTACAATAAAATAAGGAAAGGAAACTTGCACTCGACTTCACATCATACCTGAAATGGTATCTCAAGAGAAAGTTAGCTTTGAGACACTGACGGGAATAATGATAAAGCTTCTAGAAGATAACCAGCATTTGGCCAAGATTTGACGAGTTCCTAACTCCCGGTTTGAAGCATGAAACCTGTGCTGAGATTCCTGTATTCAGGGATTGCGTTAGTGTAGCAGTGCTGCTGAATCCTCACGTACAAGGTGGAGATGGGCTGTGATTTCTCTCCCCATTTGACGTATTTCATGGGAGCTGCTGCAGAGCCTCCCCTTCCCTGTATGTCTTGCAGCAGCATCTACACAGGGTAGACTATTATTTTGCAGGAGTTGTGCTAAGTCAGGGAAACCCTGGTGGTGTAGTGGTTAAGTGCTACGGCTGCTAAAGAAAGGGTCAGCAGTTCAAGTCCACCAGGTGCTCCTTGGAAACTCTATGGGGCAGTTCTACTCTGACCTATAGGGTCGCTATGAGTCGGAACCGCCTCGACGGCACCTAACAACAACAACAACAACAACCACAGCCATAAGCATGAGTGTTATGTGCCACCCAAGTGGAACAAATGGAAACAAAGACTTCCTTGGTCCTGCTTGGTTAAACACCCAGGAGAGCAGGGAGCATCTTGAGAGGGACAGCGGTTCTTACAACCTAAAGGGCCGAGGCAGAGTCTAGGCAGCATCACAGGTAGTAGTGGGATTAGACACTAGGTCCGAAGTGGTCAGCAGGGATGGACCCCTGGGAGCCTGCAGGTCCCACAGTCTTTTATCCCCAATAGCCGAGACCTGCTCAGCTGATACGGCTCCACACGGTTGATATTTAAAGGGTGCACATCGAGTCAAAGCAGTTGACTTCATCCTGCACACCAATTGGAGGTCTAACTTCTAGGCAGTATAGGAAGGAGGAGAGATTAAACTGAAAGGTCTAGAATTAGGTAGGCATCAAAGGTTTGAGCCCTGAGTCACCACTCTCTCAGTGACGAATTCATTTTGGGCAAGTGAATGACTCTTGTTTTCACTTATCTGGCAAACAGCAGGAGTAAGCATAAGAGTGATAAGAACAATGACGGTCTCGCAGATCCACGGGGAGAAATAAGTAAGGTAAATCTTATATAAACTGACTGGAACAGTCTCTATTACAAGGGGCAATCTTTGTCCTCTCCATCAATGTCGCTTCTTTTAGAACCACCCGATGACTGATGCCTCTCTCTCTGTCAAGCCCCGTTTTCTGCTCTCTGAAGAGAGCAGAAATATGTCCACAGGGTCCCTGGTGGTTCCTAGCACATGGGCGATAGTGAATGAAAACGTATTGTCGCATGCTTACGGGAAACCTGATTTTTCGTTTGCAATTGTACGCAGTCATTTTTTTCCTCCTCATCACTTGTGGTAGCCATGGGATTCCTGGTGGAATAAGACCCCCTAAGCTCATTCTAAAAGAGGGTGGGTTGACTTAAGGAATCCACATGTGATCACCCTAGTGAACAACGAACAAATAAGAAAGTGACGAAAAATGTCTTTGGATCCCGTATTCAATTATGGATTGGGTATATATATGCTATACACGTAAACTTTACTATCATTACTTTGGTTTTCGAATCATAAAGTTGGCATAATTATAAAACTCATACTGATTTATATATAGTGTAATCAGACGCTGACGATCTGAAAGGGCACCTCAGCCCTCAGTGCTGCACGTGGGTATACTCAGCACTCGGTGCCAAGGCCACAGCACAAAATGGACTGAACTTATCTGAATTCTGGCCTTTGGAGGAGTGCTCTCATTTTTGTAACACCAAAATACACAGATTTTTTTTTCCGTGTTTCTTTTCCTGTTCCCTTCCACCCCCGGAAGGCTGAGGCAACAGAACTGTGAACAAACAAACCTAAGTGACCAGACCGTCGAGTTCTCCTCACAGAGAGTGTAAGAGGGTGCACAAATATTTCTGACCATTAGAGGGCACAAGGTGTAACCGATATAGGGTATGAGAGGGTGCACTAATATTTCTGACCATTAGAGGGCACAAGGGGTAACCGATATAGAGTAGTGGAGGGTGCACTAATATTTCTGATCATTAGAGGGCACAAGGTGTAACTGATTGAATCAGCAGAAGGGGAAAAAAAAGAGCAAGTTTATAGAGATTTTGATATAATTGTCAGTTTTGATAGAAAATGTTTACAAATGAATTTGAAATATTGCTCCTATACTTTGATGCAGATATTACAAGTATCTTTCGCATCAACTTGGGTGCAAAGAAGAGAGTGACAAACCAAGTCCAATGACACATGAATGAATAATGAATGGATAATGGCAGAGAAGGGATCATTCTGGGAGGTAAGGTAATAATATTTTAAAGTCCATTTCCGTAAATTGTGATATTGATTTAAATGAGAAAAATAAAATAAGCTCTTTCCAAATCCAGGCATTTTCTCTTAATATGTATTGACGATCTAACTCTTAGCACAATAGGAATAGAAAAGAATCTCCCTGATCTGATAAACAGAATGTTTAAAATCATTTAGGTTCATACCATACTTCATGTTGAAATCTTCAGAACTTTTCCCTTGAGATCCAGAATGAGGTTAGGATGCCCTCAGTGAAACTTTATGTGTAAAAACAATTGTGAAAGTCTTAACCAGTGTAACAAGGCAAGGAAAGAGGAAAACTATTATAATTGGAAAATGTTTGTTAACAGAGGTGGGTAGAAACACCACAAGACGCTGCCATTAAACTGTTAATATGTAAAATATTGAGAATTAAAACTAGCAATCTCACAGCAAGAAAGCCAGTATAGGAAAATCAATTACATGTCTGTATTTCCACATTTTTTTTTATTTCTACAGTATCCAAATACGGTGAAGGTTAAATTGTAAAATCGTGTAAAATTAATACAGCATGGAAATACTTAATTGCTCTCAGAACCAACCCGTGATGTGTACATAGAAACACATGAACTATTATTAAGAAATTTAGGAAATCCGAAATGAATTGAGATATGTTCTGTGATAGAAGAGTCAAAGAGTGTTTTAAAAAGGTCAGTTTTCTCATGTTTGATCTATAGATTTCATTAAAATCTCCATCAAAATGAGTATGTGTGAGCAAATGGAAAAGGTCATTCTCAAATTCATACAAAAGTGCCAATAACCAAACATAGTCAAGGTGACCTTGAAGCAGAAAAGCAAAGTTAGAGGGATTGCTTTTACCAGGCAGCAAAACGTACTTCAAAGCTGTGCTGATTAAGACAGTGGATATTGGTGCAGTGATAAAGAGCAAACTGAACCAAGAGGAGAGCTCAGAAATAACACTGCCACGCACACACACGAGGATCTTTGCTTTGTAAGAACTGTGGCACCTCAGAGCAATGAAGGAAAATAATTTCCCAGTAAATGATGTTGAGTCAAATCGATAATTAGCTACAATAAAATAAGGAAAGGAAACTTGCACTCGACTTCACATCATACCTGAAATGGTATCTCAAGAGAAATTTAGCTTTGAGACACTGACGGGAATAATGATAAAGCTTCTAGAAGATAACCAGCATTTGGCCAAGATTTGACGAGTTCCTAACTCCCGGTTTGAAGCATGAAACCTGTGCTGAGATTCCTGTATTCAGGGATTGCGTTAGTGTAGCAGTGCTGCTGAATCCTCACGTACAAGGTGGAGATGGGCTGTGATTTCTCTCCCCATTTGACGTATTTCATGGGAGCTGCTGCAGAGCCTCCCCTTCCCTGTATGTCTTGCAGCAGCATCTACACAGGGTAGACTATTATTTTGCAGGAGTTGTGCTAAGTCAGGGAAACCCTGGTGGTGTAGTGGTTAAGTGCTACGGCTGCTAAAGAAAGGGTCAGCAGTTCAAGTCCACCAGGTGCTCCTTGGAAACTCTATGGGGCAGTTCTACTCTGACCTATAGGGTCGCTATGAGTCGGAACCGCCTCGACGGCACCTAACAACAACAACAACAACAACCACAGCCATAAGCATGAGTGTTATGTGCCACCCAAGTGGAACAAATGGAAACAAAGACTTCCTTGGTCCTGCTTGGTTAAACACCCAGGAGAGCAGGGAGCATCTTGAGAGGGACAGCGGTTCTTACAACCTAAAGGGCCGAGGCAGAGTCTAGGCAGCATCACAGGTAGTAGTGGGATTAGACACTAGGTCCGAAGTGGTCAGCAGGGATGGACCCCTGGGAGCCTGCAGGTCCCACAGTCTTTTATCCCCAATAGCCGAGACCTGCTCAGCTGATACGGCTCCACACGGTTGATATTTAAAGGGTGCACATCGAGTCAAAGCAGTTGACTTCATCCTGCACACCAATTGGAGGTCTAACTTCTAGGCAGTATAGGAAGGAGGAGAGATTAAACTGAAAGGTCTAGAATTAGGTAGGCATCAAAGGTTTGAGCCCTGAGTCACCACTCTCTCAGTGACGAATTCATTTTGGGCAAGTGAATGACTCTTGTTTTCACTTATCTGGCAAACAGCAGGAGTAAGCATAAGAGTGATAAGAACAATGACGGTCTCGCAGATCCACGGGGAGAAATAAGTAAGGTAAATCTTATATAAACTGACTGGAACAGTCTCTATTACAAGGGGCAATCTTTGTCCTCTCCATCAATGTCGCTTCTTTTAGAACCACCCGATGACTGATGCCTCTCTCTCTGTCAAGCCCCGTTTTCTGCTCTCTGAAGAGAGCAGAAATATGTCCACAGGGTCCCTGGTGGTTCCTAGCACATGGGCGATAGTGAATGAAAACGTATTGTCGCATGCTTACGGGAAACCTGATTTTTCGTTTGCAATTGTACGCAGTCATTTTTTTCCTCCTCATCACTTGTGGTAGCCATGGGATTCCTGGTGGAATAAGACCCCCTAAGCTCATTCTAAAAGAGGGTGGGTTGACTTAAGGAATCCACATGTGATCACCCTAGTGAACAACGAACAAATAAGAAAGTGACGAAAAATGTCTTTGGATCCCGTATTCAATTATGGATTGGGTATATATATGCTATACACGTAAACTTTACTATCATTACTTTGGTTTTCGAATCATAAAGTTGGCATAATTATAAAACTCATACTGATTTATATATAGTGTAATCAGACGCTGACGATCTGAAAGGGCACCTCAGCCCTCAGTGCTGCACGTGGGTATACTCAGCACTCGGTGCCAAGGCCACAGCACAAAATGGACTGAACTTATCTGAATTCTGGCCTTTGGAGGAGTGCTCTCATTTTTGTAACACCAAAATACACAGATTTTTTTTTCCGTGTTTCTTTTCCTGTTCCCTTCCACCCCCGGAAGGCTGAGGCAACAGAACTGTGAACAAACAAACCTAAGTGACCAGACCGTCGAGTTCTCCTCACAGAGAGTGTAAGAGGGTGCACAAATATTTCTGACCATTAGAGGGCACAAGGTGTAACCGATATAGGGTATGAGAGGGTGCACTAATATTTCTGACCATTAGAGGGCACAAGGGGTAACCGATATAGAGTAGTGGAGGGTGCACTAATATTTCTGATCATTAGAGGGCACAAGGTGTAACTGATTGAATCAGCAGAAGGGGAAAAAAAAGAGCAAGTTTATAGAGATTTTGATATAATTGTCAGTTTTGATAGAAAATGTTTACAAATGAATTTGAAATATTGCTCCTATACTTTGATGCAGATATTACAAGTATCTTTCGCATCAACTTGGGTGCAAAGAAGAGAGTGACAAACCAAGTCCAATGACACATGAATGAATAATGAATGGATAATGGCAGAGAAGGGATCATTCTGGGAGGTAAGGTAATAATATTTTAAAGTCCATTTCCGTAAATTGTGATATTGATTTAAATGAGAAAAATAAAATAAGCTCTTTCCAAATCCAGGCATTTTCTCTTAATATGTATTGACGATCTAACTCTTAGCACAATAGGAATAGAAAAGAATCTCCCTGATCTGATAAACAGAATGTTTAAAATCATTTAGGTTCATACCATACTTCATGTTGAAATCTTCAGAACTTTTCCCTTGAGATCCAGAATGAGGTTAGGATGCCCTCAGTGAAACTTTATGTGTAAAAACAATTGTGAAAGTCTTAACCAGTGTAACAAGGCAAGGAAAGAGGAAAACTATTATAATTGGAAAATGTTTGTTAACAGAGGTGGGTAGAAACACCACAAGACGCTGCCATTAAACTGTTAATATGTAAAATATTGAGAATTAAAACTAGCAATCTCACAGCAAGAAAGCCAGTATAGGAAAATCAATTACATGTCTGTATTTCCACATTTTTTTTTATTTCTACAGTATCCAAATACGGTGAAGGTTAAATTGTAAAATCGTGTAAAATTAATACAGCATGGAAATACTTAATTGCTCTCAGAACCAACCCGTGATGTGTACATAGAAACACATGAACTATTATTAAGAAATTTAGGAAATCCGAAATGAATTGAGATATGTTCTGTGATAGAAGAGTCAAAGAGTGTTTTAAAAAGGTCAGTTTTCTCATGTTTGATCTATAGATTTCATTAAAATCTCCATCAAAATGAGTATGTGTGAGCAAATGGAAAAGGTCATTCTCAAATTCATACAAAAGTGCCAATAACCAAACATAGTCAAGGTGACCTTGAAGCAGAAAAGCAAAGTTAGAGGGATTGCTTTTACCAGGCAGCAAAACGTACTTCAAAGCTGTGCTGATTAAGACAGTGGATATTGGTGCAGTGATAAAGAGCAAACTGAACCAAGAGGAGAGCTCAGAAATAACACTGCCACGCACACACACGAGGATCTTTGCTTTGTAAGAACTGTGGCACCTCAGAGCAATGAAGGAAAATAATTTCCCAGTAAATGATGTTGAGTCAAATCGATAATTAGCTACAATAAAATAAGGAAAGGAAACTTGCACTCGACTTCACATCATACCTGAAATGGTATCTCAAGAGAAATTTAGCTTTGAGACACTGACGGGAATAATGATAAAGCTTCTAGAAGATAACCAGCATTTGGCCAAGATTTGACGAGTTCCTAACTCCCGGTTTGAAGCATGAAACCTGTGCTGAGATTCCTGTATTCAGGGATTGCGTTAGTGTAGCAGTGCTGCTGAATCCTCACGTACAAGGTGGAGATGGGCTGTGATTTCTCTCCCCATTTGACGTATTTCATGGGAGCTGCTGCAGAGCCTCCCCTTCCCTGTATGTCTTGCAGCAGCATCTACACAGGGTAGACTATTATTTTGCAGGAGTTGTGCTAAGTCAGGGAAACCCTGGTGGTGTAGTGGTTAAGTGCTACGGCTGCTAAAGAAAGGGTCAGCAGTTCAAGTCCACCAGGTGCTCCTTGGAAACTCTATGGGGCAGTTCTACTCTGACCTATAGGGTCGCTATGAGTCGGAACCGCCTCGACGGCACCTAACAACAACAACAACAACAACCACAGCCATAAGCATGAGTGTTATGTGCCACCCAAGTGGAACAAATGGAAACAAAGACTTCCTTGGTCCTGCTTGGTTAAACACCCAGGAGAGCAGGGAGCATCTTGAGAGGGACAGCGGTTCTTACAACCTAAAGGGCCGAGGCAGAGTCTAGGCAGCATCACAGGTAGTAGTGGGATTAGACACTAGGTCCGAAGTGGTCAGCAGGGATGGACCCCTGGGAGCCTGCAGGTCCCACAGTCTTTTATCCCCAATAGCCGAGACCTGCTCAGCTGATACGGCTCCACACGGTTGATATTTAAAGGGTGCACATCGAGTCAAAGCAGTTGACTTCATCCTGCACACCAATTGGAGGTCTAACTTCTAGGCAGTATAGGAAGGAGGAGAGATTAAACTGAAAGGTCTAGAATTAGGTAGGCATCAAAGGTTTGAGCCCTGAGTCACCACTCTCTCAGTGACGAATTCATTTTGGGCAAGTGAATGACTCTTGTTTTCACTTATCTGGCAAACAGCAGGAGTAAGCATAAGAGTGATAAGAACAATGACGGTCTCGCAGATCCACGGGGAGAAATAAGTAAGGTAAATCTTATATAAACTGACTGGAACAGTCTCTATTACAAGGGGCAATCTTTGTCCTCTCCATCAATGTCGCTTCTTTTAGAACCACCCGATGACTGATGCCTCTCTCTCTGTCAAGCCCCGTTTTCTGCTCTCTGAAGAGAGCAGAAATATGTCCACAGGGTCCCTGGTGGTTCCTAGCACATGGGCGATAGTGAATGAAAACGTATTGTCGCATGCTTACGGGAAACCTGATTTTTCGTTTGCAATTGTACGCAGTCATTTTTTTCCTCCTCATCACTTGTGGTAGCCATGGGATTCCTGGTGGAATAAGACCCCCTAAGCTCATTCTAAAAGAGGGTGGGTTGACTTAAGGAATCCACATGTGATCACCCTAGTGAACAACGAACAAATAAGAAAGTGACGAAAAATGTCTTTGGATCCCGTATTCAATTATGGATTGGGTATATATATGCTATACACGTAAACTTTACTATCATTACTTTGGTTTTCGAATCATAAAGTTGGCATAATTATAAAACTCATACTGATTTATATATAGTGTAATCAGACGCTGACGATCTGAAAGGGCACCTCAGCCCTCAGTGCTGCACGTGGGTATACTCAGCACTCGGTGCCAAGGCCACAGCACAAAATGGACTGAACTTATCTGAATTCTGGCCTTTGGAGGAGTGCTCTCATTTTTGTAACACCAAAATACACAGATTTTTTTTTCCGTGTTTCTTTTCCTGTTCCCTTCCACCCCCGGAAGGCTGAGGCAACAGAACTGTGAACAAACAAACCTAAGTGACCAGACCGTCGAGTTCTCCTCACAGAGAGTGTAAGAGGGTGCACAAATATTTCTGACCATTAGAGGGCACAAGGTGTAACCGATATAGGGTATGAGAGGGTGCACTAATATTTCTGACCATTAGAGGGCACAAGGGGTAACCGATATAGAGTAGTGGAGGGTGCACTAATATTTCTGATCATTAGAGGGCACAAGGTGTAACTGATTGAATCAGCAGAAGGGGAAAAAAAAGAGCAAGTTTATAGAGATTTTGATATAATTGTCAGTTTTGATAGAAAATGTTTACAAATGAATTTGAAATATTGCTCCTATACTTTGATGCAGATATTACAAGTATCTTTCGCATCAACTTGGGTGCAAAGAAGAGAGTGACAAACCAAGTCCAATGACACATGAATGAATAATGAATGGATAATGGCAGAGAAGGGATCATTCTGGGAGGTAAGGTAATAATATTTTAAAGTCCATTTCCGTAAATTGTGATATTGATTTAAATGAGAAAAATAAAATAAGCTCTTTCCAAATCCAGGCATTTTCTCTTAATATGTATTGACGATCTAACTCTTAGCACAATAGGAATAGAAAAGAATCTCCCTGATCTGATAAACAGAATGTTTAAAATCATTTAGGTTCATACCATACTTCATGTTGAAATCTTCAGAACTTTTCCCTTGAGATCCAGAATGAGGTTAGGATGCCCTCAGTGAAACTTTATGTGTAAAAACAATTGTGAAAGTCTTAACCAGTGTAACAAGGCAAGGAAAGAGGAAAACTATTATAATTGGAAAATGTTTGTTAACAGAGGTGGGTAGAAACACCACAAGACGCTGCCATTAAACTGTTAATATGTAAAATATTGAGAATTAAAACTAGCAATCTCACAGCAAGAAAGCCAGTATAGGAAAATCAATTACATGTCTGTATTTCCACATTTTTTTTTATTTCTACAGTATCCAAATACGGTGAAGGTTAAATTGTAAAATCGTGTAAAATTAATACAGCATGGAAATACTTAATTGCTCTCAGAACCAACCCGTGATGTGTACATAGAAACACATGAACTATTATTAAGAAATTTAGGAAATCCGAAATGAATTGAGATATGTTCTGTGATAGAAGAGTCAAAGAGTGTTTTAAAAAGGTCAGTTTTCTCATGTTTGATCTATAGATTTCATTAAAATCTCCATCAAAATGAGTATGTGTGAGCAAATGGAAAAGGTCATTCTCAAATTCATACAAAAGTGCCAATAACCAAACATAGTCAAGGTGACCTTGAAGCAGAAAAGCAAAGTTAGAGGGATTGCTTTTACCAGGCAGCAAAACGTACTTCAAAGCTGTGCTGATTAAGACAGTGGATATTGGTGCAGTGATAAAGAGCAAACTGAACCAAGAGGAGAGCTCAGAAATAACACTGCCACGCACACACACGAGGATCTTTGCTTTGTAAGAACTGTGGCACCTCAGAGCAATGAAGGAAAATAATTTCCCAGTAAATGATGTTGAGTCAAATCGATAATTAGCTACAATAAAATAAGGAAAGGAAACTTGCACTCGACTTCACATCATACCTGAAATGGTATCTCAAGAGAAATTTAGCTTTGAGACACTGACGGGAATAATGATAAAGCTTCTAGAAGATAACCAGCATTTGGCCAAGATTTGACGAGTTCCTAACTCCCGGTTTGAAGCATGAAACCTGTGCTGAGATTCCTGTATTCAGGGATTGCGTTAGTGTAGCAGTGCTGCTGAATCCTCACGTACAAGGTGGAGATGGGCTGTGATTTCTCTCCCCATTTGACGTATTTCATGGGAGCTGCTGCAGAGCCTCCCCTTCCCTGTATGTCTTGCAGCAGCATCTACACAGGGTAGACTATTATTTTGCAGGAGTTGTGCTAAGTCAGGGAAACCCTGGTGGTGTAGTGGTTAAGTGCTACGGCTGCTAAAGAAAGGGTCAGCAGTTCAAGTCCACCAGGTGCTCCTTGGAAACTCTATGGGGCAGTTCTACTCTGACCTATAGGGTCGCTATGAGTCGGAACCGCCTCGACGGCACCTAACAACAACAACAACAACCACAGCCATAAGCATGAGTGTTATGTGCCACCCAAGTGGAACAAATGGAAACAAAGACTTCCTTGGTCCTGCTTGGTTAAACACCCAGGAGAGCAGGGAGCATCTTGAGAGGGACAGCGGTTCTTACAACCTAAAGGGCCGAGGCAGAGTCTAGGCAGCATCACAGGTAGTAGTGGGATTAGACACTAGGTCCGAAGTGGTCAGCAGGGATGGACCCCTGGGAGCCTGCAGGTCCCACAGTCTTTTATCCCCAATAGCCGAGACCTGCTCAGCTGATACGGCTCCACACGGTTGATATTTAAAGGGTGCACATCGAGTCAAAGCAGTTGACTTCATCCTGCACACCAATTGGAGGTCTAACTTCTAGGCAGTATGGGAAGGAGGAGAGATTAAACTGAAAGGTCTAGAATTAGGTAGGCATCAAAGGTTTGAGCCCTGAGTCACCACTCTCTCAGTGACGAATTCATTTTGGGCAAGTGAATGACTCTTGTTTTCACTTATCTGGCAAACAGCAGGAGTAAGCATAAGAGTGATAAGAACAATGACGGTCTCGCAGATCCACGGGGAGAAGTAAGTAAGGTAAATCTTATATAAACTGACTGGAACAGTCTCTATTACAAGGGGCAATCTTTGTCCTCTCCATCAATGTCGCTTCTTTTAGAACCACCCGATGACTGATGCCTCTCTCTCTGTCAAGCCCCGTTTTCTGCTCTCTGAAGATTGCAGAAATATGTCCACAGGGTCCCTGGTGGTTCCTAGCACATGGGCGATAGTGAATGAAAACGTATTGTCGCATGCTTACGGGAAACCTGATTTTTCGTTTGCAATTGTACGCAGTCATTTTTTTCCTCCTCATCACTTGTGGTAGCCATGGGATTCCTGGTGGAATAAGACCCCCTAAGCTCATTCTAAAAGAGGGTGGGTTGACTTAAGGAATCCACATGTGATCACCCTAGTGAACAACGAGCAAATAAGAAAGTGACGAAAAATGTCTTTGGATCCCGTATTCAATTATGGATTGGGTATATATATGCTATACACGTAAACTTTACTATCATTACTTTGGTTTTCGAATCATAAAGTTGGCATAATTATAAAACTCATACTGATTTATATATAGTGTAATCAGACGCTGACGATCTGAAAGGGCACCTCAGCCCTCAGTGCTGCACGTGGGTATACTCAGCACTCGGTGCCAAGGCCACAGCACAAAATGGACTGAACTTATCTGAATTCTGGCCTTTGGAGGAGTGCTCTCATTTCTGTAACACCAAAATACACAGATTTTTTTTTCCGTGTTTCTTTTCCTGTTCCCTTCCACCCCCGGAAGGCTGAGGCAACAGAACTGTGAACAAACAAACCTAAGTGACCAGACCGTCTAGTTCTCCTCACAGAGAGTGTAAGAGGGTGCACAAATATTTCTGACCATTAGAGGGCACAAGGTGTAACCGATATAGGGTATGAGAGGGTGCACTAATATTTCTGACCATTAGAGGGCACAAGGGGTAACCGATATAGAGCAGTGGAGGGTGCACTAATATTTCTGATCATTAGAGGGCACAAGGTGTAACTGATGGAATCAGCAGAAGGGAAAAAAAAGAGCAAGTTTATAGAGATTTTGATAGAATTGTCAGTTTTGATAGAAAATGTTTACAAATGAATTTGAAATATTGCTCCTATACTTTGATGCAGATATTACAAGTATCTTTCGCATCAACTTGGGTGCAAAGAAGAGAGTGACAAACCAAGTCCAATGACACATGAATGAATAATGAATGGATAATGGCAGAGAAGGGATCATTCTGGGAGGTAAGGTAATAATATTTTAAAGTCCATTTCCGTAAATTGTGATATTGATTTAAATGAGAAAAATAAAATAAGCTCTTTCCAAATCCAGGCATTTTCTCTTAATATGTATTGACGATCTAACTCTTAGCACAATAGGAATAGAAAAGAATTTCCCTGATCTGATAAACAGAATGTTTAAAATCATTTAGGTTCATACCATACTTCATGTTGAAATCTTCAGAACTTTTCCCTTGAGATCCAGAATGAGGTTAGGATGCCCTCAGTGAAACTTTATGTGTAAAAACAATTGTGAAAGTCTTAACCAGTGTAACAAGGCAAGGAAAGAGGAAAACTATTATAATTGGAAAATGTTTATTAACAGAGGTGGGTAGAAACACCACAAGACGCTGCCGTTAAACTGTTAATATGTAAAATATTGAGAATTAAAACTAGCAATCTCACAGCAAGAAAGCCAGTATAGGAAAATCAATTACATGTCTGTATTTCCACATTTTTTTTTATTTCCACAGTATCCAAATACGGTGAAGGTTAAATTGTAAAATCGTGTAAAATTAATACAGCATGGAAATACTTAATTGCTCTCAGAACCAACCTGTGATGTGTACATAGAAACACATGAACTATTATTAAGAAATTTAGGAAATCCGAAATGAATTGAGATATGTTCTGTGATAAAAGAGTCAAAGAGTGTTTTGAAAAGGTCAGTTTTCTCATGTTTGATCTATAGATTTCATTAAAATCTCCATCAAAATGAGTATGTGTGAGCAAATGGAAAAGGTCATTCTCAAATTCATACAAAAGTGCCAATAGCCAAACATAGTCAAGGTGACCTTGAAGCAGAAAAGCAAAGTTAGAGGGATTGCTTTTACCAGGCAGCAAAACGTACTTCAAAGCTGTGCTGATTAAGACAGTGGATATTGGTGCAGTGATAAAGAGCAAACTGAACCAAGAGGAGAGCTCAGAAATAACACTGCCACGCACACACACGAGGATCTTTGCTTTGTAAGAACTGTGGCACCTCAGAGCAATGAAGGAAAATAATTTCCCAGTAAATGATGTTGAGTCAAATCGATAATTAGCTACAATAAAATAAGGAAAGGAAACTTGCACTCGACTTCACATCATACCTGAAATGGTATCTCAAGAGAAAGTTAGCTTTGAGACACTGACGGGAATAATGATAAAGCTTCTAGAAGATAACCAGCATTTGCCCAAGATTTGACGAGTTCCTAACTCCCGGTTTGAAGCATGAAACCTGTGCTGAGATTCCTGTATTCAGGGATTGCGTTAGTGTAGCAGTGCTGCTGAATCCTCACGTACAAGGTGGAGATGGGCTGTGATTTCTCTCCCCATTTGACGTATTTCATGGGAGCTGCTGCAGAGCCTCCCCTTCCCTGTATGTCTTGCAGCAGCATCTACACAGGGTAGACTATTATTTTGCAGGAGTTGTGCTAAGTCAGGGAAACCCTGGTGGTGTAGTGGTTAAGTGCTACGGCTGCTAAAGAAAGGGTCAGCAGTTCAAGTCCACCAGGTGCTCCTTGGAAACTCTATGGGGCAGTTCTACTCTGACCTATAGGGTCGCTATGAGTCGGAACCGCCTCGACGGCACCTAACAACAACAACAACAACAACCACAGCCATAAGCATGAGTGTTATGTGCCACCCAAGTGGAACAAATGGAAACAAAGACTTCCTTGGTCCTGCTTGGTTAAACACCCAGGAGAGCAGGGAGCATCTTGAGAGGGACAGCGGTTCTTACAACCTAAAGGGCCGAGGCAGAGTCTAGGCAGCATCACAGGTAGTAGTGGGATTAGACACTAGGTCAGAAGTGGTCAGCAGGGATGGACCCCTGGGAGCCTGCAGGTCCCACAGTCTTTTATCCCCAATAGCCGAGACCTGCTCAGCTGATACGGCTCCACACGGTTGATATTTAAAGGGTGCACATCGAGTCAAAGCAGTTGACTTCATCCTGCACACCAATTGGAGGTCTAACTTCTAGGCAGTATGGGAAGGAGGAGAGATTAAACTGAAAGGTCTAGAATTAGGTAGGCATCAAAGGTTTGAGCCCTGAGTCACCACTCTCTCAGTGACGAATTCATTTTGGGCAAGTGAATGACTCTTGTTTTCACTTATCTGGCAAACAGCAGGAGTAAGCATAAGAGTGATAAGAACAATGACGGTCTCGCAGATCCACGGGGAGAAATAAGTAAGGTAAATCTTATAAACTGACTGGAACAGTCTCTATTACAAGGGGCAATCTTTGTCCTCTCCATCAATGTCGCTTCTTTTAGAACCACCCGATGACTGATGCCTCTCTCTCTGTCAAGCCCCGTTTTCTGCTCTCTGAAGAGAGCAGAAATATGTCCACAGGGTCCCTGGTGGTTCCTAGCACATGGGCGATAGTGAATGAAAACGTATTGTCGCATGCTTACGGGAAACCTGATTTTTCGTTTGCAATTGTACGCAGTCATTTTTTTCCTCCTCATCACTTGTGGTAGCCATGGGATTCCTGGTGGAATAAGACCCCCTAAGCTCATTCTAAAAGAGGGTGGGTTGACTTAAGGAATCCACATGTGATCACCCTAGTGAACAACGAGCAAATAAGAAAGTGACGAAAAATGTCTTTGGATCCCGTATTCAATTATGGATTGGGTATATATATGCTATACACGTAAACTTTACTATCATTACTTTGGTTTTCGAATCATAAAGTTGGCATAATTATAAAACTCATACTGATTTATATATAGTGTAATCAGACGCTGACGATCTGAAAGGGCACCTCAGCCCTCAGTGCTGCACGTGGGTATACTCAGCACTCGGTGCCAAGGCCACAGCACAAAATGGACTGAACTTATCTGAATTCTGGCCTTTGGAGGAGTGCTCTCATTTCTGTAACACCAAAATACACAGATTTTTTTTTCCGTGTTTCTTTTCCTGTTCCCTTCCACCCCCGGAAGGCTGAGGCAACAGAACTGTGAACAAACAAACCTAAGTGACCAGACCGTCTAGTTCTCCTCACAGAGAGTGTAAGAGGGTGCACAAATATTTCTGACCATTAGAGGGCACAAGGTGTAACCGATATAGGGTATGAGAGGGTGCACTAATATTTCTGACCATTAGAGGGCACAAGGGGTAACCGATATAGAGCAGTGGAGGGTGCACTAATATTTCTGATCATTAGAGGGCACAAGGTGTAACTGATGGAATCAGCAGAAGGGAAAAAAAAGAGCAAGTTTATAGAGATTTTGATAGAATTGTCAGTTTTGATAGAAAATGTTTACAAATGAATTTGAAATATTGCTCCTATACTTTGATGCAGATATTACAAGTATCTTTCGCATCAACTTGGGTGCAAAGAAGAGAGTGACAAACCAAGTCCAATGACACATGAATGAATAATGAATGGATAATGGCAGAGAAGGGATCATTCTGGGAGGTAAGGTAATAATATTTTAAAGTCCATTTCCGTAAATTGTGATATTGATTTAAATGAGAAAAATAAAATAAGCTCTTTCCAAATCCAGGCATTTTCTCTTAATATGTATTGACGATCTAACTCTTAGCACAATAGGAATAGAAAAGAATTTCCCTGATCTGATAAACAGAATGTTTAAAATCATTTAGGTTCATACCATACTTCATGTTGAAATCTTCAGAACTTTTCCCTTGAGATCCAGAATGAGGTTAGGATGCCCTCAGTGAAACTTTATGTGTAAAAACAATTGTGAAAGTCTTAACCAGTGTAACAAGGCAAGGAAAGAGGAAAACTATTATAATTGGAAAATGTTTATTAACAGAGGTGGGTAGAAACACCACAAGACGCTGCCGTTAAACTGTTAATATGTAAAATATTGAGAATTAAAACTAGCAATCTCACAGCAAGAAAGCCAGTATAGGAAAATCAATTACATGTCTGTATTTCCACATTTTTTTTTATTTCCACAGTATCCAAATACGGTGAAGGTTAAATTGTAAAATCGTGTAAAATTAATACAGCATGGAAATACTTAATTGCTCTCAGAACCAACCTGTGATGTGTACATAGAAACACATGAACTATTATTAAGAAATTTAGGAAATCCGAAATGAATTGAGATATGTTCTGTGATAAAAGAGTCAAAGAGTGTTTTGAAAAGGTCAGTTTTCTCATGTTTGATCTATAGATTTCATTAAAATCTCCATCAAAATGAGTATGTGTGAGCAAATGGAAAAGGTCATTCTCAAATTCATACAAAAGTGCCAATAGCCAAACATAGTCAAGGTGACCTTGAAGCAGAAAAGCAAAGTTAGAGGGATTGCTTTTACCAGGCAGCAAAACGTACTTCAAAGCTGTGCTGATTAAGACAGTGGATATTGGTGCAGTGATAAAGAGCAAACTGAACCAAGAGGAGAGCTCAGAAATAACACTGCCACGCACACACACGAGGATCTTTGCTTTGTAAGAACTGTGGCACCTCAGAGCAATGAAGGAAAATAATTTCCCAGTAAATGATGTTGAGTCAAATCGATAATTAGCTACAATAAAATAAGGAAAGGAAACTTGCACTCGACTTCACATCATACCTGAAATGGTATCTCAAGAGAAAGTTAGCTTTGAGACACTGACGGGAATAATGATAAAGCTTCTAGAAGATAACCAGCATTTGGCCAAGATTTGACGAGTTCCTAACTCCCGGTTTGAAGCATGAAACCTGTGCTGAGATTCCTGTATTCAGGGATTGCGTTAGTGTAGCAGTGCTGCTGAATCCTCACGTACAAGGTGGAGATGGGCTGTGATTTCTCTCCCCATTTGACGTATTTCATGGGAGCTGCTGCAGAGCCTCCCCTTCCCTGTATGTCTTGCAGCAGCATCTACACAGGGTAGACTATTATTTTGCAGGAGTTGTGCTAAGTCAGGGAAACCCTGGTGGTGTAGTGGTTAAGTGCTACGGCTGCTAAAGAAAGGGTCAGCAGTTCAAGTCCACCAGGTGCTCCTTGGAAACTCTATGGGGCAGTTCTACTCTGACCTATAGGGTCGCTATGAGTCGGAACCGCCTCGACGGCACCTAACAACAACAACAACAACAACCACAGCCATAAGCATGAGTGTTATGTGCCACCCAAGTGGAACAAATGGAAACAAAGACTTCCTTGGTCCTGCTTGGTTAAACACCCAGGAGAGCAGGGAGCATCTTGAGAGGGACAGCGGTTCTTACAACCTAAAGGGCCGAGGCAGAGTCTAGGCAGCATCACAGGTAGTAGTGGGATTAGACACTAGGTCAGAAGTGGTCAGCAGGGATGGACCCCTGGGAGCCTGCAGGTCCCACAGTCTTTTATCCCCAATAGCCGAGACCTGCTCAGCTGATACGGCTCCACACGGTTGATATTTAAAGGGTGCACATCGAGTCAAAGCAGTTGACTTCATCCTGCACACCAATTGGAGGTCTAACTTCTAGGCAGTATGGGAAGGAGGAGAGATTAAACTGAAAGGTCTAGAATTAGGTAGGCATCAAAGGTTTGAGCCCTGAGTCACCACTCTCTCAGTGACGAATTCATTTTGGGCAAGTGAATGACTCTTGTTTTCACTTATCTGGCAAACAGCAGGAGTAAGCATAAGAGTGATAAGAACAATGACGGTCTCGCAGATCCACGGGGAGAAATAAGTAAGGTAAATCTTATAAACTGACTGGAACAGTCTCTATTACAAGGGGCAATCTTTGTCCTCTCCATCAATGTCGCTTCTTTTAGAACCACCCGATGACTGATGCCTCTCTCTCTGTCAAGCCCCGTTTTCTGCTCTCTGAAGAGAGCAGAAATATGTCCACAGGGTCCCTGGTGGTTCCTAGCACATGGGCGATAGTGAATGAAAACGTATTGTCGCATGCTTACGGGAAACCTGATTTTTCGTTTGCAATTGTACGCAGTCATTTTTTTCCTCCTCATCACTTGTGGTAGCCATGGGATTCCTGGTGGAATAAGACCCCCTAAGCTCATTCTAAAAGAGGGTGGGTTGACTTAAGGAATCCACATGTGATCACCCTAGTGAACAACGAGCAAATAAGAAAGTGACGAAAAATGTCTTTGGATCCCGTATTCAATTATGGATTGGGTATATATATGCTATACACGTAAACTTTACTATCATTACTTTGGTTTTCGAATCATAAAGTTGGCATAATTATAAAACTCATACTGATTTATATATAGTGTAATCAGACGCTGACGATCTGAAAGGGCACCTCAGCCCTCAGTGCTGCACGTGGGTATACTCAGCACTCGGTGCCAAGGCCACAGCACAAAATGGACTGAACTTATCTGAATTCTGGCCTTTGGAGGAGTGCTCTCATTTCTGTAACACCAAAATACACAGATTTTTTTTTCCGTGTTTCTTTTCCTGTTCCCTTCCACCCCCGGAAGGCTGAGGCAACAGAACTGTGAACAAACAAACCTAAGTGACCAGACCGTCTAGTTCTCCTCACAGAGAGTGTAAGAGGGTGCACAAATATTTCTGACCATTAGAGGGCACAAGGTGTAACCGATATAGGGTATGAGAGGGTGCACTAATATTTCTGACCATTAGAGGGCACAAGGGGTAACCGATATAGAGCAGTGGAGGGTGCACTAATATTTCTGATCATTAGAGGGCACAAGGTGTAACTGATGGAATCAGCAGAAGGGAAAAAAAAGAGCAAGTTTATAGAGATTTTGATAGAATTGTCAGTTTTGATAGAAAATGTTTACAAATGAATTTGAAATATTGCTCCTATACTTTGATGCAGATATTACAAGTATCTTTCGCATCAACTTGGGTGCAAAGAAGAGAGTGACAAACCAAGTCCAATGACACATGAATGAATAATGGATGGATAATGGCAGAGAAGGGATCATTCTGGGAGGTAAGGTAATAATATTTTAAAGTCCATTTCCGTAAATTGTGATATTGATTTAAATGAGAAAAATAAAATAAGCTCTTTCCAAATCCAGGCATTTTCTCTTAATATGTATTGACGATCTAACTCTTAGCACAATAGGAATAGAAAAGAATTTCCCTGATCTGATAAACAGAATGTTTAAAATCATTTAGGTTCATACCATACTTCATGTTGAAATCTTCAGAACTTTTCCCTTGAGATCCAGAATGAGGTTAGGATGCCCTCAGTGAAACTTTATGTGTAAAAACAATTGTGAAAGTCTTAACCAGTGTAACAAGGCAAGGAAAGAGGAAAACTATTATAATTGGAAAATGTTTATTAACAGAGGTGGGTAGAAACACCACAAGACGCTGCCGTTAAACTGTTAATATGTAAAATATTGAGAATTAAAACTAGCAATCTCACAGCAAGAAAGCCAGTATAGGAAAATCAATTACATGTCTGTATTTCCACATTTTTTTTTATTTCCACAGTATCCAAATACGGTGAAGGTTAAATTGTAAAATCGTGTAAAATTAATACAGCATGGAAATACTTAATTGCTCTCAGAACCAACCTGTGATGTGTACATAGAAACACATGAACTATTATTAAGAAATTTAGGAAATCCGAAATGAATTGAGATATGTTCTGTGATAAAAGAGTCAAAGAGTGTTTTAAAAAGGTCAGTTTTCTCATGTTTGATCTATAGATTTCATTAAAATCTCCATCAAAATGAGTATGTGTGAGCAAATGGAAAAGGTCATTCTCAAATTCATACAAAAGTGCCAATAGCCAAACATAGTCAAGGTGACCTTGAAGCAGAAAAGCAAAGTTAGAGGGATTGCTTTTACCAGGCAGCAAAACGTACTTCAAAGCTGTGCTGATTAAGACAGTGGATATTGGTGCAGTGATAAAGAGCAAACTGAACCAAGAGGAGAGCTCAGAAATAACACTGCCACGCACACACACGAGGATCTTTGCTTTGTAAGAACTGTGGCACCTCAGAGCAATGAAGGAAAATAATTTCCCAGTAAATGATGTTGAGTCAAATCGATAATTAGCTACAATAAAATAAGGAAAGGAAACTTGCACTCGACTTCACATCATACCTGAAATGGTATCTCAAGAGAAAGTTAGCTTTGAGACACTGACGGGAATAATGATAAAGCTTCTAGAAGATAACCAGCATTTGCCCAAGATTTGACGAGTTCCTAACTCCCGGTTTGAAGCATGAAACCTGTGCTGAGATTCCTGTATTCAGGGATTGCGTTAGTGTAGCAGTGCTGCTGAATCCTCACGTACAAGGTGGAGATGGGCTGTGATTTCTCTCCCCATTTGACGTATTTCATGGGAGCTGCTGCAGAGCCTCCCCTTCCCTGTATGTCTTGCAGCAGCATCTACACAGGGTAGACTATTATTTTGCAGGAGTTGTGCTAAGTCAGGGAAACCCTGGTGGTGTAGTGGTTAAGTGCTACGGCTGCTAAAGAAAGGGTCAGCAGTTCAAGTCCACCAGGTGCTCCTTGGAAACTCTATGGGGCAGTTCTACTCTGACCTATAGGGTCGCTATGAGTCGGAACCGCCTCGACGGCACCTAACAACAACAACAACAACCACAGCCATAAGCATGAGTGTTATGTGCCACCCAAGTGGAACAAATGGAAACAAAGACTTCCTTGGTCCTGCTTGGTTAAACACCCAGGAGAGCAGGGAGCATCTTGAGAGGGACAGCGGTTCTTACAACCTAAAGGGCCGAGGCAGAGTCTAGGCAGCATCACAGGTAGTAGTGGGATTAGACACTAGGTCAGAAGTGGTCAGCAGGGATGGACCCCTGGGAGCCTGCAGGTCCCACAGTCTTTTATCCCCAATAGCCGAGACCTGCTCAGCTGATACGGCTCCACACGGTTGATATTTAAAGGGTGCACATCGAGTCAAAGCAGTTGACTTCATCCTGCACACCAATTGGAGGTCTAACTTCTAGGCAGTATGGGAAGGAGGAGAGATTAAACTGAAAGGTCTAGAATTAGGTAGGCATCAAAGGTTTGAGCCCTGAGTCACCACTCTCTCAGTGACGAATTCATTTTGGGCAAGTGAATGACTCTTGTTTTCACTTATCTGGCAAACAGCAGGAGTAAGCATAAGAGTGATAAGAACAATGACGGTCTCGCAGATCCACGGGGAGAAATAAGTAAGGTAAATCTTATAAACTGACTGGAACAGTCTCTATTACAAGGGGCAATCTTTGTCCTCTCCATCAATGTCGCTTCTTTTAGAACCACCCGATGACTGATGCCTCTCTCTCTGTCAAGCCCCGTTTTCTGCTCTCTGAAGAGAGCAGAAATATGTCCACAGGGTCCCTGGTGGTTCCTAGCACATGGGCGATAGTGAATGAAAACGTATTGTCGCATGCTTACGGGAAACCTGATTTTTCGTTTGCAATTGTACGCAGTCATTTTTTTCCTCCTCATCACTTGTGGTAGCCATGGGATTCCTGGTGGAATAAGACCCCCTAAGCTCATTCTAAAAGAGGGTGGGTTGACTTAAGGAATCCACATGTGATCACCCTAGTGAACAACGAGCAAATAAGAAAGTGACGAAAAATGTCTTTGGATCCCGTATTCAATTATGGATTGGGTATATATATGCTATACACGTAAACTTTACTATCATTACTTTGGTTTTCGAATCATAAAGTTGGCATAATTAAAAAACTCATACTGATTTATATATAGTGTAATCAGACGCTGACGATCTGAAAGGGCACCTCAGCCCTCAGTGCTGCACGTGGGTATACTCAGCACTCGGTGCCAAGGCCACAGCACAAAATGGACTGAACTTATCTGAATTCTGGCCTTTGGAGGAGTGCTCTCATTTCTGTAACACCAAAATACACAGATTTTTTTTTCCGTGTTTCTTTTCCTGTTCCCTTCCACCCCCAGAAGGCTGAGGCAACAGAACTGTGAACAAACAAACCTAAGTGACCAGACCGTCTAGTTCTCCTCACAGAGAGTGTAAGAGGGTGCACAAATATTTCTGACCATTAGAGGGCACAAGGTGTAACCGATATAGGGTATGAGAGGGTGCACTAATATTTCTGACCATTAGAGGGCACAAGGGGTAACCGATATAGAGCAGTGGAGGGTGCACTAATATTTCTGATCATTAGAGGGCACAAGGTGTAACTGATTGAATCAGCAGAAGGGAAAAAAAAGAGCAAGTTTATAGAGATTTTGATAGAATTGTCAGTTTTGATAGAAAATGTTTACAAATGAATTTGAAATATTGCTCCTATACTTTGATGCAGATATTACAAGTATCTTTCGCATCAACTTGGGTGCAAAGAAGAGAATGACAAACCAAGTCCAATGACACATGAATGAATAATGAATGGATAATGGCAGAGAAGGGATCATTCTGGGAGGTAAGGTAATAATATTTTAAAGTCCATTTCCGTAAATTGTGATATTGATTTAAATGAGAAAAATAAAATAAGCTCTTTCCAAATCCAGGCATTTTCTCTTAATATGTATTGACGATCTAACTCTTAGCACAATAGGAATAGAAAAGAATTTCCCTGATCTGATAAACAGAATGTTTAAAATCATTTAGGTTCATACCATACTTCATGTTGAAATCTTCAGAACTTTTCCCTTGAGATCCAGAATGAGGTTAGGATGCCCTCAGTGAAACTTTATGTGTAAAAACAATTGTGAAAGTCTTAACCAGTGTAACAAGGCAAGGAAAGAGGAAAACTATTATAATTGGAAAATGTTTATTAACAGAGGTGGGTAGAAACACCACAAGACGCTGCCGTTAAACTGTTAATATGTAAAATATTGAGAATTAAAACTAGCAATCTCACAGCAAGAAAGCCAGTATAGGAAAATCAATTACATGTCTGTATTTCCACATTTTTTTTTATTTCCACAGTATCCAAATACGGTGAAGGTTAAATTGTAAAATCGTGTAAAATTAATACAGCATGGAAATACTTAATTGCTCTCAGAACCAACCTGTGATGTGTACATAGAAACACATGAACTATTATTAAGAAATTTAGGAAATCCGAAATGAATTGAGATATGTTCTGTGATAAAAGAGTCAAAGAGTGTTTTAAAAAGGTCAGTTTTCTCATGTTTGATCTATAGATTTCATTAAAATCTCCATCAAAATGAGTATGTGTGAGCAAATGGAAAAGGTCATTCTCAAATTCATACAAAAGTGCCAATAGCCAAACATAGTCAAGGTGACCTTGAAGCAGAAAAGCAAAGTTAGAGGGATTGCTTTTACCAGGCAGCAAAACGTACTTCAAAGCTGTGCTGATTAAGACAGTGGATATTGGTGCAGTGATAAAGAGCAAACTGAACCAAGAGGAGAGCTCAGAAATAACACTGCCACGCACACACACGAGGATCTTTGCTTTGTAAGAACTGTGGCACCTCAGAGCAATGAAGGAAAATAATTTCCCAGTAAATGATGTTGAGTCAAATCGATAATTAGCTACAATAAAATAAGGAAAGGAAACTTGCACTCGACTTCACATCATACCTGAAATGGTATCTCAAGAGAAAGTTAGCTTTGAGACACTGACGGGAATAATGATAAAGCTTCTAGAAGATAACCAGCATTTGCCCAAGATTTGACGAGTTCCTAACTCCCGGTTTGAAGCATGAAACCTGTGCTGAGATTCCTGTATTCAGGGATTGCGTTAGTGTAGCAGTGCTGCTGAATCCTCACGTACAAGGTGGAGATGGGCTGTGATTTCTCTCCCCATTTGACGTATTTCATGGGAGCTGCTGCAGAGCCTCCCCTTCCCTGTATGTCTTGCAGCAGCATCTACACAGGGTAGACTATTATTTTGCAGGAGTTGTGCTAAGTCAGGGAAACCCTGGTGGTGTAGTGGTTAAGTGCTACGGCTGCTAAAGAAAGGGTCAGCAGTTCAAGTCCACCAGGTGCTCCTTGGAAACTCTATGGGGCAGTTCTACTCTGACCTATAGGGTCGCTATGAGTCGGAACCGCCTCGACGGCACCTAACAACAACAACAACAACCACAGCCATAAGCATGAGTGTTATGTGCCACCCAAGTGGAACAAATGGAAACAAAGACTTCCTTGGTCCTGCTTGGTTAAACACCCAGGAGAGCAGGGAGCATCTTGAGAGGGACAGCGGTTCTTACAACCTAAAGGGCCGAGGCAGAGTCTAGGCAGCATCACAGGTAGTAGTGGGATTAGACACTAGGTCAGAAGTGGTCAGCAGGGATGGACCCCTGGGAGCCTGCAGGTCCCACAGTCTTTTATCCCCAATAGCCGAGACCTGCTCAGCTGATACGGCTCCACACGGTTGATATTTAAAGGGTGCACATCGAGTCAAAGCAGTTGACTTCATCCTGCACACCAATTGGAGGTCTAACTTCTAGGCAGTATGGGAAGGAGGAGAGATTAAACTGAAAGGTCTAGAATTAGGTAGGCATCAAAGGTTTGAGCCCTGAGTCACCACTCTCTCAGTGACGAATTCATTTTGGGCAAGTGAATGACTCTTGTTTTCACTTATCTGGCAAACAGCAGGAGTAAGCATAAGAGTGATAAGAACAATGACGGTCTCGCAGATCCACGGGGAGAAATAAGTAAGGTAAATCTTATAAACTGACTGGAACAGTCTCTATTACAAGGGACAATCTTTGTCCTCTCCATCAATGTCGCTTCTTTTAGAACCACCCAGTGACTGATGCCTCTATCTCTGTCAAGCCCTCTTTTCTGCTATCTGAATAGAGCAGAAAGATGTCCACAGGGTCCCTGGTGGTCCCTAGCACATGGGCGATAGTGAAAGAAAACTTATTGTCGCATGCTTATGGGAAACCTGATTTTTAGCTTGAAATTGTACGCAGTCATTTTTTCCCCCTCATCACTTGTGGTAGCCATGGGATTCCTGGTGGAATAAGACTCCCTTAGCTCATTCAAAAAGAGGGTGGGTTGACTTAAGGAATCCACATGCGATCACCCTAGTGAACAACGAGCGAATAAGAAAGTGACCAAAAATGTCTTTCAATTATGGATTGGGTATATAAGTGATATACACGTAAACTTTACTATTATTACTTTGGTTTTCGTATCATAAAATTGGCATAATTATACAACTCATAGTGATTTCTATATAGTGTAATCAGACACTGACGATCTGAAAGGGCACCTCAGCCCTCAGTGCTGCACGTGAATATACTCAGGACTCGGTGCCAAGGCCACAGCAAACGATGGACTGAGCTTATCTGAATTCCGGCCTTTGGAGGAGTGCTCTAACTTTTTAAACACAAAAATACACAGATTTTCTTCTGTGTTTCTTTTCCTGTCCCCTTACACGCCCAGAAGGTTGAGGCAAGAGAACTGTGAACAATCAAACCTAAGTGACCAGACTCTGTAGTTCTCCTCATATAGAGTATAAGAGGGTGCACGAATATTTCTGACCATTAGAGGGCACAAGGTGTAACCGATATAGAGTATGAGAGGGTGCACTCATATTTCTGACCGTTAGAGGGCACAAGGGGTAACCGATATAGAGTATGGGAGGATGCACTCATATTTCTGATCATTAGAGGGCACAAGAGGTAACTGATTGAATCAGCTGAAGGAAAAAAAAAAAGAGCAAGTTTATAGAGATTTTGATAGAACTGTCAATTTTGATAGAAAATGTTTAAAAATGAATTTGAAATATTGCTCCTATACTTTGATGCAGATATTACAAGTATCTTTCGCATCAACTTGGGCGCAAAGAAAAGAGTGACAAACCAAGTCCAGTGATACATGAATGATGGATAATGCCAGAGAATGGATCATTCTGGGAGGTAAGGTAATAATACTTTAACGTCAATTTCTGTAAATTACAATATTGACTTAAATGAGAAAAATCAAATAAGCTCTTTCAAAATCCAGGCATTTTCTCCTAATATGTATTGATGATCTAACTCTTAGCACAATAGGAATAGAAAAGAATTTCCTTGATCTGACAAACAGAATGTTGAAAATCATTTAGGTTACTACCATACGTAATGTTGAAGTATTCAGAACTTTTCCCTTGAGATCCAGAATGAGGTTAGGATGCCATTAGCGAAACTTTATGTGTAAAAACAATTGGGAAAGTCTTAACCAGTGTAAGAAGGCAAGGAAAGAGGAAAATTAGTATAATTGGAAAATGTTTATTAATAGAGGTCGGTAGAAACACCACGAGACGCTGCTATTAAACTGTTAGTATGTAATATATTGAGAATTCAAACTAGCAATCTCACAGCAAGAAAGCCAGTATAGGAAAATCAATTCCATGTCTGTATTGCCACAAGAAACAGTGAAGGTTAAATTGTAAACTCATGTAAAATGAATACAGCATGGAAGTATTGAATTGCTCTCAGAAACAACCTAGGATGTGTACATGGAAACACAGGAACTATTATTAAGAAGGTTAGGAAATCCTAAATCAATTGACATGTATTCTGTGATAAACGAGTAAAAGACTGTTTTAAAAAGGTCAGGGTTCTCAAGTTTCATCTATTGATTTCATTAAAAACTCCATCACAATGAGTATGTGTGAGTCAATGGAAAAGGTCATTCTGAAATTCATACGAACTCGCAAATAACCAAACATAGTCAAGGTAACTTTGAAGGAGAAAAGCAGTTAGAGGAATTGCTTTTACCAGGTATCAGAACGTATTTCAAGGCTGTGCTGATTCAGACAGTGGATATTGGTGCAGGGAAAAAGAGCAAACTGAACCAAGAGGAGAGCTCAGAAATAACACTGCCACGCACACACACGAGGATCTTTGCTTTGTATGAACTGTGGCACCTCAGAGCAATGAAGGAAACGAATTTTCCGGTAAATGATGTTGAGTCAAATCGATAATTAGCTACAATAAAATAAAGAAAGGAAACTTGAACTCGACTTCACATCATACCTGAAATGGTATCTGAGGAGAAAGTTAGCTTTGAGAAACTGATGGGCATAATGATGAAGCTTCTAGAAGAAAACCAGCATTTGCCCAAGATTTGACGAGTTCCTAACTCCCCGGTTTGAAGCATGAAACCTGTGCTGAGATTCCTGTATTGAGGGATTGCGTTAGTGTAGCAGTGCTGCTGAATCCTCACGTACGAGGTGGAGATGGGCTGTGATTTCTCTCCCCATTTTACGTATTTCATGGGAGCTGCCTGCAGAGCCTCCCCTTCCCTGTACGTCTTGCAGCAGCATCTACACAGGGTAGACTACTATTTTGCCGGAGTTGTGCTAGGTCAGGGAAACCCTGGTGGTGTAGTGGTTAAGTGCTACGGCTGCTAAACAAAGGGTCAGCAGTTCAAATCCACCAGGTGCTCCTTGGAAACTCTATGGGGCAGTTCTACTCTGTCCTATAGGGTCGCTATGAGTCGGAGCCTCCTCGACGGCACCTAACAACAACAACAACCATAAGCATGAGTGTTACGTGCCACTCAAGCGGAACAAATGGAAACAAAGGCTTTCTTGGTCCTGCTTGGTTAAACACCCAGGAAACCAGGGAGCATCTTGAGAAGGAGAGCGGTGCTTACAACATAAAGGGCAGAGGCAGAGTCTAGGCAGCATCACAGGTAGTACTGGGATTCGACACTAGTTCAGAAGTGGTCAGCAGGGATGGGCCACTGGGAGCCTGTAGGTCCCATAGCCTTTTATCCCCAATAGCCGAGACCTGCTGAGCCGATATGGCTCCACACGGTGGATATTTAAAGGGTACACATCGAGTCAAAGCGGTTGACTTCATCCTGCACACCAATTGGAGGTCTCACTTTTAGGCAGTATGGGAAGGAGGAGAGATCCAATTGAAAGGTCTAGAATTAGGCGTCAAAGGTTTAAGCCCTGAGTCACCACTCCCTCAGTGAGGAATTCATTTCGGGCAAGGGAACGACTCTTGTTTTCTCTTATCTGGCAAACAGCAGGAGCAAGCATAATAGTGATAAGAATAATGACGATTTCACAGATCCACAGGGAGAAATAAGGAAGGTAAATCTTATAAACTGACTGCAACAGTCTCTATTACAAGGGACAATCTTTGTCCTCTCCATCAATGTCGCTTCTTTTAGAACCACCCAGTGACTGATGCCTCTATCTCTGTCAAGCCCCCTTTTCTGCTATCTGAATAGAGCAGAAAGATGTCCACAGGGTCCCTGGTGGTCCCTAGCACATGGGCGATAGTGAAAGAAAACTTATTGTCGCATGCTTATGGGAAACCTGATTTTTAGCTTGAAATTGTACGCAGTCATTTTTTCCCCCTCATCACTTGTGGTAGCCATGGGATTCCTGGTGGAATAAGACTCCCTTAGCTCATTCAAAAAGAGGGTGGGTTGACTTAAGGAATCCACATGCGATCACCCTAGTGAACAACGAGCGAATAAGAAAGTGACCAAAAATGTCTTTCAATTATGGATTGGGTATATAAGTGATATACACGTAAACTTTACTATTATTACTTTGGTTTTCGTATCATAAAATTGGCATAATTATACAACTCATAGTGATTTCTATATAGTGTAATCAGACACTGACGATCTGAAAGGGCACCTCAGCCCTCAGTGCTGCACGTGAATATACTCAGGACTCGGTGCCAAGGCCACAGCAAACGATGGACTGAGCTTATCTGAATTCCGGCCTTTGGAGGAGTGCTCTAACTTTTTAAACACAAAAATACACAGATTTTCTTCTGTGTTTCTTTTCCTGTCCCCTTACACGCCCAGAAGGTTGAGGCAAGAGAACTGTGAACAATCAAACCTAAGTGACCAGACTCTGTAGTTCTCCTCATATAGAGTATAAGAGGGTGCACGAATATTTCTGACCATTAGAGGGCACAAGGTGTAACCGATATAGAGTATGAGAGGGTGCACTCATATTTCTGACCGTTAGAGGGCACAAGGGGTAACCGATATAGAGTATGGGAGGATGCACTCATATTTCTGATCATTAGAGGGCACAAGAGGTAACTGATTGAATCAGCTGAAGGAAAAAAAAAAGAGCAAGTTTATAGAGATTTTGATAGAACTGTCAATTTTGATAGAAAATGTTTAAAAATGAATTTGAAATATTGCTCCTATACTTTGATGCAGATATTACAAGTATCTTTCGCATCAACTTGGGTGCAAAGAAAAGAGTGACAAACCAAGTCCAGTGATACATGAATGATGGATAATGCCAGAGAATGGATCATTCTGGGAGGTAAGGTAATAATACTTTAACGTCAATTTCTGTAAATTACAATATTGACTTAAATGAGAAAAATCAAATAAGCTCTTTCAAAATCCAGGCATTTTCTCCTAATATGTATTGATGATCTAACTCTTAGCACAATAGGAATAGAAAAGAATTTCCTTGATCTGACAAACAGAATGTTGAAAATCATTTAGGTTACTACCATACGTAATGTTGAAGTATTCAGAACTTTTCCCTTGAGATCCAGAATGAGGTTAGGATGCCATTAGCGAAACTTTATGTGTAAAAACAATTGGGAAAGTCTTAACCAGTGTAAGAAGGCAAGGAAAGAGGAAAATTAGTATAATTGGAAAATGTTTATTAATAGAGGTCGGTAGAAACACCACGAGACGCTGCTATTAAACTGTTAGTATGTAATATATTGAGAATTCAAACTAGCAATCTCACAGCAAGAAAGCCAGTATAGGAAAATCAATTCCATGTCTGTATTGCCACAAGAAACAGTGAAGGTTAAATTGTAAACTCATGTAAAATGAATACAGCATGGAAGTATTGAATTGCTCTCAGAAACAACCTAGGATGTGTACATGGAAACACAGGAACTATTATTAAGAAGGTTAGGAAATCCTAAATCAATTGACATGTATTCTGTGATAAACGAGTAAAAGACTGTTTTAAAAAGGTCAGGGTTCTCAAGTTTCATCTATTGATTTCATTAAAAACTCCATCACAATGAGTATGTGTGAGTCAATGGAAAAGGTCATTCTGAAATTCATACGAACTCGCAAATAACCAAACATAGTCAAGGTAACTTTGAAGGAGAAAAGCAGTTAGAGGAATTGCTTTTACCAGGTATCAGAACGTATTTCAAGGCTGTGCTGATTCAGACAGTGGATATTGGTGCAGGGAAAAAGAGCAAACTGAACCAAGAGGAGAGCTCAGAAATAACACTGCCACGCACACACACGAGGATCTTTGCTTTGTATGAACTGTGGCACCTCAGAGCAATGAAGGAAACGAATTTTCCGGTAAATGATGTTGAGTCAAATCGATAATTAGCTACAATAAAATAAAGAAAGGAAACTTGAACTCGACTTCACATCATACCTGAAATGGTATCTGAGGAGAAAGTTAGCTTTGAGAAACTGATGGGCATAATGATGAAGCTTCTAGAAGAAAACCAGCATTTGCCCAAGATTTGACGAGTTCCTAACTCCCCGGTTTGAAGCATGAAACCTGTGCTGAGATTCCTGTATTGAGGGATTGCGTTAGTGTAGCAGTGCTGCTGAATCCTCACGTACGAGGTGGAGATGGGCTGTGATTTCTCTCCCCATTTTACGTATTTCATGGGAGCTGCCTGCAGAGCCTCCCCTTCCCTGTACGTCTTGCAGCAGCATCTACACAGGGTAGACTACTATTTTGCCGGAGTTGTGCTAGGTCAGGGAAACCCTGGTGGTGTAGTGGTTAAGTGCTACGGCTGCTAAACAAAGGGTCAGCAGTTCAAATCCACCAGGTGCTCCTTGGAAACTCTATGGGGCAGTTCTACTCTGTCCTATAGGGTCGCTATGAGTCGGAGCCTCCTCGACGGCACCTAACAACAACAACAACCATAAGCATGAGTGTTACGTGCCACTCAAGCGGAACAAATGGAAACAAAGGCTTTCTTGGTCCTGCTTGGTTAAACACCCAGGAAACCAGGGAGCATCTTGAGAAGGAGAGCGGTGCTTACAACATAAAGGGCAGAGGCAGAGTCTAGGCAGCATCACAGGTAGTACTGGGATTCGACACTAGTTCAGAAGTGGTCAGCAGGGATGGGCCACTGGGAGCCTGTAGGTCCCATAGCCTTTTATCCCCAATAGCCGAGACCTGCTGAGCCGATATGGCTCCACACGGTGGATATTTAAAGGGTACACATCGAGTCAAAGCGGTTGACTTCATCCTGCACACCAATTGGAGGTCTCACTTTTAGGCAGTATGGGAAGGAGGAGAGATCCAATTGAAAGGTCTAGAATTAGGCGTCAAAGGTTTAAGCCCTGAGTCACCACTCCCTCAGTGAGGAATTCATTTCGGGCAAGGGAACGACTCTTGTTTTCTCTTATCTGGCAAACAGCAGGAGCAAGCATAATAGTGATAAGAATAATGACGATTTCACAGATCCACAGGGAGAAATAAGGAAGGTAAATCTTATAAACTGACTGCAACAGTCTCTATTACAAGGGACAATCTTTGTCCTCTCCATCAATGTCGCTTCTTTTAGAACCACCCAGTGACTGATGCCTCTATCTCTGTCAAGCCCCCTTTTCTGCTATCTGAATAGAGCAGAAAGATGTCCACAGGGTCCCTGGTGGTCCCTAGCACATGGGCGATAGTGAAAGAAAACTTATTGTCGCATGCTTATGGGAAACCTGATTTTTAGCTTGAAATTGTACGCAGTCATTTTTTCCCCCTCATCACTTGTGGTAGCCATGGGATTCCTGGTGGAATAAGACTCCCTTAGCTCATTCAAAAAGAGGGTGGGTTGACTTAAGGAATCCACATGCGATCACCCTAGTGAACAACGAGCGAATAAGAAAGTGACCAAAAATGTCTTTCAATTATGGATTGGGTATATAAGTGATATACACGTAAACTTTACTATTATTACTTTGGTTTTCGTATCATAAAATTGGCATAATTATACAACTCATAGTGATTTCTATATAGTGTAATCAGACACTGACGATCTGAAAGGGCACCTCAGCCCTCAGTGCTGCACGTGAATATACTCAGGACTCGGTGCCAAGGCCACAGCAAACGATGGACTGAGCTTATCTGAATTCCGGCCTTTGGAGGAGTGCTCTAACTTTTTAAACACAAAAATACACAGATTTTCTTCTGTGTTTCTTTTCCTGTCCCCTTACACGCCCAGAAGGTTGAGGCAAGAGAACTGTGAACAATCAAACCTAAGTGACCAGACTCTGTAGTTCTCCTCATATAGAGTATAAGAGGGTGCACGAATATTTCTGACCATTAGAGGGCACAAGGTGTAACCGATATAGAGTATGAGAGGGTGCACTCATATTTCTGACCGTTAGAGGGCACAAGGGGTAACCGATATAGAGTATGGGAGGATGCACTCATATTTCTGATCATTAGAGGGCACAAGAGGTAACTGATTGAATCAGCTGAAGGAAAAAAAAAAGAGCAAGTTTATAGAGATTTTGATAGAACTGTCAATTTTGATAGAAAATGTTTAAAAATGAATTTGAAATATTGCTCCTATACTTTGATGCAGATATTACAAGTATCTTTCGCATCAACTTGGGTGCAAAGAAAAGAGTGACAAACCAAGTCCAGTGATACATGAATGATGGATAATGCCAGAGAATGGATCATTCTGGGAGGTAAGGTAATAATACTTTAACGTCAATTTCTGTAAATTACAATATTGACTTAAATGAGAAAAATCAAATAAGCTCTTTCAAAATCCAGGCATTTTCTCCTAATATGTATTGATGATCTAACTCTTAGCACAATAGGAATAGAAAAGAATTTCCTTGATCTGACAAACAGAATGTTGAAAATCATTTAGGTTACTACCATACGTAATGTTGAAGTATTCAGAACTTTTCCCTTGAGATCCAGAATGAGGTTAGGATGCCATTAGCGAAACTTTATGTGTAAAAACAATTGGGAAAGTCTTAACCAGTGTAAGAAGGCAAGGAAAGAGGAAAATTAGTATAATTGGAAAATGTTTATTAATAGAGGTCGGTAGAAACACCACGAGACGCTGCTATTAAACTGTTAGTATGTAATATATTGAGAATTCAAACTAGCAATCTCACAGCAAGAAAGCCAGTATAGGAAAATCAATTCCATGTCTGTATTGCCACAAGAAACAGTGAAGGTTAAATTGTAAACTCATGTAAAATGAATACAGCATGGAAGTATTGAATTGCTCTCAGAAACAACCTAGGATGTGTACATGGAAACACAGGAACTATTATTAAGAAGGTTAGGAAATCCTAAATCAATTGACATGTATTCTGTGATAAACGAGTAAAAGACTGTTTTAAAAAGGTCAGGGTTCTCAAGTTTCATCTATTGATTTCATTAAAAACTCCATCACAATGAGTATGTGTGAGTCAATGGAAAAGGTCATTCTGAAATTCATACGAACTCGCAAATAACCAAACATAGTCAAGGTAACTTTGAAGGAGAAAAGCAGTTAGAGGAATTGCTTTTACCAGGTATCAGAACGTATTTCAAGGCTGTGCTGATTCAGACAGTGGATATTGGTGCAGGGAAAAAGAGCAAACTGAACCAAGAGGAGAGCTCAGAAATAACACTGCCACGCACACACACGAGGATCTTTGCTTTGTATGAACTGTGGCACCTCAGAGCAATGAAGGAAACGAATTTTCCGGTAAATGATGTTGAGTCAAATCGATAATTAGCTACAATAAAATAAAGAAAGGAAACTTGAACTCGACTTCACATCATACCTGAAATGGTATCTGAGGAGAAAGTTAGCTTTGAGAAACTGATGGGCATAATGATGAAGCTTCTAGAAGAAAACCAGCATTTGCCCAAGATTTGACGAGTTCCTAACTCCCCGGTTTGAAGCATGAAACCTGTGCTGAGATTCCTGTATTGAGGGATTGCGTTAGTGTAGCAGTGCTGCTGAATCCTCACGTACGAGGTGGAGATGGGCTGTGATTTCTCTCCCCATTTTACGTATTTCATGGGAGCTGCCTGCAGAGCCTCCCCTTCCCTGTACGTCTTGCAGCAGCATCTACACAGGGTAGACTACTATTTTGCCGGAGTTGTGCTAGGTCAGGGAAACCCTGGTGGTGTAGTGGTTAAGTGCTACGGCTGCTAAACAAAGGGTCAGCAGTTCAAATCCACTAGGTGCTCCTTGGAAACTCTATGGGGCAGTTCTACTCTGTCCTATAGGGTCGCTATGAGTCGGAGCCTCCTCGACGGCACCTAACAACAACAACAACCATAAGCATGAGTGTTACGTGCCACTCAAGCGGAACAAATGGAAACAAAGGCTTTCTTGGTCCTGCTTGGTTAAACACCCAGGAAACCAGGGAGCATCTTGAGAAGGAGAGCGGTGCTTACAACATAAAGGGCAGAGGCAGAGTCTAGGCAGCATCACAGGTAGTACTGGGATTCGACACTAGTTCAGAAGTGGTCAGCAGGGATGGGCCACTGGGAGCCTGTAGGTCCCATAGCCTTTTATCCCCAATAGCCGAGACCTGCTGAGCCGATATGGCTCCACACGGTGGATATTTAAAGGGTACACATCGAGTCAAAGCGGTTGACTTCATCCTGCACACCAATTGGAGGTCTCACTTTTAGGCAGTATGGGAAGGAGGAGAGATCCAATTGAAAGGTCTAGAATTAGGCGTCAAAGGTTTAAGCCCTGAGTCACCACTCCCTCAGTGAGGAATTCATTTCGGGCAAGGGAACGACTCTTGTTTTCTCTTATCTGGCAAACAGCAGGAGCAAGCATAATAGTGATAAGAATAATGACGATTTCACAGATCCACAGGGAGAAATAAGGAAGGTAAATCTTATAAACTGACTGCAACAGTCTCTATTACAAGGGACAATCTTTGTCCTCTCCATCAATGTCGCTTCTTTTAGAACCACCCAGTGACTGATGCCTCTATCTCTGTCAAGCCCCCTTTTCTGCTATCTGAATAGAGCAGAAAGATGTCCACAGGGTCCCTGGTGGTCCCTAGCACATGGGCGATAGTGAAAGAAAACTTATTGTCGCATGCTTATGGGAAACCTGATTTTTAGCTTGAAATTGTACGCAGTCATTTTTTCCCCCTCATCACTTGTGGTAGCCATGGGATTCCTGGTGGAATAAGACTCCCTTAGCTCATTCAAAAAGAGGGTGGGTTGACTTAAGGAATCCACATGCGATCACCCTAGTGAACAACGAGCGAATAAGAAAGTGACCAAAAATGTCTTTCAATTATGGATTGGGTATATAAGTGATATACACGTAAACTTTACTATTATTACTTTGGTTTTCGTATCATAAAATTGGCATAATTATACAACTCATAGTGATTTCTATATAGTGTAATCAGACACTGACGATCTGAAAGGGCACCTCAGCCCTCAGTGCTGCACGTGAATATACTCAGGACTCGGTGCCAAGGCCACAGCAAACGATGGACTGAGCTTATCTGAATTCCGGCCTTTGGAGGAGTGCTCTAACTTTTTAAACACAAAAATACACAGATTTTCTTCTGTGTTTCTTTTCCTGTCCCCTTACACGCCCAGAAGGTTGAGGCAAGAGAACTGTGAACAATCAAACCTAAGTGACCAGACTCTGTAGTTCTCCTCATATAGAGTATAAGAGGGTGCACGAATATTTCTGACCATTAGAGGGCACAAGGTGTAACCGATATAGAGTATGAGAGGGTGCACTCATATTTCTGACCGTTAGAGGGCACAAGGGGTAACCGATATAGAGTATGGGAGGATGCACTCATATTTCTGATCATTAGAGGGCACAAGAGGTAACTGATTGAATCAGCTGAAGGAAAAAAAAAAGAGCAAGTTTATAGAGATTTTGATAGAACTGTCAATTTTGATAGAAAATGTTTAAAAATGAATTTGAAATATTGCTCCTATACTTTGATGCAGATATTACAAGTATCTTTCGCATCAACTTGGGCGCAAAGAAAAGAGTGACAAACCAAGTCCAGTGATACATGAATGATGGATAATGCCAGAGAATGGATCATTCTGGGAGGTAAGGTAATAATACTTTAACGTCAATTTCTGTAAATTACAATATTGACTTAAATGAGAAAAATCAAATAAGCTCTTTCAAAATCCAGGCATTTTCTCCTAATATGTATTGATGATCTAACTCTTAGCACAATAGGAATAGAAAAGAATTTCCTTGATCTGACAAACAGAATGTTGAAAATCATTTAGGTTACTACCATACGTAATGTTGAAGTATTCAGAACTTTTCCCTTGAGATCCAGAATGAGGTTAGGATGCCATTAGCGAAACTTTATGTGTAAAAACAATTGTGAAAGTCTTAACCAGTGTAAGAAGGCAAGGAAAGAGGAAAATTAGTATAATTGGAAAATGTTTATTAATAGAGGTCGGTAGAAACACCACGAGACGCTGCTATTAAACTGTTAGTATGTAATATATTGAGAATTCAAACTAGCAATCTCACAGCAAGAAAGCCAGTATAGGAAAATCAATTCCATGTCTGTATTGCCACAAGAAACAGTGAAGGTTAAATTGTAAACTCATGTAAAATGAATACAGCATGGAAGTATTGAATTGCTCTCAGAAACAACCTAGGATGTGTACATGGAAACACAGGAACTATTATTAAGAAGGTTAGGAAATCCTAAATCAATTGACATGTATTCTGTGATAAACGAGTAAAAGACTGTTTTAAAAAGGTCAGGGTTCTCAAGTTTCATCTATTGATTTCATTAAAAACTCCATCACAATGAGTATGTGTGAGTCAATGGAAAAGGTCATTCTGAAATTCATACGAACTCGCAAATAACCAAACATAGTCAAGGTAACTTTGAAGGAGAAAAGCAGTTAGAGGAATTGCTTTTACCAGGTATCAGAACGTATTTCAAGGCTGTGCTGATTCAGACAGTGGATATTGGTGCAGGGAAAAAGAGCAAACTGAACCAAGAGGAGAGCTCAGAAATAACACTGCCACGCACACACACGAGGATCTTTGCTTTGTATGAACTGTGGCACCTCAGAGCAATGAAGGAAACGAATTTTCCGGTAAATGATGTTGAGTCAAATCGATAATTAGCTACAATAAAATAAAGAAAGGAAACTTGAACTCGACTTCACATCATACCTGAAATGGTATCTGAGGAGAAAGTTAGCTTTGAGAAACTGATGGGCATAATGATGAAGCTTCTAGAAGAAAACCAGCATTTGCCCAAGATTTGACGAGTTCCTAACTCCCCGGTTTGAAGCATGAAACCTGTGCTGAGATTCCTGTATTGAGGGATTGCGTTAGTGTAGCAGTGCTGCTGAATCCTCACGTACGAGGTGGAGATGGGCTGTGATTTCTCTCCCCATTTTACGTATTTCATGGGAGCTGCCTGCAGAGCCTCCCCTTCCCTGTACGTCTTGCAGCAGCATCTACACAGGGTAGACTACTATTTTGCCGGAGTTGTGCTAGGTCAGGGAAACCCTGGTGGTGTAGTGGTTAAGTGCTACGGCTGCTAAACAAAGGGTCAGCAGTTCAAATCCACTAGGTGCTCCTTGGAAACTCTATGGGGCAGTTCTACTCTGTCCTATAGGGTCGCTATGAGTCGGAGCCTCCTCGACGGCACCTAACAACAACAACAACCATAAGCATGAGTGTTACGTGCCACTCAAGCGGAACAAATGGAAACAAAGGCTTTCTTGGTCCTGCTTGGTTAAACACCCAGGAAACCAGGGAGCATCTTGAGAAGGAGAGCGGTGCTTACAACATAAAGGGCAGAGGCAGAGTCTAGGCAGCATCACAGGTAGTACTGGGATTCGACACTAGTTCAGAAGTGGTCAGCAGGGATGGGCCACTGGGAGCCTGTAGGTCCCATAGCCTTTTATCCCCAATAGCCGAGACCTGCTGAGCCGATATGGCTCCACACGGTGGATATTTAAAGGGTACACATCGAGTCAAAGCGGTTGACTTCATCCTGCACACCAATTGGAGGTCTCACTTTTAGGCAGTATGGGAAGGAGGAGAGATCCAATTGAAAGGTCTAGAATTAGGCGTCAAAGGTTTAAGCCCTGAGTCACCACTCCCTCAGTGAGGAATTCATTTCGGGCAAGGGAACGACTCTTGTTTTCTCTTATCTGGCAAACAGCAGGAGCAAGCATAATAGTGATAAGAATAATGACGATTTCACAGATCCACAGGGAGAAATAAGGAAGGTAAATCTTATAAACTGACTGCAACAGTCTCTATTACAAGGGACAATCTTTGTCCTCTCCATCAATGTCGCTTCTTTTAGAACCACCCAGTGACTGATGCCTCTATCTCTGTCAAGCCCCCTTTTCTGCTATCTGAATAGAGCAGAAAGATGTCCACAGGGTCCCTGGTGGTCCCTAGCACATGGGCGATAGTGAAAGAAAACTTATTGTCGCATGCTTATGGGAAACCTGATTTTTAGCTTGAAATTGTACGCAGTCATTTTTTCCCCCTCATCACTTGTGGTAGCCATGGGATTCCTGGTGGAATAAGACTCCCTTAGCTCATTCAAAAAGAGGGTGGGTTGACTTAAGGAATCCACATGCGATCACCCTAGTGAACAACGAGCGAATAAGAAAGTGACCAAAAATGTCTTTCAATTATGGATTGGGTATATAAGTGATATACACGTAAACTTTACTATTATTACTTTGGTTTTCGTATCATAAAATTGGCATAATTATACAACTCATAGTGATTTCTATATAGTGTAATCAGACACTGACGATCTGAAAGGGCACCTCAGCCCTCAGTGCTGCACGTGAATATACTCAGGACTCGGTGCCAAGGCCACAGCAAACGATGGACTGAGCTTATCTGAATTCCGGCCTTTGGAGGAGTGCTCTAACTTTTTAAACACAAAAATACACAGATTTTCTTCTGTGTTTCTTTTCCTGTCCCCTTACACGCCCAGAAGGTTGAGGCAAGAGAACTGTGAACAATCAAACCTAAGTGACCAGACTCTGTAGTTCTCCTCATATAGAGTATAAGAGGGTGCACGAATATTTCTGACCATTAGAGGGCACAAGGTGTAACCGATATAGAGTATGAGAGGGTGCACTCATATTTCTGACCGTTAGAGGGCACAAGGGGTAACCGATATAGAGTATGGGAGGATGCACTCATATTTCTGATCATTAGAGGGCACAAGAGGTAACTGATTGAATCAGCTGAAGGAAAAAAAAAAGAGCAAGTTTATAGAGATTTTGATAGAACTGTCAATTTTGATAGAAAATGTTTAAAAATGAATTTGAAATATTGCTCCTATACTTTGATGCAGATATTACAAGTATCTTTCGCATCAACTTGGGCGCAAAGAAAAGAGTGACAAACCAAGTCCAGTGATACATGAATGATGGATAATGCCAGAGAATGGATCATTCTGGGAGGTAAGGTAATAATACTTTAACGTCAATTTCTGTAAATTACAATATTGACTTAAATGAGAAAAATCAAATAAGCTCTTTCAAAATCCAGGCATTTTCTCCTAATATGTATTGATGATCTAACTCTTAGCACAATAGGAATAGAAAAGAATTTCCTTGATCTGACAAACAGAATGTTGAAAATCATTTAGGTTACTACCATACGTAATGTTGAAGTATTCAGAACTTTTCCCTTGAGATCCAGAATGAGGTTAGGATGCCATTAGCGAAACTTTATGTGTAAAAACAATTGTGAAAGTCTTAACCAGTGTAAGAAGGCAAGGAAAGAGGAAAATTAGTATAATTGGAAAATGTTTATTAATAGAGGTCGGTAGAAACACCACGAGACGCTGCTATTAAACTGTTAGTATGTAATATATTGAGAATTCAAACTAGCAATCTCACAGCAAGAAAGCCAGTATAGGAAAATCAATTCCATGTCTGTATTGCCACAAGAAACAGTGAAGGTTAAATTGTAAACTCATGTAAAATGAATACAGCATGGAAGTATTGAATTGCTCTCAGAAACAACCTAGGATGTGTACATGGAAACACAGGAACTATTATTAAGAAGGTTAGGAAATCCTAAATCAATTGACATGTATTCTGTGATAAACGAGTAAAAGACTGTTTTAAAAAGGTCAGGGTTCTCAAGTTTCATCTATTGATTTCATTAAAAACTCCATCACAATGAGTATGTGTGAGTCAATGGAAAAGGTCATTCTGAAATTCATACGAACTCGCAAATAACCAAACATAGTCAAGGTAACTTTGAAGGAGAAAAGCAGTTAGAGGAATTGCTTTTACCAGGTATCAGAACGTATTTCAAGGCTGTGCTGATTCAGACAGTGGATATTGGTGCAGGGAAAAAGAGCAAACTGAACCAAGAGGAGAGCTCAGAAATAACACTGCCACGCACACACACGAGGATCTTTGCTTTGTATGAACTGTGGCACCTCAGAGCAATGAAGGAAACGAATTTTCCGGTAAATGATGTTGAGTCAAATCGATAATTAGCTACAATAAAATAAAGAAAGGAAACTTGAACTCGACTTCACATCATACCTGAAATGGTATCTGAGGAGAAAGTTAGCTTTGAGAAACTGATGGGCATAATGATGAAGCTTCTAGAAGAAAACCAGCATTTGCCCAAGATTTGACGAGTTCCTAACTCCCCGGTTTGAAGCATGAAACCTGTGCTGAGATTCCTGTATTGAGGGATTGCGTTAGTGTAGCAGTGCTGCTGAATCCTCACGTACGAGGTGGAGATGGGCTGTGATTTCTCTCCCCATTTTACGTATTTCATGGGAGCTGCCTGCAGAGCCTCCCCTTCCCTGTACGTCTTGCAGCAGCATCTACACAGGGTAGACTACTATTTTGCCGGAGTTGTGCTAGGTCAGGGAAACCCTGGTGGTGTAGTGGTTAAGTGCTACGGCTGCTAAACAAAGGGTCAGCAGTTCAAATCCACCAGGTGCTCCTTGGAAACTCTATGGGGCAGTTCTACTCTGTCCTATAGGGTCGCTATGAGTCGGAGCCTCCTCGACGGCACCTAACAACAACAACAACCATAAGCATGAGTGTTACGTGCCACTCAAGCGGAACAAATGGAAACAAAGGCTTTCTTGGTCCTGCTTGGTTAAACACCCAGGAAACCAGGGAGCATCTTGAGAAGGAGAGCGGTGCTTACAACATAAAGGGCAGAGGCAGAGTCTAGGCAGCATCACAGGTAGTACTGGGATTCGACACTAGTTCAGAAGTGGTCAGCAGGGATGGGCCACTGGGAGCCTGTAGGTCCCATAGCCTTTTATCCCCAATAGCCGAGACCTGCTGAGCCGATATGGCTCCACACGGTGGATATTTAAAGGGTACACATCGAGTCAAAGCGGTTGACTTCATCCTGCACACCAATTGGAGGTCTCACTTTTAGGCAGTATGGGAAGGAGGAGAGATCCAATTGAAAGGTCTAGAATTAGGCGTCAAAGGTTTAAGCCCTGAGTCACCACTCCCTCAGTGAGGAATTCATTTCGGGCAAGGGAACGACTCTTGTTTTCTCTTATCTGGCAAACAGCAGGAGCAAGCATAATAGTGATAAGAATAATGACGATTTCACAGATCCACAGGGAGAAATAAGGAAGGTAAATCTTATAAACTGACTGCAACAGTCTCTATTACAAGGGACAATCTTTGTCCTCTCCATCAATGTCGCTTCTTTTAGAACCACCCAGTGACTGATGCCTCTATCTCTGTCAAGCCCCCTTTTCTGCTATCTGAATAGAGCAGAAAGATGTCCACAGGGTCCCTGGTGGTCCCTAGCACATGGGCGATAGTGAAAGAAAACTTATTGTCGCATGCTTATGGGAAACCTGATTTTTAGCTTGAAATTGTACGCAGTCATTTTTTCCCCCTCATCACTTGTGGTAGCCATGGGATTCCTGGTGGAATAAGACTCCCTTAGCTCATTCAAAAAGAGGGTGGGTTGACTTAAGGAATCCACATGCGATCACCCTAGTGAACAACGAGCGAATAAGAAAGTGACCAAAAATGTCTTTCAATTATGGATTGGGTATATAAGTGATATACACGTAAACTTTACTATTATTACTTTGGTTTTCGTATCATAAAATTGGCATAATTATACAACTCATAGTGATTTCTATATAGTGTAATCAGACACTGACGATCTGAAAGGGCACCTCAGCCCTCAGTGCTGCACGTGAATATACTCAGGACTCGGTGCCAAGGCCACAGCAAACGATGGACTGAGCTTATCTGAATTCCGGCCTTTGGAGGAGTGCTCTAACTTTTTAAACACAAAAATACACAGATTTTCTTCTGTGTTTCTTTTCCTGTCCCCTTACACGCCCAGAAGGTTGAGGCAAGAGAACTGTGAACAATCAAACCTAAGTGACCAGACTCTGTAGTTCTCCTCATATAGAGTATAAGAGGGTGCACGAATATTTCTGACCATTAGAGGGCACAAGGTGTAACCGATATAGAGTATGAGAGGGTGCACTCATATTTCTGACCGTTAGAGGGCACAAGGGGTAACCGATATAGAGTATGGGAGGATGCACTCATATTTCTGATCATTAGAGGGCACAAGAGGTAACTGATTGAATCAGCTGAAGGAAAAAAAAAAGAGCAAGTTTATAGAGATTTTGATAGAACTGTCAATTTTGATAGAAAATGTTTAAAAATGAATTTGAAATATTGCTCCTATACTTTGATGCAGATATTACAAGTATCTTTCGCATCAACTTGGGTGCAAAGAAAAGAGTGACAAACCAAGTCCAGTGATACATGAATGATGGATAATGCCAGAGAATGGATCATTCTGGGAGGTAAGGTAATAATACTTTAACGTCAATTTCTGTAAATTACAATATTGACTTAAATGAGAAAAATCAAATAAGCTCTTTCAAAATCCAGGCATTTTCTCCTAATATGTATTGATGATCTAACTCTTAGCACAATAGGAATAGAAAAGAATTTCCTTGATCTGACAAACAGAATGTTGAAAATCATTTAGGTTACTACCATACGTAATGTTGAAGTATTCAGAACTTTTCCCTTGAGATCCAGAATGAGGTTAGGATGCCATTAGCGAAACTTTATGTGTAAAAACAATTGGGAAAGTCTTAACCAGTGTAAGAAGGCAAGGAAAGAGGAAAATTAGTATAATTGGAAAATGTTTATTAATAGAGGTCGGTAGAAACACCACGAGACGCTGCTATTAAACTGTTAGTATGTAATATATTGAGAATTCAAACTAGCAATCTCACAGCAAGAAAGCCAGTATAGGAAAATCAATTCCATGTCTGTATTGCCACAAGAAACAGTGAAGGTTAAATTGTAAACTCATGTAAAATGAATACAGCATGGAAGTATTGAATTGCTCTCAGAAACAACCTAGGATGTGTACATGGAAACACAGGAACTATTATTAAGAAGGTTAGGAAATCCTAAATCAATTGACATGTATTCTGTGATAAACGAGTAAAAGACTGTTTTAAAAAGGTCAGGGTTCTCAAGTTTCATCTATTGATTTCATTAAAAACTCCATCACAATGAGTATGTGTGAGTCAATGGAAAAGGTCATTCTGAAATTCATACGAACTCGCAAATAACCAAACATAGTCAAGGTAACTTTGAAGGAGAAAAGCAGTTAGAGGAATTGCTTTTACCAGGTATCAGAACGTATTTCAAGGCTGTGCTGATTCAGACAGTGGATATTGGTGCAGGGAAAAAGAGCAAACTGAACCAAGAGGAGAGCTCAGAAATAACACTGCCACGCACACACACGAGGATCTTTGCTTTGTATGAACTGTGGCACCTCAGAGCAATGAAGGAAACGAATTTTCCGGTAAATGATGTTGAGTCAAATCGATAATTAGCTACAATAAAATAAAGAAAGGAAACTTGAACTCGACTTCACATCATACCTGAAATGGTATCTGAGGAGAAAGTTAGCTTTGAGAAACTGATGGGCATAATGATGAAGCTTCTAGAAGAAAACCAGCATTTGCCCAAGATTTGACGAGTTCCTAACTCCCCGGTTTGAAGCATGAAACCTGTGCTGAGATTCCTGTATTGAGGGATTGCGTTAGTGTAGCAGTGCTGCTGAATCCTCACGTACGAGGTGGAGATGGGCTGTGATTTCTCTCCCCATTTTACGTATTTCATGGGAGCTGCCTGCAGAGCCTCCCCTTCCCTGTACGTCTTGCAGCAGCATCTACACAGGGTAGACTACTATTTTGCCGGAGTTGTGCTAGGTCAGGGAAACCCTGGTGGTGTAGTGGTTAAGTGCTACGGCTGCTAAACAAAGGGTCAGCAGTTCAAATCCACCAGGTGCTCCTTGGAAACTCTATGGGGCAGTTCTACTCTGTCCTATAGGGTCGCTATGAGTCGGAGCCTCCTCGACGGCACCTAACAACAACAACAACCATAAGCATGAGTGTTACGTGCCACTCAAGCGGAACAAATGGAAACAAAGGCTTTCTTGGTCCTGCTTGGTTAAACACCCAGGAAACCAGGGAGCATCTTGAGAAGGAGAGCGGTGCTTACAACATAAAGGGCAGAGGCAGAGTCTAGGCAGCATCACAGGTAGTACTGGGATTCGACACTAGTTCAGAAGTGGTCAGCAGGGATGGGCCACTGGGAGCCTGTAGGTCCCATAGCCTTTTATCCCCAATAGCCGAGACCTGCTGAGCCGATATGGCTCCACACGGTGGATATTTAAAGGGTACACATCGAGTCAAAGCGGTTGACTTCATCCTGCACACCAATTGGAGGTCTCACTTTTAGGCAGTATGGGAAGGAGGAGAGATCCAATTGAAAGGTCTAGAATTAGGCGTCAAAGGTTTAAGCCCTGAGTCACCACTCCCTCAGTGAGGAATTCATTTCGGGCAAGGGAACGACTCTTGTTTTCTCTTATCTGGCAAACAGCAGGAGCAAGCATAATAGTGATAAGAATAATGACGATTTCACAGATCCACAGGGAGAAATAAGGAAGGTAAATCTTATAAACTGACTGCAACAGTCTCTATTACAAGGGACAATCTTTGTCCTCTCCATCAATGTCGCTTCTTTTAGAACCACCCAGTGACTGATGCCTCTATCTCTGTCAAGCCCCCTTTTCTGCTATCTGAATAGAGCAGAAAGATGTCCACAGGGTCCCTGGTGGTCCCTAGCACATGGGCGATAGTGAAAGAAAACTTATTGTCGCATGCTTATGGGAAACCTGATTTTTAGCTTGAAATTGTACGCAGTCATTTTTTCCCCCTCATCACTTGTGGTAGCCATGGGATTCCTGGTGGAATAAGACTCCCTTAGCTCATTCAAAAAGAGGGTGGGTTGACTTAAGGAATCCACATGCGATCACCCTAGTGAACAACGAGCGAATAAGAAAGTGACCAAAAATGTCTTTCAATTATGGATTGGGTATATAAGTGATATACACGTAAACTTTACTATTATTACTTTGGTTTTCGTATCATAAAATTGGCATAATTATACAACTCATAGTGATTTCTATATAGTGTAATCAGACACTGACGATCTGAAAGGGCACCTCAGCCCTCAGTGCTGCACGTGAATATACTCAGGACTCGGTGCCAAGGCCACAGCAAACGATGGACTGAGCTTATCTGAATTCCGGCCTTTGGAGGAGTGCTCTAACTTTTTAAACACAAAAATACACAGATTTTCTTCTGTGTTTCTTTTCCTGTCCCCTTACACGCCCAGAAGGTTGAGGCAAGAGAACTGTGAACAATCAAACCTAAGTGACCAGACTCTGTAGTTCTCCTCATATAGAGTATAAGAGGGTGCACGAATATTTCTGACCATTAGAGGGCACAAGGTGTAACCGATATAGAGTATGAGAGGGTGCACTCATATTTCTGACCGTTAGAGGGCACAAGGGGTAACCGATATAGAGTATGGGAGGATGCACTCATATTTCTGATCATTAGAGGGCACAAGAGGTAACTGATTGAATCAGCTGAAGGAAAAAAAAAAGAGCAAGTTTATAGAGATTTTGATAGAACTGTCAATTTTGATAGAAAATGTTTAAAAATGAATTTGAAATATTGCTCCTATACTTTGATGCAGATATTACAAGTATCTTTCGCATCAACTTGGGTGCAAAGAAAAGAGTGACAAACCAAGTCCAGTGATACATGAATGATGGATAATGCCAGAGAATGGATCATTCTGGGAGGTAAGGTAATAATACTTTAACGTCAATTTCTGTAAATTACAATATTGACTTAAATGAGAAAAATCAAATAAGCTCTTTCAAAATCCAGGCATTTTCTCCTAATATGTATTGATGATCTAACTCTTAGCACAATAGGAATAGAAAAGAATTTCCTTGATCTGACAAACAGAATGTTGAAAATCATTTAGGTTACTACCATACGTAATGTTGAAGTATTCAGAACTTTTCCCTTGAGATCCAGAATGAGGTTAGGATGCCATTAGCGAAACTTTATGTGTAAAAACAATTGGGAAAGTCTTAACCAGTGTAAGAAGGCAAGGAAAGAGGAAAATTAGTATAATTGGAAAATGTTTATTAATAGAGGTCGGTAGAAACACCACGAGACGCTGCTATTAAACTGTTAGTATGTAATATATTGAGAATTCAAACTAGCAATCTCACAGCAAGAAAGCCAGTATAGGAAAATCAATTCCATGTCTGTATTGCCACAAGAAACAGTGAAGGTTAAATTGTAAACTCATGTAAAATGAATACAGCATGGAAGTATTGAATTGCTCTCAGAAACAACCTAGGATGTGTACATGGAAACACAGGAACTATTATTAAGAAGGTTAGGAAATCCTAAATCAATTGACATGTATTCTGTGATAAACGAGTAAAAGACTGTTTTAAAAAGGTCAGGGTTCTCAAGTTTCATCTATTGATTTCATTAAAAACTCCATCACAATGAGTATGTGTGAGTCAATGGAAAAGGTCATTCTGAAATTCATACGAACTCGCAAATAACCAAACATAGTCAAGGTAACTTTGAAGGAGAAAAGCAGTTAGAGGAATTGCTTTTACCAGGTATCAGAACGTATTTCAAGGCTGTGCTGATTCAGACAGTGGATATTGGTGCAGGGAAAAAGAGCAAACTGAACCAAGAGGAGAGCTCAGAAATAACACTGCCACGCACACACACGAGGATCTTTGCTTTGTATGAACTGTGGCACCTCAGAGCAATGAAGGAAACGAATTTTCCGGTAAATGATGTTGAGTCAAATCGATAATTAGCTACAATAAAATAAAGAAAGGAAACTTGAACTCGACTTCACATCATACCTGAAATGGTATCTGAGGAGAAAGTTAGCTTTGAGAAACTGATGGGCATAATGATGAAGCTTCTAGAAGAAAACCAGCATTTGCCCAAGATTTGACGAGTTCCTAACTCCCCGGTTTGAAGCATGAAACCTGTGCTGAGATTCCTGTATTGAGGGATTGCGTTAGTGTAGCAGTGCTGCTGAATCCTCACGTACGAGGTGGAGATGGGCTGTGATTTCTCTCCCCATTTTACGTATTTCATGGGAGCTGCCTGCAGAGCCTCCCCTTCCCTGTACGTCTTGCAGCAGCATCTACACAGGGTAGACTACTATTTTGCCGGAGTTGTGCTAGGTCAGGGAAACCCTGGTGGTGTAGTGGTTAAGTGCTACGGCTGCTAAACAAAGGGTCAGCAGTTCAAATCCACCAGGTGCTCCTTGGAAACTCTATGGGGCAGTTCTACTCTGTCCTATAGGGTCGCTATGAGTCGGAGCCTCCTCGACGGCACCTAACAACAACAACAACCATAAGCATGAGTGTTACGTGCCACTCAAGCGGAACAAATGGAAACAAAGGCTTTCTTGGTCCTGCTTGGTTAAACACCCAGGAAACCAGGGAGCATCTTGAGAAGGAGAGCGGTGCTTACAACATAAAGGGCAGAGGCAGAGTCTAGGCAGCATCACAGGTAGTACTGGGATTCGACACTAGTTCAGAAGTGGTCAGCAGGGATGGGCCACTGGGAGCCTGTAGGTCCCATAGCCTTTTATCCCCAATAGCCGAGACCTGCTGAGCCGATATGGCTCCACACGGTTGATATTTAAAGGGTACACATCGAGTCAAAGCGGTTGACTTCATCCTGCACACCAATTGGAGGTCTCACTTTTAGGCAGTATGGGAAGGAGGAGAGATCCAATTGAAAGGTCTAGAATTAGGCGTCAAAGGTTTAAGCCCTGAGTCACCACTCCCTCAGTGAGGAATTCATTTCGGGCAAGGGAACGACTCTTGTTTTCTCTTATCTGGCAAACAGCAGGAGCAAGCATAATAGTGATAAGAATAATGACGATTTCACAGATCCACAGGGAGAAATAAGGAAGGTAAATCTTATAAACTGACTGCAACAGTCTCTATTACAAGGGACAATCTTTGTCCTCTCCATCAATGTCGCTTCTTTTAGAACCACCCAGTGACTGATGCCTCTATCTCTGTCAAGCCCCCTTTTCTGCTATCTGAATAGAGCAGAAAGATGTCCACAGGGTCCCTGGTGGTCCCTAGCACATGGGCGATAGTGAAAGAAAACTTATTGTCGCATGCTTATGGGAAACCTGATTTTTAGCTTGAAATTGTACGCAGTCATTTTTTCCCCCTCATCACTTGTGGTAGCCATGGGATTCCTGGTGGAATAAGACTCCCTTAGCTCATTCAAAAAGAGGGTGGGTTGACTTAAGGAATCCACATGCGATCACCCTAGTGAACAACGAGCGAATAAGAAAGTGACCAAAAATGTCTTTCAATTATGGATTGGGTATATAAGTGATATACACGTAAACTTTACTATTATTACTTTGGTTTTCGTATCATAAAATTGGCATAATTATACAACTCATAGTGATTTCTATATAGTGTAATCAGACACTGACGATCTGAAAGGGCACCTCAGCCCTCAGTGCTGCACGTGAATATACTCAGGACTCGGTGCCAAGGCCACAGCAAACGATGGACTGAGCTTATCTGAATTCCGGCCTTTGGAGGAGTGCTCTAACTTTTTAAACACAAAAATACACAGATTTTCTTCTGTGTTTCTTTTCCTGTCCCCTTACACGCCCAGAAGGTTGAGGCAAGAGAACTGTGAACAATCAAACCTAAGTGACCAGACTCTGTAGTTCTCCTCATATAGAGTATAAGAGGGTGCACGAATATTTCTGACCATTAGAGGGCACAAGGTGTAACCGATATAGAGTATGAGAGGGTGCACTCATATTTCTGACCGTTAGAGGGCACAAGGGGTAACCGATATAGAGTATGGGAGGATGCACTCATATTTCTGATCATTACAGGGCACAAGAGGTAACTGATTGAATCAGCTGAAGGAAAAAAAAAAGAGCAAGTTTATAGAGATTTTGATAGAACTGTCAATTTTGATAGAAAATGTTTAAAAATGAATTTGAAATATTGCTCCTATACTTTGATGCAGATATTACAAGTATCTTTCGCATCAACTTGGGTGCAAAGAAAAGAGTGACAAACCAAGTCCAGTGATACATGAATGATGGATAATGCCAGAGAATGGATCATTCTGGGAGGTAAGGTAATAATACTTTAACGTCAATTTCTGTAAATTACAATATTGACTTAAATGAGAAAAATCAAATAAGCTCTTTCAAAATCCAGGCATTTTCTCCTAATATGTATTGATGATCTAACTCTTAGCACAATAGGAATAGAAAAGAATTTCCTTGATCTGACAAACAGAATGTTGAAAATCATTTAGGTTACTACCATACGTAATGTTGAAGTATTCAGAACTTTTCCCTTGAGATCCAGAATGAGGTTAGGATGCCATTAGCGAAACTTTATGTGTAAAAACAATTGGGAAAGTCTTAACCAGTGTAAGAAGGCAAGGAAAGAGGAAAATTAGTATAATTGGAAAATGTTTATTAATAGAGGTCGGTAGAAACACCACGAGACGCTGCTATTAAACTGTTAGTATGTAATATATTGAGAATTCAAACTAGCAATCTCACAGCAAGAAAGCCAGTATAGGAAAATCAATTCCATGTCTGTATTGCCACAAGAAACAGTGAAGGTTAAATTGTAAACTCATGTAAAATGAATACAGCATGGAAGTATTGAATTGCTCTCAGAAACAACCTAGGATGTGTACATGGAAACACAGGAACTATTATTAAGAAGGTTAGGAAATCCTAAATCAATTGACATGTATTCTGTGATAAACGAGTAAAAGACTGTTTTAAAAAGGTCAGGGTTCTCAAGTTTCATCTATTGATTTCATTAAAAACTCCATCACAATGAGTATGTGTGAGTCAATGGAAAAGGTCATTCTGAAATTCATACGAACTCGCAAATAACCAAACATAGTCAAGGTAACTTTGAAGGAGAAAAGCAGTTAGAGGAATTGCTTTTACCAGGTATCAGAACGTATTTCAAGGCTGTGCTGATTCAGACAGTGGATATTGGTGCAGGGAAAAAGAGCAAACTGAACCAAGAGGAGAGCTCAGAAATAACACTGCCACGCACACACACGAGGATCTTTGCTTTGTATGAACTGTGGCACCTCAGAGCAATGAAGGAAACGAATTTTCCGGTAAATGATGTTGAGTCAAATCGATAATTAGCTACAATAAAATAAAGAAAGGAAACTTGAACTCGACTTCACATCATACCTGAAATGGTATCTGAGGAGAAAGTTAGCTTTGAGAAACTGATGGGCATAATGATGAAGCTTCTAGAAGAAAACCAGCATTTGCCCAAGATTTGACGAGTTCCTAACTCCCCGGTTTGAAGCATGAAACCTGTGCTGAGATTCCTGTATTGAGGGATTGCGTTAGTGTAGCAGTGCTGCTGAATCCTCACGTACGAGGTGGAGATGGGCTGTGATTTCTCTCCCCATTTTACGTATTTCATGGGAGCTGCCTGCAGAGCCTCCCCTTCCCTGTACGTCTTGCAGCAGCATCTACACAGGGTAGACTACTATTTTGCCGGAGTTGTGCTAGGTCAGGGAAACCCTGGTGGTGTAGTGGTTAAGTGCTACGGCTGCTAAACAAAGGGTCAGCAGTTCAAATCCACCAGGTGCTCCTTGGAAACTCTATGGGGCAGTTCTACTCTGTCCTATAGGGTCGCTATGAGTCGGAGCCTCCTCGACGGCACCTAACAACAACAACAACCATAAGCATGAGTGTTACGTGCCACTCAAGCGGAACAAATGGAAACAAAGGCTTTCTTGGTCCTGCTTGGTTAAACACCCAGGAAACCAGGGAGCATCTTGAGAAGGAGAGCGGTGCTTACAACATAAAGGGCAGAGGCAGAGTCTAGGCAGCATCACAGGTAGTACTGGGATTCGACACTAGTTCAGAAGTGGTCAGCAGGGATGGGCCACTGGGAGCCTGTAGGTCCCATAGCCTTTTATCCCCAATAGCCGAGACCTGCTGAGCCGATATGGCTCCACACGGTGGATATTTAAAGGGTACACATCGAGTCAAAGCGGTTGACTTCATCCTGCACACCAATTGGAGGTCTCACTTTTAGGCAGTATGGGAAGGAGGAGAGATCCAATTGAAAGGTCTAGAATTAGGCGTCAAAGGTTTAAGCCCTGAGTCACCACTCCCTCAGTGAGGAATTCATTTCGGGCAAGGGAACGACTCTTGTTTTCTCTTATCTGGCAAACAGCAGGAGCAAGCATAATAGTGATAAGAATAATGACGATTTCACAGATCCACAGGGAGAAATAAGGAAGGTAAATCTTATAAACTGACTGCAACAGTCTCTATTACAAGGGACAATCTTTGTCCTCTCCATCAATGTCGCTTCTTTTAGAACCACCCAGTGACTGATGCCTCTATCTCTGTCAAGCCCCCTTTTCTGCTATCTGAATAGAGCAGAAAGATGTCCACAGGGTCCCTGGTGGTCCCTAGCACATGGGCGATAGTGAAAGAAAACTTATTGTCGCATGCTTATGGGAAACCTGATTTTTAGCTTGAAATTGTACGCAGTCATTTTTTCCCCCTCATCACTTGTGGTAGCCATGGGATTCCTGGTGGAATAAGACTCCCTTAGCTCATTCAAAAAGAGGGTGGGTTGACTTAAGGAATCCACATGCGATCACCCTAGTGAACAACGAGCGAATAAGAAAGTGACCAAAAATGTCTTTCAATTATGGATTGGGTATATAAGTGATATACACGTAAACTTTACTATTATTACTTTGGTTTTCGTATCATAAAATTGGCATAATTATACAACTCATAGTGATTTCTATATAGTGTAATCAGACACTGACGATCTGAAAGGGCACCTCAGCCCTCAGTGCTGCACGTGAATATACTCAGGACTCGGTGCCAAGGCCACAGCAAACGATGGACTGAGCTTATCTGAATTCCGGCCTTTGGAGGAGTGCTCTAACTTTTTAAACACAAAAATACACAGATTTTCTTCTGTGTTTCTTTTCCTGTCCCCTTACACGCCCAGAAGGTTGAGGCAAGAGAACTGTGAACAATCAAACCTAAGTGACCAGACTCTGTAGTTCTCCTCATATAGAGTATAAGAGGGTGCACGAATATTTCTGACCATTAGAGGGCACAAGGTGTAACCGATATAGAGTATGAGAGGGTGCACTCATATTTCTGACCGTTAGAGGGCACAAGGGGTAACCGATATAGAGTATGGGAGGATGCACTCATATTTCTGATCATTACAGGGCACAAGAGGTAACTGATTGAATCAGCTGAAGGAAAAAAAAAAGAGCAAGTTTATAGAGATTTTGATAGAACTGTCAATTTTGATAGAAAATGTTTAAAAATGAATTTGAAATATTGCTCCTATACTTTGATGCAGATATTACAAGTATCTTTCGCATCAACTTGGGTGCAAAGAAAAGAGTGACAAACCAAGTCCAGTGATACATGAATGATGGATAATGCCAGAGAATGGATCATTCTGGGAGGTAAGGTAATAATACTTTAACGTCAATTTCTGTAAATTACAATATTGACTTAAATGAGAAAAATCAAATAAGCTCTTTCAAAATCCAGGCATTTTCTCCTAATATGTATTGATGATCTAACTCTTAGCACAATAGGAATAGAAAAGAATTTCCTTGATCTGACAAACAGAATGTTGAAAATCATTTAGGTTACTACCATACGTAATGTTGAAGTATTCAGAACTTTTCCCTTGAGATCCAGAATGAGGTTAGGATGCCATTAGCGAAACTTTATGTGTAAAAACAATTGTGAAAGTCTTAACCAGTGTAAGAAGGCAAGGAAAGAGGAAAATTAGTATAATTGGAAAATGTTTATTAATAGAGGTCGGTAGAAACACCACGAGACGCTGCTATTAAACTGTTAGTATGTAATATATTGAGAATTCAAACTAGCAATCTCACAGCAAGAAAGCCAGTATAGGAAAATCAATTCCATGTCTGTATTGCCACAAGAAACAGTGAAGGTTAAATTGTAAACTCATGTAAAATGAATACAGCATGGAAGTATTGAATTGCTCTCAGAAACAACCTAGGATGTGTACATGGAAACACAGGAACTATTATTAAGAAGGTTAGGAAATCCTAAATCAATTGACATGTATTCTGTGATAAACGAGTAAAAGACTGTTTTAAAAAGGTCAGGGTTCTCATGTTTCATCTATTGATTTCATTAAAAACTCCATCAGAATGAGTATGTGTGAGTCAATGGAAAAGGTCATTCTGAAATTCATACGAACTCGCAAATAACCAAACATAGTCAAGGTAACTTTGAAGGAGAAAAGCAGTTAGAGGAATTGCTTTTACCAGGTATCAGAACGTATTTCAAGGCTGTGCTGATTCAGACAGTGGATATTGGTGCAGGGAAAAAGAGCAAACTGAACCAAGAGGAGAGCTCAGAAATAACACTGCCACGCACACACACGAGGATCTTTGCTTTGTATGAACTGTGGCACCTCAGAGCAATGAAGGAAACGAATTTTCCGGTAAATGATGTTGAGTCAAATCGATAATTAGCTACAATAAAATAAAGAAAGGAAACTTGAACTCGACTTCACATCATACCTGAAATGGTATCTGAGGAGAAAGTTAGCTTTGAGAAACTGATGGGCATAATGATGAAGCTTCTAGAAGAAAACCAGCATTTGCCCAAGATTTGACGAGTTCCTAACTCCCCGGTTTGAAGCATGAAACCTGTGCTGAGATTCCTGTATTGAGGGATTGCGTTAGTGTAGCAGTGCTGCTGAATCCTCACGTACGAGGTGGAGATGGGCTGTGATTTCTCTCCCCATTTTACGTATTTCATGGGAGCTGCCTGCAGAGCCTCCCCTTCCCTGTACGTCTTGCAGCAGCATCTACACAGGGTAGACTACTATTTTGCCGGAGTTGTGCTAGGTCAGGGAAACCCTGGTGGTGTAGTGGTTAAGTGCTACGGCTGCTAAACAAAGGGTCAGCAGTTCAAATCCACCAGGTGCTCCTTGGAAACTCTATGGGGCAGTTCTACTCTGTCCTATAGGGTCGCTATGAGTCGGAGCCTCCTCGACGGCACCTAACAACAACAACAACCATAAGCATGAGTGTTACGTGCCACTCAAGCGGAACAAATGGAAACAAAGGCTTTCTTGGTCCTGCTTGGTTAAACACCCAGGAAACCAGGGAGCATCTTGAGAAGGAGAGCGGTGCTTACAACATAAAGGGCAGAGGCAGAGTCTAGGCAGCATCACAGGTAGTACTGGGATTCGACACTAGTTCAGAAGTGGTCAGCAGGGATGGGCCACTGGGAGCCTGTAGGTCCCATAGCCTTTTATCCCCAATAGCCGAGACCTGCTGAGCCGATATGGCTCCACACGGTGGATATTTAAAGGGTACACATCGAGTCAAAGCGGTTGACTTCATCCTGCACACCAATTGGAGGTCTCACTTTTAGGCAGTATGGGAAGGAGGAGAGATCCAATTGAAAGGTCTAGAATTAGGCGTCAAAGGTTTAAGCCCTGAGTCACCACTCCCTCAGTGAGGAATTCATTTCGGGCAAGGGAACGACTCTTGTTTTCTCTTATCTGGCAAACAGCAGGAGCAAGCATAATAGTGATAAGAATAATGACGATTTCACAGATCCACAGGGAGAAATAAGGAAGGTAAATCTTATAAACTGACTGCAACAGTCTCTATTACAAGGGACAATCTTTGTCCTCTCCATCAATGTCGCTTCTTTTAGAACCACCCAGTGACTGATGCCTCTATCTCTGTCAAGCCCCCTTTTCTGCTATCTGAATAGAGCAGAAAGATGTCCACAGGGTCCCTGGTGGTCCCTAGCACATGGGCGATAGTGAAAGAAAACTTATTGTCGCATGCTTATGGGAAACCTGATTTTTAGCTTGAAATTGTACGCAGTCATTTTTTCCCCCTCATCACTTGTGGTAGCCATGGGATTCCTGGTGGAATAAGACTCCCTTAGCTCATTCAAAAAGAGGGTGGGTTGACTTAAGGAATCCACATGCGATCACCCTAGTGAACAACGAGCGAATAAGAAAGTGACCAAAAATGTCTTTCAATTATGGATTGGGTATATAAGTGATATACACGTAAACTTTACTATTATTACTTTGGTTTTCGTATCATAAAATTGGCATAATTATACAACTCATAGTGATTTCTATATAGTGTAATCAGACACTGACGATCTGAAAGGGCACCTCAGCCCTCAGTGCTGCACGTGAATATACTCAGGACTCGGTGCCAAGGCCACAGCAAACGATGGACTGAGCTTATCTGAATTCCGGCCTTTGGAGGAGTGCTCTAACTTTTTAAACACAAAAATACACAGATTTTCTTCTGTGTTTCTTTTCCTGTCCCCTTACACGCCCAGAAGGTTGAGGCAAGAGAACTGTGAACAATCAAACCTAAGTGACCAGACTCTGTAGTTCTCCTCATATAGAGTATAAGAGGGTGCACGAATATTTCTGACCATTAGAGGGCACAAGGTGTAACCGATATAGAGTATGAGAGGGTGCACTCATATTTCTGACCGTTAGAGGGCACAAGGGGTAACCGATATAGAGTATGGGAGGATGCACTCATATTTCTGATCATTACAGGGCACAAGAGGTAACTGATTGAATCAGCTGAAGGAAAAAAAAAAGAGCAAGTTTATAGAGATTTTGATAGAACTGTCAATTTTGATAGAAAATGTTTAAAAATGAATTTGAAATATTGCTCCTATACTTTGATGCAGATATTACAAGTATCTTTCGCATCAACTTGGGTGCAAAGAAAAGAGTGACAAACCAAGTCCAGTGATACATGAATGATGGATAATGCCAGAGAATGGATCATTCTGGGAGGTAAGGTAATAATACTTTAACGTCAATTTCTGTAAATTACAATATTGACTTAAATGAGAAAAATCAAATAAGCTCTTTCAAAATCCAGGCATTTTCTCCTAATATGTATTGATGATCTAACTCTTAGCACAATAGGAATAGAAAAGAATTTCCTTGATCTGACAAACAGAATGTTGAAAATCATTTAGGTTACTACCATACGTAATGTTGAAGTATTCAGAACTTTTCCCTTGAGATCCAGAATGAGGTTAGGATGCCATTAGCGAAACTTTATGTGTAAAAACAATTGTGAAAGTCTTAACCAGTGTAAGAAGGCAAGGAAAGAGGAAAATTAGTATAATTGGAAAATGTTTATTAATAGAGGTCGGTAGAAACACCACGAGACGCTGCTATTAAACTGTTAGTATGTAATATATTGAGAATTCAAACTAGCAATCTCACAGCAAGAAAGCCAGTATAGGAAAATCAATTCCATGTCTGTATTGCCACAAGAAACAGTGAAGGTTAAATTGTAAACTCATGTAAAATGAATACAGCATGGAAGTATTGAATTGCTCTCAGAAACAACCTAGGATGTGTACATGGAAACACAGGAACTATTATTAAGAAGGTTAGGAAATCCTAAATCAATTGACATGTATTCTGTGATAAACGAGTAAAAGACTGTTTTAAAAAGGTCAGGGTTCTCAAGTTTCATCTATTGATTTCATTAAAAACTCCATCACAATGAGTATGTGTGAGTCAATGGAAAAGGTCATTCTGAAATTCATACGAACTCGCAAATAACCAAACATAGTCAAGGTAACTTTGAAGGAGAAAAGCAGTTAGAGGAATTGCTTTTACCAGGTATCAGAACGTATTTCAAGGCTGTGCTGATTCAGACAGTGGATATTGGTGCAGGGAAAAAGAGCAAACTGAACCAAGAGGAGAGCTCAGAAATAACACTGCCACGCACACACACGAGGATCTTTGCTTTGTATGAACTGTGGCACCTCAGAGCAATGAAGGAAACGAATTTTCCGGTAAATGATGTTGAGTCAAATCGATAATTAGCTACAATAAAATAAAGAAAGGAAACTTGAACTCGACTTCACATCATACCTGAAATGGTATCTGAGGAGAAAGTTAGCTTTGAGAAACTGATGGGCATAATGATGAAGCTTCTAGAAGAAAACCAGCATTTGCCCAAGATTTGACGAGTTCCTAACTCCCCGGTTTGAAGCATGAAACCTGTGCTGAGATTCCTGTATTGAGGGATTGCGTTAGTGTAGCAGTGCTGCTGAATCCTCACGTACGAGGTGGAGATGGGCTGTGATTTCTCTCCCCATTTTACGTATTTCATGGGAGCTGCCTGCAGAGCCTCCCCTTCCCTGTACGTCTTGCAGCAGCATCTACACAGGGTAGACTACTATTTTGCCGGAGTTGTGCTAGGTCAGGGAAACCCTGGTGGTGTAGTGGTTAAGTGCTACGGCTGCTAAACAAAGGGTCAGCAGTTCAAATCCACCAGGTGCTCCTTGGAAACTCTATGGGGCAGTTCTACTCTGTCCTATAGGGTCGCTATGAGTCGGAGCCTCCTCGACGGCACCTAACAACAACAACAACCATAAGCATGAGTGTTACGTGCCACTCAAGCGGAACAAATGGAAACAAAGGCTTTCTTGGTCCTGCTTGGTTAAACACCCAGGAAACCAGGGAGCATCTTGAGAAGGAGAGCGGTGCTTACAACATAAAGGGCAGAGGCAGAGTCTAGGCAGCATCACAGGTAGTACTGGGATTCGACACTAGTTCAGAAGTGGTCAGCAGGGATGGGCCACTGGGAGCCTGTAGGTCCCATAGCCTTTTATCCCCAATAGCCGAGACCTGCTGAGCCGATATGGCTCCACACGGTTGATATTTAAAGGGTACACATCGAGTCAAAGCGGTTGACTTCATCCTGCACACCAATTGGAGGTCTCACTTTTAGGCAGTATGGGAAGGAGGAGAGATCCAATTGAAAGGTCTAGAATTAGGCGTCAAAGGTTTAAGCCCTGAGTCACCACTCCCTCAGTGAGGAATTCATTTCGGGCAAGGGAACGACTCTTGTTTTCTCTTATCTGGCAAACAGCAGGAGCAAGCATAATAGTGATAAGAATAATGACGATTTCACAGATCCACAGGGAGAAATAAGGAAGGTAAATCTTATAAACTGACTGCAACAGTCTCTATTACAAGGGACAATCTTTGTCCTCTCCATCAATGTCGCTTCTTTTAGAACCACCCAGTGACTGATGCCTCTATCTCTGTCAAGCCCCCTTTTCTGCTATCTGAATAGAGCAGAAAGATGTCCACAGGGTCCCTGGTGGTCCCTAGCACATGGGCGATAGTGAAAGAAAACTTATTGTCGCATGCTTATGGGAAACCTGATTTTTAGCTTGAAATTGTACGCAGTCATTTTTTCCCCCTCATCACTTGTGGTAGCCATGGGATTCGTGGTGGAATAAGACTCCCTTAGCTCATTCAAAAAGAGGGTGGGTTGACTTAAGGAATCCACATGCGATCACCCTAGTGAACAACGAGCGAATAAGAAAGTGACCAAAAATGTCTTTCAATTATGGATTGGGTATATAAGTGATATACACGTAAACTTTACTATTATTACTTTGGTTTTCGTATCATAAAATTGGCATAATTATACAACTCATAGTGATTTCTATATAGTGTAATCAGACACTGACGATCTGAAAGGGCACCTCAGCCCTCAGTGCTGCACGTGAATATACTCAGGACTCGGTGCCAAGGCCACAGCAAACGATGGACTGAGCTTATCTGAATTCCGGCCTTTGGAGGAGTGCTCTAACTTTTTAAACACAAAAATACACAGATTTTCTTCTGTGTTTCTTTTCCTGTCCCCTTACACGCCCAGAAGGTTGAGGCAAGAGAACTGTGAACAATCAAACCTAAGTGACCAGACTCTGTAGTTCTCCTCATATAGAGTATAAGAGGGTGCACGAATATTTCTGACCATTAGAGGGCACAAGGGGTAACCGATATAGAGTATGGGAGGATGCACTCATATTTCTGATCATTAGAGGGCACAAGAGGTAACTGATTGAATCAGCAGAAGGAAAAAAAAAAGAGCAAGTTTATAGAGATTTTGATAGAACTGTCAATTTTGATAGAAAATGTTTAAAAATGAATTTGAAATATTGCTCCTATGCTTTGATGCAGATATTACAAGTATCTTTCGCATCAACTTGGGTGCAAAGAAAAGAGTGACAAACCAAGTCCAGTGATACATGAATGATGGATAATGCCAGAGAATGGATCATTCTGGGAGGTAAGGTAATAATACTTTAACGTCAATTTCTGTAAATTACAATATTGACTTAAATGAGAAAAATCAAATAAGCTCTTTCAAAATCCAGGCATTTTCTCCTAATATGTATTGATGATCTAACTCTTAGCACAATAGGAATAGAAAAGAATTTCCTTGATCTGACAAACAGAATGTTGAAAATCATTTAGGTTACTACCATACGTAATGTTGAAGTATTCAGAACTTTTCCCTTGAGATCCAGAATGAGGTTAGGATGCCATTAGCGAAACTTTATGTGTAAAAACAATTGTGAAAGTCTTAACCAGTGTAAGAAGGCAAGGAAAGAGGAAAATTAGTATAATTGGAAAATGTTTATTAATAGAGGTCGGTAGAAACACCACGAGACGCTGCTATTAAACTGTTAGTATGTAATATATTGAGAATTCAAACTAGCAATCTCACAGCAAGAAAGCCAGTATAGGAAAATCAATTCCATGTCTGTATTGCCACAAGAAACAGTGAAGGTTAAATTGTAAACTCATGTAAAATGAATACAGCATGGAAGTATTGAATTGCTCTCAGAAACAACCTAGGATGTGTACATGGAAACACAGGAACTATTATTAAGAAGGTTAGGAAATCCTAAATCAATTGACATGTATTCTGTGATAAACGAGTAAAAGACTGTTTTAAAAAGGTCAGGGTTCTCAAGTTTCATCTATTGATTTCATTAAAAACTCCATCACAATGAGTATGTGTGAGTCAATGGAAAAGGTCATTCTGAAATTCATACGAACTTGCAAATAACCAAACATAGTCAAGGTAACTTTGAAGGAGAAAAGCAGTTAGAGGAATTGCTTTTACCAGGTATCAGAACGTATTTCAAGGCTGTGCTGATTCAGACAGTGGATATTGGTGCAGGGAAAAAGAGCAAACTGAACCAAGAGGAGAGCTCAGAAATAACACTGCCACGCACACACCCGAGGATCTTTGCTTTGTATGAACTGTGGCACCTCAGAGCAATGAAGGAAACGAATTTTCCGGTAAATGATGTTGAGTCAAATCGATAATTAGCTACAATAAAATAAAGAAAGGAAACTTGAACTCGACTTCACATCATACCTGAAATGGTATCTGAAGAGAAAGTTAGCTTTGAGAAACTGATGGGCATAATGATGAAGCTTCTAGAAGAAAACCAGCATTTGCCCAAGATTTGACGAGTTCCTAACTCCCCGGTTTGAAGCATGAAACCTGTGCTGAGATTCCTGTATTGAGGGATTGCGTTAGTGTAGCAGTGCTGCTGAATCCTCACGTACGAGGTGGAGATGGGCTGTGATTTCTCTCCCCATTTTACGTATTTCATGGGAGCTGCCTGCAGAGCCTCCCCTTCCCTGTATGTCTTGCAGCAGCATCTACACAGGGTAGACTACTATTTTGCCGGAGTTGTGCTAGGTCAGGGAAACCCTGGTGGTGTAGTGGTTAAGTGCTACGGCTGCTAAACAAAGGGTCAGCAGTTCAAATCCACCAGGTGCTCCTTGGAAACTCTATGGGGCAGTTCTACTCTGTCCTATAGGGTCGCTATGAGTCGGAGCCTCCTCGACGGCACCTAACAACAACAACAACCATAAGCATGAGTGTTACGTGCCACTCAAGCGGAACAAATGGAAACAAAGGCTTTCTTGGTCCTGCTTGGTTAAACACCCAGGAAACCAGGGAGCATCTTGAGAAGGAGAGCGGTGCTTACAACATAAAGGGCAGAGGCAGAGTCTAGGCAGCATCACAGGTAGTACTGGGATTCGACACTAGTTCAGAAGTGGTCAGCAGGGATGGGCCACTGGGAGCCTGTAGGTCCCATAGCCTTTTATCCCCAATAGCCGAGACCTGCTGAGCCGATATGGCTCCACACGGTGGATATTTAAAGGGTACACATCGAGTCAAAGCGGTTGACTTCATCCTGCACACCAGTTGGAGGTCTCACTTTTAGGCAGTATGGGAAGGAGGAGAGATCCAATTGAAAGGTCTAGAATTAGGCGTCAAAGGTTTAAGCCCTGAGTCACCACTCCCTCAGTGAGGAATTCATTTCGGGCAAGGGAACGACTCTTGTTTTCTCTTATCTGGCAAACAGCAGGAGCAAGCATAATAGTGATAAGAATAATGACGATTTCACAGATCCACAGGGAGAAAGAAGGAAGGTAAATCTTATAAACTGAGTGCAACAGTCTCTATTACAAGGGACAATCTTTGTCCTCTCCATCAATGTCGCTTCTTTTAGAACCACCCAATGACTGATGCCTCTATCTCTGTCAAGCCCCCTTTTCTGCTATCTGAATAGAGCAGAAAGATGTCCACAGGGTCCCTGGTGGTCCCTAGCACATGGGCGATAGTGAAAGAAAACTTATTGTCGCATGCTTATGGGAAACCTGATTTTTAGCTTGAAATTGTACGCAGTCATTTTTTCCCCCTCATCACTTGTGGTAGCCATGGGATTCCTGGTGGAATAAGACTCCCTTAGCTCATTCAAAAAGAGGGTGGGTTGACTTAAGGAATCCACATGCGATCACCCTAGTGAACAACGAGCGAATAAGAAAGTGACCAAAAATGTCTTTCAATTATGCATTGGGTGTATAAGTGATATACACGTAAACTTTACTATTATTACTTTGGTTTTCGTATCATAAAATTGGCATAATTATACAACTCATAGTGATTTCTATATAGTGTAATCAGACACTGACGATCTGAAAGGGCACCTCAGCCCTCAGTGCTGCACGTGAATATACTCAGGACTCGGTGCCAAGGCCACAGCAAACGATGGACTGAGCTTATCTGAATTCCGGCCTTTGGAGGAGTGCTCTAACTTTTTAAACACAAAAATACACAGATTTTCTTCTGTGTTTCTTTTCCTGTTCCCTTACACGCCCAGAAGGTTGAGGCAAGAGAACTGTGAACAATCAAACCTAAGTGACCAGACTCTGTAGTTCTCCTCATATAGAGTATAAGAGGGTGCACGAATATTTCTGACCATTACAGGGCACAAGGTGTAACCGATATAGAGTATGAGAGGGTGCACTCATATTTCTGACCGTTAGAGGGCACAAGGGGTAACCGATATAGAGTATGGGAGGATGCACTCATATTTCTGATCATTAGAGGGCACAAGAGGTAACTGATTGAATCAGCAGAAGGAAAAAAAAAAAAGAGCAAGTTTATAGAGATTTTGATAGACTTGTCAATTTTGATAGAAAATGTTTAAAAATGAATTTGAAATATTGCTCCTATACTTTGATGCAGATATTACAAGTATCTTTCGCATCAACTTGGGCGCAAAGAAAAGAGTGACAAACCAAGTCCAGTGATACATGAATGATGGATAATGCCAGAGAATGGATCATTCTGGGAGGTAAGGTAATAATACTTTAACGTCAATTTCTGTAAATTACAATATTGACTTAAATGAGAAAAATCAAATAAGCTCTTTCAAAATCCAGGCATTTTCTCCTAATATGTATTGATGATCTAACTCTTAGCACAATAGGAATAGAAAAGAATTTCCTTGATCTGACAAACAGAATGTTGAAAATCATTTAGGTTACTACCATACGTAATGTTGAAGTATTCAGAACTTTTCCCTTGAGATCCAGAATGAGGTTAGGATGCCATTAGCGAAACTTTATGTGTAAAAACAATTGGGAAAGTCTTAACCAGTGTAAGAAGGCAAGGAAAGAGGAAAATTAGTATAATTGGAAAATGTTTATTAATAGAGGTCGGTAGAAACACCACGAGACGCTGCTATTAAACTGTTAGTATGTAATATATTGAGAATTCAAACTAGCAATCTCACAGCAAGAAAGCCAGTATAGGAAAATCAATTCCATGTCTGTATTGCCACAAGAAACAGTGAAGGTTAAATTGTAAACTCATGTAAAATGAATACAGCATGGAAGTATTGAATTGCTCTCAGAAACAACCTATGATGTGTACATGGAAACACAGGAACTATTATTAAGAAGGTTAGGAAATCCTAAATCAATTGACATGTATTCTGTGATAAACGAGTAAAAGACTGTTTTAAAAAGGTCAGGGTTCTCAAGTTTCATCTACTGATTTCATTAAAAACTCCATCACAATGAGTATGTGTGAGTCAATGGAAAAGGTCATTCTGAAATTCATACGAACTTGCAAATAACCAAACATAGTCAAGGTAACTTTGAAGGAGAAAAGCAGTTAGAGGAATTGCTTTTACCAGGTATCAGAACGTATTTCAAGGCTGTGCTGATTCAGACAGTGGATATTGGTGCAGGGAAAAAGAGCAAACTGAACCAAGAGGAGAGCTCAGAAATAACACTGCCACGCACACACCCGAGGATCTTTGCTTTGTATGAACTGTGGCACCTCAGAGCAATGAAGGAAACGAATTTTCCAGTAAATGATGTTGAGTCAAATCGATAATTAGCTACAATAAAATAAAGAAAGGAAACTTGAACTCGACTTCACATCATACCCGAAATGGTATCTGAAGAGAAAGTTAGCTTTGAGAAACTGATGGGCATAATGATGAAGCTTCTAGAAGAAAACCAGCATTTGCCCAAGATTTGACGAGTTCCTAACTCCCCGGTTTGAAGCATGAAACCTGTGCTGAGATTCCTGTATTGAGGGATTGCGTTAGTGTAGCAGTGCTGCTGAATCCTCACGTACGAGGTGGAGATGGGCTGTGATTTCTCTCCCCATTTTACGTATTTCATGGGAGCTGCCTGCAGAGCCTCCCCTTCCCTGTACGTCTTGCAGCAGCATCTACACAGGGTAGACTATTATTTTGCCGGAGTTGTGCTAGGTCAGGGAAACCCTGGTGGTGTAGTGGTTAAGTGCTACGGCTGCTAAACAAAGGGTCAGCAGTTCAAATCCACCAGGTGCTCCTTGGAAACTCTATGGGGCAGTTCTACTCTGCCCTATAGGGTCGCTATGAGTCGGAGCCTCCTCGACGGCACCTAACAACAACAACAACCATAAGCATGAGTGTTACGTGCCACTCAAGCGGAACAAATGGAAACAAAGGCTTTCTTGGTCCTGCTTGGTTAAACACCCGGGAAACCAGGGAGCATCTTGAGAAGGAGAGCGGTGCTTACAACATAAAGGGCAGAGGCAGAGTCTAGGCAGCATCACAGGTAGTACTGGGATTCGACACTAGTTCAGAAGTGGTCAGCAGGGATGGGCCACTGGGAGCCTGTAGGTCCCATAGCCTTTTATCCCCAATAGCCGAGACCTGCTGAGCCGATATGGCTCCACACGGTGGATATTTATAGGGTACACATCGAGTCAAAGCGGTTGACTTCATCCTGCACACCGATTGGAGGTCTCACTTTTAGGCAGTATGGGAAGGAGGAGAGATCCAATTGAAAGGTCTAGAATTAGGCGTCAAAGGTTTAAGCCCTGAGTCACCACTCCCTCAGTGAGGAATTCATTTCGGGCAAGGGAATGACTCTTGTTTTCTCTTCTCTGGCAAACAGCAGGAGCAAGCATAATAGTGATAAGAATAATGACGATTTCACAGATCCACAGGGAGAAAGAAGGAAGGTAAATCTTATAAACTGAGTGCAACAGTCTCTATTACAAGGGACAATCTTTGTCCTCTCCATCAATGTCGCTTCTTTTAGAACCACCCAATGACTGATGCCTCTATCTCTGTCAAGCCCCCTTTTCTGCTATCTGAATAGAGCAGAAAGATGTCCACAGGGTCCCTGGTGGTCCCTAGCACATGGGCGATAGTGAAAGAAAACTTATTGTCGCATGCTTATGGGAAACCTGATTTTTAGCTTGAAATTGTACGCAGTCATTTTTTCCCCCTCATCACTTGTGGTAGCCATGGGATTCCTGGTGGAATAAGACTCCCTTAGCTCATTCAAAAAGAGGGTGGGTTGACTTAAGGAATCCACATGCGATCACCCTAGTGAACAACGAGCGAATAAGAAAGTGACTAAAAATGTCTTTCAATTATGGATTGGGTATATAAGTGATATACACGTAAACTTTACTATTATTACTTTGGTTTTCGTATCATAAAATTGGCATAATTATACAACTCATAGTGATTTCTATATAGTGTAATCAGACACTGACGATCTGAAAGGGCACCTCAGCCCTCAGTGCTGCACGTGAATATACTCAGACTCGGTGCCAAGGCCACAGCAAACGATGGACTGAGCTTATCTGAATTCCGGCCTTTGGAGGAGTGCTCTAACTTTTTAAACACAAAAATACACAGATTTTCTTCTGTGTTTCTTTTCCTGTTCCCTTACACGCCCAGAAGGTTGAGGCAAGAGAACTGTGAACAATCAAACCTAAGTGACCAGACTCTGTAGTTCTCCTCATATAGAGTATAAGAGGGTGCACGAATATTTCTGACCATTACAGGGCACAAGGTGTAACCGATATAGAGTATGAGAGGGTGCACTCATATTTCTGACCGTTAGAGGGCACAAGGGGTAACCGATATAGAGTATGGGAGGATGCACTCATATTTCTGATCATTAGAGGGCACAAGAGGTAACTGATTGAATCAGCAGAAGGAAAAAAAAAAAGAGCAAGTTTATAGAGATTTTGATAGACTTGTCAATTTTGATAGAAAATGTTTAAAAATGAATTTGAAATATTGCTCCTATACTTTGATGCAGATATTACAAGTATCTTTCGCATCAACTTGGGCGCAAAGAAAAGAGTGACAAACCAAGTCCAGTGATACATGAATGATGGATAATGCCAGAGAATGGATCATTCTGGGAGGTAAGGTAATAATACTTTAACGTCAATTTCTGTAAATTACAATATTGACTTAAATGAGAAAAATCAAATAAGCTCTTTCAAAATCCAGGCATTTTCTCCTAATATGTATTGATGATCTAACTCTTAGCACAATAGGAATAGAAAAGAATTTCCTTGATCTGACAAACAGAATGTTGAAAATCATTTAGGTTACTACCATACGTAATGTTGAAGTATTCAGAACTTTTCCCTTGAGATCCAGAATGAGGTTAGGATGCCATTAGCGAAACTTTATGTGTAAAAACAATTGGGAAAGTCTTAACCAGTGTAAGAAGGCAAGGAAAGAGGAAAATTAGTATAATTGGAAAATGTTTATTAATAGAGGTCGGTAGAAACACCACGAGACGCTGCTATTAAACTGTTAGTATGTAATATATTGAGAATTCAAACTAGCAATCTCACAGCAAGAAAGCCAGTATAGGAAAATCAATTCCATGTCTGTATTGCCACAAGAAACAGTGAAGGTTAAATTGTAAACTCATGTAAAATGAATACAGCATGGAAATATTGAATTGCTCTCAGAAACAACCTAGGATGTGTACATGGAAACACAGGAACTATTATTAAGAAGGTTAGGAAATCCTAAATCAATTGACATGTATTCTGTGATAAACGAGTAAAAGACTGTTTTAAAAAGGTCAGGGTTCTCATGTTTCATCTATTGATTTCATTAAAAACTCCATCACAATGAGTATGTGTGAGTCAATGGAAAAGGTCATTCTAAAATTCATACGAACTTGCAAATAACCAAACATAGTCAAGGTAACTTTGAAGGAGAAAAGCAGTTAGAGGAATTGCTTTTACCAGGTATCAGAACGTATTTCAAGGCTGTGCTGATTCAGACAGTGGATATTGGTGCAGGGAAAAAGAGCAAACTGAACCAAGAGGAGAGCTCAGAAATAACACTGCCACGCACACACCCGAGGATCTTTGCTTTGTATGAACTGTGGCACCTCAGAGCAATGAAGGAAACGAATTTTCCAGTAAATGATGTTGAGTCAAATCGATAATTAGCTACAATAAAATAAAGAAAGGAAACTTGAACTCGACTTCACATCATACCCGAAATGGTATCTGAAGAGAAAGTTAGCTTTGAGAAACTGATGGGCATAATGATGAAGCTTCTAGAAGAAAACCAGCATTTGCCCAAGATTTGACGAGTTCCTAACTCCCCGGTTTGAAGCATGAAACCTGTGCTGAGATTCCTGTATTGAGGGATTGCGTTAGTGTAGCAGTGCTGCTGAATCCTCACGTACGAGGTGGAGATGGGCTGTGATTTCTCTCCCCATTTTGCGTATTTCATGGGAGCTGCCTGCAGAGCCTCCCCTTCCCTGTACGTCTTGCAGCAGCAGCTACACAGGGTAGACTATTATTTTGCCGGAGTTGTGCTAGGTCAGGGAAACCCTGGTGGTGTAGTGGTTAAGTGCTACGGCTGCTAAACAAAGGGTCAGCAGTTCAAATCCACCAGGTGCTCCTTGGAAACTCTATGGGGCAGTTCTACTCTGTCCTATAGGGTCGCTATGAGTCGGAGCCTCCTCGACGGCATCTAACAACAACAACAACCATAAGCATGAGTGTTACGTGCCACTCAAGCGGAACAAATGGAAACGAAGGCTTTCTTGGTCCTGCTTGGTTAAACACCCGGGAAACCAGGGAGCATCTTGAGAAGGAGAGCGGTGCTTACAACATAAAGGGCAGAGGCAGAGTCTAGGCAGCATCACAGGTAGTACTGGGATTCGACACTAGTTCAGAAGTGGTCAGCAGGGATGGGCCACTGGGAGCCTGTAGGTCCCATAGCCTTTTATCCCCAATAGCCGAGACCTGCTGAGCCGATATGGCTCCACACGGTGGATATTTATAGGGTACACATCGAGTCAAAGCGGTTGACTTCATCCTGCACACCGATTGGAGGTCTCACTTTTAGGCAGTATGGGAAGGAGGAGAGATCCAATTGAAAGGTCTAGAATTAGGCGTCAAAGGTTTAAGCCCTGAGTCACCACTCCCTCAGTGAGGAATTCATTTCGGGCAAGGGAATGACTCTTGTTTTCTCTTCTCTGGCAAACAGCAGGAGCAAGCATAATAGTGATAAGGATAATGACGATTTCACAGATCCACAGGGAGAAAGAAGGAAGGTAAATCTTATAAAGTGAGTGCAACAGTCTCTATTACAAGGGACAATCTTTGTCCTCTCCATCAATGTCGCTTCTTTTAGAACCACCCAATGACTGATGCCTCTATCTCTGTCAAGCCCCCTTTTCTGCTATCTGAATAGAGCAGAAAGATGTCCACAGGGTCCCTGGTGGTCCCTAGCACATGGGCGATAGTGAAAGAAAACTTATTGTCGCATGCTTATGGGAAACCTGATTTTTAGCTTGAAATTGTACGCAGTCATTTTTTCCCCCTCATCACTTGTGGTAGCCATGGGATTCCTGGTGGAATAAGACTCCCTTAGCTCATTCAAAAAGAGGGTGGGTTGACTTAAGGAATCCACATGCGATCACCCTAGTGAACAACGAGCGAATAAGAAAGTGACTAAAAATGTCTTTCAATTATGGATTGGGTATATAAGTGATATACACGTAAACTTTACTATTATTACTTTGGTTTTCGTATCATAAAATTGGCATAATTATACAACTCATAGTGATTTCTATATAGTGTAATCAGACACTGACGATCTGAAAGGGCACCTCAGCCCTCAGTGCTGCACGTGAATATACTCAGACTCGGTGCCAAGGCCACAGCAAACGATGGACTGAGCTTATCTGAATTCCGGCCTTTGGAGGAGTGCTCTAACTTTTTAAACACAAAAATACACAGATTTTCTTCTGTGTTTCTTTTCCTGTTCCCTTACACGCCCAGAAGGTTGAGGCAAGAGAACTGTGAACAATCAAACCTAAGTGACCAGACTCTGTAGTTCTCCTCATATAGAGTATAAGAGGGTGCACGAATATTTCTGACCATTACAGGGCACAAGGTGTAACCGATATAGAGTATGAGAGGGTGCACTCATATTTCTGACCGTTAGAGGGCACAAGGGGTAACCGATATAGAGTATGGGAGGATGCACTCATATTTCTGATCATTAGAGGGCACAAGAGGTAACTGATTGAATCAGCAGAAGGAAAAAAAAAAAGAGCAAGTTTATAGAGATTTTGATAGACTTGTCAATTTTGATAGAAAATGTTTAAAAATGAATTTGAAATATTGCTCCTATACTTTGATGCAGATATTACAAGTATCTTTCGCATCAACTTGGGTGCAAAGAAAAGAGTGACAAACCAAGTCCAGTGATACATGAATGATGGATAATGCCAGAGAATGGATCATTCTGGGAGGTAAGGTAATAATACTTTAACGTCAATTTCTGTAAATTACAATATTGACTTAAATGAGAAAAATCAAATAAGCTCTTTCAAAATCCAGGCATTTTCTCCTAATATGTATTGATGATCTAACTCTTAGCACAATAGGAATAGAAAAGAATTTCCTTGATCTGACAAACAGAATGTTGAAAATCATTTAGGTTACTACCATACGTAATGTTGAAGTATTCAGAACTTTTCCCTTGAGATCCAGAATGAGGTTAGGATGCCATTAGCGAAACTTTATGTGTAAAAACAATTGGGAAAGTCTTAACCAGTGTAAGAAGGCAAGGAAAGAGGAAAATTAGTATAATTGGAAAATGTTTATTAATAGAGGTCGGTAGAAACACCACGAGACGCTGCTATTAAACTGTTAGTATGTAATATATTGAGAATTCAAACTAGCAATCTCACAGCAAGAAAGCCAGTATAGGAAAATCAATTCCATGTCTGTATTGCCACAAGAAACAGTGAAGGTTAAATTGTAAACTCATGTAAAATGAATACAGCATGGAAATATTGAATTGCTCTCAGAAACAACCTAGGATGTGTACATGGAAACACAGGAACTATTATTAAGAAGGTTAGGAAATCCTAAATCAATTGACATGTATTCTGTGATAAACGAGTAAAAGACTGTTTTAAAAAGGTCAGGGTTCTCATGTTTCATCTATTGATTTCATTAAAAACTCCATCACAATGAGTATGTGTGAGTCAATGGAAAAGGTCATTCTAAAATTCATACGAACTTGCAAATAACCAAACATAGTCAAGGTAACTTTGAAGGAGAAAAGCAGTTAGAGGAATTGCTTTTACCAGGTATCAGAACGTATTTCAAGGCTGTGCTGATTCAGACAGTGGATATTGGTGCAGGGAAAAAGAGCAAACTGAACCAAGAGGAGAGCTCAGAAATAACACTGCCACGCACACACCCGAGGATCTTTGCTTTGTATGAACTGTGGCACCTCAGAGCAATGAAGGAAACGAATTTTCCAGTAAATGATGTTGAGTCAAATCGATAATTAGCTACAATAAAATAAAGAAAGGAAACTTGAACTCGACTTCACATCATACCCGAAATGGTATCTGAAGAGAAAGTTAGCTTTGAGAAACTGATGGGCATAATGATGAAGCTTCTAGAAGAAAACCAGCATTTGCCCAAGATTTGACGAGTTCCTAACTCCCCGGTTTGAAGCATGAAACCTGTGCTGAGATTCCTGTATTGAGGGATTGCGTTAGTGTAGCAGTGCTGCTGAATCCTCACGTACGAGGTGGAGATGGGCTGTGATTTCTCTCCCCATTTTGCGTATTTCATGGGAGCTGCCTGCAGAGCCTCCCCTTCCCTGTACGTCTTGCAGCAGCAGCTACACAGGGTAGACTATTATTTTGCCGGAGTTGTGCTAGGTCAGGGAAACCCTGGTGGTGTAGTGGTTAAGTGCTACGGCTGCTAAACAAAGGGTCAGCAGTTCAAATCCACCAGGTGCTCCTTGGAAACTCTATGGGGCAGTTCTACTCTGTCCTATAGGGTCGCTATGAGTCGGAGCCTCCTCGACGGCATCTAACAACAACAACAACCATAAGCATGAGTGTTACGTGCCACTCAAGCGGAACAAATGGAAACGAAGGCTTTCTTGGTCCTGCTTGGTTAAACACCCGGGAAACCAGGGAGCATCTTGAGAAGGAGAGCGGTGCTTACAACATAAAGGGCAGAGGCAGAGTCTAGGCAGCATCACAGGTAGTACTGGGATTCGACACTAGTTCAGAAGTGGTCAGCAGGGATGGGCCACTGGGAGCCTGTAGGTCCCATAGCCTTTTATCCCCAATAGCCGAGACCTGCTGAGCCGATATGGCTCCACACGGTGGATATTTATAGGGTACACATCGAGTCAAAGCGGTTGACTTCATCCTGCACACCGATTGGAGGTCTCACTTTTAGGCAGTATGGGAAGGAGGAGAGATCCAATTGAAAGGTCTAGAATTAGGCGTCAAAGGTTTAAGCCCTGAGTCACCACTCCCTCAGTGAGGAATTCATTTCGGGCAAGGGAATGACTCTTGTTTTCTCTTCTCTGGCAAACAGCAGGAGCAAGCATAATAGTGATAAGGATAATGACGATTTCACAGATCCACAGGGAGAAAGAAGGAAGGTAAATCTTATAAAGTGAGTGCAACAGTCTCTATTACAAGGGACAATCTTTGTCCTCTCCATCAATGTCGCTTCTTTTAGAACCACCCAATGACTGATGCCTCTATCTCTGTCAAGCCCCCTTTTCTGCTATCTGAATAGAGCAGAAAGATGTCCACAGGGTCCCTGGTGGTCCCTAGCACATGGGCGATAGTGAAAGAAAACTTATTGTCGCATGCTTATGGGAAACCTGATTTTTAGCTTGAAATTGTACGCAGTCATTTTTTCCCCCTCATCACTTGTGGTAGCCATGGGATTCCTGGTGGAATAAGACTCCCTTAGCTCATTCAAAAAGAGGGTGGGTTGACTTAAGGAATCCACATGCGATCACCCTAGTGAACAACGAGCGAATAAGAAAGTGACTAAAAATGTCTTTCAATTATGGATTGGGTATATAAGTGATATACACGTAAACTTTACTATTATTACTTTGGTTTTCGTATCATAAAATTGGCATAATTATACAACTCATAGTGATTTCTATATAGTGTAATCAGACACTGACGATCTGAAAGGGCACCTCAGCCCTCAGTGCTGCACGTGAATATACTCAGACTCGGTGCCAAGGCCACAGCAAACGATGGACTGAGCTTATCTGAATTCCGGCCTTTGGAGGAGTGCTCTAACTTTTTAAACACAAAAATACACAGATTTTCTTCTGTGTTTCTTTTCCTGTTCCCTTACACGCCCAGAAGGTTGAGGCAAGAGAACTGTGAACAATCAAACCTAAGTGACCAGACTCTGTAGTTCTCCTCATATAGAGTATAAGAGGGTGCACGAATATTTCTGACCATTACAGGGCACAAGGTGTAACCGATATAGAGTATGAGAGGGTGCACTCATATTTCTGACCGTTAGAGGGCACAAGGGGTAACCGATATAGAGTATGGGAGGATGCACTCATATTTCTGATCATTAGAGGGCACAAGAGGTAACTGATTGAATCAGCAGAAGGAAAAAAAAAAAGAGCAAGTTTATAGAGATTTTGATAGACTTGTCAATTTTGATAGAAAATGTTTAAAAATGAATTTGAAATATTGCTCCTATACTTTGATGCAGATATTACAAGTATCTTTCGCATCAACTTGGGCGCAAAGAAAAGAGTGACAAACCAAGTCCAGTGATACATGAATGATGGATAATGCCAGAGAATGGATCATTCTGGGAGGTAAGGTAATAATACTTTAACGTCAATTTCTGTAAATTACAATATTGACTTAAATGAGAAAAATCAAATAAGCTCTTTCAAAATCCAGGCATTTTCTCCTAATATGTATTGATGATCTAACTCTTAGCACAATAGGAATAGAAAAGAATTTCCTTGATCTGACAAACAGAATGTTGAAAATCATTTAGGTTACTACCATACGTAATGTTGAAGTATTCAGAACTTTTCCCTTGAGATCCAGAATGAGGTTAGGATGCCATTAGCGAAACTTTATGTGTAAAAACAATTGGGAAAGTCTTAACCAGTGTAAGAAGGCAAGGAAAGAGGAAAATTAGTATAATTGGAAAATGTTTATTAATAGAGGTCGGTAGAAACACCACGAGACGCTGCTATTAAACTGTTAGTATGTAATATATTGAGAATTCAAACTAGCAATCTCACAGCAAGAAAGCCAGTATAGGAAAATCAATTCCATGTCTGTATTGCCACAAGAAACAGTGAAGGTTAAATTGTAAACTCATGTAAAATGAATACAGCATGGAAATATTGAATTGCTCTCAGAAACAACCTAGGATGTGTACATGGAAACACAGGAACTATTATTAAGAAGGTTAGGAAATCCTAAATCAATTGACATGTATTCTGTGATAAACGAGTAAAAGACTGTTTTAAAAAGGTCAGGGTTCTCATGTTTCATCTATTGATTTCATTAAAAACTCCATCACAATGAGTATGTGTGAGTCAATGGAAAAGGTCATTCTAAAATTCATACGAACTTGCAAATAACCAAACATAGTCAAGGTAACTTTGAAGGAGAAAAGCAGTTAGAGGAATTGCTTTTACCAGGTATCAGAACGTATTTCAAGGCTGTGCTGATTCAGACAGTGGATATTGGTGCAGGGAAAAAGAGCAAACTGAACCAAGAGGAGAGCTCAGAAATAACACTGCCACGCACACACCCGAGGATCTTTGCTTTGTATGAACTGTGGCACCTCAGAGCAATGAAGGAAACGAATTTTCCAGTAAATGATGTTGAGTCAAATCGATAATTAGCTACAATAAAATAAAGAAAGGAAACTTGAACTCGACTTCACATCATACCCGAAATGGTATCTGAAGAGAAAGTTAGCTTTGAGAAACTGATGGGCATAATGATGAAGCTTCTAGAAGAAAACCAGCATTTGCCCAAGATTTGACGAGTTCCTAACTCCCCGGTTTGAAGCATGAAACCTGTGCTGAGATTCCTGTATTGAGGGATTGCGTTAGTGTAGCAGTGCTGCTGAATCCTCACGTACGAGGTGGAGATGGGCTGTGATTTCTCTCCCCATTTTACGTATTTCATGGGAGCTGCCTGCAGAGCCTCCCCTTCCCTGTACGTCTTGCAGCAGCATCTACACAGGGTAGACTATTATTTTGCCGGAGTTGTGCTAGGTCAGGGAAACCCTGGTGGTGTAGTGGTTAAGTGCTACGGCTGCTAAACAAAGGGTCAGCAGTTCAAATCCACCAGGTGCTCCTTGGAAACTCTATGGGGCAGTTCTCCTCTGTCCTATAGGGTCGCTATGAGTCGGAGCCTCCTCGACGGCATCTAACAACAACAACAACCATAAGCATGAGTGTTACGTGCCACTCAAGCGGAACAAATGGAAACGAAGGCTTTCTTGGTCCTGCTTGGTTAAACACCCGGGAAACCAGGGAGCATCTTGAGAAGGAGAGCGGTGCTTACAACATAAAGGGCAGAGGCAGAGTCTAGGCAGCATCACAGGTAGTACTGGGATTCGACACTAGTTCAGAAGTGGTCAGCAGGGATGGGCCACTGGGAGCCTGTAGGTCCCATAGCCTTTTATCCCCAATAGCCGAGACCTGCTGAGCCGATATGGCTCCACACGGTGGATATTTATAGGGTGCACATCGAGTCAAAGCGGTTGACTTCATCCTGCACACCGATTGGAGGTCTCACTTTTAGGCAGTATGGGAAGGAGGAGAGATCCAATTGAAAGGTCTAGAATTAGGCGTCAAAGGTTTAAGCCCTGAGTCACCACTCCCTCAGTGAGGAATTCATTTCGGGCAAGGGAATGACTCTTGTTTTCTCTTCTCTGGCAAACAGCAGGAGCAAGCATAATAGTGATAAGGATAATGACGATTTCACAGATCCACAGGGAGAAAGAAGGAAGGTAAATCTTATAAAGTGAGTGCAACAGTCTCTATTACAAGGGACAATCTTTGTCCTCTCCATCAATGTCGCTTCTTTTAGAACCACCCAATGACTGATGCCTCTATCTCTGTCAAGCCCCCTTTTCTGCTATCTGAATAGAGCAGAAAGATGTCCACAGGGTCCCTGGTGGTCCCTAGCACATGGGCGATAGTGAAAGAAAACTTATTGTCGCATGCTTATGGGAAACCTGATTTTTAGCTTGAAATTGTACGCAGTCATTTTTTCCCCCTCATCACTTGTGGTAGCCATGGGATTCCTGGTGGAATAAGACTCCCTTAGCTCATTCAAAAAGAGGGTGGGTTGACTTAAGGAATCCACATGCGATCACCCTAGTGAACAACGAGCGAATAAGAAAGTGACTAAAAATGTCTTTCAATTATGGATTGGGTATATAAGTGATATACACGTAAACTTTACTATTATTACTTTGGTTTTCGTATCATAAAATTGGCATAATTATACAACTCATAGTGATTTCTATATAGTGTAATCAGACACTGACGATCTGAAAGGGCACCTCAGCCCTCAGTGCTGCACGTGAATATACTCAGACTCGGTGCCAAGGCCACAGCAAACGATGGACTGAGCTTATCTGAATTCCGGCCTTTGGAGGAGTGCTCTAACTTTTTAAACACAAAAATACACAGATTTTCTTCTGTGTTTCTTTTCCTGTTCCCTTACACGCCCAGAAGGTTGAGGCAAGAGAACTGTGAACAATCAAACCTAAGTGACCAGACTCTGTAGTTCTCCTCATATAGAGTATAAGAGGGTGCACGAATATTTCTGACCATTAGAGGGCACAAGGTGTAACCGATATAGAGTATGAGAGGGTGCACTCATATTTCTGACCGTTAGAGGGCACAAGGGGTAACCGATATAGAGTATGGGAGGATGCACTCATATTTCTGATCATTAGAGGGCACAAGAGGTAACTGATTGAATCAGCAGAAGGAAAAAAAAAAAAGAGCAAGTTTATAGAGATTTTGATAGACTTGTCAATTTTGATAGAAAATGTTTAAAAATGAATTTGAAATATTGCTCCTATACTTTGATGCAGATATTACAAGTATCTTTCGCATCAACTTGGGCGCAAAGAAAAGAGTGACAAACCAAGTCCAGTGATACATGAATGATGGATAATGCCAGAGAATGGATCATTCTGGGAGGTAAGGTAATAATACTTTAACGTCAATTTCTGTAAATTACAATATTGACTTAAATGAGAAAAATCAAATAAGCTCTTTCAAAATCCAGGCATTTTCTCCTAATATGTATTGATGATCTAACTCTTAGCACAATAGGAATAGAAAAGAATTTCCTTGATCTGACAAACAGAATGTTGAAAATCATTTAGGTTACTACCATACGTAATGTTGAAGTATTCAGAACTTTTCCCTTGAGATCCAGAATGAGGTTAGGATGCCATTAGCGAAACTTTATGTGTAAAAACAATTGGGAAAGTCTTAACCAGTGTAAGAAGGCAAGGAAAGAGGAAAATTAGTATAATTGGAAAATGTTTATTAATAGAGGTCGGTAGAAACACCACGAGACGCTGCTATTAAACTGTTAGTATGTAATATATTGAGAATTCAAACTAGCAATCTCACAGCAAGAAAGCCAGTATAGGAAAATCAATTCCATGTCTGTATTGCCACAAGAAACAGTGAAGGTTAAATTGTAAACTCATGTAAAATGAATACAGCATGGAAATATTGAATTGCTCTCAGAAACAACCTAGGATGTGTACATGGAAACACAGGAACTATTATTAAGAAGGTTAGGAAATCCTAAATCAATTGACATGTATTCTGTGATAAACGAGTAAAAGACTGTTTTAAAAAGGTCAGGGTTCTCATGTTTCATCTATTGATTTCATTAAAAACTCCATCACAATGAGTATGTGTGAGTCAATGGAAAAGGTCATTCTAAAATTCATACGAACTTGCAAATAACCAAACATAGTCAAGGTAACTTTGAAGGAGAAAAGCAGTTAGAGGAATTGCTTTTACCAGGTATCAGAACGTATTTCAAGGCTGTGCTGATTCAGACAGTGGATATTGGTGCAGGGAAAAAGAGCAAACTGAACCAAGAGGAGAGCTCAGAAATAACACTGCCACGCACACACCCGAGGATCTTTGCTTTGTATGAACTGTGGCACCTCAGAGCAATGAAGGAAACGAATTTTCCAGTAAATGATGTTGAGTCAAATCGATAATTAGCTACAATAAAATAAAGAAAGGAAACTTGAACTCGACTTCACATCATACCCGAAATGGTATCTGAAGAGAAAGTTAGCTTTGAGAAACTGATGGGCATAATGATGAAGCTTCTAGAAGAAAACCAGCATTTGCCCAAGATTTGACGAGTTCCTAACTCCCCGGTTTGAAGCATGAAACCTGTGCTGAGATTCCTGTATTGAGGGATTGCGTTAGTGTAGCAGTGCTGCTGAATCCTCACGTACGAGGTGGAGATGGGCTGTGATTTCTCTCCCCATTTTGCGTATTTCATGGGAGCTGCCTGCAGAGCCTCCCCTTCCCTGTACGTCTTGCAGCAGCAGCTACACAGGGTAGACTATTATTTTGCCGGAGTTGTGCTAGGTCAGGGAAACCCTGGTGGTGTAGTGGTTAAGTGCTACGGCTGCTAAACAAAGGGTCAGCAGTTCAAATCCACCAGGTGCTCCTTGGAAACTCTATGGGGCAGTTCTCCTCTGTCCTATAGGGTCGCTATGAGTCGGAGCCTCCTCGACGGCATCTAACAACAACAACAACCATAAGCATGAGTGTTACGTGCCACTCAAGCGGAACAAATGGAAACGAAGGCTTTCTTGGTCCTGCTTGGTTAAACACCCGGGAAACCAGGGAGCATCTTGAGAAGGAGAGCGGTGCTTACAACATAAAGGGCAGAGGCAGAGTCTAGGCAGCATCACAGGTAGTACTGGGATTCGACACTAGTTCAGAAGTGGTCAGCAGGGATGGGCCACTGGGAGCCTGTAGGTCCCATAGCCTTTTATCCCCAATAGCCGAGACCTGCTGAGCCGATATGGCTCCACACGGTGGATATTTAAAGGGTACACATCGAGTCAAAGCGGTTGACTTCATCCTGCACACCGATTGGAGGTCTCACTTTTAGGCAGTATGGGAAGGAGGAGAGATCCAATTGAAAGGTCTAGAATTAGGCGTCAAAGGTTTAAGCCCTGAGTCACCACTCCCTCAGTGAGGAATTCATTTCGGGCAAGGGAACGACTCTTGTTTTCTCTTATCTGGCAAACAGCAGGAGCAAGCATAATAGTGATAAGAATAATGACGATTTCACAGATCCACAGGGAGAAAGAAGGAAGGTAAATCTTATAAACTGAGTGCAACAGTCTCTATTACAAGGGACAATCTTTGTCCTCTCCATCAATGTCGCTTCTTTTAGAACCACCCAATGACTGATGCCTCTATCTCTGTCAAGCCCCCTTTTCTGCTATCTGAATAGAGCAGAAAGATGTCCACAGGGTCCCTGGTGGTCCCTAGCACATGGGCGATAGTGAAAGAAAACTTATTGTCGCATGCTTATGGGAAACCTGATTTTTAGCTTGAAATTGTACGCAGTCATTTTTTCCCCCTCATCACTTGTGGTAGCCATGGGATTCCTGGTGGAATAAGACTCCCTTAGCTCATTCAAAAAGAGGGTGGGTTGACTTAAGGAATCCACATGCGATCACCCTAGTGAACAACGAGCGAATAAGAAAGTGACTAAAAATGTCTTTCAATTATGGATTGGGTATATAAGTGATATACACGTAAACTTTACTATTATTACTTTGGTTTTCGTATCATAAAATTGGCATAATTATACAACTCATAGTGATTTCTATATAGTGTAATCAGACACTGACGATCTGAAAGGGCACCTCAGCCCTCAGTGCTGCACGTGAATATACTCAGACTCGGTGCCAAGGCCACAGCAAACGATGGACTGAGCTTATCTGAATTCCGGCCTTTGGAGGAGTGCTCTAACTTTTTAAACACAAAAATACACAGATTTTCTTCTGTGTTTCTTTTCCTGTTCCCTTACACGCCCAGAAGGTTGAGGCAAGAGAACTGTGAACAAGCAAACCTAAGTGACCAGACTCTGTAGTTCTCCTCATATAGAGTATAAGAGGGTGCACGAATATTTCTGACCATTACAGGGCACAAGGTGTAACCGATATAGAGTATGAGAGGGTGCACTCATATTTCTGACCGTTAGAGGGCACAAGGGGTAACCGATATAGAGTATGGGAGGATGCACTCATATTTCTGATCATTAGAGGGCACAAGAGGTAACTGATTGAATCAGCAGAAGGAAAAAAAAAAAAGAGCAAGTTTATAGAGATTTTGATAGACTTGTCAATTTTGATAGAAAATGTTTAAAAATGAATTTGAAATATTGCTCCTATACTTTGATGCAGATATTACAAGTATCTTTCGCATCAACTTGGGCGCAAAGAAAAGAGTGACAAACCAAGTCCAGTGATACATGAATGATGGATAATGCCAGAGAATGGATCATTCTGGGAGGTAAGGTAATAATACTTTAACGTCAATTTCTGTAAATTACAATATTGACTTAAATGAGAAAAATCAAATAAGCTCTTTCAAAATCCAGGCATTTTCTCCTAATATGTATTGATGATCTAACTCTTAGCACAATAGGAATAGAAAAGAATTTCCTTGATCTGACAAACAGAATGTTGAAAATCATTTAGGTTACTACCATACGTAATGTTGAAGTATTCAGAACTTTTCCCTTGAGATCCAGAATGAGGTTAGGATGCCATTAGCGAAACTTTATGTGTAAAAACAATTGGGAAAGTCTTAACCAGTGTAAGAAGGCAAGGAAAGAGGAAAATTAGTATAATTGGAAAATGTTTATTAATAGAGGTCGGTAGAAACACCACGAGACGCTGCTATTAAACTGTTAGTATGTAATATATTGAGAATTCAAACTAGCAATCTCACAGCAAGAAAGCCAGTATAGGAAAATCAATTCCATGTCTGTATTGCCACAAGAAACAGTGAAGGTTAAATTGTAAACTCATGTAAAATGAATACAGCATGGAAATATTGAATTGCTCTCAGAAACAACCTAGGATGTGTACATGGAAACACAGGAACTATTATTAAGAAGGTTAGGAAATCCTAAATCAATTGACATGTATTCTGTGATAAACGAGTAAAAGACTGTTTTAAAAAGGTCAGGGTTCTCATGTTTCATCTATTGATTTCATTAAAAACTCCATCACAATGAGTATGTGTGAGTCAATGGAAAAGGTCATTCTAAAATTCATACGAACTTGCAAATAACCAAACATAGTCAAGGTAACTTTGAAGGAGAAAAGCAGTTAGAGGAATTGCTTTTACCAGGTATCAGAACGTATTTCAAGGCTGTGCTGATTCAGACAGTGGATATTGGTGCAGGGAAAAAGAGCAAACTGAACCAAGAGGAGAGCTCAGAAATAACACTGCCACGCACACACCCGAGGATCTTTGCTTTGTATGAACTGTGGCACCTCAGAGCAATGAAGGAAACGAATTTTCCAGTAAATGATGTTGAGTCAAATCGATAATTAGCTACAATAAAATAAAGAAAGGAAACTTGAACTCGACTTCACATCATACCCGAAATGGTATCTGAAGAGAAAGTTAGCTTTGAGAAACTGATGGGCATAATGATGAAGCTTCTAGAAGAAAACCAGCATTTGCCCAAGATTTGACGAGTTCCTAACTCCCCGGTTTGAAGCATGAAACCTGTGCTGAGATTCCTGTATTGAGGGATTGCGTTAGTGTAGCAGTGCTGCTGAATCCTCACGTACGAGGTGGAGATGGGCTGTGATTTCTCTCCCCATTTTGCGTATTTCATGGGAGCTGCCTGCAGAGCCTCCCCTTCCCTGTACGTCTTGCAGCAGCAGCTACACAGGGTAGACTATTATTTTGCCGGAGTTGTGCTAGGTCAGGGAAACCCTGGTGGTGTAGTGGTTAAGTGCTACGGCTGCTAAACAAAGGGTCAGCAGTTCAAATCCACCAGGTGCTCCTTGGAAACTCTATGGGGCAGTTCTCCTCTGTCCTATAGGGTCGCTATGAGTCGGAGCCTCCTCGACGGCATCTAACAACAACAACAACCATAAGCATGAGTGTTACGTGCCACTCAAGCGGAACAAATGGAAACGAAGGCTTTCTTGGTCCTGCTTGGTTAAACACCCGGGAAACCAGGGAGCATCTTGAGAAGGAGAGCGGTGCTTACAACATAAAGGGCAGAGGCAGAGTCTAGGCAGCATCACAGGTAGTACTGGGATTCGACACTAGTTCAGAAGTGGTCAGCAGGGATGGGCCACTGGGAGCCTGTAGGTCCCATAGCCTTTTATCCCCAATAGCCGAGACCTGCTGAGCCGATATGGCTCCACACGGTGGATATTTATAGGGTACACATCGAGTCAAAGCGGTTGACTTCATCCTGCACACCGATTGGAGGTCTCACTTTTAGGCAGTATGGGAAGGAGGAGAGATCCAATTGAAAGGTCTAGAATTAGGCGTCAAAGGTTTAAGCCCTGAGTCACCACTCCCTCAGTGAGGAATTCATTTCGGGCAAGGGAACGACTCTTGTTTTCTCTTCTCTGGCAAACAGCAGGAGCAAGCATAATAGTGATAAGAATAATGACGATTTCACAGATCCACAGGGAGAAAGAAGGAAGGTAAATCTTATAAACTGAGTGCAACAGTCTCTATTACAAGGGACAATCTTTGTCCTCTCCATCAATGTCGCTTCTTTTAGAACCACCCAATGACTGATGCCTCTATCTCTGTCAAGCCCCCTTTTCTGCTATCTGAATAGAGCAGAAAGATGTCCACAGGGTCCCTGGTGGTCCCTAGCACATGGGCGATAGTGAAAGAAAACTTATTGTCGCATGCTTATGGGAAACCTGATTTTTAGCTTGAAATTGTACGCAGTCATTTTTTCCCCCTCATCACTTGTGGTAGCCATGGGATTCCTGGTGGAATAAGACTCCCTTAGCTCATTCAAAAAGAGGGTGGGTTGACTTAAGGAATCCACATGCGATCACCCTAGTGAACAACGAGCGAATAAGAAAGTGACTAAAAATGTCTTTCAATTATGGATTGGGTATATAAGTGATATACACGTAAACTTTACTATTATTACTTTGGTTTTCGTATCATAAAATTGGCATAATTATACAACTCATAGTGATTTCTATATAGTGTAATCAGACACTGACGATCTGAAAGGGCACCTCAGCCCTCAGTGCTGCACGTGAATATACTCAGACTCGGTGCCAAGGCCACAGCAAACGATGGACTGAGCTTATCTGAATTCCGGCCTTTGGAGGAGTGCTCTAACTTTTTAAACACAAAAATACACAGATTTTCTTCTGTGTTTCTTTTCCTGTTCCCTTACACGCCCAGAAGGTTGAGGCAAGAGAACTGTGAACAAGCAAACCTAAGTGACCAGACTCTGTAGTTCTCCTCATATAGAGTATAAGAGGGTGCACGAATATTTCTGACCATTACAGGGCACAAGGTGTAACCGATATAGAGTATGAGAGGGTGCACTCATATTTCTGACCGTTAGAGGGCACAAGGGGTAACCGATATAGAGTATGGGAGGATGCACTCATATTTCTGATCATTAGAGGGCACAAGAGGTAACTGATTGAATCAGCAGAAGGAAAAAAAAAAAAGAGCAAGTTTATAGAGATTTTGATAGACTTGTCAATTTTGATAGAAAATGTTTAAAAATGAATTTGAAATATTGCTCCTATACTTTGATGCAGATATTACAAGTATCTTTCGCATCAACTTGGGCGCAAAGAAAAGAGTGACAAACCAAGTCCAGTGATACATGAATGATGGATAATGCCAGAGAATGGATCATTCTGGGAGGTAAGGTAATAATACTTTAACGTCAATTTCTGTAAATTACAATATTGACTTAAATGAGAAAAATCAAATAAGCTCTTTCAAAATCCAGGCATTTTCTCCTAATATGTATTGATGATCTAACTCTTAGCACAATAGGAATAGAAAAGAATTTCCTTGATCTGACAAACAGAATGTTGAAAATCATTTAGGTTACTACCATACGTAATGTTGAAGTATTCAGAACTTTTCCCTTGAGATCCAGAATGAGGTTAGGATGCCATTAGCGAAACTTTATGTGTAAAAACAATTGGGAAAGTCTTAACCAGTGTAAGAAGGCAAGGAAAGAGGAAAATTAGTATAATTGGAAAATGTTTATTAATAGAGGTCGGTAGAAACACCACGAGACGCTGCTATTAAACTGTTAGTATGTAATATATTGAGAATTCAAACTAGCAATCTCACAGCAAGAAAGCCAGTATAGGAAAATCAATTCCATGTCTGTATTGCCACAAGAAACAGTGAAGGTTAAATTGTAAACTCATGTAAAATGAATACAGCATGGAAATATTGAATTGCTCTCAGAAACAACCTAGGATGTGTACATGGAAACACAGGAACTATTATTAAGAAGGTTAGGAAATCCTAAATCAATTGACATGTATTCTGTGATAAACGAGTAAAAGACTGTTTTAAAAAGGTCAGGGTTCTCATGTTTCATCTATTGATTTCATTAAAAACTCCATCACAATGAGTATGTGTGAGTCAATGGAAAAGGTCATTCTAAAATTCATACGAACTTGCAAATAACCAAACATAGTCAAGGTAACTTTGAAGGAGAAAAGCAGTTAGAGGAATTGCTTTTACCAGGTATCAGAACGTATTTCAAGGCTGTGCTGATTCAGACAGTGGATATTGGTGCAGGGAAAAAGAGCAAACTGAACCAAGAGGAGAGCTCAGAAATAACACTGCCACGCACACACACGAGGATCTTTGCTTTGTATGAACTGTGGCACCTCAGAGCAATGAAGGAAACGAATTTTCCAGTAAATGATGTTGAGTCAAATCGATAATTAGCTACAATAAAATAAAGAAAGGAAACTTGAACTCGACTTCACATCATACCCGAAATGGTATCTGAAGAGAAAGTTAGCTTTGAGAAACTGATGGGCATAAAGATGAAGCTTCTAGAAGAAAACCAGCATTTGCCCAAGATTTGACGAGTTCCTAACTCCCCGGTTTGAAGCATGAAACCTGTGCTGAGATTCCTGTATTCAGGGATTGCGTTAGTGTAGCAGTGCTGCTGAATCCTCACGTACGAGCTGGAGATGGGCTGTGATTTCTCTCCCCATTTTACGTATTTCATGGGAGCTGCCTGCAGAGCCTCCCCTTCCCTGTACGTCTTGCAGCAGCATCTACACAGGGTAGACTATTATTTTGCCGGAGTTGTGCTAGGTCAGGGAAACCCTGGTGGTGTAGTGGTTAAGTGCTACGGCTGCTAAACAAAGGGTCAGCAGTTCAAATCCACCAGGTGCTCCTTGGAAACTCTATGGGGCAGTTCTACTCTGTCCTATAGGGTCGCTATGAGTCGGAGCCTCCTCGACGGCACCTAACAACAACAACAACCATAAGCATGAGTGTTACGTGCCACTCAAGCGGAACAAATGGAAACGAAGGCTTTCTTGGTCCTGCTTGGTTAAACACCCGGGAAACCAGGGAGCATCTTGAGAAGGAGAGCGGTGCTTACAACATAAAGGGCAGAGGCAGAGTCTAGGCAGCATCACAGGTAGTACTGGGATTCGACACTAGTTCAGAAGTGGTCAGCAGGGATGGGCCACTGGGAGCCTGTAGGTCCCATAGCCTTTTATCCCCAATAGCCGAGACCTGCTGAGCCGATATGGCTCCACACGGTTGATATTTAAAGGGTACACATCGAGTCAAAGCGGTTGACTTCATCCTGCACACCGATTGGAGGTCTCACTTTTAGGCAGTATAGGAAGGAGGAGAGATCCAATTGAAAGGTCTAGAATTAGGCGTCAAAGGTTTAAGCCCTGAGTCACCACTCCCTCAGTGAGGAATTCATTTCGGGCAAGGGAACGACTCTTGTTTTCTCTTATCTGGCAAACAGCAGGAGCAAGCATAATAGTGATAAGAATAATGACGATTTCACAGATCCACAGGGAGAAAGAAGGAAGGTAAATCTTATAAACTGAGTGCAACAGTCTCTATTACAAGGGACAATCTTTGTCCTCTCCATCAATGTCGCTTCTTTTAGAACCACCCAATGACTGATGCCTCTATCTCTGTCAAGCCCCCTTTTCTGCTATCTGAATAGAGCAGAAAGATGTCCACAGGGTCCCTGGTGGTCCCTAGCACATGGGCGATAGTGAAAGAAAACTTATTGTCGCATGCTTATGGGAAACCTGATTTTTAGCTTGAAATTGTACGCAGTCATTTTTTCCCCCTCATCACTTGTGGTAGCCATGGGATTCCTGGTGGAATAAGACTCCCTTAGCTCATTCAAAAAGAGGGTGGGTTGACTTAAGGAATCCACATGCGATCACCCTAGTGAACAACGAGCGAATAAGAAAGTGACTAAAAATGTCTTTCAATTATGGATTGGGTATATAAGTGATATACACGTAAACTTTACTATTATTACTTTGGTTTTCGTATCATAAAATTGGCATAATTATACAACTCATAGTGATTTCTATATAGTGTAATCAGACACTGACGATCTGAAAGGGCACCTCAGCCCTCAGTGCTGCACGTGAATATACTCAGACTCGGTGCCAAGGCCACAGCAAACGATGGACTGAGCTTATCTGAATTCCGGCCTTTGGAGGAGTGCTCTAACTTTTTAAACACAAAAATACACAGATTTTCTTCTGTGTTTCTTTTCCTGTTCCCTTACACGCCCAGAAGGTTGAGGCAAGAGAACTGTGAACAAGCAAACCTAAGTGACCAGACTCTGTAGTTCTCCTCATATAGAGTATAAGAGGGTGCACGAATATTTCTGACCATTACAGGGCACAAGGTGTAACCGATATAGAGTATGAGAGGGTGCACTCATATTTCTGACCGTTAGAGGGCACAAGGGGTAACCGATATAGAGTATGGGAGGATGCACTCATATTTCTGATCATTAGAGGGCACAAGAGGTAACTGATTGAATCAGCAGAAGGAAAAAAAAAAGAGCAAGTTTATAGAGATTTTGATAGACTTGTCAATTTTGATAGAAAATGTTTAAAAATGAATTTGAAATATTGCTCCTATACTTTGATGCAGATATTACAAGTATCTTTCGCATCAACTTGGGTGCAAAGAAAAGAGTGACAAACCAAGTCCAGTGATACATGAATGATGGATAATGCCAGAGAATGGATCATTCTGGGAGGTAAGGTAATAATACTTTAACGTCAATTTCTGTAAATTACAATATTGACTTAAATGAGAAAAATCAAATAAGCTCTTTCAAAATCCAGGCATTTTCTCCTAATATGTATTGATGATCTAACTCTTAGCACAATAGGAATAGAAAAGAATTTCCTTGATCTGACAAACAGAATGTTGAAAATCATTTAGGTTACTACCATACGTAATGTTGAAGTATTCAGAACTTTTCCCTTGAGATCCAGAATGAGGTTAGGATGCCATTAGCGAAACTTTGTGTGTAAAAACAATTGGGAAAGTCTTAACCAGTGTAAGAAGGCAAGGAAAGAGGAAAATTAGTATAATTGGAAAATGTTTATTAATAGAGGTCGGTAGAAACACCACGAGACGCTGCTATTAAACTGTTAGTATGTAATATATTGAGAATTCAAACTAGCAATCTCACAGCAAGAAAGCCAGTATAGGAAAATCAATTCCATGTCTGTATTGCCACAAGAAACAGTGAAGGTTAAATTGTAAACTCATGTAAAATGAATACAGCATGGAAATATTGAATTGCTCTCAGAAACAACCTAGGATGTGTACATGGAAACACAGGAACTATTATTAAGAAGGTTAGGAAATCCTAAATCAATTGACATGTATTCTGTGATAAACGAGTAAAAGACTGTTTTAAAAAGGTCAGGGTTCTCATGTTTCATCTATTGATTTCATTAAAAACTCCATCACAATGAGTATGTGTGAGTCAATGGAAAAGGTCATTCTAAAATTCATACGAACTTGCAAATAACCAAACATAGTCAAGGTAACTTTGAAGGAGAAAAGCAGTTAGAGGAATTGCTTTTACCAGGTATCAGAACGTATTTCAAGGCTGTGCTGATTCAGACAGTGGATATTGGTGCAGGGAAAAAGAGCAAACTGAACCAAGAGGAGAGCTCAGAAATAACACTGCCACGCACACACCCGAGGATCTTTGCTTTGTATGAACTGTGGCACCTCAGAGCAATGAAGGAAACGAATTTTCCAGTAAATGATGTTGAGTCAAATCGATAATTAGCTACAATAAAATAAAGAAAGGAAACTTGAACTCGACTTCACATCATACCCGAAATGGTATCTGAAGAGAAAGTTAGCTTTGAGAAACTGATGGGCATAATGATGAAGCTTCTAGAAGAAAACCAGCATTTGCCCAAGATTTGACGAGTTCCTAACTCCCCGGTTTGAAGCATGAAACCTGTGCTGAGATTCCTGTATTGAGGGATTGCGTTAGTGTAGCAGTGCTGCTGAATCCTCACGTACGAGGTGGAGATGGGCTGTGATTTCTCTCCCCATTTTACGTATTTCATGGGAGCTGCCTGCAGAGCCTCCCCTTCCCTGTACGTCTTGCAGCAGCAGCTACACAGGGTAGACTATTATTTTGCCGGAGTTGTGCTAGGTCAGGGAAACCCTGGTGGTGTAGTGGTTAAGTGCTACGGCTGCTAAACAAAGGGTCAGCAGTTCAAATCCACCAGGTGCTCCTTGGAAACTCTATGGGGCAGTTCTCCTCTGTCCTATAGGGTCGCTATGAGTCGGAGCCTCCTCGACGGCATCTAACAACAACAACAACCATAAGCATGAGTGTTACGTGCCACTCAAGCGGAACAAATGGAAACGAAGGCTTTCTTGGTCCTGCTTGGTTAAACACCCGGGAAACCAGGGAGCATCTTGAGAAGGAGAGCGGTGCTTACAACATAAAGGGCAGAGGCAGAGTCTAGGCAGCATCACAGGTAGTACTGGGATTCGACACTAGTTCAGAAGTGGTCAGCAGGGATGGGCCACTGGGAGCCTGTAGGTCCCATAGCCTTTTATCCCCAATAGCCGAGACCTGCTGAGCCGATATGGCTCCACACGGTGGATATTTATAGGGTACACATCGAGTCAAAGCGGTTGACTTCATCCTGCACACCGATTGGAGGTCTCACTTTTAGGCAGTATGGGAAGGAGGAGAGATCCAATTGAAAGGTCTAGAATTAGGCGTCAAAGGTTTAAGCCCTGAGTCACCACTCCCTCAGTGAGGAATTCATTTCGGGCAAGGGAATGACTCTTGTTTTCTCTTCTCTGGCAAACAGCAGGAGCAAGCATAATAGTGATAAGGATAATGACGATTTCACAGATCCACAGGGAGAAAGAAGGAAGGTAAATCTTATAAACTGAGTGCAACAGTCTCTATTACAAGGGACAATCTTTGTCCTCTCCATCAATGTCGCTTCTTTTAGAACCACCCAATGACTGATGCCTCTATCTCTGTCAAGCCCCCTTTTCTGCTATCTGAATAGAGCAGAAAGATGTCCACAGGGTCCCTGGTGGTCCCTAGCACATGGGCGATAGTGAAAGAAAACTTATTGTCGCATGCTTATGGGAAACCTGATTTTTAGCTTGAAATTGTACGCAGTCATTTTTTCCCCCTCATCACTTGTGGTAGCCATGGGATTCCTGGTGGAATAAGACTCCCTTAGCTCATTCAAAAAGAGGGTGGGTTGACTTAAGGAATCCACATGCGATCACCCTAGTGAACAACGAGCGAATAAGAAAGTGACTAAAAATGTCTTTCAATTATGGATTGGGTATATAAGTGATATACACGTAAACTTTACTATTATTACTTTGGTTTTCGTATCATAAAATTGGCATAATTATACAACTCATAGTGATTTCTATATAGTGTAATCAGACACTGACGATCTGAAAGGGCACCTCAGCCCTCAGTGCTGCACGTGAATATACTCAGACTCGGTGCCAAGGCCACAGCAAACGATGGACTGAGCTTATCTGAATTCCGGCCTTTGGAGGAGTGCTCTAACTTTTTAAACACAAAAATACACAGATTTTCTTCTGTGTTTCTTTTCCTGTTCCCTTACACGCCCAGAAGGTTGAGGCAAGAGAACTGTGAACAATCAAACCTAAGTGACCAGACTCTGTAGTTCTCCTCATATAGAGTATAAGAGGGTGCACGAATATTTCTGACCATTACAGGGCACAAGGTGTAACCGATATAGAGTATGAGAGGGTGCACTCATATTTCTGACCGTTAGAGGGCACAAGGGGTAACCGATATAGAGTATGGGAGGATGCACTCATATTTCTGATCATTAGAGGGCACAAGAGGTAACTGATTGAATCAGCAGAAGGAAAAAAAAAAAGAGCAAGTTTATAGAGATTTTGATAGACTTGTCAATTTTGATAGAAAATGTTTAAAAATGAATTTGAAATATTGCTCCTATACTTTGATGCAGATATTACAAGTATCTTTCGCATCAACTTGGGCGCAAAGAAAAGAGTGACAAACCAAGTCCAGTGATACATGAATGATGGATAATGCCAGAGAATGGATCATTCTGGGAGGTAAGGTAATAATACTTTAACGTCAATTTCTGTAAATTACAATATTGACTTAAATGAGAAAAATCAAATAAGCTCTTTCAAAATCCAGGCATTTTCTCCTAATATGTATTGATGATCTAACTCTTAGCACAATAGGAATAGAAAAGAATTTCCTTGATCTGACAAACAGAATGTTGAAAATCATTTAGGTTACTACCATACGTAATGTTGAAGTATTCAGAACTTTTCCCTTGAGATCCAGAATGAGGTTAGGATGCCATTAGCGAAACTTTATGTGTAAAAACAATTGGGAAAGTCTTAACCAGTGTAAGAAGGCAAGGAAAGAGGAAAATTAGTATAATTGGAAAATGTTTATTAATAGAGGTCGGTAGAAACACCACGAGACGCTGCTATTAAACTGTTAGTATGTAATATATTGAGAATTCAAACTAGCAATCTCACAGCAAGAAAGCCAGTATAGGAAAATCAATTCCATGTCTGTATTGCCACAAGAAACAGTGAAGGTTAAATTGTAAACTCATGTAAAATGAATACAGCATGGAAATATTGAATTGCTCTCAGAAACAACCTAGGATGTGTACATGGAAACACAGGAACTATTATTAAGAAGGTTAGGAAATCCTAAATCAATTGACATGTATTCTGTGATAAACGAGTAAAAGACTGTTTTAAAAAGGTCAGGGTTCTCATGTTTCATCTATTGATTTCATTAAAAACTCCATCACAATGAGTATGTGTGAGTCAATGGAAAAGGTCATTCTAAAATTCATACGAACTTGCAAATAACCAAACATAGTCAAGGAAACTTTGAAGGAGAAAAGCAGTTAGAGGAATTGCTTTTACCAGGTATCAGAACGTATTTCAAGGCTGTGCTGATTCAGACAGTGGATATTGGTGCAGGGAAAAAGAGCAAACTGAACCAAGAGGAGAGCTCAGAAATAACACTGCCACGCACACACCCGAGGATCTTTGCTTTGTATGAACTGTGGCACCTCAGAGCAATGAAGGAAACGAATTTTCCAGTAAATGATGTTGAGTCAAATCGATAATTAGCTACAATAAAATAAAGAAAGGAAACTTGAACTCGACTTCACATCATACCCGAAATGGTATCTGAAGAGAAAGTTAGCTTTGAGAAACTGATGGGCATAATGATGAAGCTTCTAGAAGAAAACCAGCATTTGCCCAAGATTTGACGAGTTCCTAACTCCCCGGTTTGAAGCATGAAACCTGTGCTGAGATTCCTGTATTGAGGGATTGCGTTAGTGTAGCAGTGCTGCTGAATCCTCACGTACGAGGTGGAGATGGGCTGTGATTTCTCTCCCCATTTTACGTATTTCATGGGAGCTGCCTGCAGAGCCTCCCCTTCCCTGTACGTCTTGCAGCAGCAGCTACACAGGGTAGACTATTATTTTGCCGGAGTTGTGCTAGGTCAGGGAAACCCTGGTGGTGTAGTGGTTAAGTGCTACGGCTGCTAAACAAAGGGTCAGCAGTTCAAATCCACCAGGTGCTCCTTGGAAACTCTATGGGGCAGTTCTCCTCTGTCCTATAGGGTCGCTATGAGTCGGAGCCTCCTCGACGGCATCTAACAACAACAACAACCATAAGCATGAGTGTTACGCGCCACTCAAGCGGAACAAATGGAAACGAAGGCTTTCTTGGTCCTGCTTGGTTAAACACCCGGGAAACCAGGGAGCATCTTGAGAAGGAGAGCGGTGCTTACAACATAAAGGGCAGAGGCAGAGTCTAGGCAGCATCACAGGTAGTACTGGGATTCGACACTAGTTCAGAAGTGGTCAGCAGGGATGGGCCACTGGGAGCCTGTAGGTCCCATAGCCTTTTATCCCCAATAGCCGAGACCTGCTGAGCCGATATGGCTCCACACGGTTGATATTTAAAGGGTACACATCGAGTCAAAGCGGTTGACTTCATCCTGCACACCGATTGGAGGTCTCACTTTTAGGCAGTATAGGAAGGAGGAGAGATCCAATTGAAAGGTCTAGAATTAGGCGTCAAAGGTTTAAGCCCTGAGTCACCACTCCCTCAGTGAGGAATTCATTTCGGGCAAGGGAATGACTCTTGTTTTCTCTTCTCTGGCAAACAGCAGGAGCAAGCATAATAGTGATAAGGATAATGACGATTTCACAGATCCACAGGGAGAAAGAAGGAAGGTAAATCTTATAAACTGAGTGCAACAGTCTCTATTACAAGGGACAATCTTTGTCCTCTCCATCAATGTCGCTTCTTTTAGAACCACCCAATGACTGATGCCTCTATCTCTGTCAAGCCCCCTTTTCTGCTATCTGAATAGAGCAGAAAGATGTCCACAGGGTCCCTGGTGGTCCCTAGCACATGGGCGATAGTGAAAGAAAACTTATTGTCGCATGCTTATGGGAAACCTGATTTTTAGCTTGAAATTGTACGCAGTCATTTTTTCCCCCTCATCACTTGTGGTAGCCATGGGATTCCTGGTGGAATAAGACTCCCTTAGCTCATTCAAAAAGAGGGTGGGTTGACTTAAGGAATCCACATGCGATCACCCTAGTGAACAACGAGCGAATAAGAAAGTGACTAAAAATGTCTTTCAATTATGGATTGGGTATATAAGTGATATACACGTAAACTTTACTATTATTACTTTGGTTTTCGTATCATAAAATTGGCATAATTATACAACTCATAGTGATTTCTATATAGTGTAATCAGACACTGACGATCTGAAAGGGCACCTCAGCCCTCAGTGCTGCACGTGAATATACTCAGACTCGGTGCCAAGGCCACAGCAAACGATGGACTGAGCTTATCTGAATTCCGGCCTTTGGAGGAGTGCTCTAACTTTTTAAACACAAAAATACACAGATTTTCTTCTGTGTTTCTTTTCCTGTTCCCTTACACGCCCAGAAGGTTGAGGCAAGAGAACTGTGAACAAGCAAACCTAAGTGACCAGACTCTGTAGTTCTCCTCATATAGAGTATAAGAGGGTGCACGAATATTTCTGACCATTACAGGGCACAAGGTGTAACCGATATAGAGTATGAGAGGGTGCACTCATATTTCTGACCGTTAGAGGGCACAAGGGGTAACCGATATAGAGTATGGGAGGATGCACTCATATTTCTGATCATTAGAGGGCACAAGAGGTAACTGATTGAATCAGCAGAAGGAAAAAAAAAAAAGAGCAAGTTTATAGAGATTTTGATAGACTTGTCAATTTTGATAGAAAATGTTTAAAAATGAATTTGAAATATTGCTCCTATACTTTGATGCAGATATTACAAGTATCTTTCGCATCAACTTGGGCGCAAAGAAAAGAGTGACAAACCAAGTCCAGTGATACATGAATGATGGATAATGCCAGAGAATGGATCATTCTGGGAGGTAAGGTAATAATACTTTAACGTCAATTTCTGTAAATTACAATATTGACTTAAATGAGAAAAATCAAATAAGCTCTTTCAAAATCCAGGCATTTTCTCCTAATATGTATTGATGATCTAACTCTTAGCACAATAGGAATAGAAAAGAATTTCCTTGATCTGACAAACAGAATGTTGAAAATCATTTAGGTTACTACCATACGTAATGTTGAAGTATTCAGAACTTTTCCCTTGAGATCCAGAATGAGGTTAGGATGCCATTAGCGAAACTTTATGTGTAAAAACAATTGGGAAAGTCTTAACCAGTGTAAGAAGGCAAGGAAAGAGGAAAATTAGTATAATTGGAAAATGTTTATTAATAGAGGTCGGTAGAAACACCACGAGACGCTGCTATTAAACTGTTAGTATGTAATATATTGAGAATTCAAACTAGCAATCTCACAGCAAGAAAGCCAGTATAGGAAAATCAATTCCATGTCTGTATTGCCACAAGAAACAGTGAAGGTTAAATTGTAAACTCATGTAAAATGAATACAGCATGGAAATATTGAATTGCTCTCAGAAACAACCTAGGATGTGTACATGGAAACACAGGAACTATTATTAAGAAGGTTAGGAAATCCTAAATCAATTGACATGTATTCTGTGATAAACGAGTAAAAGACTGTTTTAAAAAGGTCAGGGTTCTCATGTTTCATCTATTGATTTCATTAAAAACTCCATCACAATGAGTATGTGTGAGTCAATGGAAAAGGTCATTCTAAAATTCATACGAACTTGCAAATAACCAAACATAGTCAAGGTAACTTTGAAGGAGAAAAGCAGTTAGAGGAATTGCTTTTACCAGGTATCAGAACGTATTTCAAGGCTGTGCTGATTCAGACAGTGGATATTGGTGCAGGGAAAAAGAGCAAACTGAACCAAGAGGAGAGCTCAGAAATAACACTGCCACGCACACACCCGAGGATCTTTGCTTTGTATGAACTGTGGCACCTCAGAGCAATGAAGGAAACGAATTTTCCAGTAAATGATGTTGAGTCAAATCGATAATTAGCTACAATAAAATAAAGAAAGGAAACTTGAACTCGACTTCACATCATACCCGAAATGGTATCTGAAGAGAAAGTTAGCTTTGAGAAACTGATGGGCATAATGATGAAGCTTCTAGAAGAAAACCAGCATTTGCCCAAGATTTGACGAGTTCCTAACTCCCCGGTTTGAAGCATGAAACCTGTGCTGAGATTCCTGTATTGAGGGATTGCGTTAGTGTAGCAGTGCTGCTGAATCCTCACGTACGAGGTGGAGATGGGCTGTGATTTCTCTCCCCATTTTACGTATTTCATGGGAGCTGCCTGCAGAGCCTCCCCTTCCCTGTACGTCTTGCAGCAGCAGCTACACAGGGTAGACTATTATTTTGCCGGAGTTGTGCTAGGTCAGGGAAACCCTGGTGGTGTAGTGGTTAAGTGCTACGGCTGCTAAACAAAGGGTCAGCAGTTCAAATCCACCAGGTGCTCCTTGGAAACTCTATGGGGCAGTTCTCCTCTGTCCTATAGGGTCGCTATGAGTCGGAGCCTCCTCGACGGCATCTAACAACAACAACAACCATAAGCATGAGTGTTACGCGCCACTCAAGCGGAACAAATGGAAACGAAGGCTTTCTTGGTCCTGCTTGGTTAAACACCCGGGAAACCAGGGAGCATCTTGAGAAGGAGAGCGGTGCTTACAACATAAAGGGCAGAGGCAGAGTCTAGGCAGCATCACAGGTAGTACTGGGATTCGACACTAGTTCAGAAGTGGTCAGCAGGGATGGGCCACTGGGAGCCTGTAGGTCCCATAGCCTTTTATCCCCAATAGCCGAGACCTGCTGAGCCGATATGGCTCCACACGGTTGATATTTAAAGGGTACACATCGAGTCAAAGCGGTTGACTTCATCCTGCACACCGATTGGAGGTCTCACTTTTAGGCAGTATAGGAAGGAGGAGAGATCCAATTGAAAGGTCTAGAATTAGGCGTCAAAGGTTTAAGCCCTGAGTCACCACTCCCTCAGTGAGGAATTCATTTCGGGCAAGGGAACGACTCTTGTTTTCTCTTCTCTGGCAAACAGCAGGAGCAAGCATAATAGTGATAAGGATAATGACGATTTCACAGATCCACAGGGAGAAAGAAGGAAGGTAAATCTTATAAACTGAGTGCAACAGTCTCTATTACAAGGGACAATCTTTGTCCTCTCCATCAATGTCGCTTCTTTTAGAACCACCCAATGACTGATGCCTCTATCTCTGTCAAGCCCCCTTTTCTGCTATCTGAATAGAGCAGAAAGATGTCCACAGGGTCCCTGGTGGTCCCTAGCACATGGGCGATAGTGAAAGAAAACTTATTGTCGCATGCTTATGGGAAACCTGATTTTTAGCTTGAAATTGTACGCAGTCATTTTTTCCCCCTCATCACTTGTGGTAGCCATGGGATTCCTGGTGGAATAAGACTCCCTTAGCTCATTCAAAAAGAGGGTGGGTTGACTTAAGGAATCCACATGCGATCACCCTAGTGAACAACGAGCGAATAAGAAAGTGACTAAAAATGTCTTTCAATTATGGATTGGGTATATAAGTGATATACACGTAAACTTTACTATTATTACTTTGGTTTTCGTATCATAAAATTGGCATAATTATACAACTCATAGTGATTTCTATATAGTGTAATCAGACACTGACGATCTGAAAGGGCACCTCAGCCCTCAGTGCTGCACGTGAATATACTCAGACTCGGTGCCAAGGCCACAGCAAACGATGGACTGAGCTTATCTGAATTCCGGCCTTTGGAGGAGTGCTCTAACTTTTTAAACACAAAAATACACAGATTTTCTTCTGTGTTTCTTTTCCTGTTCCCTTACACGCCCAGAAGGTTGAGGCAAGAGAACTGTGAACAAGCAAACCTAAGTGACCAGACTCTGTAGTTCTCCTCATATAGAGTATAAGAGGGTGCACGAATATTTCTGACCATTACAGGGCACAAGGTGTAACCGATATAGAGTATGAGAGGGTGCACTCATATTTCTGACCGTTAGAGGGCACAAGGGGTAACCGATATAGAGTATGGGAGGATGCACTCATATTTCTGATCATTAGAGGGCACAAGAGGTAACTGATTGAATCAGCAGAAGGAAAAAAAAAAAAGAGCAAGTTTATAGAGATTTTGATAGACTTGTCAATTTTGATAGAAAATGTTTAAAAATGAATTTGAAATATTGCTCCTATACTTTGATGCAGATATTACAAGTATCTTTCGCATCAACTTGGGCGCAAAGAAAAGAGTGACAAACCAAGTCCAGTGATACATGAATGATGGATAATGCCAGAGAATGGATCATTCTGGGAGGTAAGGTAATAATACTTTAACGTCAATTTCTGTAAATTACAATATTGACTTAAATGAGAAAAATCAAATAAGCTCTTTCAAAATCCAGGCATTTTCTCCTAATATGTATTGATGATCTAACTCTTAGCACAATAGGAATAGAAAAGAATTTCCTTGATCTGACAAACAGAATGTTGAAAATCATTTAGGTTACTACCATACGTAATGTTGAAGTATTCAGAACTTTTCCCTTGAGATCCAGAATGAGGTTAGGATGCCATTAGCGAAACTTTATGTGTAAAAACAATTGGGAAAGTCTTAACCAGTGTAAGAAGGCAAGGAAAGAGGAAAATTAGTATAATTGGAAAATGTTTATTAATAGAGGTCGGTAGAAACACCACGAGACGCTGCTATTAAACTGTTAGTATGTAATATATTGAGAATTCAAACTAGCAATCTCACAGCAAGAAAGCCAGTATAGGAAAATCAATTCCATGTCTGTATTGCCACAAGAAACAGTGAAGGTTAAATTGTAAACTCATGTAAAATGAATACAGCATGGAAATATTGAATTGCTCTCAGAAACAACCTAGGATGTGTACATGGAAACACAGGAACTATTATTAAGAAGGTTAGGAAATCCTAAATCAATTGACATGTATTCTGTGATAAACGAGTAAAAGACTGTTTTAAAAAGGTCAGGGTTCTCATGTTTCATCTATTGATTTCATTAAAAACTCCATCACAATGAGTATGTGTGAGTCAATGGAAAAGGTCATTCTAAAATTCATACGAACTTGCAAATAACCAAACATAGTCAAGGTAACTTTGAAGGAGAAAAGCAGTTAGAGGAATTGCTTTTACCAGGTATCAGAACGTATTTCAAGGCTGTGCTGATTCAGACAGTGGATATTGGTGCAGGGAAAAAGAGCAAACTGAACCAAGAGGAGAGCTCAGAAATAACACTGCCACGCACACACCCGAGGATCTTTGCTTTGTATGAACTGTGGCACCTCAGAGCAATGAAGGAAACGAATTTTCCAGTAAATGATGTTGAGTCAAATCGATAATTAGCTACAATAAAATAAAGAAAGGAAACTTGAACTCGACTTCACATCATACCCGAAATGGTATCTGAAGAGAAAGTTAGCTTTGAGAAACTGATGGGCATAATGATGAAGCTTCTAGAAGAAAACCAGCATTTGCCCAAGATTTGACGAGTTCCTAACTCCCCGGTTTGAAGCATGAAACCTGTGCTGAGATTCCTGTATTGAGGGATTGCGTTAGTGTAGCAGTGCTGCTGAATCCTCACGTACGAGGTGGAGATGGGCTGTGATTTCTCTCCCCATTTTACGTATTTCATGGGAGCTGCCTGCAGAGCCTCCCCTTCCCTGTACGTCTTGCAGCAGCAGCTACACAGGGTAGACTATTATTTTGCCGGAGTTGTGCTAGGTCAGGGAAACCCTGGTGGTGTAGTGGTTAAGTGCTACGGCTGCTAAACAAAGGGTCAGCAGTTCAAATCCACCAGGTGCTCCTTGGAAACTCTATGGGGCAGTTCTCCTCTGTCCTATAGGGTCGCTATGAGTCGGAGCCTCCTCGACGGCATCTAACAACAACAACAACCATAAGCATGAGTGTTACGCGCCACTCAAGCGGAACAAATGGAAACGAAGGCTTTCTTGGTCCTGCTTGGTTAAACACCCGGGAAACCAGGGAGCATCTTGAGAAGGAGAGCGGTGCTTACAACATAAAGGGCAGAGGCAGAGTCTAGGCAGCATCACAGGTAGTACTGGGATTCGACACTAGTTCAGAAGTGGTCAGCAGGGATGGGCCACTGGGAGCCTGTAGGTCCCATAGCCTTTTATCCCCAATAGCCGAGACCTGCTGAGCCGATATGGCTCCACACGGTTGATATTTAAAGGGTACACATCGAGTCAAAGCGGTTGACTTCATCCTGCACACCGATTGGAGGTCTCACTTTTAGGCAGTATAGGAAGGAGGAGAGATCCAATTGAAAGGTCTAGAATTAGGCGTCAAAGGTTTAAGCCCTGAGTCACCACTCCCTCAGTGAGGAATTCATTTCGGGCAAGGGAATGACTCTTGTTTTCTCTTCTCTGGCAAACAGCAGGAGCAAGCATAATAGTGATAAGGATAATGACGATTTCACAGATCCACAGGGAGAAAGAAGGAAGGTAAATCTTATAAACTGAGTGCAACAGTCTCTATTACAAGGGACAATCTTTGTCCTCTCCATCAATGTCGCTTCTTTTAGAACCACCCAATGACTGATGCCTCTATCTCTGTCAAGCCCCCTTTTCTGCTATCTGAATAGAGCAGAAAGATGTCCACAGGGTCCCTGGTGGTCCCTAGCACATGGGCGATAGTGAAAGAAAACTTATTGTCGCATGCTTATGGGAAACCTGATTTTTAGCTTGAAATTGTACGCAGTCATTTTTTCCCCCTCATCACTTGTGGTAGCCATGGGATTCCTGGTGGAATAAGACTCCCTTAGCTCATTCAAAAAGAGGGTGGGTTGACTTAAGGAATCCACATGCGATCACCCTAGTGAACAACGAGCGAATAAGAAAGTGACTAAAAATGTCTTTCAATTATGGATTGGGTATATAAGTGATATACACGTAAACTTTACTATTATTACTTTGGTTTTCGTATCATAAAATTGGCATAATTATACAACTCATAGTGATTTCTATATAGTGTAATCAGACACTGACGATCTGAAAGGGCACCTCAGCCCTCAGTGCTGCACGTGAATATACTCAGACTCGGTGCCAAGGCCACAGCAAACGATGGACTGAGCTTATCTGAATTCCGGCCTTTGGAGGAGTGCTCTAACTTTTTAAACACAAAAATACACAGATTTTCTTCTGTGTTTCTTTTCCTGTTCCCTTACACGCCCAGAAGGTTGAGGCAAGAGAACTGTGAACAAGCAAACCTAAGTGACCAGACTCTGTAGTTCTCCTCATATAGAGTATAAGAGGGTGCACGAATATTTCTGACCATTACAGGGCACAAGGTGTAACCGATATAGAGTATGAGAGGGTGCACTCATATTTCTGACCGTTAGAGGGCACAAGGGGTAACCGATATAGAGTATGGGAGGATGCACTCATATTTCTGATCATTAGAGGGCACAAGAGGTAACTGATTGAATCAGCAGAAGGAAAAAAAAAAAGAGCAAGTTTATAGAGATTTTGATAGACTTGTCAATTTTGATAGAAAATGTTTAAAAATGAATTTGAAATATTGCTCCTATACTTTGATGCAGATATTACAAGTATCTTTCGCATCAACTTGGGCGCAAAGAAAAGAGTGACAAACCAAGTCCAGTGATACATGAATGATGGATAATGCCAGAGAATGGATCATTCTGGGAGGTAAGGTAATAATACTTTAACGTCAATTTCTGTAAATTACAATATTGACTTAAATGAGAAAAATCAAATAAGCTCTTTCAAAATCCAGGCATTTTCTCCTAATATGTATTGATGATCTAACTCTTAGCACAATAGGAATAGAAAAGAATTTCCTTGATCTGACAAACAGAATGTTGAAAATCATTTAGGTTACTACCATACGTAATGTTGAAGTATTCAGAACTTTTCCCTTGAGATCCAGAATGAGGTTAGGATGCCATTAGCGAAACTTTATGTGTAAAAACAATTGGGAAAGTCTTAACCAGTGTAAGAAGGCAAGGAAAGAGGAAAATTAGTATAATTGGAAAATGTTTATTAATAGAGGTCGGTAGAAACACCACGAGACGCTGCTATTAAACTGTTAGTATGTAATATATTGAGAATTCAAACTAGCAATCTCACAGCAAGAAAGCCAGTATAGGAAAATCAATTCCATGTCTGTATTGCCACAAGAAACAGTGAAGGTTAAATTGTAAACTCATGTAAAATGAATACAGCATGGAAGTATTGAATTGCTCTCAGAAACAACCTAGGATGTGTACATGGAAACACAGGAACTATTATTAAGAAGGTTAGGAAATCCTAAATCAATTGACATGTATTCTGTGATAAACGAGTAAAAGACTGTTTTAAAAAGGTCAGGGTTCTCAAGTTTCATCTATTGATTTCATTAAAAACTCCATCACAATGAGTATGTGTGAGTCAATGGAAAAGGTCATTCTGAAATTCATACGAACTCGCAAATAACCAAACATAGTCAAGGTAACTTTGAAGGAGAAAAGCAGTTAGAGGAATTGCTTTTACCAGGTATCAGAACGTATTTCAAGGCTGTGCTGATTCAGACAGTGGATATTGGTGCAGGGAAAAAGAGCAAACTGAACCAAGAGGAGAGCTCAGAAATAACACTGCCACGCACACACACGAGGATCTTTGCTTTGTATGAACTGTGGCACCTCAGAGCAATGAAGGAAACGAATTTTCCGGTAAATGATGTTGAGTCAAATCGATAATTAGCTACAATAAAATAAAGAAAGGAAACTTGAACTCGACTTCACATCATACCTGAAATGGTATCTGAGGAGAAAGTTAGCTTTGAGAAACTGATGGGCATAATGATGAAGCTTCTAGAAGAAAACCAGCATTTGCCCAAGATTTGACGAGTTCCTAACTCCCCGGTTTGAAGCATGAAACCTGTGCTGAGATTCCTGTATTGAGGGATTGCGTTAGTGTAGCAGTGCTGCTGAATCCTCACGTACGAGGTGGAGATGGGCTGTGATTTCTCTCCCCATTTTACGTATTTCATGGGAGCTGCCTGCAGAGCCTCCCCTTCCCTGTACGTCTTGCAGCAGCATCTACACAGGGTAGACTACTATTTTGCCGGAGTTGTGCTAGGTCAGGGAAACCCTGGTGGTGTAGTGGTTAAGTGCTACGGCTGCTAAACAAAGGGTCAGCAGTTCAAATCCACCAGGTGCTCCTTGGAAACTCTATGGGGCAGTTCTACTCTGTCCTATAGGGTCGCTATGAGTCGGAGCCTCCTCGACGGCACCTAACAACAACAACAACCATAAGCATGAGTGTTACGTGCCACTCAAGCGGAACAAATGGAAACAAAGGCTTTCTTGGTCCTGCTTGGTTAAACACCCAGGAAACCAGGGAGCATCTTGAGAAGGAGAGCGGTGCTTACAACATAAAGGGCAGAGGCAGAGTCTAGGCAGCATCACAGGTAGTACTGGGATTCGACACTAGTTCAGAAGTGGTCAGCAGGGATGGGCCACTGGGAGCCTGTAGGTCCCATAGCCTTTTATCCCCAATAGCCGAGACCTGCTGAGCCGATATGGCTCCACACGGTGGATATTTAAAGGGTACACATCGAGTCAAAGCGGTTGACTTCATCCTGCACACCAATTGGAGGTCTCACTTTTAGGCAGTATGGGAAGGAGGAGAGATCCAATTGAAAGGTCTAGAATTAGGCGTCAAAGGTTTAAGCCCTGAGTCACCACTCCCTCAGTGAGGAATTCATTTCGGGCAAGGGAACGACTCTTGTTTTCTCTTATCTGGCAAACAGCAGGAGCAAGCATAATAGTGATAAGAATAATGACGATTTCACAGATCCACAGGGAGAAATAAGGAAGGTAAATCTTATAAACTGACTGCAACAGTCTCTATTACAAGGGACAATCTTTGTCCTCTCCATCAATGTCGCTTCTTTTAGAACCACCCAGTGACTGATGCCTCTATCTCTGTCAAGCCCCCTTTTCTGCTATCTGAATAGAGCAGAAAGATGTCCACAGGGTCCCTGGTGGTCCCTAGCACATGGGCGATAGTGAAAGAAAACTTATTGTCGCATGCTTATGGGAAACCTGATTTTTAGCTTGAAATTGTACGCAGTCATTTTTTCCCCCTCATCACTTGTGGTAGCCATGGGATTCCTGGTGGAATAAGACTCCCTTAGCTCATTCAAAAAGAGGGTGGGTTGACTTAAGGAATCCACATGCGATCACCCTAGTGAACAACGAGCGAATAAGAAAGTGACCAAAAATGTCTTTCAATTATGGATTGGGTATATAAGTGATATACACGTAAACTTTACTATTATTACTTTGGTTTTCGTATCATAAAATTGGCATAATTATACAACTCATAGTGATTTCTATATAGTGTAATCAGACACTGACGATCTGAAAGGGCACCTCAGCCCTCAGTGCTGCACGTGAATATACTCAGGACTCGGTGCCAAGGCCACAGCAAACGATGGACTGAGCTTATCTGAATTCCGGCCTTTGGAGGAGTGCTCTAACTTTTTAAACACAAAAATACACAGATTTTCTTCTGTGTTTCTTTTCCTGTCCCCTTACACGCCCAGAAGGTTGAGGCAAGAGAACTGTGAACAATCAAACCTAAGTGACCAGACTCTGTAGTTCTCCTCATATAGAGTATAAGAGGGTGCACGAATATTTCTGACCATTAGAGGGCACAAGGTGTAACCGATATAGAGTATGAGAGGGTGCACTCATATTTCTGACCGTTAGAGGGCACAAGGGGTAACCGATATAGAGTATGGGAGGATGCACTCATATTTCTGATCATTACAGGGCACAAGAGGTAACTGATTGAATCAGCTGAAGGAAAAAAAAAAGAGCAAGTTTATAGAGATTTTGATAGAACTGTCAATTTTGATAGAAAATGTTTAAAAATGAATTTGAAATATTGCTCCTATACTTTGATGCAGATATTACAAGTATCTTTCGCATCAACTTGGGTGCAAAGAAAAGAGTGACAAACCAAGTCCAGTGATACATGAATGATGGATAATGCCAGAGAATGGATCATTCTGGGAGGTAAGGTAATAATACTTTAACGTCAATTTCTGTAAATTACAATATTGACTTAAATGAGAAAAATCAAATAAGCTCTTTCAAAATCCAGGCATTTTCTCCTAATATGTATTGATGATCTAACTCTTAGCACAATAGGAATAGAAAAGAATTTCCTTGATCTGACAAACAGAATGTTGAAAATCATTTAGGTTACTACCATACGTAATGTTGAAGTATTCAGAACTTTTCCCTTGAGATCCAGAATGAGGTTAGGATGCCATTAGCGAAACTTTATGTGTAAAAACAATTGTGAAAGTCTTAACCAGTGTAAGAAGGCAAGGAAAGAGGAAAATTAGTATAATTGGAAAATGTTTATTAATAGAGGTCGGTAGAAACACCACGAGACGCTGCTATTAAACTGTTAGTATGTAATATATTGAGAATTCAAACTAGCAATCTCACAGCAAGAAAGCCAGTATAGGAAAATCAATTCCATGTCTGTATTGCCACAAGAAACAGTGAAGGTTAAATTGTAAACTCATGTAAAATGAATACAGCATGGAAGTATTGAATTGCTCTCAGAAACAACCTAGGATGTGTACATGGAAACACAGGAACTATTATTAAGAAGGTTAGGAAATCCTAAATCAATTGACATGTATTCTGTGATAAACGAGTAAAAGACTGTTTTAAAAAGGTCAGGGTTCTCAAGTTTCATCTATTGATTTCATTAAAAACTCCATCACAATGAGTATGTGTGAGTCAATGGAAAAGGTCATTCTGAAATTCATACGAACTCGCAAATAACCAAACATAGTCAAGGTAACTTTGAAGGAGAAAAGCAGTTAGAGGAATTGCTTTTACCAGGTATCAGAACGTATTTCAAGGCTGTGCTGATTCAGACAGTGGATATTGGTGCAGGGAAAAAGAGCAAACTGAACCAAGAGGAGAGCTCAGAAATAACACTGCCACGCACACACACGAGGATCTTTGCTTTGTATGAACTGTGGCACCTCAGAGCAATGAAGGAAACGAATTTTCCGGTAAATGATGTTGAGTCAAATCGATAATTAGCTACAATAAAATAAAGAAAGGAAACTTGAACTCGACTTCACATCATACCTGAAATGGTATCTGAGGAGAAAGTTAGCTTTGAGAAACTGATGGGCATAATGATGAAGCTTCTAGAAGAAAACCAGCATTTGCCCAAGATTTGACGAGTTCCTAACTCCCCGGTTTGAAGCATGAAACCTGTGCTGAGATTCCTGTATTGAGGGATTGCGTTAGTGTAGCAGTGCTGCTGAATCCTCACGTACGAGGTGGAGATGGGCTGTGATTTCTCTCCCCATTTTACGTATTTCATGGGAGCTGCCTGCAGAGCCTCCCCTTCCCTGTACGTCTTGCAGCAGCATCTACACAGGGTAGACTACTATTTTGCCGGAGTTGTGCTAGGTCAGGGAAACCCTGGTGGTGTAGTGGTTAAGTGCTACGGCTGCTAAACAAAGGGTCAGCAGTTCAAATCCACCAGGTGCTCCTTGGAAACTCTATGGGGCAGTTCTACTCTGTCCTATAGGGTCGCTATGAGTCGGAGCCTCCTCGACGGCACCTAACAACAACAACAACCATAAGCATGAGTGTTACGTGCCACTCAAGCGGAACAAATGGAAACAAAGGCTTTCTTGGTCCTGCTTGGTTAAACACCCAGGAAACCAGGGAGCATCTTGAGAAGGAGAGCGGTGCTTACAACATAAAGGGCAGAGGCAGAGTCTAGGCAGCATCACAGGTAGTACTGGGATTCGACACTAGTTCAGAAGTGGTCAGCAGGGATGGGCCACTGGGAGCCTGTAGGTCCCATAGCCTTTTATCCCCAATAGCCGAGACCTGCTGAGCCGATATGGCTCCACACGGTGGATATTTAAAGGGTACACATCGAGTCAAAGCGGTTGACTTCATCCTGCACACCGATTGGAGGTCTCACTTTTAGGCAGTATGGGAAGGAGGAGAGATCCAATTGAAAGGTCTAGAATTAGGCGTCAAAGGTTTAAGCCCTGAGTCACCACTCCCTCAGTGAGGAATTCATTTCGGGCAAGGGAACGACTCTTGTTTTCTCTTATCTGGCAAACAGCAGGAGCAAGCATAATAGTGATAAGAATAATGACGATTTCACAGATCCACAGGGAGAAAGAAGGAAGGTAAATCTTATAAACTGAGTGCAACAGTCTCTATTACAAGGGACAATCTTTGTCCTCTCCATCAATGTCGCTTCTTTTAGAACCACCCAGTGACTGATGCCTCTATCTCTGTCAAGCCCCCTTTTCTGCTATCTGAATAGAGCAGAAAGATGTCCACAGGGTCCCTGGTGGTCCCTAGCACATGGGCGATAGTGAAAGAAAACTTATTGTCGCATGCTTATGGGAAACCTGATTTTTAGCTTGAAATTGTACGCAGTCATTTTTTCCCCCTCATCACTTGTGGTAGCCATGGGATTCCTGGTGGAATAAGACTCCCTTAGCTCATTCAAAAAGAGGGTGGGTTGACTTAAGGAATCCACATGCGATCACCCTAGTGAACAACGAGCGAATAAGAAAGTGACCAAAAATGTCTTTCAATTATGGATTGGGTATATAAGTGATATACACGTAAACTTTACTATTATTACTTTGGTTTTCGTATCATAAAATTGGCATAATTATACAACTCATAGTGATTTCTATATAGTGTAATCAGACACTGACGATCTGAAAGGGCACCTCAGCCCTCAGTGCTGCACGTGAATATACTCAGGACTCGGTGCCAAGGCCACAGCAAACGATGGACTGAGCTTATCTGAATTCCGGCCTTTGGAGGAGTGCTCTAACTTTTTAAACACAAAAATACACAGATTTTCTTCTGTGTTTCTTTTCCTGTCCCCTTACACGCCCAGAAGGTTGAGGCAAGAGAACTGTGAACAATCAAACCTAAGTGACCAGACTCTGTAGTTCTCCTCATATAGAGTATAAGAGGGTGCACGAATATTTCTGACCATTAGAGGGCACAAGGTGTAACCGATATAGAGTATGAGAGGGTGCACTCATATTTCTGACCGTTAGAGGGCACAAGGGGTAACCGATATAGAGTATGGGAGGATGCACTCATATTTCTGATCATTAGAGGGCACAAGAGGTAACTGATTGAATCAGCTGAAGGAAAAAAAAAAGAGCAAGTTTATAGAGATTTTGATAGAACTGTCAATTTTGATAGAAAATGTTTAAAAATGAATTTGAAATATTGCTCCTATACTTTGATGCAGATATTACAAGTATCTTTCGCATCAACTTGGGTGCAAAGAAAAGAGTGACAAACCAAGTCCAGTGATACATGAATGATGGATAATGCCAGAGAATGGATCATTCTGGGAGGTAAGGTAATAATACTTTAACGTCAATTTCTGTAAATTACAATATTGACTTAAATGAGAAAAATCAAATAAGCTCTTTCAAAATCCAGGCATTTTCTCCTAATATGTATTGATGATCTAACTCTTAGCACAATAGGAATAGAAAAGAATTTCCTTGATCTGACAAACAGAATGTTGAAAATCATTTAGGTTACTACCATACGTAATGTTGAAGTATTCAGAACTTTTCCCTTGAGATCCAGAATGAGGTTAGGATGCCATTAGCGAAACTTTATGTGTAAAAACAATTGTGAAAGTCTTAACCAGTGTAAGAAGGCAAGGAAAGAGGAAAATTAGTATAATTGGAAAATGTTTATTAATAGAGGTCGGTAGAAACACCACGAGACGCTGCTATTAAACTGTTAGTATGTAATATATTGAGAATTCAAACTAGCAATCTCACAGCAAGAAAGCCAGTATAGGAAAATCAATTCCATGTCTGTATTGCCACAAGAAACAGTGAAGGTTAAATTGTAAACTCATGTAAAATGAATACAGCATGGAAGTATTGAATTGCTCTCAGAAACAACCTAGGATGTGTACATGGAAACACAGGAACTATTATTAAGAAGGTTAGGAAATCCTAAATCAATTGACATGTATTCTGTGATAAACGAGTAAAAGACTGTTTTAAAAAGGTCAGGGTTCTCATGTTTCATCTATTGATTTCATTAAAAACTCCATCACAATGAGTATGTGTGAGTCAATGGAAAAGGTCATTCTGAAATTCATACGAACTCGCAAATAACCAAACATAGTCAAGGTAACTTTGAAGGAGAAAAGCAGTTAGAGGAATTGCTTTTACCAGGTATCAGAACGTATTTCAAGGCTGTGCTGATTCAGACAGTGGATATTGGTGCAGGGAAAAAGAGCAAACTGAACCAAGAGGAGAGCTCAGAAATAACACTGCCACGCACACACACGAGGATCTTTGCTTTGTATGAACTGTGGCACCTCAGAGCAATGAAGGAAACGAATTTTCCAGTAAATGATGTTGAGTCAAATCGATAATTAGCTACAATAAAATAAAGAAAGGAAACTTGAACTCGACTTCACATCATACCTGAAATGGTATCTGAGGAGAAAGTTAGCTTTGAGAAACTGATGGGCATAATGATGAAGCTTCTAGAAGAAAACCAGCATTTGCCCAAGATTTGACGAGTTCCTAACTCCCCGGTTTGAAGCATGAAACCTGTGCTGAGATTCCTGTATTGAGGGATTGCGTTAGTGTAGCAGTGCTGCTGAATCCTCACGTACGAGGTGGAGATGGGCTGTGATTTCTCTCCCCATTTTACGTATTTCATGGGAGCTGCCTGCAGAGCCTCCCCTTCCCTGTACGTCTTGCAGCAGCATCTACACAGGGTAGACTACTATTTTGCCGGAGTTGTGCTAGGTCAGGGAAACCCTGGTGGTGTAGTGGTTAAGTGCTACGGCTGCTAAACAAAGGGTCAGCAGTTCAAATCCACCAGGTGCTCCTTGGAAACTCTATGGGGCAGTTCTACTCTGTCCTATAGGGTCGCTATGAGTCGGAGCCTCCTCGACGGCACCTAACAACAACAACAACCATAAGCATGAGTGTTACGTGCCACTCAAGCGGAACAAATGGAAACAAAGGCTTTCTTGGTCCTGCTTGGTTAAACACCCAGGAAACCAGGGAGCATCTTGAGAAGGAGAGCGGTGCTTACAACATAAAGGGCAGAGGCAGAGTCTAGGCAGCATCACAGGTAGTACTGGGATTCGACACTAGTTCAGAAGTGGTCAGCAGGGATGGGCCACTGGGAGCCTGTAGGTCCCATAGCCTTTTATCCCCAATAGCCGAGACCTGCTGAGCCGATATGGCTCCACACGGTGGATATTTAAAGGGTACACATCGAGTCAAAGCGGTTGACTTCATCCTGCACACCAATTGGAGGTCTCACTTTTAGGCAGTATGGGAAGGAGGAGAGATCCAATTGAAAGGTCTAGAATTAGGCGTCAAAGGTTTAAGCCCTGAGTCACCACTCCCTCAGTGAGGAATTCATTTCGGGCAAGGGAACGACTCTTGTTTTCTCTTATCTGGCAAACAGCAGGAGCAAGCATAATAGTGATAAGAATAATGACGATTTCACAGATCCACAGGGAGAAATAAGGAAGGTAAATCTTATAAACTGACTGCAACAGTCTCTATTACAAGGGACAATCTTTGTCCTCTCCATCAATGTCGCTTCTTTTAGAACCACCCAGTGACTGATGCCTCTATCTCTGTCAAGCCCCCTTTTCTGCTATCTGAATAGAGCAGAAAGATGTCCACAGGGTCCCTGGTGGTCCCTAGCACATGGGCGATAGTGAAAGAAAACTTATTGTCGCATGCTTATGGGAAACCTGATTTTTAGCTTGAAATTGTACGCAGTCATTTTTTCCCCCTCATCACTTGTGGTAGCCATGGGATTCCTGGTGGAATAAGACTCCCTTAGCTCATTCAAAAAGAGGGTGGGTTGACTTAAGGAATCCACATGCGATCACCCTAGTGAACAACGAGCGAATAAGAAAGTGACCAAAAATGTCTTTCAATTATGGATTGGGTATATAAGTGATATACACGTAAACTTTACTATTATTACTTTGGTTTTCGTATCATAAAATTGGCATAATTATACAACTCATAGTGATTTCTATATAGTGTAATCAGACACTGACGATCTGAAAGGGCACCTCAGCCCTCAGTGCTGCACGTGAATATACTCAGGACTCGGTGCCAAGGCCACAGCAAACGATGGACTGAGCTTATCTGAATTCCGGCCTTTGGAGGAGTGCTCTAACTTTTTAAACACAAAAATACACAGATTTTCTTCTGTGTTTCTTTTCCTGTCCCCTTACACGCCCAGAAGGTTGAGGCAAGAGAACTGTGAACAATCAAACCTAAGTGACCAGACTCTGTAGTTCTCCTCATATAGAGTATAAGAGGGTGCACGAATATTTCTGACCATTAGAGGGCACAAGGTGTAACCGATATAGAGTATGAGAGGGTGCACTCATATTTCTGACCGTTAGAGGGCACAAGGGGTAACCGATATAGAGTATGGGAGGATGCACTCATATTTCTGATCATTAGAGGGCACAAGAGGTAACTGATTGAATCAGCTGAAGGAAAAAAAAAAGAGCAAGTTTATAGAGATTTTGATAGAACTGTCAATTTTGATAGAAAATGTTTAAAAATGAATTTGAAATATTGCTCCTATACTTTGATGCAGATATTACAAGTATCTTTCGCATCAACTTGGGTGCAAAGAAAAGAGTGACAAACCAAGTCCAGTGATACATGAATGATGGATAATGCCAGAGAATGGATCATTCTGGGAGGTAAGGTAATAATACTTTAACGTCAATTTCTGTAAATTACAATATTGACTTAAATGAGAAAAATCAAATAAGCTCTTTCAAAATCCAGGCATTTTCTCCTAATATGTATTGATGATCTAACTCTTAGCACAATAGGAATAGAAAAGAATTTCCTTGATCTGACAAACAGAATGTTGAAAATCATTTAGGTTACTACCATACGTAATGTTGAAGTATTCAGAACTTTTCCCTTGAGATCCAGAATGAGGTTAGGATGCCATTAGCGAAACTTTATGTGTAAAAACAATTGTGAAAGTCTTAACCAGTGTAAGAAGGCAAGGAAAGAGGAAAATTAGTATAATTGGAAAATGTTTATTAATAGAGGTCGGTAGAAACACCACGAGACGCTGCTATTAAACTGTTAGTATGTAATATATTGAGAATTCAAACTAGCAATCTCACAGCAAGAAAGCCAGTATAGGAAAATCAATTCCATGTCTGTATTGCCACAAGAAACAGTGAAGGTTAAATTGTAAACTCATGTAAAATGAATACAGCATGGAAGTATTGAATTGCTCTCAGAAACAACCTAGGATGTGTACATGGAAACACAGGAACTATTATTAAGAAGGTTAGGAAATCCTAAATCAATTGACATGTATTCTGTGATTAACGAGTAAAAGACTGTTTTAAAAAGGTCAGGGTTCTCAAGTTTCATCTATTGATTTCATTAAAAACTCCATCACAATGAGTATGTGTGAGTCAATGGAAAAGGTCATTCTAAAATTCATACGAACTTGCAAATAACCAAACATAGTCAAGGTAACTTTGAAGGAGAAAAGCAGTTAGAGGAATTGCTTTTACCAGGTATCAGAACGTATTTCAAGGCTGTGCTGATTCAGACAGTGGATATTGGTGCAGGGAAAAAGAGCAAACTGAACCAAGAGGAGAGCTCAGAAATAACACTGCCACGCACACACCCGAGGATCTTTGCTTTGTATGAACTGTGGCACCTCAGAGCAATGAAGGAAACGAATTTTCCAGTAAATGATGTTGAGTCAAATCGATAATTAGCTACAATAAAATAAAGAAAGGAAACTTGAACTCGACTTCACATCATACCCGAAATGGTATCTGAAGAGAAAGTTAGCTTTGAGAAACTGATGGGCATAATGATGAAGCTTCTAGAAGAAAACCAGCATTTGCCCAAGATTTGACGAGTTCCTAACTCCCCGGTTTGAAGCATGAAACCTGTGCTGAGATTCCTGTATTGAGGGATTGCGTTAGTGTAGCAGTGCTGCTGAATCCTCACGTACGAGGTGGAGATGGGCTGTGATTTCTCTCCCCATTTTACGTATTTCATGGGAGCTGCCTGCAGAGCCTCCCCTTCCCTGTACGTCTTGCAGCAGCAGCTACACAGGGTAGACTATTATTTTGCCGGAGTTGTGCTAGGTCAGGGAAACCCTGGTGGTGTAGTGGTTAAGTGCTACGGCTGCTAAACAAAGGGTCAGCAGTTCAAATCCACCAGGTGCTCCTTGGAAACTCTATGGGGCAGTTCTCCTCTGTCCTATAGGGTCGCTATGAGTCGGAGCCTCCTCGACGGCATCTAACAACAACAACAACCATAAGCATGAGTGTTACGTGCCACTCAAGCGGAACAAATGGAAACGAAGGCTTTCTTGGTCCTGCTTGGTTAAACACCCGGGAAACCAGGGAGCATCTTGAGAAGGAGAGCGGTGCTTACAACATAAAGGGCAGAGGCAGAGTCTAGGCAGCATCACAGGTAGTACTGGGATTCGACACTAGTTCAGAAGTGGTCAGCAGGGATGGGCCACTGGGAGCCTGTAGGTCCCATAGCCTTTTATCCCCAATAGCCGAGACCTGCTGAGCCGATATGGCTCCACACGGTTGATATTTAAAGGGTACACATCGAGTCAAAGCGGTTGACTTCATCCTGCACACCGATTGGAGGTCTCACTTTTAGGCAGTATGGGAAGGAGGAGAGATCCAATTGAAAGGTCTAGAATTAGGCGTCAAAGGTTTAAGCCCTGAGTCACCACTCCCTCAGTGAGGAATTCATTTCGGGCCAGGGAACGACTCTTGTTTTCTCTTCTCTGGCAAACAGCAGGAGCAAGCATAATAGTGATAAGAATAATGACGATTTCACAGATCCACAGGGAGAAAGAAGGAAGGTAAATCTTATAAACTGAGTGCAACAGTCTCTATTACAAGGGACAATCTTTGTCCTCTCCATCAATGTCGCTTCTTTTAGAACCACCCAATGACTGATGCCTCTATCTCTGTCAAGCCCCCTTTTCTGCTATCTGAATAGAGCAGAAAGATGTCCACAGGGTCCCTGGTGGTCCCTAGCACATGGGCGATAGTGAAAGAAAACTTATTGTCGCATGCTTATGGGAAACCTGATTTTTAGCTTGAAATTGTACGCAGTCATTTTTTCCCCCTCATCACTTGTGGTAGCCATGGGATTCCTGGTGGAATAAGACTCCCTTAGCTCATTCAAAAAGAGGGTGGGTTGACTTAAGGAATCCACATGCGATCACCCTAGTGAACAACGAGCGAATAAGAAAGTGACTAAAAATGTCTTTCAATTATGGATTGGGTATATAAGTGATATACACGTAAACTTTACTATTATTACTTTGGTTTTCGTATCATAAAATTGGCATAATTATACAACTCATAGTGATTTCTATATAGTGTAATCAGACACTGACGATCTGAAAGGGCACCTCAGCCCTCAGTGCTGCACGTGAATATACTCAGACTCGGTGCCAAGGCCACAGCAAACGATGGACTGAGCTTATCTGAATTCCGGCCTTTGGAGGAGTGCTCTAACTTTTTAAACACAAAAATACACAGATTTTCTTCTGTGTTTCTTTTCCTGTTCCCTTACACGCCCAGAAGGTTGAGGCAAGAGAACTGTGAACAATCAAACCTAAGTGACCAGACTCTGTAGTTCTCCTCATATAGAGTATAAGAGGGTGCACGAATATTTCTGACCATTACAGGGCACAAGGTGTAACCGATATAGAGTATGAGAGGGTGCACTCATATTTCTGACCGTTAGAGGGCACAAGGGGTAACCGATATAGAGTATGGGAGGATGCACTCATATTTCTGATCATTAGAGGGCACAAGAGGTAACTGATTGAATCAGCAGAAGGAAAAAAAAAAAGAGCAAGTTTATAGAGATTTTGATAGACTTGTCAATTTTGATAGAAAATGTTTAAAAATGAATTTGAAATATTGCTCCTATACTTTGATGCAGATATTACAAGTATCTTTCGCATCAACTTGGGTGCAAAGAAAAGAGTGACAAACCAAGTCCAGTGATACATGAATGATGGATAATGCCAGAGAATGGATCATTCTGGGAGGTAAGGTAATAATACTTTAACGTCAATTTCTGTAAATTACAATATTGACTTAAATGAGAAAAATCAAATAAGCTCTTTCAAAATCCAGGCATTTTCTCCTAATATGTATTGATGATCTAACTCTTAGCGCAATAGGAATAGAAAAGAATTTCCTTGATCTGACAAACAGAATGTTGAAAATCATTTAGGTTACTACCATACGTAATGTTGAAGTATTCAGAACTTTTCCCTTGAGATCCAGAATGAGGTTAGGATGCCATTAGCGAAACTTTATGTGTAAAAACAATTGGGAAAGTCTTAACCAGTGTAAGAAGGCAAGGAAAGAGGAAAATTAGTATAATTGGAAAATGTTTATTAATAGAGGTCGGTAGAAACACCACGAGACGCTGCTATTAAACTGTTAGTATGTAATATATTGAGAATTCAAACTAGCAATCTCACAGCAAGAAAGCCAGTATAGGAAAATCAATTCCATGTCTGTATTGCCACAAGAAACAGTGAAGGTTAAATTGTAAACTCATGTAAAATGAATACAGCATGGAAATATTGAATTGCTCTCAGAAACAACCTAGGATGTGTACATGGAAACACAGGAACTATTATTAAGAAGGTTAGGAAATCCTAAATCAATTGACATGTATTCTGTGATAAACGAGTAAAAGACTGTTTTAAAAAGGTCAGGGTTCTCATGTTTCATCTATTGATTTCATTAAAAACTCCATCACAATGAGTATGTGTGAGTCAATGGAAAAGGTCATTCTAAAATTCATACGAACTTGCAAATAACCAAACATAGTCAAGGTAACTTTGAAGGAGAAAAGCAGTTAGAGGAATTGCTTTTACCAGGTATCAGAACGTATTTCAAGGCTGTGCTGATTCAGACAGTGGATATTGGTGCAGGGAAAAAGAGCAAACTGAACCAAGAGGAGAGCTCAGAAATAACACTGCCACGCACACACCCGAGGATCTTTGCTTTGTATGAACTGTGGCACCTCAGAGCAATGAAGGAAACGAATTTTCCAGTAAATGATGTTGAGTCAAATCGATAATTAGCTACAATAAAATAAAGAAAGGAAACTTGAACTCGACTTCACATCATACCCGAAATGGTATCTGAAGAGAAAGTTAGCTTTGAGAAACTGATGGGCATAATGATGAAGCTTCTAGAAGAAAACCAGCATTTGCCCAAGATTTGACGAGTTCCTAACTCCCCGGTTTGAAGCATGAAACCTGTGCTGAGATTCCTGTATTGAGGGATTGCGTTAGTGTAGCAGTGCTGCTGAATCCTCACGTACGAGGTGGAGATGGGCTGTGATTTCTCTCCCCATTTTACGTATTTCATGGGAGCTGCCTGCAGAGCCTCCCCTTCCCTGTACGTCTTGCAGCAGCAGCTACACAGGGTAGACTATTATTTTGCCGGAGTTGTGCTAGGTCAGGGAAACCCTGGTGGTGTAGTGGTTAAGTGCTACGGCTGCTAAACAAAGGGTCAGCAGTTCAAATCCACCAGGTGCTCCTTGGAAACTCTATGGGGCAGTTCTCCTCTGTCCTATAGGGTCGCTATGAGTCGGAGCCTCCTCGACGGCATCTAACAACAACAACAACCATAAGCATGAGTGTTACGTGCCACTCAAGCGGAACAAATGGAAACGAAGGCTTTCTTGGTCCTGCTTGGTTAAACACCCGGGAAACCAGGGAGCATCTTGAGAAGGAGAGCGGTGCTTACAACATAAAGGGCAGAGGCAGAGTCTAGGCAGCATCACAGGTAGTACTGGGATTCGACACTAGTTCAGAAGTGGTCAGCAGGGATGGGCCACTGGGAGCCTGTAGGTCCCATAGCCTTTTATCCCCAATAGCCGAGACCTGCTGAGCCGATATGGCTCCACACGGTTGATATTTAAAGGGTACACATCGAGTCAAAGCGGTTGACTTCATCCTGCACACCGATTGGAGGTCTCACTTTTAGGCAGTATGGGAAGGAGGAGAGATCCAATTGAAAGGTCTAGAATTAGGCGTCAAAGGTTTAAGCCCTGAGTCACCACTCCCTCAGTGAGGAATTCATTTCGGGCCAGGGAATGACTCTTGTTTTCTCTTCTCTGGCAAACAGCAGGAGCAAGCATAATAGTGATAAGAATAATGACGATTTCACAGATCCACAGGGAGAAAGAAGGAAGGTAAATCTTATAAAGTGAGTGCAACAGTCTCTATTACAAGGGACAATCTTTGTCCTCTCCATCAATGTCGCTTCTTTTAGAACCACCCAATGACTGATGCCTCTATCTCTGTCAAGCCCCCTTTTCTGCTATCTGAATAGAGCAGAAAGATGTCCACAGGGTCCCTGGTGGTCCCTAGCACATGGGCGATAGTGAAAGAAAACTTATTGTCGCATGCTTATGGGAAACCTGATTTTTAGCTTGAAATTGTACGCAGTCATTTTTTCCCCCTCATCACTTGTGGTAGCCATGGGATTCCTGGTGGAATAAGACTCCCTTAGCTCATTCAAAAAGAGGGTGGGTTGACTTAAGGAATCCACATGCGATCACCCTAGTGAACAACGAGCGAATAAGAAAGTGACTAAAAATGTCTTTCAATTATGGATTGGGTATATAAGTGATATACACGTAAACTTTACTATTATTACTTTGGTTTTCGTATCATAAAATTGGCATAATTATACAACTCATAGTGATTTCTATATAGTGTAATCAGACACTGACGATCTGAAAGGGCACCTCAGCCCTCAGTGCTGCACGTGAATATACTCAGACTCGGTGCCAAGGCCACAGCAAACGATGGACTGAGCTTATCTGAATTCCGGCCTTTGGAGGAGTGCTCTAACTTTTTAAACACAAAAATACACAGATTTTCTTCTGTGTTTCTTTTCCTGTTCCCTTACACGCCCAGAAGGTTGAGGCAAGAGAACTGTGAACAAGCAAACCTAAGTGACCAGACTCTGTAGTTCTCCTCATATAGAGTATAAGAGGGTGCACGAATATTTCTGACCATTACAGGGCACAAGGTGTAACCGATATAGAGTATGAGAGGGTGCACTCATATTTCTGACCGTTAGAGGGCACAAGGGGTAACCGATATAGAGTATGGGAGGATGCACTCATATTTCTGATCATTAGAGGGCACAAGAGGTAACTGATTGAATCAGCAGAAGGAAAAAAAAAAAGAGCAAGTTTATAGAGATTTTGATAGACTTGTCAATTTTGATAGAAAATGTTTAAAAATGAATTTGAAATATTGCTCCTATACTTTGATGCAGATATTACAAGTATCTTTCGCATCAACTTGGGTGCAAAGAAAAGAGTGACAAACCAAGTCCAGTGATACATGAATGATGGATAATGCCAGAGAATGGATCATTCTGGGAGGTAAGGTAATAATACTTTAACGTCAATTTCTGTAAATTACAATATTGACTTAAATGAGAAAAATCAAATAAGCTCTTTCAAAATCCAGGCATTTTCTCCTAATATGTATTGATGATCTAACTCTTAGCGCAATAGGAATAGAAAAGAATTTCCTTGATCTGACAAACAGAATGTTGAAAATCATTTAGGTTACTACCATACGTAATGTTGAAGTATTCAGAACTTTTCCCTTGAGATCCAGAATGAGGTTAGGATGCCATTAGCGAAACTTTATGTGTAAAAACAATTGGGAAAGTCTTAACCAGTGTAAGAAGGCAAGGAAAGAGGAAAATTAGTATAATTGGAAAATGTTTATTAATAGAGGTCGGTAGAAACACCACGAGACGCTGCTATTAAACTGTTAGTATGTAATATATTGAGAATTCAAACTAGCAATCTCACAGCAAGAAAGCCAGTATAGGAAAATCAATTCCATGTCTGTATTGCCACAAGAAACAGTGAAGGTTAAATTGTAAACTCATGTAAAATGAATACAGCATGGAAATATTGAATTGCTCTCAGAAACAACCTAGGATGTGTACATGGAAACACAGGAACTATTATTAAGAAGGTTAGGAAATCCTAAATCAATTGACATGTATTCTGTGATAAACGAGTAAAAGACTGTTTTAAAAAGGTCAGGGTTCTCATGTTTCATCTATTGATTTCATTAAAAACTCCATCACAATGAGTATGTGTGAGTCAATGGAAAAGGTCATTCTAAAATTCATACGAACTTGCAAATAACCAAACATAGTCAAGGTAACTTTGAAGGAGAAAAGCAGTTAGAGGAATTGCTTTTACCAGGTATCAGAACGTATTTCAAGGCTGTGCTGATTCAGACAGTGGATATTGGTGCAGGGAAAAAGAGCAAACTGAACCAAGAGGAGAGCTCAGAAATAACACTGCCACGCACACACCCGAGGATCTTTGCTTTGTATGAACTGTGGCACCTCAGAGCAATGAAGGAAACGAATTTTCCAGTAAATGATGTTGAGTCAAATCGATAATTAGCTACAATAAAATAAAGAAAGGAAACTTGAACTCGACTTCACATCATACCCGAAATGGTATCTGAAGAGAAAGTTAGCTTTGAGAAACTGATGGGCATAATGATGAAGCTTCTAGAAGAAAACCAGCATTTGCCCAAGATTTGACGAGTTCCTAACTCCCCGGTTTGAAGCATGAAACCTGTGCTGAGATTCCTGTATTGAGGGATTGCGTTAGTGTAGCAGTGCTGCTGAATCCTCACGTACGAGGTGGAGATGGGCTGTGATTTCTCTCCCCATTTTACGTATTTCATGGGAGCTGCCTGCAGAGCCTCCCCTTCCCTGTACGTCTTGCAGCAGCAGCTACACAGGGTAGACTATTATTTTGCCGGAGTTGTGCTAGGTCAGGGAAACCCTGGTGGTGTAGTGGTTAAGTGCTACGGCTGCTAAACAAAGGGTCAGCAGTTCAAATCCACCAGGTGCTCCTTGGAAACTCTATGGGGCAGTTCTCCTCTGTCCTATAGGGTCGCTATGAGTCGGAGCCTCCTCGACGGCATCTAACAACAACAACAACCATAAGCATGAGTGTTACGTGCCACTCAAGCGGAACAAATGGAAACGAAGGCTTTCTTGGTCCTGCTTGGTTAAACACCCGGGAAACCAGGGAGCATCTTGAGAAGGAGAGCGGTGCTTACAACATAAAGGGCAGAGGCAGAGTCTAGGCAGCATCACAGGTAGTACTGGGATTCGACACTAGTTCAGAAGTGGTCAGCAGGGATGGGCCACTGGGAGCCTGTAGGTCCCATAGCCTTTTATCCCCAATAGCCGAGACCTGCTGAGCCGATATGGCTCCACACGGTTGATATTTAAAGGGTACACATCGAGTCAAAGCGGTTGACTTCATCCTGCACACCGATTGGAGGTCTCACTTTTAGGCAGTATGGGAAGGAGGAGAGATCCAATTGAAAGGTCTAGAATTAGGCGTCAAAGGTTTAAGCCCTGAGTCACCACTCCCTCAGTGAGGAATTCATTTCGGGCCAGGGAACGACTCTTGTTTTCTCTTCTCTGGCAAACAGCAGGAGCAAGCATAATAGTGATAAGAATAATGACGATTTCACAGATCCACAGGGAGAAAGAAGGAAGGTAAATCTTATAAAGTGAGTGCAACAGTCTCTATTACAAGGGACAATCTTTGTCCTCTCCATCAATGTCGCTTCTTTTAGAACCACCCAATGACTGATGCCTCTATCTCTGTCAAGCCCCCTTTTCTGCTATCTGAATAGAGCAGAAAGATGTCCACAGGGTCCCTGGTGGTCCCTAGCACATGGGCGATAGTGAAAGAAAACTTATTGTCGCATGCTTATGGGAAACCTGATTTTTAGCTTGAAATTGTACGCAGTCATTTTTTCCCCCTCATCACTTGTGGTAGCCATGGGATTCCTGGTGGAATAAGACTCCCTTAGCTCATTCAAAAAGAGGGTGGGTTGACTTAAGGAATCCACATGCGATCACCCTAGTGAACAACGAGCGAATAAGAAAGTGACTAAAAATGTCTTTCAATTATGGATTGGGTATATAAGTGATATACACGTAAACTTTACTATTATTACTTTGGTTTTCGTATCATAAAATTGGCATAATTATACAACTCATAGTGATTTCTATATAGTGTAATCAGACACTGACGATCTGAAAGGGCACCTCAGCCCTCAGTGCTGCACGTGAATATACTCAGACTCGGTGCCAAGGCCACAGCAAACGATGGACTGAGCTTATCTGAATTCCGGCCTTTGGAGGAGTGCTCTAACTTTTTAAACACAAAAATACACAGATTTTCTTCTGTGTTTCTTTTCCTGTTCCCTTACACGCCCAGAAGGTTGAGGCAAGAGAACTGTGAACAATCAAACCTAAGTGACCAGACTCTGTAGTTCTCCTCATATAGAGTATAAGAGGGTGCACGAATATTTCTGACCATTACAGGGCACAAGGTGTAACCGATATAGAGTATGAGAGGGTGCACTCATATTTCTGACCGTTAGAGGGCACAAGGGGTAACCGATATAGAGTATGGGAGGATGCACTCATATTTCTGATCATTAGAGGGCACAAGAGGTAACTGATTGAATCAGCAGAAGGAAAAAAAAAAAGAGCAAGTTTATAGAGATTTTGATAGACTTGTCAATTTTGATAGAAAATGTTTAAAAATGAATTTGAAATATTGCTCCTATACTTTGATGCAGATATTACAAGTATCTTTCGCATCAACTTGGGTGCAAAGAAAAGAGTGACAAACCAAGTCCAGTGATACATGAATGATGGATAATGCCAGAGAATGGATCATTCTGGGAGGTAAGGTAATAATACTTTAACGTCAATTTCTGTAAATTACAATATTGACTTAAATGAGAAAAATCAAATAAGCTCTTTCAAAATCCAGGCATTTTCTCCTAATATGTATTGATGATCTAACTCTTAGCGCAATAGGAATAGAAAAGAATTTCCTTGATCTGACAAACAGAATGTTGAAAATCATTTAGGTTACTACCATACGTAATGTTGAAGTATTCAGAACTTTTCCCTTGAGATCCAGAATGAGGTTAGGATGCCATTAGCGAAACTTTATGTGTAAAAACAATTGGGAAAGTCTTAACCAGTGTAAGAAGGCAAGGAAAGAGGAAAATTAGTATAATTGGAAAATGTTTATTAATAGAGGTCGGTAGAAACACCACGAGACGCTGCTATTAAACTGTTAGTATGTAATATATTGAGAATTCAAACTAGCAATCTCACAGCAAGAAAGCCAGTATAGGAAAATCAATTCCATGTCTGTATTGCCACAAGAAACAGTGAAGGTTAAATTGTAAACTCATGTAAAATGAATACAGCATGGAAATATTGAATTGCTCTCAGAAACAACCTAGGATGTGTACATGGAAACACAGGAACTATTATTAAGAAGGTTAGGAAATCCTAAATCAATTGACATGTATTCTGTGATAAACGAGTAAAAGACTGTTTTAAAAAGGTCAGGGTTCTCATGTTTCATCTATTGATTTCATTAAAAACTCCATCACAATGAGTATGTGTGAGTCAATGGAAAAGGTCATTCTAAAATTCATACGAACTTGCAAATAACCAAACATAGTCAAGGTAACTTTGAAGGAGAAAAGCAGTTAGAGGAATTGCTTTTACCAGGTATCAGAACGTATTTCAAGGCTGTGCTGATTCAGACAGTGGATATTGGTGCAGGGAAAAAGAGCAAACTGAACCAAGAGGAGAGCTCAGAAATAACACTGCCACGCACACACCCGAGGATCTTTGCTTTGTATGAACTGTGGCACCTCAGAGCAATGAAGGAAACGAATTTTCCAGTAAATGATGTTGAGTCAAATCGATAATTAGCTACAATAAAATAAAGAAAGGAAACTTGAACTCGACTTCACATCATACCCGAAATGGTATCTGAAGAGAAAGTTAGCTTTGAGAAACTGATGGGCATAATGATGAAGCTTCTAGAAGAAAACCAGCATTTGCCCAAGATTTGACGAGTTCCTAACTCCCCGGTTTGAAGCATGAAACCTGTGCTGAGATTCCTGTATTGAGGGATTGCGTTAGTGTAGCAGTGCTGCTGAATCCTCACGTACGAGGTGGAGATGGGCTGTGATTTCTCTCCCCATTTTACGTATTTCATGGGAGCTGCCTGCAGAGCCTCCCCTTCCCTGTACGTCTTGCAGCAGCAGCTACACAGGGTAGACTATTATTTTGCCGGAGTTGTGCTAGGTCAGGGAAACCCTGGTGGTGTAGTGGTTAAGTGCTACGGCTGCTAAACAAAGGGTCAGCAGTTCAAATCCACCAGGTGCTCCTTGGAAACTCTATGGGGCAGTTCTCCTCTGTCCTATAGGGTCGCTATGAGTCGGAGCCTCCTCGACGGCATCTAACAACAACAACAACCATAAGCATGAGTGTTACGTGCCACTCAAGCGGAACAAATGGAAACGAAGGCTTTCTTGGTCCTGCTTGGTTAAACACCCGGGAAACCAGGGAGCATCTTGAGAAGGAGAGCGGTGCTTACAACATAAAGGGCAGAGGCAGAGTCTAGGCAGCATCACAGGTAGTACTGGGATTCGACACTAGTTCAGAAGTGGTCAGCAGGGATGGGCCACTGGGAGCCTGTAGGTCCCATAGCCTTTTATCCCCAATAGCCGAGACCTGCTGAGCCGATATGGCTCCACACGGTTGATATTTAAAGGGTACACATCGAGTCAAAGCGGTTGACTTCATCCTGCACACCGATTGGAGGTCTCACTTTTAGGCAGTATGGGAAGGAGGAGAGATCCAATTGAAAGGTCTAGAATTAGGCGTCAAAGGTTTAAGCCCTGAGTCACCACTCCCTCAGTGAGGAATTCATTTCGGGCCAGGGAATGACTCTTGTTTTCTCTTCTCTGGCAAACAGCAGGAGCAAGCATAATAGTGATAAGAATAATGACGATTTCACAGATCCACAGGGAGAAAGAAGGAAGGTAAATCTTATAAACTGAGTGCAACAGTCTCTATTACAAGGGACAATCTTTGTCCTCTCCATCAATGTCGCTTCTTTTAGAACCACCCAATGACTGATGCCTCTATCTCTGTCAAGCCCCCTTTTCTGCTATCTGAATAGAGCAGAAAGATGTCCACAGGGTCCCTGGTGGTCCCTAGCACATGGGCGATAGTGAAAGAAAACTTATTGTCGCATGCTTATGGGAAACCTGATTTTTAGCTTGAAATTGTACGCAGTCATTTTTTCCCCCTCATCACTTGTGGTAGCCATGGGATTCCTGGTGGAATAAGACTCCCTTAGCTCATTCAAAAAGAGGGTGGGTTGACTTAAGGAATCCACATGCGATCACCCTAGTGAACAACGAGCGAATAAGAAAGTGACTAAAAATGTCTTTCAATTATGGATTGGGTATATAAGTGATATACACGTAAACTTTACTATTATTACTTTGGTTTTCGTATCATAAAATTGGCATAATTATACAACTCATAGTGATTTCTATATAGTGTAATCAGACACTGACGATCTGAAAGGGCACCTCAGCCCTCAGTGCTGCACGTGAATATACTCAGACTCGGTGCCAAGGCCACAGCAAACGATGGACTGAGCTTATCTGAATTCCGGCCTTTGGAGGAGTGCTCTAACTTTTTAAACACAAAAATACACAGATTTTCTTCTGTGTTTCTTTTCCTGTTCCCTTACACGCCCAGAAGGTTGAGGCAAGAGAACTGTGAACAAGCAAACCTAAGTGACCAGACTCTGTAGTTCTCCTCATATAGAGTATAAGAGGGTGCACGAATATTTCTGACCATTACAGGGCACAAGGTGTAACCGATATAGAGTATGAGAGGGTGCACTCATATTTCTGACCGTTAGAGGGCACAAGGGGTAACCGATATAGAGTATGGGAGGATGCACTCATATTTCTGATCATTAGAGGGCACAAGAGGTAACTGATTGAATCAGCAGAAGGAAAAAAAAAAAGAGCAAGTTTATAGAGATTTTGATAGACTTGTCAATTTTGATAGAAAATGTTTAAAAATGAATTTGAAATATTGCTCCTATACTTTGATGCAGATATTACAAGTATCTTTCGCATCAACTTGGGCGCAAAGAAAAGAGTGACAAACCAAGTCCAGTGATACATGAATGATGGATAATGCCAGAGAATGGATCATTCTGGGAGGTAAGGTAATAATACTTTAACGTCAATTTCTGTAAATTACAATATTGACTTAAATGAGAAAAATCAAATAAGCTCTTTCAAAATCCAGGCATTTTCTCCTAATATGTATTGATGATCTAACTCTTAGCGCAATAGGAATAGAAAAGAATTTCCTTGATCTGACAAACAGAATGTTGAAAATCATTTAGGTTACTACCATACGTAATGTTGAAGTATTCAGAACTTTTCCCTTGAGATCCAGAATGAGGTTAGGATGCCATTAGCGAAACTTTATGTGTAAAAACAATTGGGAAAGTCTTAACCAGTGTAAGAAGGCAAGGAAAGAGGAAAATTAGTATAATTGGAAAATGTTTATTAATAGAGGTCGGTAGAAACACCACGAGACGCTGCTATTAAACTGTTAGTATGTAATATATTGAGAATTCAAACTAGCAATCTCACAGCAAGAAAGCCAGTATAGGAAAATCAATTCCATGTCTGTATTGCCACAAGAAACAGTGAAGGTTAAATTGTAAACTCATGTAAAATGAATACAGCATGGAAATATTGAATTGCTCTCAGAAACAACCTAGGATGTGTACATGGAAACACAGGAACTATTATTAAGAAGGTTAGGAAATCCTAAATCAATTGACATGTATTCTGTGATAAACGAGTAAAAGACTGTTTTAAAAAGGTCAGGGTTCTCATGTTTCATCTATTGATTTCATTAAAAACTCCATCACAATGAGTATGTGTGAGTCAATGGAAAAGGTCATTCTAAAATTCATACGAACTTGCAAATAACCAAACATAGTCAAGGTAACTTTGAAGGAGAAAAGCAGTTAGAGGAATTGCTTTTACCAGGTATCAGAACGTATTTCAAGGCTGTGCTGATTCAGACAGTGGATATTGGTGCAGGGAAAAAGAGCAAACTGAACCAAGAGGAGAGCTCAGAAATAACACTGCCACGCACACACACGAGGATCTTTGCTTTGTATGAACTGTGGCACCTCAGAGCAATGAAGGAAACGAATTTTCCAGTAAATGATGTTGAGTCAAATCGATAATTAGCTACAATAAAATAAAGAAAGGAAACTTGAACTCGACTTCACATCATACCCGAAATGGTATCTGAAGAGAAAGTTAGCTTTGAGAAACTGATGGGCATAATGATGAAGCTTCTAGAAGAAAACCAGCATTTGCCCAAGATTTGACGAGTTCCTAACTCCCCGGTTTGAAGCATGAAACCTGTGCTGAGATTCCTGTATTGAGGGATTGCGTTAGTGTAGCAGTGCTGCTGAATCCTCACGTACGAGGTGGAGATGGGCTGTGATTTCTCTCCCCATTTTACGTATTTCATGGGAGCTGCCTGCAGAGCCTCCCCTTCCCTGTACGTCTTGCAGCAGCAGCTACACAGGGTAGACTATTATTTTGCCGGAGTTGTGCTAGGTCAGGGAAACCCTGGTGGTGTAGTGGTTAAGTGCTACGGCTGCTAAACAAAGGGTCAGCAGTTCAAATCCACCAGGTGCTCCTTGGAAACTCTATGGGGCAGTTCTCCTCTGTCCTATAGGGTCGCTATGAGTCGGAGCCTCCTCGACGGCATCTAACAACAACAACAACCATAAGCATGAGTGTTACGTGCCACTCAAGCGGAACAAATGGAAACGAAGGCTTTCTTGGTCCTGCTTGGTTAAACACCCGGGAAACCAGGGAGCATCTTGAGAAGGAGAGCGGTGCTTACAACATAAAGGGCAGAGGCAGAGTCTAGGCAGCATCACAGGTAGTACTGGGATTCGACACTAGTTCAGAAGTGGTCAGCAGGGATGGGCCACTGGGAGCCTGTAGGTCCCATAGCCTTTTATCCCCAATAGCCGAGACCTGCTGAGCCGATATGGCTCCACACGGTTGATATTTAAAGGGTACACATCGAGTCAAAGCGGTTGACTTCATCCTGCACACCGATTGGAGGTCTCACTTTTAGGCAGTATGGGAAGGAGGAGAGATCCAATTGAAAGGTCTAGAATTAGGCGTCAAAGGTTTAAGCCCTGAGTCACCACTCCCTCAGTGAGGAATTCATTTCGGGCCAGGGAATGACTCTTGTTTTCTCTTCTCTGGCAAACAGCAGGAGCAAGCATAATAGTGATAAGAATAATGACGATTTCACAGATCCACAGGGAGAAAGAAGGAAGGTAAATCTTATAAAGTGAGTGCAACAGTCTCTATTACAAGGGACAATCTTTGTCCTCTCCATCAATGTCGCTTCTTTTAGAACCACCCAATGACTGATGCCTCTATCTCTGTCAAGCCCCCTTTTCTGCTATCTGAATAGAGCAGAAAGATGTCCACAGGGTCCCTGGTGGTCCCTAGCACATGGGCGATAGTGAAAGAAAACTTATTGTCGCATGCTTATGGGAAACCTGATTTTTAGCTTGAAATTGTACGCAGTCATTTTTTCCCCCTCATCACTTGTGGTAGCCATGGGATTCCTGGTGGAATAAGACTCCCTTAGCTCATTCAAAAAGAGGGTGGGTTGACTTAAGGAATCCACATGCGATCACCCTAGTGAACAACGAGCGAATAAGAAAGTGACTAAAAATGTCTTTCAATTATGGATTGGGTATATAAGTGATATACACGTAAACTTTACTATTATTACTTTGGTTTTCGTATCATAAAATTGGCATAATTATACAACTCATAGTGATTTCTATATAGTGTAATCAGACACTGACGATCTGAAAGGGCACCTCAGCCCTCAGTGCTGCACGTGAATATACTCAGACTCGGTGCCAAGGCCACAGCAAACGATGGACTGAGCTTATCTGAATTCCGGCCTTTGGAGGAGTGCTCTAACTTTTTAAACACAAAAATACACAGATTTTCTTCTGTGTTTCTTTTCCTGTTCCCTTACACGCCCAGAAGGTTGAGGCAAGAGAACTGTGAACAAGCAAACCTAAGTGACCAGACTCTGTAGTTCTCCTCATATAGAGTATAAGAGGGTGCACGAATATTTCTGACCATTACAGGGCACAAGGTGTAACCGATATAGAGTATGAGAGGGTGCACTCATATTTCTGACCGTTAGAGGGCACAAGGGGTAACCGATATAGAGTATGGGAGGATGCACTCATATTTCTGATCATTAGAGGGCACAAGAGGTAACTGATTGAATCAGCAGAAGGAAAAAAAAAAAGAGCAAGTTTATAGAGATTTTGATAGACTTGTCAATTTTGATAGAAAATGTTTAAAAATGAATTTGAAATATTGCTCCTATACTTTGATGCAGATATTACAAGTATCTTTCGCATCAACTTGGGCGCAAAGAAAAGAGTGACAAACCAAGTCCAGTGATACATGAATGATGGATAATGCCAGAGAATGGATCATTCTGGGAGGTAAGGTAATAATACTTTAACGTCAATTTCTGTAAATTACAATATTGACTTAAATGAGAAAAATCAAATAAGCTCTTTCAAAATCCAGGCATTTTCTCCTAATATGTATTGATGATCTAACTCTTAGCGCAATAGGAATAGAAAAGAATTTCCTTGATCTGACAAACAGAATGTTGAAAATCATTTAGGTTACTACCATACGTAATGTTGAAGTATTCAGAACTTTTCCCTTGAGATCCAGAATGAGGTTAGGATGCCATTAGCGAAACTTTATGTGTAAAAACAATTGGGAAAGTCTTAACCAGTGTAAGAAGGCAAGGAAAGAGGAAAATTAGTATAATTGGAAAATGTTTATTAATAGAGGTCGGTAGAAACACCACGAGACGCTGCTATTAAACTGTTAGTATGTAATATATTGAGAATTCAAACTAGCAATCTCACAGCAAGAAAGCCAGTATAGGAAAATCAATTCCATGTCTGTATTGCCACAAGAAACAGTGAAGGTTAAATTGTAAACTCATGTAAAATGAATACAGCATGGAAATATTGAATTGCTCTCAGAAACAACCTAGGATGTGTACATGGAAACACAGGAACTATTATTAAGAAGGTTAGGAAATCCTAAATCAATTGACATGTATTCTGTGATAAACGAGTAAAAGACTGTTTTAAAAAGGTCAGGGTTCTCATGTTTCATCTATTGATTTCATTAAAAACTCCATCACAATGAGTATGTGTGAGTCAATGGAAAAGGTCATTCTAAAATTCATACGAACTTGCAAATAACCAAACATAGTCAAGGTAACTTTGAAGGAGAAAAGCAGTTAGAGGAATTGCTTTTACCAGGTATCAGAACGTATTTCAAGGCTGTGCTGATTCAGACAGTGGATATTGGTGCAGGGAAAAAGAGCAAACTGAACCAAGAGGAGAGCTCAGAAATAACACTGCCACGCACACACCCGAGGATCTTTGCTTTGTATGAACTGTGGCACCTCAGAGCAATGAAGGAAACGAATTTTCCAGTAAATGATGTTGAGTCAAATCGATAATTAGCTACAATAAAATAAAGAAAGGAAACTTGAACTCGACTTCACATCATACCCGAAATGGTATCTGAAGAGAAAGTTAGCTTTGAGAAACTGATGGGCATAATGATGAAGCTTCTAGAAGAAAACCAGCATTTGCCCAAGATTTGACGAGTTCCTAACTCCCCGGTTTGAAGCATGAAACCTGTGCTGAGATTCCTGTATTGAGGGATTGCGTTAGTGTAGCAGTGCTGCTGAATCCTCACGTACGAGGTGGAGATGGGCTGTGATTTCTCTCCCCATTTTACGTATTTCATGGGAGCTGCCTGCAGAGCCTCCCCTTCCCTGTACGTCTTGCAGCAGCAGCTACACAGGGTAGACTATTATTTTGCCGGAGTTGTGCTAGGTCAGGGAAACCCTGGTGGTGTAGTGGTTAAGTGCTACGGCTGCTAAACAAAGGGTCAGCAGTTCAAATCCACCAGGTGCTCCTTGGAAACTCTATGGGGCAGTTCTACTCTGTCCTATAGGGTCGCTATGAGTCGGAGCCTCCTCGACGGCATCTAACAACAACAACAACCATAAGCATGAGTGTTACGTGCCACTCAAGCGGAACAAATGGAAACGAAGGCTTTCTTGGTCCTGCTTGGTTAAACACCCGGGAAACCAGGGAGCATCTTGAGAAGGAGAGCGGTGCTTACAACATAAAGGGCAGAGGCAGAGTCTAGGCAGCATCACAGGTAGTACTGGGATTCGACACTAGTTCAGAAGTGGTCAGCAGGGATGGGCCACTGGGAGCCTGTAGGTCCCATAGCCTTTTATCCCCAATAGCCGAGACCTGCTGAGCCGATATGGCTCCACACGGTTGATATTTAAAGGGTACACATCGAGTCAAAGCGGTTGACTTCATCCTGCACACCGATTGGAGGTCTCACTTTTAGGCAGTATGGGAAGGAGGAGAGATCCAATTGAAAGGTCTAGAATTAGGCGTCAAAGGTTTAAGCCCTGAGTCACCACTCCCTCAGTGAGGAATTCATTTCGGGCCAGGGAATGACTCTTGTTTTCTCTTCTCTGGCAAACAGCAGGAGCAAGCATAATAGTGATAAGAATAATGACGATTTCACAGATCCACAGGGAGAAAGAAGGAAGGTAAATCTTATAAACTGAGTGCAACAGTCTCTATTACAAGGGACAATCTTTGTCCTCTCCATCAATGTCGCTTCTTTTAGAACCACCCAATGACTGATGCCTCTATCTCTGTCAAGCCCCCTTTTCTGCTATCTGAATAGAGCAGAAAGATGTCCACAGGGTCCCTGGTGGTCCCTAGCACATGGGCGATAGTGAAAGAAAACTTATTGTCGCATGCTTATGGGAAACCTGATTTTTAGCTTGAAATTGTACGCAGTCATTTTTTCCCCCTCATCACTTGTGGTAGCCATGGGATTCCTGGTGGAATAAGACTCCCTTAGCTCATTCAAAAAGAGGGTGGGTTGACTTAAGGAATCCACATGCGATCACCCTAGTGAACAACGAGCGAATAAGAAAGTGACTAAAAATGTCTTTCAATTATGGATTGGGTATATAAGTGATATACACGTAAACTTTACTATTATTACTTTGGTTTTCGTATCATAAAATTGGCATAATTATACAACTCATAGTGATTTCTATATAGTGTAATCAGACACTGACGATCTGAAAGGGCACCTCAGCCCTCAGTGCTGCACGTGAATATACTCAGACTCGGTGCCAAGGCCACAGCAAACGATGGACTGAGCTTATCTGAATTCCGGCCTTTGGAGGAGTGCTCTAACTTTTTAAACACAAAAATACACAGATTTTCTTCTGTGTTTCTTTTCCTGTTCCCTTACACGCCCAGAAGGTTGAGGCAAGAGAACTGTGAACAAGCAAACCTAAGTGACCAGACTCTGTAGTTCTCCTCATATAGAGTATAAGAGGGTGCACGAATATTTCTGACCATTACAGGGCACAAGGTGTAACCGATATAGAGTATGAGAGGGTGCACTCATATTTCTGACCGTTAGAGGGCACAAGGGGTAACCGATATAGAGTATGGGAGGATGCACTCATATTTCTGATCATTAGAGGGCACAAGAGGTAACTGATTGAATCAGCAGAAGGAAAAAAAAAAAGAGCAAGTTTATAGAGATTTTGATAGACTTGTCAATTTTGATAGAAAATGTTTAAAAATGAATTTGAAATATTGCTCCTATACTTTGATGCAGATATTACAAGTATCTTTCGCATCAACTTGGGTGCAAAGAAAAGAGTGACAAACCAAGTCCAGTGATACATGAATGATGGATAATGCCAGAGAATGGATCATTCTGGGAGGTAAGGTAATAATACTTTAACGTCAATTTCTGTAAATTACAATATTGACTTAAATGAGAAAAATCAAATAAGCTCTTTCAAAATCCAGGCATTTTCTCCTAATATGTATTGATGATCTAACTCTTAGCGCAATAGGAATAGAAAAGAATTTCCTTGATCTGACAAACAGAATGTTGAAAATCATTTAGGTTACTACCATACGTAATGTTGAAGTATTCAGAACTTTTCCCTTGAGATCCAGAATGAGGTTAGGATGCCATTAGCGAAACTTTATGTGTAAAAACAATTGGGAAAGTCTTAACCAGTGTAAGAAGGCAAGGAAAGAGGAAAATTAGTATAATTGGAAAATGTTTATTAATAGAGGTCGGTAGAAACACCACGAGACGCTGCTATTAAACTGTTAGTATGTAATATATTGAGAATTCAAACTAGCAATCTCACAGCAAGAAAGCCAGTATAGGAAAATCAATTCCATGTCTGTATTGCCACAAGAAACAGTGAAGGTTAAATTGTAAACTCATGTAAAATGAATACAGCATGGAAATATTGAATTGCTCTCAGAAACAACCTAGGATGTGTACATGGAAACACAGGAACTATTATTAAGAAGGTTAGGAAATCCTAAATCAATTGACATGTATTCTGTGATAAACGAGTAAAAGACTGTTTTAAAAAGGTCAGGGTTCTCATGTTTCATCTATTGATTTCATTAAAAACTCCATCACAATGAGTATGTGTGAGTCAATGGAAAAGGTCATTCTAAAATTCATACGAACTTGCAAATAACCAAACATAGTCAAGGTAACTTTGAAGGAGAAAAGCAGTTAGAGGAATTGCTTTTACCAGGTATCAGAACGTATTTCAAGGCTGTGCTGATTCAGACAGTGGATATTGGTGCAGGGAAAAAGAGCAAACTGAACCAAGAGGAGAGCTCAGAAATAACACTGCCACGCACACACCCGAGGATCTTTGCTTTGTATGAACTGTGGCACCTCAGAGCAATGAAGGAAACGAATTTTCCAGTAAATGATGTTGAGTCAAATCGATAATTAGCTACAATAAAATAAAGAAAGGAAACTTGAACTCGACTTCACATCATACCCGAAATGGTATCTGAAGAGAAAGTTAGCTTTGAGAAACTGATGGGCATAATGATGAAGCTTCTAGAAGAAAACCAGCATTTGCCCAAGATTTGACGAGTTCCTAACTCCCCGGTTTGAAGCATGAAACCTGTGCTGAGATTCCTGTATTGAGGGATTGCGTTAGTGTAGCAGTGCTGCTGAATCCTCACGTACGAGGTGGAGATGGGCTGTGATTTCTCTCCCCATTTTACGTATTTCATGGGAGCTGCCTGCAGAGCCTCCCCTTCCCTGTACGTCTTGCAGCAGCAGCTACACAGGGTAGACTATTATTTTGCCGGAGTTGTGCTAGGTCAGGGAAACCCTGGTGGTGTAGTGGTTAAGTGCTACGGCTGCTAAACAAAGGGTCAGCAGTTCAAATCCACCAGGTGCTCCTTGGAAACTCTATGGGGCAGTTCTCCTCTGTCCTATAGGGTCGCTATGAGTCGGAGCCTCCTCGACGGCATCTAACAACAACAACAACCATAAGCATGAGTGTTACGTGCCACTCAAGCGGAACAAATGGAAACGAAGGCTTTCTTGGTCCTGCTTGGTTAAACACCCGGGAAACCAGGGAGCATCTTGAGAAGGAGAGCGGTGCTTACAACATAAAGGGCAGAGGCAGAGTCTAGGCAGCATCACAGGTAGTACTGGGATTCGACACTAGTTCAGAAGTGGTCAGCAGGGATGGGCCACTGGGAGCCTGTAGGTCCCATAGCCTTTTATCCCCAATAGCCGAGACCTGCTGAGCCGATATGGCTCCACACGGTTGATATTTAAAGGGTACACATCGAGTCAAAGCGGTTGACTTCATCCTGCACACCGATTGGAGGTCTCACTTTTAGGCAGTATGGGAAGGAGGAGAGATCCAATTGAAAGGTCTAGAATTAGGCGTCAAAGGTTTAAGCCCTGAGTCACCACTCCCTCAGTGAGGAATTCATTTCGGGCCAGGGAATGACTCTTGTTTTCTCTTCTCTGGCAAACAGCAGGAGCAAGCATAATAGTGATAAGAATAATGACGATTTCACAGATCCACAGGGAGAAAGAAGGAAGGTAAATCTTATAAAGTGAGTGCAACAGTCTCTATTACAAGGGACAATCTTTGTCCTCTCCATCAATGTCGCTTCTTTTAGAACCACCCAATGACTGATGCCTCTATCTCTGTCAAGCCCCCTTTTCTGCTATCTGAATAGAGCAGAAAGATGTCCACAGGGTCCCTGGTGGTCCCTAGCACATGGGCGATAGTGAAAGAAAACTTATTGTCGCATGCTTATGGGAAACCTGATTTTTAGCTTGAAATTGTACGCAGTCATTTTTTCCCCCTCATCACTTGTGGTAGCCATGGGATTCCTGGTGGAATAAGACTCCCTTAGCTCATTCAAAAAGAGGGTGGGTTGACTTAAGGAATCCACATGCGATCACCCTAGTGAACAACGAGCGAATAAGAAAGTGACTAAAAATGTCTTTCAATTATGGATTGGGTATATAAGTGATATACACGTAAACTTTACTATTATTACTTTGGTTTTCGTATCATAAAATTGGCATAATTATACAACTCATAGTGATTTCTATATAGTGTAATCAGACACTGACGATCTGAAAGGGCACCTCAGCCCTCAGTGCTGCACGTGAATATACTCAGACTCGGTGCCAAGGCCACAGCAAACGATGGACTGAGCTTATCTGAATTCCGGCCTTTGGAGGAGTGCTCTAACTTTTTAAACACAAAAATACACAGATTTTCTTCTGTGTTTCTTTTCCTGTTCCCTTACACGCCCAGAAGGTTGAGGCAAGAGAACTGTGAACAATCAAACCTAAGTGACCAGACTCTGTAGTTCTCCTCATATAGAGTATAAGAGGGTGCACGAATATTTCTGACCATTACAGGGCACAAGGTGTAACCGATATAGAGTATGAGAGGGTGCACTCATATTTCTGACCGTTAGAGGGCACAAGGGGTAACCGATATAGAGTATGGGAGGATGCACTCATATTTCTGATCATTAGAGGGCACAAGAGGTAACTGATTGAATCAGCAGAAGGAAAAAAAAAAAGAGCAAGTTTATAGAGATTTTGATAGACTTGTCAATTTTGATAGAAAATGTTTAAAAATGAATTTGAAATATTGCTCCTATACTTTGATGCAGATATTACAAGTATCTTTCGCATCAACTTGGGTGCAAAGAAAAGAGTGACAAACCAAGTCCAGTGATACATGAATGATGGATAATGCCAGAGAATGGATCATTCTGGGAGGTAAGGTAATAATACTTTAACGTCAATTTCTGTAAATTACAATATTGACTTAAATGAGAAAAATCAAATAAGCTCTTTCAAAATCCAGGCATTTTCTCCTAATATGTATTGATGATCTAACTCTTAGCGCAATAGGAATAGAAAAGAATTTCCTTGATCTGACAAACAGAATGTTGAAAATCATTTAGGTTACTACCATACGTAATGTTGAAGTATTCAGAACTTTTCCCTTGAGATCCAGAATGAGGTTAGGATGCCATTAGCGAAACTTTATGTGTAAAAACAATTGGGAAAGTCTTAACCAGTGTAAGAAGGCAAGGAAAGAGGAAAATTAGTATAATTGGAAAATGTTTATTAATAGAGGTCGGTAGAAACACCACGAGACGCTGCTATTAAACTGTTAGTATGTAATATATTGAGAATTCAAACTAGCAATCTCACAGCAAGAAAGCCAGTATAGGAAAATCAATTCCATGTCTGTATTGCCACAAGAAACAGTGAAGGTTAAATTGTAAACTCATGTAAAATGAATACAGCATGGAAATATTGAATTGCTCTCAGAAACAACCTAGGATGTGTACATGGAAACACAGGAACTATTATTAAGAAGGTTAGGAAATCCTAAATCAATTGACATGTATTCTGTGATAAACGAGTAAAAGACTGTTTTAAAAAGGTCAGGGTTCTCATGTTTCATCTATTGATTTCATTAAAAACTCCATCACAATGAGTATGTGTGAGTCAATGGAAAAGGTCATTCTAAAATTCATACGAACTTGCAAATAACCAAACATAGTCAAGGTAACTTTGAAGGAGAAAAGCAGTTAGAGGAATTGCTTTTACCAGGTATCAGAACGTATTTCAAGGCTGTGCTGATTCAGACAGTGGATATTGGTGCAGGGAAAAAGAGCAAACTGAACCAAGAGGAGAGCTCAGAAATAACACTGCCACGCACACACCCGAGGATCTTTGCTTTGTATGAACTGTGGCACCTCAGAGCAATGAAGGAAACGAATTTTCCAGTAAATGATGTTGAGTCAAATCGATAATTAGCTACAATAAAATAAAGAAAGGAAACTTGAACTCGACTTCACATCATACCCGAAATGGTATCTGAAGAGAAAGTTAGCTTTGAGAAACTGATGGGCATAATGATGAAGCTTCTAGAAGAAAACCAGCATTTGCCCAAGATTTGACGAGTTCCTAACTCCCCGGTTTGAAGCATGAAACCTGTGCTGAGATTCCTGTATTGAGGGATTGCGTTAGTGTAGCAGTGCTGCTGAATCCTCACGTACGAGGTGGAGATGGGCTGTGATTTCTCTCCCCATTTTACGTATTTCATGGGAGCTGCCTGCAGAGCCTCCCCTTCCCTGTACGTCTTGCAGCAGCAGCTACACAGGGTAGACTATTATTTTGCCGGAGTTGTGCTAGGTCAGGGAAACCCTGGTGGTGTAGTGGTTAAGTGCTACGGCTGCTAAACAAAGGGTCAGCAGTTCAAATCCACCAGGTGCTCCTTGGAAACTCTATGGGGCAGTTCTCCTCTGTCCTATAGGGTCGCTATGAGTCGGAGCCTCCTCGACGGCATCTAACAACAACAACAACCATAAGCATGAGTGTTACGTGCCACTCAAGCGGAACAAATGGAAACGAAGGCTTTCTTGGTCCTGCTTGGTTAAACACCCGGGAAACCAGGGAGCATCTTGAGAAGGAGAGCGGTGCTTACAACATAAAGGGCAGAGGCAGAGTCTAGGCAGCATCACAGGTAGTACTGGGATTCGACACTAGTTCAGAAGTGGTCAGCAGGGATGGGCCACTGGGAGCCTGTAGGTCCCATAGCCTTTTATCCCCAATAGCCGAGACCTGCTGAGCCGATATGGCTCCACACGGTTGATATTTAAAGGGTACACATCGAGTCAAAGCGGTTGACTTCATCCTGCACACCGATTGGAGGTCTCACTTTTAGGCAGTATGGGAAGGAGGAGAGATCCAATTGAAAGGTCTAGAATTAGGCGTCAAAGGTTTAAGCCCTGAGTCACCACTCCCTCAGTGAGGAATTCATTTCGGGCCAGGGAATGACTCTTGTTTTCTCTTCTCTGGCAAACAGCAGGAGCAAGCATAATAGTGATAAGAATAATGACGATTTCACAGATCCACAGGGAGAAAGAAGGAAGGTAAATCTTATAAAGTGAGTGCAACAGTCTCTATTACAAGGGACAATCTTTGTCCTCTCCATCAATGTCGCTTCTTTTAGAACCACCCAATGACTGATGCCTCTATCTCTGTCAAGCCCCCTTTTCTGCTATCTGAATAGAGCAGAAAGATGTCCACAGGGTCCCTGGTGGTCCCTAGCACATGGGCGATAGTGAAAGAAAACTTATTGTCGCATGCTTATGGGAAACCTGATTTTTAGCTTGAAATTGTACGCAGTCATTTTTTCCCCCTCATCACTTGTGGTAGCCATGGGATTCCTGGTGGAATAAGACTCCCTTAGCTCATTCAAAAAGAGGGTGGGTTGACTTAAGGAATCCACATGCGATCACCCTAGTGAACAACGAGCGAATAAGAAAGTGACTAAAAATGTCTTTCAATTATGGATTGGGTATATAAGTGATATACACGTAAACTTTACTATTATTACTTTGGTTTTCGTATCATAAAATTGGCATAATTATACAACTCATAGTGATTTCTATATAGTGTAATCAGACACTGACGATCTGAAAGGGCACCTCAGCCCTCAGTGCTGCACGTGAATATACTCAGACTCGGTGCCAAGGCCACAGCAAACGATGGACTGAGCTTATCTGAATTCCGGCCTTTGGAGGAGTGCTCTAACTTTTTAAACACAAAAATACACAGATTTTCTTCTGTGTTTCTTTTCCTGTTCCCTTACACGCCCAGAAGGTTGAGGCAAGAGAACTGTGAACAAGCAAACCTAAGTGACCAGACTCTGTAGTTCTCCTCATATAGAGTATAAGAGGGTGCACGAATATTTCTGACCATTACAGGGCACAAGGTGTAACCGATATAGAGTATGAGAGGGTGCACTCATATTTCTGACCGTTAGAGGGCACAAGGGGTAACCGATATAGAGTATGGGAGGATGCACTCATATTTCTGATCATTAGAGGGCACAAGAGGTAACTGATTGAATCAGCAGAAGGAAAAAAAAAAAGAGCAAGTTTATAGAGATTTTGATAGACTTGTCAATTTTGATAGAAAATGTTTAAAAATGAATTTGAAATATTGCTCCTATACTTTGATGCAGATATTACAAGTATCTTTCGCATCAACTTGGGTGCAAAGAAAAGAGTGACAAACCAAGTCCAGTGATACATGAATGATGGATAATGCCAGAGAATGGATCATTCTGGGAGGTAAGGTAATAATACTTTAACGTCAATTTCTGTAAATTACAATATTGACTTAAATGAGAAAAATCAAATAAGCTCTTTCAAAATCCAGGCATTTTCTCCTAATATGTATTGATGATCTAACTCTTAGCGCAATAGGAATAGAAAAGAATTTCCTTGATCTGACAAACAGAATGTTGAAAATCATTTAGGTTACTACCATACGTAATGTTGAAGTATTCAGAACTTTTCCCTTGAGATCCAGAATGAGGTTAGGATGCCATTAGCGAAACTTTATGTGTAAAAACAATTGGGAAAGTCTTAACCAGTGTAAGAAGGCAAGGAAAGAGGAAAATTAGTATAATTGGAAAATGTTTATTAATAGAGGTCGGTAGAAACACCACGAGACGCTGCTATTAAACTGTTAGTATGTAATATATTGAGAATTCAAACTAGCAATCTCACAGCAAGAAAGCCAGTATAGGAAAATCAATTCCATGTCTGTATTGCCACAAGAAACAGTGAAGGTTAAATTGTAAACTCATGTAAAATGAATACAGCATGGAAATATTGAATTGCTCTCAGAAACAACCTAGGATGTGTACATGGAAACACAGGAACTATTATTAAGAAGGTTAGGAAATCCTAAATCAATTGACATGTATTCTGTGATAAACGAGTAAAAGACTGTTTTAAAAAGGTCAGGGTTCTCATGTTTCATCTATTGATTTCATTAAAAACTCCATCACAATGAGTATGTGTGAGTCAATGGAAAAGGTCATTCTAAAATTCATACGAACTTGCAAATAACCAAACATAGTCAAGGTAACTTTGAAGGAGAAAAGCAGTTAGAGGAATTGCTTTTACCAGGTATCAGAACGTATTTCAAGGCTGTGCTGATTCAGACAGTGGATATTGGTGCAGGGAAAAAGAGCAAACTGAACCAAGAGGAGAGCTCAGAAATAACACTGCCACGCACACACCCGAGGATCTTTGCTTTGTATGAACTGTGGCACCTCAGAGCAATGAAGGAAACGAATTTTCCAGTAAATGATGTTGAGTCAAATCGATAATTAGCTACAATAAAATAAAGAAAGGAAACTTGAACTCGACTTCACATCATACCCGAAATGGTATCTGAAGAGAAAGTTAGCTTTGAGAAACTGATGGGCATAATGATGAAGCTTCTAGAAGAAAACCAGCATTTGCCCAAGATTTGACGAGTTCCTAACTCCCCGGTTTGAAGCATGAAACCTGTGCTGAGATTCCTGTATTGAGGGATTGCGTTAGTGTAGCAGTGCTGCTGAATCCTCACGTACGAGGTGGAGATGGGCTGTGATTTCTCTCCCCATTTTACGTATTTCATGGGAGCTGCCTGCAGAGCCTCCCCTTCCCTGTACGTCTTGCAGCAGCAGCTACACAGGGTAGACTATTATTTTGCCGGAGTTGTGCTAGGTCAGGGAAACCCTGGTGGTGTAGTGGTTAAGTGCTACGGCTGCTAAACAAAGGGTCAGCAGTTCAAATCCACCAGGTGCTCCTTGGAAACTCTATGGGGCAGTTCTCCTCTGTCCTATAGGGTCGCTATGAGTCGGAGCCTCCTCGACGGCATCTAACAACAACAACAACCATAAGCATGAGTGTTACGTGCCACTCAAGCGGAACAAATGGAAACGAAGGCTTTCTTGGTCCTGCTTGGTTAAACACCCGGGAAACCAGGGAGCATCTTGAGAAGGAGAGCGGTGCTTACAACATAAAGGGCAGAGGCAGAGTCTAGGCAGCATCACAGGTAGTACTGGGATTCGACACTAGTTCAGAAGTGGTCAGCAGGGATGGGCCACTGGGAGCCTGTAGGTCCCATAGCCTTTTATCCCCAATAGCCGAGACCTGCTGAGCCGATATGGCTCCACACGGTTGATATTTAAAGGGTACACATCGAGTCAAAGCGGTTGACTTCATCCTGCACACCGATTGGAGGTCTCACTTTTAGGCAGTATGGGAAGGAGGAGAGATCCAATTGAAAGGTCTAGAATTAGGCGTCAAAGGTTTAAGCCCTGAGTCACCACTCCCTCAGTGAGGAATTCATTTCGGGCCAGGGAATGACTCTTGTTTTCTCTTCTCTGGCAAACAGCAGGAGCAAGCATAATAGTGATAAGAATAATGACGATTTCACAGATCCACAGGGAGAAAGAAGGAAGGTAAATCTTATAAACTGAGTGCAACAGTCTCTATTACAAGGGACAATCTTTGTCCTCTCCATCAATGTCGCTTCTTTTAGAACCACCCAATGACTGATGCCTCTATCTCTGTCAAGCCCCCTTTTCTGCTATCTGAATAGAGCAGAAAGATGTCCACAGGGTCCCTGGTGGTCCCTAGCACATGGGCGATAGTGAAAGAAAACTTATTGTCGCATGCTTATGGGAAACCTGATTTTTAGCTTGAAATTGTACGCAGTCATTTTTTCCCCCTCATCACTTGTGGTAGCCATGGGATTCCTGGTGGAATAAGACTCCCTTAGCTCATTCAAAAAGAGGGTGGGTTGACTTAAGGAATCCACATGCGATCACCCTAGTGAACAACGAGCGAATAAGAAAGTGACTAAAAATGTCTTTCAATTATGGATTGGGTATATAAGTGATATACACGTAAACTTTACTATTATTACTTTGGTTTTCGTATCATAAAATTGGCATAATTATACAACTCATAGTGATTTCTATATAGTGTAATCAGACACTGACGATCTGAAAGGGCACCTCAGCCCTCAGTGCTGCACGTGAATATACTCAGACTCGGTGCCAAGGCCACAGCAAACGATGGACTGAGCTTATCTGAATTCCGGCCTTTGGAGGAGTGCTCTAACTTTTTAAACACAAAAATACACAGATTTTCTTCTGTGTTTCTTTTCCTGTTCCCTTACACGCCCAGAAGGTTGAGGCAAGAGAACTGTGAACAAGCAAACCTAAGTGACCAGACTCTGTAGTTCTCCTCATATAGAGTATAAGAGGGTGCACGAATATTTCTGACCATTACAGGGCACAAGGTGTAACCGATATAGAGTATGAGAGGGTGCACTCATATTTCTGACCGTTAGAGGGCACAAGGGGTAACCGATATAGAGTATGGGAGGATGCACTCATATTTCTGATCATTAGAGGGCACAAGAGGTAACTGATTGAATCAGCAGAAGGAAAAAAAAAAAGAGCAAGTTTATAGAGATTTTGATAGACTTGTCAATTTTGATAGAAAATGTTTAAAAATGAATTTGAAATATTGCTCCTATACTTTGATGCAGATATTACAAGTATCTTTCGCATCAACTTGGGTGCAAAGAAAAGAGTGACAAACCAAGTCCAGTGATACATGAATGATGGATAATGCCAGAGAATGGATCATTCTGGGAGGTAAGGTAATAATACTTTAACGTCAATTTCTGTAAATTACAATATTGACTTAAATGAGAAAAATCAAATAAGCTCTTTCAAAATCCAGGCATTTTCTCCTAATATGTATTGATGATCTAACTCTTAGCGCAATAGGAATAGAAAAGAATTTCCTTGATCTGACAAACAGAATGTTGAAAATCATTTAGGTTACTACCATACGTAATGTTGAAGTATTCAGAACTTTTCCCTTGAGATCCAGAATGAGGTTAGGATGCCATTAGCGAAACTTTATGTGTAAAAACAATTGGGAAAGTCTTAACCAGTGTAAGAAGGCAAGGAAAGAGGAAAATTAGTATAATTGGAAAATGTTTATTAATAGAGGTCGGTAGAAACACCACGAGACGCTGCTATTAAACTGTTAGTATGTAATATATTGAGAATTCAAACTAGCAATCTCACAGCAAGAAAGCCAGTATAGGAAAATCAATTCCATGTCTGTATTGCCACAAGAAACAGTGAAGGTTAAATTGTAAACTCATGTAAAATGAATACAGCATGGAAATATTGAATTGCTCTCAGAAACAACCTAGGATGTGTACATGGAAACACAGGAACTATTATTAAGAAGGTTAGGAAATCCTAAATCAATTGACATGTATTCTGTGATAAACGAGTAAAAGACTGTTTTAAAAAGGTCAGGGTTCTCATGTTTCATCTATTGATTTCATTAAAAACTCCATCACAATGAGTATGTGTGAGTCAATGGAAAAGGTCATTCTAAAATTCATACGAACTTGCAAATAACCAAACATAGTCAAGGTAACTTTGAAGGAGAAAAGCAGTTAGAGGAATTGCTTTTACCAGGTATCAGAACGTATTTCAAGGCTGTGCTGATTCAGACAGTGGATATTGGTGCAGGGAAAAAGAGCAAACTGAACCAAGAGGAGAGCTCAGAAATAACACTGCCACGCACACACCCGAGGATCTTTGCTTTGTATGAACTGTGGCACCTCAGAGCAATGAAGGAAACGAATTTTCCAGTAAATGATGTTGAGTCAAATCGATAATTAGCTACAATAAAATAAAGAAAGGAAACTTGAACTCGACTTCACATCATACCCGAAATGGTATCTGAAGAGAAAGTTAGCTTTGAGAAACTGATGGGCATAATGATGAAGCTTCTAGAAGAAAACCAGCATTTGCCCAAGATTTGACGAGTTCCTAACTCCCCGGTTTGAAGCATGAAACCTGTGCTGAGATTCCTGTATTGAGGGATTGCGTTAGTGTAGCAGTGCTGCTGAATCCTCACGTACGAGGTGGAGATGGGCTGTGATTTCTCTCCCCATTTTACGTATTTCATGGGAGCTGCCTGCAGAGCCTCCCCTTCCCTGTACGTCTTGCAGCAGCAGCTACACAGGGTAGACTATTATTTTGCCGGAGTTGTGCTAGGTCAGGGAAACCCTGGTGGTGTAGTGGTTAAGTGCTACGGCTGCTAAACAAAGGGTCAGCAGTTCAAATCCACCAGGTGCTCCTTGGAAACTCTATGGGGCAGTTCTCCTCTGTCCTATAGGGTCGCTATGAGTCGGAGCCTCCTCGACGGCATCTAACAACAACAACAACCATAAGCATGAGTGTTACGTGCCACTCAAGCGGAACAAATGGAAACGAAGGCTTTCTTGGTCCTGCTTGGTTAAACACCCGGGAAACCAGGGAGCATCTTGAGAAGGAGAGCGGTGCTTACAACATAAAGGGCAGAGGCAGAGTCTAGGCAGCATCACAGGTAGTACTGGGATTCGACACTAGTTCAGAAGTGGTCAGCAGGGATGGGCCACTGGGAGCCTGTAGGTCCCATAGCCTTTTATCCCCAATAGCCGAGACCTGCTGAGCCGATATGGCTCCACACGGTTGATATTTAAAGGGTACACATCGAGTCAAAGCGGTTGACTTCATCCTGCACACCGATTGGAGGTCTCACTTTTAGGCAGTATGGGAAGGAGGAGAGATCCAATTGAAAGGTCTAGAATTAGGCGTCAAAGGTTTAAGCCCTGAGTCACCACTCCCTCAGTGAGGAATTCATTTCGGGCCAGGGAATGACTCTTGTTTTCTCTTCTCTGGCAAACAGCAGGAGCAAGCATAATAGTGATAAGAATAATGACGATTTCACAGATCCACAGGGAGAAAGAAGGAAGGTAAATCTTATAAAGTGAGTGCAACAGTCTCTATTACAAGGGACAATCTTTGTCCTCTCCATCAATGTCGCTTCTTTTAGAACCACCCAATGACTGATGCCTCTATCTCTGTCAAGCCCCCTTTTCTGCTATCTGAATAGAGCAGAAAGATGTCCACAGGGTCCCTGGTGGTCCCTAGCACATGGGCGATAGTGAAAGAAAACTTATTGTCGCATGCTTATGGGAAACCTGATTTTTAGCTTGAAATTGTACGCAGTCATTTTTTCCCCCTCATCACTTGTGGTAGCCATGGGATTCCTGGTGGAATAAGACTCCCTTAGCTCATTCAAAAAGAGGGTGGGTTGACTTAAGGAATCCACATGCGATCACCCTAGTGAACAACGAGCGAATAAGAAAGTGACTAAAAATGTCTTTCAATTATGGATTGGGTATATAAGTGATATACACGTAAACTTTACTATTATTACTTTGGTTTTCGTATCATAAAATTGGCATAATTATACAACTCATAGTGATTTCTATATAGTGTAATCAGACACTGACGATCTGAAAGGGCACCTCAGCCCTCAGTGCTGCACGTGAATATACTCAGACTCGGTGCCAAGGCCACAGCAAACGATGGACTGAGCTTATCTGAATTCCGGCCTTTGGAGGAGTGCTCTAACTTTTTAAACACAAAAATACACAGATTTTCTTCTGTGTTTCTTTTCCTGTTCCCTTACACGCCCAGAAGGTTGAGGCAAGAGAACTGTGAACAATCAAACCTAAGTGACCAGACTCTGTAGTTCTCCTCATATAGAGTATAAGAGGGTGCACGAATATTTCTGACCATTACAGGGCACAAGGTGTAACCGATATAGAGTATGAGAGGGTGCACTCATATTTCTGACCGTTAGAGGGCACAAGGGGTAACCGATATAGAGTATGGGAGGATGCACTCATATTTCTGATCATTAGAGGGCACAAGAGGTAACTGATTGAATCAGCAGAAGGAAAAAAAAAAAGAGCAAGTTTATAGAGATTTTGATAGACTTGTCAATTTTGATAGAAAATGTTTAAAAATGAATTTGAAATATTGCTCCTATACTTTGATGCAGATATTACAAGTATCTTTCGCATCAACTTGGGTGCAAAGAAAAGAGTGACAAACCAAGTCCAGTGATACATGAATGATGGATAATGCCAGAGAATGGATCATTCTGGGAGGTAAGGTAATAATACTTTAACGTCAATTTCTGTAAATTACAATATTGACTTAAATGAGAAAAATCAAATAAGCTCTTTCAAAATCCAGGCATTTTCTCCTAATATGTATTGATGATCTAACTCTTAGCGCAATAGGAATAGAAAAGAATTTCCTTGATCTGACAAACAGAATGTTGAAAATCATTTAGGTTACTACCATACGTAATGTTGAAGTATTCAGAACTTTTCCCTTGAGATCCAGAATGAGGTTAGGATGCCATTAGCGAAACTTTATGTGTAAAAACAATTGGGAAAGTCTTAACCAGTGTAAGAAGGCAAGGAAAGAGGAAAATTAGTATAATTGGAAAATGTTTATTAATAGAGGTCGGTAGAAACACCACGAGACGCTGCTATTAAACTGTTAGTATGTAATATATTGAGAATTCAAACTAGCAATCTCACAGCAAGAAAGCCAGTATAGGAAAATCAATTCCATGTCTGTATTGCCACAAGAAACAGTGAAGGTTAAATTGTAAACTCATGTAAAATGAATACAGCATGGAAATATTGAATTGCTCTCAGAAACAACCTAGGATGTGTACATGGAAACACAGGAACTATTATTAAGAAGGTTAGGAAATCCTAAATCAATTGACATGTATTCTGTGATAAACGAGTAAAAGACTGTTTTAAAAAGGTCAGGGTTCTCATGTTTCATCTATTGATTTCATTAAAAACTCCATCACAATGAGTATGTGTGAGTCAATGGAAAAGGTCATTCTAAAATTCATACGAACTTGCAAATAACCAAACATAGTCAAGGTAACTTTGAAGGAGAAAAGCAGTTAGAGGAATTGCTTTTACCAGGTATCAGAACGTATTTCAAGGCTGTGCTGATTCAGACAGTGGATATTGGTGCAGGGAAAAAGAGCAAACTGAACCAAGAGGAGAGCTCAGAAATAACACTGCCACGCACACACCCGAGGATCTTTGCTTTGTATGAACTGTGGCACCTCAGAGCAATGAAGGAAACGAATTTTCCAGTAAATGATGTTGAGTCAAATCGATAATTAGCTACAATAAAATAAAGAAAGGAAACTTGAACTCGACTTCACATCATACCCGAAATGGTATCTGAAGAGAAAGTTAGCTTTGAGAAACTGATGGGCATAATGATGAAGCTTCTAGAAGAAAACCAGCATTTGCCCAAGATTTGACGAGTTCCTAACTCCCCGGTTTGAAGCATGAAACCTGTGCTGAGATTCCTGTATTGAGGGATTGCGTTAGTGTAGCAGTGCTGCTGAATCCTCACGTACGAGGTGGAGATGGGCTGTGATTTCTCTCCCCATTTTACGTATTTCATGGGAGCTGCCTGCAGAGCCTCCCCTTCCCTGTACGTCTTGCAGCAGCAGCTACACAGGGTAGACTATTATTTTGCCGGAGTTGTGCTAGGTCAGGGAAACCCTGGTGGTGTAGTGGTTAAGTGCTACGGCTGCTAAACAAAGGGTCAGCAGTTCAAATCCACCAGGTGCTCCTTGGAAACTCTATGGGGCAGTTCTCCTCTGTCCTATAGGGTCGCTATGAGTCGGAGCCTCCTCGACGGCATCTAACAACAACAACAACCATAAGCATGAGTGTTACGTGCCACTCAAGCGGAACAAATGGAAACGAAGGCTTTCTTGGTCCTGCTTGGTTAAACACCCGGGAAACCAGGGAGCATCTTGAGAAGGAGAGCGGTGCTTACAACATAAAGGGCAGAGGCAGAGTCTAGGCAGCATCACAGGTAGTACTGGGATTCGACACTAGTTCAGAAGTGGTCAGCAGGGATGGGCCACTGGGAGCCTGTAGGTCCCATAGCCTTTTATCCCCAATAGCCGAGACCTGCTGAGCCGATATGGCTCCACACGGTTGATATTTAAAGGGTACACATCGAGTCAAAGCGGTTGACTTCATCCTGCACACCGATTGGAGGTCTCACTTTTAGGCAGTATGGGAAGGAGGAGAGATCCAATTGAAAGGTCTAGAATTAGGCGTCAAAGGTTTAAGCCCTGAGTCACCACTCCCTCAGTGAGGAATTCATTTCGGGCCAGGGAATGACTCTTGTTTTCTCTTCTCTGGCAAACAGCAGGAGCAAGCATAATAGTGATAAGAATAATGACGATTTCACAGATCCACAGGGAGAAAGAAGGAAGGTAAATCTTATAAACTGAGTGCAACAGTCTCTATTACAAGGGACAATCTTTGTCCTCTCCATCAATGTCGCTTCTTTTAGAACCACCCAATGACTGATGCCTCTATCTCTGTCAAGCCCCCTTTTCTGCTATCTGAATAGAGCAGAAAGATGTCCACAGGGTCCCTGGTGGTCCCTAGCACATGGGCGATAGTGAAAGAAAACTTATTGTCGCATGCTTATGGGAAACCTGATTTTTAGCTTGAAATTGTACGCAGTCATTTTTTCCCCCTCATCACTTGTGGTAGCCATGGGATTCCTGGTGGAATAAGACTCCCTTAGCTCATTCAAAAAGAGGGTGGGTTGACTTAAGGAATCCACATGCGATCACCCTAGTGAACAACGAGCGAATAAGAAAGTGACTAAAAATGTCTTTCAATTATGGATTGGGTATATAAGTGATATACACGTAAACTTTACTATTATTACTTTGGTTTTCGTATCATAAAATTGGCATAATTATACAACTCATAGTGATTTCTATATAGTGTAATCAGACACTGACGATCTGAAAGGGCACCTCAGCCCTCAGTGCTGCACGTGAATATACTCAGACTCGGTGCCAAGGCCACAGCAAACGATGGACTGAGCTTATCTGAATTCCGGCCTTTGGAGGAGTGCTCTAACTTTTTAAACACAAAAATACACAGATTTTCTTCTGTGTTTCTTTTCCTGTTCCCTTACACGCCCAGAAGGTTGAGGCAAGAGAACTGTGAACAATCAAACCTAAGTGACCAGACTCTGTAGTTCTCCTCATATAGAGTATAAGAGGGTGCACGAATATTTCTGACCATTACAGGGCACAAGGTGTAACCGATATAGAGTATGAGAGGGTGCACTCATATTTCTGACCGTTAGAGGGCACAAGGGGTAACCGATATAGAGTATGGGAGGATGCACTCATATTTCTGATCATTAGAGGGCACAAGAGGTAACTGATTGAATCAGCAGAAGGAAAAAAAAAAAGAGCAAGTTTATAGAGATTTTGATAGACTTGTCAATTTTGATAGAAAATGTTTAAAAATGAATTTGAAATATTGCTCCTATACTTTGATGCAGATATTACAAGTATCTTTCGCATCAACTTGGGTGCAAAGAAAAGAGTGACAAACCAAGTCCAGTGATACATGAATGATGGATAATGCCAGAGAATGGATCATTCTGGGAGGTAAGGTAATAATACTTTAACGTCAATTTCTGTAAATTACAATATTGACTTAAATGAGAAAAATCAAATAAGCTCTTTCAAAATCCAGGCATTTTCTCCTAATATGTATTGATGATCTAACTCTTAGCGCAATAGGAATAGAAAAGAATTTCCTTGATCTGACAAACAGAATGTTGAAAATCATTTAGGTTACTACCATACGTAATGTTGAAGTATTCAGAACTTTTCCCTTGAGATCCAGAATGAGGTTAGGATGCCATTAGCGAAACTTTATGTGTAAAAACAATTGGGAAAGTCTTAACCAGTGTAAGAAGGCAAGGAAAGAGGAAAATTAGTATAATTGGAAAATGTTTATTAATAGAGGTCGGTAGAAACACCACGAGACGCTGCTATTAAACTGTTAGTATGTAATATATTGAGAATTCAAACTAGCAATCTCACAGCAAGAAAGCCAGTATAGGAAAATCAATTCCATGTCTGTATTGCCACAAGAAACAGTGAAGGTTAAATTGTAAACTCATGTAAAATGAATACAGCATGGAAATATTGAATTGCTCTCAGAAACAACCTAGGATGTGTACATGGAAACACAGGAACTATTATTAAGAAGGTTAGGAAATCCTAAATCAATTGACATGTATTCTGTGATAAACGAGTAAAAGACTGTTTTAAAAAGGTCAGGGTTCTCATGTTTCATCTATTGATTTCATTAAAAACTCCATCACAATGAGTATGTGTGAGTCAATGGAAAAGGTCATTCTAAAATTCATACGAACTTGCAAATAACCAAACATAGTCAAGGTAACTTTGAAGGAGAAAAGCAGTTAGAGGAATTGCTTTTACCAGGTATCAGAACGTATTTCAAGGCTGTGCTGATTCAGACAGTGGATATTGGTGCAGGCAAAAAGAGCAAACTGAACCAAGAGGAGAGCTCAGAAATAACACTGCCACGCACACACCCGAGGATCTTTGCTTTGTATGAACTGTGGCACCTCAGAGCAATGAAGGAAACGAATTTTCCAGTAAATGATGTTGAGTCAAATCGATAATTAGCTACAATAAAATAAAGAAAGGAAACTTGAACTCGACTTCACATCATACCCGAAATGGTATCTGAAGAGAAAGTTAGCTTTGAGAAACTGATGGGCATAATGATGAAGCTTCTAGAAGAAAACCAGCATTTGCCCAAGATTTGACGAGTTCCTAACTCCCCGGTTTGAAGCATGAAACCTGTGCTGAGATTCCTGTATTGAGGGATTGCGTTAGTGTAGCAGTGCTGCTGAATCCTCACGTACGAGGTGGAGATGGGCTGTGATTTCTCTCCCCATTTTACGTATTTCATGGGAGCTGCCTGCAGAGCCTCCCCTTCCCTGTACGTCTTGCAGCAGCAGCTACACAGGGTAGACTATTATTTTGCCGGAGTTGTGCTAGGTCAGGGAAACCCTGGTGGTGTAGTGGTTAAGTGCTACGGCTGCTAAACAAAGGGTCAGCAGTTCAAATCCACCAGGTGCTCCTTGGAAACTCTATGGGGCAGTTCTCCTCTGTCCTATAGGGTCGCTATGAGTCGGAGCCTCCTCGACGGCATCTAACAACAACAACAACCATAAGCATGAGTGTTACGTGCCACTCAAGCGGAACAAATGGAAACGAAGGCTTTCTTGGTCCTGCTTGGTTAAACACCCGGGAAACCAGGGAGCATCTTGAGAAGGAGAGCGGTGCTTACAACATAAAGGGCAGAGGCAGAGTCTAGGCAGCATCACAGGTAGTACTGGGATTCGACACTAGTTCAGAAGTGGTCAGCAGGGATGGGCCACTGGGAGCCTGTAGGTCCCATAGCCTTTTATCCCCAATAGCCGAGACCTGCTGAGCCGATATGGCTCCACACGGTTGATATTTAAAGGGTACACATCGAGTCAAAGCGGTTGACTTCATCCTGCACACCGATTGGAGGTCTCACTTTTAGGCAGTATGGGAAGGAGGAGAGATCCAATTGAAAGGTCTAGAATTAGGCGTCAAAGGTTTAAGCCCTGAGTCACCACTCCCTCAGTGAGGAATTCATTTCGGGCCAGGGAATGACTCTTGTTTTCTCTTCTCTGGCAAACAGCAGGAGCAAGCATAATAGTGATAAGAATAATGACGATTTCACAGATCCACAGGGAGAAAGAAGGAAGGTAAATCTTATAAACTGAGTGCAACAGTCTCTATTACAAGGGACAATCTTTGTCCTCTCCATCAATGTCGCTTCTTTTAGAACCACCCAATGACTGATGCCTCTATCTCTGTCAAGCCCCCTTTTCTGCTATCTGAATAGAGCAGAAAGATGTCCACAGGGTCCCTGGTGGTCCCTAGCACATGGGCGATAGTGAAAGAAAACTTATTGTCGCATGCTTATGGGAAACCTGATTTTTAGCTTGAAATTGTACGCAGTCATTTTTTCCCCCTCATCACTTGTGGTAGCCATGGGATTCCTGGTGGAATAAGACTCCCTTAGCTCATTCAAAAAGAGGGTGGGTTGACTTAAGGAATCCACATGCGATCACCCTAGTGAACAACGAGCGAATAAGAAAGTGACTAAAAATGTCTTTCAATTATGGATTGGGTATATAAGTGATATACACGTAAACTTTACTATTATTACTTTGGTTTTCGTATCATAAAATTGGCATAATTATACAACTCATAGTGATTTCTATATAGTGTAATCAGACACTGACGATCTGAAAGGGCACCTCAGCCCTCAGTGCTGCACGTGAATATACTCAGACTCGGTGCCAAGGCCACAGCAAACGATGGACTGAGCTTATCTGAATTCCGGCCTTTGGAGGAGTGCTCTAACTTTTTAAACACAAAAATACACAGATTTTCTTCTGTGTTTCTTTTCCTGTTCCCTTACACGCCCAGAAGGTTGAGGCAAGAGAACTGTGAACAATCAAACCTAAGTGACCAGACTCTGTAGTTCTCCTCATATAGAGTATAAGAGGGTGCACGAATATTTCTGACCATTACAGGGCACAAGGTGTAACCGATATAGAGTATGAGAGGGTGCACTCATATTTCTGACCGTTAGAGGGCACAAGGGGTAACCGATATAGAGTATGGGAGGATGCACTCATATTTCTGATCATTAGAGGGCACAAGAGGTAACTGATTGAATCAGCAGAAGGAAAAAAAAAAAGAGCAAGTTTATAGAGATTTTGATAGACTTGTCAATTTTGATAGAAAATGTTTAAAAATGAATTTGAAATATTGCTCCTATACTTTGATGCAGATATTACAAGTATCTTTCGCATCAACTTGGGTGCAAAGAAAAGAGTGACAAACCAAGTCCAGTGATACATGAATGATGGATAATGCCAGAGAATGGATCATTCTGGGAGGTAAGGTAATAATACTTTAACGTCAATTTCTGTAAATTACAATATTGACTTAAATGAGAAAAATCAAATAAGCTCTTTCAAAATCCAGGCATTTTCTCCTAATATGTATTGATGATCTAACTCTTAGCGCAATAGGAATAGAAAAGAATTTCCTTGATCTGACAAACAGAATGTTGAAAATCATTTAGGTTACTACCATACGTAATGTTGAAGTATTCAGAACTTTTCCCTTGAGATCCAGAATGAGGTTAGGATGCCATTAGCGAAACTTTATGTGTAAAAACAATTGGGAAAGTCTTAACCAGTGTAAGAAGGCAAGGAAAGAGGAAAATTAGTATAATTGGAAAATGTTTATTAATAGAGGTCGGTAGAAACACCACGAGACGCTGCTATTAAACTGTTAGTATGTAATATATTGAGAATTCAAACTAGCAATCTCACAGCAAGAAAGCCAGTATAGGAAAATCAATTCCATGTCTGTATTGCCACAAGAAACAGTGAAGGTTAAATTGTAAACTCATGTAAAATGAATACAGCATGGAAATATTGAATTGCTCTCAGAAACAACCTAGGATGTGTACATGGAAACACAGGAACTATTATTAAGAAGGTTAGGAAATCCTAAATCAATTGACATGTATTCTGTGATAAACGAGTAAAAGACTGTTTTAAAAAGGTCAGGGTTCTCATGTTTCATCTATTGATTTCATTAAAAACTCCATCACAATGAGTATGTGTGAGTCAATGGAAAAGGTCATTCTAAAATTCATACGAACTTGCAAATAACCAAACATAGTCAAGGTAACTTTGAAGGAGAAAAGCAGTTAGAGGAATTGCTTTTACCAGGTATCAGAACGTATTTCAAGGCTGTGCTGATTCAGACAGTGGATATTGGTGCAGGGAAAAAGAGCAAACTGAACCAAGAGGAGAGCTCAGAAATAACACTGCCACGCACACACCCGAGGATCTTTGCTTTGTATGAACTGTGGCACCTCAGAGCAATGAAGGAAACGAATTTTCCAGTAAATGATGTTGAGTCAAATCGATAATTAGCTACAATAAAATAAAGAAAGGAAACTTGAACTCGACTTCACATCATACCCGAAATGGTATCTGAAGAGAAAGTTAGCTTTGAGAAACTGATGGGCATAATGATGAAGCTTCTAGAAGAAAACCAGCATTTGCCCAAGATTTGACGAGTTCCTAACTCCCCGGTTTGAAGCATGAAACCTGTGCTGAGATTCCTGTATTGAGGGATTGCGTTAGTGTAGCAGTGCTGCTGAATCCTCACGTACGAGGTGGAGATGGGCTGTGATTTCTCTCCCCATTTTACGTATTTCATGGGAGCTGCCTGCAGAGCCTCCCCTTCCCTGTACGTCTTGCAGCAGCAGCTACACAGGGTAGACTATTATTTTGCCGGAGTTGTGCTAGGTCAGGGAAACCCTGGTGGTGTAGTGGTTAAGTGCTACGGCTGCTAAACAAAGGGTCAGCAGTTCAAATCCACCAGGTGCTCCTTGGAAACTCTATGGGGCAGTTCTCCTCTGTCCTATAGGGTCGCTATGAGTCGGAGCCTCCTCGACGGCATCTAACAACAACAACAACCATAAGCATGAGTGTTACGTGCCACTCAAGCGGAACAAATGGAAACGAAGGCTTTCTTGGTCCTGCTTGGTTAAACACCCGGGAAACCAGGGAGCATCTTGAGAAGGAGAGCGGTGCTTACAACATAAAGGGCAGAGGCAGAGTCTAGGCAGCATCACAGGTAGTACTGGGATTCGACACTAGTTCAGAAGTGGTCAGCAGGGATGGGCCACTGGGAGCCTGTAGGTCCCATAGCCTTTTATCCCCAATAGCCGAGACCTGCTGAGCCGATATGGCTCCACACGGTTGATATTTAAAGGGTACACATCGAGTCAAAGCGGTTGACTTCATCCTGCACACCGATTGGAGGTCTCACTTTTAGGCAGTATGGGAAGGAGGAGAGATCCAATTGAAAGGTCTAGAATTAGGCGTCAAAGGTTTAAGCCCTGAGTCACCACTCCCTCAGTGAGGAATTCATTTCGGGCCAGGGAATGACTCTTGTTTTCTCTTCTCTGGCAAACAGCAGGAGCAAGCATAATAGTGATAAGAATAATGACGATTTCACAGATCCACAGGGAGAAAGAAGGAAGGTAAATCTTATAAACTGAGTGCAACAGTCTCTATTACAAGGGACAATCTTTGTCCTCTCCATCAATGTCGCTTCTTTTAGAACCACCCAATGACTGATGCCTCTATCTCTGTCAAGCCCCCTTTTCTGCTATCTGAATAGAGCAGAAAGATGTCCACAGGGTCCCTGGTGGTCCCTAGCACATGGGCGATAGTGAAAGAAAACTTATTGTCGCATGCTTATGGGAAACCTGATTTTTAGCTTGAAATTGTACGCAGTCATTTTTTCCCCCTCATCACTTGTGGTAGCCATGGGATTCCTGGTGGAATAAGACTCCCTTAGCTCATTCAAAAAGAGGGTGGGTTGACTTAAGGAATCCACATGCGATCACCCTAGTGAACAACGAGCGAATAAGAAAGTGACTAAAAATGTCTTTCAATTATGGATTGGGTATATAAGTGATATACACGTAAACTTTACTATTATTACTTTGGTTTTCGTATCATAAAATTGGCATAATTATACAACTCATAGTGATTTCTATATAGTGTAATCAGACACTGACGATCTGAAAGGGCACCTCAGCCCTCAGTGCTGCACGTGAATATACTCAGACTCGGTGCCAAGGCCACAGCAAACGATGGACTGAGCTTATCTGAATTCCGGCCTTTGGAGGAGTGCTCTAACTTTTTAAACACAAAAATACAGAGATTTTCTTCTGTGTTTCTTTTCCTGTTCCCTTACACGCCCAGAAGGTTGAGGCAAGAGAACTGTGAACAATCAAACCTAAGTGACCAGACTCTGTAGTTCTCCTCATATAGAGTATAAGAGGGTGCACGAATATTTCTGACCATTACAGGGCACAAGGTGTAACCGATATAGAGTATGAGAGGGTGCACTCATATTTCTGACCGTTAGAGGGCACAAGGGGTAACCGATATAGAGTATGGGAGGATGCACTCATATTTCTGATCATTAGAGGGCACAAGAGGTAACTGATTGAATCAGCAGAAGGAAAAAAAAAAAGAGCAAGTTTATAGAGATTTTGATAGACTTGTCAATTTTGATAGAAAATGTTTAAAAATGAATTTGAAATATTGCTCCTATACTTTGATGCAGATATTACAAGTATCTTTCGCATCAACTTGGGTGCAAAGAAAAGAGTGACAAACCAAGTCCAGTGATACATGAATGATGGATAATGCCAGAGAATGGATCATTCTGGGAGGTAAGGTAATAATACTTTAACGTCAATTTCTGTAAATTACAATATTGACTTAAATGAGAAAAATCAAATAAGCTCTTTCAAAATCCAGGCATTTTCTCCTAATATGTATTGATGATCTAACTCTTAGCGCAATAGGAATAGAAAAGAATTTCCTTGATCTGACAAACAGAATGTTGAAAATCATTTAGGTTACTACCATACGTAATGTTGAAGTATTCAGAACTTTTCCCTTGAGATCCAGAATGAGGTTAGGATGCCATTAGCGAAACTTTATGTGTAAAAACAATTGGGAAAGTCTTAACCAGTGTAAGAAGGCAAGGAAAGAGGAAAATTAGTATAATTGGAAAATGTTTATTAATAGAGGTCGGTAGAAACACCACGAGACGCTGCTATTAAACTGTTAGTATGTAATATATTGAGAATTCAAACTAGCAATCTCACAGCAAGAAAGCCAGTATAGGAAAATCAATTCCATGTCTGTATTGCCACAAGAAACAGTGAAGGTTAAATTGTAAACTCATGTAAAATGAATACAGCATGGAAATATTGAATTGCTCTCAGAAACAACCTAGGATGTGTACATGGAAACACAGGAACTATTATTAAGAAGGTTAGGAAATCCTAAATCAATTGACATGTATTCTGTGATAAACGAGTAAAAGACTGTTTTAAAAAGGTCAGGGTTCTCATGTTTCATCTATTGATTTCATTAAAAACTCCATCACAATGAGTATGTGTGAGTCAATGGAAAAGGTCATTCTAAAATTCATACGAACTTGCAAATAACCAAACATAGTCAAGGTAACTTTGAAGGAGAAAAGCAGTTAGAGGAATTGCTTTTACCAGGTATCAGAACGTATTTCAAGGCTGTGCTGATTCAGACAGTGGATATTGGTGCAGGGAAAAAGAGCAAACTGAACCAAGAGGAGAGCTCAGAAATAACACTGCCACGCACACACCCGAGGATCTTTGCTTTGTATGAACTGTGGCACCTCAGAGCAATGAAGGAAACGAATTTTCCAGTAAATGATGTTGAGTCAAATCGATAATTAGCTACAATAAAATAAAGAAAGGAAACTTGAACTCGACTTCACATCATACCCGAAATGGTATCTGAAGAGAAAGTTAGCTTTGAGAAACTGATGGGCATAATGATGAAGCTTCTAGAAGAAAACCAGCATTTGCCCAAGATTTGACGAGTTCCTAACTCCCCGGTTTGAAGCATGAAACCTGTGCTGAGATTCCTGTATTGAGGGATTGCGTTAGTGTAGCAGTGCTGCTGAATCCTCACGTACGAGGTGGAGATGGGCTGTGATTTCTCTCCCCATTTTACGTATTTCATGGGAGCTGCCTGCAGAGCCTCCCCTTCCCTGTACGTCTTGCAGCAGCAGCTACACAGGGTAGACTATTATTTTGCCGGAGTTGTGCTAGGTCAGGGAAACCCTGGTGGTGTAGTGGTTAAGTGCTACGGCTGCTAAACAAAGGGTCAGCAGTTCAAATCCACCAGGTGCTCCTTGGAAACTCTATGGGGCAGTTCTCCTCTGTCCTATAGGGTCGCTATGAGTCGGAGCCTCCTCGACGGCATCTAACAACAACAACAACCATAAGCATGAGTGTTACGTGCCACTCAAGCGGAACAAATGGAAACGAAGGCTTTCTTGGTCCTGCTTGGTTAAACACCCGGGAAACCAGGGAGCATCTTGAGAAGGAGAGCGGTGCTTACAACATAAAGGGCAGAGGCAGAGTCTAGGCAGCATCACAGGTAGTACTGGGATTCGACACTAGTTCAGAAGTGGTCAGCAGGGATGGGCCACTGGGAGCCTGTAGGTCCCATAGCCTTTTATCCCCAATAGCCGAGACCTGCTGAGCCGATATGGCTCCACACGGTTGATATTTAAAGGGTACACATCGAGTCAAAGCGGTTGACTTCATCCTGCACACCGATTGGAGGTCTCACTTTTAGGCAGTATGGGAAGGAGGAGAGATCCAATTGAAAGGTCTAGAATTAGGCGTCAAAGGTTTAAGCCCTGAGTCACCACTCCCTCAGTGAGGAATTCATTTCGGGCAAGGGAACGACTCTTGTTTTCTCTTATCTGGCAAACAGCAGGAGCAAGCATAATAGTGATAAGAATAATGACGATTTCACAGATCCACAGGGAGAAAGAAGGAAGGTAAATCTTATAAAGTGAGTGCAACAGTCTCTATTACAAGGGACAATCTTTGTCCTCTCCATCAATGTCGCTTCTTTTAGAACCACCCAATGACTGATGCCTCTATCTCTGTCAAGCCCCCTTTTCTGCTATCTGAATAGAGCAGAAAGATGTCCACAGGGTCCCTGGTGGTCCCTAGCACATGGGCGATAGTGAAAGAAAACTTATTGTCGCATGCTTATGGGAAACCTGATTTTTAGCTTGAAATTGTACGCAGTCATTTTTTCCCCCTCATCACTTGTGGTAGCCATGGGATTCCTGGTGGAATAAGACTCCCTTAGCTCATTCAAAAAGAGGGTGGGTTGACTTAAGGAATCCACATGCGATCACCCTAGTGAACAACGAGCGAATAAGAAAGTGACTAAAAATGTCTTTCAATTATGGATTGGGTATATAAGTGATATACACGTAAACTTTACTATTATTACTTTGGTTTTCGTATCATAAAATTGGCATAATTATACAACTCATAGTGATTTCTATATAGTGTAATCAGACACTGACGATCTGAAAGGGCACCTCAGCCCTCAGTGCTGCACGTGAATATACTCAGACTCGGTGCCAAGGCCACAGCAAACGATGGACTGAGCTTATCTGAATTCCGGCCTTTGGAGGAGTGCTCTAACTTTTTAAACACAAAAATACACAGATTTTCTTCTGTGTTTCTTTTCCTGTTCCCTTACACGCCCAGAAGGTTGAGGCAAGAGAACTGTGAACAATCAAACCTAAGTGACCAGACTCTGTAGTTCTCCTCATATAGAGTATAAGAGGGTGCACGAATATTTCTGACCATTACAGGGCACAAGGTGTAACCGATATAGAGTATGAGAGGGTGCACTCATATTTCTGACCGTTAGAGGGCACAAGGGGTAACCGATATAGAGTATGGGAGGATGCACTCATATTTCTGATCATTAGAGGGCACAAGAGGTAACTGATTGAATCAGCAGAAGGAAAAAAAAAAGAGCAAGTTTATAGAGATTTTGATAGACTTGTCAATTTTGATAGAAAATGTTTAAAAATGAATTTGAAATATTGCTCCTATACTTTGATGCAGATATTACAAGTATCTTTCGCATCAACTTGGGTGCAAAGAAAAGAGTGACAAACCAAGTCCAGTGATACATGAATGATGGATAATGCCAGAGAATGGATCATTCTGGGAGGTAAGGTAATAATACTTTAACGTCAATTTCTGTAAATTACAATATTGACTTAAATGAGAAAAATCAAATAAGCTCTTTCAAAATCCAGGCATTTTCTCCTAATATGTATTGATGATCTAACTCTTAGCACAATAGGAATAGAAAAGAATTTCCTTGATCTGACAAACAGAATGTTGAAAATCAGTTAGGTTACTACCATACGTAATGTTGAAGTATTCAGAACTTTTCCCTTGAGATCCAGAATGAGGTTAGGATGCCATTAGCGAAACTTTATGTGTAAAAACAATTGGGAAAGTCTTAACCAGTGTAAGAAGGCAAGGAAAGAGGAAAATTAGTATAATTGGAAAATGTTTATTAATAGAGGTCGGTAGAAACACCACGAGACGCTGCTGTTAAACTGTTAGTATGTAATATATTGAGAATTCAAACTAGCAATCTCACAGCAAGAAAGCCAGTATAGGAAAATCAATTCCATGTCTGTATTGCCACAAGAAACAGTGAAGGTTAAATTGTAAACTCATGTAAAATGAATACAGCATGGAAATATTGAATTGCTCTCAGAAACAACCTAGGATGTGTACATGGAAACACAGGAACTATTATTAAGAAGGTTAGGAAATCCTAAATCAATTGACATGTATTCTGTGATAAACGAGTAAAAGACTGTTTTAAAAAGGTCAGGGTTCTCATGTTTCATCTATTGATTTCATTAAAAACTCCATCACAATGAGTATGTGTGAGTCAATGGAAAAGGTCATTCTAAAATTCATACGAACTTGCAAATAACCAAACATAGTCAAGGTAACTTTGAAGGAGAAAAGCAGTTAGAGGAATTGCTTTTACCAGGTATCAGAACGTATTTCAAGGCTGTGCTGATTCAGACAGTGGATATTGGTGCAGGGAAAAAGAGCAAACTGAACCAAGAGGAGAGCTCAGAAATAACACTGCCACGCACACACCCGAGGATCTTTGCTTTGTATGAACTGTGGCACCTCAGAGCAATGAAGGAAACGAATTTTCCAGTAAATGATGTTGAGTCAAATCGATAATTAGCTACAATAAAATAAAGAAAGGAAACTTGAACTCGACTTCACATCATACCCGAAATGGTATCTGAAGAGAAAGTTAGCTTTGAGAAACTGATGGGCATAATGATGAAGCTTCTAGAAGAAAACCAGCATTTGCCCAAGATTTGACGAGTTCCTAACTCCCCGGTTTGAAGCATGAAACCTGTGCTGAGATTCCTGTATTGAGGGATTGCGTTAGTGTAGCAGTGCTGCTGAATCCTCACGTACGAGGTGGAGATGGGCTGTGATTTCTCTCCCCATTTTACGTATTTCATGGGAGCTGCCTGCAGAGCCTCCCCTTCCCTGTACGTCTTGCAGCAGCATCTACACAGGGTAGACTATTATTTTGCCGGAGTTGTGCTAGGTCAGGGAAACCCTGGTGGTGTAGTGGTTAAGTGCTACGGCTGCTAAACAAAGGGTCAGCAGTTCAAATCCACCAGGTGCTCCTTGGAAACTCTATGGGGCAGTTCTCCTCTGTCCTATAGGGTCGCTATGAGTCGGAGCCTCCTCGACGGCATCTAACAACAACAACAACCATAAGCATGAGTGTTACGTGCCACTCAAGCGGAACAAATGGAAACGAAGGCTTTCTTGGTCCTGCTTGGTTAAACACCCGGGAAACCAGGGAGCATCTTGAGAAGGAGAGCGGTGCTTACAACATAAAGGGCAGAGGCAGAGTCTAGGCAGCATCACAGGTAGTACTGGGATTCGACACTAGTTCAGAAGTGGTCAGCAGGGATGGGCCACTGGGAGCCTGTAGGTCCCATAGCCTTTTATCCCCAATAGCCGAGACCTGCTGAGCCGATATGGCTCCACACGGTTGATATTTAAAGGGTACACATCGAGTCAAAGCGGTTGACTTCATCCTGCACACCGATTGGAGGTCTCACTTTTAGGCAGTATGGGAAGGAGGAGAGATCCAATTGAAAGGTCTAGAATTAGGCGTCAAAGGTTTAAGCCCTGAGTCACCACTCCCTCAGTGAGGAATTCATTTCGGGCAAGGGAACGACTCTTGTTTTCTCTTATCTGGCAAACAGCAGGAGCAAGCATAATAGTGATAAGAATAATGACGATTTCACAGATCCACAGGGAGAAAGAAGGAAGGTAAATCTTATAAAGTGAGTGCAACAGTCTCTATTACAAGGGACAATCTTTGTCCTCTCCATCAATGTCGCTTCTTTTAGAACCACCCAATGACTGATGCCTCTATCTCTGTCAAGCCCCCTTTTCTGCTATCTGAATAGAGCAGAAAGATGTCCACAGGGTCCCTGGTGGTCCCTAGCACATGGGCGATAGTGAAAGAAAACTTATTGTCGCATGCTTATGGGAAACCTGATTTTTAGCTTGAAATTGTACGCAGTCATTTTTTCCCCCTCATCACTTGTGGTAGCCATGGGATTCCTGGTGGAATAAGACTCCCTTAGCTCATTCAAAAAGAGGGTGGGTTGACTTAAGGAATCCACATGCGATCACCCTAGTGAACAACGAGCGAATAAGAAAGTGACTAAAAATGTCTTTCAATTATGGATTGGGTATATAAGTGATATACACGTAAACTTTACTATTATTACTTTGGTTTTCGTATCATAAAATTGGCATAATTATACAACTCATAGTGATTTCTATATAGTGTAATCAGACACTGACGATCTGAAAGGGCACCTCAGCCCTCAGTGCTGCACGTGAATATACTCAGACTCGGTGCCAAGGCCACAGCAAACGATGGACTGAGCTTATCTGAATTCCGGCCTTTGGAGGAGTGCTCTAACTTTTTAAACACAAAAATACACAGATTTTCTTCTGTGTTTCTTTTCCTGTTCCCTTACACGCCCAGAAGGTTGAGGCAAGAGAACTGTGAACAATCAAACCTAAGTGACCAGACTCTGTAGTTCTCCTCATATAGAGTATAAGAGGGTGCACGAATATTTCTGACCATTACAGGGCACAAGGTGTAACCGATATAGAGTATGAGAGGGTGCACTCATATTTCTGACCGTTAGAGGGCACAAGGGGTAACCGATATAGAGTATGGGAGGATGCACTCATATTTCTGATCATTAGAGGGCACAAGAGGTAACTGATTGAATCAGCAGAAGGAAAAAAAAAAAGAGCAAGTTTATAGAGATTTTGATAGACTTGTCAATTTTGATAGAAAATGTTTAAAAATGAATTTGAAATATTGCTCCTATACTTTGATGCAGATATTACAAGTATCTTTCGCATCAACTTGGGTGCAAAGAAAAGAGTGACAAACCAAGTCCAGTGATACATGAATGATGGATAATGCCAGAGAATGGATCATTCTGGGAGGTAAGGTAATAATACTTTAACGTCAATTTCTGTAAATTACAATATTGACTTAAATGAGAAAAATCAAATAAGCTCTTTCAAAATCCAGGCATTTTCTCCTAATATGTATTGATGATCTAACTCTTAGCGCAATAGGAATAGAAAAGAATTTCCTTGATCTGACAAACAGAATGTTGAAAATCATTTAGGTTACTACCATACGTAATGTTGAAGTATTCAGAACTTTTCCCTTGAGATCCAGAATGAGGTTAGGATGCCATTAGCGAAACTTTATGTGTAAAAACAATTGGGAAAGTCTTAACCAGTGTAAGAAGGCAAGGAAAGAGGAAAATTAGTATAATTGGAAAATGTTTATTAATAGAGGTCGGTAGAAACACCACGAGACGCTGCTATTAAACTGTTAGTATGTAATATATTGAGAATTCAAACTAGCAATCTCACAGCAAGAAAGCCAGTATAGGAAAATCAATTCCATGTCTGTATTGCCACAAGAAACAGTGAAGGTTAAATTGTAAACTCATGTAAAATGAATACAGCATGGAAATATTGAATTGCTCTCAGAAACAACCTAGGATGTGTACATGGAAACACAGGAACTATTATTAAGAAGGTTAGGAAATCCTAAATCAATTGACATGTATTCTGTGATAAACGAGTAAAAGACTGTTTTAAAAAGGTCAGGGTTCTCATGTTTCATCTATTGATTTCATTAAAAACTCCATCACAATGAGTATGTGTGAGTCAATGGAAAAGGTCATTCTAAAATTCATACGAACTTGCAAATAACCAAACATAGTCAAGGTAACTTTGAAGGAGAAAAGCAGTTAGAGGAATTGCTTTTACCAGGTATCAGAACGTATTTCAAGGCTGTGCTGATTCAGACAGTGGATATTGGTGCAGGGAAAAAGAGCAAACTGAACCAAGAGGAGAGCTCAGAAATAACACTGCCACGCACACACCCGAGGATCTTTGCTTTGTATGAACTGTGGCACCTCAGAGCAATGAAGGAAACGAATTTTCCAGTAAATGATGTTGAGTCAAATCGATAATTAGCTACAATAAAATAAAGAAAGGAAACTTGAACTCGACTTCACATCATACCCGAAATGGTATCTGAAGAGAAAGTTAGCTTTGAGAAACTGATGGGCATAATGATGAAGCTTCTAGAAGAAAACCAGCATTTGCCCAAGATTTGACGAGTTCCTAACTCCCCGGTTTGAAGCATGAAACCTGTGCTGAGATTCCTGTATTGAGGGATTGCGTTAGTGTAGCAGTGCTGCTGAATCCTCACGTACGAGGTGGAGATGGGCTGTGATTTCTCTCCCCATTTTACGTATTTCATGGGAGCTGCCTGCAGAGCCTCCCCTTCCCTGTACGTCTTGCAGCAGCAGCTACACAGGGTAGACTATTATTTTGCCGGAGTTGTGCTAGGTCAGGGAAACCCTGGTGGTGTAGTGGTTAAGTGCTACGGCTGCTAAACAAAGGGTCAGCAGTTCAAATCCACCAGGTGCTCCTTGGAAACTCTATGGGGCAGTTCTACTCTGTCCTATAGGGTCGCTATGAGTCGGAGCCTCCTCGACGGCATCTAACAACAACAACAACCATAAGCATGAGTGTTACGTGCCACTCAAGCGGAACAAATGGAAACGAAGGCTTTCTTGGTCCTGCTTGGTTAAACACCCGGGAAACCAGGGAGCATCTTGAGAAGGAGAGCGGTGCTTACAACATAAAGGGCAGAGGCAGAGTCTAGGCAGCATCACAGGTAGTACTGGGATTCGACACTAGTTCAGAAGTGGTCAGCAGGGATGGGCCACTGGGAGCCTGTAGGTCCCATAGCCTTTTATCCCCAATAGCCGAGACCTGCTGAGCCGATATGGCTCCACACGGTTGATATTTAAAGGGTACACATCGAGTCAAAGCGGTTGACTTCATCCTGCACACCGATTGGAGGTCTCACTTTTAGGCAGTATGGGAAGGAGGAGAGATCCAATTGAAAGGTCTAGAATTAGGCGTCAAAGGTTTAAGCCCTGAGTCACCACTCCCTCAGTGAGGAATTCATTTCGGGCCAGGGAATGACTCTTGTTTTCTCTTCTCTGGCAAACAGCAGGAGCAAGCATAATAGTGATAAGAATAATGACGATTTCACAGATCCACAGGGAGAAAGAAGGAAGGTAAATCTTATAAACTGAGTGCAACAGTCTCTATTACAAGGGACAATCTTTGTCCTCTCCATCAATGTCGCTTCTTTTAGAACCACCCAATGACTGATGCCTCTATCTCTGTCAAGCCCCCTTTTCTGCTATCTGAATAGAGCAGAAAGATGTCCACAGGGTCCCTGGTGGTCCCTAGCACATGGGCGATAGTGAAAGAAAACTTATTGTCGCATGCTTATGGGAAACCTGATTTTTAGCTTGAAATTGTACGCAGTCATTTTTTCCCCCTCATCACTTGTGGTAGCCATGGGATTCCTGGTGGAATAAGACTCCCTTAGCTCATTCAAAAAGAGGGTGGGTTGACTTAAGGAATCCACATGCGATCACCCTAGTGAACAACGAGCGAATAAGAAAGTGACTAAAAATGTCTTTCAATTATGGATTGGGTATATAAGTGATATACACGTAAACTTTACTATTATTACTTTGGTTTTCGTATCATAAAATTGGCATAATTATACAACTCATAGTGATTTCTATATAGTGTAATCAGACACTGACGATCTGAAAGGGCACCTCAGCCCTCAGTGCTGCACGTGAATATACTCAGACTCGGTGCCAAGGCCACAGCAAACGATGGACTGAGCTTATCTGAATTCCGGCCTTTGGAGGAGTGCTCTAACTTTTTAAACACAAAAATACACAGATTTTCTTCTGTGTTTCTTTTCCTGTTCCCTTACACGCCCAGAAGGTTGAGGCAAGAGAACTGTGAACAAGCAAACCTAAGTGACCAGACTCTGTAGTTCTCCTCATATAGAGTATAAGAGGGTGCACGAATATTTCTGACCATTACAGGGCACAAGGTGTAACCGATATAGAGTATGAGAGGGTGCACTCATATTTCTGACCGTTAGAGGGCACAAGGGGTAACCGATATAGAGTATGGGAGGATGCACTCATATTTCTGATCATTAGAGGGCACAAGAGGTAACTGATTGAATCAGCAGAAGGAAAAAAAAAAAGAGCAAGTTTATAGAGATTTTGATAGACTTGTCAATTTTGATAGAAAATGTTTAAAAATGAATTTGAAATATTGCTCCTATACTTTGATGCAGATATTACAAGTATCTTTCGCATCAACTTGGGTGCAAAGAAAAGAGTGACAAACCAAGTCCAGTGATACATGAATGATGGATAATGCCAGAGAATGGATCATTCTGGGAGGTAAGGTAATAATACTTTAACGTCAATTTCTGTAAATTACAATATTGACTTAAATGAGAAAAATCAAATAAGCTCTTTCAAAATCCAGGCATTTTCTCCTAATATGTATTGATGATCTAACTCTTAGCGCAATAGGAATAGAAAAGAATTTCCTTGATCTGACAAACAGAATGTTGAAAATCATTTAGGTTACTACCATACGTAATGTTGAAGTATTCAGAACTTTTCCCTTGAGATCCAGAATGAGGTTAGGATGCCATTAGCGAAACTTTATGTGTAAAAACAATTGGGAAAGTCTTAACCAGTGTAAGAAGGCAAGGAAAGAGGAAAATTAGTATAATTGGAAAATGTTTATTAATAGAGGTCGGTAGAAACACCACGAGACGCTGCTATTAAACTGTTAGTATGTAATATATTGAGAATTCAAACTAGCAATCTCACAGCAAGAAAGCCAGTATAGGAAAATCAATTCCATGTCTGTATTGCCACAAGAAACAGTGAAGGTTAAATTGTAAACTCATGTAAAATGAATACAGCATGGAAATATTGAATTGCTCTCAGAAACAACCTAGGATGTGTACATGGAAACACAGGAACTATTATTAAGAAGGTTAGGAAATCCTAAATCAATTGACATGTATTCTGTGATAAACGAGTAAAAGACTGTTTTAAAAAGGTCAGGGTTCTCATGTTTCATCTATTGATTTCATTAAAAACTCCATCACAATGAGTATGTGTGAGTCAATGGAAAAGGTCATTCTAAAATTCATACGAACTTGCAAATAACCAAACATAGTCAAGGTAACTTTGAAGGAGAAAAGCAGTTAGAGGAATTGCTTTTACCAGGTATCAGAACGTATTTCAAGGCTGTGCTGATTCAGACAGTGGATATTGGTGCAGGGAAAAAGAGCAAACTGAACCAAGAGGAGAGCTCAGAAATAACACTGCCACGCACACACCCGAGGATCTTTGCTTTGTATGAACTGTGGCACCTCAGAGCAATGAAGGAAACGAATTTTCCAGTAAATGATGTTGAGTCAAATCGATAATTAGCTACAATAAAATAAAGAAAGGAAACTTGAACTCGACTTCACATCATACCCGAAATGGTATCTGAAGAGAAAGTTAGCTTTGAGAAACTGATGGGCATAATGATGAAGCTTCTAGAAGAAAACCAGCATTTGCCCAAGATTTGACGAGTTCCTAACTCCCCGGTTTGAAGCATGAAACCTGTGCTGAGATTCCTGTATTGAGGGATTGCGTTAGTGTAGCAGTGCTGCTGAATCCTCACGTACGAGGTGGAGATGGGCTGTGATTTCTCTCCCCATTTTACGTATTTCATGGGAGCTGCCTGCAGAGCCTCCCCTTCCCTGTACGTCTTGCAGCAGCAGCTACACAGGGTAGACTATTATTTTGCCGGAGTTGTGCTAGGTCAGGGAAACCCTGGTGGTGTAGTGGTTAAGTGCTACGGCTGCTAAACAAAGGGTCAGCAGTTCAAATCCACCAGGTGCTCCTTGGAAACTCTATGGGGCAGTTCTCCTCTGTCCTATAGGGTCGCTATGAGTCGGAGCCTCCTCGACGGCATCTAACAACAACAACAACCATAAGCATGAGTGTTACGTGCCACTCAAGCGGAACAAATGGAAACGAAGGCTTTCTTGGTCCTGCTTGGTTAAACACCCGGGAAACCAGGGAGCATCTTGAGAAGGAGAGCGGTGCTTACAACATAAAGGGCAGAGGCAGAGTCTAGGCAGCATCACAGGTAGTACTGGGATTCGACACTAGTTCAGAAGTGGTCAGCAGGGATGGGCCACTGGGAGCCTGTAGGTCCCATAGCCTTTTATCCCCAATAGCCGAGACCTGCTGAGCCGATATGGCTCCACACGGTTGATATTTAAAGGGTACACATCGAGTCAAAGCGGTTGACTTCATCCTGCACACCGATTGGAGGTCTCACTTTTAGGCAGTATGGGAAGGAGGAGAGATCCAATTGAAAGGTCTAGAATTAGGCGTCAAAGGTTTAAGCCCTGAGTCACCACTCCCTCAGTGAGGAATTCATTTCGGGCCAGGGAATGACTCTTGTTTTCTCTTCTCTGGCAAACAGCAGGAGCAAGCATAATAGTGATAAGAATAATGACGATTTCACAGATCCACAGGGAGAAAGAAGGAAGGTAAATCTTATAAACTGAGTGCAACAGTCTCTATTACAAGGGACAATCTTTGTCCTCTCCATCAATGTCGCTTCTTTTAGAACCACCCAATGACTGATGCCTCTATCTCTGTCAAGCCCCCTTTTCTGCTATCTGAATAGAGCAGAAAGATGTCCACAGGGTCCCTGGTGGTCCCTAGCACATGGGCGATAGTGAAAGAAAACTTATTGTCGCATGCTTATGGGAAACCTGATTTTTAGCTTGAAATTGTACGCAGTCATTTTTTCCCCCTCATCACTTGTGGTAGCCATGGGATTCCTGGTGGAATAAGACTCCCTTAGCTCATTCAAAAAGAGGGTGGGTTGACTTAAGGAATCCACATGCGATCACCCTAGTGAACAACGAGCGAATAAGAAAGTGACTAAAAATGTCTTTCAATTATGGATTGGGTATATAAGTGATATACACGTAAACTTTACTATTATTACTTTGGTTTTCGTATCATAAAATTGGCATAATTATACAACTCATAGTGATTTCTATATAGTGTAATCAGACACTGACGATCTGAAAGGGCACCTCAGCCCTCAGTGCTGCACGTGAATATACTCAGACTCGGTGCCAAGGCCACAGCAAACGATGGACTGAGCTTATCTGAATTCCGGCCTTTGGAGGAGTGCTCTAACTTTTTAAACACAAAAATACACAGATTTTCTTCTGTGTTTCTTTTCCTGTTCCCTTACACGCCCAGAAGGTTGAGGCAAGAGAACTGTGAACAATCAAACCTAAGTGACCAGACTCTGTAGTTCTCCTCATATAGAGTATAAGAGGGTGCACGAATATTTCTGACCATTACAGGGCACAAGGTGTAACCGATATAGAGTATGAGAGGGTGCACTCATATTTCTGACCGTTAGAGGGCACAAGGGGTAACCGATATAGAGTATGGGAGGATGCACTCATATTTCTGATCATTAGAGGGCACAAGAGGTAACTGATTGAATCAGCAGAAGGAAAAAAAAAAAGAGCAAGTTTATAGAGATTTTGATAGACTTGTCAATTTTGATAGAAAATGTTTAAAAATGAATTTGAAATATTGCTCCTATACTTTGATGCAGATATTACAAGTATCTTTCGCATCAACTTGGGTGCAAAGAAAAGAGTGACAAACCAAGTCCAGTGATACATGAATGATGGATAATGCCAGAGAATGGATCATTCTGGGAGGTAAGGTAATAATACTTTAACGTCAATTTCTGTAAATTACAATATTGACTTAAATGAGAAAAATCAAATAAGCTCTTTCAAAATCCAGGCATTTTCTCCTAATATGTATTGATGATCTAACTCTTAGCGCAATAGGAATAGAAAAGAATTTCCTTGATCTGACAAACAGAATGTTGAAAATCATTTAGGTTACTACCATACGTAATGTTGAAGTATTCAGAACTTTTCCCTTGAGATCCAGAATGAGGTTAGGATGCCATTAGCGAAACTTTATGTGTAAAAACAATTGGGAAAGTCTTAACCAGTGTAAGAAGGCAAGGAAAGAGGAAAATTAGTATAATTGGAAAATGTTTATTAATAGAGGTCGGTAGAAACACCACGAGACGCTGCTATTAAACTGTTAGTATGTAATATATTGAGAATTCAAACTAGCAATCTCACAGCAAGAAAGCCAGTATAGGAAAATCAATTCCATGTCTGTATTGCCACAAGAAACAGTGAAGGTTAAATTGTAAACTCATGTAAAATGAATACAGCATGGAAATATTGAATTGCTCTCAGAAACAACCTAGGATGTGTACATGGAAACACAGGAACTATTATTAAGAAGGTTAGGAAATCCTAAATCAATTGACATGTATTCTGTGATAAACGAGTAAAAGACTGTTTTAAAAAGGTCAGGGTTCTCATGTTTCATCTATTGATTTCATTAAAAACTCCATCACAATGAGTATGTGTGAGTCAATGGAAAAGGTCATTCTAAAATTCATACGAACTTGCAAATAACCAAACATAGTCAAGGTAACTTTGAAGGAGAAAAGCAGTTAGAGGAATTGCTTTTACCAGGTATCAGAACGTATTTCAAGGCTGTGCTGATTCAGACAGTGGATATTGGTGCAGGGAAAAAGAGCAAACTGAACCAAGAGGAGAGCTCAGAAATAACACTGCCACGCACACACCCGAGGATCTTTGCTTTGTATGAACTGTGGCACCTCAGAGCAATGAAGGAAACGAATTTTCCAGTAAATGATGTTGAGTCAAATCGATAATTAGCTACAATAAAATAAAGAAAGGAAACTTGAACTCGACTTCACATCATACCCGAAATGGTATCTGAAGAGAAAGTTAGCTTTGAGAAACTGATGGGCATAATGATGAAGCTTCTAGAAGAAAACCAGCATTTGCCCAAGATTTGACGAGTTCCTAACTCCCCGGTTTGAAGCATGAAACCTGTGCTGAGATTCCTGTATTGAGGGATTGCGTTAGTGTAGCAGTGCTGCTGAATCCTCACGTACGAGGTGGAGATGGGCTGTGATTTCTCTCCCCATTTTACGTATTTCATGGGAGCTGCCTGCAGAGCCTCCCCTTCCCTGTACGTCTTGCAGCAGCAGCTACACAGGGTAGACTATTATTTTGCCGGAGTTGTGCTAGGTCAGGGAAACCCTGGTGGTGTAGTGGTTAAGTGCTACGGCTGCTAAACAAAGGGTCAGCAGTTCAAATCCACCAGGTGCTCCTTGGAAACTCTATGGGGCAGTTCTCCTCTGTCCTATAGGGTCGCTATGAGTCGGAGCCTCCTCGACGGCATCTAACAACAACAACAACCATAAGCATGAGTGTTACGTGCCACTCAAGCGGAACAAATGGAAACGAAGGCTTTCTTGGTCCTGCTTGGTTAAACACCCGGGAAACCAGGGAGCATCTTGAGAAGGAGAGCGGTGCTTACAACATAAAGGGCAGAGGCAGAGTCTAGGCAGCATCACAGGTAGTACTGGGATTCGACACTAGTTCAGAAGTGGTCAGCAGGGATGGGCCACTGGGAGCCTGTAGGTCCCATAGCCTTTTATCCCCAATAGCCGAGACCTGCTGAGCCGATATGGCTCCACACGGTTGATATTTAAAGGGTACACATCGAGTCAAAGCGGTTGACTTCATCCTGCACACCGATTGGAGGTCTCACTTTTAGGCAGTATGGGAAGGAGGAGAGATCCAATTGAAAGGTCTAGAATTAGGCGTCAAAGGTTTAAGCCCTGAGTCACCACTCCCTCAGTGAGGAATTCATTTCGGGCCAGGGAATGACTCTTGTTTTCTCTTCTCTGGCAAACAGCAGGAGCAAGCATAATAGTGATAAGAATAATGACGATTTCACAGATCCACAGGGAGAAAGAAGGAAGGTAAATCTTATAAACTGAGTGCAACAGTCTCTATTACAAGGGACAATCTTTGTCCTCTCCATCAATGTCGCTTCTTTTAGAACCACCCAATGACTGATGCCTCTATCTCTGTCAAGCCCCCTTTTCTGCTATCTGAATAGAGCAGAAAGATGTCCACAGGGTCCCTGGTGGTCCCTAGCACATGGGCGATAGTGAAAGAAAACTTATTGTCGCATGCTTATGGGAAACCTGATTTTTAGCTTGAAATTGTACGCAGTCATTTTTTCCCCCTCATCACTTGTGGTAGCCATGGGATTCCTGGTGGAATAAGACTCCCTTAGCTCATTCAAAAAGAGGGTGGGTTGACTTAAGGAATCCACATGCGATCACCCTAGTGAACAACGAGCGAATAAGAAAGTGACTAAAAATGTCTTTCAATTATGGATTGGGTATATAAGTGATATACACGTAAACTTTACTATTATTACTTTGGTTTTCGTATCATAAAATTGGCATAATTATACAACTCATAGTGATTTCTATATAGTGTAATCAGACACTGACGATCTGAAAGGGCACCTCAGCCCTCAGTGCTGCACGTGAATATACTCAGACTCGGTGCCAAGGCCACAGCAAACGATGGACTGAGCTTATCTGAATTCCGGCCTTTGGAGGAGTGCTCTAACTTTTTAAACACAAAAATACACAGATTTTCTTCTGTGTTTCTTTTCCTGTTCCCTTACACGCCCAGAAGGTTGAGGCAAGAGAACTGTGAACAATCAAACCTAAGTGACCAGACTCTGTAGTTCTCCTCATATAGAGTATAAGAGGGTGCACGAATATTTCTGACCATTACAGGGCACAAGGTGTAACCGATATAGAGTATGAGAGGGTGCACTCATATTTCTGACCGTTAGAGGGCACAAGGGGTAACCGATATAGAGTATGGGAGGATGCACTCATATTTCTGATCATTAGAGGGCACAAGAGGTAACTGATTGAATCAGCAGAAGGAAAAAAAAAAAGAGCAAGTTTATAGAGATTTTGATAGACTTGTCAATTTTGATAGAAAATGTTTAAAAATGAATTTGAAATATTGCTCCTATACTTTGATGCAGATATTACAAGTATCTTTCGCATCAACTTGGGTGCAAAGAAAAGAGTGACAAACCAAGTCCAGTGATACATGAATGATGGATAATGCCAGAGAATGGATCATTCTGGGAGGTAAGGTAATAATACTTTAACGTCAATTTCTGTAAATTACAATATTGACTTAAATGAGAAAAATCAAATAAGCTCTTTCAAAATCCAGGCATTTTCTCCTAATATGTATTGATGATCTAACTCTTAGCGCAATAGGAATAGAAAAGAATTTCCTTGATCTGACAAACAGAATGTTGAAAATCATTTAGGTTACTACCATACGTAATGTTGAAGTATTCAGAACTTTTCCCTTGAGATCCAGAATGAGGTTAGGATGCCATTAGCGAAACTTTATGTGTAAAAACAATTGGGAAAGTCTTAACCAGTGTAAGAAGGCAAGGAAAGAGGAAAATTAGTATAATTGGAAAATGTTTATTAATAGAGGTCGGTAGAAACACCACGAGACGCTGCTATTAAACTGTTAGTATGTAATATATTGAGAATTCAAACTAGCAATCTCACAGCAAGAAAGCCAGTATAGGAAAATCAATTCCATGTCTGTATTGCCACAAGAAACAGTGAAGGTTAAATTGTAAACTCATGTAAAATGAATACAGCATGGAAATATTGAATTGCTCTCAGAAACAACCTAGGATGTGTACATGGAAACACAGGAACTATTATTAAGAAGGTTAGGAAATCCTAAATCAATTGACATGTATTCTGTGATAAACGAGTAAAAGACTGTTTTAAAAAGGTCAGGGTTCTCATGTTTCATCTATTGATTTCATTAAAAACTCCATCACAATGAGTATGTGTGAGTCAATGGAAAAGGTCATTCTAAAATTCATACGAACTTGCAAATAACCAAACATAGTCAAGGTAACTTTGAAGGAGAAAAGCAGTTAGAGGAATTGCTTTTACCAGGTATCAGAACGTATTTCAAGGCTGTGCTGATTCAGACAGTGGATATTGGTGCAGGGAAAAAGAGCAAACTGAACCAAGAGGAGAGCTCAGAAATAACACTGCCACGCACACACCCGAGGATCTTTGCTTTGTATGAACTGTGGCACCTCAGAGCAATGAAGGAAACGAATTTTCCAGTAAATGATGTTGAGTCAAATCGATAATTAGCTACAATAAAATAAAGAAAGGAAACTTGAACTCGACTTCACATCATACCCGAAATGGTATCTGAAGAGAAAGTTAGCTTTGAGAAACTGATGGGCATAATGATGAAGCTTCTAGAAGAAAACCAGCATTTGCCCAAGATTTGACGAGTTCCTAACTCCCCGGTTTGAAGCATGAAACCTGTGCTGAGATTCCTGTATTGAGGGATTGCGTTAGTGTAGCAGTGCTGCTGAATCCTCACGTACGAGGTGGAGATGGGCTGTGATTTCTCTCCCCATTTTACGTATTTCATGGGAGCTGCCTGCAGAGCCTCCCCTTCCCTGTACGTCTTGCAGCAGCAGCTACACAGGGTAGACTATTATTTTGCCGGAGTTGTGCTAGGTCAGGGAAACCCTGGTGGTGTAGTGGTTAAGTGCTACGGCTGCTAAACAAAGGGTCAGCAGTTCAAATCCACCAGGTGCTCCTTGGAAACTCTATGGGGCAGTTCTCCTCTGTCCTATAGGGTCGCTATGAGTCGGAGCCTCCTCGACGGCATCTAACAACAACAACAACCATAAGCATGAGTGTTACGTGCCACTCAAGCGGAACAAATGGAAACGAAGGCTTTCTTGGTCCTGCTTGGTTAAACACCCGGGAAACCAGGGAGCATCTTGAGAAGGAGAGCGGTGCTTACAACATAAAGGGCAGAGGCAGAGTCTAGGCAGCATCACAGGTAGTACTGGGATTCGACACTAGTTCAGAAGTGGTCAGCAGGGATGGGCCACTGGGAGCCTGTAGGTCCCATAGCCTTTTATCCCCAATAGCCGAGACCTGCTGAGCCGATATGGCTCCACACGGTTGATATTTAAAGGGTACACATCGAGTCAAAGCGGTTGACTTCATCCTGCACACCGATTGGAGGTCTCACTTTTAGGCAGTATGGGAAGGAGGAGAGATCCAATTGAAAGGTCTAGAATTAGGCGTCAAAGGTTTAAGCCCTGAGTCACCACTCCCTCAGTGAGGAATTCATTTCGGGCAAGGGAACGACTCTTGTTTTCTCTTATCTGGCAAACAGCAGGAGCAAGCATAATAGTGATAAGAATAATGACGATTTCACAGATCCACAGGGAGAAAGAAGGAAGGTAAATCTTATAAAGTGAGTGCAACAGTCTCTATTACAAGGGACAATCTTTGTCCTCTCCATCAATGTCGCTTCTTTTAGAACCACCCAATGACTGATGCCTCTATCTCTGTCAAGCCCCCTTTTCTGCTATCTGAATAGAGCAGAAAGATGTCCACAGGGTCCCTGGTGGTCCCTAGCACATGGGCGATAGTGAAAGAAAACTTATTGTCGCATGCTTATGGGAAACCTGATTTTTAGCTTGAAATTGTACGCAGTCATTTTTTCCCCCTCATCACTTGTGGTAGCCATGGGATTCCTGGTGGAATAAGACTCCCTTAGCTCATTCAAAAAGAGGGTGGGTTGACTTAAGGAATCCACATGCGATCACCCTAGTGAACAACGAGCGAATAAGAAAGTGACTAAAAATGTCTTTCAATTATGGATTGGGTATATAAGTGATATACACGTAAACTTTACTATTATTACTTTGGTTTTCGTATCATAAAATTGGCATAATTATACAACTCATAGTGATTTCTATATAGTGTAATCAGACACTGACGATCTGAAAGGGCACCTCAGCCCTCAGTGCTGCACGTGAATATACTCAGACTCGGTGCCAAGGCCACAGCAAACGATGGACTGAGCTTATCTGAATTCCGGCCTTTGGAGGAGTGCTCTAACTTTTTAAACACAAAAATACACAGATTTTCTTCTGTGTTTCTTTTCCTGTTCCCTTACACGCCCAGAAGGTTGAGGCAAGAGAACTGTGAACAATCAAACCTAAGTGACCAGACTCTGTAGTTCTCCTCATATAGAGTATAAGAGGGTGCACGAATATTTCTGACCATTACAGGGCACAAGGTGTAACCGATATAGAGTATGAGAGGGTGCACTCATATTTCTGACCGTTAGAGGGCACAAGGGGTAACCGATATAGAGTATGGGAGGATGCACTCATATTTCTGATCATTAGAGGGCACAAGAGGTAACTGATTGAATCAGCAGAAGGAAAAAAAAAAAGAGCAAGTTTATAGAGATTTTGATAGACTTGTCAATTTTGATAGAAAATGTTTAAAAATGAATTTGAAATATTGCTCCTATACTTTGATGCAGATATTACAAGTATCTTTCGCATCAACTTGGGTGCAAAGAAAAGAGTGACAAACCAAGTCCAGTGATACATGAATGATGGATAATGCCAGAGAATGGATCATTCTGGGAGGTAAGGTAATAATACTTTAACGTCAATTTCTGTAAATTACAATATTGACTTAAATGAGAAAAATCAAATAAGCTCTTTCAAAATCCAGGCATTTTCTCCTAATATGTATTGATGATCTAACTCTTAGCGCAATAGGAATAGAAAAGAATTTCCTTGATCTGACAAACAGAATGTTGAAAATCATTTAGGTTACTACCATACGTAATGTTGAAGTATTCAGAACTTTTCCCTTGAGATCCAGAATGAGGTTAGGATGCCATTAGCGAAACTTTATGTGTAAAAACAATTGGGAAAGTCTTAACCAGTGTAAGAAGGCAAGGAAAGAGGAAAATTAGTATAATTGGAAAATGTTTATTAATAGAGGTCGGTAGAAACACCACGAGACGCTGCTATTAAACTGTTAGTATGTAATATATTGAGAATTCAAACTAGCAATCTCACAGCAAGAAAGCCAGTATAGGAAAATCAATTCCATGTCTGTATTGCCACAAGAAACAGTGAAGGTTAAATTGTAAACTCATGTAAAATGAATACAGCATGGAAATATTGAATTGCTCTCAGAAACAACCTAGGATGTGTACATGGAAACACAGGAACTATTATTAAGAAGGTTAGGAAATCCTAAATCAATTGACATGTATTCTGTGATAAACGAGTAAAAGACTGTTTTAAAAAGGTCAGGGTTCTCATGTTTCATCTATTGATTTCATTAAAAACTCCATCACAATGAGTATGTGTGAGTCAATGGAAAAGGTCATTCTAAAATTCATACGAACTTGCAAATAACCAAACATAGTCAAGGTAACTTTGAAGGAGAAAAGCAGTTAGAGGAATTGCTTTTACCAGGTATCAGAACGTATTTCAAGGCTGTGCTGATTCAGACAGTGGATATTGGTGCAGGGAAAAAGAGCAAACTGAACCAAGAGGAGAGCTCAGAAATAACACTGCCACGCACACACCCGAGGATCTTTGCTTTGTATGAACTGTGGCACCTCAGAGCAATGAAGGAAACGAATTTTCCAGTAAATGATGTTGAGTCAAATCGATAATTAGCTACAATAAAATAAAGAAAGGAAACTTGAACTCGACTTCACATCATACCCGAAATGGTATCTGAAGAGAAAGTTAGCTTTGAGAAACTGATGGGCATAATGATGAAGCTTCTAGAAGAAAACCAGCATTTGCCCAAGATTTGACGAGTTCCTAACTCCCCGGTTTGAAGCATGAAACCTGTGCTGAGATTCCTGTATTGAGGGATTGCGTTAGTGTAGCAGTGCTGCTGAATCCTCACGTACGAGGTGGAGATGGGCTGTGATTTCTCTCCCCATTTTACGTATTTCATGGGAGCTGCCTGCAGAGCCTCCCCTTCCCTGTACGTCTTGCAGCAGCAGCTACACAGGGTAGACTATTATTTTGCCGGAGTTGTGCTAGGTCAGGGAAACCCTGGTGGTGTAGTGGTTAAGTGCTACGGCTGCTAAACAAAGGGTCAGCAGTTCAAATCCACCAGGTGCTCCTTGGAAACTCTATGGGGCAGTTCTCCTCTGTCCTATAGGGTCGCTATGAGTCGGAGCCTCCTCGACGGCATCTAACAACAACAACAACCATAAGCATGAGTGTTACGTGCCACTCAAGCGGAACAAATGGAAACGAAGGCTTTCTTGGTCCTGCTTGGTTAAACACCCGGGAAACCAGGGAGCATCTTGAGAAGGAGAGCGGTGCTTACAACATAAAGGGCAGAGGCAGAGTCTAGGCAGCATCACAGGTAGTACTGGGATTCGACACTAGTTCAGAAGTGGTCAGCAGGGATGGGCCACTGGGAGCCTGTAGGTCCCATAGCCTTTTATCCCCAATAGCCGAGACCTGCTGAGCCGATATGGCTCCACACGGTTGATATTTAAAGGGTACACATCGAGTCAAAGCGGTTGACTTCATCCTGCACACCGATTGGAGGTCTCACTTTTAGGCAGTATGGGAAGGAGGAGAGATCCAATTGAAAGGTCTAGAATTAGGCGTCAAAGGTTTAAGCCCTGAGTCACCACTCCCTCAGTGAGGAATTCATTTCGGGCAAGGGAACGACTCTTGTTTTCTCTTATCTGGCAAACAGCAGGAGCAAGCATAATAGTGATAAGAATAATGACGATTTCACAGATCCACAGGGAGAAAGAAGGAAGGTAAATCTTATAAAGTGAGTGCAACAGTCTCTATTACAAGGGACAATCTTTGTCCTCTCCATCAATGTCGCTTCTTTTAGAACCACCCAATGACTGATGCCTCTATCTCTGTCAAGCCCCCTTTTCTGCTATCTGAATAGAGCAGAAAGATGTCCACAGGGTCCCTGGTGGTCCCTAGCACATGGGCGATAGTGAAAGAAAACTTATTGTCGCATGCTTATGGGAAACCTGATTTTTAGCTTGAAATTGTACGCAGTCATTTTTCCCCCTCATCACTTGTGGTAGCCATGGGATTCCTGGTGGAATAAGACTCCCTTAGCTCATTCAAAAAGAGGGTGGGTTGACTTAAGGAATCCACATGCGATCACCCTAGTGAACAACGAGCGAATAAGAAAGTGACTAAAAATGTCTTTCAATTATGGATTGGGTATATAAGTGATATACACGTAAACTTTACTATTATTACTTTGGTTTTCGTATCATAAAATTGGCATAATTATACAACTCATAGTGATTTCTATATAGTGTAATCAGACACTGACGATCTGAAAGGGCACCTCAGCCCTCAGTGCTGCACGTGAATATACTCAGACTCGGTGCCAAGGCCACAGCAAACGATGGACTGAGCTTATCTGAATTCCGGCCTTTGGAGGAGTGCTCTAACTTTTTAAACACAAAAATACACAGATTTTCTTCTGTGTTTCTTTTCCTGTTCCCTTACACGCCCAGAAGGTTGAGGCAAGAGAACTGTGAACAATCAAACCTAAGTGACCAGACTCTGTAGTTCTCCTCATATAGAGTATAAGAGGGTGCACGAATATTTCTGACCATTAGAGGGCACAAGGTGTAACCGATATAGAGTATGAGAGGGTGCACTCATATTTCTGACCGTTAGAGGGCACAAGGGGTAACCGATATAGAGTATGGGAGGATGCACTCATATTTCTGATCATTAGAGGGCACAAGAGGTAACTGATTGAATCAGCAGAAGGAAAAAAAAAAAGAGCAAGTTTATAGAGATTTTGATAGACTTGTCAATTTTGATAGAAAATGTTTAAAAATGAATTTGAAATATTGCTCCTATACTTTGATGCAGATATTACAAGTATCTTTCGCATCAACTTGGGTGCAAAGAAAAGAGTGACAAACCAAGTCCAGTGATACATGAATGATGGATAATGCCAGAGAATGGATCATTCTGGGAGGTAAGGTAATAATACTTTAACGTCAATTTCTGTAAATTACAATATTGACTTAAATGAGAAAAATCAAATAAGCTCTTTCAAAATCCAGGCATTTTCTCCTAATATGTATTGATGATCTAACTCTTAGCGCAATAGGAATAGAAAAGAATTTCCTTGATCTGACAAACAGAATGTTGAAAATCATTTAGGTTACTACCATACGTAATGTTGAAGTATTCAGAACTTTTCCCTTGAGATCCAGAATGAGGTTAGGATGCCATTAGCGAAACTTTATGTGTAAAAACAATTGGGAAAGTCTTAACCAGTGTAAGAAGGCAAGGAAAGAGGAAAATTAGTATAATTGGAAAATGTTTATTAATAGAGGTCGGTAGAAACACCACGAGACGCTGCTATTAAACTGTTAGTATGTAATATATTGAGAATTCAAACTAGCAATCTCACAGCAAGAAAGCCAGTATAGGAAAATCAATTCCATGTCTGTATTGCCACAAGAAACAGTGAAGGTTAAATTGTAAACTCATGTAAAATGAATACAGCATGGAAATATTGAATTGCTCTCAGAAACAACCTAGGATGTGTACATGGAAACACAGGAACTATTATTAAGAAGGTTAGGAAATCCTAAATCAATTGACATGTATTCTGTGATAAACGAGTAAAAGACTGTTTTAAAAAGGTCAGGGTTCTCATGTTTCATCTATTGATTTCATTAAAAACTCCATCACAATGAGTATGTGTGAGTCAATGGAAAAGGTCATTCTAAAATTCATACGAACTTGCAAATAACCAAACATAGTCAAGGTAACTTTGAAGGAGAAAAGCAGTTAGAGGAATTGCTTTTACCAGGTATCAGAACGTATTTCAAGGCTGTGCTGATTCAGACAGTGGATATTGGTGCAGGGAAAAAGAGCAAACTGAACCAAGAGGAGAGCTCAGAAATAACACTGCCACGCACACACCCGAGGATCTTTGCTTTGTATGAACTGTGGCACCTCAGAGCAATGAAGGAAACGAATTTTCCAGTAAATGATGTTGAGTCAAATCGATAATTAGCTACAATAAAATAAAGAAAGGAAACTTGAACTCGACTTCACATCATACCCGAAATGGTATCTGAAGAGAAAGTTAGCTTTGAGAAACTGATGGGCATAATGATGAAGCTTCTAGAAGAAAACCAGCATTTGCCCAAGATTTGACGAGTTCCTAACTCCCCGGTTTGAAGCATGAAACCTGTGCTGAGATTCCTGTATTGAGGGATTGCGTTAGTGTAGCAGTGCTGCTGAATCCTCACGTACGAGGTGGAGATGGGCTGTGATTTCTCTCCCCATTTTACGTATTTCATGGGAGCTGCCTGCAGAGCCTCCCCTTCCCTGTACGTCTTGCAGCAGCAGCTACACAGGGTAGACTATTATTTTGCCGGAGTTGTGCTAGGTCAGGGAAACCCTGGTGGTGTAGTGGTTAAGTGCTACGGCTGCTAAACAAAGGGTCAGCAGTTCAAATCCACCAGGTGCTCCTTGGAAACTCTATGGGGCAGTTCTACTCTGTCCTATAGGGTCGCTATGAGTCGGAGCCTCCTCGACGGCATCTAACAACAACAACAACCATAAGCATGAGTGTTACGTGCCACTCAAGCGGAACAAATGGAAACGAAGGCTTTCTTGGTCCTGCTTGGTTAAACACCCGGGAAACCAGGGAGCATCTTGAGAAGGAGAGCGGTGCTTACAACATAAAGGGCAGAGGCAGAGTCTAGGCAGCATCACAGGTAGTACTGGGATTCGACACTAGTTCAGAAGTGGTCAGCAGGGATGGGCCACTGGGAGCCTGTAGGTCCCATAGCCTTTTATCCCCAATAGCCGAGACCTGCTGAGCCGATATGGCTCCACACGGTTGATATTTAAAGGGTACACATCGAGTCAAAGCGGTTGACTTCATCCTGCACACCGATTGGAGGTCTCACTTTTAGGCAGTATGGGAAGGAGGAGAGATCCAATTGAAAGGTCTAGAATTAGGCGTCAAAGGTTTAAGCCCTGAGTCACCACTCCCTCAGTGAGGAATTCATTTCGGGCCAGGGAATGACTCTTGTTTTCTCTTCTCTGGCAAACAGCAGGAGCAAGCATAATAGTGATAAGAATAATGACGATTTCACAGATCCACAGGGAGAAAGAAGGAAGGTAAATCTTATAAACTGAGTGCAACAGTCTCTATTACAAGGGACAATCTTTGTCCTCTCCATCAATGTCGCTTCTTTTAGAACCACCCAATGACTGATGCCTCTATCTCTGTCAAGCCCCCTTTTCTGCTATCTGAATAGAGCAGAAAGATGTCCACAGGGTCCCTGGTGGTCCCTAGCACATGGGCGATAGTGAAAGAAAACTTATTGTCGCATGCTTATGGGAAACCTGATTTTTAGCTTGAAATTGTACGCAGTCATTTTTTCCCCCTCATCACTTGTGGTAGCCATGGGATTCCTGGTGGAATAAGACTCCCTTAGCTCATTCAAAAAGAGGGTGGGTTGACTTAAGGAATCCACATGCGATCACCCTAGTGAACAACGAGCGAATAAGAAAGTGACTAAAAATGTCTTTCAATTATGGATTGGGTATATAAGTGATATACACGTAAACTTTACTATTATTACTTTGGTTTTCGTATCATAAAATTGGCATAATTATACAACTCATAGTGATTTCTATATAGTGTAATCAGACACTGACGATCTGAAAGGGCACCTCAGCCCTCAGTGCTGCACGTGAATATACTCAGACTCGGTGCCAAGGCCACAGCAAACGATGGACTGAGCTTATCTGAATTCCGGCCTTTGGAGGAGTGCTCTAACTTTTTAAACACAAAAATACACAGATTTTCTTCTGTGTTTCTTTTCCTGTTCCCTTACACGCCCAGAAGGTTGAGGCAAGAGAACTGTGAACAATCAAACCTAAGTGACCAGACTCTGTAGTTCTCCTCATATAGAGTATAAGAGGGTGCACGAATATTTCTGACCATTACAGGGCACAAGGTGTAACCGATATAGAGTATGAGAGGGTGCACTCATATTTCTGACCGTTAGAGGGCACAAGGGGTAACCGATATAGAGTATGGGAGGATGCACTCATATTTCTGATCATTAGAGGGCACAAGAGGTAACTGATTGAATCAGCAGAAGGAAAAAAAAAAAGAGCAAGTTTATAGAGATTTTGATAGACTTGTCAATTTTGATAGAAAATGTTTAAAAATGAATTTGAAATATTGCTCCTATACTTTGATGCAGATATTACAAGTATCTTTCGCATCAACTTGGGTGCAAAGAAAAGAGTGACAAACCAAGTCCAGTGATACATGAATGATGGATAATGCCAGAGAATGGATCATTCTGGGAGGTAAGGTAATAATACTTTAACGTCAATTTCTGTAAATTACAATATTGACTTAAATGAGAAAAATCAAATAAGCTCTTTCAAAATCCAGGCATTTTCTCCTAATATGTATTGATGATCTAACTCTTAGCGCAATAGGAATAGAAAAGAATTTCCTTGATCTGACAAACAGAATGTTGAAAATCATTTAGGTTACTACCATACGTAATGTTGAAGTATTCAGAACTTTTCCCTTGAGATCCAGAATGAGGTTAGGATGCCATTAGCGAAACTTTATGTGTAAAAACAATTGGGAAAGTCTTAACCAGTGTAAGAAGGCAAGGAAAGAGGAAAATTAGTATAATTGGAAAATGTTTATTAATAGAGGTCGGTAGAAACACCACGAGACGCTGCTATTAAACTGTTAGTATGTAATATATTGAGAATTCAAACTAGCAATCTCACAGCAAGAAAGCCAGTATAGGAAAATCAATTCCATGTCTGTATTGCCACAAGAAACAGTGAAGGTTAAATTGTAAACTCATGTAAAATGAATACAGCATGGAAATATTGAATTGCTCTCAGAAACAACCTAGGATGTGTACATGGAAACACAGGAACTATTATTAAGAAGGTTAGGAAATCCTAAATCAATTGACATGTATTCTGTGATAAACGAGTAAAAGACTGTTTTAAAAAGGTCAGGGTTCTCATGTTTCATCTATTGATTTCATTAAAAACTCCATCACAATGAGTATGTGTGAGTCAATGGAAAAGGTCATTCTAAAATTCATACGAACTTGCAAATAACCAAACATAGTCAAGGTAACTTTGAAGGAGAAAAGCAGTTAGAGGAATTGCTTTTACCAGGTATCAGAACGTATTTCAAGGCTGTGCTGATTCAGACAGTGGATATTGGTGCAGGGAAAAAGAGCAAACTGAACCAAGAGGAGAGCTCAGAAATAACACTGCCACGCACACACCCGAGGATCTTTGCTTTGTATGAACTGTGGCACCTCAGAGCAATGAAGGAAACGAATTTTCCAGTAAATGATGTTGAGTCAAATCGATAATTAGCTACAATAAAATAAAGAAAGGAAACTTGAACTCGACTTCACATCATACCCGAAATGGTATCTGAAGAGAAAGTTAGCTTTGAGAAACTGATGGGCATAATGATGAAGCTTCTAGAAGAAAACCAGCATTTGCCCAAGATTTGACGAGTTCCTAACTCCCCGGTTTGAAGCATGAAACCTGTGCTGAGATTCCTGTATTGAGGGATTGCGTTAGTGTAGCAGTGCTGCTGAATCCTCACGTACGAGGTGGAGATGGGCTGTGATTTCTCTCCCCATTTTACGTATTTCATGGGAGCTGCCTGCAGAGCCTCCCCTTCCCTGTACGTCTTGCAGCAGCAGCTACACAGGGTAGACTATTATTTTGCCGGAGTTGTGCTAGGTCAGGGAAACCCTGGTGGTGTAGTGGTTAAGTGCTACGGCTGCTAAACAAAGGGTCAGCAGTTCAAATCCACCAGGTGCTCCTTGGAAACTCTATGGGGCAGTTCTCCTCTGTCCTATAGGGTCGCTATGAGTCGGAGCCTCCTCGACGGCATCTAACAACAACAACAACCATAAGCATGAGTGTTACGTGCCACTCAAGCGGAACAAATGGAAACGAAGGCTTTCTTGGTCCTGCTTGGTTAAACACCCGGGAAACCAGGGAGCATCTTGAGAAGGAGAGCGGTGCTTACAACATAAAGGGCAGAGGCAGAGTCTAGGCAGCATCACAGGTAGTACTGGGATTCGACACTAGTTCAGAAGTGGTCAGCAGGGATGGGCCACTGGGAGCCTGTAGGTCCCATAGCCTTTTATCCCCAATAGCCGAGACCTGCTGAGCCGATATGGCTCCACACGGTTGATATTTAAAGGGTACACATCGAGTCAAAGCGGTTGACTTCATCCTGCACACCGATTGGAGGTCTCACTTTTAGGCAGTATGGGAAGGAGGAGAGATCCAATTGAAAGGTCTAGAATTAGGCGTCAAAGGTTTAAGCCCTGAGTCACCACTCCCTCAGTGAGGAATTCATTTCGGGCCAGGGAATGACTCTTGTTTTCTCTTCTCTGGCAAACAGCAGGAGCAAGCATAATAGTGATAAGAATAATGACGATTTCACAGATCCACAGGGAGAAAGAAGGAAGGTAAATCTTATAAACTGAGTGCAACAGTCTCTATTACAAGGGACAATCTTTGTCCTCTCCATCAATGTCGCTTCTTTTAGAACCACCCAATGACTGATGCCTCTATCTCTGTCAAGCCCCCTTTTCTGCTATCTGAATAGAGCAGAAAGATGTCCACAGGGTCCCTGGTGGTCCCTAGCACATGGGCGATAGTGAAAGAAAACTTATTGTCGCATGCTTATGGGAAACCTGATTTTTAGCTTGAAATTGTACGCAGTCATTTTTTCCCCCTCATCACTTGTGGTAGCCATGGGATTCCTGGTGGAATAAGACTCCCTTAGCTCATTCAAAAAGAGGGTGGGTTGACTTAAGGAATCCACATGCGATCACCCTAGTGAACAACGAGCGAATAAGAAAGTGACTAAAAATGTCTTTCAATTATGGATTGGGTATATAAGTGATATACACGTAAACTTTACTATTATTACTTTGGTTTTCGTATCATAAAATTGGCATAATTATACAACTCATAGTGATTTCTATATAGTGTAATCAGACACTGACGATCTGAAAGGGCACCTCAGCCCTCAGTGCTGCACGTGAATATACTCAGACTCGGTGCCAAGGCCACAGCAAACGATGGACTGAGCTTATCTGAATTCCGGCCTTTGGAGGAGTGCTCTAACTTTTTAAACACAAAAATACACAGATTTTCTTCTGTGTTTCTTTTCCTGTTCCCTTACACGCCCAGAAGGTTGAGGCAAGAGAACTGTGAACAATCAAACCTAAGTGACCAGACTCTGTAGTTCTCCTCATATAGAGTATAAGAGGGTGCACGAATATTTCTGACCATTACAGGGCACAAGGTGTAACCGATATAGAGTATGAGAGGGTGCACTCATATTTCTGACCGTTAGAGGGCACAAGGGGTAACCGATATAGAGTATGGGAGGATGCACTCATATTTCTGATCATTAGAGGGCACAAGAGGTAACTGATTGAATCAGCAGAAGGAAAAAAAAAAAGAGCAAGTTTATAGAGATTTTGATAGACTTGTCAATTTTGATAGAAAATGTTTAAAAATGAATTTGAAATATTGCTCCTATACTTTGATGCAGATATTACAAGTATCTTTCGCATCAACTTGGGTGCAAAGAAAAGAGTGACAAACCAAGTCCAGTGATACATGAATGATGGATAATGCCAGAGAATGGATCATTCTGGGAGGTAAGGTAATAATACTTTAACGTCAATTTCTGTAAATTACAATATTGACTTAAATGAGAAAAATCAAATAAGCTCTTTCAAAATCCAGGCATTTTCTCCTAATATGTATTGATGATCTAACTCTTAGCGCAATAGGAATAGAAAAGAATTTCCTTGATCTGACAAACAGAATGTTGAAAATCATTTAGGTTACTACCATACGTAATGTTGAAGTATTCAGAACTTTTCCCTTGAGATCCAGAATGAGGTTAGGATGCCATTAGCGAAACTTTATGTGTAAAAACAATTGGGAAAGTCTTAACCAGTGTAAGAAGGCAAGGAAAGAGGAAAATTAGTATAATTGGAAAATGTTTATTAATAGAGGTCGGTAGAAACACCACGAGACGCTGCTATTAAACTGTTAGTATGTAATATATTGAGAATTCAAACTAGCAATCTCACAGCAAGAAAGCCAGTATAGGAAAATCAATTCCATGTCTGTATTGCCACAAGAAACAGTGAAGGTTAAATTGTAAACTCATGTAAAATGAATACAGCATGGAAATATTGAATTGCTCTCAGAAACAACCTAGGATGTGTACATGGAAACACAGGAACTATTATTAAGAAGGTTAGGAAATCCTAAATCAATTGACATGTATTCTGTGATAAACGAGTAAAAGACTGTTTTAAAAAGGTCAGGGTTCTCATGTTTCATCTATTGATTTCATTAAAAACTCCATCACAATGAGTATGTGTGAGTCAATGGAAAAGGTCATTCTAAAATTCATACGAACTTGCAAATAACCAAACATAGTCAAGGTAACTTTGAAGGAGAAAAGCAGTTAGAGGAATTGCTTTTACCAGGTATCAGAACGTATTTCAAGGCTGTGCTGATTCAGACAGTGGATATTGGTGCAGGGAAAAAGAGCAAACTGAACCAAGAGGAGAGCTCAGAAATAACACTGCCACGCACACACCCGAGGATCTTTGCTTTGTATGAACTGTGGCACCTCAGAGCAATGAAGGAAACGAATTTTCCAGTAAATGATGTTGAGTCAAATCGATAATTAGCTACAATAAAATAAAGAAAGGAAACTTGAACTCGACTTCACATCATACCCGAAATGGTATCTGAAGAGAAAGTTAGCTTTGAGAAACTGATGGGCATAATGATGAAGCTTCTAGAAGAAAACCAGCATTTGCCCAAGATTTGACGAGTTCCTAACTCCCCGGTTTGAAGCATGAAACCTGTGCTGAGATTCCTGTATTGAGGGATTGCGTTAGTGTAGCAGTGCTGCTGAATCCTCACGTACGAGGTGGAGATGGGCTGTGATTTCTCTCCCCATTTTACGTATTTCATGGGAGCTGCCTGCAGAGCCTCCCCTTCCCTGTACGTCTTGCAGCAGCAGCTACACAGGGTAGACTATTATTTTGCCGGAGTTGTGCTAGGTCAGGGAAACCCTGGTGGTGTAGTGGTTAAGTGCTACGGCTGCTAAACAAAGGGTCAGCAGTTCAAATCCACCAGGTGCTCCTTGGAAACTCTATGGGGCAGTTCTACTCTGTCCTATAGGGTCGCTATGAGTCGGAGCCTCCTCGACGGCATCTAACAACAACAACAACCATAAGCATGAGTGTTACGTGCCACTCAAGCGGAACAAATGGAAACGAAGGCTTTCTTGGTCCTGCTTGGTTAAACACCCGGGAAACCAGGGAGCATCTTGAGAAGGAGAGCGGTGCTTACAACATAAAGGGCAGAGGCAGAGTCTAGGCAGCATCACAGGTAGTACTGGGATTCGACACTAGTTCAGAAGTGGTCAGCAGGGATGGGCCACTGGGAGCCTGTAGGTCCCATAGCCTTTTATCCCCAATAGCCGAGACCTGCTGAGCCGATATGGCTCCACACGGTTGATATTTAAAGGGTACACATCGAGTCAAAGCGGTTGACTTCATCCTGCACACCGATTGGAGGTCTCACTTTTAGGCAGTATGGGAAGGAGGAGAGATCCAATTGAAAGGTCTAGAATTAGGCGTCAAAGGTTTAAGCCCTGAGTCACCACTCCCTCAGTGAGGAATTCATTTCGGGCAAGGGAACGACTCTTGTTTTCTCTTATCTGGCAAACAGCAGGAGCAAGCATAATAGTGATAAGAATAATGACGATTTCACAGATCCACAGGGAGAAAGAAGGAAGGTAAATCTTATAAAGTGAGTGCAACAGTCTCTATTACAAGGGACAATCTTTGTCCTCTCCATCAATGTCGCTTCTTTTAGAACCACCCAATGACTGATGCCTCTATCTCTGTCAAGCCCCCTTTTCTGCTATCTGAATAGAGCAGAAAGATGTCCACAGGGTCCCTGGTGGTCCCTAGCACATGGGCGATAGTGAAAGAAAACTTATTGTCGCATGCTTATGGGAAACCTGATTTTTAGCTTGAAATTGTACGCAGTCATTTTTTCCCCCTCATCACTTGTGGTAGCCATGGGATTCCTGGTGGAATAAGACTCCCTTAGCTCATTCAAAAAGAGGGTGGGTTGACTTAAGGAATCCACATGCGATCACCCTAGTGAACAACGAGCGAATAAGAAAGTGACTAAAAATGTCTTTCAATTATGGATTGGGTATATAAGTGATATACACGTAAACTTTACTATTATTACTTTGGTTTTCGTATCATAAAATTGGCATAATTATACAACTCATAGTGATTTCTATATAGTGTAATCAGACACTGACGATCTGAAAGGGCACCTCAGCCCTCAGTGCTGCACGTGAATATACTCAGACTCGGTGCCAAGGCCACAGCAAACGATGGACTGAGCTTATCTGAATTCCGGCCTTTGGAGGAGTGCTCTAACTTTTTAAACACAAAAATACACAGATTTTCTTCTGTGTTTCTTTTCCTGTTCCCTTACACGCCCAGAAGGTTGAGGCAAGAGAACTGTGAACAATCAAACCTAAGTGACCAGACTCTGTAGTTCTCCTCATATAGAGTATAAGAGGGTGCACGAATATTTCTGACCATTAGAGGGCACAAGGTGTAACCGATATAGAGTATGAGAGGGTGCACTCATATTTCTGACCGTTAGAGGGCACAAGGGGTAACCGATATAGAGTATGGGAGGATGCACTCATATTTCTGATCATTAGAGGGCACAAGAGGTAACTGATTGAATCAGCAGAAGGAAAAAAAAAAAGAGCAAGTTTATAGAGATTTTGATAGACTTGTCAATTTTGATAGAAAATGTTTAAAAATGAATTTGAAATATTGCTCCTATACTTTGATGCAGATATTACAAGTATCTTTCGCATCAACTTGGGTGCAAAGAAAAGAGTGACAAACCAAGTCCAGTGATACATGAATGATGGATAATGCCAGAGAATGGATCATTCTGGGAGGTAAGGTAATAATACTTTAACGTCAATTTCTGTAAATTACAATATTGACTTAAATGAGAAAAATCAAATAAGCTCTTTCAAAATCCAGGCATTTTCTCCTAATATGTATTGATGATCTAACTCTTAGCGCAATAGGAATAGAAAAGAATTTCCTTGATCTGACAAACAGAATGTTGAAAATCATTTAGGTTACTACCATACGTAATGTTGAAGTATTCAGAACTTTTCCCTTGAGATCCAGAATGAGGTTAGGATGCCATTAGCGAAACTTTATGTGTAAAAACAATTGGGAAAGTCTTAACCAGTGTAAGAAGGCAAGGAAAGAGGAAAATTAGTATAATTGGAAAATGTTTATTAATAGAGGTCGGTAGAAACACCACGAGACGCTGCTATTAAACTGTTAGTATGTAATATATTGAGAATTCAAACTAGCAATCTCACAGCAAGAAAGCCAGTATAGGAAAATCAATTCCATGTCTGTATTGCCACAAGAAACAGTGAAGGTTAAATTGTAAACTCATGTAAAATGAATACAGCATGGAAATATTGAATTGCTCTCAGAAACAACCTAGGATGTGTACATGGAAACACAGGAACTATTATTAAGAAGGTTAGGAAATCCTAAATCAATTGACATGTATTCTGTGATAAACGAGTAAAAGACTGTTTTAAAAAGGTCAGGGTTCTCATGTTTCATCTATTGATTTCATTAAAAACTCCATCACAATGAGTATGTGTGAGTCAATGGAAAAGGTCATTCTAAAATTCATACGAACTTGCAAATAACCAAACATAGTCAAGGTAACTTTGAAGGAGAAAAGCAGTTAGAGGAATTGCTTTTACCAGGTATCAGAACGTATTTCAAGGCTGTGCTGATTCAGACAGTGGATATTGGTGCAGGGAAAAAGAGCAAACTGAACCAAGAGGAGAGCTCAGAAATAACACTGCCACGCACACACCCGAGGATCTTTGCTTTGTATGAACTGTGGCACCTCAGAGCAATGAAGGAAACGAATTTTCCAGTAAATGATGTTGAGTCAAATCGATAATTAGCTACAATAAAATAAAGAAAGGAAACTTGAACTCGACTTCACATCATACCCGAAATGGTATCTGAAGAGAAAGTTAGCTTTGAGAAACTGATGGGCATAATGATGAAGCTTCTAGAAGAAAACCAGCATTTGCCCAAGATTTGACGAGTTCCTAACTCCCCGGTTTGAAGCATGAAACCTGTGCTGAGATTCCTGTATTGAGGGATTGCGTTAGTGTAGCAGTGCTGCTGAATCCTCACGTACGAGGTGGAGATGGGCTGTGATTTCTCTCCCCATTTTACGTATTTCATGGGAGCTGCTTGCAGAGCCTCCCCTTCCCTGTACGTCTTGCAGCAGCAGCTACACAGGGTAGACTATTATTTTGCCGGAGTTGTGCTAGGTCAGGGAAACCCTGGTGGTGTAGTGGTTAAGTGCTACGGCTGCTAAACAAAGGGTCAGCAGTTCAAATCCACCAGGTGCTCCTTGGAAACTCTATGGGGCAGTTCTCCTCTGTCCTATAGGGTCGCTATGAGTCGGAGCCTCCTCGACGGCATCTAACAACAACAACAACCATAAGCATGAGTGTTACGTGCCACTCAAGCGGAACAAATGGAAACGAAGGCTTTCTTGGTCCTGCTTGGTTAAACACCCGGGAAACCAGGGAGCATCTTGAGAAGGAGAGCGGTGCTTACAACATAAAGGGCAGAGGCAGAGTCTAGGCAGCATCACAGGTAGTACTGGGATTCGACACTAGTTCAGAAGTGGTCAGCAGGGATGGGCCACTGGGAGCCTGTAGGTCCCATAGCCTTTTATCCCCAATAGCCGAGACCTGCTGAGCCGATATGGCTCCACACGGTTGATATTTAAAGGGTACACATCGAGTCAAAGCGGTTGACTTCATCCTGCACACCGATTGGAGGTCTCACTTTTAGGCAGTATGGGAAGGAGGAGAGATCCAATTGAAAGGTCTAGAATTAGGCGTCAAAGGTTTAAGCCCTGAGTCACCACTCCCTCAGTGAGGAATTCATTTCGGGCCAGGGAATGACTCTTGTTTTCTCTTCTCTGGCAAACAGCAGGAGCAAGCATAATAGTGATAAGAATAATGACGATTTCACAGATCCACAGGGAGAAAGAAGGAAGGTAAATCTTATAAACTGAGTGCAACAGTCTCTATTACAAGGGACAATCTTTGTCCTCTCCATCAATGTCGCTTCTTTTAGAACCACCCAATGACTGATGCCTCTATCTCTGTCAAGCCCCCTTTTCTGCTATCTGAATAGAGCAGAAAGATGTCCACAGGGTCCCTGGTGGTCCCTAGCACATGGGCGATAGTGAAAGAAAACTTATTGTCGCATGCTTATGGGAAACCTGATTTTTAGCTTGAAATTGTACGCAGTCATTTTTTCCCCCTCATCACTTGTGGTAGCCATGGGATTCCTGGTGGAATAAGACTCCCTTAGCTCATTCAAAAAGAGGGTGGGTTGACTTAAGGAATCCACATGCGATCACCCTAGTGAACAACGAGCGAATAAGAAAGTGACTAAAAATGTCTTTCAATTATGGATTGGGTATATAAGTGATATACACGTAAACTTTACTATTATTACTTTGGTTTTCGTATCATAAAATTGGCATAATTATACAACTCATAGTGATTTCTATATAGTGTAATCAGACACTGACGATCTGAAAGGGCACCTCAGCCCTCAGTGCTGCACGTGAATATACTCAGACTCGGTGCCAAGGCCACAGCAAACGATGGACTGAGCTTATCTGAATTCCGGCCTTTGGAGGAGTGCTCTAACTTTTTAAACACAAAAATACACAGATTTTCTTCTGTGTTTCTTTTCCTGTTCCCTTACACGCCCAGAAGGTTGAGGCAAGAGAACTGTGAACAATCAAACCTAAGTGACCAGACTCTGTAGTTCTCCTCATATAGAGTATAAGAGGGTGCACGAATATTTCTGACCATTACAGGGCACAAGGTGTAACCGATATAGAGTATGAGAGGGTGCACTCATATTTCTGACCGTTAGAGGGCACAAGGGGTAACCGATATAGAGTATGGGAGGATGCACTCATATTTCTGATCATTAGAGGGCACAAGAGGTAACTGATTGAATCAGCAGAAGGAAAAAAAAAAAGAGCAAGTTTATAGAGATTTTGATAGACTTGTCAATTTTGATAGAAAATGTTTAAAAATGAATTTGAAATATTGCTCCTATACTTTGATGCAGATATTACAAGTATCTTTCGCATCAACTTGGGTGCAAAGAAAAGAGTGACAAACCAAGTCCAGTGATACATGAATGATGGATAATGCCAGAGAATGGATCATTCTGGGAGGTAAGGTAATAATACTTTAACGTCAATTTCTGTAAATTACAATATTGACTTAAATGAGAAAAATCAAATAAGCTCTTTCAAAATCCAGGCATTTTCTCCTAATATGTATTGATGATCTAACTCTTAGCGCAATAGGAATAGAAAAGAATTTCCTTGATCTGACAAACAGAATGTTGAAAATCATTTAGGTTACTACCATACGTAATGTTGAAGTATTCAGAACTTTTCCCTTGAGATCCAGAATGAGGTTAGGATGCCATTAGCGAAACTTTATGTGTAAAAACAATTGGGAAAGTCTTAACCAGTGTAAGAAGGCAAGGAAAGAGGAAAATTAGTATAATTGGAAAATGTTTATTAATAGAGGTCGGTAGAAACACCACGAGACGCTGCTATTAAACTGTTAGTATGTAATATATTGAGAATTCAAACTAGCAATCTCACAGCAAGAAAGCCAGTATAGGAAAATCAATTCCATGTCTGTATTGCCACAAGAAACAGTGAAGGTTAAATTGTAAACTCATGTAAAATGAATACAGCATGGAAATATTGAATTGCTCTCAGAAACAACCTAGGATGTGTACATGGAAACACAGGAACTATTATTAAGAAGGTTAGGAAATCCTAAATCAATTGACATGTATTCTGTGATAAACGAGTAAAAGACTGTTTTAAAAAGGTCAGGGTTCTCATGTTTCATCTATTGATTTCATTAAAAACTCCATCACAATGAGTATGTGTGAGTCAATGGAAAAGGTCATTCTAAAATTCATACGAACTTGCAAATAACCAAACATAGTCAAGGTAACTTTGAAGGAGAAAAGCAGTTAGAGGAATTGCTTTTACCAGGTATCAGAACGTATTTCAAGGCTGTGCTGATTCAGACAGTGGATATTGGTGCAGGGAAAAAGAGCAAACTGAACCAAGAGGAGAGCTCAGAAATAACACTGCCACGCACACACCCGAGGATCTTTGCTTTGTATGAACTGTGGCACCTCAGAGCAATGAAGGAAACGAATTTTCCAGTAAATGATGTTGAGTCAAATCGATAATTAGCTACAATAAAATAAAGAAAGGAAACTTGAACTCGACTTCACATCATACCCGAAATGGTATCTGAAGAGAAAGTTAGCTTTGAGAAACTGATGGGCATAATGATGAAGCTTCTAGAAGAAAACCAGCATTTGCCCAAGATTTGACGAGTTCCTAACTCCCCGGTTTGAAGCATGAAACCTGTGCTGAGATTCCTGTATTGAGGGATTGCGTTAGTGTAGCAGTGCTGCTGAATCCTCACGTACGAGGTGGAGATGGGCTGTGATTTCTCTCCCCATTTTACGTATTTCATGGGAGCTGCCTGCAGAGCCTCCCCTTCCCTGTACGTCTTGCAGCAGCAGCTACACAGGGTAGACTATTATTTTGCCGGAGTTGTGCTAGGTCAGGGAAACCCTGGTGGTGTAGTGGTTAAGTGCTACGGCTGCTAAACAAAGGGTCAGCAGTTCAAATCCACCAGGTGCTCCTTGGAAACTCTATGGGGCAGTTCTCCTCTGTCCTATAGGGTCGCTATGAGTCGGAGCCTCCTCGACGGCATCTAACAACAACAACAACCATAAGCATGAGTGTTACGTGCCACTCAAGCGGAACAAATGGAAACGAAGGCTTTCTTGGTCCTGCTTGGTTAAACACCCGGGAAACCAGGGAGCATCTTGAGAAGGAGAGCGGTGCTTACAACATAAAGGGCAGAGGCAGAGTCTAGGCAGCATCACAGGTAGTACTGGGATTCGACACTAGTTCAGAAGTGGTCAGCAGGGATGGGCCACTGGGAGCCTGTAGGTCCCATAGCCTTTTATCCCCAATAGCCGAGACCTGCTGAGCCGATATGGCTCCACACGGTTGATATTTAAAGGGTACACATCGAGTCAAAGCGGTTGACTTCATCCTGCACACCGATTGGAGGTCTCACTTTTAGGCAGTATGGGAAGGAGGAGAGATCCAATTGAAAGGTCTAGAATTAGGCGTCAAAGGTTTAAGCCCTGAGTCACCACTCCCTCAGTGAGGAATTCATTTCGGGCAAGGGAACGACTCTTGTTTTCTCTTATCTGGCAAACAGCAGGAGCAAGCATAATAGTGATAAGAATAATGACGATTTCACAGATCCACAGGGAGAAAGAAGGAAGGTAAATCTTATAAAGTGAGTGCAACAGTCTCTATTACAAGGGACAATCTTTGTCCTCTCCATCAATGTCGCTTCTTTTAGAACCACCCAATGACTGATGCCTCTATCTCTGTCAAGCCCCCTTTTCTGCTATCTGAATAGAGCAGAAAGATGTCCACAGGGTCCCTGGTGGTCCCTAGCACATGGGCGATAGTGAAAGAAAACTTATTGTCGCATGCTTATGGGAAACCTGATTTTTAGCTTGAAATTGTACGCAGTCATTTTTTCCCCCTCATCACTTGTGGTAGCCATGGGATTCCTGGTGGAATAAGACTCCCTTAGCTCATTCAAAAAGAGGGTGGGTTGACTTAAGGAATCCACATGCGATCACCCTAGTGAACAACGAGCGAATAAGAAAGTGACTAAAAATGTCTTTCAATTATGGATTGGGTATATAAGTGATATACACGTAAACTTTACTATTATTACTTTGGTTTTCGTATCATAAAATTGGCATAATTATACAACTCATAGTGATTTCTATATAGTGTAATCAGACACTGACGATCTGAAAGGGCACCTCAGCCCTCAGTGCTGCACGTGAATATACTCAGACTCGGTGCCAAGGCCACAGCAAACGATGGACTGAGCTTATCTGAATTCCGGCCTTTGGAGGAGTGCTCTAACTTTTTAAACACAAAAATACACAGATTTTCTTCTGTGTTTCTTTTCCTGTTCCCTTACACGCCCAGAAGGTTGAGGCAAGAGAACTGTGAACAATCAAACCTAAGTGACCAGACTCTGTAGTTCTCCTCATATAGAGTATAAGAGGGTGCACGAATATTTCTGACCATTAGAGGGCACAAGGTGTAACCGATATAGAGTATGAGAGGGTGCACTCATATTTCTGACCGTTAGAGGGCACAAGGGGTAACCGATATAGAGTATGGGAGGATGCACTCATATTTCTGATCATTAGAGGGCACAAGAGGTAACTGATTGAATCAGCAGAAGGAAAAAAAAAAAGAGCAAGTTTATAGAGATTTTGATAGACTTGTCAATTTTGATAGAAAATGTTTAAAAATGAATTTGAAATATTGCTCCTATACTTTGATGCAGATATTACAAGTATCTTTCGCATCAACTTGGGTGCAAAGAAAAGAGTGACAAACCAAGTCCAGTGATACATGAATGATGGATAATGCCAGAGAATGGATCATTCTGGGAGGTAAGGTAATAATACTTTAACGTCAATTTCTGTAAATTACAATATTGACTTAAATGAGAAAAATCAAATAAGCTCTTTCAAAATCCAGGCATTTTCTCCTAATATGTATTGATGATCTAACTCTTAGCGCAATAGGAATAGAAAAGAATTTCCTTGATCTGACAAACAGAATGTTGAAAATCATTTAGGTTACTACCATACGTAATGTTGAAGTATTCAGAACTTTTCCCTTGAGATCCAGAATGAGGTTAGGATGCCATTAGCGAAACTTTATGTGTAAAAACAATTGGGAAAGTCTTAACCAGTGTAAGAAGGCAAGGAAAGAGGAAAATTAGTATAATTGGAAAATGTTTATTAATAGAGGTCGGTAGAAACACCACGAGACGCTGCTATTAAACTGTTAGTATGTAATATATTGAGAATTCAAACTAGCAATCTCACAGCAAGAAAGCCAGTATAGGAAAATCAATTCCATGTCTGTATTGCCACAAGAAACAGTGAAGGTTAAATTGTAAACTCATGTAAAATGAATACAGCATGGAAATATTGAATTGCTCTCAGAAACAACCTAGGATGTGTACATGGAAACACAGGAACTATTATTAAGAAGGTTAGGAAATCCTAAATCAATTGACATGTATTCTGTGATAAACGAGTAAAAGACTGTTTTAAAAAGGTCAGGGTTCTCATGTTTCATCTATTGATTTCATTAAAAACTCCATCACAATGAGTATGTGTGAGTCAATGGAAAAGGTCATTCTAAAATTCATACGAACTTGCAAATAACCAAACATAGTCAAGGTAACTTTGAAGGAGAAAAGCAGTTAGAGGAATTGCTTTTACCAGGTATCAGAACGTATTTCAAGGCTGTGCTGATTCAGACAGTGGATATTGGTGCAGGGAAAAAGAGCAAACTGAACCAAGAGGAGAGCTCAGAAATAACACTGCCACGCACACACCCGAGGATCTTTGCTTTGTATGAACTGTGGCACCTCAGAGCAATGAAGGAAACGAATTTTCCAGTAAATGATGTTGAGTCAAATCGATAATTAGCTACAATAAAATAAAGAAAGGAAACTTGAACTCGACTTCACATCATACCCGAAATGGTATCTGAAGAGAAAGTTAGCTTTGAGAAACTGATGGGCATAATGATGAAGCTTCTAGAAGAAAACCAGCATTTGCCCAAGATTTGACGAGTTCCTAACTCCCCGGTTTGAAGCATGAAACCTGTGCTGAGATTCCTGTATTGAGGGATTGCGTTAGTGTAGCAGTGCTGCTGAATCCTCACGTACGAGGTGGAGATGGGCTGTGATTTCTCTCCCCATTTTACGTATTTCATGGGAGCTGCCTGCAGAGCCTCCCCTTCCCTGTACGTCTTGCAGCAGCAGCTACACAGGGTAGACTATTATTTTGCCGGAGTTGTGCTAGGTCAGGGAAACCCTGGTGGTGTAGTGGTTAAGTGCTACGGCTGCTAAACAAAGGGTCAGCAGTTCAAATCCACCAGGTGCTCCTTGGAAACTCTATGGGGCAGTTCTACTCTGTCCTATAGGGTCGCTATGAGTCGGAGCCTCCTCGACGGCATCTAACAACAACAACAACCATAAGCATGAGTGTTACGTGCCACTCAAGCGGAACAAATGGAAACGAAGGCTTTCTTGGTCCTGCTTGGTTAAACACCCGGGAAACCAGGGAGCATCTTGAGAAGGAGAGCGGTGCTTACAACATAAAGGGCAGAGGCAGAGTCTAGGCAGCATCACAGGTAGTACTGGGATTCGACACTAGTTCAGAAGTGGTCAGCAGGGATGGGCCACTGGGAGCCTGTAGGTCCCATAGCCTTTTATCCCCAATAGCCGAGACCTGCTGAGCCGATATGGCTCCACACGGTTGATATTTAAAGGGTACACATCGAGTCAAAGCGGTTGACTTCATCCTGCACACCGATTGGAGGTCTCACTTTTAGGCAGTATGGGAAGGAGGAGAGATCCAATTGAAAGGTCTAGAATTAGGCGTCAAAGGTTTAAGCCCTGAGTCACCACTCCCTCAGTGAGGAATTCATTTCGGGCAAGGGAACGACTCTTGTTTTCTCTTCTCTGGCAAACAGCAGGAGCAAGCATAATAGTGATAAGAATAATGACGATTTCACAGATCCACAGGGAGAAAGAAGGAAGGTAAATCTTATAAACTGAGTGCAACAGTCTCTATTACAAGGGACAATCTTTGTCCTCTCCATCAATGTCGCTTCTTTTAGAACCACCCAATGACTGATGCCTCTATCTCTGTCAAGCCCCCTTTTCTGCTATCTGAATAGAGCAGAAAGATGTCCACAGGGTCCCTGGTGGTCCCTAGCACATGGGCGATAGTGAAAGAAAACTTATTGTCGCATGCTTATGGGAAACCTGATTTTTAGCTTGAAATTGTACGCAGTCATTTTTTCCCCCTCATCACTTGTGGTAGCCATGGGATTCCTGGTGGAATAAGACTCCCTTAGCTCATTCAAAAAGAGGGTGGGTTGACTTAAGGAATCCACATGCGATCACCCTAGTGAACAACGAGCGAATAAGAAAGTGACTAAAAATGTCTTTCAATTATGGATTGGGTATATAAGTGATATACACGTAAACTTTACTATTATTACTTTGGTTTTCGTATCATAAAATTGGCATAATTATACAACTCATAGTGATTTCTATATAGTGTAATCAGACACTGACGATCTGAAAGGGCACCTCAGCCCTCAGTGCTGCACGTGAATATACTCAGACTCGGTGCCAAGGCCACAGCAAACGATGGACTGAGCTTATCTGAATTCCGGCCTTTGGAGGAGTGCTCTAACTTTTTAAACACAAAAATACACAGATTTTCTTCTGTGTTTCTTTTCCTGTTCCCTTACACGCCCAGAAGGTTGAGGCAAGAGAACTGTGAACAAGCAAACCTAAGTGACCAGACTCTGTAGTTCTCCTCATATAGAGTATAAGAGGGTGCACGAATATTTCTGACCATTACAGGGCACAAGGTGTAACCGATATAGAGTATGAGAGGGTGCACTCATATTTCTGACCGTTAGAGGGCACAAGGGGTAACCGATATAGAGTATGGGAGGATGCACTCATATTTCTGATCATTAGAGGGCACAAGAGGTAACTGATTGAATCAGCAGAAGGAAAAAAAAAAAGAGCAAGTTTATAGAGATTTTGATAGACTTGTCAATTTTGATAGAAAATGTTTAAAAATGAATTTGAAATATTGCTCCTATACTTTGATGCAGATATTACAAGTATCTTTCGCATCAACTTGGGTGCAAAGAAAAGAGTGACAAACCAAGTCCAGTGATACATGAATGATGGATAATGCCAGAGAATGGATCATTCTGGGAGGTAAGGTAATAATACTTTAACGTCAATTTCTGTAAATTACAATATTGACTTAAATGAGAAAAATCAAATAAGCTCTTTCAAAATCCAGGCATTTTCTCCTAATATGTATTGATGATCTAACTCTTAGCGCAATAGGAATAGAAAAGAATTTCCTTGATCTGACAAACAGAATGTTGAAAATCATTTAGGTTACTACCATACGTAATGTTGAAGTATTCAGAACTTTTCCCTTGAGATCCAGAATGAGGTTAGGATGCCATTAGCGAAACTTTATGTGTAAAAACAATTGGGAAAGTCTTAACCAGTGTAAGAAGGCAAGGAAAGAGGAAAATTAGTATAATTGGAAAATGTTTATTAATAGAGGTCGGTAGAAACACCACGAGACGCTGCTATTAAACTGTTAGTATGTAATATATTGAGAATTCAAACTAGCAATCTCACAGCAAGAAAGCCAGTATAGGAAAATCAATTCCATGTCTGTATTGCCACAAGAAACAGTGAAGGTTAAATTGTAAACTCATGTAAAATGAATACAGCATGGAAATATTGAATTGCTCTCAGAAACAACCTAGGATGTGTACATGGAAACACAGGAACTATTATTAAGAAGGTTAGGAAATCCTAAATCAATTGACATGTATTCTGTGATAAACGAGTAAAAGACTGTTTTAAAAAGGTCAGGGTTCTCATGTTTCATCTATTGATTTCATTAAAAACTCCATCACAATGAGTATGTGTGAGTCAATGGAAAAGGTCATTCTAAAATTCATACGAACTTGCAAATAACCAAACATAGTCAAGGTAACTTTGAAGGAGAAAAGCAGTTAGAGGAATTGCTTTTACCAGGTATCAGAACGTATTTCAAGGCTGTGCTGATTCAGACAGTGGATATTGGTGCAGGGAAAAAGAGCAAACTGAACCAAGAGGAGAGCTCAGAAATAACACTGCCACGCACACACCCGAGGATCTTTGCTTTGTATGAACTGTGGCACCTCAGAGCAATGAAGGAAACGAATTTTCCAGTAAATGATGTTGAGTCAAATCGATAATTAGCTACAATAAAATAAAGAAAGGAAACTTGAACTCGACTTCACATCATACCCGAAATGGTATCTGAAGAGAAAGTTAGCTTTGAGAAACTGATGGGCATAATGATGAAGCTTCTAGAAGAAAACCAGCATTTGCCCAAGATTTGACGAGTTCCTAACTCCCCGGTTTGAAGCATGAAACCTGTGCTGAGATTCCTGTATTGAGGGATTGCGTTAGTGTAGCAGTGCTGCTGAATCCTCACGTACGAGGTGGAGATGGGCTGTGATTTCTCTCCCCATTTTACGTATTTCATGGGAGCTGCCTGCAGAGCCTCCCCTTCCCTGTACGTCTTGCAGCAGCAGCTACACAGGGTAGACTATTATTTTGCCGGAGTTGTGCTAGGTCAGGGAAACCCTGGTGGTGTAGTGGTTAAGTGCTACGGCTGCTAAACAAAGGGTCAGCAGTTCAAATCCACCAGGTGCTCCTTGGAAACTCTATGGGGCAGTTCTACTCTGTCCTATAGGGTCGCTATGAGTCGGAGCCTCCTCGACGGCATCTAACAACAACAACAACCATAAGCATGAGTGTTACGTGCCACTCAAGCGGAACAAATGGAAACGAAGGCTTTCTTGGTCCTGCTTGGTTAAACACCCGGGAAACCAGGGAGCATCTTGAGAAGGAGAGCGGTGCTTACAACATAAAGGGCAGAGGCAGAGTCTAGGCAGCATCACAGGTAGTACTGGGATTCGACACTAGTTCAGAAGTGGTCAGCAGGGATGGGCCACTGGGAGCCTGTAGGTCCCATAGCCTTTTATCCCCAATAGCCGAGACCTGCTGAGCCGATATGGCTCCACACGGTTGATATTTAAAGGGTACACATCGAGTCAAAGCGGTTGACTTCATCCTGCACACCGATTGGAGGTCTCACTTTTAGGCAGTATGGGAAGGAGGAGAGATCCAATTGAAAGGTCTAGAATTAGGCGTCAAAGGTTTAAGCCCTGAGTCACCACTCCCTCAGTGAGGAATTCATTTCGGGCAAGGGAACGACTCTTGTTTTCTCTTCTCTGGCAAACAGCAGGAGCAAGCATAATAGTGATAAGAATAATGACGATTTCACAGATCCACAGGGAGAAAGAAGGAAGGTAAATCTTATAAACTGAGTGCAACAGTCTCTATTACAAGGGACAATCTTTGTCCTCTCCATCAATGTCGCTTCTTTTAGAACCACCCAATGACTGATGCCTCTATCTCTGTCAAGCCCCCTTTTCTGCTATCTGAATAGAGCAGAAAGATGTCCACAGGGTCCCTGGTGGTCCCTAGCACATGGGCGATAGTGAAAGAAAACTTATTGTCGCATGCTTATGGGAAACCTGATTTTTAGCTTGAAATTGTACGCAGTCATTTTTTCCCCCTCATCACTTGTGGTAGCCATGGGATTCCTGGTGGAATAAGACTCCCTTAGCTCATTCAAAAAGAGGGTGGGTTGACTTAAGGAATCCACATGCGATCACCCTAGTGAACAACGAGCGAATAAGAAAGTGACTAAAAATGTCTTTCAATTATGGATTGGGTATATAAGTGATATACACGTAAACTTTACTATTATTACTTTGGTTTTCGTATCATAAAATTGGCATAATTATACAACTCATAGTGATTTCTATATAGTGTAATCAGACACTGACGATCTGAAAGGGCACCTCAGCCCTCAGTGCTGCACGTGAATATACTCAGACTCGGTGCCAAGGCCACAGCAAACGATGGACTGAGCTTATCTGAATTCCGGCCTTTGGAGGAGTGCTCTAACTTTTTAAACACAAAAATACACAGATTTTCTTCTGTGTTTCTTTTCCTGTTCCCTTACACGCCCAGAAGGTTGAGGCAAGAGAACTGTGAACAAGCAAACCTAAGTGACCAGACTCTGTAGTTCTCCTCATATAGAGTATAAGAGGGTGCACGAATATTTCTGACCATTACAGGGCACAAGGTGTAACCGATATAGAGTATGAGAGGGTGCACTCATATTTCTGACCGTTAGAGGGCACAAGGGGTAACCGATATAGAGTATGGGAGGATGCACTCATATTTCTGATCATTAGAGGGCACAAGAGGTAACTGATTGAATCAGCAGAAGGAAAAAAAAAAAGAGCAAGTTTATAGAGATTTTGATAGACTTGTCAATTTTGATAGAAAATGTTTAAAAATGAATTTGAAATATTGCTCCTATACTTTGATGCAGATATTACAAGTATCTTTCGCATCAACTTGGGTGCAAAGAAAAGAGTGACAAACCAAGTCCAGTGATACATGAATGATGGATAATGCCAGAGAATGGATCATTCTGGGAGGTAAGGTAATAATACTTTAACGTCAATTTCTGTAAATTACAATATTGACTTAAATGAGAAAAATCAAATAAGCTCTTTCAAAATCCAGGCATTTTCTCCTAATATGTATTGATGATCTAACTCTTAGCACAATAGGAATAGAAAAGAATTTCCTTGATCTGACAAACAGAATGTTGAAAATCATTTAGGTTACTACCATACGTAATGTTGAAGTATTCAGAACTTTTCCCTTGAGATCCAGAATGAGGTTAGGATGCCATTAGCGAAACTTTATGTGTAAAAACAATTGGGAAAGTCTTAACCAGTGTAAGAAGGCAAGGAAAGAGGAAAATTAGTATAATTGGAAAATGTTTATTAATAGAGGTCGGTAGAAACACCACGAGACGCTGCTATTAAACTGTTAGTATGTAATATATTGAGAATTCAAACTAGCAATCTCACAGCAAGAAAGCCAGTATAGGAAAATCAATTCCATGTCTGTATTGCCACAAGAAACAGTGAAGGTTAAATTGTAAACTCATGTAAAATGAATACAGCATGGAAATATTGAATTGCTCTCAGAAACAACCTAGGATGTGTACATGGAAACACAGGAACTATTATTAAGAAGGTTAGGAAATCCTAAATCAATTGACATGTATTCTGTGATAAACGAGTAAAAGACTGTTTTAAAAAGGTCAGGGTTCTCATGTTTCATCTATTGATTTCATTAAAAACTCCATCACAATGAGTATGTGTGAGTCAATGGAAAAGGTCATTCTAAAATTCATACGAACTTGCAAATAACCAAACATAGTCAAGGTAACTTTGAAGGAGAAAAGCAGTTAGAGGAATTGCTTTTACCAGGTATCAGAACGTATTTCAAGGCTGTGCTGATTCAGACAGTGGATATTGGTGCAGGGAAAAAGAGCAAACTGAACCAAGAGGAGAGCTCAGAAATAACACTGCCACGCACACACCCGAGGATCTTTGCTTTGTATGAACTGTGGCACCTCAGAGCAATGAAGGAAACGAATTTTCCAGTAAATGATGTTGAGTCAAATCGATAATTAGCTACAATAAAATAAAGAAAGGAAACTTGAACTCGACTTCACATCATACCCGAAATGGTATCTGAAGAGAAAGTTAGCTTTGAGAAACTGATGGGCATAATGATGAAGCTTCTAGAAGAAAACCAGCATTTGCCCAAGATTTGACGAGTTCCTAACTCCCCGGTTTGAAGCATGAAACCTGTGCTGAGATTCCTGTATTGAGGGATTGCGTTAGTGTAGCAGTGCTGCTGAATCCTCACGTACGAGGTGGAGATGGGCTGTGATTTCTCTCCCCATTTTACGTATTTCATGGGAGCTGCCTGCAGAGCCTCCCCTTCCCTGTACGTCTTGCAGCAGCAGCTACACAGGGTAGACTATTATTTTGCCGGAGTTGTGCTAGGTCAGGGAAACCCTGGTGGTGTAGTGGTTAAGTGCTACGGCTGCTAAACAAAGGGTCAGCAGTTCAAATCCACCAGGTGCTCCTTGGAAACTCTATGGGGCAGTTCTCCTCTGTCCTATAGGGTCGCTATGAGTCGGAGCCTCCTCGACGGCATCTAACAACAACAACAACCATAAGCATGAGTGTTACGTGCCACTCAAGCGGAACAAATGGAAACGAAGGCTTTCTTGGTCCTGCTTGGTTAAACACCCGGGAAACCAGGGAGCATCTTGAGAAGGAGAGCGGTGCTTACAACATAAAGGGCAGAGGCAGAGTCTAGGCAGCATCACAGGTAGTACTGGGATTCGACACTAGTTCAGAAGTGGTCAGCAGGGATGGGCCACTGGGAGCCTGTAGGTCCCATAGCCTTTTATCCCCAATAGCCGAGACCTGCTGAGCCGATATGGCTCCACACGGTTGATATTTAAAGGGTACACATCGAGTCAAAGCGGTTGACTTCATCCTGCACACCGATTGGAGGTCTCACTTTTAGGCAGTATGGGAAGGAGGAGAGATCCAATTGAAAGGTCTAGAATTAGGCGTCAAAGGTTTAAGCCCTGAGTCACCACTCCCTCAGTGAGGAATTCATTTCGGGCAAGGGAACGACTCTTGTTTTCTCTTCTCTGGCAAACAGCAGGAGCAAGCATAATAGTGATAAGAATAATGACGATTTCACAGATCCACAGGGAGAAAGAAGGAAGGTAAATCTTATAAAGTGAGTGCAACAGTCTCTATTACAAGGGACAATCTTTGTCCTCTCCATCAATGTCGCTTCTTTTAGAACCACCCAATGACTGATGCCTCTATCTCTGTCAAGCCCCCTTTTCTGCTATCTGAATAGAGCAGAAAGATGTCCACAGGGTCCCTGGTGGTCCCTAGCACATGGGCGATAGTGAAAGAAAACTTATTGTCGCATGCTTATGGGAAACCTGATTTTTAGCTTGAAATTGTACGCAGTCATTTTTTCCCCCTCATCACTTGTGGTAGCCATGGGATTCCTGGTGGAATAAGACTCCCTTAGCTCATTCAAAAAGAGGGTGGGTTGACTTAAGGAATCCACATGCGATCACCCTAGTGAACAACGAGCGAATAAGAAAGTGACTAAAAATGTCTTTCAATTATGGATTGGGTATATAAGTGATATACACGTAAACTTTACTATTATTACTTTGGTTTTCGTATCATAAAATTGGCATAATTATACAACTCATAGTGATTTCTATATAGTGTAATCAGACACTGACGATCTGAAAGGGCACCTCAGCCCTCAGTGCTGCACGTGAATATACTCAGACTCGGTGCCAAGGCCACAGCAAACGATGGACTGAGCTTATCTGAATTCCGGCCTTTGGAGGAGTGCTCTAACTTTTTAAACACAAAAATACACAGATTTTCTTCTGTGTTTCTTTTCCTGTTCCCTTACACGCCCAGAAGGTTGAGGCAAGAGAACTGTGAACAAGCAAACCTAAGTGACCAGACTCTGTAGTTCTCCTCATATAGAGTATAAGAGGGTGCACGAATATTTCTGACCATTACAGGGCACAAGGTGTAACCGATATAGAGTATGAGAGGGTGCACTCATATTTCTGACCGTTAGAGGGCACAAGGGGTAACCGATATAGAGTATGGGAGGATGCACTCATATTTCTGATCATTAGAGGGCACAAGAGGTAACTGATTGAATCAGCAGAAGGAAAAAAAAAAAGAGCAAGTTTATAGAGATTTTGATAGACTTGTCAATTTTGATAGAAAATGTTTAAAAATGAATTTGAAATATTGCTCCTATACTTTGATGCAGATATTACAAGTATCTTTCGCATCAACTTGGGTGCAAAGAAAAGAGTGACAAACCAAGTCCAGTGATACATGAATGATGGATAATGCCAGAGAATGGATCATTCTGGGAGGTAAGGTAATAATACTTTAACGTCAATTTCTGTAAATTACAATATTGACTTAAATGAGAAAAATCAAATAAGCTCTTTCAAAATCCAGGCATTTTCTCCTAATATGTATTGATGATCTAACTCTTAGCACAATAGGAATAGAAAAGAATTTCCTTGATCTGACAAACAGAATGTTGAAAATCAGTTAGGTTACTACCATACGTAATGTTGAAGTATTCAGAACTTTTCCCTTGAGATCCAGAATGAGGTTAGGATGCCATTAGCGAAACTTTATGTGTAAAAACAATTGGGAAAGTCTTAACCAGTGTAAGAAGGCAAGGAAAGAGGAAAATTAGTATAATTGGAAAATGTTTATTAATAGAGGTCGGTAGAAACACCACGAGACGCTGCTATTAAACTGTTAGTATGTAATATATTGAGAATTCAAACTAGCAATCTCACAGCAAGAAAGCCAGTATAGGAAAATCAATTCCATGTCTGTATTGCCACAAGAAACAGTGAAGGTTAAATTGTAAACTCATGTAAAATGAATACAGCATGGAAATATTGAATTGCTCTCAGAAACAACCTAGGATGTGTACATGGAAACACAGGAACTATTATTAAGAAGGTTAGGAAATCCTAAATCAATTGACATGTATTCTGTGATAAACGAGTAAAAGACTGTTTTAAAAAGGTCAGGGTTCTCATGTTTCATCTATTGATTTCATTAAAAACTCCATCACAATGAGTATGTGTGAGTCAATGGAAAAGGTCATTCTAAAATTCATACGAACTTGCAAATAACCAAACATAGTCAAGGTAACTTTGAAGGAGAAAAGCAGTTAGAGGAATTGCTTTTACCAGGTATCAGAACGTATTTCAAGGCTGTGCTGATTCAGACAGTGGATATTGGTGCAGGGAAAAAGAGCAAACTGAACCAAGAGGAGAGCTCAGAAATAACACTGCCACGCACACACCCGAGGATCTTTGCTTTGTATGAACTGTGGCACCTCAGAGCAATGAAGGAAACGAATTTTCCAGTAAATGATGTTGAGTCAAATCGATAATTAGCTACAATAAAATAAAGAAAGGAAACTTGAACTCGACTTCACATCATACCCGAAATGGTATCTGAAGAGAAAGTTAGCTTTGAGAAACTGATGGGCATAATGATGAAGCTTCTAGAAGAAAACCAGCATTTGCCCAAGATTTGACGAGTTCCTAACTCCCCGGTTTGAAGCATGAAACCTGTGCTGAGATTCCTGTATTGAGGGATTGCGTTAGTGTAGCAGTGCTGCTGAATCCTCACGTACGAGGTGGAGATGGGCTGTGATTTCTCTCCCCATTTTACGTATTTCATGGGAGCTGCCTGCAGAGCCTCCCCTTCCCTGTACGTCTTGCAGCAGCAGCTACACAGGGTAGACTATTATTTTGCCGGAGTTGTGCTAGGTCAGGGAAACCCTGGTGGTGTAGTGGTTAAGTGCTACGGCTGCTAAACAAAGGGTCAGCAGTTCAAATCCACCAGGTGCTCCTTGGAAACTCTATGGGGCAGTTCTCCTCTGTCCTATAGGGTCGCTATGAGTCGGAGCCTCCTCGACGGCATCTAACAACAACAACAACCATAAGCATGAGTGTTACGTGCCACTCAAGCGGAACAAATGGAAACGAAGGCTTTCTTGGTCCTGCTTGGTTAAACACCCGGGAAACCAGGGAGCATCTTGAGAAGGAGAGCGGTGCTTACAACATAAAGGGCAGAGGCAGAGTCTAGGCAGCATCACAGGTAGTACTGGGATTCGACACTAGTTCAGAAGTGGTCAGCAGGGATGGGCCACTGGGAGCCTGTAGGTCCCATAGCCTTTTATCCCCAATAGCCGAGACCTGCTGAGCCGATATGGCTCCACACGGTTGATATTTAAAGGGTACACATCGAGTCAAAGCGGTTGACTTCATCCTGCACACCGATTGGAGGTCTCACTTTTAGGCAGTATGGGAAGGAGGAGAGATCCAATTGAAAGGTCTAGAATTAGGCGTCAAAGGTTTAAGCCCTGAGTCACCACTCCCTCAGTGAGGAATTCATTTCGGGCAAGGGAACGACTCTTGTTTTCTCTTATCTGGCAAACAGCAGGAGCAAGCATAATAGTGATAAGAATAATGACGATTTCACAGATCCACAGGGAGAAAGAAGGAAGGTAAATCTTATAAACTGAGTGCAACAGTCTCTATTACAAGGGACAATCTTTGTCCTCTCCATCAATGTCGCTTCTTTTAGAACCACCCAATGACTGATGCCTCTATCTCTGTCAAGCCCCCTTTTCTGCTATCTGAATAGAGCAGAAAGATGTCCACAGGGTCCCTGGTGGTCCCTAGCACATGGGCGATAGTGAAAGAAAACTTATTGTCGCATGCTTATGGGAAACCTGATTTTTAGCTTGAAATTGTACGCAGTCATTTTTTCCCCCTCATCACTTGTGGTAGCCATGGGATTCCTGGTGGAATAAGACTCCCTTAGCTCATTCAAAAAGAGGGTGGGTTGACTTAAGGAATCCACATGCGATCACCCTAGTGAACAACGAGCGAATAAGAAAGTGACTAAAAATGTCTTTCAATTATGGATTGGGTATATAAGTGATATACACGTAAACTTTACTATTATTACTTTGGTTTTCGTATCATAAAATTGGCATAATTATACAACTCATAGTGATTTCTATATAGTGTAATCAGACACTGACGATCTGAAAGGGCACCTCAGCCCTCAGTGCTGCACGTGAATATACTCAGACTCGGTGCCAAGGCCACAGCAAACGATGGACTGAGCTTATCTGAATTCCGGCCTTTGGAGGAGTGCTCTAACTTTTTAAACACAAAAATACACAGATTTTCTTCTGTGTTTCTTTTCCTGTTCCCTTACACGCCCAGAAGGTTGAGGCAAGAGAACTGTGAACAAGCAAACCTAAGTGACCAGACTCTGTAGTTCTCCTCATATAGAGTATAAGAGGGTGCACGAATATTTCTGACCATTACAGGGCACAAGGTGTAACCGATATAGAGTATGAGAGGGTGCACTCATATTTCTGACCGTTAGAGGGCACAAGGGGTAACCGATATAGAGTATGGGAGGATGCACTCATATTTCTGATCATTAGAGGGCACAAGAGGTAACTGATTGAATCAGCAGAAGGAAAAAAAAAAAGAGCAAGTTTATAGAGATTTTGATAGACTTGTCAATTTTGATAGAAAATGTTTAAAAATGAATTTGAAATATTGCTCCTATACTTTGATGCAGATATTACAAGTATCTTTCGCATCAACTTGGGTGCAAAGAAAAGAGTGACAAACCAAGTCCAGTGATACATGAATGATGGATAATGCCAGAGAATGGATCATTCTGGGAGGTAAGGTAATAATACTTTAACGTCAATTTCTGTAAATTACAATATTGACTTAAATGAGAAAAATCAAATAAGCTCTTTCAAAATCCAGGCATTTTCTCCTAATATGTATTGATGATCTAACTCTTAGCGCAATAGGAATAGAAAAGAATTTCCTTGATCTGACAAACAGAATGTTGAAAATCATTTAGGTTACTACCATACGTAATGTTGAAGTATTCAGAACTTTTCCCTTGAGATCCAGAATGAGGTTAGGATGCCATTAGCGAAACTTTATGTGTAAAAACAATTGGGAAAGTCTTAACCAGTGTAAGAAGGCAAGGAAAGAGGAAAATTAGTATAATTGGAAAATGTTTATTAATAGAGGTCGGTAGAAACACCACGAGACGCTGCTATTAAACTGTTAGTATGTAATATATTGAGAATTCAAACTAGCAATCTCACAGCAAGAAAGCCAGTATAGGAAAATCAATTCCATGTCTGTATTGCCACAAGAAACAGTGAAGGTTAAATTGTAAACTCATGTAAAATGAATACAGCATGGAAATATTGAATTGCTCTCAGAAACAACCTAGGATGTGTACATGGAAACACAGGAACTATTATTAAGAAGGTTAGGAAATCCTAAATCAATTGACATGTATTCTGTAATAAACGAGTAAAAGACTGTTTTAAAAAGGTCAGGGTTCTCATGTTTCATCTATTGATTTCATTAAAAACTCCATCACAATGAGTATGTGTGAGTCAATGGAAAAGGTCATTCTAAAATTCATACGAACTTGCAAATAACCAAACATAGTCAAGGTAACTTTGAAGGAGAAAAGCAGTTAGAGGAATTGCTTTTACCAGGTATCAGAACGTATTTCAAGGCTGTGCTGATTCAGACAGTGGATATTGGTGCAGGGAAAAAGAGCAAACTGAACCAAGAGGAGCGCTCAGAAATAACACTGCCACGCACACACACGAGGATCTTTGCTTTGTATGAACTGTGGCACCTCAGAGCAATGAAGGAAACGAATTTTCCAGTAAATGATGTTGAGTCAAATCGATAATTAGCTACAATAAAATAAAGAAAGGAAACTTGAACTCGACTTCACATCATACCCGAAATGGTATCTGAAGAGAAAGTTAGCTTTGAGAAACTGATGGGCATAATGATGAAGCTTCTAGAAGAAAACCAGCATTTGCCCAAGATTTGACGAGTTCCTAACTCCCCGGTTTGAAGCATGAAACCTGTGCTGAGATTCCTGTATTGAGGGATTGCGTTAGTGTAGCAGTGCTGCTGAATCCTCACGTACGAGGTGGAGATGGGCTGTGATTTCTCTCCCCATTTTACGTATTTCATGGGAGCTGCCTGCAGAGCCTCCCCTTCCCTGTACGTCTTGCAGCAGCAGCTACACAGGGTAGACTATTATTTTGCCGGAGTTGTGCTAGGTCAGGGAAACCCTGGTGGTGTAGTGGTTAAGTGCTACGGCTGCTAAACAAAGGGTCAGCAGTTCAAATCCACCAGGTGCTCCTTGGAAACTCTATGGGGCAGTTCTACTCTGTCCTATAGGGTCGCTATGAGTCGGAGCCTCCTCGACGGCATCTAACAACAACAACAACCATAAGCATGAGTGTTACGTGCCACTCAAGCGGAACAAATGGAAACGAAGGCTTTCTTGGTCCTGCTTGGTTAAACACCCGGGAAACCAGGGAGCATCTTGAGAAGGAGAGCGGTGCTTACAACATAAAGGGCAGAGGCAGAGTCTAGGCAGCATCACAGGTAGTACTGGGATTCGACACTAGTTCAGAAGTGGTCAGCAGGGATGGGCCACTGGGAGCCTGTAGGTCCCATAGCCTTTTATCCCCAATAGCCGAGACCTGCTGAGCCGATATGGCTCCACACGGTTGATATTTAAAGGGTACACATCGAGTCAAAGCGGTTGACTTCATCCTGCACACCGATTGGAGGTCTCACTTTTAGGCAGTATGGGAAGGAGGAGAGATCCAATTGAAAGGTCTAGAATTAGGCGTCAAAGGTTTAAGCCCTGAGTCACCACTCCCTCAGTGAGGAATTCATTTCGGGCAAGGGAACGACTCTTGTTTTCTCTTATCTGGCAAACAGCAGGAGCAAGCATAATAGTGATAAGAATAATGACGATTTCACAGATCCACAGGGAGAAAGAAGGAAGGTAAATCTTATAAACTGAGTGCAACAGTCTCTATTACAAGGGACAATCTTTGTCCTCTCCATCAATGTCGCTTCTTTTAGAACCACCCAATGACTGATGCCTCTATCTCTGTCAAGCCCCCTTTTCTGCTATCTGAATAGAGCAGAAAGATGTCCACAGGGTCCCTGGTGGTCCCTAGCACATGGGCGATAGTGAAAGAAAACTTATTGTCGCATGCTTATGGGAAACCTGATTTTTAGCTTGAAATTGTACGCAGTCATTTTTTCCCCCTCATCACTTGTGGTAGCCATGGGATTCCTGGTGGAATAAGACTCCCTTAGCTCATTCAAAAAGAGGGTGGGTTGACTTAAGGAATCCACATGCGATCACCCTAGTGAACAACGAGCGAATAAGAAAGTGACTAAAAATGTCTTTCAATTATGGATTGGGTATATAAGTGATATACACGTAAACTTTACTATTATTACTTTGGTTTTCGTATCATAAAATTGGCATAATTATACAACTCATAGTGATTTCTATATAGTGTAATCAGACACTGACGATCTGAAAGGGCACCTCAGCCCTCAGTGCTGCACGTGAATATACTCAGACTCGGTGCCAAGGCCACAGCAAACGATGGACTGAGCTTATCTGAATTCCGGCCTTTGGAGGAGTGCTCTAACTTTTTAAACACAAAAATACACAGATTTTCTTCTGTGTTTCTTTTCCTGTTCCCTTACACGCCCAGAAGGTTGAGGCAAGAGAACTGTGAACAAGCAAACCTAAGTGACCAGACTCTGTAGTTCTCCTCATATAGAGTATAAGAGGGTGCACGAATATTTCTGACCATTACAGGGCACAAGGTGTAACCGATATAGAGTATGAGAGGGTGCACTCATATTTCTGACCGTTAGAGGGCACAAGGGGTAACCGATATAGAGTATGGGAGGATGCACTCATATTTCTGATCATTAGAGGGCACAAGAGGTAACTGATTGAATCAGCAGAAGGAAAAAAAAAAAGAGCAAGTTTATAGAGATTTTGATAGACTTGTCAATTTTGATAGAAAATGTTTAAAAATGAATTTGAAATATTGCTCCTATACTTTGATGCAGATATTACAAGTATCTTTCGCATCAACTTGGGTGCAAAGAAAAGAGTGACAAACCAAGTCCAGTGATACATGAATGATGGATAATGCCAGAGAATGGATCATTCTGGGAGGTAAGGTAATAATACTTTAACGTCAATTTCTGTAAATTACAATATTGACTTAAATGAGAAAAATCAAATAAGCTCTTTCAAAATCCAGGCATTTTCTCCTAATATGTATTGATGATCTAACTCTTAGCACAATAGGAATAGAAAAGAATTTCCTTGATCTGACAAACAGAATGTTGAAAATCATTTAGGTTACTACCATACGTAATGTTGAAGTATTCAGAACTTTTCCCTTGAGATCCAGAATGAGGTTAGGATGCCATTAGCGAAACTTTATGTGTAAAAACAATTGGGAAAGTCTTAACCAGTGTAAGAAGGCAAGGAAAGAGGAAAATTAGTATAATTGGAAAATGTTTATTAATAGAGGTCGGTAGAAACACCACGAGACGCTGCTATTAAACTGTTAGTATGTAATATATTGAGAATTCAAACTAGCAATCTCACAGCAAGAAAGCCAGTATAGGAAAATCAATTCCATGTCTGTATTGCCACAAGAAACAGTGAAGGTTAAATTGTAAACTCATGTAAAATGAATACAGCATGGAAATATTGAATTGCTCTCAGAAACAACCTAGGATGTGTACATGGAAACACAGGAACTATTATTAAGAAGGTTAGGAAATCCTAAATCAATTGACATGTATTCTGTGATAAACGAGTAAAAGACTGTTTTAAAAAGGTCAGGGTTCTCATGTTTCATCTATTGATTTCATTAAAAACTCCATCACAATGAGTATGTGTGAGTCAATGGAAAAGGTCATTCTAAAATTCATACGAACTTGCAAATAACCAAACATAGTCAAGGTAACTTTGAAGGAGAAAAGCAGTTAGAGGAATTGCTTTTACCAGGTATCAGAACGTATTTCAAGGCTGTGCTGATTCAGACAGTGGATATTGGTGCAGGGAAAAAGAGCAAACTGAACCAAGAGGAGAGCTCAGAAATAACACTGCCACGCACACACCCGAGGATCTTTGCTTTGTATGAACTGTGGCACCTCAGAGCAATGAAGGAAACGAATTTTCCAGTAAATGATGTTGAGTCAAATCGATAATTAGCTACAATAAAATAAAGAAAGGAAACTTGAACTCGACTTCACATCATACCCGAAATGGTATCTGAAGAGAAAGTTAGCTTTGAGAAACTGATGGGCATAATGATGAAGCTTCTAGAAGAAAACCAGCATTTGCCCAAGATTTGACGAGTTCCTAACTCCCCGGTTTGAAGCATGAAACCTGTGCTGAGATTCCTGTATTGAGGGATTGCGTTAGTGTAGCAGTGCTGCTGAATCCTCACGTACGAGGTGGAGATGGGCTGTGATTTCTCTCCCCATTTTACGTATTTCATGGGAGCTGCCTGCAGAGCCTCCCCTTCCCTGTACGTCTTGCAGCAGCAGCTACACAGGGTAGACTATTATTTTGCCGGAGTTGTGCTAGGTCAGGGAAACCCTGGTGGTGTAGTGGTTAAGTGCTACGGCTGCTAAACAAAGGGTCAGCAGTTCAAATCCACCAGGTGCTCCTTGGAAACTCTATGGGGCAGTTCTCCTCTGTCCTATAGGGTCGCTATGAGTCGGAGCCTCCTCGACGGCATCTAACAACAACAACAACCATAAGCATGAGTGTTACGTGCCACTCAAGCGGAACAAATGGAAACGAAGGCTTTCTTGGTCCTGCTTGGTTAAACACCCGGGAAACCAGGGAGCATCTTGAGAAGGAGAGCGGTGCTTACAACATAAAGGGCAGAGGCAGAGTCTAGGCAGCATCACAGGTAGTACTGGGATTCGACACTAGTTCAGAAGTGGTCAGCAGGGATGGGCCACTGGGAGCCTGTAGGTCCCATAGCCTTTTATCCCCAATAGCCGAGACCTGCTGAGCCGATATGGCTCCACACGGTTGATATTTAAAGGGTACACATCGAGTCAAAGCGGTTGACTTCATCCTGCACACCGATTGGAGGTCTCACTTTTAGGCAGTATGGGAAGGAGGAGAGATCCAATTGAAAGGTCTAGAATTAGGCGTCAAAGGTTTAAGCCCTGAGTCACCACTCCCTCAGTGAGGAATTCATTTCGGGCAAGGGAACGACTCTTGTTTTCTCTTATCTGGCAAACAGCAGGAGCAAGCATAATAGTGATAAGAATAATGACGATTTCACAGATCCACAGGGAGAAAGAAGGAAGGTAAATCTTATAAAGTGAGTGCAACAGTCTCTATTACAAGGGACAATCTTTGTCCTCTCCATCAATGTCGCTTCTTTTAGAACCACCCAATGACTGATGCCTCTATCTCTGTCAAGCCCCCTTTTCTGCTATCTGAATAGAGCAGAAAGATGTCCACAGGGTCCCTGGTGGTCCCTAGCACATGGGCGATAGTGAAAGAAAACTTATTGTCGCATGCTTATGGGAAACCTGATTTTTAGCTTGAAATTGTACGCAGTCATTTTTTCCCCCTCATCACTTGTGGTAGCCATGGGATTCCTGGTGGAATAAGACTCCCTTAGCTCATTCAAAAAGAGGGTGGGTTGACTTAAGGAATCCACATGCGATCACCCTAGTGAACAACGAGCGAATAAGAAAGTGACTAAAAATGTCTTTCAATTATGGATTGGGTATATAAGTGATATACACGTAAACTTTACTATTATTACTTTGGTTTTCGTATCATAAAATTGGCATAATTATACAACTCATAGTGATTTCTATATAGTGTAATCAGACACTGACGATCTGAAAGGGCACCTCAGCCCTCAGTGCTGCACGTGAATATACTCAGACTCGGTGCCAAGGCCACAGCAAACGATGGACTGAGCTTATCTGAATTCCGGCCTTTGGAGGAGTGCTCTAACTTTTTAAACACAAAAATACACAGATTTTCTTCTGTGTTTCTTTTCCTGTTCCCTTACACGCCCAGAAGGTTGAGGCAAGAGAACTGTGAACAATCAAACCTAAGTGACCAGACTCTGTAGTTCTCCTCATATAGAGTATAAGAGGGTGCACGAATATTTCTGACCATTACAGGGCACAAGGTGTAACCGATATAGAGTATGAGAGGGTGCACTCATATTTCTGACCGTTAGAGGGCACAAGGGGTAACCGATATAGAGTATGGGAGGATGCACTCATATTTCTGATCATTAGAGGGCACAAGAGGTAACTGATTGAATCAGCAGAAGGAAAAAAAAAAAGAGCAAGTTTATAGAGATTTTGATAGACTTGTCAATTTTGATAGAAAATGTTTAAAAATGAATTTGAAATATTGCTCCTATACTTTGATGCAGATATTACAAGTATCTTTCGCATCAACTTGGGTGCAAAGAAAAGAGTGACAAACCAAGTCCAGTGATACATGAATGATGGATAATGCCAGAGAATGGATCATTCTGGGAGGTAAGGTAATAATACTTTAACGTCAATTTCTGTAAATTACAATATTGACTTAAATGAGAAAAATCAAATAAGCTCTTTCAAAATCCAGGCATTTTCTCCTAATATGTATTGATGATCTAACTCTTAGCACAATAGGAATAGAAAAGAATTTCCTTGATCTGACAAACAGAATGTTGAAAATCAGTTAGGTTACTACCATACGTAATGTTGAAGTATTCAGAACTTTTCCCTTGAGATCCAGAATGAGGTTAGGATGCCATTAGCGAAACTTTATGTGTAAAAACAATTGGGAAAGTCTTAACCAGTGTAAGAAGGCAAGGAAAGAGGAAAATTAGTATAATTGGAAAATGTTTATTAATAGAGGTCGGTAGAAACACCACGAGACGCTGCTATTAAACTGTTAGTATGTAATATATTGAGAATTCAAACTAGCAATCTCACAGCAAGAAAGCCAGTATAGGAAAATCAATTCCATGTCTGTATTGCCACAAGAAACAGTGAAGGTTAAATTGTAAACTCATGTAAAATGAATACAGCATGGAAATATTGAATTGCTCTCAGAAACAACCTAGGATGTGTACATGGAAACACAGGAACTATTATTAAGAAGGTTAGGAAATCCTAAATCAATTGACATGTATTCTGTGATAAACGAGTAAAAGACTGTTTTAAAAAGGTCAGGGTTCTCATGTTTCATCTATTGATTTCATTAAAAACTCCATCACAATGAGTATGTGTGAGTCAATGGAAAAGGTCATTCTAAAATTCATACGAACTTGCAAATAACCAAACATAGTCAAGGTAACTTTGAAGGAGAAAAGCAGTTAGAGGAATTGCTTTTACCAGGTATCAGAACGTATTTCAAGGCTGTGCTGATTCAGACAGTGGATATTGGTGCAGGGAAAAAGAGCAAACTGAACCAAGAGGAGAGCTCAGAAATAACACTGCCACGCACACACCCGAGGATCTTTGCTTTGTATGAACTGTGGCACCTCAGAGCAATGAAGGAAACGAATTTTCCAGTAAATGATGTTGAGTCAAATCGATAATTAGCTACAATAAAATAAAGAAAGGAAACTTGAACTCGACTTCACATCATACCCGAAATGGTATCTGAAGAGAAAGTTAGCTTTGAGAAACTGATGGGCATAATGATGAAGCTTCTAGAAGAAAACCAGCATTTGCCCAAGATTTGACGAGTTCCTAACTCCCCGGTTTGAAGCATGAAACCTGTGCTGAGATTCCTGTATTGAGGGATTGCGTTAGTGTAGCAGTGCTGCTGAATCCTCACGTACGAGGTGGAGATGGGCTGTGATTTCTCTCCCCATTTTACGTATTTCATGGGAGCTGCCTGCAGAGCCTCCCCTTCCCTGTACGTCTTGCAGCAGCAGCTACACAGGGTAGACTATTATTTTGCCGGAGTTGTGCTAGGTCAGGGAAACCCTGGTGGTGTAGTGGTTAAGTGCTACGGCTGCTAAACAAAGGGTCAGCAGTTCAAATCCACCAGGTGCTCCTTGGAAACTCTATGGGGCAGTTCTCCTCTGTCCTATAGGGTCGCTATGAGTCGGAGCCTCCTCGACGGCATCTAACAACAACAACAACCATAAGCATGAGTGTTACGTGCCACTCAAGCGGAACAAATGGAAACGAAGGCTTTCTTGGTCCTGCTTGGTTAAACACCCGGGAAACCAGGGAGCATCTTGAGAAGGAGAGCGGTGCTTACAACATAAAGGGCAGAGGCAGAGTCTAGGCAGCATCACAGGTAGTACTGGGATTCGACACTAGTTCAGAAGTGGTCAGCAGGGATGGGCCACTGGGAGCCTGTAGGTCCCATAGCCTTTTATCCCCAATAGCCGAGACCTGCTGAGCCGATATGGCTCCACACGGTTGATATTTAAAGGGTACACATCGAGTCAAAGCGGTTGACTTCATCCTGCACACCGATTGGAGGTCTCACTTTTAGGCAGTATGGGAAGGAGGAGAGATCCAATTGAAAGGTCTAGAATTAGGCGTCAAAGGTTTAAGCCCTGAGTCACCACTCCCTCAGTGAGGAATTCATTTCGGGCAAGGGAACGACTCTTGTTTTCTCTTATCTGGCAAACAGCAGGAGCAAGCATAATAGTGATAAGAATAATGACGATTTCACAGATCCACAGGGAGAAAGAAGGAAGGTAAATCTTATAAAGTGAGTGCAACAGTCTCTATTACAAGGGACAATCTTTGTCCTCTCCATCAATGTCGCTTCTTTTAGAACCACCCAATGACTGATGCCTCTATCTCTGTCAAGCCCCCTTTTCTGCTATCTGAATAGAGCAGAAAGATGTCCACAGGGTCCCTGGTGGTCCCTAGCACATGGGCGATAGTGAAAGAAAACTTATTGTCGCATGCTTATGGGAAACCTGATTTTTAGCTTGAAATTGTACGCAGTCATTTTTTCCCCCTCATCACTTGTGGTAGCCATGGGATTCCTGGTGGAATAAGACTCCCTTAGCTCATTCAAAAAGAGGGTGGGTTGACTTAAGGAATCCACATGCGATCACCCTAGTGAACAACGAGCGAATAAGAAAGTGACTAAAAATGTCTTTCAATTATGGATTGGGTATATAAGTGATATACACGTAAACTTTACTATTATTACTTTGGTTTTCGTATCATAAAATTGGCATAATTATACAACTCATAGTGATTTCTATATAGTGTAATCAGACACTGACGATCTGAAAGGGCACCTCAGCCCTCAGTGCTGCACGTGAATATACTCAGACTCGGTGCCAAGGCCACAGCAAACGATGGACTGAGCTTATCTGAATTCCGGCCTTTGGAGGAGTGCTCTAACTTTTTAAACACAAAAATACACAGATTTTCTTCTGTGTTTCTTTTCCTGTTCCCTTACACGCCCAGAAGGTTGAGGCAAGAGAACTGTGAACAAGCAAACCTAAGTGACCAGACTCTGTAGTTCTCCTCATATAGAGTATAAGAGGGTGCACGAATATTTCTGACCATTACAGGGCACAAGGTGTAACCGATATAGAGTATGAGAGGGTGCACTCATATTTCTGACCGTTAGAGGGCACAAGGGGTAACCGATATAGAGTATGGGAGGATGCACTCATATTTCTGATCATTAGAGGGCACAAGAGGTAACTGATTGAATCAGCAGAAGGAAAAAAAAAAAGAGCAAGTTTATAGAGATTTTGATAGACTTGTCAATTTTGATAGAAAATGTTTAAAAATGAATTTGAAATATTGCTCCTATACTTTGATGCAGATATTACAAGTATCTTTCGCATCAACTTGGGTGCAAAGAAAAGAGTGACAAACCAAGTCCAGTGATACATGAATGATGGATAATGCCAGAGAATGGATCATTCTGGGAGGTAAGGTAATAATACTTTAACGTCAATTTCTGTAAATTACAATATTGACTTAAATGAGAAAAATCAAATAAGCTCTTTCAAAATCCAGGCATTTTCTCCTAATATGTATTGATGATCTAACTCTTAGCACAATAGGAATAGAAAAGAATTTCCTTGATCTGACAAACAGAATGTTGAAAATCATTTAGGTTACTACCATACGTAATGTTGAAGTATTCAGAACTTTTCCCTTGAGATCCAGAATGAGGTTAGGATGCCATTAGCGAAACTTTATGTGTAAAAACAATTGGGAAAGTCTTAACCAGTGTAAGAAGGCAAGGAAAGAGGAAAATTAGTATAATTGGAAAATGTTTATTAATAGAGGTCGGTAGAAACACCACGAGACGCTGCTGTTAAACTGTTAGTATGTAATATATTGAGAATTCAAACTAGCAATCTCACAGCAAGAAAGCCAGTATAGGAAAATCAATTCCATGTCTGTATTGCCACAAGAAACAGTGAAGGTTAAATTGTAAACTCATGTAAAATGAATACAGCATGGAAATATTGAATTGCTCTCAGAAACAACCTAGGATGTGTACATGGAAACACAGGAACTATTATTAAGAAGGTTAGGAAATCCTAAATCAATTGACATGTATTCTGTGATAAACGAGTAAAAGACTGTTTTAAAAAGGTCAGGGTTCTCATGTTTCATCTATTGATTTCATTAAAAACTCCATCACAATGAGTATGTGTGAGTCAATGGAAAAGGTCATTCTAAAATTCATACGAACTTGCAAATAACCAAACATAGTCAAGGTAACTTTGAAGGAGAAAAGCAGTTAGAGGAATTGCTTTTACCAGGTATCAGAACGTATTTCAAGGCTGTGCTGATTCAGACAGTGGATATTGGTGCAGGGAAAAAGAGCAAACTGAACCAAGAGGAGAGCTCAGAAATAACACTGCCACGCACACACCCGAGGATCTTTGCTTTGTATGAACTGTGGCACCTCAGAGCAATGAAGGAAACGAATTTTCCAGTAAATGATGTTGAGTCAAATCGATAATTAGCTACAATAAAATAAAGAAAGGAAACTTGAACTCGACTTCACATCATACCCGAAATGGTATCTGAAGAGAAAGTTAGCTTTGAGAAACTGATGGGCATAATGATGAAGCTTCTAGAAGAAAACCAGCATTTGCCCAAGATTTGACGAGTTCCTAACTCCCCGGTTTGAAGCATGAAACCTGTGCTGAGATTCCTGTATTGAGGGATTGCGTTAGTGTAGCAGTGCTGCTGAATCCTCACGTACGAGGTGGAGATGGGCTGTGATTTCTCTCCCCATTTTACGTATTTCATGGGAGCTGCCTGCAGAGCCTCCCCTTCCCTGTACGTCTTGCAGCAGCAGCTACACAGGGTAGACTATTATTTTGCCGGAGTTGTGCTAGGTCAGGGAAACCCTGGTGGTGTAGTGGTTAAGTGCTACGGCTGCTAAACAAAGGGTCAGCAGTTCAAATCCACCAGGTGCTCCTTGGAAACTCTATGGGGCAGTTCTCCTCTGTCCTATAGGGTCGCTATGAGTCGGAGCCTCCTCGACGGCATCTAACAACAACAACAACCATAAGCATGAGTGTTACGTGCCACTCAAGCGGAACAAATGGAAACGAAGGCTTTCTTGGTCCTGCTTGGTTAAACACCCGGGAAACCAGGGAGCATCTTGAGAAGGAGAGCGGTGCTTACAACATAAAGGGCAGAGGCAGAGTCTAGGCAGCATCACAGGTAGTACTGGGATTCGACACTAGTTCAGAAGTGGTCAGCAGGGATGGGCCACTGGGAGCCTGTAGGTCCCATAGCCTTTTATCCCCAATAGCCGAGACCTGCTGAGCCGATATGGCTCCACACGGTTGATATTTAAAGGGTACACATCGAGTCAAAGCGGTTGACTTCATCCTGCACACCGATTGGAGGTCTCACTTTTAGGCAGTATGGGAAGGAGGAGAGATCCAATTGAAAGGTCTAGAATTAGGCGTCAAAGGTTTAAGCCCTGAGTCACCACTCCCTCAGTGAGGAATTCATTTCGGGCAAGGGAACGACTCTTGTTTTCTCTTATCTGGCAAACAGCAGGAGCAAGCATAATAGTGATAAGAATAATGACGATTTCACAGATCCACAGGGAGAAAGAAGGAAGGTAAATCTTATAAACTGAGTGCAACAGTCTCTATTACAAGGGACAATCTTTGTCCTCTCCATCAATGTCGCTTCTTTTAGAACCACCCAATGACTGATGCCTCTATCTCTGTCAAGCCCCCTTTTCTGCTATCTGAATAGAGCAGAAAGATGTCCACAGGGTCCCTGGTGGTCCCTAGCACGTGGGCGATAGTGAAAGAAAACTTATTGTCGCATGCTTATGGGAAACCTGATTTTTAGCTTGAAATTGTACGCAGTCATTTTTTCCCCCTCATCACTTGTGGTAGCCATGGGATTCCTGGTGGAATAAGACTCCCTTAGCTCATTCAAAAAGAGGGTGGGTTGACTTAAGGAATCCACATGCGATCACCCTAGTGAACAACGAGCGAATAAGAAAGTGACTAAAAATGTCTTTCAATTATGGATTGGGTATATAAGTGATATACACGTAAACTTTACTATTATTACTTTGGTTTTCGTATCATAAAATTGGCATAATTATACAACTCATAGTGATTTCTATATAGTGTAATCAGACACTGACGATCTGAAAGGGCACCTCAGCCCTCAGTGCTGCACGTGAATATACTCAGACTCGGTGCCAAGGCCACAGCAAACGATGGACTGAGCTTATCTGAATTCCGGCCTTTGGAGGAGTGCTCTAACTTTTTAAACACAAAAATACACAGATTTTCTTCTGTGTTTCTTTTCCTGTTCCCTTACACGCCCAGAAGGTTGAGGCAAGAGAACTGTGAACAATCAAACCTAAGTGACCAGACTCTGTAGTTCTCCTCATATAGAGTATAAGAGGGTGCACGAATATTTCTGACCATTACAGGGCACAAGGTGTAACCGATATAGAGTATGAGAGGGTGCACTCATATTTCTGACCGTTAGAGGGCACAAGGGGTAACCGATATAGAGTATGGGAGGATGCACTCATATTTCTGATCATTAGAGGGCACAAGAGGTAACTGATTGAATCAGCAGAAGGAAAAAAAAAAAGAGCAAGTTTATAGAGATTTTGATAGACTTGTCAATTTTGATAGAAAATGTTTAAAAATGAATTTGAAATATTGCTCCTATACTTTGATGCAGATATTACAAGTATCTTTCGCATCAACTTGGGTGCAAAGAAAAGAGTGACAAACCAAGTCCAGTGATACATGAATGATGGATAATGCCAGAGAATGGATCATTCTGGGAGGTAAGGTAATAATACTTTAACGTCAATTTCTGTAAATTACAATATTGACTTAAATGAGAAAAATCAAATAAGCTCTTTCAAAATCCAGGCATTTTCTCCTAATATGTATTGATGATCTAACTCTTAGCACAATAGGAATAGAAAAGAATTTCCTTGATCTGACAAACAGAATGTTGAAAATCATTTAGGTTACTACCATACGTAATGTTGAAGTATTCAGAACTTTTCCCTTGAGATCCAGAATGAGGTTAGGATGCCATTAGCGAAACTTTATGTGTAAAAACAATTGGGAAAGTCTTAACCAGTGTAAGAAGGCAAGGAAAGAGGAAAATTAGTATAATTGGAAAATGTTTATTAATAGAGGTCGGTAGAAACACCACGAGACGCTGCTATTAAACTGTTAGTATGTAATATATTGAGAATTCAAACTAGCAATCTCACAGCAAGAAAGCCAGTATAGGAAAATCAATTCCATGTCTGTATTGCCACAAGAAACAGTGAAGGTTAAATTGTAAACTCATGTAAAATGAATACAGCATGGAAATATTGAATTGCTCTCAGAAACAACCTAGGATGTGTACATGGAAACACAGGAACTATTATTAAGAAGGTTAGGAAATCCTAAATCAATTGACATGTATTCTGTGATAAACGAGTAAAAGACTGTTTTAAAAAGGTCAGGGTTCTCATGTTTCATCTATTGATTTCATTAAAAACTCCATCACAATGAGTATGTGTGAGTCAATGGAAAAGGTCATTCTAAAATTCATACGAACTTGCAAATAACCAAACATAGTCAAGGTAACTTTGAAGGAGAAAAGCAGTTAGAGGAATTGCTTTTACCAGGTATCAGAACGTATTTCAAGGCTGTGCTGATTCAGACAGTGGATATTGGTGCAGGGAAAAAGAGCAAACTGAACCAAGAGGAGAGCTCAGAAATAACACTGCCACGCACACACCCGAGGATCTTTGCTTTGTATGAACTGTGGCACCTCAGAGCAATGAAGGAAACGAATTTTCCAGTAAATGATGTTGAGTCAAATCGATAATTAGCTACAATAAAATAAAGAAAGGAAACTTGAACTCGACTTCACATCATACCCGAAATGGTATCTGAAGAGAAAGTTAGCTTTGAGAAACTGATGGGCATAATGATGAAGCTTCTAGAAGAAAACCAGCATTTGCCCAAGATTTGACGAGTTCCTAACTCCCCGGTTTGAAGCATGAAACCTGTGCTGAGATTCCTGTATTGAGGGATTGCGTTAGTGTAGCAGTGCTGCTGAATCCTCACGTACGAGGTGGAGATGGGCTGTGATTTCTCTCCCCATTTTACGTATTTCATGGGAGCTGCCTGCAGAGCCTCCCCTTCCCTGTACGTCTTGCAGCAGCAGCTACACAGGGTAGACTATTATTTTGCCGGAGTTGTGCTAGGTCAGGGAAACCCTGGTGGTGTAGTGGTTAAGTGCTACGGCTGCTAAACAAAGGGTCAGCAGTTCAAATCCACCAGGTGCTCCTTGGAAACTCTATGGGGCAGTTCTCCTCTGTCCTATAGGGTCGCTATGAGTCGGAGCCTCCTCGACGGCATCTAACAACAACAACAACCATAAGCATGAGTGTTACGTGCCACTCAAGCGGAACAAATGGAAACGAAGGCTTTCTTGGTCCTGCTTGGTTAAACACCCGGGAAACCAGGGAGCATCTTGAGAAGGAGAGCGGTGCTTACAACATAAAGGGCAGAGGCAGAGTCTAGGCAGCATCACAGGTAGTACTGGGATTCGACACTAGTTCAGAAGTGGTCAGCAGGGATGGGCCACTGGGAGCCTGTAGGTCCCATAGCCTTTTATCCCCAATAGCCGAGACCTGCTGAGCCGATATGGCTCCACACGGTTGATATTTAAAGGGTACACATCGAGTCAAAGCGGTTGACTTCATCCTGCACACCGATTGGAGGTCTCACTTTTAGGCAGTATGGGAAGGAGGAGAGATCCAATTGAAAGGTCTAGAATTAGGCGTCAAAGGTTTAAGCCCTGAGTCACCACTCCCTCAGTGAGGAATTCATTTCGGGCAAGGGAACGACTCTTGTTTTCTCTTATCTGGCAAACAGCAGGAGCAAGCATAATAGTGATAAGAATAATGACGATTTCACAGATCCACAGGGAGAAAGAAGGAAGGTAAATCTTATAAAGTGAGTGCAACAGTCTCTATTACAAGGGACAATCTTTGTCCTCTCCATCAATGTCGCTTCTTTTAGAACCACCCAATGACTGATGCCTCTATCTCTGTCAAGCCCCCTTTTCTGCTATCTGAATAGAGCAGAAAGATGTCCACAGGGTCCCTGGTGGTCCCTAGCACATGGGCGATAGTGAAAGAAAACTTATTGTCGCATGCTTATGGGAAACCTGATTTTTAGCTTGAAATTGTACGCAGTCATTTTTTCCCCCTCATCACTTGTGGTAGCCATGGGATTCCTGGTGGAATAAGACTCCCTTAGCTCATTCAAAAAGAGGGTGGGTTGACTTAAGGAATCCACATGCGATCACCCTAGTGAACAACGAGCGAATAAGAAAGTGACTAAAAATGTCTTTCAATTATGGATTGGGTATATAAGTGATATACACGTAAACTTTACTATTATTACTTTGGTTTTCGTATCATAAAATTGGCATAATTATACAACTCATAGTGATTTCTATATAGTGTAATCAGACACTGACGATCTGAAAGGGCACCTCAGCCCTCAGTGCTGCACGTGAATATACTCAGACTCGGTGCCAAGGCCACAGCAAACGATGGACTGAGCTTATCTGAATTCCGGCCTTTGGAGGAGTGCTCTAACTTTTTAAACACAAAAATACACAGATTTTCTTCTGTGTTTCTTTTCCTGTTCCCTTACACGCCCAGAAGGTTGAGGCAAGAGAACTGTGAACAATCAAACCTAAGTGACCAGACTCTGTAGTTCTCCTCATATAGAGTATAAGAGGGTGCACGAATATTTCTGACCATTACAGGGCACAAGGTGTAACCGATATAGAGTATGAGAGGGTGCACTCATATTTCTGACCGTTAGAGGGCACAAGGGGTAACCGATATAGAGTATGGGAGGATGCACTCATATTTCTGATCATTAGAGGGCACAAGAGGTAACTGATTGAATCAGCAGAAGGAAAAAAAAAAAGAGCAAGTTTATAGAGATTTTGATAGACTTGTCAATTTTGATAGAAAATGTTTAAAAATGAATTTGAAATATTGCTCCTATACTTTGATGCAGATATTACAAGTATCTTTCGCATCAACTTGGGTGCAAAGAAAAGAGTGACAAACCAAGTCCAGTGATACATGAATGATGGATAATGCCAGAGAATGGATCATTCTGGGAGGTAAGGTAATAATACTTTAACGTCAATTTCTGTAAATTACAATATTGACTTAAATGAGAAAAATCAAATAAGCTCTTTCAAAATCCAGGCATTTTCTCCTAATATGTATTGATGATCTAACTCTTAGCGCAATAGGAATAGAAAAGAATTTCCTTGATCTGACAAACAGAATGTTGAAAATCATTTAGGTTACTACCATACGTAATGTTGAAGTATTCAGAACTTTTCCCTTGAGATCCAGAATGAGGTTAGGATGCCATTAGCGAAACTTTATGTGTAAAAACAATTGGGAAAGTCTTAACCAGTGTAAGAAGGCAAGGAAAGAGGAAAATTAGTATAATTGGAAAATGTTTATTAATAGAGGTCGGTAGAAACACCACGAGACGCTGCTATTAAACTGTTAGTATGTAATATATTGAGAATTCAAACTAGCAATCTCACAGCAAGAAAGCCAGTATAGGAAAATCAATTCCATGTCTGTATTGCCACAAGAAACAGTGAAGGTTAAATTGTAAACTCATGTAAAATGAATACAGCATGGAAATATTGAATTGCTCTCAGAAACAACCTAGGATGTGTACATGGAAACACAGGAACTATTATTAAGAAGGTTAGGAAATCCTAAATCAATTGACATGTATTCTGTGATAAACGAGTAAAAGACTGTTTTAAAAAGGTCAGGGTTCTCATGTTTCATCTATTGATTTCATTAAAAACTCCATCACAATGAGTATGTGTGAGTCAATGGAAAAGGTCATTCTAAAATTCATACGAACTTGCAAATAACCAAACATAGTCAAGGTAACTTTGAAGGAGAAAAGCAGTTAGAGGAATTGCTTTTACCAGGTATCAGAACGTATTTCAAGGCTGTGCTGATTCAGACAGTGGATATTGGTGCAGGGAAAAAGAGCAAACTGAACCAAGAGGAGAGCTCAGAAATAACACTGCCACGCACACACCCGAGGATCTTTGCTTTGTATGAACTGTGGCACCTCAGAGCAATGAAGGAAACGAATTTTCCAGTAAATGATGTTGAGTCAAATCGATAATTAGCTACAATAAAATAAAGAAAGGAAACTTGAACTCGACTTCACATCATACCCGAAATGGTATCTGAAGAGAAAGTTAGCTTTGAGAAACTGATGGGCATAATGATGAAGCTTCTAGAAGAAAACCAGCATTTGCCCAAGATTTGACGAGTTCCTAACTCCCCGGTTTGAAGCATGAAACCTGTGCTGAGATTCCTGTATTGAGGGATTGCGTTAGTGTAGCAGTGCTGCTGAATCCTCACGTACGAGGTGGAGATGGGCTGTGATTTCTCTCCCCATTTTACGTATTTCATGGGAGCTGCCTGCAGAGCCTCCCCTTCCCTGTACGTCTTGCAGCAGCAGCTACACAGGGTAGACTATTATTTTGCCGGAGTTGTGCTAGGTCAGGGAAACCCTGGTGGTGTAGTGGTTAAGTGCTACGGCTGCTAAACAAAGGGTCAGCAGTTCAAATCCACCAGGTGCTCCTTGGAAACTCTATGGGGCAGTTCTCCTCTGTCCTATAGGGTCGCTATGAGTCGGAGCCTCCTCGACGGCATCTAACAACAACAACAACCATAAGCATGAGTGTTACGTGCCACTCAAGCGGAACAAATGGAAACGAAGGCTTTCTTGGTCCTGCTTGGTTAAACACCCGGGAAACCAGGGAGCATCTTGAGAAGGAGAGCGGTGCTTACAACATAAAGGGCAGAGGCAGAGTCTAGGCAGCATCACAGGTAGTACTGGGATTCGACACTAGTTCAGAAGTGGTCAGCAGGGATGGGCCACTGGGAGCCTGTAGGTCCCATAGCCTTTTATCCCCAATAGCCGAGACCTGCTGAGCCGATATGGCTCCACACGGTTGATATTTAAAGGGTACACATCGAGTCAAAGCGGTTGACTTCATCCTGCACACCGATTGGAGGTCTCACTTTTAGGCAGTATGGGAAGGAGGAGAGATCCAATTGAAAGGTCTAGAATTAGGCGTCAAAGGTTTAAGCCCTGAGTCACCACTCCCTCAGTGAGGAATTCATTTCGGGCAAGGGAACGACTCTTGTTTTCTCTTATCTGGCAAACAGCAGGAGCAAGCATAATAGTGATAAGAATAATGACGATTTCACAGATCCACAGGGAGAAAGAAGGAAGGTAAATCTTATAAAGTGAGTGCAACAGTCTCTATTACAAGGGACAATCTTTGTCCTCTCCATCAATGTCGCTTCTTTTAGAACCACCCAATGACTGATGCCTCTATCTCTGTCAAGCCCCCTTTTCTGCTATCTGAATAGAGCAGAAAGATGTCCACAGGGTCCCTGGTGGTCCCTAGCACATGGGCGATAGTGAAAGAAAACTTATTGTCGCATGCTTATGGGAAACCTGATTTTTAGCTTGAAATTGTACGCAGTCATTTTTTCCCCCTCATCACTTGTGGTAGCCATGGGATTCCTGGTGGAATAAGACTCCCTTAGCTCATTCAAAAAGAGGGTGGGTTGACTTAAGGAATCCACATGCGATCACCCTAGTGAACAACGAGCGAATAAGAAAGTGACTAAAAATGTCTTTCAATTATGGATTGGGTATATAAGTGATATACACGTAAACTTTACTATTATTACTTTGGTTTTCGTATCATAAAATTGGCATAATTATACAACTCATAGTGATTTCTATATAGTGTAATCAGACACTGACGATCTGAAAGGGCACCTCAGCCCTCAGTGCTGCACGTGAATATACTCAGACTCGGTGCCAAGGCCACAGCAAACGATGGACTGAGCTTATCTGAATTCCGGCCTTTGGAGGAGTGCTCTAACTTTTTAAACACAAAAATACACAGATTTTCTTCTGTGTTTCTTTTCCTGTTCCCTTACACGCCCAGAAGGTTGAGGCAAGAGAACTGTGAACAATCAAACCTAAGTGACCAGACTCTGTAGTTCTCCTCATATAGAGTATAAGAGGGTGCACGAATATTTCTGACCATTACAGGGCACAAGGTGTAACCGATATAGAGTATGAGAGGGTGCACTCATATTTCTGACCGTTAGAGGGCACAAGGGGTAACCGATATAGAGTATGGGAGGATGCACTCATATTTCTGATCATTAGAGGGCACAAGAGGTAACTGATTGAATCAGCAGAAGGAAAAAAAAAAAGAGCAAGTTTATAGAGATTTTGATAGACTTGTCAATTTTGATAGAAAATGTTTAAAAATGAATTTGAAATATTGCTCCTATACTTTGATGCAGATATTACAAGTATCTTTCGCATCAACTTGGGTGCAAAGAAAAGAGTGACAAACCAAGTCCAGTGATACATGAATGATGGATAATGCCAGAGAATGGATCATTCTGGGAGGTAAGGTAATAATACTTTAACGTCAATTTCTGTAAATTACAATATTGACTTAAATGAGAAAAATCAAATAAGCTCTTTCAAAATCCAGGCATTTTCTCCTAATATGTATTGATGATCTAACTCTTAGCACAATAGGAATAGAAAAGAATTTCCTTGATCTGACAAACAGAATGTTGAAAATCATTTAGGTTACTACCATACGTAATGTTGAAGTATTCAGAACTTTTCCCTTGAGATCCAGAATGAGGTTAGGATGCCATTAGCGAAACTTTATGTGTAAAAACAATTGGGAAAGTCTTAACCAGTGTAAGAAGGCAAGGAAAGAGGAAAATTAGTATAATTGGAAAATGTTTATTAATAGAGGTCGGTAGAAACACCACGAGACGCTGCTATTAAACTGTTAGTATGTAATATATTGAGAATTCAAACTAGCAATCTCACAGCAAGAAAGCCAGTATAGGAAAATCAATTCCATGTCTGTATTGCCACAAGAAACAGTGAAGGTTAAATTGTAAACTCATGTAAAATGAATACAGCATGGAAATATTGAATTGCTCTCAGAAACAACCTAGGATGTGTACATGGAAACACAGGAACTATTATTAAGAAGGTTAGGAAATCCTAAATCAATTGACATGTATTCTGTGATAAACGAGTAAAAGACTGTTTTAAAAAGGTCAGGGTTCTCATGTTTCATCTATTGATTTCATTAAAAACTCCATCACAATGAGTATGTGTGAGTCAATGGAAAAGGTCATTCTAAAATTCATACGAACTTGCAAATAACCAAACATAGTCAAGGTAACTTTGAAGGAGAAAAGCAGTTAGAGGAATTGCTTTTACCAGGTATCAGAACGTATTTCAAGGCTGTGCTGATTCAGACAGTGGATATTGGTGCAGGGAAAAAGAGCAAACTGAACCAAGAGGAGAGCTCAGAAATAACACTGCCACGCACACACCCGAGGATCTTTGCTTTGTATGAACTGTGGCACCTCAGAGCAATGAAGGAAACGAATTTTCCAGTAAATGATGTTGAGTCAAATCGATAATTAGCTACAATAAAATAAAGAAAGGAAACTTGAACTCGACTTCACATCATACCCGAAATGGTATCTGAAGAGAAAGTTAGCTTTGAGAAACTGATGGGCATAATGATGAAGCTTCTAGAAGAAAACCAGCATTTGCCCAAGATTTGACGAGTTCCTAACTCCCCGGTTTGAAGCATGAAACCTGTGCTGAGATTCCTGTATTGAGGGATTGCGTTAGTGTAGCAGTGCTGCTGAATCCTCACGTACGAGGTGGAGATGGGCTGTGATTTCTCTCCCCATTTTACGTATTTCATGGGAGCTGCCTGCAGAGCCTCCCCTTCCCTGTACGTCTTGCAGCAGCAGCTACACAGGGTAGACTATTATTTTGCCGGAGTTGTGCTAGGTCAGGGAAACCCTGGTGGTGTAGTGGTTAAGTGCTACGGCTGCTAAACAAAGGGTCAGCAGTTCAAATCCACCAGGTGCTCCTTGGAAACTCTATGGGGCAGTTCTCCTCTGTCCTATAGGGTCGCTATGAGTCGGAGCCTCCTCGACGGCATCTAACAACAACAACAACCATAAGCATGAGTGTTACGTGCCACTCAAGCGGAACAAATGGAAACGAAGGCTTTCTTGGTCCTGCTTGGTTAAACACCCGGGAAACCAGGGAGCATCTTGAGAAGGAGAGCGGTGCTTACAACATAAAGGGCAGAGGCAGAGTCTAGGCAGCATCACAGGTAGTACTGGGATTCGACACTAGTTCAGAAGTGGTCAGCAGGGATGGGCCACTGGGAGCCTGTAGGTCCCATAGCCTTTTATCCCCAATAGCCGAGACCTGCTGAGCCGATATGGCTCCACACGGTTGATATTTAAAGGGTACACATCGAGTCAAAGCGGTTGACTTCATCCTGCACACCGATTGGAGGTCTCACTTTTAGGCAGTATGGGAAGGAGGAGAGATCCAATTGAAAGGTCTAGAATTAGGCGTCAAAGGTTTAAGCCCTGAGTCACCACTCCCTCAGTGAGGAATTCATTTCGGGCAAGGGAACGACTCTTGTTTTCTCTTATCTGGCAAACAGCAGGAGCAAGCATAATAGTGATAAGAATAATGACGATTTCACAGATCCACAGGGAGAAAGAAGGAAGGTAAATCTTATAAAGTGAGTGCAACAGTCTCTATTACAAGGGACAATCTTTGTCCTCTCCATCAATGTCGCTTCTTTTAGAACCACCCAATGACTGATGCCTCTATCTCTGTCAAGCCCCCTTTTCTGCTATCTGAATAGAGCAGAAAGATGTCCACAGGGTCCCTGGTGGTCCCTAGCACATGGGCGATAGTGAAAGAAAACTTATTGTCGCATGCTTATGGGAAACCTGATTTTTAGCTTGAAATTGTACGCAGTCATTTTTTCCCCCTCATCACTTGTGGTAGCCATGGGATTCCTGGTGGAATAAGACTCCCTTAGCTCATTCAAAAAGAGGGTGGGTTGACTTAAGGAATCCACATGCGATCACCCTAGTGAACAACGAGCGAATAAGAAAGTGACTAAAAATGTCTTTCAATTATGGATTGGGTATATAAGTGATATACACGTAAACTTTACTATTATTACTTTGGTTTTCGTATCATAAAATTGGCATAATTATACAACTCATAGTGATTTCTATATAGTGTAATCAGACACTGACGATCTGAAAGGGCACCTCAGCCCTCAGTGCTGCACGTGAATATACTCAGACTCGGTGCCAAGGCCACAGCAAACGATGGACTGAGCTTATCTGAATTCCGGCCTTTGGAGGAGTGCTCTAACTTTTTAAACACAAAAATACACAGATTTTCTTCTGTGTTTCTTTTCCTGTTCCCTTACACGCCCAGAAGGTTGAGGCAAGAGAACTGTGAACAATCAAACCTAAGTGACCAGACTCTGTAGTTCTCCTCATATAGAGTATAAGAGGGTGCACGAATATTTCTGACCATTACAGGGCACAAGGTGTAACCGATATAGAGTATGAGAGGGTGCACTCATATTTCTGACCGTTAGAGGGCACAAGGGGTAACCGATATAGAGTATGGGAGGATGCACTCATATTTCTGATCATTAGAGGGCACAAGAGGTAACTGATTGAATCAGCAGAAGGAAAAAAAAAAAGAGCAAGTTTATAGAGATTTTGATAGACTTGTCAATTTTGATAGAAAATGTTTAAAAATGAATTTGAAATATTGCTCCTATACTTTGATGCAGATATTACAAGTATCTTTCGCATCAACTTGGGTGCAAAGAAAAGAGTGACAAACCAAGTCCAGTGATACATGAATGATGGATAATGCCAGAGAATGGATCATTCTGGGAGGTAAGGTAATAATACTTTAACGTCAATTTCTGTAAATTACAATATTGACTTAAATGAGAAAAATCAAATAAGCTCTTTCAAAATCCAGGCATTTTCTCCTAATATGTATTGATGATCTAACTCTTAGCGCAATAGGAATAGAAAAGAATTTCCTTGATCTGACAAACAGAATGTTGAAAATCATTTAGGTTACTACCATACGTAATGTTGAAGTATTCAGAACTTTTCCCTTGAGATCCAGAATGAGGTTAGGATGCCATTAGCGAAACTTTATGTGTAAAAACAATTGGGAAAGTCTTAACCAGTGTAAGAAGGCAAGGAAAGAGGAAAATTAGTATAATTGGAAAATGTTTATTAATAGAGGTCGGTAGAAACACCACGAGACGCTGCTATTAAACTGTTAGTATGTAATATATTGAGAATTCAAACTAGCAATCTCACAGCAAGAAAGCCAGTATAGGAAAATCAATTCCATGTCTGTATTGCCACAAGAAACAGTGAAGGTTAAATTGTAAACTCATGTAAAATGAATACAGCATGGAAATATTGAATTGCTCTCAGAAACAACCTAGGATGTGTACATGGAAACACAGGAACTATTATTAAGAAGGTTAGGAAATCCTAAATCAATTGACATGTATTCTGTGATAAACGAGTAAAAGACTGTTTTAAAAAGGTCAGGGTTCTCATGTTTCATCTATTGATTTCATTAAAAACTCCATCACAATGAGTATGTGTGAGTCAATGGAAAAGGTCATTCTAAAATTCATACGAACTTGCAAATAACCAAACATAGTCAAGGTAACTTTGAAGGAGAAAAGCAGTTAGAGGAATTGCTTTTACCAGGTATCAGAACGTATTTCAAGGCTGTGCTGATTCAGACAGTGGATATTGGTGCAGGGAAAAAGAGCAAACTGAACCAAGAGGAGAGCTCAGAAATAACACTGCCACGCACACACCCGAGGATCTTTGCTTTGTATGAACTGTGGCACCTCAGAGCAATGAAGGAAACGAATTTTCCAGTAAATGATGTTGAGTCAAATCGATAATTAGCTACAATAAAATAAAGAAAGGAAACTTGAACTCGACTTCACATCATACCCGAAATGGTATCTGAAGAGAAAGTTAGCTTTGAGAAACTGATGGGCATAATGATGAAGCTTCTAGAAGAAAACCAGCATTTGCCCAAGATTTGACGAGTTCCTAACTCCCCGGTTTGAAGCATGAAACCTGTGCTGAGATTCCTGTATTGAGGGATTGCGTTAGTGTAGCAGTGCTGCTGAATCCTCACGTACGAGGTGGAGATGGGCTGTGATTTCTCTCCCCATTTTACGTATTTCATGGGAGCTGCCTGCAGAGCCTCCCCTTCCCTGTACGTCTTGCAGCAGCAGCTACACAGGGTAGACTATTATTTTGCCGGAGTTGTGCTAGGTCAGGGAAACCCTGGTGGTGTAGTGGTTAAGTGCTACGGCTGCTAAACAAAGGGTCAGCAGTTCAAATCCACCAGGTGCTCCTTGGAAACTCTATGGGGCAGTTCTCCTCTGTCCTATAGGGTCGCTATGAGTCGGAGCCTCCTCGACGGCATCTAACAACAACAACAACCATAAGCATGAGTGTTACGTGCCACTCAAGCGGAACAAATGGAAACGAAGGCTTTCTTGGTCCTGCTTGGTTAAACACCCGGGAAACCAGGGAGCATCTTGAGAAGGAGAGCGGTGCTTACAACATAAAGGGCAGAGGCAGAGTCTAGGCAGCATCACAGGTAGTACTGGGATTCGACACTAGTTCAGAAGTGGTCAGCAGGGATGGGCCACTGGGAGCCTGTAGGTCCCATAGCCTTTTATCCCCAATAGCCGAGACCTGCTGAGCCGATATGGCTCCACACGGTTGATATTTAAAGGGTACACATCGAGTCAAAGCGGTTGACTTCATCCTGCACACCGATTGGAGGTCTCACTTTTAGGCAGTATGGGAAGGAGGAGAGATCCAATTGAAAGGTCTAGAATTAGGCGTCAAAGGTTTAAGCCCTGAGTCACCACTCCCTCAGTGAGGAATTCATTTCGGGCAAGGGAACGACTCTTGTTTTCTCTTCTCTGGCAAACAGCAGGAGCAAGCATAATAGTGATAAGAATAATGACGATTTCACAGATCCACAGGGAGAAAGAAGGAAGGTAAATCTTATAAAGTGAGTGCAACAGTCTCTATTACAAGGGACAATCTTTGTCCTCTCCATCAATGTCGCTTCTTTTAGAACCACCCAATGACTGATGCCTCTATCTCTGTCAAGCCCCCTTTTCTGCTATCTGAATAGAGCAGAAAGATGTCCACAGGGTCCCTGGTGGTCCCTAGCACATGGGCGATAGTGAAAGAAAACTTATTGTCGCATGCTTATGGGAAACCTGATTTTTAGCTTGAAATTGTACGCAGTCATTTTTTCCCCCTCATCACTTGTGGTAGCCATGGGATTCCTGGTGGAATAAGACTCCCTTAGCTCATTCAAAAAGAGGGTGGGTTGACTTAAGGAATCCACATGCGATCACCCTAGTGAACAACGAGCGAATAAGAAAGTGACTAAAAATGTCTTTCAATTATGGATTGGGTATATAAGTGATATACACGTAAACTTTACTATTATTACTTTGGTTTTCGTATCATAAAATTGGCATAATTATACAACTCATAGTGATTTCTATATAGTGTAATCAGACACTGACGATCTGAAAGGGCACCTCAGCCCTCAGTGCTGCACGTGAATATACTCAGACTCGGTGCCAAGGCCACAGCAAACGATGGACTGAGCTTATCTGAATTCCGGCCTTTGGAGGAGTGCTCTAACTTTTTAAACACAAAAATACACAGATTTTCTTCTGTGTTTCTTTTCCTGTTCCCTTACACGCCCAGAAGGTTGAGGCAAGAGAACTGTGAACAAGCAAACCTAAGTGACCAGACTCTGTAGTTCTCCTCATATAGAGTATAAGAGGGTGCACGAATATTTCTGACCATTACAGGGCACAAGGTGTAACCGATATAGAGTATGAGAGGGTGCACTCATATTTCTGACCGTTAGAGGGCACAAGGGGTAACCGATATAGAGTATGGGAGGATGCACTCATATTTCTGATCATTAGAGGGCACAAGAGGTAACTGATTGAATCAGCAGAAGGAAAAAAAAAAAGAGCAAGTTTATAGAGATTTTGATAGACTTGTCAATTTTGATAGAAAATGTTTAAAAATGAATTTGAAATATTGCTCCTATACTTTGATGCAGATATTACAAGTATCTTTCGCATCAACTTGGGTGCAAAGAAAAGAGTGACAAACCAAGTCCAGTGATACATGAATGATGGATAATGCCAGAGAATGGATCATTCTGGGAGGTAAGGTAATAATACTTTAACGTCAATTTCTGTAAATTACAATATTGACTTAAATGAGAAAAATCAAATAAGCTCTTTCAAAATCCAGGCATTTTCTCCTAATATGTATTGATGATCTAACTCTTAGCACAATAGGAATAGAAAAGAATTTCCTTGATCTGACAAACAGAATGTTGAAAATCATTTAGGTTACTACCATACGTAATGTTGAAGTATTCAGAACTTTTCCCTTGAGATCCAGAATGAGGTTAGGATGCCATTAGCGAAACTTTATGTGTAAAAACAATTGGGAAAGTCTTAACCAGTGTAAGAAGGCAAGGAAAGAGGAAAATTAGTATAATTGGAAAATGTTTATTAATAGAGGTCGGTAGAAACACCACGAGACGCTGCTATTAAACTGTTAGTATGTAATATATTGAGAATTCAAACTAGCAATCTCACAGCAAGAAAGCCAGTATAGGAAAATCAATTCCATGTCTGTATTGCCACAAGAAACAGTGAAGGTTAAATTGTAAACTCATGTAAAATGAATACAGCATGGAAATATTGAATTGCTCTCAGAAACAACCTAGGATGTGTACATGGAAACACAGGAACTATTATTAAGAAGGTTAGGAAATCCTAAATCAATTGACATGTATTCTGTGATAAACGAGTAAAAGACTGTTTTAAAAAGGTCAGGGTTCTCATGTTTCATCTATTGATTTCATTAAAAACTCCATCACAATGAGTATGTGTGAGTCAATGGAAAAGGTCATTCTAAAATTCATACGAACTTGCAAATAACCAAACATAGTCAAGGTAACTTTGAAGGAGAAAAGCAGTTAGAGGAATTGCTTTTACCAGGTATCAGAACGTATTTCAAGGCTGTGCTGATTCAGACAGTGGATATTGGTGCAGGGAAAAAGAGCAAACTGAACCAAGAGGAGAGCTCAGAAATAACACTGCCACGCACACACCCGAGGATCTTTGCTTTGTATGAACTGTGGCACCTCAGAGCAATGAAGGAAACGAATTTTCCAGTAAATGATGTTGAGTCAAATCGATAATTAGCTACAATAAAATAAAGAAAGGAAACTTGAACTCGACTTCACATCATACCCGAAATGGTATCTGAAGAGAAAGTTAGCTTTGAGAAACTGATGGGCATAATGATGAAGCTTCTAGAAGAAAACCAGCATTTGCCCAAGATTTGACGAGTTCCTAACTCCCCGGTTTGAAGCATGAAACCTGTGCTGAGATTCCTGTATTGAGGGATTGCGTTAGTGTAGCAGTGCTGCTGAATCCTCACGTACGAGGTGGAGATGGGCTGTGATTTCTCTCCCCATTTTACGTATTTCATGGGAGCTGCCTGCAGAGCCTCCCCTTCCCTGTACGTCTTGCAGCAGCAGCTACACAGGGTAGACTATTATTTTGCCGGAGTTGTGCTAGGTCAGGGAAACCCTGGTGGTGTAGTGGTTAAGTGCTACGGCTGCTAAACAAAGGGTCAGCAGTTCAAATCCACCAGGTGCTCCTTGGAAACTCTATGGGGCAGTTCTCCTCTGTCCTATAGGGTCGCTATGAGTCGGAGCCTCCTCGACGGCATCTAACAACAACAACAACCATAAGCATGAGTGTTACGTGCCACTCAAGCGGAACAAATGGAAACGAAGGCTTTCTTGGTCCTGCTTGGTTAAACACCCGGGAAACCAGGGAGCATCTTGAGAAGGAGAGCGGTGCTTACAACATAAAGGGCAGAGGCAGAGTCTAGGCAGCATCACAGGTAGTACTGGGATTCGACACTAGTTCAGAAGTGGTCAGCAGGGATGGGCCACTGGGAGCCTGTAGGTCCCATAGCCTTTTATCCCCAATAGCCGAGACCTGCTGAGCCGATATGGCTCCACACGGTTGATATTTAAAGGGTACACATCGAGTCAAAGCGGTTGACTTCATCCTGCACACCGATTGGAGGTCTCACTTTTAGGCAGTATGGGAAGGAGGAGAGATCCAATTGAAAGGTCTAGAATTAGGCGTCAAAGGTTTAAGCCCTGAGTCACCACTCCCTCAGTGAGGAATTCATTTCGGGCAAGGGAACGACTCTTGTTTTCTCTTCTCTGGCAAACAGCAGGAGCAAGCATAATAGTGATAAGAATAATGACGATTTCACAGATCCACAGGGAGAAAGAAGGAAGGTAAATCTTATAAACTGAGTGCAACAGTCTCTATTACAAGGGACAATCTTTGTCCTCTCCATCAATGTCGCTTCTTTTAGAACCACCCAATGACTGATGCCTCTATCTCTGTCAAGCCCCCTTTTCTGCTATCTGAATAGAGCAGAAAGATGTCCACAGGGTCCCTGGTGGTCCCTAGCACATGGGCGATAGTGAAAGAAAACTTATTGTCGCATGCTTATGGGAAACCTGATTTTTAGCTTGAAATTGTACGCAGTCATTTTTTCCCCCTCATCACTTGTGGTAGCCATGGGATTCCTGGTGGAATAAGACTCCCTTAGCTCATTCAAAAAGAGGGTGGGTTGACTTAAGGAATCCACATGCGATCACCCTAGTGAACAACGAGCGAATAAGAAAGTGACTAAAAATGTCTTTCAATTATGGATTGGGTATATAAGTGATATACACGTAAACTTTACTATTATTACTTTGGTTTTCGTATCATAAAATTGGCATAATTATACAACTCATAGTGATTTCTATATAGTGTAATCAGACACTGACGATCTGAAAGGGCACCTCAGCCCTCAGTGCTGCACGTGAATATACTCAGACTCGGTGCCAAGGCCACAGCAAACGATGGACTGAGCTTATCTGAATTCCGGCCTTTGGAGGAGTGCTCTAACTTTTTAAACACAAAAATACACAGATTTTCTTCTGTGTTTCTTTTCCTGTTCCCTTACACGCCCAGAAGGTTGAGGCAAGAGAACTGTGAACAAGCAAACCTAAGTGACCAGACTCTGTAGTTCTCCTCATATAGAGTATAAGAGGGTGCACGAATATTTCTGACCATTACAGGGCACAAGGTGTAACCGATATAGAGTATGAGAGGGTGCACTCATATTTCTGACCGTTAGAGGGCACAAGGGGTAACCGATATAGAGTATGGGAGGATGCACTCATATTTCTGATCATTAGAGGGCACAAGAGGTAACTGATTGAATCAGCAGAAGGAAAAAAAAAAAGAGCAAGTTTATAGAGATTTTGATAGACTTGTCAATTTTGATAGAAAATGTTTAAAAATGAATTTGAAATATTGCTCCTATACTTTGATGCAGATATTACAAGTATCTTTCGCATCAACTTGGGTGCAAAGAAAAGAGTGACAAACCAAGTCCAGTGATACATGAATGATGGATAATGCCAGAGAATGGATCATTCTGGGAGGTAAGGTAATAATACTTTAACGTCAATTTCTGTAAATTACAATATTGACTTAAATGAGAAAAATCAAATAAGCTCTTTCAAAATCCAGGCATTTTCTCCTAATATGTATTGATGATCTAACTCTTAGCACAATAGGAATAGAAAAGAATTTCCTTGATCTGACAAACAGAATGTTGAAAATCATTTAGGTTACTACCATACGTAATGTTGAAGTATTCAGAACTTTTCCCTTGAGATCCAGAATGAGGTTAGGATGCCATTAGCGAAACTTTATGTGTAAAAACAATTGGGAAAGTCTTAACCAGTGTAAGAAGGCAAGGAAAGAGGAAAATTAGTATAATTGGAAAATGTTTATTAATAGAGGTCGGTAGAAACACCACGAGACGCTGCTATTAAACTGTTAGTATGTAATATATTGAGAATTCAAACTAGCAATCTCACAGCAAGAAAGCCAGTATAGGAAAATCAATTCCATGTCTGTATTGCCACAAGAAACAGTGAAGGTTAAATTGTAAACTCATGTAAAATGAATACAGCATGGAAATATTGAATTGCTCTCAGAAACAACCTAGGATGTGTACATGGAAACACAGGAACTATTATTAAGAAGGTTAGGAAATCCTAAATCAATTGACATGTATTCTGTGATAAACGAGTAAAAGACTGTTTTAAAAAGGTCAGGGTTCTCATGTTTCATCTATTGATTTCATTAAAAACTCCATCACAATGAGTATGTGTGAGTCAATGGAAAAGGTCATTCTAAAATTCATACGAACTTGCAAATAACCAAACATAGTCAAGGTAACTTTGAAGGAGAAAAGCAGTTAGAGGAATTGCTTTTACCAGGTATCAGAACGTATTTCAAGGCTGTGCTGATTCAGACAGTGGATATTGGTGCAGGGAAAAAGAGCAAACTGAACCAAGAGGAGAGCTCAGAAATAACACTGCCACGCACACACCCGAGGATCTTTGCTTTGTATGAACTGTGGCACCTCAGAGCAATGAAGGAAACGAATTTTCCAGTAAATGATGTTGAGTCAAATCGATAATTAGCTACAATAAAATAAAGAAAGGAAACTTGAACTCGACTTCACATCATACCCGAAATGGTATCTGAAGAGAAAGTTAGCTTTGAGAAACTGATGGGCATAATGATGAAGCTTCTAGAAGAAAACCAGCATTTGCCCAAGATTTGACGAGTTCCTAACTCCCCGGTTTGAAGCATGAAACCTGTGCTGAGATTCCTGTATTGAGGGATTGCGTTAGTGTAGCAGTGCTGCTGAATCCTCACGTACGAGGTGGAGATGGGCTGTGATTTCTCTCCCCATTTTACGTATTTCATGGGAGCTGCCTGCAGAGCCTCCCCTTCCCTGTACGTCTTGCAGCAGCAGCTACACAGGGTAGACTATTATTTTGCCGGAGTTGTGCTAGGTCAGGGAAACCCTGGTGGTGTAGTGGTTAAGTGCTACGGCTGCTAAACAAAGGGTCAGCAGTTCAAATCCACCAGGTGCTCCTTGGAAACTCTATGGGGCAGTTCTCCTCTGTCCTATAGGGTCGCTATGAGTCGGAGCCTCCTCGACGGCATCTAACAACAACAACAACCATAAGCATGAGTGTTACGTGCCACTCAAGCGGAACAAATGGAAACGAAGGCTTTCTTGGTCCTGCTTGGTTAAACACCCGGGAAACCAGGGAGCATCTTGAGAAGGAGAGCGGTGCTTACAACATAAAGGGCAGAGGCAGAGTCTAGGCAGCATCACAGGTAGTACTGGGATTCGACACTAGTTCAGAAGTGGTCAGCAGGGATGGGCCACTGGGAGCCTGTAGGTCCCATAGCCTTTTATCCCCAATAGCCGAGACCTGCTGAGCCGATATGGCTCCACACGGTTGATATTTAAAGGGTACACATCGAGTCAAAGCGGTTGACTTCATCCTGCACACCGATTGGAGGTCTCACTTTTAGGCAGTATGGGAAGGAGGAGAGATCCAATTGAAAGGTCTAGAATTAGGCGTCAAAGGTTTAAGCCCTGAGTCACCACTCCCTCAGTGAGGAATTCATTTCGGGCAAGGGAACGACTCTTGTTTTCTCTTCTCTGGCAAACAGCAGGAGCAAGCATAATAGTGATAAGAATAATGACGATTTCACAGATCCACAGGGAGAAAGAAGGAAGGTAAATCTTATAAACTGAGTGCAACAGTCTCTATTACAAGGGACAATCTTTGTCCTCTCCATCAATGTCGCTTCTTTTAGAACCACCCAATGACTGATGCCTCTATCTCTGTCAAGCCCCCTTTTCTGCTATCTGAATAGAGCAGAAAGATGTCCACAGGGTCCCTGGTGGTCCCTAGCACATGGGCGATAGTGAAAGAAAACTTATTGTCGCATGCTTATGGGAAACCTGATTTTTAGCTTGAAATTGTACGCAGTCATTTTTTCCCCCTCATCACTTGTGGTAGCCATGGGATTCCTGGTGGAATAAGACTCCCTTAGCTCATTCAAAAAGAGGGTGGGTTGACTTAAGGAATCCACATGCGATCACCCTAGTGAACAACGAGCGAATAAGAAAGTGACTAAAAATGTCTTTCAATTATGGATTGGGTATATAAGTGATATACACGTAAACTTTACTATTATTACTTTGGTTTTCGTATCATAAAATTGGCATAATTATACAACTCATAGTGATTTCTATATAGTGTAATCAGACACTGACGATCTGAAAGGGCACCTCAGCCCTCAGTGCTGCACGTGAATATACTCAGACTCGGTGCCAAGGCCACAGCAAACGATGGACTGAGCTTATCTGAATTCCGGCCTTTGGAGGAGTGCTCTAACTTTTTAAACACAAAAATACACAGATTTTCTTCTGTGTTTCTTTTCCTGTTCCCTTACACGCCCAGAAGGTTGAGGCAAGAGAACTGTGAACAAGCAAACCTAAGTGACCAGACTCTGTAGTTCTCCTCATATAGAGTATAAGAGGGTGCACGAATATTTCTGACCATTACAGGGCACAAGGTGTAACCGATATAGAGTATGAGAGGGTGCACTCATATTTCTGACCGTTAGAGGGCACAAGGGGTAACCGATATAGAGTATGGGAGGATGCACTCATATTTCTGATCATTAGAGGGCACAAGAGGTAACTGATTGAATCAGCAGAAGGAAAAAAAAAAAGAGCAAGTTTATAGAGATTTTGATAGACTTGTCAATTTTGATAGAAAATGTTTAAAAATGAATTTGAAATATTGCTCCTATACTTTGATGCAGATATTACAAGTATCTTTCGCATCAACTTGGGTGCAAAGAAAAGAGTGACAAACCAAGTCCAGTGATACATGAATGATGGATAATGCCAGAGAATGGATCATTCTGGGAGGTAAGGTAATAATACTTTAACGTCAATTTCTGTAAATTACAATATTGACTTAAATGAGAAAAATCAAATAAGCTCTTTCAAAATCCAGGCATTTTCTCCTAATATGTATTGATGATCTAACTCTTAGCACAATAGGAATAGAAAAGAATTTCCTTGATCTGACAAACAGAATGTTGAAAATCATTTAGGTTACTACCATACGTAATGTTGAAGTATTCAGAACTTTTCCCTTGAGATCCAGAATGAGGTTAGGATGCCATTAGCGAAACTTTATGTGTAAAAACAATTGGGAAAGTCTTAACCAGTGTAAGAAGGCAAGGAAAGAGGAAAATTAGTATAATTGGAAAATGTTTATTAATAGAGGTCGGTAGAAACACCACGAGACGCTGCTATTAAACTGTTAGTATGTAATATATTGAGAATTCAAACTAGCAATCTCACAGCAAGAAAGCCAGTATAGGAAAATCAATTCCATGTCTGTATTGCCACAAGAAACAGTGAAGGTTAAATTGTAAACTCATGTAAAATGAATACAGCATGGAACTATTGAATTGCTCTCAGAAACAACCTAGGATGTGTACATGGAAACACAGGAACTATTATTAAGAAGGTTAGGAAATCCTAAATCAATTGACATGTATTCTGTGATAAACGAGTAAAAGACTGTTTTAAAAAGGTCAGGGTTCTCATGTTTCATCTATTGATTTCATTAAAAACTCCATCACAATGAGTATGTGTGAGTCAATGGAAAAGGTCATTCTAAAATTCATACGAACTTGCAAATAACCAAACATAGTCAAGGTAACTTTGAAGGAGAAAAGCAGTTAGAGGAATTGCTTTTACCAGGTATCAGAACGTATTTCAAGGCTGTGCTGATTCAGACAGTGGATATTGGTGCAGGGAAAAAGAGCAAACTGAACCAAGAGGAGAGCTCAGAAATAACACTGCCACGCACACACCCGAGGATCTTTGCTTTGTATGAACTGTGGCACCTCAGAGCAATGAAGGAAACGAATTTTCCAGTAAATGATGTTGAGTCAAATCGATAATTAGCTACAATAAAATAAAGAAAGGAAACTTGAACTCGACTTCACATCATACCCGAAATGGTATCTGAAGAGAAAGTTAGCTTTGAGAAACTGATGGGCATAATGATGAAGCTTCTAGAAGAAAACCAGCATTTGCCCAAGATTTGACGAGTTCCTAACTCCCCGGTTTGAAGCATGAAACCTGTGCTGAGATTCCTGTATTGAGGGATTGCGTTAGTGTAGCAGTGCTGCTGAATCCTCACGTACGAGGTGGAGATGGGCTGTGATTTCTCTCCCCATTTTACGTATTTCATGGGAGCTGCCTGCAGAGCCTCCCCTTCCCTGTACGTCTTGCAGCAGCATCTACACAGGGTAGACTATTATTTTGCCGGAGTTGTGCTAGGTCAGGGAAACCCTGGTGGTGTAGTGGTTAAGTGCTACGGCTGCTAAACAAAGGGTCAGCAGTTCAAATCCACCAGGTGCTCCTTGGAAACTCTATGGGGCAGTTCTCCTCTGTCCTATAGGGTCGCTATGAGTCGGAGCCTCCTCGACGGCATCTAACAACAACAACAACCATAAGCATGAGTGTTACGTGCCACTCAAGCGGAACAAATGGAAACGAAGGCTTTCTTGGTCCTGCTTGGTTAAACACCCGGGAAACCAGGGAGCATCTTGAGAAGGAGAGCGGTGCTTACAACATAAAGGGCAGAGGCAGAGTCTAGGCAGCATCACAGGTAGTACTGGGATTCGACACTAGTTCAGAAGTGGTCAGCAGGGATGGGCCACTGGGAGCCTGTAGGTCCCATAGCCTTTTATCCCCAATAGCCGAGACCTGCTGAGCCGATATGGCTCCACACGGTTGATATTTAAAGGGTACACATCGAGTCAAAGCGGTTGACTTCATCCTGCACACCGATTGGAGGTCTCACTTTTAGGCAGTATGGGAAGGAGGAGAGATCCAATTGAAAGGTCTAGAATTAGGCGTCAAAGGTTTAAGCCCTGAGTCACCACTCCCTCAGTGAGGAATTCATTTCGGGCAAGGGAACGACTCTTGTTTTCTCTTATCTGGCAAACAGCAGGAGCAAGCATAATAGTGATAAGAATAATGACGATTTCACAGATCCACAGGGAGAAAGAAGGAAGGTAAATCTTATAAACTGAGTGCAACAGTCTCTATTACAAGGGACAATCTTTGTCCTCTCCATCAATGTCGCTTCTTTTAGAACCACCCAATGACTGATGCCTCTATCTCTGTCAAGCCCCCTTTTCTGCTATCTGAATAGAGCAGAAAGATGTCCACAGGGTCCCTGGTGGTCCCTAGCACGTGGGCGATAGTGAAAGAAAACTTATTGTCGCATGCTTATGGGAAACCTGATTTTTAGCTTGAAATTGTACGCAGTCATTTTTTCCCCCTCATCACTTGTGGTAGCCATGGGATTCCTGGTGGAATAAGACTCCCTTAGCTCATTCAAAAAGAGGGTGGGTTGACTTAAGGAATCCACATGCGATCACCCTAGTGAACAACGAGCGAATAAGAAAGTGACTAAAAATGTCTTTCAATTATGGATTGGGTATATAAGTGATATACACGTAAACTTTACTATTATTACTTTGGTTTTCGTATCATAAAATTGGCATAATTATACAACTCATAGTGATTTCTATATAGTGTAATCAGACACTGACGATCTGAAAGGGCACCTCAGCCCTCAGTGCTGCACGTGAATATACTCAGACTCGGTGCCAAGGCCACAGCAAACGATGGACTGAGCTTATCTGAATTCCGGCCTTTGGAGGAGTGCTCTAACTTTTTAAACACAAAAATACACAGATTTTCTTCTGTGTTTCTTTTCCTGTTCCCTTACACGCCCAGAAGGTTGAGGCAAGAGAACTGTGAACAATCAAACCTAAGTGACCAGACTCTGTAGTTCTCCTCATATAGAGTATAAGAGGGTGCACGAATATTTCTGACCATTACAGGGCACAAGGTGTAACCGATATAGAGTATGAGAGGGTGCACTCATATTTCTGACCGTTAGAGGGCACAAGGGGTAACCGATATAGAGTATGGGAGGATGCACTCATATTTCTGATCATTAGAGGGCACAAGAGGTAACTGATTGAATCAGCAGAAGGAAAAAAAAAAAGAGCAAGTTTATAGAGATTTTGATAGACTTGTCAATTTTGATAGAAAATGTTTAAAAATGAATTTGAAATATTGCTCCTATACTTTGATGCAGATATTACAAGTATCTTTCGCATCAACTTGGGTGCAAAGAAAAGAGTGACAAACCAAGTCCAGTGATACATGAATGATGGATAATGCCAGAGAATGGATCATTCTGGGAGGTAAGGTAATAATACTTTAACGTCAATTTCTGTAAATTACAATATTGACTTAAATGAGAAAAATCAAATAAGCTCTTTCAAAATCCAGGCATTTTCTCCTAATATGTATTGATGATCTAACTCTTAGCACAATAGGAATAGAAAAGAATTTCCTTGATCTGACAAACAGAATGTTGAAAATCATTTAGGTTACTACCATACGTAATGTTGAAGTATTCAGAACTTTTCCCTTGAGATCCAGAATGAGGTTAGGATGCCATTAGCGAAACTTTATGTGTAAAAACAATTGGGAAAGTCTTAACCAGTGTAAGAAGGCAAGGAAAGAGGAAAATTAGTATAATTGGAAAATGTTTATTAATAGAGGTCGGTAGAAACACCACGAGACGCTGCTATTAAACTGTTAGTATGTAATATATTGAGAATTCAAACTAGCAATCTCACAGCAAGAAAGCCAGTATAGGAAAATCAATTCCATGTCTGTATTGCCACAAGAAACAGTGAAGGTTAAATTGTAAACTCATGTAAAATGAATACAGCATGGAAATATTGAATTGCTCTCAGAAACAACCTAGGATGTGTACATGGAAACACAGGAACTATTATTAAGAAGGTTAGGAAATCCTAAATCAATTGACATGTATTCTGTGATAAACGAGTAAAAGACTGTTTTAAAAAGGTCAGGGTTCTCATGTTTCATCTATTGATTTCATTAAAAACTCCATCACAATGAGTATGTGTGAGTCAATGGAAAAGGTCATTCTAAAATTCATACGAACTTGCAAATAACCAAACATAGTCAAGGTAACTTTGAAGGAGAAAAGCAGTTAGAGGAATTGCTTTTACCAGGTATCAGAACGTATTTCAAGGCTGTGCTGATTCAGACAGTGGATATTGGTGCAGGGAAAAAGAGCAAACTGAACCAAGAGGAGAGCTCAGAAATAACACTGCCACGCACACACCCGAGGATCTTTGCTTTGTATGAACTGTGGCACCTCAGAGCAATGAAGGAAACGAATTTTCCAGTAAATGATGTTGAGTCAAATCGATAATTAGCTACAATAAAATAAAGAAAGGAAACTTGAACTCGACTTCACATCATACCCGAAATGGTATCTGAAGAGAAAGTTAGCTTTGAGAAACTGATGGGCATAATGATGAAGCTTCTAGAAGAAAACCAGCATTTGCCCAAGATTTGACGAGTTCCTAACTCCCCGGTTTGAAGCATGAAACCTGTGCTGAGATTCCTGTATTGAGGGATTGCGTTAGTGTAGCAGTGCTGCTGAATCCTCACGTACGAGGTGGAGATGGGCTGTGATTTCTCTCCCCATTTTACGTATTTCATGGGAGCTGCCTGCAGAGCCTCCCCTTCCCTGTACGTCTTGCAGCAGCATCTACACAGGGTAGACTATTATTTTGCCGGAGTTGTGCTAGGTCAGGGAAACCCTGGTGGTGTAGTGGTTAAGTGCTACGGCTGCTAAACAAAGGGTCAGCAGTTCAAATCCACCAGGTGCTCCTTGGAAACTCTATGGGGCAGTTCTCCTCTGTCCTATAGGGTCGCTATGAGTCGGAGCCTCCTCGACGGCATCTAACAACAACAACAACCATAAGCATGAGTGTTACGTGCCACTCAAGCGGAACAAATGGAAACGAAGGCTTTCTTGGTCCTGCTTGGTTAAACACCCGGGAAACCAGGGAGCATCTTGAGAAGGAGAGCGGTGCTTACAACATAAAGGGCAGAGGCAGAGTCTAGGCAGCATCACAGGTAGTACTGGGATTCGACACTAGTTCAGAAGTGGTCAGCAGGGATGGGCCACTGGGAGCCTGTAGGTCCCATAGCCTTTTATCCCCAATAGCCGAGACCTGCTGAGCCGATATGGCTCCACACGGTTGATATTTAAAGGGTACACATCGAGTCAAAGCGGTTGACTTCATCCTGCACACCGATTGGAGGTCTCACTTTTAGGCAGTATGGGAAGGAGGAGAGATCCAATTGAAAGGTCTAGAATTAGGCGTCAAAGGTTTAAGCCCTGAGTCACCACTCCCTCAGTGAGGAATTCATTTCGGGCAAGGGAACGACTCTTGTTTTCTCTTATCTGGCAAACAGCAGGAGCAAGCATAATAGTGATAAGAATAATGACGATTTCACAGATCCACAGGGAGAAAGAAGGAAGGTAAATCTTATAAAGTGAGTGCAACAGTCTCTATTACAAGGGACAATCTTTGTCCTCTCCATCAATGTCGCTTCTTTTAGAACCACCCAATGACTGATGCCTCTATCTCTGTCAAGCCCCCTTTTCTGCTATCTGAATAGAGCAGAAAGATGTCCACAGGGTCCCTGGTGGTCCCTAGCACATGGGCGATAGTGAAAGAAAACTTATTGTCGCATGCTTATGGGAAACCTGATTTTTAGCTTGAAATTGTACGCAGTCATTTTTTCCCCCTCATCACTTGTGGTAGCCATGGGATTCCTGGTGGAATAAGACTCCCTTAGCTCATTCAAAAAGAGGGTGGGTTGACTTAAGGAATCCACATGCGATCACCCTAGTGAACAACGAGCGAATAAGAAAGTGACTAAAAATGTCTTTCAATTATGGATTGGGTATATAAGTGATATACACGTAAACTTTACTATTATTACTTTGGTTTTCGTATCATAAAATTGGCATAATTATACAACTCATAGTGATTTCTATATAGTGTAATCAGACACTGACGATCTGAAAGGGCACCTCAGCCCTCAGTGCTGCACGTGAATATACTCAGACTCGGTGCCAAGGCCACAGCAAACGATGGACTGAGCTTATCTGAATTCCGGCCTTTGGAGGAGTGCTCTAACTTTTTAAACACAAAAATACACAGATTTTCTTCTGTGTTTCTTTTCCTGTTCCCTTACACGCCCAGAAGGTTGAGGCAAGAGAACTGTGAACAATCAAACCTAAGTGACCAGACTCTGTAGTTCTCCTCATATAGAGTATAAGAGGGTGCACGAATATTTCTGACCATTACAGGGCACAAGGTGTAACCGATATAGAGTATGAGAGGGTGCACTCATATTTCTGACCGTTAGAGGGCACAAGGGGTAACCGATATAGAGTATGGGAGGATGCACTCATATTTCTGATCATTAGAGGGCACAAGAGGTAACTGATTGAATCAGCAGAAGGAAAAAAAAAAAGAGCAAGTTTATAGAGATTTTGATAGACTTGTCAATTTTGATAGAAAATGTTTAAAAATGAATTTGAAATATTGCTCCTATACTCTGATGCAGATATTACAAGTATCTTTCGCATCAACTTGGGTGCAAAGAAAAGAGTGACAAACCAAGTCCAGTGATACATGAATGATGGATAATGCCAGAGAATGGATCATTCTGGGAGGTAAGGTAATAATACTTTAACGTCAATTTCTGTAAATTACAATATTGACTTAAATGAGAAAAATCAAATAAGCTCTTTCAAAATCCAGGCATTTTCTCCTAATATGTATTGATGATCTAACTCTTAGCACAATAGGAATAGAAAAGAATTTCCTTGATCTGACAAACAGAATGTTGAAAATCATTTAGGTTACTACCATACGTAATGTTGAAGTATTCAGAACTTTTCCCTTGAGATCCAGAATGAGGTTAGGATGCCATTAGCGAAACTTTATGTGTAAAAACAATTGGGAAAGTCTTAACCAGTGTAAGAAGGCAAGGAAAGAGGAAAATTAGTATAATTGGAAAATGTTTATTAATAGAGGTCGGTAGAAACACCACGAGACGCTGCTGTTAAACTGTTAGTATGTAATATATTGAGAATTCAAACTAGCAATCTCACAGCAAGAAAGCCAGTATAGGAAAATCAATTCCATGTCTGTATTGCCACAAGAAACAGTGAAGGTTAAATTGTAAACTCATGTAAAATGAATACAGCATGGAAATATTGAATTGCTCTCAGAAACAACCTAGGATGTGTACATGGAAACACAGGAACTATTATTAAGAAGGTTAGGAAATCCTAAATCAATTGACATGTATTCTGTGATAAACGAGTAAAAGACTGTTTTAAAAAGGTCAGGGTTCTCATGTTTCATCTATTGATTTCATTAAAAACTCCATCACAATGAGTATGTGTGAGTCAATGGAAAAGGTCATTCTAAAATTCATACGAACTTGCAAATAACCAAACATAGTCAAGGTAACTTTGAAGGAGAAAAGCAGTTAGAGGAATTGCTTTTACCAGGTATCAGAACGTATTTCAAGGCTGTGCTGATTCAGACAGTGGATATTGGTGCAGGGAAAAAGAGCAAACTGAACCAAGAGGAGAGCTCAGAAATAACACTGCCACGCACACACCCGAGGATCTTTGCTTTGTATGAACTGTGGCACCTCAGAGCAATGAAGGAAACGAATTTTCCAGTAAATGATGTTGAGTCAAATCGATAATTAGCTACAATAAAATAAAGAAAGGAAACTTGAACTCGACTTCACATCATACCCGAAATGGTATCTGAAGAGAAAGTTAGCTTTGAGAAACTGATGGGCATAATGATGAAGCTTCTAGAAGAAAACCAGCATTTGCCCAAGATTTGACGAGTTCCTAACTCCCCGGTTTGAAGCATGAAACCTGTGCTGAGATTCCTGTATTGAGGGATTGCGTTAGTGTAGCAGTGCTGCTGAATCCTCACGTACGAGGTGGAGATGGGCTGTGATTTCTCTCCCCATTTTACGTATTTCATGGGAGCTGCCTGCAGAGCCTCCCCTTCCCTGTACGTCTTGCAGCAGCAGCTACACAGGGTAGACTATTATTTTGCCGGAGTTGTGCTAGGTCAGGGAAACCCTGGTGGTGTAGTGGTTAAGTGCTACGGCTGCTAAACAAAGGGTCAGCAGTTCAAATCCACCAGGTGCTCCTTGGAAACTCTATGGGGCAGTTCTCCTCTGTCCTATAGGGTCGCTATGAGTCGGAGCCTCCTCGACGGCATCTAACAACAACAACAACCATAAGCATGAGTGTTACGTGCCACTCAAGCGGAACAAATGGAAACGAAGGCTTTCTTGGTCCTGCTTGGTTAAACACCCGGGAAACCAGGGAGCATCTTGAGAAGGAGAGCGGTGCTTACAACATAAAGGGCAGAGGCAGAGTCTAGGCAGCATCACAGGTAGTACTGGGATTCGACACTAGTTCAGAAGTGGTCAGCAGGGATGGGCCACTGGGAGCCTGTAGGTCCCATAGCCTTTTATCCCCAATAGCCGAGACCTGCTGAGCCGATATGGCTCCACACGGTTGATATTTAAAGGGTACACATCGAGTCAAAGCGGTTGACTTCATCCTGCACACCGATTGGAGGTCTCACTTTTAGGCAGTATGGGAAGGAGGAGAGATCCAATTGAAAGGTCTAGAATTAGGCGTCAAAGGTTTAAGCCCTGAGTCACCACTCCCTCAGTGAGGAATTCATTTCGGGCAAGGGAACGACTCTTGTTTTCTCTTATCTGGCAAACAGCAGGAGCAAGCATAATAGTGATAAGAATAATGACGATTTCACAGATCCACAGGGAGAAAGAAGGAAGGTAAATCTTATAAAGTGAGTGCAACAGTCTCTATTACAAGGGACAATCTTTGTCCTCTCCATCAATGTCGCTTCTTTTAGAACCACCCAATGACTGATGCCTCTATCTCTGTCAAGCCCCCTTTTCTGCTATCTGAATAGAGCAGAAAGATGTCCACAGGGTCCCTGGTGGTCCCTAGCACATGGGCGATAGTGAAAGAAAACTTATTGTCGCATGCTTATGGGAAACCTGATTTTTAGCTTGAAATTGTACGCAGTCATTTTTTCCCCCTCATCACTTGTGGTAGCCATGGGATTCCTGGTGGAATAAGACTCCCTTAGCTCATTCAAAAAGAGGGTGGGTTGACTTAAGGAATCCACATGCGATCACCCTAGTGAACAACGAGCGAATAAGAAAGTGACTAAAAATGTCTTTCAATTATGGATTGGGTATATAAGTGATATACACGTAAACTTTACTATTATTACTTTGGTTTTCGTATCATAAAATTGGCATAATTATACAACTCATAGTGATTTCTATATAGTGTAATCAGACACTGACGATCTGAAAGGGCACCTCAGCCCTCAGTGCTGCACGTGAATATACTCAGACTCGGTGCCAAGGCCACAGCAAACGATGGACTGAGCTTATCTGAATTCCGGCCTTTGGAGGAGTGCTCTAACTTTTTAAACACAAAAATACACAGATTTTCTTCTGTGTTTCTTTTCCTGTTCCCTTACACGCCCAGAAGGTTGAGGCAAGAGAACTGTGAACAATCAAACCTAAGTGACCAGACTCTGTAGTTCTCCTCATATAGAGTATAAGAGGGTGCACGAATATTTCTGACCATTACAGGGCACAAGGTGTAACCGATATAGAGTATGAGAGGGTGCACTCATATTTCTGACCGTTAGAGGGCACAAGGGGTAACCGATATAGAGTATGGGAGGATGCACTCATATTTCTGATCATTAGAGGGCACAAGAGGTAACTGATTGAATCAGCAGAAGGAAAAAAAAAAAGAGCAAGTTTATAGAGATTTTGATAGACTTGTCAATTTTGATAGAAAATGTTTAAAAATGAATTTGAAATATTGCTCCTATACTTTGATGCAGATATTACAAGTATCTTTCGCATCAACTTGGGTGCAAAGAAAAGAGTGACAAACCAAGTCCAGTGATACATGAATGATGGATAATGCCAGAGAATGGATCATTCTGGGAGGTAAGGTAATAATACTTTAACGTCAATTTCTGTAAATTACAATATTGACTTAAATGAGAAAAATCAAATAAGCTCTTTCAAAATCCAGGCATTTTCTCCTAATATGTATTGATGATCTAACTCTTAGCACAATAGGAATAGAAAAGAATTTCCTTGATCTGACAAACAGAATGTTGAAAATCATTTAGGTTACTACCATACGTAATGTTGAAGTATTCAGAACTTTTCCCTTGAGATCCAGAATGAGGTTAGGATGCCATTAGCGAAACTTTATGTGTAAAAACAATTGGGAAAGTCTTAACCAGTGTAAGAAGGCAAGGAAAGAGGAAAATTAGTATAATTGGAAAATGTTTATTAATAGAGGTCGGTAGAAACACCACGAGACGCTGCTATTAAACTGTTAGTATGTAATATATTGAGAATTCAAACTAGCAATCTCACAGCAAGAAAGCCAGTATAGGAAAATCAATTCCATGTCTGTATTGCCACAAGAAACAGTGAAGGTTAAATTGTAAACTCATGTAAAATGAATACAGCATGGAAATATTGAATTGCTCTCAGAAACAACCTAGGATGTGTACATGGAAACACAGGAACTATTATTAAGAAGGTTAGGAAATCCTAAATCAATTGACATGTATTCTGTGATAAACGAGTAAAAGACTGTTTTAAAAAGGTCAGGGTTCTCATGTTTCATCTATTGATTTCATTAAAAACTCCATCACAATGAGTATGTGTGAGTCAATGGAAAAGGTCATTCTAAAATTCATACGAACTTGCAAATAACCAAACATAGTCAAGGTAACTTTGAAGGAGAAAAGCAGTTAGAGGAATTGCTTTTACCAGGTATCAGAACGTATTTCAAGGCTGTGCTGATTCAGACAGTGGATATTGGTGCAGGGAAAAAGAGCAAACTGAACCAAGAGGAGAGCTCAGAAATAACACTGCCACGCACACACCCGAGGATCTTTGCTTTGTATGAACTGTGGCACCTCAGAGCAATGAAGGAAACGAATTTTCCAGTAAATGATGTTGAGTCAAATCGATAATTAGCTACAATAAAATAAAGAAAGGAAACTTGAACTCGACTTCACATCATACCCGAAATGGTATCTGAAGAGAAAGTTAGCTTTGAGAAACTGATGGGCATAATGATGAAGCTTCTAGAAGAAAACCAGCATTTGCCCAAGATTTGACGAGTTCCTAACTCCCCGGTTTGAAGCATGAAACCTGTGCTGAGATTCCTGTATTGAGGGATTGCGTTAGTGTAGCAGTGCTGCTGAATCCTCACGTACGAGGTGGAGATGGGCTGTGATTTCTCTCCCCATTTTACGTATTTCATGGGAGCTGCCTGCAGAGCCTCCCCTTCCCTGTACGTCTTGCAGCAGCAGCTACACAGGGTAGACTATTATTTTGCCGGAGTTGTGCTAGGTCAGGGAAACCCTGGTGGTGTAGTGGTTAAGTGCTACGGCTGCTAAACAAAGGGTCAGCAGTTCAAATCCACCAGGTGCTCCTTGGAAACTCTATGGGGCAGTTCTCCTCTGTCCTATAGGGTCGCTATGAGTCGGAGCCTCCTCGACGGCATCTAACAACAACAACAACCATAAGCATGAGTGTTACGTGCCACTCAAGCGGAACAAATGGAAACGAAGGCTTTCTTGGTCCTGCTTGGTTAAACACCCGGGAAACCAGGGAGCATCTTGAGAAGGAGAGCGGTGCTTACAACATAAAGGGCAGAGGCAGAGTCTAGGCAGCATCACAGGTAGTACTGGGATTCGACACTAGTTCAGAAGTGGTCAGCAGGGATGGGCCACTGGGAGCCTGTAGGTCCCATAGCCTTTTATCCCCAATAGCCGAGACCTGCTGAGCCGATATGGCTCCACACGGTTGATATTTAAAGGGTACACATCGAGTCAAAGCGGTTGACTTCATCCTGCACACCGATTGGAGGTCTCACTTTTAGGCAGTATGGGAAGGAGGAGAGATCCAATTGAAAGGTCTAGAATTAGGCGTCAAAGGTTTAAGCCCTGAGTCACCACTCCCTCAGTGAGGAATTCATTTCGGGCAAGGGAACGACTCTTGTTTTCTCTTATCTGGCAAACAGCAGGAGCAAGCATAATAGTGATAAGAATAATGACGATTTCACAGATCCACAGGGAGAAAGAAGGAAGGTAAATCTTATAAAGTGAGTGCAACAGTCTCTATTACAAGGGACAATCTTTGTCCTCTCCATCAATGTCGCTTCTTTTAGAACCACCCAATGACTGATGCCTCTATCTCTGTCAAGCCCCCTTTTCTGCTATCTGAATAGAGCAGAAAGATGTCCACAGGGTCCCTGGTGGTCCCTAGCACGTGGGCGATAGTGAAAGAAAACTTATTGTCGCATGCTTATGGGAAACCTGATTTTTAGCTTGAAATTGTACGCAGTCATTTTTTCCCCCTCATCACTTGTGGTAGCCATGGGATTCCTGGTGGAATAAGACTCCCTTAGCTCATTCAAAAAGAGGGTGGGTTGACTTAAGGAATCCACATGCGATCACCCTAGTGAACAACGAGCGAATAAGAAAGTGACTAAAAATGTCTTTCAATTATGGATTGGGTATATAAGTGATATACACGTAAACTTTACTATTATTACTTTGGTTTTCGTATCATAAAATTGGCATAATTATACAACTCATAGTGATTTCTATATAGTGTAATCAGACACTGACGATCTGAAAGGGCACCTCAGCCCTCAGTGCTGCACGTGAATATACTCAGACTCGGTGCCAAGGCCACAGCAAACGATGGACTGAGCTTATCTGAATTCCGGCCTTTGGAGGAGTGCTCTAACTTTTTAAACACAAAAATACACAGATTTTCTTCTGTGTTTCTTTTCCTGTTCCCTTACACGCCCAGAAGGTTGAGGCAAGAGAACTGTGAACAATCAAACCTAAGTGACCAGACTCTGTAGTTCTCCTCATATAGAGTATAAGAGGGTGCACGAATATTTCTGACCATTACAGGGCACAAGGTGTAACCGATATAGAGTATGAGAGGGTGCACTCATATTTCTGACCGTTAGAGGGCACAAGGGGTAACCGATATAGAGTATGGGAGGATGCACTCATATTTCTGATCATTAGAGGGCACAAGAGGTAACTGATTGAATCAGCAGAAGGAAAAAAAAAAAGAGCAAGTTTATAGAGATTTTGATAGACTTGTCAATTTTGATAGAAAATGTTTAAAAATGAATTTGAAATATTGCTCCTATACTTTGATGCAGATATTACAAGTATCTTTCGCATCAACTTGGGTGCAAAGAAAAGAGTGACAAACCAAGTCCAGTGATACATGAATGATGGATAATGCCAGAGAATGGATCATTCTGGGAGGTAAGGTAATAATACTTTAACGTCAATTTCTGTAAATTACAATATTGACTTAAATGAGAAAAATCAAATAAGCTCTTTCAAAATCCAGGCATTTTCTCCTAATATGTATTGATGATCTAACTCTTAGCACAATAGGAATAGAAAAGAATTTCCTTGATCTGACAAACAGAATGTTGAAAATCATTTAGGTTACTACCATACGTAATGTTGAAGTATTCAGAACTTTTCCCTTGAGATCCAGAATGAGGTTAGGATGCCATTAGCGAAACTTTATGTGTAAAAACAATTGGGAAAGTCTTAACCAGTGTAAGAAGGCAAGGAAAGAGGAAAATTAGTATAATTGGAAAATGTTTATTAATAGAGGTCGGTAGAAACACCACGAGACGCTGCTATTAAACTGTTAGTATGTAATATATTGAGAATTCAAACTAGCAATCTCACAGCAAGAAAGCCAGTATAGGAAAATCAATTCCATGTCTGTATTGCCACAAGAAACAGTGAAGGTTAAATTGTAAACTCATGTAAAATGAATACAGCATGGAAATATTGAATTGCTCTCAGAAACAACCTAGGATGTGTACATGGAAACACAGGAACTATTATTAAGAAGGTTAGGAAATCCTAAATCAATTGACATGTATTCTGTGATAAACGAGTAAAAGACTGTTTTAAAAAGGTCAGGGTTCTCATGTTTCATCTATTGATTTCATTAAAAACTCCATCACAATGAGTATGTGTGAGTCAATGGAAAAGGTCATTCTAAAATTCATACGAACTTGCAAATAACCAAACATAGTCAAGGTAACTTTGAAGGAGAAAAGCAGTTAGAGGAATTGCTTTTACCAGGTATCAGAACGTATTTCAAGGCTGTGCTGATTCAGACAGTGGATATTGGTGCAGGGAAAAAGAGCAAACTGAACCAAGAGGAGAGCTCAGAAATAACACTGCCACGCACACACCCGAGGATCTTTGCTTTGTATGAACTGTGGCACCTCAGAGCAATGAAGGAAACGAATTTTCCAGTAAATGATGTTGAGTCAAATCGATAATTAGCTACAATAAAATAAAGAAAGGAAACTTGAACTCGACTTCACATCATACCCGAAATGGTATCTGAAGAGAAAGTTAGCTTTGAGAAACTGATGGGCATAATGATGAAGCTTCTAGAAGAAAACCAGCATTTGCCCAAGATTTGACGAGTTCCTAACTCCCCGGTTTGAAGCATGAAACCTGTGCTGAGATTCCTGTATTGAGGGATTGCGTTAGTGTAGCAGTGCTGCTGAATCCTCACGTACGAGGTGGAGATGGGCTGTGATTTCTCTCCCCATTTTACGTATTTCATGGGAGCTGCCTGCAGAGCCTCCCCTTCCCTGTACGTCTTGCAGCAGCAGCTACACAGGGTAGACTATTATTTTGCCGGAGTTGTGCTAGGTCAGGGAAACCCTGGTGGTGTAGTGGTTAAGTGCTACGGCTGCTAAACAAAGGGTCAGCAGTTCAAATCCACCAGGTGCTCCTTGGAAACTCTATGGGGCAGTTCTCCTCTGTCCTATAGGGTCGCTATGAGTCGGAGCCTCCTCGACGGCATCTAACAACAACAACAACCATAAGCATGAGTGTTACGTGCCACTCAAGCGGAACAAATGGAAACGAAGGCTTTCTTGGTCCTGCTTGGTTAAACACCCGGGAAACCAGGGAGCATCTTGAGAAGGAGAGCGGTGCTTACAACATAAAGGGCAGAGGCAGAGTCTAGGCAGCATCACAGGTAGTACTGGGATTCGACACTAGTTCAGAAGTGGTCAGCAGGGATGGGCCACTGGGAGCCTGTAGGTCCCATAGCCTTTTATCCCCAATAGCCGAGACCTGCTGAGCCGATATGGCTCCACACGGTTGATATTTAAAGGGTACACATCGAGTCAAAGCGGTTGACTTCATCCTGCACACCGATTGGAGGTCTCACTTTTAGGCAGTATGGGAAGGAGGAGAGATCCAATTGAAAGGTCTAGAATTAGGCGTCAAAGGTTTAAGCCCTGAGTCACCACTCCCTCAGTGAGGAATTCATTTCGGGCAAGGGAACGACTCTTGTTTTCTCTTATCTGGCAAACAGCAGGAGCAAGCATAATAGTGATAAGAATAATGACGATTTCACAGATCCACAGGGAGAAAGAAGGAAGGTAAATCTTATAAAGTGAGTGCAACAGTCTCTATTACAAGGGACAATCTTTGTCCTCTCCATCAATGTCGCTTCTTTTAGAACCACCCAATGACTGATGCCTCTATCTCTGTCAAGCCCCCTTTTCTGCTATCTGAATAGAGCAGAAAGATGTCCACAGGGTCCCTGGTGGTCCCTAGCACATGGGCGATAGTGAAAGAAAACTTATTGTCGCATGCTTATGGGAAACCTGATTTTTAGCTTGAAATTGTACGCAGTCATTTTTTCCCCCTCATCACTTGTGGTAGCCATGGGATTCCTGGTGGAATAAGACTCCCTTAGCTCATTCAAAAAGAGGGTGGGTTGACTTAAGGAATCCACATGCGATCACCCTAGTGAACAACGAGCGAATAAGAAAGTGACTAAAAATGTCTTTCAATTATGGATTGGGTATATAAGTGATATACACGTAAACTTTACTATTATTACTTTGGTTTTCGTATCATAAAATTGGCATAATTATACAACTCATAGTGATTTCTATATAGTGTAATCAGACACTGACGATCTGAAAGGGCACCTCAGCCCTCAGTGCTGCACGTGAATATACTCAGACTCGGTGCCAAGGCCACAGCAAACGATGGACTGAGCTTATCTGAATTCCGGCCTTTGGAGGAGTGCTCTAACTTTTTAAACACAAAAATACACAGATTTTCTTCTGTGTTTCTTTTCCTGTTCCCTTACACGCCCAGAAGGTTGAGGCAAGAGAACTGTGAACAATCAAACCTAAGTGACCAGACTCTGTAGTTCTCCTCATATAGAGTATAAGAGGGTGCACGAATATTTCTGACCATTACAGGGCACAAGGTGTAACCGATATAGAGTATGAGAGGGTGCACTCATATTTCTGACCGTTAGAGGGCACAAGGGGTAACCGATATAGAGTATGGGAGGATGCACTCATATTTCTGATCATTAGAGGGCACAAGAGGTAACTGATTGAATCAGCAGAAGGAAAAAAAAAAAGAGCAAGTTTATAGAGATTTTGATAGACTTGTCAATTTTGATAGAAAATGTTTAAAAATGAATTTGAAATATTGCTCCTATACTTTGATGCAGATATTACAAGTATCTTTCGCATCAACTTGGGTGCAAAGAAAAGAGTGACAAACCAAGTCCAGTGATACATGAATGATGGATAATGCCAGAGAATGGATCATTCTGGGAGGTAAGGTAATAATACTTTAACGTCAATTTCTGTAAATTACAATATTGACTTAAATGAGAAAAATCAAATAAGCTCTTTCAAAATCCAGGCATTTTCTCCTAATATGTATTGATGATCTAACTCTTAGCACAATAGGAATAGAAAAGAATTTCCTTGATCTGACAAACAGAATGTTGAAAATCAGTTAGGTTACTACCATACGTAATGTTGAAGTATTCAGAACTTTTCCCTTGAGATCCAGAATGAGGTTAGGATGCCATTAGCGAAACTTTATGTGTAAAAACAATTGGGAAAGTCTTAACCAGTGTAAGAAGGCAAGGAAAGAGGAAAATTAGTATAATTGGAAAATGTTTATTAATAGAGGTCGGTAGAAACACCACGAGACGCTGCTGTTAAACTGTTAGTATGTAATATATTGAGAATTCAAACTAGCAATCTCACAGCAAGAAAGCCAGTATAGGAAAATCAATTCCATGTCTGTATTGCCACAAGAAACAGTGAAGGTTAAATTGTAAACTCATGTAAAATGAATACAGCATGGAAATATTGAATTGCTCTCAGAAACAACCTAGGATGTGTACATGGAAACACAGGAACTATTATTAAGAAGGTTAGGAAATCCTAAATCAATTGACATGTATTCTGTGATAAACGAGTAAAAGACTGTTTTAAAAAGGTCAGGGTTCTCATGTTTCATCTATTGATTTCATTAAAAACTCCATCACAATGAGTATGTGTGAGTCAATGGAAAAGGTCATTCTAAAATTCATACGAACTTGCAAATAACCAAACATAGTCAAGGTAACTTTGAAGGAGAAAAGCAGTTAGAGGAATTGCTTTTACCAGGTATCAGAACGTATTTCAAGGCTGTGCTGATTCAGACAGTGGATATTGGTGCAGGGAAAAAGAGCAAACTGAACCAAGAGGAGAGCTCAGAAATAACACTGCCACGCACACACCCGAGGATCTTTGCTTTGTATGAACTGTGGCACCTCAGAGCAATGAAGGAAACGAATTTTCCAGTAAATGATGTTGAGTCAAATCGATAATTAGCTACAATAAAATAAAGAAAGGAAACTTGAACTCGACTTCACATCATACCCGAAATGGTATCTGAAGAGAAAGTTAGCTTTGAGAAACTGATGGGCATAATGATGAAGCTTCTAGAAGAAAACCAGCATTTGCCCAAGATTTGACGAGTTCCTAACTCCCCGGTTTGAAGCATGAAACCTGTGCTGAGATTCCTGTATTGAGGGATTGCGTTAGTGTAGCAGTGCTGCTGAATCCTCACGTACGAGGTGGAGATGGGCTGTGATTTCTCTCCCCATTTTACGTATTTCATGGGAGCTGCCTGCAGAGCCTCCCCTTCCCTGTACGTCTTGCAGCAGCATCTACACAGGGTAGACTATTATTTTGCCGGAGTTGTGCTAGGTCAGGGAAACCCTGGTGGTGTAGTGGTTAAGTGCTACGGCTGCTAAACAAAGGGTCAGCAGTTCAAATCCACCAGGTGCTCCTTGGAAACTCTATGGGGCAGTTCTACTCTGCCCTATAGGGTCGCTATGAGTCGGAGCCTCCTCGACGGCACCTAACAACAACAACAACCATAAGCATGAGTGTTACGTGCCACTCAAGCGGAACAAATGGAAACGAAGGCTTTCTTGGTCCTGCTTGGTTAAACACCCGGGAAACCAGGGAGCATCTTGAGAAGGAGAGCGGTGCTTACAACATAAAGGGCAGAGGCAGAGTCTAGGCAGCATCACAGGTAGTACTGGGATTCGACACTAGTTCAGAAGTGGTCAGCAGGGATGGGCCACTGGGAGCCTGTAGGTCCCATAGCCTTTTATCCCCAATAGCCGAGACCTGCTGAGCCGATATGGCTCCACACGGTTGATATTTAAAGGGTACACATCGAGTCAAAGCGGTTGACTTCATCCTGCACACCGATTGGAGGTCTCACTTTTAGGCAGTATGGGAAGGAGGAGAGATCCAATTGAAAGGTCTAGAATTAGGCGTCAAAGGTTTAAGCCCTGAGTCACCACTCCCTCAGTGAGGAATTCATTTCGGGCAAGGGAACGACTCTTGTTTTCTCTTATCTGGCAAACAGCAGGAGCAAGCATAATAGTGATAAGAATAATGACGATTTCACAGATCCACAGGGAGAAAGAAGGAAGGTAAATCTTATAAAGTGAGTGCAACAGTCTCTATTACAAGGGACAATCTTTGTCCTCTCCATCAATGTCGCTTCTTTTAGAACCACCCAATGACTGATGCCTCTATCTCTGTCAAGCCCCCTTTTCTGCTATCTGAATAGAGCAGAAAGATGTCCACAGGGTCCCTGGTGGTCCCTAGCACATGGGCGATAGTGAAAGAAAACTTATTGTCGCATGCTTATGGGAAACCTGATTTTTAGCTTGAAATTGTACGCAGTCATTTTTTCCCCCTCATCACTTGTGGTAGCCATGGGATTCCTGGTGGAATAAGACTCCCTTAGCTCATTCAAAAAGAGGGTGGGTTGACTTAAGGAATCCACATGCGATCACCCTAGTGAACAACGAGCGAATAAGAAAGTGACTAAAAATGTCTTTCAATTATGGATTGGGTATATAAGTGATATACACGTAAACTTTACTATTATTACTTTGGTTTTCGTATCATAAAATTGGCATAATTATACAACTCATAGTGATTTCTATATAGTGTAATCAGACACTGACGATCTGAAAGGGCACCTCAGCCCTCAGTGCTGCACGTGAATATACTCAGACTCGGTGCCAAGGCCACAGCAAACGATGGACTGAGCTTATCTGAATTCCGGCCTTTGGAGGAGTGCTCTAACTTTTTAAACACAAAAATACACAGATTTTCTTCTGTGTTTCTTTTCCTGTTCCCTTACACGCCCAGAAGGTTGAGGCAAGAGAACTGTGAACAATCAAACCTAAGTGACCAGACTCTGTAGTTCTCCTCATATAGAGTATAAGAGGGTGCACGAATATTTCTGACCATTACAGGGCACAAGGTGTAACCGATATAGAGTATGAGAGGGTGCACTCATATTTCTGACCGTTAGAGGGCACAAGGGGTAACCGATATAGAGTATGGGAGGATGCACTCATATTTCTGATCATTAGAGGGCACAAGAGGTAACTGATTGAATCAGCAGAAGGAAAAAAAAAAAGAGCAAGTTTATAGAGATTTTGATAGACTTGTCAATTTTGATAGAAAATGTTTAAAAATGAATTTGAAATATTGCTCCTATACTTTGATGCAGATATTACAAGTATCTTTCGCATCAACTTGGGTGCAAAGAAAAGAGTGACAAACCAAGTCCAGTGATACATGAATGATGGATAATGCCAGAGAATGGATCATTCTGGGAGGTAAGGTAATAATACTTTAACGTCAATTTCTGTAAATTACAATATTGACTTAAATGAGAAAAATCAAATAAGCTCTTTCAAAATCCAGGCATTTTCTCCTAATATGTATTGATGATCTAACTCTTAGCACAATAGGAATAGAAAAGAATTTCCTTGATCTGACAAACAGAATGTTGAAAATCAGTTAGGTTACTACCATACGTAATGTTGAAGTATTCAGAACTTTTCCCTTGAGATCCAGAATGAGGTTAGGATGCCATTAGCGAAACTTTATGTGTAAAAACAATTGGGAAAGTCTTAACCAGTGTAAGAAGGCAAGGAAAGAGGAAAATTAGTATAATTGGAAAATGTTTATTAATAGAGGTCGGTAGAAACACCACGAGACGCTGCTGTTAAACTGTTAGTATGTAATATATTGAGAATTCAAACTAGCAATCTCACAGCAAGAAAGCCAGTATAGGAAAATCAATTCCATGTCTGTATTGCCACAAGAAACAGTGAAGGTTAAATTGTAAACTCATGTAAAATGAATACAGCATGGAAATATTGAATTGCTCTCAGAAACAACCTAGGATGTGTACATGGAAACACAGGAACTATTATTAAGAAGGTTAGGAAATCCTAAATCAATTGACATGTATTCTGTGATAAACGAGTAAAAGACTGTTTTAAAAAGGTCAGGGTTCTCATGTTTCATCTATTGATTTCATTAAAAACTCCATCACAATGAGTATGTGTGAGTCAATGGAAAAGGTCATTCTAAAATTCATACGAACTTGCAAATAACCAAACATAGTCAAGGTAACTTTGAAGGAGAAAAGCAGTTAGAGGAATTGCTTTTACCAGGTATCAGAACGTATTTCAAGGCTGTGCTGATTCAGACAGTGGATATTGGTGCAGGGAAAAAGAGCAAACTGAACCAAGAGGAGAGCTCAGAAATAACACTGCCACGCACACACCCGAGGATCTTTGCTTTGTATGAACTGTGGCACCTCAGAGCAATGAAGGAAACGAATTTTCCAGTAAATGATGTTGAGTCAAATCGATAATTAGCTACAATAAAATAAAGAAAGGAAACTTGAACTCGACTTCACATCATACCCGAAATGGTATCTGAAGAGAAAGTTAGCTTTGAGAAACTGATGGGCATAATGATGAAGCTTCTAGAAGAAAACCAGCATTTGCCCAAGATTTGACGAGTTCCTAACTCCCCGGTTTGAAGCATGAAACCTGTGCTGAGATTCCTGTATTGAGGGATTGCGTTAGTGTAGCAGTGCTGCTGAATCCTCACGTACGAGGTGGAGATGGGCTGTGATTTCTCTCCCCATTTTACGTATTTCATGGGAGCTGCCTGCAGAGCCTCCCCTTCCCTGTACGTCTTGCAGCAGCAGCTACACAGGGTAGACTATTATTTTGCCGGAGTTGTGCTAGGTCAGGGAAACCCTGGTGGTGTAGTGGTTAAGTGCTACGGCTGCTAAACAAAGGGTCAGCAGTTCAAATCCACCAGGTGCTCCTTGGAAACTCTATGGGGCAGTTCTCCTCTGTCCTATAGGGTCGCTATGAGTCGGAGCCTCCTCGACGGCATCTAACAACAACAACAACCATAAGCATGAGTGTTACGTGCCACTCAAGCGGAACAAATGGAAACGAAGGCTTTCTTGGTCCTGCTTGGTTAAACACCCGGGAAACCAGGGAGCATCTTGAGAAGGAGAGCGGTGCTTACAACATAAAGGGCAGAGGCAGAGTCTAGGCAGCATCACAGGTAGTACTGGGATTCGACACTAGTTCAGAAGTGGTCAGCAGGGATGGGCCACTGGGAGCCTGTAGGTCCCATAGCCTTTTATCCCCAATAGCCGAGACCTGCTGAGCCGATATGGCTCCACACGGTTGATATTTAAAGGGTACACATCGAGTCAAAGCGGTTGACTTCATCCTGCACACCGATTGGAGGTCTCACTTTTAGGCAGTATGGGAAGGAGGAGAGATCCAATTGAAAGGTCTAGAATTAGGCGTCAAAGGTTTAAGCCCTGAGTCACCACTCCCTCAGTGAGGAATTCATTTCGGGCAAGGGAACGACTCTTGTTTTCTCTTATCTGGCAAACAGCAGGAGCAAGCATAATAGTGATAAGAATAATGACGATTTCACAGATCCACAGGGAGAAAGAAGGAAGGTAAATCTTATAAAGTGAGTGCAACAGTCTCTATTACAAGGGACAATCTTTGTCCTCTCCATCAATGTCGCTTCTTTTAGAACCACCCAATGACTGATGCCTCTATCTCTGTCAAGCCCCCTTTTCTGCTATCTGAATAGAGCAGAAAGATGTCCACAGGGTCCCTGGTGGTCCCTAGCACATGGGCGATAGTGAAAGAAAACTTATTGTCGCATGCTTATGGGAAACCTGATTTTTAGCTTGAAATTGTACGCAGTCATTTTTTCCCCCTCATCACTTGTGGTAGCCATGGGATTCCTGGTGGAATAAGACTCCCTTAGCTCATTCAAAAAGAGGGTGGGTTGACTTAAGGAATCCACATGCGATCACCCTAGTGAACAACGAGCGAATAAGAAAGTGACTAAAAATGTCTTTCAATTATGGATTGGGTATATAAGTGATATACACGTAAACTTTACTATTATTACTTTGGTTTTCGTATCATAAAATTGGCATAATTATACAACTCATAGTGATTTCTATATAGTGTAATCAGACACTGACGATCTGAAAGGGCACCTCAGCCCTCAGTGCTGCACGTGAATATACTCAGACTCGGTGCCAAGGCCACAGCAAACGATGGACTGAGCTTATCTGAATTCCGGCCTTTGGAGGAGTGCTCTAACTTTTTAAACACAAAAATACACAGATTTTCTTCTGTGTTTCTTTTCCTGTTCCCTTACACGCCCAGAAGGTTGAGGCAAGAGAACTGTGAACAATCAAACCTAAGTGACCAGACTCTGTAGTTCTCCTCATATAGAGTATAAGAGGGTGCACGAATATTTCTGACCATTACAGGGCACAAGGTGTAACCGATATAGAGTATGAGAGGGTGCACTCATATTTCTGACCGTTAGAGGGCACAAGGGGTAACCGATATAGAGTATGGGAGGATGCACTCATATTTCTGATCATTAGAGGGCACAAGAGGTAACTGATTGAATCAGCAGAAGGAAAAAAAAAAAGAGCAAGTTTATAGAGATTTTGATAGACTTGTCAATTTTGATAGAAAATGTTTAAAAATGAATTTGAAATATTGCTCCTATACTTTGATGCAGATATTACAAGTATCTTTCGCATCAACTTGGGTGCAAAGAAAAGAGTGACAAACCAAGTCCAGTGATACATGAATGATGGATAATGCCAGAGAATGGATCATTCTGGGAGGTAAGGTAATAATACTTTAACGTCAATTTCTGTAAATTACAATATTGACTTAAATGAGAAAAATCAAATAAGCTCTTTCAAAATCCAGGCATTTTCTCCTAATATGTATTGATGATCTAACTCTTAGCACAATAGGAATAGAAAAGAATTTCCTTGATCTGACAAACAGAATGTTGAAAATCATTTAGGTTACTACCATACGTAATGTTGAAGTATTCAGAACTTTTCCCTTGAGATCCAGAATGAGGTTAGGATGCCATTAGCGAAACTTTATGTGTAAAAACAATTGGGAAAGTCTTAACCAGTGTAAGAAGGCAAGGAAAGAGGAAAATTAGTATAATTGGAAAATGTTTATTAATAGAGGTCGGTAGAAACACCACGAGACGCTGCTATTAAACTGTTAGTATGTAATATATTGAGAATTCAAACTAGCAATCTCACAGCAAGAAAGCCAGTATAGGAAAATCAATTCCATGTCTGTATTGCCACAAGAAACAGTGAAGGTTAAATTGTAAACTCATGTAAAATGAATACAGCATGGAAATATTGAATTGCTCTCAGAAACAACCTAGGATGTGTACATGGAAACACAGGAACTATTATTAAGAAGGTTAGGAAATCCTAAATCAATTGACATGTATTCTGTGATAAACGAGTAAAAGACTGTTTTAAAAAGGTCAGGGTTCTCATGTTTCATCTATTGATTTCATTAAAAACTCCATCACAATGAGTATGTGTGAGTCAATGGAAAAGGTCATTCTAAAATTCATACGAACTTGCAAATAACCAAACATAGTCAAGGTAACTTTGAAGGAGAAAAGCAGTTAGAGGAATTGCTTTTACCAGGTATCAGAACGTATTTCAAGGCTGTGCTGATTCAGACAGTGGATATTGGTGCAGGGAAAAAGAGCAAACTGAACCAAGAGGAGAGCTCAGAAATAACACTGCCACGCACACACCCGAGGATCTTTGCTTTGTATGAACTGTGGCACCTCAGAGCAATGAAGGAAACGAATTTTCCAGTAAATGATGTTGAGTCAAATCGATAATTAGCTACAATAAAATAAAGAAAGGAAACTTGAACTCGACTTCACATCATACCCGAAATGGTATCTGAAGAGAAAGTTAGCTTTGAGAAACTGATGGGCATAATGATGAAGCTTCTAGAAGAAAACCAGCATTTGCCCAAGATTTGACGAGTTCCTAACTCCCCGGTTTGAAGCATGAAACCTGTGCTGAGATTCCTGTATTGAGGGATTGCGTTAGTGTAGCAGTGCTGCTGAATCCTCACGTACGAGGTGGAGATGGGCTGTGATTTCTCTCCCCATTTTACGTATTTCATGGGAGCTGCCTGCAGAGCCTCCCCTTCCCTGTACGTCTTGCAGCAGCATCTACACAGGGTAGACTATTATTTTGCCGGAGTTGTGCTAGGTCAGGGAAACCCTGGTGGTGTAGTGGTTAAGTGCTACGGCTGCTAAACAAAGGGTCAGCAGTTCAAATCCACCAGGTGCTCCTTGGAAACTCTATGGGGCAGTTCTCCTCTGTCCTATAGGGTCGCTATGAGTCGGAGCCTCCTCGACGGCATCTAACAACAACAACAACCATAAGCATGAGTGTTACGTGCCACTCAAGCGGAACAAATGGAAACGAAGGCTTTCTTGGTCCTGCTTGGTTAAACACCCGGGAAACCAGGGAGCATCTTGAGAAGGAGAGCGGTGCTTACAACATAAAGGGCAGAGGCAGAGTCTAGGCAGCATCACAGGTAGTACTGGGATTCGACACTAGTTCAGAAGTGGTCAGCAGGGATGGGCCACTGGGAGCCTGTAGGTCCCATAGCCTTTTATCCCCAATAGCCGAGACCTGCTGAGCCGATATGGCTCCACACGGTTGATATTTAAAGGGTACACATCGAGTCAAAGCGGTTGACTTCATCCTGCACACCGATTGGAGGTCTCACTTTTAGGCAGTATGGGAAGGAGGAGAGATCCAATTGAAAGGTCTAGAATTAGGCGTCAAAGGTTTAAGCCCTGAGTCACCACTCCCTCAGTGAGGAATTCATTTCGGGCAAGGGAACGACTCTTGTTTTCTCTTATCTGGCAAACAGCAGGAGCAAGCATAATAGTGATAAGAATAATGACGATTTCACAGATCCACAGGGAGAAAGAAGGAAGGTAAATCTTATAAAGTGAGTGCAACAGTCTCTATTACAAGGGACAATCTTTGTCCTCTCCATCAATGTCGCTTCTTTTAGAACCACCCAATGACTGATGCCTCTATCTCTGTCAAGCCCCCTTTTCTGCTATCTGAATAGAGCAGAAAGATGTCCACAGGGTCCCTGGTGGTCCCTAGCACATGGGCGATAGTGAAAGAAAACTTATTGTCGCATGCTTATGGGAAACCTGATTTTTAGCTTGAAATTGTACGCAGTCATTTTTTCCCCCTCATCACTTGTGGTAGCCATGGGATTCCTGGTGGAATAAGACTCCCTTAGCTCATTCAAAAAGAGGGTGGGTTGACTTAAGGAATCCACATGCGATCACCCTAGTGAACAACGAGCGAATAAGAAAGTGACTAAAAATGTCTTTCAATTATGGATTGGGTATATAAGTGATATACACGTAAACTTTACTATTATTACTTTGGTTTTCGTATCATAAAATTGGCATAATTATACAACTCATAGTGATTTCTATATAGTGTAATCAGACACTGACGATCTGAAAGGGCACCTCAGCCCTCAGTGCTGCACGTGAATATACTCAGACTCGGTGCCAAGGCCACAGCAAACGATGGACTGAGCTTATCTGAATTCCGGCCTTTGGAGGAGTGCTCTAACTTTTTAAACACAAAAATACACAGATTTTCTTCTGTGTTTCTTTTCCTGTTCCCTTACACGCCCAGAAGGTTGAGGCAAGAGAACTGTGAACAATCAAACCTAAGTGACCAGACTCTGTAGTTCTCCTCATATAGAGTATAAGAGGGTGCACGAATATTTCTGACCATTACAGGGCACAAGGTGTAACCGATATAGAGTATGAGAGGGTGCACTCATATTTCTGACCGTTAGAGGGCACAAGGGGTAACCGATATAGAGTATGGGAGGATGCACTCATATTTCTGATCATTAGAGGGCACAAGAGGTAACTGATTGAATCAGCAGAAGGAAAAAAAAAAAGAGCAAGTTTATAGAGATTTTGATAGACTTGTCAATTTTGATAGAAAATGTTTAAAAATGAATTTGAAATATTGCTCCTATACTTTGATGCAGATATTACAAGTATCTTTCGCATCAACTTGGGTGCAAAGAAAAGAGTGACAAACCAAGTCCAGTGATACATGAATGATGGATAATGCCAGAGAATGGATCATTCTGGGAGGTAAGGTAATAATACTTTAACGTCAATTTCTGTAAATTACAATATTGACTTAAATGAGAAAAATCAAATAAGCTCTTTCAAAATCCAGGCATTTTCTCCTAATATGTATTGATGATCTAACTCTTAGCACAATAGGAATAGAAAAGAATTTCCTTGATCTGACAAACAGAATGTTGAAAATCATTTAGGTTACTACCATACGTAATGTTGAAGTATTCAGAACTTTTCCCTTGAGATCCAGAATGAGGTTAGGATGCCATTAGCGAAACTTTATGTGTAAAAACAATTGGGAAAGTCTTAACCAGTGTAAGAAGGCAAGGAAAGAGGAAAATTAGTATAATTGGAAAATGTTTATTAATAGAGGTCGGTAGAAACACCACGAGACGCTGCTATTAAACTGTTAGTATGTAATATATTGAGAATTCAAACTAGCAATCTCACAGCAAGAAAGCCAGTATAGGAAAATCAATTCCATGTCTGTATTGCCACAAGAAACAGTGAAGGTTAAATTGTAAACTCATGTAAAATGAATACAGCATGGAAATATTGAATTGCTCTCAGAAACAACCTAGGATGTGTACATGGAAACACAGGAACTATTATTAAGAAGGTTAGGAAATCCTAAATCAATTGACATGTATTCTGTGATAAACGAGTAAAAGACTGTTTTAAAAAGGTCAGGGTTCTCATGTTTCATCTATTGATTTCATTAAAAACTCCATCACAATGAGTATGTGTGAGTCAATGGAAAAGGTCATTCTAAAATTCATACGAACTTGCAAATAACCAAACATAGTCAAGGTAACTTTGAAGGAGAAAAGCAGTTAGAGGAATTGCTTTTACCAGGTATCAGAACGTATTTCAAGGCTGTGCTGATTCAGACAGTGGATATTGGTGCAGGGAAAAAGAGCAAACTGAACCAAGAGGAGAGCTCAGAAATAACACTGCCACGCACACACCCGAGGATCTTTGCTTTGTATGAACTGTGGCACCTCAGAGCAATGAAGGAAACGAATTTTCCAGTAAATGATGTTGAGTCAAATCGATAATTAGCTACAATAAAATAAAGAAAGGAAACTTGAACTCGACTTCACATCATACCCGAAATGGTATCTGAAGAGAAAGTTAGCTTTGAGAAACTGATGGGCATAATGATGAAGCTTCTAGAAGAAAACCAGCATTTGCCCAAGATTTGACGAGTTCCTAACTCCCCGGTTTGAAGCATGAAACCTGTGCTGAGATTCCTGTATTGAGGGATTGCGTTAGTGTAGCAGTGCTGCTGAATCCTCACGTACGAGGTGGAGATGGGCTGTGATTTCTCTCCCCATTTGACGTATTTCATGGGAGCTGCCTGCAGAGCCTCCCCTTCCCTGTACGTCTTGCAGCAGCATCTACACAGGGTAGACTATTATTTTGCCGGAGTTGTGCTAGGTCAGGGAAACCCTGGTGGTGTAGTGGTTAAGTGCTACGGCTGCTAAACAAAGGGTCAGCAGTTCAAATCCACCAGGTGCTCCTTGGAAACTCTATGGGGCAGTTCTCCTCTGTCCTATAGGGTCGCTATGAGTCGGAGCCTCCTCGACGGCATCTAACAACAACAACAACCATAAGCATGAGTGTTACGTGCCACTCAAGCGGAACAAATGGAAACGAAGGCTTTCTTGGTCCTGCTTGGTTAAACACCCGGGAAACCAGGGAGCATCTTGAGAAGGAGAGCGGTGCTTACAACATAAAGGGCAGAGGCAGAGTCTAGGCAGCATCACAGGTAGTACTGGGATTCGACACTAGTTCAGAAGTGGTCAGCAGGGATGGGCCACTGGGAGCCTGTAGGTCCCATAGCCTTTTATCCCCAATAGCCGAGACCTGCTGAGCCGATATGGCTCCACACGGTTGATATTTAAAGGGTACACATCGAGTCAAAGCGGTTGACTTCATCCTGCACACCGATTGGAGGTCTCACTTTTAGGCAGTATGGGAAGGAGGAGAGATCCAATTGAAAGGTCTAGAATTAGGCGTCAAAGGTTTAAGCCCTGAGTCACCACTCCCTCAGTGAGGAATTCATTTCGGGCAAGGGAACGACTCTTGTTTTCTCTTATCTGGCAAACAGCAGGAGCAAGCATAATAGTGATAAGAATAATGACGATTTCACAGATCCACAGGGAGAAAGAAGGAAGGTAAATCTTATAAAGTGAGTGCAACAGTCTCTATTACAAGGGACAATCTTTGTCCTCTCCATCAATGTCGCTTCTTTTAGAACCACCCAATGACTGATGCCTCTATCTCTGTCAAGCCCCCTTTTCTGCTATCTGAATAGAGCAGAAAGATGTCCACAGGGTCCCTGGTGGTCCCTAGCACATGGGCGATAGTGAAAGAAAACTTATTGTCGCATGCTTATGGGAAACCTGATTTTTAGCTTGAAATTGTACGCAGTCATTTTTTCCCCCTCATCACTTGTGGTAGCCATGGGATTCCTGGTGGAATAAGACTCCCTTAGCTCATTCAAAAAGAGGGTGGGTTGACTTAAGGAATCCACATGCGATCACCCTAGTGAACAACGAGCGAATAAGAAAGTGACTAAAAATGTCTTTCAATTATGGATTGGGTATATAAGTGATATACACGTAAACTTTACTATTATTACTTTGGTTTTCGTATCATAAAATTGGCATAATTATACAACTCATAGTGATTTCTATATAGTGTAATCAGACACTGACGATCTGAAAGGGCACCTCAGCCCTCAGTGCTGCACGTGAATATACTCAGACTCGGTGCCAAGGCCACAGCAAACGATGGACTGAGCTTATCTGAATTCCGGCCTTTGGAGGAGTGCTCTAACTTTTTAAACACAAAAATACACAGATTTTCTTCTGTGTTTCTTTTCCTGTTCCCTTACACGCCCAGGAGGTTGAGGCAAGAGAACTGTGAACAATCAAACCTAAGTGACCAGACTCTGTAGTTCTCCTCATATAGAGTATAAGAGGGTGCACGAATATTTCTGACCATTACAGGGCACAAGGTGTAACCGATATAGAGTATGAGAGGGTGCACTCATATTTCTGACCGTTAGAGGGCACAAGGGGTAACCGATATAGAGTATGGGAGGATGCACTCATATTTCTGATCATTAGAGGGCACAAGAGGTAACTGATTGAATCAGCAGAAGGAAAAAAAAAAAGAGCAAGTTTATAGAGATTTTGATAGACTTGTCAATTTTGATAGAAAATGTTTAAAAATGAATTTGAAATATTGCTCCTATACTCTGATGCAGATATTACAAGTATCTTTCGCATCAACTTGGGTGCAAAGAAAAGAGTGACAAACCAAGTCCAGTGATACATGAATGATGGATAATGCCAGAGAATGGATCATTCTGGGAGGTAAGGTAATAATACTTTAACGTCAATTTCTGTAAATTACAATATTGACTTAAATGAGAAAAATCAAATAAGCTCTTTCAAAATCCAGGCATTTTCTCCTAATATGTATTGATGATCTAACTCTTAGCACAATAGGAATAGAAAAGAATTTCCTTGATCTGACAAACAGAATGTTGAAAATCATTTAGGTTACTACCATACGTAATGTTGAAGTATTCAGAACTTTTCCCTTGAGATCCAGAATGAGGTTAGGATGCCATTAGCGAAACTTTATGTGTAAAAACAATTGGGAAAGTCTTAACCAGTGTAAGAAGGCAAGGAAAGAGGAAAATTAGTATAATTGGAAAATGTTTATTAATAGAGGTCGGTAGAAACACCACGAGACGCTGCTGTTAAACTGTTAGTATGTAATATATTGAGAATTCAAACTAGCAATCTCACAGCAAGAAAGCCAGTATAGGAAAATCAATTCCATGTCTGTATTGCCACAAGAAACAGTGAAGGTTAAATTGTAAACTCATGTAAAATGAATACAGCATGGAAATATTGAATTGCTCTCAGAAACAACCTAGGATGTGTACATGGAAACACAGGAACTATTATTAAGAAGGTTAGGAAATCCTAAATCAATTGACATGTATTCTGTGATAAACGAGTAAAAGACTGTTTTAAAAAGGTCAGGGTTCTCATGTTTCATCTATTGATTTCATTAAAAACTCCATCACAATGAGTATGTGTGAGTCAATGGAAAAGGTCATTCTAAAATTCATACGAACTTGCAAATAACCAAACATAGTCAAGGTAACTTTGAAGGAGAAAAGCAGTTAGAGGAATTGCTTTTACCAGGTATCAGAACGTATTTCAAGGCTGTGCTGATTCAGACAGTGGATATTGGTGCAGGGAAAAAGAGCAAACTGAACCAAGAGGAGAGCTCAGAAATAACACTGCCACGCACACACCCGAGGATCTTTGCTTTGTATGAACTGTGGCACCTCAGAGCAATGAAGGAAACGAATTTTCCAGTAAATGATGTTGAGTCAAATCGATAATTAGCTACAATAAAATAAAGAAAGGAAACTTGAACTCGACTTCACATCATACCCGAAATGGTATCTGAAGAGAAAGTTAGCTTTGAGAAACTGATGGGCATAATGATGAAGCTTCTAGAAGAAAACCAGCATTTGCCCAAGATTTGACGAGTTCCTAACTCCCCGGTTTGAAGCATGAAACCTGTGCTGAGATTCCTGTATTGAGGGATTGCGTTAGTGTAGCAGTGCTGCTGAATCCTCACGTACGAGGTGGAGATGGGCTGTGATTTCTCTCCCCATTTTACGTATTTCATGGGAGCTGCCTGCAGAGCCTCCCCTTCCCTGTACGTCTTGCAGCAGCATCTACACAGGGTAGACTATTATTTTGCCGGAGTTGTGCTAGGTCAGGGAAACCCTGGTGGTGTAGTGGTTAAGTGCTACGGCTGCTAAACAAAGGGTCAGCAGTTCAAATCCACCAGGTGCTCCTTGGAAACTCTATGGGGCAGTTCTCCTCTGTCCTATAGGGTCGCTATGAGTCGGAGCCTCCTCGACGGCATCTAACAACAACAACAACCATAAGCATGAGTGTTACGTGCCACTCAAGCGGAACAAATGGAAACGAAGGCTTTCTTGGTCCTGCTTGGTTAAGCACCCGGGAAACCAGGGAGCATCTTGAGAAGGAGAGCGGTGCTTACAACATAAAGGGCAGAGGCAGAGTCTAGGCAGCATCACAGGTAGTACTGGGATTCGACACTAGTTCAGAAGTGGTCAGCAGGGATGGGCCACTGGGAGCCTGTAGGTCCCATAGCCTTTTATCCCCAATAGCCGAGACCTGCTGAGCCGATATGGCTCCACACGGTTGATATTTAAAGGGTACACATCGAGTCAAAGCGGTTGACTTCATCCTGCACACCGATTGGAGGTCTCACTTTTAGGCAGTATGGGAAGGAGGAGAGATCCAATTGAAAGGTCTAGAATTAGGCGTCAAAGGTTTAAGCCCTGAGTCACCACTCCCTCAGTGAGGAATTCATTTCGGGCAAGGGAACGACTCTTGTTTTCTCTTATCTGGCAAACAGCAGGAGCAAGCATAATAGTGATAAGAATAATGACGATTTCACAGATCCACAGGGAGAAAGAAGGAAGGTAAATCTTATAAAGTGAGTGCAACAGTCTCTATTACAAGGGACAATCTTTGTCCTCTCCATCAATGTCGCTTCTTTTAGAACCACCCAATGACTGATGCCTCTATCTCTGTCAAGCCCCCTTTTCTGCTATCTGAATAGAGCAGAAAGATGTCCACAGGGTCCCTGGTGGTCCCTAGCACATGGGCGATAGTGAAAGAAAACTTATTGTCGCATGCTTATGGGAAACCTGATTTTTAGCTTGAAATTGTACGCAGTCATTTTTTCCCCCTCATCACTTGTGGTAGCCATGGGATTCCTGGTGGAATAAGACTCCCTTAGCTCATTCAAAAAGAGGGTGGGTTGACTTAAGGAATCCACATGCGATCACCCTAGTGAACAACGAGCGAATAAGAAAGTGACTAAAAATGTCTTTCAATTATGGATTGGGTATATAAGTGATATACACGTAAACTTTACTATTATTACTTTGGTTTTCGTATCATAAAATTGGCATAATTATACAACTCATAGTGATTTCTATATAGTGTAATCAGACACTGACGATCTGAAAGGGCACCTCAGCCCTCAGTGCTGCACGTGAATATACTCAGACTCGGTGCCAAGGCCACAGCAAACGATGGACTGAGCTTATCTGAATTCCGGCCTTTGGAGGAGTGCTCTAACTTTTTAAACACAAAAATACACAGATTTTCTTCTGTGTTTCTTTTCCTGTTCCCTTACACGCCCAGAAGGTTGAGGCAAGAGAACTGTGAACAATCAAACCTAAGTGACCAGACTCTGTAGTTCTCCTCATATAGAGTATAAGAGGGTGCACGAATATTTCTGACCATTACAGGGCACAAGGTGTAACCGATATAGAGTATGAGAGGGTGCACTCATATTTCTGACCGTTAGAGGGCACAAGGGGTAACCGATATAGAGTATGGGAGGATGCACTCATATTTCTGATCATTAGAGGGCACAAGAGGTAACTGATTGAATCAGCAGAAGGAAAAAAAAAAGAGCAAGTTTATAGAGATTTTGATAGACTTGTCAATTTTGATAGAAAATGTTTAAAAATGAATTTGAAATATTGCTCCTATACTTTGATGCAGATATTACAAGTATCTTTCGCATCAACTTGGGTGCAAAGAAAAGAGTGACAAACCAAGTCCAGTGATACATGAATGATGGATAATGCCAGAGAATGGATCATTCTGGGAGGTAAGGTAATAATACTTTAACGTCAATTTCTGTAAATTACAATATTGACTTAAATGAGAAAAATCAAATAAGCTCTTTCAAAATCCAGGCATTTTCTCCTAATATGTATTGATGATCTAACTCTTAGCACAATAGGAATAGAAAAGAATTTCCTTGATCTGACAAACAGAATGTTGAAAATCATTTAGGTTACTACCATACGTAATGTTGAAGTATTCAGAACTTTTCCCTTGAGATCCAGAATGAGGTTAGGATGCCATTAGCGAAACTTTATGTGTAAAAACAATTGGGAAAGTCTTAACCAGTGTAAGAAGGCAAGGAAAGAGGAAAATTAGTATAATTGGAAAATGTTTATTAATAGAGGTCGGTAGAAACACCACGAGACGCTGCTATTAAACTGTTAGTATGTAATATATTGAGAATTCAAACTAGCAATCTCACAGCAAGAAAGCCAGTATAGGAAAATCAATTCCATGTCTGTATTGCCACAAGAAACAGTGAAGGTTAAATTGTAAACTCATGTAAAATGAATACAGCATGGAAATATTGAATTGCTCTCAGAAACAACCTAGGATGTGTACATGGAAACACAGGAACTATTATTAAGAAGGTTAGGAAATCCTAAATCAATTGACATGTATTCTGTGATAAACGAGTAAAAGACTGTTTTAAAAAGGTCAGGGTTCTCATGTTTCATCTATTGATTTCATTAAAAACTCCATCACAATGAGTATGTGTGAGTCAATGGAAAAGGTCATTCTAAAATTCATACGAACTTGCAAATAACCAAACATAGTCAAGGTAACTTTGAAGGAGAAAAGCAGTTAGAGGAATTGCTTTTACCAGGTATCAGAACGTATTTCAAGGCTGTGCTGATTCAGACAGTGGATATTGGTGCAGGGAAAAAGAGCAAACTGAACCAAGAGGAGAGCTCAGAAATAACACTGCCACGCACACACCCGAGGATCTTTGCTTTGTATGAACTGTGGCACCTCAGAGCAATGAAGGAAACGAATTTTCCAGTAAATGATGTTGAGTCAAATCGATAATTAGCTACAATAAAATAAAGAAAGGAAACTTGAACTCGACTTCACATCATACCCGAAATGGTATCTGAAGAGAAAGTTAGCTTTGAGAAACTGATGGGCATAATGATGAAGCTTCTAGAAGAAAACCAGCATTTGCCCAAGATTTGACGAGTTCCTAACTCCCCGGTTTGAAGCATGAAACCTGTGCTGAGATTCCTGTATTGAGGGATTGCGTTAGTGTAGCAGTGCTGCTGAATCCTCACGTACGAGGTGGAGATGGGCTGTGATTTCTCTCCCCATTTTACGTATTTCATGGGAGCTGCCTGCAGAGCCTCCCCTTCCCTGTACGTCTTGCAGCAGCATCTACACAGGGTAGACTATTATTTTGCCGGAGTTGTGCTAGGTCAGGGAAACCCTGGTGGTGTAGTGGTTAAGTGCTACGGCTGCTAAACAAAGGGTCAGCAGTTCAAATCCACCAGGTGCTCCTTGGAAACTCTATGGGGCAGTTCTCCTCTGTCCTATAGGGTCGCTATGAGTCGGAGCCTCCTCGACGGCATCTAACAACAACAACAACCATAAGCATGAGTGTTACGTGCCACTCAAGCGGAACAAATGGAAACGAAGGCTTTCTTGGTCCTGCTTGGTTAAACACCCGGGAAACCAGGGAGCATCTTGAGAAGGAGAGCGGTGCTTACAACATAAAGGGCAGAGGCAGAGTCTAGGCAGCATCACAGGTAGTACTGGGATTCGACACTAGTTCAGAAGTGGTCAGCAGGGATGGGCCACTGGGAGCCTGTAGGTCCCATAGCCTTTTATCCCCAATAGCCGAGACCTGCTGAGCCGATATGGCTCCACACGGTTGATATTTAAAGGGTACACATCGAGTCAAAGCGGTTGACTTCATCCTGCACACCGATTGGAGGTCTCACTTTTAGGCAGTATGGGAAGGAGGAGAGATCCAATTGAAAGGTCTAGAATTAGGCGTCAAAGGTTTAAGCCCTGAGTCACCACTCCCTCAGTGAGGAATTCATTTCGGGCAAGGGAACGACTCTTGTTTTCTCTTATCTGGCAAACAGCAGGAGCAAGCATAATAGTGATAAGAATAATGACGATTTCACAGATCCACAGGGAGAAAGAAGGAAGGTAAATCTTATAAACTGAGTGCAACAGTCTCTATTACAAGGGACAATCTTTGTCCTCTCCATCAATGTCGCTTCTTTTAGAACCACCCAATGACTGATGCCTCTATCTCTGTCAAGCCCCCTTTTCTGCTATCTGAATAGAGCAGAAAGATGTCCACAGGGTCCCTGGTGGTCCCTAGCACGTGGGCGATAGTGAAAGAAAACTTATTGTCGCATGCTTATGGGAAACCTGATTTTTAGCTTGAAATTGTACGCAGTCATTTTTTCCCCCTCATCACTTGTGGTAGCCATGGGATTCCTGGTGGAATAAGACTCCCTTAGCTCATTCAAAAAGAGGGTGGGTTGACTTAAGGAATCCACATGCGATCACCCTAGTGAACAACGAGCGAATAAGAAAGTGACTAAAAATGTCTTTCAATTATGGATTGGGTATATAAGTGATATACACGTAAACTTTACTATTATTACTTTGGTTTTCGTATCATAAAATTGGCATAATTATACAACTCATAGTGATTTCTATATAGTGTAATCAGACACTGACGATCTGAAAGGGCACCTCAGCCCTCAGTGCTGCACGTGAATATACTCAGACTCGGTGCCAAGGCCACAGCAAACGATGGACTGAGCTTATCTGAATTCCGGCCTTTGGAGGAGTGCTCTAACTTTTTAAACACAAAAATACACAGATTTTCTTCTGTGTTTCTTTTCCTGTTCCCTTACACGCCCAGGAGGTTGAGGCAAGAGAACTGTGAACAATCAAACCTAAGTGACCAGACTCTGTAGTTCTCCTCATATAGAGTATAAGAGGGTGCACGAATATTTCTGACCATTACAGGGCACAAGGTGTAACCGATATAGAGTATGAGAGGGTGCACTCATATTTCTGACCGTTAGAGGGCACAAGGGGTAACCGATATAGAGTATGGGAGGATGCACTCATATTTCTGATCATTAGAGGGCACAAGAGGTAACTGATTGAATCAGCAGAAGGAAAAAAAAAAAGAGCAAGTTTATAGAGATTTTGATAGACTTGTCAATTTTGATAGAAAATGTTTAAAAATGAATTTGAAATATTGCTCCTATACTTTGATGCAGATATTACAAGTATCTTTCGCATCAACTTGGGTGCAAAGAAAAGAGTGACAAACCAAGTCCAGTGATACATGAATGATGGATAATGCCAGAGAATGGATCATTCTGGGAGGTAAGGTAATAATACTTTAACGTCAATTTCTGTAAATTACAATATTGACTTAAATGAGAAAAATCAAATAAGCTCTTTCAAAATCCAGGCATTTTCTCCTAATATGTATTGATGATCTAACTCTTAGCACAATAGGAATAGAAAAGAATTTCCTTGATCTGACAAACAGAATGTTGAAAATCATTTAGGTTACTACCATACGTAATGTTGAAGTATTCAGAACTTTTCCCTTGAGATCCAGAATGAGGTTAGGATGCCATTAGCGAAACTTTATGTGTAAAAACAATTGGGAAAGTCTTAACCAGTGTAAGAAGGCAAGGAAAGAGGAAAATTAGTATAATTGGAAAATGTTTATTAATAGAGGTCGGTAGAAACACCACGAGACGCTGCTATTAAACTGTTAGTATGTAATATATTGAGAATTCAAACTAGCAATCTCACAGCAAGAAAGCCAGTATAGGAAAATCAATTCCATGTCTGTATTGCCACAAGAAACAGTGAAGGTTAAATTGTAAACTCATGTAAAATGAATACAGCATGGAAATATTGAATTGCTCTCAGAAACAACCTAGGATGTGTACATGGAAACACAGGAACTATTATTAAGAAGGTTAGGAAATCCTAAATCAATTGACATGTATTCTGTGATAAACGAGTAAAAGACTGTTTTAAAAAGGTCAGGGTTCTCATGTTTCATCTATTGATTTCATTAAAAACTCCATCACAATGAGTATGTGTGAGTCAATGGAAAAGGTCATTCTAAAATTCATACGAACTTGCAAATAACCAAACATAGTCAAGGTAACTTTGAAGGAGAAAAGCAGTTAGAGGAATTGCTTTTACCAGGTATCAGAACGTATTTCAAGGCTGTGCTGATTCAGACAGTGGATATTGGTGCAGGGAAAAAGAGCAAACTGAACCAAGAGGAGAGCTCAGAAATAACACTGCCACGCACACACCCGAGGATCTTTGCTTTGTATGAACTGTGGCACCTCAGAGCAATGAAGGAAACGAATTTTCCAGTAAATGATGTTGAGTCAAATCGATAATTAGCTACAATAAAATAAAGAAAGGAAACTTGAACTCGACTTCACATCATACCCGAAATGGTATCTGAAGAGAAAGTTAGCTTTGAGAAACTGATGGGCATAATGATGAAGCTTCTAGAAGAAAACCAGCATTTGCCCAAGATTTGACGAGTTCCTAACTCCCCGGTTTGAAGCATGAAACCTGTGCTGAGATTCCTGTATTGAGGGATTGCGTTAGTGTAGCAGTGCTGCTGAATCCTCACGTACGAGGTGGAGATGGGCTGTGATTTCTCTCCCCATTTTACGTATTTCATGGGAGCTGCCTGCAGAGCCTCCCCTTCCCTGTACGTCTTGCAGCAGCAGCTACACAGGGTAGACTATTATTTTGCCGGAGTTGTGCTAGGTCAGGGAAACCCTGGTGGTGTAGTGGTTAAGTGCTACGGCTGCTAAACAAAGGGTCAGCAGTTCAAATCCACCAGGTGCTCCTTGGAAACTCTATGGGGCAGTTCTCCTCTGTCCTATAGGGTCGCTATGAGTCGGAGCCTTCTCGACGGCATCTAACAACAACAACAACCATAAGCATGAGTGTTACGTGCCACTCAAGCGGAACAAATGGAAACGAAGGCTTTCTTGGTCCTGCTTGGTTAAACACCCGGGAAACCAGGGAGCATCTTGAGAAGGAGAGCGGTGCTTACAACATAAAGGGCAGAGGCAGAGTCTAGGCAGCATCACAGGTAGTACTGGGATTCGACACTAGTTCAGAAGTGGTCAGCAGGGATGGGCCACTGGGAGCCTGTAGGTCCCATAGCCTTTTATCCCCAATAGCCGAGACCTGCTGAGCCGATATGGCTCCACACGGTTGATATTTAAAGGGTACACATCGAGTCAAAGCGGTTGACTTCATCCTGCACACCGATTGGAGGTCTCACTTTTAGGCAGTATGGGAAGGAGGAGAGATCCAATTGAAAGGTCTAGAATTAGGCGTCAAAGGTTTAAGCCCTGAGTCACCACTCCCTCAGTGAGGAATTCATTTCGGGCAAGGGAACGACTCTTGTTTTCTCTTATCTGGCAAACAGCAGGAGCAAGCATAATAGTGATAAGAATAATGACGATTTCACAGATCCACAGGGAGAAAGAAGGAAGGTAAATCTTATAAAGTGAGTGCAACAGTCTCTATTACAAGGGACAATCTTTGTCCTCTCCATCAATGTCGCTTCTTTTAGAACCACCCAATGACTGATGCCTCTATCTCTGTCAAGCCCCCTTTTCTGCTATCTGAATAGAGCAGAAAGATGTCCACAGGGTCCCTGGTGGTCCCTAGCACATGGGCGATAGTGAAAGAAAACTTATTGTCGCATGCTTATGGGAAACCTGATTTTTAGCTTGAAATTGTACGCAGTCATTTTTTCCCCCTCATCACTTGTGGTAGCCATGGGATTCCTGGTGGAATAAGACTCCCTTAGCTCATTCAAAAAGAGGGTGGGTTGACTTAAGGAATCCACATGCGATCACCCTAGTGAACAACGAGCGAATAAGAAAGTGACTAAAAATGTCTTTCAATTATGGATTGGGTATATAAGTGATATACACGTAAACTTTACTATTATTACTTTGGTTTTCGTATCATAAAATTGGCATAATTATACAACTCATAGTGATTTCTATATAGTGTAATCAGACACTGACGATCTGAAAGGGCACCTCAGCCCTCAGTGCTGCACGTGAATATACTCAGACTCGGTGCCAAGGCCACAGCAAACGATGGACTGAGCTTATCTGAATTCCGGCCTTTGGAGGAGTGCTCTAACTTTTTAAACACAAAAATACACAGATTTTCTTCTGTGTTTCTTTTCCTGTTCCCTTACACGCCCAGAAGGTTGAGGCAAGAGAACTGTGAACAATCAAACCTAAGTGACCAGACTCTGTAGTTCTCCTCATATAGAGTATAAGAGGGTGCACGAATATTTCTGACCATTACAGGGCACAAGGTGTAACCGATATAGAGTATGAGAGGGTGCACTCATATTTCTGACCGTTAGAGGGCACAAGGGGTAACCGATATAGAGTATGGGAGGATGCACTCATATTTCTGATCATTAGAGGGCACAAGAGGTAACTGATTGAATCAGCAGAAGGAAAAAAAAAAGAGCAAGTTTATAGAGATTTTGATAGACTTGTCAATTTTGATAGAAAATGTTTAAAAATGAATTTGAAATATTGCTCCTATACTTTGATGCAGATATTACAAGTATCTTTCGCATCAACTTGGGTGCAAAGAAAAGAGTGACAAACCAAGTCCAGTGATACATGAATGATGGATAATGCCAGAGAATGGATCATTCTGGGAGGTAAGGTAATAATACTTTAACGTCAATTTCTGTAAATTACAATATTGACTTAAATGAGAAAAATCAAATAAGCTCTTTCAAAATCCAGGCATTTTCTCCTAATATGTATTGATGATCTAACTCTTAGCACAATAGGAATAGAAAAGAATTTCCTTGATCTGACAAACAGAATGTTGAAAATCAGTTAGGTTACTACCATACGTAATGTTGAAGTATTCAGAACTTTTCCCTTGAGATCCAGAATGAGGTTAGGATGCCATTAGCGAAACTTTATGTGTAAAAACAATTGGGAAAGTCTTAACCAGTGTAAGAAGGCAAGGAAAGAGGAAAATTAGTATAATTGGAAAATGTTTATTAATAGAGGTCGGTAGAAACACCACGAGACGCTGCTGTTAAACTGTTAGTATGTAATATATTGAGAATTCAAACTAGCAATCTCACAGCAAGAAAGCCAGTATAGGAAAATCAATTCCATGTCTGTATTGCCACAAGAAACAGTGAAGGTTAAATTGTAAACTCATGTAAAATGAATACAGCATGGAAATATTGAATTGCTCTCAGAAACAACCTAGGATGTGTACATGGAAACACAGGAACTATTATTAAGAAGGTTAGGAAATCCTAAATCAATTGACATGTATTCTGTGATAAACGAGTAAAAGACTGTTTTAAAAAGGTCAGGGTTCTCATGTTTCATCTATTGATTTCATTAAAAACTCCATCACAATGAGTATGTGTGAGTCAATGGAAAAGGTCATTCTAAAATTCATACGAACTTGCAAATAACCAAACATAGTCAAGGTAACTTTGAAGGAGAAAAGCAGTTAGAGGAATTGCTTTTACCAGGTATCAGAACGTATTTCAAGGCTGTGCTGATTCAGACAGTGGATATTGGTGCAGGGAAAAAGAGCAAACTGAACCAAGAGGAGAGCTCAGAAATAACACTGCCACGCACACACCCGAGGATCTTTGCTTTGTATGAACTGTGGCACCTCAGAGCAATGAAGGAAACGAATTTTCCAGTAAATGATGTTGAGTCAAATCGATAATTAGCTACAATAAAATAAAGAAAGGAAACTTGAACTCGACTTCACATCATACCCGAAATGGTATCTGAAGAGAAAGTTAGCTTTGAGAAACTGATGGGCATAATGATGAAGCTTCTAGAAGAAAACCAGCATTTGCCCAAGATTTGACGAGTTCCTAACTCCCCGGTTTGAAGCATGAAACCTGTGCTGAGATTCCTGTATTGAGGGATTGCGTTAGTGTAGCAGTGCTGCTGAATCCTCACGTACGAGGTGGAGATGGGCTGTGATTTCTCTCCCCATTTTACGTATTTCATGGGAGCTGCCTGCAGAGCCTCCCCTTCCCTGTACGTCTTGCAGCAGCATCTACACAGGGTAGACTATTATTTTGCCGGAGTTGTGCTAGGTCAGGGAAACCCTGGTGGTGTAGTGGTTAAGTGCTACGGCTGCTAAACAAAGGGTCAGCAGTTCAAATCCACCAGGTGCTCCTTGGAAACTCTATGGGGCAGTTCTCCTCTGTCCTATAGGGTCGCTATGAGTCGGAGCCTCCTCGACGGCATCTAACAACAACAACAACCATAAGCATGAGTGTTACGTGCCACTCAAGCGGAACAAATGGAAACGAAGGCTTTCTTGGTCCTGCTTGGTTAAACACCCGGGAAACCAGGGAGCATCTTGAGAAGGAGAGCGGTGCTTACAACATAAAGGGCAGAGGCAGAGTCTAGGCAGCATCACAGGTAGTACTGGGATTCGACACTAGTTCAGAAGTGGTCAGCAGGGATGGGCCACTGGGAGCCTGTAGGTCCCATAGCCTTTTATCCCCAATAGCCGAGACCTGCTGAGCCGATATGGCTCCACACGGTTGATATTTAAAGGGTACACATCGAGTCAAAGCGGTTGACTTCATCCTGCACACCGATTGGAGGTCTCACTTTTAGGCAGTATGGGAAGGAGGAGAGATCCAATGGAAAGGTCTAGAATTAGGCGTCAAAGGTTTAAGCCCTGAGTCACCACTCCCTCAGTGAGGAATTCATTTCGGGCAAGGGAACGACTCTTGTTTTCTCTTATCTGGCAAACAGCAGGAGCAAGCATAATAGTGATAAGAATAATGACGATTTCACAGATCCACAGGGAGAAAGAAGGAAGGTAAATCTTATAAAGTGAGTGCAACAGTCTCTATTACAAGGGACAATCTTTGTCCTCTCCATCAATGTCGCTTCTTTTAGAACCACCCAATGACTGATGCCTCTATCTCTGTCAAGCCCCCTTTTCTGCTATCTGAATAGAGCAGAAAGATGTCCACAGGGTCCCTGGTGGTCCCTAGCACATGGGCGATAGTGAAAGAAAACTTATTGTCGCATGCTTATGGGAAACCTGATTTTTAGCTTGAAATTGTACGCAGTCATTTTTTCCCCCTCATCACTTGTGGTAGCCATGGGATTCCTGGTGGAATAAGACTCCCTTAGCTCATTCAAAAAGAGGGTGGGTTGACTTAAGGAATCCACATGCGATCACCCTAGTGAACAACGAGCGAATAAGAAAGTGACTAAAAATGTCTTTCAATTATGGATTGGGTATATAAGTGATATACACGTAAACTTTACTATTATTACTTTGGTTTTCGTATCATAAAATTGGCATAATTATACAACTCATAGTGATTTCTATATAGTGTAATCAGACACTGACGATCTGAAAGGGCACCTCAGCCCTCAGTGCTGCACGTGAATATACTCAGACTCGGTGCCAAGGCCACAGCAAACGATGGACTGAGCTTATCTGAATTCCGGCCTTTGGAGGAGTGCTCTAACTTTTTAAACACAAAAATACACAGATTTTCTTCTGTGTTTCTTTTCCTGTTCCCTTACACGCCCAGAAGGTTGAGGCAAGAGAACTGTGAACAATCAAACCTAAGTGACCAGACTCTGTAGTTCTCCTCATATAGAGTATAAGAGGGTGCACGAATATTTCTGACCATTAGAGGGCACAAGGTGTAACCGATATAGAGTATGAGAGGGTGCACTCATATTTCTGACCGTTAGAGGGCACAAGGGGTAACCGATATAGAGTATGGGAGGATGCACTCATATTTCTGATCATTAGAGGGCACAAGAGGTAACTGATTGAATCAGCAGAAGGAAAAAAAAAAAGAGCAAGTTTATAGAGATTTTGATAGACTTGTCAATTTTGATAGAAAATGTTTAAAAATGAATTTGAAATATTGCTCCTATACTTTGATGCAGATATTACAAGTATCTTTCGCATCAACTTGGGTGCAAAGAAAAGAGTGACAAACCAAGTCCAGTGATACATGAATGATGGATAATGCCAGAGAATGGATCATTCTGGGAGGTAAGGTAATAATACTTTAACGTCAATTTCTGTAAATTACAATATTGACTTAAATGAGAAAAATCAAATAAGCTCTTTCAAAATCCAGGCATTTTCTCCTAATATGTATTGATGATCTAACTCTTAGCACAATAGGAATAGAAAAGAATTTCCTTGATCTGACAAACAGAATGTTGAAAATCAGTTAGGTTACTACCATACGTAATGTTGAAGTATTCAGAACTTTTCCCTTGAGATCCAGAATGAGGTTAGGATGCCATTAGCGAAACTTTATGTGTAAAAACAATTGGGAAAGTCTTAACCAGTGTAAGAAGGCAAGGAAAGAGGAAAATTAGTATAATTGGAAAATGTTTATTAATAGAGGTCGGTAGAAACACCACGAGACGCTGCTGTTAAACTGTTAGTATGTAATATATTGAGAATTCAAACTAGCAATCTCACAGCAAGAAAGCCAGTATAGGAAAATCAATTCCATGTCTGTATTGCCACAAGAAACAGTGAAGGTTAAATTGTAAACTCATGTAAAATGAATACAGCATGGAAATATTGAATTGCTCTCAGAAACAACCTAGGATGTGTACATGGAAACACAGGAACTATTATTAAGAAGGTTAGGAAATCCTAAATCAATTGACATGTATTCTGTGATAAACGAGTAAAAGACTGTTTTAAAAAGGTCAGGGTTCTCATGTTTCATCTATTGATTTCATTAAAAACTCCATCACAATGAGTATGTGTGAGTCAATGGAAAAGGTCATTCTAAAATTCATACGAACTTGCAAATAACCAAACATAGTCAAGGTAACTTTGAAGGAGAAAAGCAGTTAGAGGAATTGCTTTTACCAGGTATCAGAACGTATTTCAAGGCTGTGCTGATTCAGACAGTGGATATTGGTGCAGGGAAAAAGAGCAAACTGAACCAAGAGGAGAGCTCAGAAATAACACTGCCACGCACACACCCGAGGATCTTTGCTTTGTATGAACTGTGGCACCTCAGAGCAATGAAGGAAACGAATTTTCCAGTAAATGATGTTGAGTCAAATCGATAATTAGCTACAATAAAATAAAGAAAGGAAACTTGAACTCGACTTCACATCATACCCGAAATGGTATCTGAAGAGAAAGTTAGCTTTGAGAAACTGATGGGCATAATGATGAAGCTTCTAGAAGAAAACCAGCATTTGCCCAAGATTTGACGAGTTCCTAACTCCCCGGTTTGAAGCATGAAACCTGTGCTGAGATTCCTGTATTGAGGGATTGCGTTAGTGTAGCAGTGCTGCTGAATCCTCACGTACGAGGTGGAGATGGGCTGTGATTTCTCTCCCCATTTGACGTATTTCATGGGAGCTGCCTGCAGAGCCTCCCCTTCCCTGTACGTCTTGCAGCAGCATCTACACAGGGTAGACTATTATTTTGCCGGAGTTGTGCTAGGTCAGGGAAACCCTGGTGGTGTAGTGGCTAAGTGCTACGGCTGCTAAACAAAGGGTCAGCAGTTCAAATCCACCAGGTGCTCCTTGGAAACTCTATGGGGAAGTTCTACTCTGTCCTATAGGGTCGCTATGAGTCGGAGCCTCCTCGACGGCACCTAACAACAACAACAACCATAAGCATGAGTGTTACGTGCCACTCAAGCGGAACAAATGGAAACGAAGGCTTTCTTGGTCCTGCTTGGTTAAACACCCGGGAAACCAGGGAGCATCTTGAGAAGGAGAGCGGTGCTTACAACATAAAGGGCAGAGGCAGAGTCTAGGCAGCATCACAGGTAGTACTGGGATTCGACACTAGTTCAGAAGTGGTCAGCAGGGATGGGCCACTGGGAGCCTGTAGGTCCCATAGCCTTTTATCCCCAATAGCCGAGACCTGCTGAGCCGATATGGCTCCACACGGTTGATATTTAAAGGGTACACATCGAGTCAAAGCGGTTGACTTCATCCTGCACACCGATTGGAGGTCTCACTTTTAGGCAGTATGGGAAGGAGGAGAGATCCAATGGAAAGGTCTAGAATTAGGCGTCAAAGGTTTAAGCCCTGAGTCACCACTCCCTCAGTGAGGAATTCATTTCGGGCAAGGGAACGACTCTTGTTTTCTCTTATCTGGCAAACAGCAGGAGCAAGCATAATAGTGATAAGAATAATGACGATTTCACAGATCCACAGGGAGAAAGAAGGAAGGTAAATCTTATAAAGTGAGTGCAACAGTCTCTATTACAAGGGACAATCTTTGTCCTATCCATCAATGTCGCTTCTTTTAGAACCACCCAATGACTGATGCCTCTATCTCTGTCAAGCCCCCTTTTCTGCTATCTGAATAGAGCAGAAAGATGTCCACAGGGTCCCTGGTGGTCCCTAGCACATGGGCGATAGTGAAAGAAAACTTATTGTCGCATGCTTATGGGAAACCTGATTTTTAGCTTGAAATTGTACGCAGTCATTTTTTCCCCCTCATCACTTGTGGTAGCCATGGGATTCCTGGTGGAATAAGACTCCCTTAGCTCATTCAAAAAGAGGGTGGGTTGACTTAAGGAATCCACATGCGATCACCCTAGTGAACAACGAGCGAATAAGAAAGTGACTAAAAATGTCTTTCAATTATGGATTGGGTATATAAGTGATATACACGTAAACTTTACTATTATTACTTTGGTTTTCGTATCATAAAATTGGCATAATTATACAACTCATAGTGATTTCTATATAGTGTAATCAGACACTGACGATCTGAAAGGGCACCTCAGCCCTCAGTGCTGCACGTGAATATACTCAGACTCGGTGCCAAGGCCACAGCAAACGATGGACTGAGCTTATCTGAATTCCGGCCTTTGGAGGAGTGCTCTAACTTTTTAAACACAAAAATACACAGATTTTCTTCTGTGTTTCTTTTCCTGTTCCCTTACACGCCCAGAAGGTTGAGGCAAGAGAACTGTGAACAATCAAACCTAAGTGACCAGACTCTGTAGTTCTCCTCATATAGAGTATAAGAGGGTGCACGAATATTTCTGACCATTACAGGGCACAAGGTGTAACCGATATAGAGTATGAGAGGGTGCACTCATATTTCTGACCGTTAGAGGGCACAAGGGGTAACCGATATAGAGTATGGGAGGATGCACTCATATTTCTGATCATTAGAGGGCACAAGAGGTAACTGATTGAATCAGCAGAAGGAAAAAAAAAAAGAGCAAGTTTATAGAGATTTTGATAGACTTGTCAATTTTGATAGAAAATGTTTAAAAATGAATTTGAAATATTGCTCCTATACTTTGATGCAGATATTACAAGTATCTTTCGCATCAACTTGGGTGCAAAGAAAAGAGTGACAAACCAAGTCCAGTGATACATGAATGATGGATAATGCCAGAGAATGGATCATTCTGGGAGGTAAGGTAATAATACTTTAACGTCAATTTCTGTAAATTACAATATTGACTTAAATGAGAAAAATCAAATAAGCTCTTTCAAAATCCAGGCATTTTCTCCTAATATGTATTGATGATCTAACTCTTAGCACAATAGGAATAGAAAAGAATTTCCTTGATCTGACAAACAGAATGTTGAAAATCATTTAGGTTACTACCATACGTAATGTTGAAGTATTCAGAACTTTTCCCTTGAGATCCAGAATGAGGTTAGGATGCCATTAGCGAAACTTTATGTGTAAAAACAATTGGGAAAGTCTTAACCAGTGTAAGAAGGCAAGGAAAGAGGAAAATTAGTATAATTGGAAAATGTTTATTAATAGAGGTCGGTAGAAACACCACGAGACGCTGCTGTTAAACTGTTAGTATGTAATATATTGAGAATTCAAACTAGCAATCTCACAGCAAGAAAGCCAGTATAGGAAAATCAATTCCATGTCTGTATTGCCACAAGAAACAGTGAAGGTTAAATTGTAAACTCATGTAAAATGAATACAGCATGGAAATATTGAATTGCTCTCAGAAACAACCTAGGATGTGTACATGGAAACACAGGAACTATTATTAAGAAGGTTAGGAAATCCTAAATCAATTGACATGTATTCTGTGATAAACGAGTAAAAGACTGTTTTAAAAAGGTCAGGGTTCTCATGTTTCATCTATTGATTTCATTAAAAACTCCATCACAATGAGTATGTGTGAGTCAATGGAAAAGGTCATTCTAAAATTCATACGAACTTGCAAATAACCAAACATAGTCAAGGTAACTTTGAAGGAGAAAAGCAGTTAGAGGAATTGCTTTTACCAGGTATCAGAACGTATTTCAAGGCTGTGCTGATTCAGACAGTGGATATTGGTGCAGGGAAAAAGAGCAAACTGAACCAAGAGGAGAGCTCAGAAATAACACTGCCACGCACACACCCGAGGATCTTTGCTTTGTATGAACTGTGGCACCTCAGAGCAATGAAGGAAACGAATTTTCCAGTAAATGATGTTGAGTCAAATCGATAATTAGCTACAATAAAATAAAGAAAGGAAACTTGAACTCGACTTCACATCATACCCGAAATGGTATCTGAAGAGAAAGTTAGCTTTGAGAAACTGATGGGCATAATGATGAAGCTTCTAGAAGAAAACCAGCATTTGCCCAAGATTTGACGAGTTCCTAACTCCCCGGTTTGAAGCATGAAACCTGTGCTGAGATTCCTGTATTGAGGGATTGCGTTAGTGTAGCAGTGCTGCTGAATCCTCACGTACGAGGTGGAGATGGGCTGTGATTTCTCTCCCCATTTGACGTATTTCATGGGAGCTGCCTGCAGAGCCTCCCCTTCCCTGTACGTCTTGCAGCAGCATCTACACAGGGTAGACTATTATTTTGCCGGAGTTGTGCTAGGTCAGGGAAACCCTGGTGGTGTAGTGGTTAAGTGCTACGGCTGCTAAACAAAGGGTCAGCAGTTCAAATCCACCAGGTGCTCCTTGGAAACTCTATGGGGCAGTTCTCCTCTGTCCTATAGGGTCGCTATGAGTCGGAGCCTCCTCGACGGCATCTAACAACAACAACAACCATAAGCATGAGTGTTACGTGCCACTCAAGCGGAACAAATGGAAACGAAGGCTTTCTTGGTCCTGCTTGGTTAAACACCCGGGAAACCAGGGAGCATCTTGAGAAGGAGAGCGGTGCTTACAACATAAAGGGCAGAGGCAGAGTCTAGGCAGCATCACAGGTAGTACTGGGATTCGACACTAGTTCAGAAGTGGTCAGCAGGGATGGGCCACTGGGAGCCTGTAGGTCCCATAGCCTTTTATCCCCAATAGCCGAGACCTGCTGAGCCGATATGGCTCCACACGGTTGATATTTAAAGGGTACACATCGAGTCAAAGCGGTTGACTTCATCCTGCACACCGATTGGAGGTCTCACTTTTAGGCAGTATGGGAAGGAGGAGAGATCCAATTGAAAGGTCTAGAATTAGGCGTCAAAGGTTTAAGCCCTGAGTCACCACTCCCTCAGTGAGGAATTCATTTCGGGCAAGGGAACGACTCTTGTTTTCTCTTATCTGGCAAACAGCAGGAGCAAGCATAATAGTGATAAGAATAATGACGATTTCACAGATCCACAGGGAGAAAGAAGGAAGGTAAATCTTATAAAGTGAGTGCAACAGTCTCTATTACAAGGGACAATCTTTGTCCTCTCCATCAATGTCGCTTCTTTTAGAACCACCCAATGACTGATGCCTCTATCTCTGTCAAGCCCCCTTTTCTGCTATCTGAATAGAGCAGAAAGATGTCCACAGGGTCCCTGGTGGTCCCTAGCACATGGGCGATAGTGAAAGAAAACTTATTGTCGCATGCTTATGGGAAACCTGATTTTTAGCTTGAAATTGTACGCAGTCATTTTTTCCCCCTCATCACTTGTGGTAGCCATGGGATTCCTGGTGGAATAAGACTCCCTTAGCTCATTCAAAAAGAGGGTGGGTTGACTTAAGGAATCCACATGCGATCACCCTAGTGAACAACGAGCGAATAAGAAAGTGACTAAAAATGTCTTTCAATTATGGATTGGGTATATAAGTGATATACACGTAAACTTTACTATTATTACTTTGGTTTTCGTATCATAAAATTGGCATAATTATACAACTCATAGTGATTTCTATATAGTGTAATCAGACACTGACGATCTGAAAGGGCACCTCAGCCCTCAGTGCTGCACGTGAATATACTCAGACTCGGTGCCAAGGCCACAGCAAACGATGGACTGAGCTTATCTGAATTCCGGCCTTTGGAGGAGTGCTCTAACTTTTTAAACACAAAAATACACAGATTTTCTTCTGTGTTTCTTTTCCTGTTCCCTTACACGCCCAGAAGGTTGAGGCAAGAGAACTGTGAACAATCAAACCTAAGTGACCAGACTCTGTAGTTCTCCTCATATAGAGTATAAGAGGGTGCACGAATATTTCTGACCATTACAGGGCACAAGGTGTAACCGATATAGAGTATGAGAGGGTGCACTCATATTTCTGACCGTTAGAGGGCACAAGGGGTAACCGATATAGAGTATGGGAGGATGCACTCATATTTCTGATCATTAGAGGGCACAAGAGGTAACTGATTGAATCAGCAGAAGGAAAAAAAAAAAGAGCAAGTTTATAGAGATTTTGATAGACTTGTCAATTTTGATAGAAAATGTTTAAAAATGAATTTGAAATATTGCTCCTATACTTTGATGCAGATATTACAAGTATCTTTCGCATCAACTTGGGTGCAAAGAAAAGAGTGACAAACCAAGTCCAGTGATACATGAATGATGGATAATGCCAGAGAATGGATCATTCTGGGAGGTAAGGTAATAATACTTTAACGTCAATTTCTGTAAATTACAATATTGACTTAAATGAGAAAAATCAAATAAGCTCTTTCAAAATCCAGGCATTTTCTCCTAATATGTATTGATGATCTAACTCTTAGCACAATAGGAATAGAAAAGAATTTCCTTGATCTGACAAACAGAATGTTGAAAATCATTTAGGTTACTACCATACGTAATGTTGAAGTATTCAGAACTTTTCCCTTGAGATCCAGAATGAGGTTAGGATGCCATTAGCGAAACTTTATGTGTAAAAACAATTGGGAAAGTCTTAACCAGTGTAAGAAGGCAAGGAAAGAGGAAAATTAGTATAATTGGAAAATGTTTATTAATAGAGGTCGGTAGAAACACCACGAGACGCTGCTGTTAAACTGTTAGTATGTAATATATTGAGAATTCAAACTAGCAATCTCACAGCAAGAAAGCCAGTATAGGAAAATCAATTCCATGTCTGTATTGCCACAAGAAACAGTGAAGGTTAAATTGTAAACTCATGTAAAATGAATACAGCATGGAAATATTGAATTGCTCTCAGAAACAACCTAGGATGTGTACATGGAAACACAGGAACTATTATTAAGAAGGTTAGGAAATCCTAAATCAATTGACATGTATTCTGTGATAAACGAGTAAAAGACTGTTTTAAAAAGGTCAGGGTTCTCATGTTTCATCTATTGATTTCATTAAAAACTCCATCACAATGAGTATGTGTGAGTCAATGGAAAAGGTCATTCTAAAATTCATACGAACTTGCAAATAACCAAACATAGTCAAGGTAACTTTGAAGGAGAAAAGCAGTTAGAGGAATTGCTTTTACCAGGTATCAGAACGTATTTCAAGGCTGTGCTGATTCAGACAGTGGATATTGGTGCAGGGAAAAAGAGCAAACTGAACCAAGAGGAGAGCTCAGAAATAACACTGCCACGCACACACCCGAGGATCTTTGCTTTGTATGAACTGTGGCACCTCAGAGCAATGAAGGAAACGAATTTTCCAGTAAATGATGTTGAGTCAAATCGATAATTAGCTACAATAAAATAAAGAAAGGAAACTTGAACTCGACTTCACATCATACCCGAAATGGTATCTGAAGAGAAAGTTAGCTTTGAGAAACTGATGGGCATAATGATGAAGCTTCTAGAAGAAAACCAGCATTTGCCCAAGATTTGACGAGTTCCTAACTCCCCGGTTTGAAGCATGAAACCTGTGCTGAGATTCCTGTATTGAGGGATTGCGTTAGTGTAGCAGTGCTGCTGAATCCTCACGTACGAGGTGGAGATGGGCTGTGATTTCTCTCCCCATTTGACGTATTTCATGGGAGCTGCCTGCAGAGCCTCCCCTTCCCTGTACGTCTTGCAGCAGCATCTACACAGGGTAGACTATTATTTTGCCGGAGTTGTGCTAGGTCAGGGAAACCCTGGTGGTGTAGTGGTTAAGTGCTACGGCTGCTAAACAAAGGGTCAGCAGTTCAAATCCACCAGGTGCTCCTTGGAAACTCTATGGGGCAGTTCTCCTCTGTCCTATAGGGTCGCTATGAGTCGGAGCCTCCTCGACGGCATCTAACAACAACAACAACCATAAGCATGAGTGTTACGTGCCACTCAAGCGGAACAAATGGAAACGAAGGCTTTCTTGGTCCTGCTTGGTTAAACACCCGGGAAACCAGGGAGCATCTTGAGAAGGAGAGCGGTGCTTACAACATAAAGGGCAGAGGCAGAGTCTAGGCAGCATCACAGGTAGTACTGGGATTCGACACTAGTTCAGAAGTGGTCAGCAGGGATGGGCCACTGGGAGCCTGTAGGTCCCATAGCCTTTTATCCCCAATAGCCGAGACCTGCTGAGCCGATATGGCTCCACACGGTTGATATTTAAAGGGTACACATCGAGTCAAAGCGGTTGACTTCATCCTGCACACCGATTGGAGGTCTCACTTTTAGGCAGTATGGGAAGGAGGAGAGATCCAATTGAAAGGTCTAGAATTAGGCGTCAAAGGTTTAAGCCCTGAGTCACCACTCCCTCAGTGAGGAATTCATTTCGGGCAAGGGAACGACTCTTGTTTTCTCTTATCTGGCAAACAGCAGGAGCAAGCATAATAGTGATAAGAATAATGACGATTTCACAGATCCACAGGGAGAAAGAAGGAAGGTAAATCTTATAAAGTGAGTGCAACAGTCTCTATTACAAGGGACAATCTTTGTCCTCTCCATCAATGTCGCTTCTTTTAGAACCACCCAATGACTGATGCCTCTATCTCTGTCAAGCCCCCTTTTCTGCTATCTGAATAGAGCAGAAAGATGTCCACAGGGTCCCTGGTGGTCCCTAGCACATGGGCGATAGTGAAAGAAAACTTATTGTCGCATGCTTATGGGAAACCTGATTTTTAGCTTGAAATTGTACGCAGTCATTTTTTCCCCCTCATCACTTGTGGTAGCCATGGGATTCCTGGTGGAATAAGACTCCCTTAGCTCATTCAAAAAGAGGGTGGGTTGACTTAAGGAATCCACATGCGATCACCCTAGTGAACAACGAGCGAATAAGAAAGTGACTAAAAATGTCTTTCAATTATGGATTGGGTATATAAGTGATATACACGTAAACTTTACTATTATTACTTTGGTTTTCGTATCATAAAATTGGCATAATTATACAACTCATAGTGATTTCTATATAGTGTAATCAGACACTGACGATCTGAAAGGGCACCTCAGCCCTCAGTGCTGCACGTGAATATACTCAGACTCGGTGCCAAGGCCACAGCAAACGATGGACTGAGCTTATCTGAATTCCGGCCTTTGGAGGAGTGCTCTAACTTTTTAAACACAAAAATACACAGATTTTCTTCTGTGTTTCTTTTCCTGTTCCCTTACACGCCCAGGAGGTTGAGGCAAGAGAACTGTGAACAATCAAACCTAAGTGACCAGACTCTGTAGTTCTCCTCATATAGAGTATAAGAGGGTGCACGAATATTTCTGACCATTACAGGGCACAAGGTGTAACCGATATAGAGTATGAGAGGGTGCACTCATATTTCTGACCGTTAGAGGGCACAAGGGGTAACCGATATAGAGTATGGGAGGATGCACTCATATTTCTGATCATTAGAGGGCACAAGAGGTAACTGATTGAATCAGCAGAAGGAAAAAAAAAAGAGCAAGTTTATAGAGATTTTGATAGACTTGTCAATTTTGATAGAAAATGTTTAAAAATGAATTTGAAATATTGCTCCTATACTTTGATGCAGATATTACAAGTATCTTTCGCATCAACTTGGGTGCAAAGAAAAGAGTGACAAACCAAGTCCAGTGATACATGAATGATGGATAATGCCAGAGAATGGATCATTCTGGGAGGTAAGGTAATAATACTTTAACGTCAATTTCTGTAAATTACAATATTGACTTAAATGAGAAAAATCAAATAAGCTCTTTCAAAATCCAGGCATTTTCTCCTAATATGTATTGATGATCTAACTCTTAGCACAATAGGAATAGAAAAGAATTTCCTTGATCTGACAAACAGAATGTTGAAAATCATTTAGGTTACTACCATACGTAATGTTGAAGTATTCAGAACTTTTCCCTTGAGATCCAGAATGAGGTTAGGATGCCATTAGCGAAACTTTATGTGTAAAAACAATTGGGAAAGTCTTAACCAGTGTAAGAAGGCAAGGAAAGAGGAAAATTAGTATAATTGGAAAATGTTTATTAATAGAGGTCGGTAGAAACACCACGAGACGCTGCTATTAAACTGTTAGTATGTAATATATTGAGAATTCAAACTAGCAATCTCACAGCAAGAAAGCCAGTATAGGAAAATCAATTCCATGTCTGTATTGCCACAAGAAACAGTGAAGGTTAAATTGTAAACTCATGTAAAATGAATACAGCATGGAAATATTGAATTGCTCTCAGAAACAACCTAGGATGTGTACATGGAAACACAGGAACTATTATTAAGAAGGTTAGGAAATCCTAAATCAATTGACATGTATTCTGTGATAAACGAGTAAAAGACTGTTTTAAAAAGGTCAGGGTTCTCATGTTTCATCTATTGATTTCATTAAAAACTCCATCACAATGAGTATGTGTGAGTCAATGGAAAAGGTCATTCTAAAATTCATACGAACTTGCAAATAACCAAACATAGTCAAGGTAACTTTGAAGGAGAAAAGCAGTTAGAGGAATTGCTTTTACCAGGTATCAGAACGTATTTCAAGGCTGTGCTGATTCAGACAGTGGATATTGGTGCAGGGAAAAAGAGCAAACTGAACCAAGAGGAGAGCTCAGAAATAACACTGCCACGCACACACCCGAGGATCTTTGCTTTGTATGAACTGTGGCACCTCAGAGCAATGAAGGAAACGAATTTTCCAGTAAATGATGTTGAGTCAAATCGATAATTAGCTACAATAAAATAAAGAAAGGAAACTTGAACTCGACTTCACATCATACCCGAAATGGTATCTGAAGAGAAAGTTAGCTTTGAGAAACTGATGGGCATAATGATGAAGCTTCTAGAAGAAAACCAGCATTTGCCCAAGATTTGACGAGTTCCTAACTCCCCGGTTTGAAGCATGAAACCTGTGCTGAGATTCCTGTATTGAGGGATTGCGTTAGTGTAGCAGTGCTGCTGAATCCTCACGTACGAGGTGGAGATGGGCTGTGATTTCTCTCCCCATTTTACGTATTTCATGGGAGCTGCCTGCAGAGCCTCCCCTTCCCTGTACGTCTTGCAGCAGCATCTACACAGGGTAGACTATTATTTTGCCGGAGTTGTGCTAGGTCAGGGAAACCCTGGTGGTGTAGTGGTTAAGTGCTACGGCTGCTAAACAAAGGGTCAGCAGTTCAAATCCACCAGGTGCTCCTTGGAAACTCTATGGGGCAGTTCTCCTCTGTCCTATAGGGTCGCTATGAGTCGGAGCCTCCTCGACGGCATCTAACAACAACAACAACCATAAGCATGAGTGTTACGTGCCACTCAAGCGGAACAAATGGAAACGAAGGCTTTCTTGGTCCTGCTTGGTTAAGCACCCGGGAAACCAGGGAGCATCTTGAGAAGGAGAGCGGTGCTTACAACATAAAGGGCAGAGGCAGAGTCTAGGCAGCATCACAGGTAGTACTGGGATTCGACACTAGTTCAGAAGTGGTCAGCAGGGATGGGCCACTGGGAGCCTGTAGGTCCCATAGCCTTTTATCCCCAATAGCCGAGACCTGCTGAGCCGATATGGCTCCACACGGTTGATATTTAAAGGGTACACATCGAGTCAAAGCGGTTGACTTCATCCTGCACACCGATTGGAGGTCTCACTTTTAGGCAGTATGGGAAGGAGGAGAGATCCAATTGAAAGGTCTAGAATTAGGCGTCAAAGGTTTAAGCCCTGAGTCACCACTCCCTCAGTGAGGAATTCATTTCGGGCAAGGGAACGACTCTTGTTTTCTCTTATCTGGCAAACAGCAGGAGCAAGCATAATAGTGATAAGAATAATGACGATTTCACAGATCCACAGGGAGAAAGAAGGAAGGTAAATCTTATAAAGTGAGTGCAACAGTCTCTATTACAAGGGACAATCTTTGTCCTCTCCATCAATGTCGCTTCTTTTAGAACCACCCAATGACTGATGCCTCTATCTCTGTCAAGCCCCCTTTTCTGCTATCTGAATAGAGCAGAAAGATGTCCACAGGGTCCCTGGTGGTCCCTAGCACATGGGCGATAGTGAAAGAAAACTTATTGTCGCATGCTTATGGGAAACCTGATTTTTAGCTTGAAATTGTACGCAGTCATTTTTTCCCCCTCATCACTTGTGGTAGCCATGGGATTCCTGGTGGAATAAGACTCCCTTAGCTCATTCAAAAAGAGGGTGGGTTGACTTAAGGAATCCACATGCGATCACCCTAGTGAACAACGAGCGAATAAGAAAGTGACTAAAAATGTCTTTCAATTATGGATTGGGTATATAAGTGATATACACGTAAACTTTACTATTATTACTTTGGTTTTCGTATCATAAAATTGGCATAATTATACAACTCATAGTGATTTCTATATAGTGTAATCAGACACTGACGATCTGAAAGGGCACCTCAGCCCTCAGTGCTGCACGTGAATATACTCAGACTCGGTGCCAAGGCCACAGCAAACGATGGACTGAGCTTATCTGAATTCCGGCCTTTGGAGGAGTGCTCTAACTTTTTAAACACAAAAATACACAGATTTTCTTCTGTGTTTCTTTTCCTGTTCCCTTACACGCCCAGAAGGTTGAGGCAAGAGAACTGTGAACAATCAAACCTAAGTGACCAGACTCTGTAGTTCTCCTCATATAGAGTATAAGAGGGTGCACGAATATTTCTGACCATTACAGGGCACAAGGTGTAACCGATATAGAGTATGAGAGGGTGCACTCATATTTCTGACCGTTAGAGGGCACAAGGGGTAACCGATATAGAGTATGGGAGGATGCACTCATATTTCTGATCATTAGAGGGCACAAGAGGTAACTGATTGAATCAGCAGAAGGAAAAAAAAAAGAGCAAGTTTATAGAGATTTTGATAGACTTGTCAATTTTGATAGAAAATGTTTAAAAATGAATTTGAAATATTGCTCCTATACTTTGATGCAGATATTACAAGTATCTTTCGCATCAACTTGGGTGCAAAGAAAAGAGTGACAAACCAAGTCCAGTGATACATGAATGATGGATAATGCCAGAGAATGGATCATTCTGGGAGGTAAGGTAATAATACTTTAACGTCAATTTCTGTAAATTACAATATTGACTTAAATGAGAAAAATCAAATAAGCTCTTTCAAAATCCAGGCATTTTCTCCTAATATGTATTGATGATCTAACTCTTAGCACAATAGGAATAGAAAAGAATTTCCTTGATCTGACAAACAGAATGTTGAAAATCATTTAGGTTACTACCATACGTAATGTTGAAGTATTCAGAACTTTTCCCTTGAGATCCAGAATGAGGTTAGGATGCCATTAGCGAAACTTTATGTGTAAAAACAATTGGGAAAGTCTTAACCAGTGTAAGAAGGCAAGGAAAGAGGAAAATTAGTATAATTGGAAAATGTTTATTAATAGAGGTCGGTAGAAACACCACGAGACGCTGCTATTAAACTGTTAGTATGTAATATATTGAGAATTCAAACTAGCAATCTCACAGCAAGAAAGCCAGTATAGGAAAATCAATTCCATGTCTGTATTGCCACAAGAAACAGTGAAGGTTAAATTGTAAACTCATGTAAAATGAATACAGCATGGAAATATTGAATTGCTCTCAGAAACAACCTAGGATGTGTACATGGAAACACAGGAACTATTATTAAGAAGGTTAGGAAATCCTAAATCAATTGACATGTATTCTGTGATAAACGAGTAAAAGACTGTTTTAAAAAGGTCAGGGTTCTCATGTTTCATCTATTGATTTCATTAAAAACTCCATCACAATGAGTATGTGTGAGTCAATGGAAAAGGTCATTCTAAAATTCATACGAACTTGCAAATAACCAAACATAGTCAAGGTAACTTTGAAGGAGAAAAGCAGTTAGAGGAATTGCTTTTACCAGGTATCAGAACGTATTTCAAGGCTGTGCTGATTCAGACAGTGGATATTGGTGCAGGGAAAAAGAGCAAACTGAACCAAGAGGAGAGCTCAGAAATAACACTGCCACGCACACACCCGAGGATCTTTGCTTTGTATGAACTGTGGCACCTCAGAGCAATGAAGGAAACGAATTTTCCAGTAAATGATGTTGAGTCAAATCGATAATTAGCTACAATAAAATAAAGAAAGGAAACTTGAACTCGACTTCACATCATACCCGAAATGGTATCTGAAGAGAAAGTTAGCTTTGAGAAACTGATGGGCATAATGATGAAGCTTCTAGAAGAAAACCAGCATTTGCCCAAGATTTGACGAGTTCCTAACTCCCCGGTTTGAAGCATGAAACCTGTGCTGAGATTCCTGTATTGAGGGATTGCGTTAGTGTAGCAGTGCTGCTGAATCCTCACGTACGAGGTGGAGATGGGCTGTGATTTCTCTCCCCATTTTACGTATTTCATGGGAGCTGCCTGCAGAGCCTCCCCTTCCCTGTACGTCTTGCAGCAGCAGCTACACAGGGTAGACTATTATTTTGCCGGAGTTGTGCTAGGTCAGGGAAACCCTGGTGGTGTAGTGGTTAAGTGCTACGGCTGCTAAACAAAGGGTCAGCAGTTCAAATCCACCAGGTGCTCCTTGGAAACTCTATGGGGCAGTTCTCCTCTGTCCTATAGGGTCGCTATGAGTCGGAGCCTCCTCGACGGCATCTAACAACAACAACAACCATAAGCATGAGTGTTACGTGCCACTCAAGCGGAACAAATGGAAACGAAGGCTTTCTTGGTCCTGCTTGGTTAAACACCCGGGAAACCAGGGAGCATCTTGAGAAGGAGAGCGGTGCTTACAACATAAAGGGCAGAGGCAGAGTCTAGGCAGCATCACAGGTAGTACTGGGATTCGACACTAGTTCAGAAGTGGTCAGCAGGGATGGGCCACTGGGAGCCTGTAGGTCCCATAGCCTTTTATCCCCAATAGCCGAGACCTGCTGAGCCGATATGGCTCCACACGGTTGATATTTAAAGGGTACACATCGAGTCAAAGCGGTTGACTTCATCCTGCACACCGATTGGAGGTCTCACTTTTAGGCAGTATGGGAAGGAGGAGAGATCCAATTGAAAGGTCTAGAATTAGGCGTCAAAGGTTTAAGCCCTGAGTCACCACTCCCTCAGTGAGGAATTCATTTCGGGCAAGGGAACGACTCTTGTTTTCTCTTATCTGGCAAACAGCAGGAGCAAGCATAATAGTGATAAGAATAATGACGATTTCACAGATCCACAGGGAGAAAGAAGGAAGGTAAATCTTATAAAGTGAGTGCAACAGTCTCTATTACAAGGGACAATCTTTGTCCTCTCCATCAATGTCGCTTCTTTTAGAACCACCCAATGACTGATGCCTCTATCTCTGTCAAGCCCCCTTTTCTGCTATCTGAATAGAGCAGAAAGATGTCCACAGGGTCCCTGGTGGTCCCTAGCACATGGGCGATAGTGAAAGAAAACTTATTGTCGCATGCTTATGGGAAACCTGATTTTTAGCTTGAAATTGTACGCAGTCATTTTTTCCCCCTCATCACTTGTGGTAGCCATGGGATTCCTGGTGGAATAAGACTCCCTTAGCTCATTCAAAAAGAGGGTGGGTTGACTTAAGGAATCCACATGCGATCACCCTAGTGAACAACGAGCGAATAAGAAAGTGACTAAAAATGTCTTTCAATTATGGATTGGGTATATAAGTGATATACACGTAAACTTTACTATTATTACTTTGGTTTTCGTATCATAAAATTGGCATAATTATACAACTCATAGTGATTTCTATATAGTGTAATCAGACACTGACGATCTGAAAGGGCACCTCAGCCCTCAGTGCTGCACGTGAATATACTCAGACTCGGTGCCAAGGCCACAGCAAACGATGGACTGAGCTTATCTGAATTCCGGCCTTTGGAGGAGTGCTCTAACTTTTTAAACACAAAAATACACAGATTTTCTTCTGTGTTTCTTTTCCTGTTCCCTTACACGCCCAGGAGGTTGAGGCAAGAGAACTGTGAACAATCAAACCTAAGTGACCAGACTCTGTAGTTCTCCTCATATAGAGTATAAGAGGGTGCACGAATATTTCTGACCATTACAGGGCACAAGGTGTAACCGATATAGAGTATGAGAGGGTGCACTCATATTTCTGACCGTTAGAGGGCACAAGGGGTAACCGATATAGAGTATGGGAGGATGCACTCATATTTCTGATCATTAGAGGGCACAAGAGGTAACTGATTGAATCAGCAGAAGGAAAAAAAAAAGAGCAAGTTTATAGAGATTTTGATAGACTTGTCAATTTTGATAGAAAATGTTTAAAAATGAATTTGAAATATTGCTCCTATACTTTGATGCAGATATTACAAGTATCTTTCGCATCAACTTGGGTGCAAAGAAAAGAGTGACAAACCAAGTCCAGTGATACATGAATGATGGATAATGCCAGAGAATGGATCATTCTGGGAGGTAAGGTAATAATACTTTAACGTCAATTTCTGTAAATTACAATATTGACTTAAATGAGAAAAATCAAATAAGCTCTTTCAAAATCCAGGCATTTTCTCCTAATATGTATTGATGATCTAACTCTTAGCACAATAGGAATAGAAAAGAATTTCCTTGATCTGACAAACAGAATGTTGAAAATCATTTAGGTTACTACCATACGTAATGTTGAAGTATTCAGAACTTTTCCCTTGAGATCCAGAATGAGGTTAGGATGCCATTAGCGAAACTTTATGTGTAAAAACAATTGGGAAAGTCTTAACCAGTGTAAGAAGGCAAGGAAAGAGGAAAATTAGTATAATTGGAAAATGTTTATTAATAGAGGTCGGTAGAAACACCACGAGACGCTGCTATTAAACTGTTAGTATGTAATATATTGAGAATTCAAACTAGCAATCTCACAGCAAGAAAGCCAGTATAGGAAAATCAATTCCATGTCTGTATTGCCACAAGAAACAGTGAAGGTTAAATTGTAAACTCATGTAAAATGAATACAGCATGGAAATATTGAATTGCTCTCAGAAACAACCTAGGATGTGTACATGGAAACACAGGAACTATTATTAAGAAGGTTAGGAAATCCTAAATCAATTGACATGTATTCTGTGATAAACGAGTAAAAGACTGTTTTAAAAAGGTCAGGGTTCTCATGTTTCATCTATTGATTTCATTAAAAACTCCATCACAATGAGTATGTGTGAGTCAATGGAAAAGGTCATTCTAAAATTCATACGAACTTGCAAATAACCAAACATAGTCAAGGTAACTTTGAAGGAGAAAAGCAGTTAGAGGAATTGCTTTTACCAGGTATCAGAACGTATTTCAAGGCTGTGCTGATTCAGACAGTGGATATTGGTGCAGGGAAAAAGAGCAAACTGAACCAAGAGGAGAGCTCAGAAATAACACTGCCACGCACACACCCGAGGATCTTTGCTTTGTATGAACTGTGGCACCTCAGAGCAATGAAGGAAACGAATTTTCCAGTAAATGATGTTGAGTCAAATCGATAATTAGCTACAATAAAATAAAGAAAGGAAACTTGAACTCGACTTCACATCATACCCGAAATGGTATCTGAAGAGAAAGTTAGCTTTGAGAAACTGATGGGCATAATGATGAAGCTTCTAGAAGAAAACCAGCATTTGCCCAAGATTTGACGAGTTCCTAACTCCCCGGTTTGAAGCATGAAACCTGTGCTGAGATTCCTGTATTGAGGGATTGCGTTAGTGTAGCAGTGCTGCTGAATCCTCACGTACGAGGTGGAGATGGGCTGTGATTTCTCTCCCCATTTTACGTATTTCATGGGAGCTGCCTGCAGAGCCTCCCCTTCCCTGTACGTCTTGCAGCAGCATCTACACAGGGTAGACTATTATTTTGCCGGAGTTGTGCTAGGTCAGGGAAACCCTGGTGGTGTAGTGGTTAAGTGCTACGGCTGCTAAACAAAGGGTCAGCAGTTCAAATCCACCAGGTGCTCCTTGGAAACTCTATGGGGCAGTTCTCCTCTGTCCTATAGGGTCGCTATGAGTCGGAGCCTCCTCGACGGCATCTAACAACAACAACAACCATAAGCATGAGTGTTACGTGCCACTCAAGCGGAACAAATGGAAACGAAGGCTTTCTTGGTCCTGCTTGGTTAAGCACCCGGGAAACCAGGGAGCATCTTGAGAAGGAGAGCGGTGCTTACAACATAAAGGGCAGAGGCAGAGTCTAGGCAGCATCACAGGTAGTACTGGGATTCGACACTAGTTCAGAAGTGGTCAGCAGGGATGGGCCACTGGGAGCCTGTAGGTCCCATAGCCTTTTATCCCCAATAGCCGAGACCTGCTGAGCCGATATGGCTCCACACGGTTGATATTTAAAGGGTACACATCGAGTCAAAGCGGTTGACTTCATCCTGCACACCGATTGGAGGTCTCACTTTTAGGCAGTATGGGAAGGAGGAGAGATCCAATTGAAAGGTCTAGAATTAGGCGTCAAAGGTTTAAGCCCTGAGTCACCACTCCCTCAGTGAGGAATTCATTTCGGGCAAGGGAACGACTCTTGTTTTCTCTTATCTGGCAAACAGCAGGAGCAAGCATAATAGTGATAAGAATAATGACGATTTCACAGATCCACAGGGAGAAAGAAGGAAGGTAAATCTTATAAACTGAGTGCAACAGTCTCTATTACAAGGGACAATCTTTGTCCTCTCCATCAATGTCGCTTCTTTTAGAACCACCCAATGACTGATGCCTCTATCTCTGTCAAGCCCCCTTTTCTGCTATCTGAATAGAGCAGAAAGATGTCCACAGGGTCCCTGGTGGTCCCTAGCACATGGGCGATAGTGAAAGAAAACTTATTGTCGCATGCTTATGGGAAACCTGATTTTTAGCTTGAAATTGTACGCAGTCATTTTTTCCCCCTCATCACTTGTGGTAGCCATGGGATTCCTGGTGGAATAAGACTCCCTTAGCTCATTCAAAAAGAGGGTGGGTTGACTTAAGGAATCCACATGCGATCACCCTAGTGAACAACGAGCGAATAAGAAAGTGACTAAAAATGTCTTTCAATTATGGATTGGGTATATAAGTGATATACACGTAAACTTTACTATTATTACTTTGGTTTTCGTATCATAAAATTGGCATAATTATACAACTCATAGTGATTTCTATATAGTGTAATCAGACACTGACGATCTGAAAGGGCACCTCAGCCCTCAGTGCTGCACGTGAATATACTCAGACTCGGTGCCAAGGCCACAGCAAACGATGGACTGAGCTTATCTGAATTCCGGCCTTTGGAGGAGTGCTCTAACTTTTTAAACACAAAAATACACAGATTTTCTTCTGTGTTTCTTTTCCTGTTCCCTTACACGCCCAGAAGGTTGAGGCAAGAGAACTGTGAACAATCAAACCTAAGTGACCAGACTCTGTAGTTCTCCTCATATAGAGTATAAGAGGGTGCACGAATATTTCTGACCATTACAGGGCACAAGGTGTAACCGATATAGAGTATGAGAGGGTGCACTCATATTTCTGACCGTTAGAGGGCACAAGGGGTAACCGATATAGAGTATGGGAGGATGCACTCATATTTCTGATCATTAGAGGGCACAAGAGGTAACTGATTGAATCAGCAGAAGGAAAAAAAAAAGAGCAAGTTTATAGAGATTTTGATAGACTTGTCAATTTTGATAGAAAATGTTTAAAAATGAATTTGAAATATTGCTCCTATACTTTGATGCAGATATTACAAGTATCTTTCGCATCAACTTGGGTGCAAAGAAAAGAGTGACAAACCAAGTCCAGTGATACATGAATGATGGATAATGCCAGAGAATGGATCATTCTGGGAGGTAAGGTAATAATACTTTAACGTCAATTTCTGTAAATTACAATATTGACTTAAATGAGAAAAATCAAATAAGCTCTTTCAAAATCCAGGCATTTTCTCCTAATATGTATTGATGATCTAACTCTTAGCACAATAGGAATAGAAAAGAATTTCCTTGATCTGACAAACAGAATGTTGAAAATCAGTTAGGTTACTACCATACGTAATGTTGAAGTATTCAGAACTTTTCCCTTGAGATCCAGAATGAGGTTAGGATGCCATTAGCGAAACTTTATGTGTAAAAACAATTGGGAAAGTCTTAACCAGTGTAAGAAGGCAAGGAAAGAGGAAAATTAGTATAATTGGAAAATGTTTATTAATAGAGGTCGGTAGAAACACCACGAGACGCTGCTGTTAAACTGTTAGTATGTAATATATTGAGAATTCAAACTAGCAATCTCACAGCAAGAAAGCCAGTATAGGAAAATCAATTCCATGTCTGTATTGCCACAAGAAACAGTGAAGGTTAAATTGTAAACTCATGTAAAATGAATACAGCATGGAAATATTGAATTGCTCTCAGAAACAACCTAGGATGTGTACATGGAAACACAGGAACTATTATTAAGAAGGTTAGGAAATCCTAAATCAATTGACATGTATTCTGTGATAAACGAGTAAAAGACTGTTTTAAAAAGGTCAGGGTTCTCATGTTTCATCTATTGATTTCATTAAAAACTCCATCACAATGAGTATGTGTGAGTCAATGGAAAAGGTCATTCTAAAATTCATACGAACTTGCAAATAACCAAACATAGTCAAGGTAACTTTGAAGGAGAAAAGCAGTTAGAGGAATTGCTTTTACCAGGTATCAGAACGTATTTCAAGGCTGTGCTGATTCAGACAGTGGATATTGGTGCAGGGAAAAAGAGCAAACTGAACCAAGAGGAGAGCTCAGAAATAACACTGCCACGCACACACCCAAGGATCTTTGCTTTGTATGAACTGTGGCACCTCAGAGCAATGAAGGAAACGAATTTTCCAGTAAATGATGTTGAGTCAAATCGATAATTAGCTACAATAAAATAAAGAAAGGAAACTTGAACTCGACTTCACATCATACCCGAAATGGTATCTGAAGAGAAAGTTAGCTTTGAGAAACTGATGGGCATAATGATGAAGCTTCTAGAAGAAAACCAGCATTTGCCCAAGATTTGACGAGTTCCTAACTCCCCGGTTTGAAGCATGAAACCTGTGCTGAGATTCCTGTATTGAGGGATTGCGTTAGTGTAGCAGTGCTGCTGAATCCTCACGTACGAGGTGGAGATGGGCTGTGATTTCTCTCCCCATTTTACGTATTTCATGGGAGCTGCCTGCAGAGCCTCCCCTTCCCTGTACGTCTTGCAGCAGCATCTACACAGGGTAGACTATTATTTTGCCGGAGTTGTGCTAGGTCAGGGAAACCCTGGTGGTGTAGTGGTTAAGTGCTACGGCTGCTAAACAAAGGGTCAGCAGTTCAAATCCACCAGGTGCTCCTTGGAAACTCTATGGGGCAGTTCTCCTCTGTCCTATAGGGTCGCTATGAGTCGGAGCCTCCTCGACGGCATCTAACAACAACAACAACCATAAGCATGAGTGTTACGTGCCACTCAAGCGGAACAAATGGAAACGAAGGCTTTCTTGGTCCTGCTTGGTTAAACACCCGGGAAACCAGGGAGCATCTTGAGAAGGAGAGCGGTGCTTACAACATAAAGGGCAGAGGCAGAGTCTAGGCAGCATCACAGGTAGTACTGGGATTCGACACTAGTTCAGAAGTGGTCAGCAGGGATGGGCCACTGGGAGCCTGTAGGTCCCATAGCCTTTTATCCCCAATAGCCGAGACCTGCTGAGCCGATATGGCTCCACACGGTTGATATTTAAAGGGTACACATCGAGTCAAAGCGGTTGACTTCATCCTGCACACCGATTGGAGGTCTCACTTTTAGGCAGTATGGGAAGGAGGAGAGATCCAATGGAAAGGTCTAGAATTAGGCGTCAAAGGTTTAAGCCCTGAGTCACCACTCCCTCAGTGAGGAATTCATTTCGGGCAAGGGAACGACTCTTGTTTTCTCTTATCTGGCAAACAGCAGGAGCAAGCATAATAGTGATAAGAATAATGACGATTTCACAGATCCACAGGGAGAAAGAAGGAAGGTAAATCTTATAAAGTGAGTGCAACAGTCTCTATTACAAGGGACAATCTTTGTCCTCTCCATCAATGTCGCTTCTTTTAGAACCACCCAATGACTGATGCCTCTATCTCTGTCAAGCCCCCTTTTCTGCTATCTGAATAGAGCAGAAAGATGTCCACAGGGTCCCTGGTGGTCCCTAGCACATGGGCGATAGTGAAAGAAAACTTATTGTCGCATGCTTATGGGAAACCTGATTTTTAGCTTGAAATTGTACGCAGTCATTTTTTCCCCCTCATCACTTGTGGTAGCCATGGGATTCCTGGTGGAATAAGACTCCCTTAGCTCATTCAAAAAGAGGGTGGGTTGACTTAAGGAATCCACATGCGATCACCCTAGTGAACAACGAGCGAATAAGAAAGTGACTAAAAATGTCTTTCAATTATGGATTGGGTATATAAGTGATATACACGTAAACTTTACTATTATTACTTTGGTTTTCGTATCATAAAATTGGCATAATTATACAACTCATAGTGATTTCTATATAGTGTAATCAGACACTGACGATCTGAAAGGGCACCTCAGCCCTCAGTGCTGCACGTGAATATACTCAGACTCGGTGCCAAGGCCACAGCAAACGATGGACTGAGCTTATCTGAATTCCGGCCTTTGGAGGAGTGCTCTAACTTTTTAAACACAAAAATACACAGATTTTCTTCTGTGTTTCTTTTCCTGTTCCCTTACACGCCCAGAAGGTTGAGGCAAGAGAACTGTGAACAATCAAACCTAAGTGACCAGACTCTGTAGTTCTCCTCATATAGAGTATAAGAGGGTGCACGAATATTTCTGACCATTACAGGGCACAAGGTGTAACCGATATAGAGTATGAGAGGGTGCACTCATATTTCTGACCGTTAGAGGGCACAAGGGGTAACCGATATAGAGTATGGGAGGATGCACTCATATTTCTGATCATTAGAGGGCACAAGAGGTAACTGATTGAATCAGCAGAAGGAAAAAAAAAAGAGCAAGTTTATAGAGATTTTGATAGACTTGTCAATTTTGATAGAAAATGTTTAAAAATGAATTTGAAATATTGCTCCTATACTTTGATGCAGATATTACAAGTATCTTTCGCATCAACTTGGGTGCAAAGAAAAGAGTGACAAACCAAGTCCAGTGATACATGAATGATGGATAATGCCAGAGAATGGATCATTCTGGGAGGTAAGGTAATAATACTTTAACGTCAATTTCTGTAAATTACAATATTGACTTAAATGAGAAAAATCAAATAAGCTCTTTCAAAATCCAGGCATTTTCTCCTAATATGTATTGATGATCTAACTCTTAGCACAATAGGAATAGAAAAGAATTTCCTTGATCTGACAAACAGAATGTTGAAAATCAGTTAGGTTACTACCATACGTAATGTTGAAGTATTCAGAACTTTTCCCTTGAGATCCAGAATGAGGTTAGGATGCCATTAGCGAAACTTTATGTGTAAAAACAATTGGGAAAGTCTTAACCAGTGTAAGAAGGCAAGGAAAGAGGAAAATTAGTATAATTGGAAAATGTTTATTAATAGAGGTCGGTAGAAACACCACGAGACGCTGCTATTAAACTGTTAGTATGTAATATATTGAGAATTCAAACTAGCAATCTCACAGCAAGAAAGCCAGTATAGGAAAATCAATTCCATGTCTGTATTGCCACAAGAAACAGTGAAGGTTAAATTGTAAACTCATGTAAAATGAATACAGCATGGAAATATTGAATTGCTCTCAGAAACAACCTAGGATGTGTACATGGAAACACAGGAACTATTATTAAGAAGGTTAGGAAATCCTAAATCAATTGACATGTATTCTGTGATAAACGAGTAAAAGACTGTTTTAAAAAGGTCAGCGTTCTCATGTTTCATCTATTGATTTCATTAAAAACTCCATCACAATGAGTATGTGTGAGTCAATGGAAAAGGTCATTCTAAAATTCATACGAACTTGCAAATAACCAAACATAGTCAAGGTAACTTTGAAGGAGAAAAGCAGTTAGAGGAATTGCTTTTACCAGGTATCAGAACGTATTTCAAGGCTGTGCTGATTCAGACAGTGGATATTGGTGCAGGGAAAAAGAGCAAACTGAACCAAGAGGAGAGCTCAGAAATAACACTGCCACGCACACACCCGAGGATCTTTGCTTTGTATGAACTGTGGCACCTCAGAGCAATGAAGGAAACGAATTTTCCAGTAAATGATGTTGAGTCAAATCGATAATTAGCTACAATAAAATAAAGAAAGGAAACTTGAACTCGACTTCACATCATACCCGAAATGGTATCTGAAGAGAAAGTTAGCTTTGAGAAACTGATGGGCATAATGATGAAGCTTCTAGAAGAAAACCAGCATTTGCCCAAGATTTGACGAGTTCCTAACTCCCCGGTTTGAAGCATGAAACCTGTGCTGAGATTCCTGTATTGAGGGATTGCGTTAGTGTAGCAGTGCTGCTGAATCCTCACGTACGAGGTGGAGATGGGCTGTGATTTCTCTCCCCATTTTACGTATTTCATGGGAGCTGCCTGCAGAGCCTCCCCTTCCCTGTACGTCTTGCAGCAGCATCTACACAGGGTAGACTATTATTTTGCCGGAGTTGTGCTAGGTCAGGGAAACCCTGGTGGTGTAGTGGTTAAGTGCTACGGCTGCTAAACAAAGGGTCAGCAGTTCAAATCCACCAGGTGCTCCTTGGAAACTCTATGGGGCAGTTCTCCTCTGTCCTATAGGGTCGCTATGAGTCGGAGCCTCCTCGACGGCATCTAACAACAACAACAACCATAAGCATGAGTGTTACGTGCCACTCAAGCGGAACAAATGGAAACGAAGGCTTTCTTGGTCCTGCTTGGTTAAACACCCGGGAAACCAGGGAGCATCTTGAGAAGGAGAGCGGTGCTTACAACATAAAGGGCAGAGGCAGAGTCTAGGCAGCATCACAGGTAGTACTGGGATTCGACACTAGTTCAGAAGTGGTCAGCAGGGATGGGCCACTGGGAGCCTGTAGGTCCCATAGCCTTTTATCCCCAATAGCCGAGACCTGCTGAGCCGATATGGCTCCACACGGTTGATATTTAAAGGGTACACATCGAGTCAAAGCGGTTGACTTCATCCTGCACACCGATTGGAGGTCTCACTTTTAGGCAGTATGGGAAGGAGGAGAGATCCAATGGAAAGGTCTAGAATTAGGCGTCAAAGGTTTAAGCCCTGAGTCACCACTCCCTCAGTGAGGAATTCATTTCGGGCAAGGGAACGACTCTTGTTTTCTCTTATCTGGCAAACAGCAGGAGCAAGCATAATAGTGATAAGAATAATGACGATTTCACAGATCCACAGGGAGAAAGAAGGAAGGTAAATCTTATAAAGTGAGTGCAACAGTCTCTATTACAAGGGACAATCTTTGTCCTCTCCATCAATGTCGCTTCTTTTAGAACCACCCAATGACTGATGCCTCTATCTCTGTCAAGCCCCCTTTTCTGCTATCTGAATAGAGCAGAAAGATGTCCACAGGGTCCCTGGTGGTCCCTAGCACATGGGCGATAGTGAAAGAAAACTTATTGTCGCATGCTTATGGGAAACCTGATTTTTAGCTTGAAATTGTACGCAGTCATTTTTTCCCCCTCATCACTTGTGGTAGCCATGGGATTCCTGGTGGAATAAGACTCCCTTAGCTCATTCAAAAAGAGGGTGGGTTGACTTAAGGAATCCACATGCGATCACCCTAGTGAACAACGAGCGAATAAGAAAGTGACTAAAAATGTCTTTCAATTATGGATTGGGTATATAAGTGATATACACGTAAACTTTACTATTATTACTTTGGTTTTCGTATCATAAAATTGGCATAATTATACAACTCATAGTGATTTCTATATAGTGTAATCAGACACTGACGATCTGAAAGGGCACCTCAGCCCTCAGTGCTGCACGTGAATATACTCAGACTCGGTGCCAAGGCCACAGCAAACGATGGACTGAGCTTATCTGAATTCCGGCCTTTGGAGGAGTGCTCTAACTTTTTAAACACAAAAATACACAGATTTTCTTCTGTGTTTCTTTTCCTGTTCCCTTACACGCCCAGAAGGTTGAGGCAAGAGAACTGTGAACAATCAAACCTAAGTGACCAGACTCTGTAGTTCTCCTCATATAGAGTATAAGAGGGTGCACGAATATTTCTGACCATTACAGGGCACAAGGTGTAACCGATATAGAGTATGAGAGGGTGCACTCATATTTCTGACCGTTAGAGGGCACAAGGGGTAACCGATATAGAGTATGGGAGGATGCACTCATATTTCTGATCATTAGAGGGCACAAGAGGTAACTGATTGAATCAGCAGAAGGAAAAAAAAAAAGAGCAAGTTTATAGAGATTTTGATAGACTTGTCAATTTTGATAGAAAATGTTTAAAAATGAATTTGAAATATTGCTCCTATACTTTGATGCAGATATTACAAGTATCTTTCGCATCAACTTGGGTGCAAAGAAAAGAGTGACAAACCAAGTCCAGTGATACATGAATGATGGATAATGCCAGAGAATGGATCATTCTGGGAGGTAAGGTAATAATACTTTAACGTCAATTTCTGTAAATTACAATATTGACTTAAATGAGAAAAATCAAATAAGCTCTTTCAAAATCCAGGCATTTTCTCCTAATATGTATTGATGATCTAACTCTTAGCACAATAGGAATAGAAAAGAATTTCCTTGATCTGACAAACAGAATGTTGAAAATCATTTAGGTTACTACCATACGTAATGTTGAAGTATTCAGAACTTTTCCCTTGAGATCCAGAATGAGGTTAGGATGCCATTAGCGAAACTTTATGTGTAAAAACAATTGGGAAAGTCTTAACCAGTGTAAGAAGGCAAGGAAAGAGGAAAATTAGTATAATTGGAAAATGTTTATTAATAGAGGTCGGTAGAAACACCACGAGACGCTGCTATTAAACTGTTAGTATGTAATATATTGAGAATTCAAACTAGCAATCTCACAGCAAGAAAGCCAGTATAGGAAAATCAATTCCATGTCTGTATTGCCACAAGAAACAGTGAAGGTTAAATTGTAAACTCATGTAAAATGAATACAGCATGGAAATATTGAATTGCTCTCAGAAACAACCTAGGATGTGTACATGGAAACACAGGAACTATTATTAAGAAGGTTAGGAAATCCTAAATCAATTGACATGTATTCTGTGATAAACGAGTAAAAGACTGTTTTAAAAAGGTCAGGGTTCTCATGTTTCATCTATTGATTTCATTAAAAACTCCATCACAATGAGTATGTGTGAGTCAATGGAAAAGGTCATTCTAAAATTCATACGAACTTGCAAATAACCAAACATAGTCAAGGTAACTTTGAAGGAGAAAAGCAGTTAGAGGAATTGCTTTTACCAGGTATCAGAACGTATTTCAAGGCTGTGCTGATTCAGACAGTGGATATTGGTGCAGGGAAAAAGAGCAAACTGAACCAAGAGGAGAGCTCAGAAATAACACTGCCACGCACACACCCGAGGATCTTTGCTTTGTATGAACTGTGGCACCTCAGAGCAATGAAGGAAACGAATTTTCCAGTAAATGATGTTGAGTCAAATCGATAATTAGCTACAATAAAATAAAGAAAGGAAACTTGAACTCGACTTCACATCATACCCGAAATGGTATCTGAAGAGAAAGTTAGCTTTGAGAAACTGATGGGCATAATGATGAAGCTTCTAGAAGAAAACCAGCATTTGCCCAAGATTTGACGAGTTCCTAACTCCCCGGTTTGAAGCATGAAACCTGTGCTGAGATTCCTGTATTGAGGGATTGCGTTAGTGTAGCAGTGCTGCTGAATCCTCACGTACGAGGTGGAGATGGGCTGTGATTTCTCTCCCCATTTTACGTATTTCATGGGAGCTGCCTGCAGAGCCTCCCCTTCCCTGTACGTCTTGCAGCAGCATCTACACAGGGTAGACTATTATTTTGCCGGAGTTGTGCTAGGTCAGGGAAACCCTGGTGGTGTAGTGGTTAAGTGCTACGGCTGCTAAACAAAGGGTCAGCAGTTCAAATCCACCAGGTGCTCCTTGGAAACTCTATGGGGCAGTTCTCCTCTGTCCTATAGGGTCGCTATGAGTCGGAGCCTCCTCGACGGCATCTAACAACAACAACAACCATAAGCATGAGTGTTACGTGCCACTCAAGCGGAACAAATGGAAACGAAGGCTTTCTTGGTCCTGCTTGGTTAAGCACCCGGGAAACCAGGGAGCATCTTGAGAAGGAGAGCGGTGCTTACAACATAAAGGGCAGAGGCAGAGTCTAGGCAGCATCACAGGTAGTACTGGGATTCGACACTAGTTCAGAAGTGGTCAGCAGGGATGGGCCACTGGGAGCCTGTAGGTCCCATAGCCTTTTATCCCCAATAGCCGAGACCTGCTGAGCCGATATGGCTCCACACGGTTGATATTTAAAGGGTACACATCGAGTCAAAGCGGTTGACTTCATCCTGCACACCGATTGGAGGTCTCACTTTTAGGCAGTATGGGAAGGAGGAGAGATCCAATTGAAAGGTCTAGAATTAGGCGTCAAAGGTTTAAGCCCTGAGTCACCACTCCCTCAGTGAGGAATTCATTTCGGGCAAGGGAACGACTCTTGTTTTCTCTTATCTGGCAAACAGCAGGAGCAAGCATAATAGTGATAAGAATAATGACGATTTCACAGATCCACAGGGAGAAAGAAGGAAGGTAAATCTTATAAACTGAGTGCAACAGTCTCTATTACAAGGGACAATCTTTGTCCTCTCCATCAATGTCGCTTCTTTTAGAACCACCCAATGACTGATGCCTCTATCTCTGTCAAGCCCCCTTTTCTGCTATCTGAATAGAGCAGAAAGATGTCCACAGGGTCCCTGGTGGTCCCTAGCACATGGGCGATAGTGAAAGAAAACTTATTGTCGCATGCTTATGGGAAACCTGATTTTTAGCTTGAAATTGTACGCAGTCATTTTTTCCCCCTCATCACTTGTGGTAGCCATGGGATTCCTGGTGGAATAAGACTCCCTTAGCTCATTCAAAAAGAGGGTGGGTTGACTTAAGGAATCCACATGCGATCACCCTAGTGAACAACGAGCGAATAAGAAAGTGACTAAAAATGTCTTTCAATTATGGATTGGGTATATAAGTGATATACACGTAAACTTTACTATTATTACTTTGGTTTTCGTATCATAAAATTGGCATAATTATACAACTCATAGTGATTTCTATATAGTGTAATCAGACACTGACGATCTGAAAGGGCACCTCAGCCCTCAGTGCTGCACGTGAATATACTCAGACTCGGTGCCAAGGCCACAGCAAACGATGGACTGAGCTTATCTGAATTCCGGCCTTTGGAGGAGTGCTCTAACTTTTTAAACACAAAAATACACAGATTTTCTTCTGTGTTTCTTTTCCTGTTCCCTTACACGCCCAGAAGGTTGAGGCAAGAGAACTGTGAACAATCAAACCTAAGTGACCAGACTCTGTAGTTCTCCTCATATAGAGTATAAGAGGGTGCACGAATATTTCTGACCATTACAGGGCACAAGGTGTAACCGATATAGAGTATGAGAGGGTGCACTCATATTTCTGACCGTTAGAGGGCACAAGGGGTAACCGATATAGAGTATGGGAGGATGCACTCATATTTCTGATCATTAGAGGGCACAAGAGGTAACTGATTGAATCAGCAGAAGGAAAAAAAAAAGAGCAAGTTTATAGAGATTTTGATAGACTTGTCAATTTTGATAGAAAATGTTTAAAAATGAATTTGAAATATTGCTCCTATACTTTGATGCAGATATTACAAGTATCTTTCGCATCAACTTGGGTGCAAAGAAAAGAGTGACAAACCAAGTCCAGTGATACATGAATGATGGATAATGCCAGAGAATGGATCATTCTGGGAGGTAAGGTAATAATACTTTAACGTCAATTTCTGTAAATTACAATATTGACTTAAATGAGAAAAATCAAATAAGCTCTTTCAAAATCCAGGCATTTTCTCCTAATATGTATTGATGATCTAACTCTTAGCACAATAGGAATAGAAAAGAATTTCCTTGATCTGACAAACAGAATGTTGAAAATCAGTTAGGTTACTACCATACGTAATGTTGAAGTATTCAGAACTTTTCCCTTGAGATCCAGAATGAGGTTAGGATGCCATTAGCGAAACTTTATGTGTAAAAACAATTGGGAAAGTCTTAACCAGTGTAAGAAGGCAAGGAAAGAGGAAAATTAGTATAATTGGAAAATGTTTATTAATAGAGGTCGGTAGAAACACCACGAGACGCTGCTGTTAAACTGTTAGTATGTAATATATTGAGAATTCAAACTAGCAATCTCACAGCAAGAAAGCCAGTATAGGAAAATCAATTCCATGTCTGTATTGCCACAAGAAACAGTGAAGGTTAAATTGTAAACTCATGTAAAATGAATACAGCATGGAAATATTGAATTGCTCTCAGAAACAACCTAGGATGTGTACATGGAAACACAGGAACTATTATTAAGAAGGTTAGGAAATCCTAAATCAATTGACATGTATTCTGTGATAAACGAGTAAAAGACTGTTTTAAAAAGGTCAGGGTTCTCATGTTTCATCTATTGATTTCATTAAAAACTCCATCACAATGAGTATGTGTGAGTCAATGGAAAAGGTCATTCTAAAATTCATACGAACTTGCAAATAACCAAACATAGTCAAGGTAACTTTGAAGGAGAAAAGCAGTTAGAGGAATTGCTTTTACCAGGTATCAGAACGTATTTCAAGGCTGTGCTGATTCAGACAGTGGATATTGGTGCAGGGAAAAAGAGCAAACTGAACCAAGAGGAGAGCTCAGAAATAACACTGCCACGCACACACCCGAGGATCTTTGCTTTGTATGAACTGTGGCACCTCAGAGCAATGAAGGAAACGAATTTTCCAGTAAATGATGTTGAGTCAAATCGATAATTAGCTACAATAAAATAAAGAAAGGAAACTTGAACTCGACTTCACATCATACCCGAAATGGTATCTGAAGAGAAAGTTAGCTTTGAGAAACTGATGGGCATAATGATGAAGCTTCTAGAAGAAAACCAGCATTTGCCCAAGATTTGACGAGTTCCTAACTCCCCGGTTTGAAGCATGAAACCTGTGCTGAGATTCCTGTATTGAGGGATTGCGTTAGTGTAGCAGTGCTGCTGAATCCTCACGTACGAGGTGGAGATGGGCTGTGATTTCTCTCCCCATTTTACGTATTTCATGGGAGCTGCCTGCAGAGCCTCCCCTTCCCTGTACGTCTTGCAGCAGCATCTACACAGGGTAGACTATTATTTTGCCGGAGTTGTGCTAGGTCAGGGAAACCCTGGTGGTGTAGTGGTTAAGTGCTACGGCTGCTAAACAAAGGGTCAGCAGTTCAAATCCACCAGGTGCTCCTTGGAAACTCTATGGGGCAGTTCTCCTCTGTCCTATAGGGTCGCTATGAGTCGGAGCCTCCTCGACGGCATCTAACAACAACAACAACCATAAGCATGAGTGTTACGTGCCACTCAAGCGGAACAAATGGAAACGAAGGCTTTCTTGGTCCTGCTTGGTTAAACACCCGGGAAACCAGGGAGCATCTTGAGAAGGAGAGCGGTGCTTACAACATAAAGGGCAGAGGCAGAGTCTAGGCAGCATCACAGGTAGTACTGGGATTCGACACTAGTTCAGAAGTGGTCAGCAGGGATGGGCCACTGGGAGCCTGTAGGTCCCATAGCCTTTTATCCCCAATAGCCGAGACCTGCTGAGCCGATATGGCTCCACACGGTTGATATTTAAAGGGTACACATCGAGTCAAAGCGGTTGACTTCATCCTGCACACCGATTGGAGGTCTCACTTTTAGGCAGTATGGGAAGGAGGAGAGATCCAATTGAAAGGTCTAGAATTAGGCGTCAAAGGTTTAAGCCCTGAGTCACCACTCCCTCAGTGAGGAATTCATTTCGGGCAAGGGAACGACTCTTGTTTTCTCTTATCTGGCAAACAGCAGGAGCAAGCATAATAGTGATAAGAATAATGACGATTTCACAGATCCACAGGGAGAAAGAAGGAAGGTAAATCTTATAAAGTGAGTGCAACAGTCTCTATTACAAGGGACAATCTTTGTCCTCTCCATCAATGTCGCTTCTTTTAGAACCACCCAATGACTGATGCCTCTATCTCTGTCAAGCCCCCTTTTCTGCTATCTGAATAGAGCAGAAAGATGTCCACAGGGTCCCTGGTGGTCCCTAGCACATGGGCGATAGTGAAAGAAAACTTATTGTCGCATGCTTATGGGAAACCTGATTTTTAGCTTGAAATTGTACGCAGTCATTTTTTCCCCCTCATCACTTGTGGTAGCCATGGGATTCCTGGTGGAATAAGACTCCCTTAGCTCATTCAAAAAGAGGGTGGGTTGACTTAAGGAATCCACATGCGATCACCCTAGTGAACAACGAGCGAATAAGAAAGTGACTAAAAATGTCTTTCAATTATGGATTGGGTATATAAGTGATATACACGTAAACTTTACTATTATTACTTTGGTTTTCGTATCATAAAATTGGCATAATTATACAACTCATAGTGATTTCTATATAGTGTAATCAGACACTGACGATCTGAAAGGGCACCTCAGCCCTCAGTGCTGCACGTGAATATACTCAGACTCGGTGCCAAGGCCACAGCAAACGATGGACTGAGCTTATCTGAATTCCGGCCTTTGGAGGAGTGCTCTAACTTTTTAAACACAAAAATACACAGATTTTCTTCTGTGTTTCTTTTCCTGTTCCCTTACACGCCCAGAAGGTTGAGGCAAGAGAACTGTGAACAATCAAACCTAAGTGACCAGACTCTGTAGTTCTCCTCATATAGAGTATAAGAGGGTGCACGAATATTTCTGACCATTACAGGGCACAAGGTGTAACCGATATAGAGTATGAGAGGGTGCACTCATATTTCTGACCGTTAGAGGGCACAAGGGGTAACCGATATAGAGTATGGGAGGATGCACTCATATTTCTGATCATTAGAGGGCACAAGAGGTAACTGATTGAATCAGCAGAAGGAAAAAAAAAAAGAGCAAGTTTATAGAGATTTTGATAGACTTGTCAATTTTGATAGAAAATGTTTAAAAATGAATTTGAAATATTGCTCCTATACTTTGATGCAGATATTACAAGTATCTTTCGCATCAACTTGGGTGCAAAGAAAAGAGTGACAAACCAAGTCCAGTGATACATGAATGATGGATAATGCCAGAGAATGGATCATTCTGGGAGGTAAGGTAATAATACTTTAACGTCAATTTCTGTAAATTACAATATTGACTTAAATGAGAAAAATCAAATAAGCTCTTTCAAAATCCAGGCATTTTCTCCTAATATGTATTGATGATCTAACTCTTAGCACAATAGGAATAGAAAAGAATTTCCTTGATCTGACAAACAGAATGTTGAAAATCATTTAGGTTACTACCATACGTAATGTTGAAGTATTCAGAACTTTTCCCTTGAGATCCAGAATGAGGTTAGGATGCCATTAGCGAAACTTTATGTGTAAAAACAATTGGGAAAGTCTTAACCAGTGTAAGAAGGCAAGGAAAGAGGAAAATTAGTATAATTGGAAAATGTTTATTAATAGAGGTCGGTAGAAACACCACGAGACGCTGCTATTAAACTGTTAGTATGTAATATATTGAGAATTCAAACTAGCAATCTCACAGCAAGAAAGCCAGTATAGGAAAATCAATTCCATGTCTGTATTGCCACAAGAAACAGTGAAGGTTAAATTGTAAACTCATGTAAAATGAATACAGCATGGAAATATTGAATTGCTCTCAGAAACAACCTAGGATGTGTACATGGAAACACAGGAACTATTATTAAGAAGGTTAGGAAATCCTAAATCAATTGACATGTATTCTGTGATAAACGAGTAAAAGACTGTTTTAAAAAGGTCAGGGTTCTCATGTTTCATCTATTGATTTCATTAAAAACTCCATCACAATGAGTATGTGTGAGTCAATGGAAAAGGTCATTCTAAAATTCATACGAACTTGCAAATAACCAAACATAGTCAAGGTAACTTTGAAGGAGAAAAGCAGTTAGAGGAATTGCTTTTACCAGGTATCAGAACGTATTTCAAGGCTGTGCTGATTCAGACAGTGGATATTGGTGCAGGGAAAAAGAGCAAACTGAACCAAGAGGAGAGCTCAGAAATAACACTGCCACGCACACACCCGAGGATCTTTGCTTTGTATGAACTGTGGCACCTCAGAGCAATGAAGGAAACGAATTTTCCAGTAAATGATGTTGAGTCAAATCGATAATTAGCTACAATAAAATAAAGAAAGGAAACTTGAACTCGACTTCACATCATACCCGAAATGGTATCTGAAGAGAAAGTTAGCTTTGAGAAACTGATGGGCATAATGATGAAGCTTCTAGAAGAAAACCAGCATTTGCCCAAGATTTGACGAGTTCCTAACTCCCCGGTTTGAAGCATGAAACCTGTGCTGAGATTCCTGTATTGAGGGATTGCGTTAGTGTAGCAGTGCTGCTGAATCCTCACGTACGAGGTGGAGATGGGCTGTGATTTCTCTCCCCATTTTACGTATTTCATGGGAGCTGCCTGCAGAGCCTCCCCTTCCCTGTACGTCTTGCAGCAGCATCTACACAGGGTAGACTATTATTTTGCCGGAGTTGTGCTAGGTCAGGGAAACCCTGGTGGTGTAGTGGTTAAGTGCTACGGCTGCTAAACAAAGGGTCAGCAGTTCAAATCCACCAGGTGCTCCTTGGAAACTCTATGGGGCAGTTCTCCTCTGTCCTATAGGGTCGCTATGAGTCGGAGCCTCCTCGACGGCATCTAACAACAACAACAACCATAAGCATGAGTGTTACGTGCCACTCAAGCGGAACAAATGGAAACGAAGGCTTTCTTGGTCCTGCTTGGTTAAACACCCGGGAAACCAGGGAGCATCTTGAGAAGGAGAGCGGTGCTTACAACATAAAGGGCAGAGGCAGAGTCTAGGCAGCATCACAGGTAGTACTGGGATTCGACACTAGTTCAGAAGTGGTCAGCAGGGATGGGCCACTGGGAGCCTGTAGGTCCCATAGCCTTTTATCCCCAATAGCCGAGACCTGCTGAGCCGATATGGCTCCACACGGTTGATATTTAAAGGGTACACATCGAGTCAAAGCGGTTGACTTCATCCTGCACACCGATTGGAGGTCTCACTTTTAGGCAGTATGGGAAGGAGGAGAGATCCAATTGAAAGGTCTAGAATTAGGCGTCAAAGGTTTAAGCCCTGAGTCACCACTCCCTCAGTGAGGAATTCATTTCGGGCAAGGGAACGACTCTTGTTTTCTCTTATCTGGCAAACAGCAGGAGCAAGCATAATAGTGATAAGAATAATGACGATTTCACAGATCCACAGGGAGAAAGAAGGAAGGTAAATCTTATAAAGTGAGTGCAACAGTCTCTATTACAAGGGACAATCTTTGTCCTCTCCATCAATGTCGCTTCTTTTAGAACCACCCAATGACTGATGCCTCTATCTCTGTCAAGCCCCCTTTTCTGCTATCTGAATAGAGCAGAAAGATGTCCACAGGGTCCCTGGTGGTCCCTAGCACATGGGCGATAGTGAAAGAAAACTTATTGTCGCATGCTTATGGGAAACCTGATTTTTAGCTTGAAATTGTACGCAGTCATTTTTTCCCCCTCATCACTTGTGGTAGCCATGGGATTCCTGGTGGAATAAGACTCCCTTAGCTCATTCAAAAAGAGGGTGGGTTGACTTAAGGAATCCACATGCGATCACCCTAGTGAACAACGAGCGAATAAGAAAGTGACTAAAAATGTCTTTCAATTATGGATTGGGTATATAAGTGATATACACGTAAACTTTACTATTATTACTTTGGTTTTCGTATCATAAAATTGGCATAATTATACAACTCATAGTGATTTCTATATAGTGTAATCAGACACTGACGATCTGAAAGGGCACCTCAGCCCTCAGTGCTGCACGTGAATATACTCAGACTCGGTGCCAAGGCCACAGCAAACGATGGACTGAGCTTATCTGAATTCCGGCCTTTGGAGGAGTGCTCTAACTTTTTAAACACAAAAATACACAGATTTTCTTCTGTGTTTCTTTTCCTGTTCCCTTACACGCCCAGAAGGTTGAGGCAAGAGAACTGTGAACAATCAAACCTAAGTGACCAGACTCTGTAGTTCTCCTCATATAGAGTATAAGAGGGTGCACGAATATTTCTGACCATTACAGGGCACAAGGTGTAACCGATATAGAGTATGAGAGGGTGCACTCATATTTCTGACCGTTAGAGGGCACAAGGGGTAACCGATATAGAGTATGGGAGGATGCACTCATATTTCTGATCATTAGAGGGCACAAGAGGTAACTGATTGAATCAGCAGAAGGAAAAAAAAAAAGAGCAAGTTTATAGAGATTTTGATAGACTTGTCAATTTTGATAGAAAATGTTTAAAAATGAATTTGAAATATTGCTCCTATACTTTGATGCAGATATTACAAGTATCTTTCGCATCAACTTGGGTGCAAAGAAAAGAGTGACAAACCAAGTCCAGTGATACATGAATGATGGATAATGCCAGAGAATGGATCATTCTGGGAGGTAAGGTAATAATACTTTAACGTCAATTTCTGTAAATTACAATATTGACTTAAATGAGAAAAATCAAATAAGCTCTTTCAAAATCCAGGCATTTTCTCCTAATATGTATTGATGATCTAACTCTTAGCACAATAGGAATAGAAAAGAATTTCCTTGATCTGACAAACAGAATGTTGAAAATCATTTAGGTTACTACCATACGTAATGTTGAAGTATTCAGAACTTTTCCCTTGAGATCCAGAATGAGGTTAGGATGCCATTAGCGAAACTTTATGTGTAAAAACAATTGGGAAAGTCTTAACCAGTGTAAGAAGGCAAGGAAAGAGGAAAATTAGTATAATTGGAAAATGTTTATTAATAGAGGTCGGTAGAAACACCACGAGACGCTGCTATTAAACTGTTAGTATGTAATATATTGAGAATTCAAACTAGCAATCTCACAGCAAGAAAGCCAGTATAGGAAAATCAATTCCATGTCTGTATTGCCACAAGAAACAGTGAAGGTTAAATTGTAAACTCATGTAAAATGAATACAGCATGGAAATATTGAATTGCTCTCAGAAACAACCTAGGATGTGTACATGGAAACACAGGAACTATTATTAAGAAGGTTAGGAAATCCTAAATCAATTGACATGTATTCTGTGATAAACGAGTAAAAGACTGTTTTAAAAAGGTCAGGGTTCTCATGTTTCATCTATTGATTTCATTAAAAACTCCATCACAATGAGTATGTGTGAGTCAATGGAAAAGGTCATTCTAAAATTCATACGAACTTGCAAATAACCAAACATAGTCAAGGTAACTTTGAAGGAGAAAAGCAGTTAGAGGAATTGCTTTTACCAGGTATCAGAACGTATTTCAAGGCTGTGCTGATTCAGACAGTGGATATTGGTGCAGGGAAAAAGAGCAAACTGAACCAAGAGGAGAGCTCAGAAATAACACTGCCACGCACACACCCGAGGATCTTTGCTTTGTATGAACTGTGGCACCTCAGAGCAATGAAGGAAACGAATTTTCCAGTAAATGATGTTGAGTCAAATCGATAATTAGCTACAATAAAATAAAGAAAGGAAACTTGAACTCGACTTCACATCATACCCGAAATGGTATCTGAAGAGAAAGTTAGCTTTGAGAAACTGATGGGCATAATGATGAAGCTTCTAGAAGAAAACCAGCATTTGCCCAAGATTTGACGAGTTCCTAACTCCCCGGTTTGAAGCATGAAACCTGTGCTGAGATTCCTGTATTGAGGGATTGCGTTAGTGTAGCAGTGCTGCTGAATCCTCACGTACGAGGTGGAGATGGGCTGTGATTTCTCTCCCCATTTTACGTATTTCATGGGAGCTGCCTGCAGAGCCTCCCCTTCCCTGTACGTCTTGCAGCAGCATCTACACAGGGTAGACTATTATTTTGCCGGAGTTGTGCTAGGTCAGGGAAACCCTGGTGGTGTAGTGGTTAAGTGCTACGGCTGCTAAACAAAGGGTCAGCAGTTCAAATCCACCAGGTGCTCCTTGGAAACTCTATGGGGCAGTTCTCCTCTGTCCTATAGGGTCGCTATGAGTCGGAGCCTCCTCGACGGCATCTAACAACAACAACAACCATAAGCATGAGTGTTACGTGCCACTCAAGCGGAACAAATGGAAACGAAGGCTTTCTTGGTCCTGCTTGGTTAAACACCCGGGAAACCAGGGAGCATCTTGAGAAGGAGAGCGGTGCTTACAACATAAAGGGCAGAGGCAGAGTCTAGGCAGCATCACAGGTAGTACTGGGATTCGACACTAGTTCAGAAGTGGTCAGCAGGGATGGGCCACTGGGAGCCTGTAGGTCCCATAGCCTTTTATCCCCAATAGCCGAGACCTGCTGAGCCGATATGGCTCCACACGGTTGATATTTAAAGGGTACACATCGAGTCAAAGCGGTTGACTTCATCCTGCACACCGATTGGAGGTCTCACTTTTAGGCAGTATAGGAAGGAGGAGAGATCCAATTGAAAGGTCTAGAATTAGGCGTCAAAGGTTTAAGCCCTGAGTCACCACTCCCTCAGTGAGGAATTCATTTCGGGCAAGGGAACGACTCTTGTTTTCTCTTATCTGGCAAACAGCAGGGGCAAGCATAATAGTGATAAGAATAATGACGATTTCACAGATCCACAGGGAGAAAGAAGGAAGGTAAATCTTATAAAGTGAGTGCAACAGTCTCTATTACAAGGGACAATCTTTGTCCTCTCCATCAATGTCGCTTCTTTTAGAACCACCCAATGACTGATGCCTCTATCTCTGTCAAGCCCCCTTTTCTGCTATCTGAATAGAGCAGAAAGATGTCCACAGGGTCCCTGGTGGTCCCTAGCACATGGGCGATAGTGAAAGAAAACTTATTGTCGCATGCTTATGGGAAACCTGATTTTTAGCTTGAAATTGTACGCAGTCATTTTTTCCCCCTCATCACTTGTGGTAGCCATGGGATTCCTGGTGGAATAAGACTCCCTTAGCTCATTCAAAAAGAGGGTGGGTTGACTTAAGGAATCCACATGCGATCACCCTAGTGAACAACGAGCGAATAAGAAAGTGACTAAAAATGTCTTTCAATTATGGATTGGGTATATAAGTGATATACACGTAAACTTTACTATTATTACTTTGGTTTTCGTATCATAAAATTGGCATAATTATACAACTCATAGTGATTTCTATATAGTGTAATCAGACACTGACGATCTGAAAGGGCACCTCAGCCCTCAGTGCTGCACGTGAATATACTCAGACTCGGTGCCAAGGCCACAGCAAACGATGGACTGAGCTTATCTGAATTCCGGCCTTTGGAGGAGTGCTCTAACTTTTTAAACACAAAAATACACAGATTTTCTTCTGTGTTTCTTTTCCTGTTCCCTTACACGCCCAGAAGGTTGAGGCAAGAGAACTGTGAACAATCAAACCTAAGTGACCAGACTCTGTAGTTCTCCTCATATAGAGTATAAGAGGGTGCACGAATATTTCTGACCATTACAGGGCACAAGGTGTAACCGATATAGAGTATGAGAGGGTGCACTCATATTTCTGACCGTTAGAGGGCACAAGGGGTAACCGATATAGAGTATGGGAGGATGCACTCATATTTCTGATCATTAGAGGGCACAAGAGGTAACTGATTGAATCAGCAGAAGGAAAAAAAAAAAGAGCAAGTTTATAGAGATTTTGATAGACTTGTCAATTTTGATAGAAAATGTTTAAAAATGAATTTGAAATATTGCTCCTATACTTTGATGCAGATATTACAAGTATCTTTCGCATCAACTTGGGTGCAAAGAAAAGAGTGACAAACCAAGTCCAGTGATACATGAATGATGGATAATGCCAGAGAATGGATCATTCTGGGAGGTAAGGTAATAATACTTTAACGTCAATTTCTGTAAATTACAATATTGACTTAAATGAGAAAAATCAAATAAGCTCTTTCAAAATCCAGGCATTTTCTCCTAATATGTATTGATGATCTAACTCTTAGCACAATAGGAATAGAAAAGAATTTCCTTGATCTGACAAACAGAATGTTGAAAATCAGTTAGGTTACTACCATACGTAATGTTGAAGTATTCAGAACTTTTCCCTTGAGATCCAGAATGAGGTTAGGATGCCATTAGCGAAACTTTATGTGTAAAAACAATTGGGAAAGTCTTAACCAGTGTAAGAAGGCAAGGAAAGAGGAAAATTAGTATAATTGGAAAATGTTTATTAATAGAGGTCGGTAGAAACACCACGAGACGCTGCTATTAAACTGTTAGTATGTAATATATTGAGAATTCAAACTAGCAATCTCACAGCAAGAAAGCCAGTATAGGAAAATCAATTCCATGTCTGTATTGCCACAAGAAACAGTGAAGGTTAAATTGTAAACTCATGTAAAATGAATACAGCATGGAAATATTGAATTGCTCTCAGAAACAACCTAGGATGTGTACATGGAAACACAGGAACTATTATTAAGAAGGTTAGGAAATCCTAAATCAATTGACATGTATTCTGTGATAAACGAGTAAAAGACTGTTTTAAAAAGGTCAGGGTTCTCATGTTTCATCTATTGATTTCATTAAAAACTCCATCACAATGAGTATGTGTGAGTCAATGGAAAAGGTCATTCTAAAATTCATACGAACTTGCAAATAACCAAACATAGTCAAGGTAACTTTGAAGGAGAAAAGCAGTTAGAGGAATTGCTTTTACCAGGTATCAGAACGTATTTCAAGGCTGTGCTGATTCAGACAGTGGATATTGGTGCAGGGAAAAAGAGCAAACTGAACCAAGAGGAGAGCTCAGAAATAACACTGCCACGCACACACCCGAGGATCTTTGCTTTGTATGAACTGTGGCACCTCAGAGCAATGAAGGAAACGAATTTTCCAGTAAATGATGTTGAGTCAAATCGATAATTAGCTACAATAAAATAAAGAAAGGAAACTTGAACTCGACTTCACATCATACCCGAAATGGTATCTGAAGAGAAAGTTAGCTTTGAGAAACTGATGGGCATAATGATGAAGCTTCTAGAAGAAAACCAGCATTTGCCCAAGATTTGACGAGTTCCTAACTCCCCGGTTTGAAGCATGAAACCTGTGCTGAGATTCCTGTATTGAGGGATTGCGTTAGTGTAGCAGTGCTGCTGAATCCTCACGTACGAGGTGGAGATGGGCTGTGATTTCTCTCCCCATTTTACGTATTTCATGGGAGCTGCCTGCAGAGCCTCCCCTTCCCTGTACGTCTTGCAGCAGCATCTACACAGGGTAGACTATTATTTTGCCGGAGTTGTGCTAGGTCAGGGAAACCCTGGTGGTGTAGTGGTTAAGTGCTACGGCTGCTAAACAAAGGGTCAGCAGTTCAAATCCACCAGGTGCTCCTTGGAAACTCTATGGGGCAGTTCTCCTCTGTCCTATAGGGTCGCTATGAGTCGGAGCCTCCTCGACGGCATCTAACAACAACAACAACCATAAGCATGAGTGTTACGTGCCACTCAAGCGGAACAAATGGAAACGAAGGCTTTCTTGGTCCTGCTTGGTTAAACACCCGGGAAACCAGGGAGCATCTTGAGAAGGAGAGCGGTGCTTACAACATAAAGGGCAGAGGCAGAGTCTAGGCAGCATCACAGGTAGTACTGGGATTCGACACTAGTTCAGAAGTGGTCAGCAGGGATGGGCCACTGGGAGCCTGTAGGTCCCATAGCCTTTTATCCCCAATAGCCGAGACCTGCTGAGCCGATATGGCTCCACACGGTTGATATTTAAAGGGTACACATCGAGTCAAAGCGGTTGACTTCATCCTGCACACCGATTGGAGGTCTCACTTTTAGGCAGTATGGGAAGGAGGAGAGATCCAATTGAAAGGTCTAGAATTAGGCGTCAAAGGTTTAAGCCCTGAGTCACCACTCCCTCAGTGAGGAATTCATTTCGGGCAAGGGAACGACTCTTGTTTTCTCTTATCTGGCAAACAGCAGGAGCAAGCATAATAGTGATAAGAATAATGACGATTTCACAGATCCACAGGGAGAAAGAAGGAAGGTAAATCTTATAAACTGAGTGCAACAGTCTCTATTACAAGGGACAATCTTTGTCCTCTCCATCAATGTCGCTTCTTTTAGAACCACCCAATGACTGATGCCTCTATCTCTGTCAAGCCCCCTTTTCTGCTATCTGAATAGAGCAGAAAGATGTCCACAGGGTCCCTGGTGGTCCCTAGCACATGGGCGATAGTGAAAGAAAACTTATTGTCGCATGCTTATGGGAAACCTGATTTTTAGCTTGAAATTGTACGCAGTCATTTTTTCCCCCTCATCACTTGTGGTAGCCATGGGATTCCTGGTGGAATAAGACTCCCTTAGCTCATTCAAAAAGAGGGTGGGTTGACTTAAGGAATCCACATGCGATCACCCTAGTGAACAACGAGCGAATAAGAAAGTGACTAAAAATGTCTTTCAATTATGGATTGGGTATATAAGTGATATACACGTAAACTTTACTATTATTACTTTGGTTTTCGTATCATAAAATTGGCATAATTATACAACTCATAGTGATTTCTATATAGTGTAATCAGACACTGACGATCTGAAAGGGCACCTCAGCCCTCAGTGCTGCACGTGAATATACTCAGACTCGGTGCCAAGGCCACAGCAAACGATGGACTGAGCTTATCTGAATTCCGGCCTTTGGAGGAGTGCTCTAACTTTTTAAACACAAAAATACACAGATTTTCTTCTGTGTTTCTTTTCCTGTTCCCTTACACGCCCAGAAGGTTGAGGCAAGAGAACTGTGAACAATCAAACCTAAGTGACCAGACTCTGTAGTTCTCCTCATATAGAGTATAAGAGGGTGCACGAATATTTCTGACCATTACAGGGCACAAGGTGTAACCGATATAGAGTATGAGAGGGTGCACTCATATTTCTGACCGTTAGAGGGCACAAGGGGTAACCGATATAGAGTATGGGAGGATGCACTCATATTTCTGATCATTAGAGGGCACAAGAGGTAACTGATTGAATCAGCAGAAGGAAAAAAAAAAAGAGCAAGTTTATAGAGATTTTGATAGACTTGTCAATTTTGATAGAAAATGTTTAAAAATGAATTTGAAATATTGCTCCTATACTTTGATGCAGATATTACAAGTATCTTTCGCATCAACTTGGGTGCAAAGAAAAGAGTGACAAACCAAGTCCAGTGATACATGAATGATGGATAATGCCAGAGAATGGATCATTCTGGGAGGTAAGGTAATAATACTTTAACGTCAATTTCTGTAAATTACAATATTGACTTAAATGAGAAAAATCAAATAAGCTCTTTCAAAATCCAGGCATTTTCTCCTAATATGTATTGATGATCTAACTCTTAGCACAATAGGAATAGAAAAGAATTTCCTTGATCTGACAAACAGAATGTTGAAAATCAGTTAGGTTACTACCATACGTAATGTTGAAGTATTCAGAACTTTTCCCTTGAGATCCAGAATGAGGTTAGGATGCCATTAGCGAAACTTTATGTGTAAAAACAATTGGGAAAGTCTTAACCAGTGTAAGAAGGCAAGGAAAGAGGAAAATTAGTATAATTGGAAAATGTTTATTAATAGAGGTCGGTAGAAACACCACGAGACGCTGCTGTTAAACTGTTAGTATGTAATATATTGAGAATTCAAACTAGCAATCTCACAGCAAGAAAGCCAGTATAGGAAAATCAATTCCATGTCTGTATTGCCACAAGAAACAGTGAAGGTTAAATTGTAAACTCATGTAAAATGAATACAGCATGGAAATATTGAATTGCTCTCAGAAACAACCTAGGATGTGTACATGGAAACACAGGAACTATTATTAAGAAGGTTAGGAAATCCTAAATCAATTGACATGTATTCTGTGATAAACGAGTAAAAGACTGTTTTAAAAAGGTCAGGGTTCTCATGTTTCATCTATTGATTTCATTAAAAACTCCATCACAATGAGTATGTGTGAGTCAATGGAAAAGGTCATTCTAAAATTCATACGAACTTGCAAATAACCAAACATAGTCAAGGTAACTTTGAAGGAGAAAAGCAGTTAGAGGAATTGCTTTTACCAGGTATCAGAACGTATTTCAAGGCTGTGCTGATTCAGACAGTGGATATTGGTGCAGGGAAAAAGAGCAAACTGAACCAAGAGGAGAGCTCAGAAATAACACTGCCACGCACACACCCGAGGATCTTTGCTTTGTATGAACTGTGGCACCTCAGAGCAATGAAGGAAACGAATTTTCCAGTAAATGATGTTGAGTCAAATCGATAATTAGCTACAATAAAATAAAGAAAGGAAACTTGAACTCGACTTCACATCATACCCGAAATGGTATCTGAAGAGAAAGTTAGCTTTGAGAAACTGATGGGCATAATGATGAAGCTTCTAGAAGAAAACCAGCATTTGCCCAAGATTTGACGAGTTCCTAACTCCCCGGTTTGAAGCATGAAACCTGTGCTGAGATTCCTGTATTGAGGGATTGCGTTAGTGTAGCAGTGCTGCTGAATCCTCACGTACGAGGTGGAGATGGGCTGTGATTTCTCTCCCCATTTTACGTATTTCATGGGAGCTGCCTGCAGAGCCTCCCCTTCCCTGTACGTCTTGCAGCAGCATCTACACAGGGTAGACTATTATTTTGCCGGAGTTGTGCTAGGTCAGGGAAACCCTGGTGGTGTAGTGGTTAAGTGCTACGGCTGCTAAACAAAGGGTCAGCAGTTCAAATCCACCAGGTGCTCCTTGGAAACTCTATGGGGCAGTTCTCCTCTGTCCTATAGGGTCGCTATGAGTCGGAGCCTCCTCGACGGCATCTAACAACAACAACAACCATAAGCATGAGTGTTACGTGCCACTCAAGCGGAACAAATGGAAACGAAGGCTTTCTTGGTCCTGCTTGGTTAAACACCCGGGAAACCAGGGAGCATCTTGAGAAGGAGAGCGGTGCTTACAACATAAAGGGCAGAGGCAGAGTCTAGGCAGCATCACAGGTAGTACTGGGATTCGACACTAGTTCAGAAGTGGTCAGCAGGGATGGGCCACTGGGAGCCTGTAGGTCCCATAGCCTTTTATCCCCAATAGCCGAGACCTGCTGAGCCGATATGGCTCCACACGGTTGATATTTAAAGGGTACACATCGAGTCAAAGCGGTTGACTTCATCCTGCACACCGATTGGAGGTCTCACTTTTAGGCAGTATGGGAAGGAGGAGAGATCCAATGGAAAGGTCTAGAATTAGGCGTCAAAGGTTTAAGCCCTGAGTCACCACTCCCTCAGTGAGGAATTCATTTCGGGCAAGGGAACGACTCTTGTTTTCTCTTATCTGGCAAACAGCAGGAGCAAGCATAATAGTGATAAGAATAATGACGATTTCACAGATCCACAGGGAGAAAGAAGGAAGGTAAATCTTATAAAGTGAGTGCAACAGTCTCTATTACAAGGGACAATCTTTGTCCTCTCCATCAATGTCGCTTCTTTTAGAACCACCCAATGACTGATGCCTCTATCTCTGTCAAGCCCCCTTTTCTGCTATCTGAATAGAGCAGAAAGATGTCCACAGGGTCCCTGGTGGTCCCTAGCACATGGGCGATAGTGAAAGAAAACTTATTGTCGCATGCTTATGGGAAACCTGATTTTTAGCTTGAAATTGTACGCAGTCATTTTTTCCCCCTCATCACTTGTGGTAGCCATGGGATTCCTGGTGGAATAAGACTCCCTTAGCTCATTCAAAAAGAGGGTGGGTTGACTTAAGGAATCCACATGCGATCACCCTAGTGAACAACGAGCGAATAAGAAAGTGACTAAAAATGTCTTTCAATTATGGATTGGGTATATAAGTGATATACACGTAAACTTTACTATTATTACTTTGGTTTTCGTATCATAAAATTGGCATAATTATACAACTCATAGTGATTTCTATATAGTGTAATCAGACACTGACGATCTGAAAGGGCACCTCAGCCCTCAGTGCTGCACGTGAATATACTCAGACTCGGTGCCAAGGCCACAGCAAACGATGGACTGAGCTTATCTGAATTCCGGCCTTTGGAGGAGTGCTCTAACTTTTTAAACACAAAAATACACAGATTTTCTTCTGTGTTTCTTTTCCTGTTCCCTTACACGCCCAGAAGGTTGAGGCAAGAGAACTGTGAACAATCAAACCTAAGTGACCAGACTCTGTAGTTCTCCTCATATAGAGTATAAGAGGGTGCACGAATATTTCTGACCATTACAGGGCACAAGGTGTAACCGATATAGAGTATGAGAGGGTGCACTCATATTTCTGACCGTTAGAGGGCACAAGGGGTAACCGATATAGAGTATGGGAGGATGCACTCATATTTCTGATCATTAGAGGGCACAAGAGGTAACTGATTGAATCAGCAGAAGGAAAAAAAAAAAGAGCAAGTTTATAGAGATTTTGATAGACTTGTCAATTTTGATAGAAAATGTTTAAAAATGAATTTGAAATATTGCTCCTATACTTTGATGCAGATATTACAAGTATCTTTCGCATCAACTTGGGTGCAAAGAAAAGAGTGACAAACCAAGTCCAGTGATACATGAATGATGGATAATGCCAGAGAATGGATCATTCTGGGAGGTAAGGTAATAATACTTTAACGTCAATTTCTGTAAATTACAATATTGACTTAAATGAGAAAAATCAAATAAGCTCTTTCAAAATCCAGGCATTTTCTCCTAATATGTATTGATGATCTAACTCTTAGCACAATAGGAATAGAAAAGAATTTCCTTGATCTGACAAACAGAATGTTGAAAATCAGTTAGGTTACTACCATACGTAATGTTGAAGTATTCAGAACTTTTCCCTTGAGATCCAGAATGAGGTTAGGATGCCATTAGCGAAACTTTATGTGTAAAAACAATTGGGAAAGTCTTAACCAGTGTAAGAAGGCAAGGAAAGAGGAAAATTAGTATAATTGGAAAATGTTTATTAATAGAGGTCGGTAGAAACACCACGAGACGCTGCTATTAAACTGTTAGTATGTAATATATTGAGAATTCAAACTAGCAATCTCACAGCAAGAAAGCCAGTATAGGAAAATCAATTCCATGTCTGTATTGCCACAAGAAACAGTGAAGGTTAAATTGTAAACTCATGTAAAATGAATACAGCATGGAAATATTGAATTGCTCTCAGAAACAACCTAGGATGTGTACATGGAAACACAGGAACTATTATTAAGAAGGTTAGGAAATCCTAAATCAATTGACATGTATTCTGTGATAAACGAGTAAAAGACTGTTTTAAAAAGGTCAGGGTTCTCATGTTTCATCTATTGATTTCATTAAAAACTCCATCACAATGAGTATGTGTGAGTCAATGGAAAAGGTCATTCTAAAATTCATACGAACTTGCAAATAACCAAACATAGTCAAGGTAACTTTGAAGGAGAAAAGCAGTTAGAGGAATTGCTTTTACCAGGTATCAGAACGTATTTCAAGGCTGTGCTGATTCAGACAGTGGATATTGGTGCAGGGAAAAAGAGCAAACTGAACCAAGAGGAGAGCTCAGAAATAACACTGCCACGCACACACCCGAGGATCTTTGCTTTGTATGAACTGTGGCACCTCAGAGCAATGAAGGAAACGAATTTTCCAGTAAATGATGTTGAGTCAAATCGATAATTAGCTACAATAAAATAAAGAAAGGAAACTTGAACTCGACTTCACATCATACCCGAAATGGTATCTGAAGAGAAAGTTAGCTTTGAGAAACTGATGGGCATAATGATGAAGCTTCTAGAAGAAAACCAGCATTTGCCCAAGATTTGACGAGTTCCTAACTCCCCGGTTTGAAGCATGAAACCTGTGCTGAGATTCCTGTATTGAGGGATTGCGTTAGTGTAGCAGTGCTGCTGAATCCTCACGTACGAGGTGGAGATGGGCTGTGATTTCTCTCCCCATTTGACGTATTTCATGGGAGCTGCCTGCAGAGCCTCCCCTTCCCTGTACGTCTTGCAGCAGCATCTACACAGGGTAGACTATTATTTTGCCGGAGTTGTGCTAGGTCAGGGAAACCCTGGTGGTGTAGTGGCTAAGTGCTACGGCTGCTAAACAAAGGGTCAGCAGTTCAAATCCACCAGGTGCTCCTTGGAAACTCTATGGGGAAGTTCTACTCTGTCCTATAGGGTCGCTATGAGTCGGAGCCTCCTCGACGGCACCTAACAACAACAACAACCATAAGCATGAGTGTTACGTGCCACTCAAGCGGAACAAATGGAAACGAAGGCTTTCTTGGTCCTGCTTGGTTAAACACCCGGGAAACCAGGGAGCATCTTGAGAAGGAGAGCGGTGCTTACAACATAAAGGGCAGAGGCAGAGTCTAGGCAGCATCACAGGTAGTACTGGGATTCGACACTAGTTCAGAAGTGGTCAGCAGGGATGGGCCACTGGGAGCCTGTAGGTCCCATAGCCTTTTATCCCCAATAGCCGAGACCTGCTGAGCCGATATGGCTCCACACGGTTGATATTTAAAGGGTACACATCGAGTCAAAGCGGTTGACTTCATCCTGCACACCGATTGGAGGTCTCACTTTTAGGCAGTATGGGAAGGAGGAGAGATCCAATGGAAAGGTCTAGAATTAGGCGTCAAAGGTTTAAGCCCTGAGTCACCACTCCCTCAGTGAGGAATTCATTTCGGGCAAGGGAACGACTCTTGTTTTCTCTTATCTGGCAAACAGCAGGAGCAAGCATAATAGTGATAAGAATAATGACGATTTCACAGATCCACAGGGAGAAAGAAGGAAGGTAAATCTTATAAAGTGAGTGCAACAGTCTCTATTACAAGGGACAATCTTTGTCCTCTCCATCAATGTCGCTTCTTTTAGAACCACCCAATGACTGATGCCTCTATCTCTGTCAAGCCCCCTTTTCTGCTATCTGAATAGAGCAGAAAGATGTCCACAGGGTCCCTGGTGGTCCCTAGCACATGGGCGATAGTGAAAGAAAACTTATTGTCGCATGCTTATGGGAAACCTGATTTTTAGCTTGAAATTGTACGCAGTCATTTTTTCCCCCTCATCACTTGTGGTAGCCATGGGATTCCTGGTGGAATAAGACTCCCTTAGCTCATTCAAAAAGAGGGTGGGTTGACTTAAGGAATCCACATGCGATCACCCTAGTGAACAACGAGCGAATAAGAAAGTGACTAAAAATGTCTTTCAATTATGGATTGGGTATATAAGTGATATACACGTAAACTTTACTATTATTACTTTGGTTTTCGTATCATAAAATTGGCATAATTATACAACTCATAGTGATTTCTATATAGTGTAATCAGACACTGACGATCTGAAAGGGCACCTCAGCCCTCAGTGCTGCACGTGAATATACTCAGACTCGGTGCCAAGGCCACAGCAAACGATGGACTGAGCTTATCTGAATTCCGGCCTTTGGAGGAGTGCTCTAACTTTTTAAACACAAAAATACACAGATTTTCTTCTGTGTTTCTTTTCCTGTTCCCTTACACGCCCAGAAGGTTGAGGCAAGAGAACTGTGAACAATCAAACCTAAGTGACCAGACTCTGTAGTTCTCCTCATATAGAGTATAAGAGGGTGCACGAATATTTCTGACCATTACAGGGCACAAGGTGTAACCGATATAGAGTATGAGAGGGTGCACTCATATTTCTGACCGTTAGAGGGCACAAGGGGTAACCGATATAGAGTATGGGAGGATGCACTCATATTTCTGATCATTAGAGGGCACAAGAGGTAACTGATTGAATCAGCAGAAGGAAAAAAAAAAAGAGCAAGTTTATAGAGATTTTGATAGACTTGTCAATTTTGATAGAAAATGTTTAAAAATGAATTTGAAATATTGCTCCTATACTTTGATGCAGATATTACAAGTATCTTTCGCATCAACTTGGGTGCAAAGAAAAGAGTGACAAACCAAGTCCAGTGATACATGAATGATGGATAATGCCAGAGAATGGATCATTCTGGGAGGTAAGGTAATAATACTTTAACGTCAATTTCTGTAAATTACAATATTGACTTAAATGAGAAAAATCAAATAAGCTCTTTCAAAATCCAGGCATTTTCTCCTAATATGTATTGATGATCTAACTCTTAGCACAATAGGAATAGAAAAGAATTTCCTTGATCTGACAAACAGAATGTTGAAAATCATTTAGGTTACTACCATACGTAATGTTGAAGTATTCAGAACTTTTCCCTTGAGATCCAGAATGAGGTTAGGATGCCATTAGCGAAACTTTATGTGTAAAAACAATTGGGAAAGTCTTAACCAGTGTAAGAAGGCAAGGAAAGAGGAAAATTAGTATAATTGGAAAATGTTTATTAATAGAGGTCGGTAGAAACACCACGAGACGCTGCTATTAAACTGTTAGTATGTAATATATTGAGAATTCAAACTAGCAATCTCACAGCAAGAAAGCCAGTATAGGAAAATCAATTCCATGTCTGTATTGCCACAAGAAACAGTGAAGGTTAAATTGTAAACTCATGTAAAATGAATACAGCATGGAAATATTGAATTGCTCTCAGAAACAACCTAGGATGTGTACATGGAAACACAGGAACTATTATTAAGAAGGTTAGGAAATCCTAAATCAATTGACATGTATTCTGTGATAAACGAGTAAAAGACTGTTTTAAAAAGGTCAGGGTTCTCATGTTTCATCTATTGATTTCATTAAAAACTCCATCACAATGAGTATGTGTGAGTCAATGGAAAAGGTCATTCTAAAATTCATACGAACTTGCAAATAACCAAACATAGTCAAGGTAACTTTGAAGGAGAAAAGCAGTTAGAGGAATTGCTTTTACCAGGTATCAGAACGTATTTCAAGGCTGTGCTGATTCAGACAGTGGATATTGGTGCAGGGAAAAAGAGCAAACTGAACCAAGAGGAGAGCTCAGAAATAACACTGCCACGCACACACCCGAGGATCTTTGCTTTGTATGAACTGTGGCACCTCAGAGCAATGAAGGAAACGAATTTTCCAGTAAATGATGTTGAGTCAAATCGATAATTAGCTACAATAAAATAAAGAAAGGAAACTTGAACTCGACTTCACATCATACCCGAAATGGTATCTGAAGAGAAAGTTAGCTTTGAGAAACTGATGGGCATAATGATGAAGCTTCTAGAAGAAAACCAGCATTTGCCCAAGATTTGACGAGTTCCTAACTCCCCGGTTTGAAGCATGAAACCTGTGCTGAGATTCCTGTATTGAGGGATTGCGTTAGTGTAGCAGTGCTGCTGAATCCTCACGTACGAGGTGGAGATGGGCTGTGATTTCTCTCCCCATTTTACGTATTTCATGGGAGCTGCCTGCAGAGCCTCCCCTTCCCTGTACGTCTTGCAGCAGCATCTACACAGGGTAGACTATTATTTTGCCGGAGTTGTGCTAGGTCAGGGAAACCCTGGTGGTGTAGTGGTTAAGTGCTACGGCTGCTAAACAAAGGGTCAGCAGTTCAAATCCACCAGGTGCTCCTTGGAAACTCTATGGGGCAGTTCTCCTCTGTCCTATAGGGTCGCTATGAGTCGGAGCCTCCTCGACGGCATCTAACAACAACAACAACCATAAGCATGAGTGTTACGTGCCACTCAAGCGGAACAAATGGAAACGAAGGCTTTCTTGGTCCTGCTTGGTTAAACACCCGGGAAACCAGGGAGCATCTTGAGAAGGAGAGCGGTGCTTACAACATAAAGGGCAGAGGCAGAGTCTAGGCAGCATCACAGGTAGTACTGGGATTCGACACTAGTTCAGAAGTGGTCAGCAGGGATGGGCCACTGGGAGCCTGTAGGTCCCATAGCCTTTTATCCCCAATAGCCGAGACCTGCTGAGCCGATATGGCTCCACACGGTTGATATTTAAAGGGTACACATCGAGTCAAAGCGGTTGACTTCATCCTGCACACCGATTGGAGGTCTCACTTTTAGGCAGTATGGGAAGGAGGAGAGATCCAATTGAAAGGTCTAGAATTAGGCGTCAAAGGTTTAAGCCCTGAGTCACCACTCCCTCAGTGAGGAATTCATTTCGGGCAAGGGAACGACTCTTGTTTTCTCTTATCTGGCAAACAGCAGGAGCAAGCATAATAGTGATAAGAATAATGACGATTTCACAGATCCACAGGGAGAAAGAAGGAAGGTAAATCTTATAAACTGAGTGCAACAGTCTCTATTACAAGGGACAATCTTTGTCCTCTCCATCAATGTCGCTTCTTTTAGAACCACCCAATGACTGATGCCTCTATCTCTGTCAAGCCCCCTTTTCTGCTATCTGAATAGAGCAGAAAGATGTCCACAGGGTCCCTGGTGGTCCCTAGCACATGGGCGATAGTGAAAGAAAACTTATTGTCGCATGCTTATGGGAAACCTGATTTTTAGCTTGAAATTGTACGCAGTCATTTTTTCCCCCTCATCACTTGTGGTAGCCATGGGATTCCTGGTGGAATAAGACTCCCTTAGCTCATTCAAAAAGAGGGTGGGTTGACTTAAGGAATCCACATGCGATCACCCTAGTGAACAACGAGCGAATAAGAAAGTGACTAAAAATGTCTTTCAATTATGGATTGGGTATATAAGTGATATACACGTAAACTTTACTATTATTACTTTGGTTTTCGTATCATAAAATTGGCATAATTATACAACTCATAGTGATTTCTATATAGTGTAATCAGACACTGACGATCTGAAAGGGCACCTCAGCCCTCAGTGCTGCACGTGAATATACTCAGACTCGGTGCCAAGGCCACAGCAAACGATGGACTGAGCTTATCTGAATTCCGGCCTTTGGAGGAGTGCTCTAACTTTTTAAACACAAAAATACACAGATTTTCTTCTGTGTTTCTTTTCCTGTTCCCTTACACGCCCAGAAGGTTGAGGCAAGAGAACTGTGAACAATCAAACCTAAGTGACCAGACTCTGTAGTTCTCCTCATATAGAGTATAAGAGGGTGCACGAATATTTCTGACCATTACAGGGCACAAGGTGTAACCGATATAGAGTATGAGAGGGTGCACTCATATTTCTGACCGTTAGAGGGCACAAGGGGTAACCGATATAGAGTATGGGAGGATGCACTCATATTTCTGATCATTAGAGGGCACAAGAGGTAACTGATTGAATCACCAGAAGGAAAAAAAAAAGAGCAAGTTTATAGAGATTTTGATAGACTTGTCAATTTTGATAGAAAATGTTTAAAAATGAATTTGAAATATTGCTCCTATACTTTGATGCAGATATTACAAGTATCTTTCGCATCAACTTGGGTGCAAAGAAAAGAGTGACAAACCAAGTCCAGTGATACATGAATGATGGATAATGCCAGAGAATGGATCATTCTGGGAGGTAAGGTAATAATACTTTAACGTCAATTTCTGTAAATTACAATATTGACTTAAATGAGAAAAATCAAATAAGCTCTTTCAAAATCCAGGCATTTTCTCCTAATATGTATTGATGATCTAACTCTTAGCACAATAGGAATAGAAAAGAATTTCCTTGATCTGACAAACAGAATGTTGAAAATCAGTTAGGTTACTACCATACGTAATGTTGAAGTATTCAGAACTTTTCCCTTGAGATCCAGAATGAGGTTAGGATGCCATTAGCGAAACTTTATGTGTAAAAACAATTGGGAAAGTCTTAACCAGTGTAAGAAGGCAAGGAAAGAGGAAAATTAGTATAATTGGAAAATGTTTATTAATAGAGGTCGGTAGAAACACCACGAGACGCTGCTGTTAAACTGTTAGTATGTAATATATTGAGAATTCAAACTAGCAATCTCACAGCAAGAAAGCCAGTATAGGAAAATCAATTCCATGTCTGTATTGCCACAAGAAACAGTGAAGGTTAAATTGTAAACTCATGTAAAATGAATACAGCATGGAAATATTGAATTGCTCTCAGAAACAACCTAGGATGTGTACATGGAAACACAGGAACTATTATTAAGAAGGTTAGGAAATCCTAAATCAATTGACATGTATTCTGTGATAAACGAGTAAAAGACTGTTTTAAAAAGGTCAGGGTTCTCATGTTTCATCTATTGATTTCATTAAAAACTCCATCACAATGAGTATGTGTGAGTCAATGGAAAAGGTCATTCTAAAATTCATACGAACTTGCAAATAACCAAACATAGTCAAGGTAACTTTGAAGGAGAAAAGCAGTTAGAGGAATTGCTTTTACCAGGTATCAGAACGTATTTCAAGGCTGTGCTGATTCAGACAGTGGATATTGGTGCAGGGAAAAAGAGCAAACTGAACCAAGAGGAGAGCTCAGAAATAACACTGCCACGCACACACCCGAGGATCTTTGCTTTGTATGAACTGTGGCACCTCAGAGCAATGAAGGAAACGAATTTTCCAGTAAATGATGTTGAGTCAAATCGATAATTAGCTACAATAAAATAAAGAAAGGAAACTTGAACTCGACTTCACATCATACCCGAAATGGTATCTGAAGAGAAAGTTAGCTTTGAGAAACTGATGGGCATAATGATGAAGCTTCTAGAAGAAAACCAGCATTTGCCCAAGATTTGACGAGTTCCTAACTCCCCGGTTTGAAGCATGAAACCTGTGCTGAGATTCCTGTATTGAGGGATTGCGTTAGTGTAGCAGTGCTGCTGAATCCTCACGTACGAGGTGGAGATGGGCTGTGATTTCTCTCCCCATTTTACGTATTTCATGGGAGCTGCCTGCAGAGCCTCCCCTTCCCTGTACGTCTTGCAGCAGCATCTACACAGGGTAGACTATTATTTTGCCGGAGTTGTGCTAGGTCAGGGAAACCCTGGTGGTGTAGTGGTTAAGTGCTACGGCTGCTAAACAAAGGGTCAGCAGTTCAAATCCACCAGGTGCTCCTTGGAAACTCTATGGGGCAGTTCTCCTCTGTCCTATAGGGTCGCTATGAGTCGGAGCCTCCTCGACGGCATCTAACAACAACAACAACCATAAGCATGAGTGTTACGTGCCACTCAAGCGGAACAAATGGAAACGAAGGCTTTCTTGGTCCTGCTTGGTTAAACACCCGGGAAACCAGGGAGCATCTTGAGAAGGAGAGCGGTGCTTACAACATAAAGGGCAGAGGCAGAGTCTAGGCAGCATCACAGGTAGTACTGGGATTCGACACTAGTTCAGAAGTGGTCAGCAGGGATGGGCCACTGGGAGCCTGTAGGTCCCATAGCCTTTTATCCCCAATAGCCGAGACCTGCTGAGCCGATATGGCTCCACACGGTTGATATTTAAAGGGTACACATCGAGTCAAAGCGGTTGACTTCATCCTGCACACCGATTGGAGGTCTCACTTTTAGGCAGTATAGGAAGGAGGAGAGATCCAATTGAAAGGTCTAGAATTAGGCGTCAAAGGTTTAAGCCCTGAGTCACCACTCCCTCAGTGAGGAATTCATTTCGGGCAAGGGAACGACTCTTGTTTTCTCTTATCTGGCAAACAGCAGGGGCAAGCATAATAGTGATAAGAATAATGACGATTTCACAGATCCACAGGGAGAAAGAAGGAAGGTAAATCTTATAAAGTGAGTGCAACAGTCTCTATTACAAGGGACAATCTTTGTCCTCTCCATCAATGTCGCTTCTTTTAGAACCACCCAATGACTGATGCCTCTATCTCTGTCAAGCCCCCTTTTCTGCTATCTGAATAGAGCAGAAAGATGTCCACAGGGTCCCTGGTGGTCCCTAGCACATGGGCGATAGTGAAAGAAAACTTATTGTCGCATGCTTATGGGAAACCTGATTTTTAGCTTGAAATTGTACGCAGTCATTTTTTCCCCCTCATCACTTGTGGTAGCCATGGGATTCCTGGTGGAATAAGACTCCCTTAGCTCATTCAAAAAGAGGGTGGGTTGACTTAAGGAATCCACATGCGATCACCCTAGTGAACAACGAGCGAATAAGAAAGTGACTAAAAATGTCTTTCAATTATGGATTGGGTATATAAGTGATATACACGTAAACTTTACTATTATTACTTTGGTTTTCGTATCATAAAATTGGCATAATTATACAACTCATAGTGATTTCTATATAGTGTAATCAGACACTGACGATCTGAAAGGGCACCTCAGCCCTCAGTGCTGCACGTGAATATACTCAGACTCGGTGCCAAGGCCACAGCAAACGATGGACTGAGCTTATCTGAATTCCGGCCTTTGGAGGAGTGCTCTAACTTTTTAAACACAAAAATACACAGATTTTCTTCTGTGTTTCTTTTCCTGTTCCCTTACACGCCCAGAAGGTTGAGGCAAGAGAACTGTGAACAATCAAACCTAAGTGACCAGACTCTGTAGTTCTCCTCATATAGAGTATAAGAGGGTGCACGAATATTTCTGACCATTACAGGGCACAAGGTGTAACCGATATAGAGTATGAGAGGGTGCACTCATATTTCTGACCGTTAGAGGGCACAAGGGGTAACCGATATAGAGTATGGGAGGATGCACTCATATTTCTGATCATTAGAGGGCACAAGAGGTAACTGATTGAATCAGCAGAAGGAAAAAAAAAAAGAGCAAGTTTATAGAGATTTTGATAGACTTGTCAATTTTGATAGAAAATGTTTAAAAATGAATTTGAAATATTGCTCCTATACTTTGATGCAGATATTACAAGTATCTTTCGCATCAACTTGGGTGCAAAGAAAAGAGTGACAAACCAAGTCCAGTGATACATGAATGATGGATAATGCCAGAGAATGGATCATTCTGGGAGGTAAGGTAATAATACTTTAACGTCAATTTCTGTAAATTACAATATTGACTTAAATGAGAAAAATCAAATAAGCTCTTTCAAAATCCAGGCATTTTCTCCTAATATGTATTGATGATCTAACTCTTAGCACAATAGGAATAGAAAAGAATTTCCTTGATCTGACAAACAGAATGTTGAAAATCATTTAGGTTACTACCATACGTAATGTTGAAGTATTCAGAACTTTTCCCTTGAGATCCAGAATGAGGTTAGGATGCCATTAGCGAAACTTTATGTGTAAAAACAATTGGGAAAGTCTTAACCAGTGTAAGAAGGCAAGGAAAGAGGAAAATTAGTATAATTGGAAAATGTTTATTAATAGAGGTCGGTAGAAACACCACGAGACGCTGCTATTAAACTGTTAGTATGTAATATATTGAGAATTCAAACTAGCAATCTCACAGCAAGAAAGCCAGTATAGGAAAATCAATTCCATGTCTGTATTGCCACAAGAAACAGTGAAGGTTAAATTGTAAACTCATGTAAAATGAATACAGCATGGAAATATTGAATTGCTCTCAGAAACAACCTAGGATGTGTACATGGAAACACAGGAACTATTATTAAGAAGGTTAGGAAATCCTAAATCAATTGACATGTATTCTGTGATAAACGAGTAAAAGACTGTTTTAAAAAGGTCAGGGTTCTCATGTTTCATCTATTGATTTCATTAAAAACTCCATCACAATGAGTATGTGTGAGTCAATGGAAAAGGTCATTCTAAAATTCATACGAACTTGCAAATAACCAAACATAGTCAAGGTAACTTTGAAGGAGAAAAGCAGTTAGAGGAATTGCTTTTACCAGGTATCAGAACGTATTTCAAGGCTGTGCTGATTCAGACAGTGGATATTGGTGCAGGGAAAAAGAGCAAACTGAACCAAGAGGAGAGCTCAGAAATAACACTGCCACGCACACACCCGAGGATCTTTGCTTTGTATGAACTGTGGCACCTCAGAGCAATGAAGGAAACGAATTTTCCAGTAAATGATGTTGAGTCAAATCGATAATTAGCTACAATAAAATAAAGAAAGGAAACTTGAACTCGACTTCACATCATACCCGAAATGGTATCTGAAGAGAAAGTTAGCTTTGAGAAACTGATGGGCATAATGATGAAGCTTCTAGAAGAAAACCAGCATTTGCCCAAGATTTGATGAGTTCCTAACTCCCCGGTTTGAAGCATGAAACCTGTGCTGAGATTCCTGTATTGAGGGATTGCGTTAGTGTAGCAGTGCTGCTGAATCCTCACGTACGAGGTGGAGATGGGCTGTGATTTCTCTCCCCATTTTACGTATTTCATGGGAGCTGCCTGCAGAGCCTCCCCTTCCCTGTACGTCTTGCAGCAGCAGCTACACAGGGTAGACTATTATTTTGCCGGAGTTGTGCTAGGTCAGGGAAACCCTGGTGGTGTAGTGGTTAAGTGCTACGGCTGCTAAACAAAGGGTCAGCAGTTCAAATCCACCAGGTGCTCCTTGGAAACTCTATGGGGCAGTTCTCCTCTGTCCTATAGGGTCGCTATGAGTCGGAGCCTCCTCGACGGCATCTAACAACAACAACAACCATAAGCATGAGTGTTACGTGCCACTCAAGCGGAACAAATGGAAACGAAGGCTTTCTTGGTCCTGCTTGGTTAAACACCCGGGAAACCAGGGAGCATCTTGAGAAGGAGAGCGGTGCTTACAACATAAAGGGCAGAGGCAGAGTCTAGGCAGCATCACAGGTAGTACTGGGATTCGACACTAGTTCAGAAGTGGTCAGCAGGGATGGGCCACTGGGAGCCTGTAGGTCCCATAGCCTTTTATCCCCAATAGCCGAGACCTGCTGAGCCGATATGGCTCCACACGGTTGATATTTAAAGGGTACACATCGAGTCAAAGCGGTTGACTTCATCCTGCACACCGATTGGAGGTCTCACTTTTAGGCAGTATAGGAAGGAGGAGAGATCCAATTGAAAGGTCTAGAATTAGGCGTCAAAGGTTTAAGCCCTGAGTCACCACTCCCTCAGTGAGGAATTCATTTCGGGCAAGGGAACGACTCTTGTTTTCTCTTATCTGGCAAACAGCAGGGGCAAGCATAATAGTGATAAGAATAATGACGATTTCACAGATCCACAGGGAGAAAGAAGGAAGGTAAATCTTATAAACTGAGTGCAACAGTCTCTATTACAAGGGACAATCTTTGTCCTCTCCATCAATGTCGCTTCTTTTAGAACCACCCAATGACTGATGCCTCTATCTCTGTCAAGCCCCCTTTTCTGCTATCTGAATAGAGCAGAAAGATGTCCACAGGGTCCCTGGTGGTCCCTAGCACATGGGCGATAGTGAAAGAAAACTTATTGTCGCATGCTTATGGGAAACCTGATTTTTAGCTTGAAATTGTACGCAGTCATTTTTTCCCCCTCATCACTTGTGGTAGCCATGGGATTCCTGGTGGAATAAGACTCCCTTAGCTCATTCAAAAAGAGGGTGGGTTGACTTAAGGAATCCACATGCGATCACCCTAGTGAACAACGAGCGAATAAGAAAGTGACTAAAAATGTCTTTCAATTATGGATTGGGTATATAAGTGATATACACGTAAACTTTACTATTATTACTTTGGTTTTCGTATCATAAAATTGGCATAATTATACAACTCATAGTGATTTCTATATAGTGTAATCAGACACTGACGATCTGAAAGGGCACCTCAGCCCTCAGTGCTGCACGTGAATATACTCAGACTCGGTGCCAAGGCCACAGCAAACGATGGACTGAGCTTATCTGAATTCCGGCCTTTGGAGGAGTGCTCTAACTTTTTAAACACAAAAATACACAGATTTTCTTCTGTGTTTCTTTTCCTGTTCCCTTACACGCCCAGAAGGTTGAGGCAAGAGAACTGTGAACAATCAAACCTAAGTGACCAGACTCTGTAGTTCTCCTCATATAGAGTATAAGAGGGTGCACGAATATTTCTGACCATTACAGGGCACAAGGTGTAACCGATATAGAGTATGAGAGGGTGCACTCATATTTCTGACCGTTAGAGGGCACAAGGGGTAACCGATATAGAGTATGGGAGGATGCACTCATATTTCTGATCATTAGAGGGCACAAGAGGTAACTGATTGAATCAGCAGAAGGAAAAAAAAAAAGAGCAAGTTTATAGAGATTTTGATAGACTTGTCAATTTTGATAGAAAATGTTTAAAAATGAATTTGAAATATTGCTCCTATACTTTGATGCAGATATTACAAGTATCTTTCGCATCAACTTGGGTGCAAAGAAAAGAGTGACAAACCAAGTCCAGTGATACATGAATGATGGATAATGCCAGAGAATGGATCATTCTGGGAGGTAAGGTAATAATACTTTAACGTCAATTTCTGTAAATTACAATATTGACTTAAATGAGAAAAATCAAATAAGCTCTTTCAAAATCCAGGCATTTTCTCCTAATATGTATTGATGATCTAACTCTTAGCACAATAGGAATAGAAAAGAATTTCCTTGATCTGACAAACAGAATGTTGAAAATCAGTTAGGTTACTACCATACGTAATGTTGAAGTATTCAGAACTTTTCCCTTGAGATCCAGAATGAGGTTAGGATGCCATTAGCGAAACTTTATGTGTAAAAACAATTGGGAAAGTCTTAACCAGTGTAAGAAGGCAAGGAAAGAGGAAAATTAGTATAATTGGAAAATGTTTATTAATAGAGGTCGGTAGAAACACCACGAGACGCTGCTGTTAAACTGTTAGTATGTAATATATTGAGAATTCAAACTAGCAATCTCACAGCAAGAAAGCCAGTATAGGAAAATCAATTCCATGTCTGTATTGCCACAAGAAACAGTGAAGGTTAAATTGTAAACTCATGTAAAATGAATACAGCATGGAAATATTGAATTGCTCTCAGAAACAACCTAGGATGTGTACATGGAAACACAGGAACTATTATTAAGAAGGTTAGGAAATCCTAAATCAATTGACATGTATTCTGTGATAAACGAGTAAAAGACTGTTTTAAAAAGGTCAGGGTTCTCATGTTTCATCTATTGATTTCATTAAAAACTCCATCACAATGAGTATGTGTGAGTCAATGGAAAAGGTCATTCTAAAATTCATACGAACTTGCAAATAACCAAACATAGTCAAGGTAACTTTGAAGGAGAAAAGCAGTTAGAGGAATTGCTTTTACCAGGTATCAGAACGTATTTCAAGGCTGTGCTGATTCAGACAGTGGATATTGGTGCAGGGAAAAAGAGCAAACTGAACCAAGAGGAGAGCTCAGAAATAACACTGCCACGCACACACCCGAGGATCTTTGCTTTGTATGAACTGTGGCACCTCAGAGCAATGAAGGAAACGAATTTTCCAGTAAATGATGTTGAGTCAAATCGATAATTAGCTACAATAAAATAAAGAAAGGAAACTTGAACTCGACTTCACATCATACCCGAAATGGTATCTGAAGAGAAAGTTAGCTTTGAGAAACTGATGGGCATAATGATGAAGCTTCTAGAAGAAAACCAGCATTTGCCCAAGATTTGACGAGTTCCTAACTCCCCGGTTTGAAGCATGAAACCTGTGCTGAGATTCCTGTATTGAGGGATTGCGTTAGTGTAGCAGTGCTGCTGAATCCTCACGTACGAGGTGGAGATGGGCTGTGATTTCTCTCCCCATTTTACGTATTTCATGGGAGCTGCCTGCAGAGCCTCCCCTTCCCTGTACGTCTTGCAGCAGCATCTACACAGGGTAGACTATTATTTTGCCGGAGTTGTGCTAGGTCAGGGAAACCCTGGTGGTGTAGTGGTTAAGTGCTACGGCTGCTAAACAAAGGGTCAGCAGTTCAAATCCACCAGGTGCTCCTTGGAAACTCTATGGGGCAGTTCTCCTCTGTCCTATAGGGTCGCTATGAGTCGGAGCCTCCTCGACGGCATCTAACAACAACAACAACCATAAGCATGAGTGTTACGTGCCACTCAAGCGGAACAAATGGAAACGAAGGCTTTCTTGGTCCTGCTTGGTTAAACACCCGGGAAACCAGGGAGCATCTTGAGAAGGAGAGCGGTGCTTACAACATAAAGGGCAGAGGCAGAGTCTAGGCAGCATCACAGGTAGTACTGGGATTCGACACTAGTTCAGAAGTGGTCAGCAGGGATGGGCCACTGGGAGCCTGTAGGTCCCATAGCCTTTTATCCCCAATAGCCGAGACCTGCTGAGCCGATATGGCTCCACACGGTTGATATTTAAAGGGTACACATCGAGTCAAAGCGGTTGACTTCATCCTGCACACCGATTGGAGGTCTCACTTTTAGGCAGTATAGGAAGGAGGAGAGATCCAATTGAAAGGTCTAGAATTAGGCGTCAAAGGTTTAAGCCCTGAGTCACCACTCCCTCAGTGAGGAATTCATTTCGGGCAAGGGAACGACTCTTGTTTTCTCTTATCTGGCAAACAGCAGGAGCAAGCATAATAGTGATAAGAATAATGACGATTTCACAGATCCACAGGGAGAAAGAAGGAAGGTAAATCTTATAAACTGAGTGCAACAGTCTCTATTACAAGGGACAATCTTTGTCCTCTCCATCAATGTCGCTTCTTTTAGAACCACCCAATGACTGATGCCTCTATCTCTGTCAAGCCCCCTTTTCTGCTATCTGAATAGAGCAGAAAGATGTCCACAGGGTCCCTGGTGGTCCCTAGCACATGGGCGATAGTGAAAGAAAACTTATTGTCGCATGCTTATGGGAAACCTGATTTTTAGCTTGAAATTGTACGCAGTCATTTTTTCCCCCTCATCACTTGTGGTAGCCATGGGATTCCTGGTGGAATAAGACTCCCTTAGCTCATTCAAAAAGAGGGTGGGTTGACTTAAGGAATCCACATGCGATCACCCTAGTGAACAACGAGCGAATAAGAAAGTGACTAAAAATGTCTTTCAATTATGGATTGGGTATATAAGTGATATACACGTAAACTTTACTATTATTACTTTGGTTTTCGTATCATAAAATTGGCATAATTATACAACTCATAGTGATTTCTATATAGTGTAATCAGACACTGACGATCTGAAAGGGCACCTCAGCCCTCAGTGCTGCACGTGAATATACTCAGACTCGGTGCCAAGGCCACAGCAAACGATGGACTGAGCTTATCTGAATTCCGGCCTTTGGAGGAGTGCTCTAACTTTTTAAACACAAAAATACACAGATTTTCTTCTGTGTTTCTTTTCCTGTTCCCTTACACGCCCAGAAGGTTGAGGCAAGAGAACTGTGAACAATCAAACCTAAGTGACCAGACTCTGTAGTTCTCCTCATATAGAGTATAAGAGGGTGCACGAATATTTCTGACCATTACAGGGCACAAGGTGTAACCGATATAGAGTATGAGAGGGTGCACTCATATTTCTGACCGTTAGAGGGCACAAGGGGTAACCGATATAGAGTATGGGAGGATGCACTCATATTTCTGATCATTAGAGGGCACAAGAGGTAACTGATTGAATCAGCAGAAGGAAAAAAAAAAAGAGCAAGTTTATAGAGATTTTGATAGACTTGTCAATTTTGATAGAAAATGTTTAAAAATGAATTTGAAATATTGCTCCTATACTTTGATGCAGATATTACAAGTATCTTTCGCATCAACTTGGGTGCAAAGAAAAGAGTGACAAACCAAGTCCAGTGATACATGAATGATGGATAATGCCAGAGAATGGATCATTCTGGGAGGTAAGGTAATAATACTTTAACGTCAATTTCTGTAAATTACAATATTGACTTAAATGAGAAAAATCAAATAAGCTCTTTCAAAATCCAGGCATTTTCTCCTAATATGTATTGATGATCTAACTCTTAGCACAATAGGAATAGAAAAGAATTTCCTTGATCTGACAAACAGAATGTTGAAAATCAGTTAGGTTACTACCATACGTAATGTTGAAGTATTCAGAACTTTTCCCTTGAGATCCAGAATGAGGTTAGGATGCCATTAGCGAAACTTTATGTGTAAAAACAATTGGGAAAGTCTTAACCAGTGTAAGAAGGCAAGGAAAGAGGAAAATTAGTATAATTGGAAAATGTTTATTAATAGAGGTCGGTAGAAACACCACGAGACGCTGCTGTTAAACTGTTAGTATGTAATATATTGAGAATTCAAACTAGCAATCTCACAGCAAGAAAGCCAGTATAGGAAAATCAATTCCATGTCTGTATTGCCACAAGAAACAGTGAAGGTTAAATTGTAAACTCATGTAAAATGAATACAGCATGGAAATATTGAATTGCTCTCAGAAACAACCTAGGATGTGTACATGGAAACACAGGAACTATTATTAAGAAGGTTAGGAAATCCTAAATCAATTGACATGTATTCTGTGATAAACGAGTAAAAGACTGTTTTAAAAAGGTCAGGGTTCTCATGTTTCATCTATTGATTTCATTAAAAACTCCATCACAATGAGTATGTGTGAGTCAATGGAAAAGGTCATTCCAAAATTCATACGAACTTGCAAATAACCAAACATAGTCAAGGTAACTTTGAAGGAGAAAAGCAGTTAGAGGAATTGCTTTTACCAGGTATCAGAACGTATTTCAAGGCTGTGCTGATTCAGACAGTGGATATTGGTGCAGGGAAAAAGAGCAAACTGAACCAAGAGGAGAGCTCAGAAATAACACTGCCACGCACACACCCGAGGATCTTTGCTTTGTATGAACTGTGGCACCTCAGAGCAATGAAGGAAACGAATTTTCCAGTAAATGATGTTGAGTCAAATCGATAATTAGCTACAATAAAATAAAGAAAGGAAACTTGAACTCGACTTCACATCATACCCGAAATGGTATCTGAAGAGAAAGTTAGCTTTGAGAAACTGATGGGCATAATGATGAAGCTTCTAGAAGAAAACCAGCATTTGCCCAAGATTTGACGAGTTCCTAACTCCCCGGTTTGAAGCATGAAACCTGTGCTGAGATTCCTGTATTGAGGGATTGCGTTAGTGTAGCAGTGCTGCTGAATCCTCACGTACGAGGTGGAGATGGGCTGTGATTTCTCTCCCCATTTGACGTATTTCATGGGAGCTGCCTGCAGAGCCTCCCCTTCCCTGTACGTCTTGCAGCAGCAGCTACACAGGGTAGACTATTATTTTGCCGGAGTTGTGCTAGGTCAGGGAAACCCTGGTGGTGTAGTGGTTAAGTGCTACGGCTGCTAAACAAAGGGTCAGCAGTTCAAATCCACCAGGTGCTCCTTGGAAACTCTATGGGGCAGTTCTCCTCTGTCCTATAGGGTCGCTATGAGTCGGAGCCTCCTCGACGGCATCTAACAACAACAACAACCATAAGCATGAGTGTTACGTGCCACTCAAGCGGAACAAATGGAAACGAAGGCTTTCTTGGTCCTGCTTGGTTAAACACCCGGGAAACCAGGGAGCATCTTGAGAAGGAGAGCGGTGCTTACAACATAAAGGGCAGAGGCAGAGTCTAGGCAGCATCACAGGTAGTACTGGGATTCGACACTAGTTCAGAAGTGGTCAGCAGGGATGGGCCACTGGGAGCCTGTAGGTCCCATAGCCTTTTATCCCCAATAGCCGAGACCTGCTGAGCCGATATGGCTCCACACGGTTGATATTTAAAGGGTACACATCGAGTCAAAGCGGTTGACTTCATCCTGCACACCGATTGGAGGTCTCACTTTTAGGCAGTATAGGAAGGAGGAGAGATCCAATTGAAAGGTCTAGAATTAGGCGTCAAAGGTTTAAGCCCTGAGTCACCACTCCCTCAGTGAGGAATTCATTTCGGGCAAGGGAACGACTCTTGTTTTCTCTTATCTGGCAAACAGCAGGGGCAAGCATAATAGTGATAAGAATAATGACGATTTCACAGATCCACAGGGAGAAAGAAGGAAGGTAAATCTTATAAACTGAGTGCAACAGTCTCTATTACAAGGGACAATCTTTGTCCTCTCCATCAATGTCGCTTCTTTTAGAACCACCCAATGACTGATGCCTCTATCTCTGTCAAGCCCCCTTTTCTGCTATCTGAATAGAGCAGAAAGATGTCCACAGGGTCCCTGGTGGTCCCTAGCACATGGGCGATAGTGAAAGAAAACTTATTGTCGCATGCTTATGGGAAACCTGATTTTTAGCTTGAAATTGTACGCAGTCATTTTTTCCCCCTCATCACTTGTGGTAGCCATGGGATTCCTGGTGGAATAAGACTCCCTTAGCTCATTCAAAAAGAGGGTGGGTTGACTTAAGGAATCCACATGCGATCACCCTAGTGAACAACGAGCGAATAAGAAAGTGACTAAAAATGTCTTTCAATTATGGATTGGGTATATAAGTGATATACACGTAAACTTTACTATTATTACTTTGGTTTTCGTATCATAAAATTGGCATAATTATACAACTCATAGTGATTTCTATATAGTGTAATCAGACACTGACGATCTGAAAGGGCACCTCAGCCCTCAGTGCTGCACGTGAATATACTCAGACTCGGTGCCAAGGCCACAGCAAACGATGGACTGAGCTTATCTGAATTCCGGCCTTTGGAGGAGTGCTCTAACTTTTTAAACACAAAAATACACAGATTTTCTTCTGTGTTTCTTTTCCTGTTCCCTTACACGCCCAGAAGGTTGAGGCAAGAGAACTGTGAACAATCAAACCTAAGTGACCAGACTCTGTAGTTCTCCTCATATAGAGTATAAGAGGGTGCACGAATATTTCTGACCATTACAGGGCACAAGGTGTAACCGATATAGAGTATGAGAGGGTGCACTCATATTTCTGACCGTTAGAGGGCACAAGGGGTAACCGATATAGAGTATGGGAGGATGCACTCATATTTCTGATCATTAGAGGGCACAAGAGGTAACTGATTGAATCAGCAGAAGGAAAAAAAAAAAGAGCAAGTTTATAGAGATTTTGATAGACTTGTCAATTTTGATAGAAAATGTTTAAAAATGAATTTGAAATATTGCTCCTATACTTTGATGCAGATATTACAAGTATCTTTCGCATCAACTTGGGTGCAAAGAAAAGAGTGACAAACCAAGTCCAGTGATACATGAATGATGGATAATGCCAGAGAATGGATCATTCTGGGAGGTAAGGTAATAATACTTTAACGTCAATTTCTGTAAATTACAATATTGACTTAAATGAGAAAAATCAAATAAGCTCTTTCAAAATCCAGGCATTTTCTCCTAATATGTATTGATGATCTAACTCTTAGCACAATAGGAATAGAAAAGAATTTCCTTGATCTGACAAACAGAATGTTGAAAATCAGTTAGGTTACTACCATACGTAATGTTGAAGTATTCAGAACTTTTCCCTTGAGATCCAGAATGAGGTTAGGATGCCATTAGCGAAACTTTATGTGTAAAAACAATTGGGAAAGTCTTAACCAGTGTAAGAAGGCAAGGAAAGAGGAAAATTAGTATAATTGGAAAATGTTTATTAATAGAGGTCGGTAGAAACACCACGAGACGCTGCTATTAAACTGTTAGTATGTAATATATTGAGAATTCAAACTAGCAATCTCACAGCAAGAAAGCCAGTATAGGAAAATCAATTCCATGTCTGTATTGCCACAAGAAACAGTGAAGGTTAAATTGTAAACTCATGTAAAATGAATACAGCATGGAAATATTGAATTGCTCTCAGAAACAACCTAGGATGTGTACATGGAAACACAGGAACTATTATTAAGAAGGTTAGGAAATCCTAAATCAATTGACATGTATTCTGTGATAAACGAGTAAAAGACTGTTTTAAAAAGGTCAGGGTTCTCATGTTTCATCTATTGATTTCATTAAAAACTCCATCACAATGAGTATGTGTGAGTCAATGGAAAAGGTCATTCTAAAATTCATACGAACTTGCAAATAACCAAACATAGTCAAGGTAACTTTGAAGGAGAAAAGCAGTTAGAGGAATTGCTTTTACCAGGTATCAGAACGTATTTCAAGGCTGTGCTGATTCAGACAGTGGATATTGGTGCAGGGAAAAAGAGCAAACTGAACCAAGAGGAGAGCTCAGAAATAACACTGCCACGCACACACCCGAGGATCTTTGCTTTGTATGAACTGTGGCACCTCAGAGCAATGAAGGAAACGAATTTTCCAGTAAATGATGTTGAGTCAAATCGATAATTAGCTACAATAAAATAAAGAAAGGAAACTTGAACTCGACTTCACATCATACCCGAAATGGTATCTGAAGAGAAAGTTAGCTTTGAGAAACTGATGGGCATAATGATGAAGCTTCTAGAAGAAAACCAGCATTTGCCCAAGATTTGACGAGTTCCTAACTCCCCGGTTTGAAGCATGAAACCTGTGCTGAGATTCCTGTATTGAGGGATTGCGTTAGTGTAGCAGTGCTGCTGAATCCTCACGTACGAGGTGGAGATGGGCTGTGATTTCTCTCCCCATTTGACGTATTTCATGGGAGCTGCCTGCAGAGCCTCCCCTTCCCTGTACGTCTTGCAGCAGCAGCTACACAGGGTAGACTATTATTTTGCCGGAGTTGTGCTAGGTCAGGGAAACCCTGGTGGTGTAGTGGTTAAGTGCTACGGCTGCTAAACAAAGGGTCAGCAGTTCAAATCCACCAGGTGCTCCTTGGAAACTCTATGGGGCAGTTCTCCTCTGTCCTATAGGGTCGCTATGAGTCGGAGCCTCCTCGACGGCATCTAACAACAACAACAACCATAAGCATGAGTGTTACGTGCCACTCAAGCGGAACAAATGGAAACGAAGGCTTTCTTGGTCCTGCTTGGTTAAACACCCGGGAAACCAGGGAGCATCTTGAGAAGGAGAGCGGTGCTTACAACATAAAGGGCAGAGGCAGAGTCTAGGCAGCATCACAGGTAGTACTGGGATTCGACACTAGTTCAGAAGTGGTCAGCAGGGATGGGCCACTGGGAGCCTGTAGGTCCCATAGCCTTTTATCCCCAATAGCCGAGACCTGCTGAGCCGATATGGCTCCACACGGTTGATATTTAAAGGGTACACATCGAGTCAAAGCGGTTGACTTCATCCTGCACACCGATTGGAGGTCTCACTTTTAGGCAGTATAGGAAGGAGGAGAGATCCAATTGAAAGGTCTAGAATTAGGCGTCAAAGGTTTAAGCCCTGAGTCACCACTCCCTCAGTGAGGAATTCATTTCGGGCAAGGGAACGACTCTTGTTTTCTCTTATCTGGCAAACAGCAGGAGCAAGCATAATAGTGATAAGAATAATGACGATTTCACAGATCCACAGGGAGAAAGAAGGAAGGTAAATCTTATAAAGTGAGTGCAACAGTCTCTATTACAAGGGACAATCTTTGTCCTCTCCATCAATGTCGCTTCTTTTAGAACCACCCAATGACTGATGCCTCTATCTCTGTCAAGCCCCCTTTTCTGCTATCTGAATAGAGCAGAAAGATGTCCACAGGGTCCCTGGTGGTCCCTAGCACATGGGCGATAGTGAAAGAAAACTTATTGTCGCATGCTTATGGGAAACCTGATTTTTAGCTTGAAATTGTACGCAGTCATTTTTTCCCCCTCATCACTTGTGGTAGCCATGGGATTCCTGGTGGAATAAGACTCCCTTAGCTCATTCAAAAAGAGGGTGGGTTGACTTAAGGAATCCACATGCGATCACCCTAGTGAACAACGAGCGAATAAGAAAGTGACTAAAAATGTCTTTCAATTATGGATTGGGTATATAAGTGATATACACGTAAACTTTACTATTATTACTTTGGTTTTCGTATCATAAAATTGGCATAATTATACAACTCATAGTGATTTCTATATAGTGTAATCAGACACTGACGATCTGAAAGGGCACCTCAGCCCTCAGTGCTGCACGTGAATATACTCAGACTCGGTGCCAAGGCCACAGCAAACGATGGACTGAGCTTATCTGAATTCCGGCCTTTGGAGGAGTGCTCTAACTTTTTAAACACAAAAATACACAGATTTTCTTCTGTGTTTCTTTTCCTGTTCCCTTACACGCCCAGAAGGTTGAGGCAAGAGAACTGTGAACAATCAAACCTAAGTGACCAGACTCTGTAGTTCTCCTCATATAGAGTATAAGAGGGTGCACGAATATTTCTGACCATTACAGGGCACAAGGTGTAACCGATATAGAGTATGAGAGGGTGCACTCATATTTCTGACCGTTAGAGGGCACAAGGGGTAACCGATATAGAGTATGGGAGGATGCACTCATATTTCTGATCATTAGAGGGCACAAGAGGTAACTGATTGAATCAGCAGAAGGAAAAAAAAAAAGAGCAAGTTTATAGAGATTTTGATAGACTTGTCAATTTTGATAGAAAATGTTTAAAAATGAATTTGAAATATTGCTCCTATACTTTGATGCAGATATTACAAGTATCTTTCGCATCAACTTGGGTGCAAAGAAAAGAGTGACAAACCAAGTCCAGTGATACATGAATGATGGATAATGCCAGAGAATGGATCATTCTGGGAGGTAAGGTAATAATACTTTAACGTCAATTTCTGTAAATTACAATATTGACTTAAATGAGAAAAATCAAATAAGCTCTTTCAAAATCCAGGCATTTTCTCCTAATATGTATTGATGATCTAACTCTTAGCACAATAGGAATAGAAAAGAATTTCCTTGATCTGACAAACAGAATGTTGAAAATCAGTTAGGTTACTACCATACGTAATGTTGAAGTATTCAGAACTTTTCCCTTGAGATCCAGAATGAGGTTAGGATGCCATTAGCGAAACTTTATGTGTAAAAACAATTGGGAAAGTCTTAACCAGTGTAAGAAGGCAAGGAAAGAGGAAAATTAGTATAATTGGAAAATGTTTATTAATAGAGGTCGGTAGAAACACCACGAGACGCTGCTATTAAACTGTTAGTATGTAATATATTGAGAATTCAAACTAGCAATCTCACAGCAAGAAAGCCAGTATAGGAAAATCAATTCCATGTCTGTATTGCCACAAGAAACAGTGAAGGTTAAATTGTAAACTCATGTAAAATGAATACAGCATGGAAATATTGAATTGCTCTCAGAAACAACCTAGGATGTGTACATGGAAACACAGGAACTATTATTAAGAAGGTTAGGAAATCCTAAATCAATTGACATGTATTCTGTGATAAACGAGTAAAAGACTGTTTTAAAAAGGTCAGGGTTCTCATGTTTCATCTATTGATTTCATTAAAAACTCCATCACAATGAGTATGTGTGAGTCAATGGAAAAGGTCATTCTAAAATTCATACGAACTTGCAAATAACCAAACATAGTCAAGGTAACTTTGAAGGAGAAAAGCAGTTAGAGGAATTGCTTTTACCAGGTATCAGAACGTATTTCAAGGCTGTGCTGATTCAGACAGTGGATATTGGTGCAGGGAAAAAGAGCAAACTGAACCAAGAGGAGAGCTCAGAAATAACACTGCCACGCACACACCCGAGGATCTTTGCTTTGTATGAACTGTGGCACCTCAGAGCAATGAAGGAAACGAATTTTCCAGTAAATGATGTTGAGTCAAATCGATAATTAGCTACAATAAAATAAAGAAAGGAAACTTGAACTCGACTTCACATCATACCCGAAATGGTATCTGAAGAGAAAGTTAGCTTTGAGAAACTGATGGGCATAATGATGAAGCTTCTAGAAGAAAACCAGCATTTGCCCAAGATTTGACGAGTTCCTAACTCCCCGGTTTGAAGCATGAAACCTGTGCTGAGATTCCTGTATTGAGGGATTGCGTTAGTGTAGCAGTGCTGCTGAATCCTCACGTACGAGGTGGAGATGGGCTGTGATTTCTCTCCCCATTTGACGTATTTCATGGGAGCTGCCTGCAGAGCCTCCCCTTCCCTGTACGTCTTGCAGCAGCATCTACACAGGGTAGACTATTATTTTGCCGGAGTTGTGCTAGGTCAGGGAAACCCTGGTGGTGTAGTGGTTAAGTGCTACGGCTGCTAAACAAAGGGTCAGCAGTTCAAATCCACCAGGTGCTCCTTGGAAACTCTATGGGGCAGTTCTCCTCTGTCCTATAGGGTCGCTATGAGTCGGAGCCTCCTCGACGGCATCTAACAACAACAACAACCATAAGCATGAGTGTTACGTGCCACTCAAGCGGAACAAATGGAAACGAAGGCTTTCTTGGTCCTGCTTGGTTAAACACCCGGGAAACCAGGGAGCATCTTGAGAAGGAGAGCGGTGCTTACAACATAAAGGGCAGAGGCAGAGTCTAGGCAGCATCACAGGTAGTACTGGGATTCGACACTAGTTCAGAAGTGGTCAGCAGGGATGGGCCACTGGGAGCCTGTAGGTCCCATAGCCTTTTATCCCCAATAGCCGAGACCTGCTGAGCCGATATGGCTCCACACGGTTGATATTTAAAGGGTACACATCGAGTCAAAGCGGTTGACTTCATCCTGCACACCGATTGGAGGTCTCACTTTTAGGCAGTATAGGAAGGAGGAGAGATCCAATTGAAAGGTCTAGAATTAGGCGTCAAAGGTTTAAGCCCTGAGTCACCACTCCCTCAGTGAGGAATTCATTTCGGGCAAGGGAACGACTCTTGTTTTCTCTTATCTGGCAAACAGCAGGGGCAAGCATAATAGTGATAAGAATAATGACGATTTCACAGATCCACAGGGAGAAAGAAGGAAGGTAAATCTTATAAACTGAGTGCAACAGTCTCTATTACAAGGGACAATCTTTGTCCTCTCCATCAATGTCGCTTCTTTTAGAACCACCCAATGACTGATGCCTCTATCTCTGTCAAGCCCCCTTTTCTGCTATCTGAATAGAGCAGAAAGATGTCCACAGGGTCCCTGGTGGTCCCTAGCACATGGGCGATAGTGAAAGAAAACTTATTGTCGCATGCTTATGGGAAACCTGATTTTTAGCTTGAAATTGTACGCAGTCATTTTTTCCCCCTCATCACTTGTGGTAGCCATGGGATTCCTGGTGGAATAAGACTCCCTTAGCTCATTCAAAAAGAGGGTGGGTTGACTTAAGGAATCCACATGCGATCACCCTAGTGAACAACGAGCGAATAAGAAAGTGACTAAAAATGTCTTTCAATTATGGATTGGGTATATAAGTGATATACACGTAAACTTTACTATTATTACTTTGGTTTTCGTATCATAAAATTGGCATAATTATACAACTCATAGTGATTTCTATATAGTGTAATCAGACACTGACGATCTGAAAGGGCACCTCAGCCCTCAGTGCTGCACGTGAATATACTCAGACTCGGTGCCAAGGCCACAGCAAACGATGGACTGAGCTTATCTGAATTCCGGCCTTTGGAGGAGTGCTCTAACTTTTTAAACACAAAAATACACAGATTTTCTTCTGTGTTTCTTTTCCTGTTCCCTTACACGCCCAGAAGGTTGAGGCAAGAGAACTGTGAACAATCAAACCTAAGTGACCAGACTCTGTAGTTCTCCTCATATAGAGTATAAGAGGGTGCACGAATATTTCTGACCATTACAGGGCACAAGGTGTAACCGATATAGAGTATGAGAGGGTGCACTCATATTTCTGACCGTTAGAGGGCACAAGGGGTAACCGATATAGAGTATGGGAGGATGCACTCATATTTCTGATCATTAGAGGGCACAAGAGGTAACTGATTGAATCAGCAGAAGGAAAAAAAAAAAGAGCAAGTTTATAGAGATTTTGATAGACTTGTCAATTTTGATAGAAAATGTTTAAAAATGAATTTGAAATATTGCTCCTATACTTTGATGCAGATATTACAAGTATCTTTCGCATCAACTTGGGTGCAAAGAAAAGAGTGACAAACCAAGTCCAGTGATACATGAATGATGGATAATGCCAGAGAATGGATCATTCTGGGAGGTAAGGTAATAATACTTTAACGTCAATTTCTGTAAATTACAATATTGACTTAAATGAGAAAAATCAAATAAGCTCTTTCAAAATCCAGGCATTTTCTCCTAATATGTATTGATGATCTAACTCTTAGCACAATAGGAATAGAAAAGAATTTCCTTGATCTGACAAACAGAATGTTGAAAATCAGTTAGGTTACTACCATACGTAATGTTGAAGTATTCAGAACTTTTCCCTTGAGATCCAGAATGAGGTTAGGATGCCATTAGCGAAACTTTATGTGTAAAAACAATTGGGAAAGTCTTAACCAGTGTAAGAAGGCAAGGAAAGAGGAAAATTAGTATAATTGGAAAATGTTTATTAATAGAGGTCGGTAGAAACACCACGAGACGCTGCTATTAAACTGTTAGTATGTAATATATTGAGAATTCAAACTAGCAATCTCACAGCAAGAAAGCCAGTATAGGAAAATCAATTCCATGTCTGTATTGCCACAAGAAACAGTGAAGGTTAAATTGTAAACTCATGTAAAATGAATACAGCATGGAAATATTGAATTGCTCTCAGAAACAACCTAGGATGTGTACATGGAAACACAGGAACTATTATTAAGAAGGTTAGGAAATCCTAAATCAATTGACATGTATTCTGTGATAAACGAGTAAAAGACTGTTTTAAAAAGGTCAGGGTTCTCATGTTTCATCTATTGATTTCATTAAAAACTCCATCACAATGAGTATGTGTGAGTCAATGGAAAAGGTCATTCTAAAATTCATACGAACTTGCAAATAACCAAACATAGTCAAGGTAACTTTGAAGGAGAAAAGCAGTTAGAGGAATTGCTTTTACCAGGTATCAGAACGTATTTCAAGGCTGTGCTGATTCAGACAGTGGATATTGGTGCAGGGAAAAAGAGCAAACTGAACCAAGAGGAGAGCTCAGAAATAACACTGCCACGCACACACCCGAGGATCTTTGCTTTGTATGAACTGTGGCACCTCAGAGCAATGAAGGAAACGAATTTTCCAGTAAATGATGTTGAGTCAAATCGATAATTAGCTACAATAAAATAAAGAAAGGAAACTTGAACTCGACTTCACATCATACCCGAAATGGTATCTGAAGAGAAAGTTAGCTTTGAGAAACTGATGGGCATAATGATGAAGCTTCTAGAAGAAAACCAGCATTTGCCCAAGATTTGACGAGTTCCTAACTCCCCGGTTTGAAGCATGAAACCTGTGCTGAGATTCCTGTATTGAGGGATTGCGTTAGTGTAGCAGTGCTGCTGAATCCTCACGTACGAGGTGGAGATGGGCTGTGATTTCTCTCCCCATTTGACGTATTTCATGGGAGCTGCCTGCAGAGCCTCCCCTTCCCTGTACGTCTTGCAGCAGCAGCTACACAGGGTAGACTATTATTTTGCCGGAGTTGTGCTAGGTCAGGGAAACCCTGGTGGTGTAGTGGTTAAGTGCTACGGCTGCTAAACAAAGGGTCAGCAGTTCAAATCCACCAGGTGCTCCTTGGAAACTCTATGGGGCAGTTCTACTCTGTCCTATAGGGTCGCTATGAGTCGGAGCCTCCTCGACGGCATCTAACAACAACAACAACCATAAGCATGAGTGTTACGTGCCACTCAAGCGGAACAAATGGAAACGAAGGCTTTCTTGGTCCTGCTTGGTTAAACACCCGGGAAACCAGGGAGCATCTTGAGAAGGAGAGCGGTGCTTACAACATAAAGGGCAGAGGCAGAGTCTAGGCAGCATCACAGGTAGTACTGGGATTCGACACTAGTTCAGAAGTGGTCAGCAGGGATGGGCCACTGGGAGCCTGTAGGTCCCATAGCCTTTTATCCCCAATAGCCGAGACCTGCTGAGCCGATATGGCTCCACACGGTTGATATTTAAAGGGTACACATCGAGTCAAAGCGGTTGACTTCATCCTGCACACCGATTGGAGGTCTCACTTTTAGGCAGTATAGGAAGGAGGAGAGATCCAATTGAAAGGTCTAGAATTAGGCGTCAAAGGTTTAAGCCCTGAGTCACCACTCCCTCAGTGAGGAATTCATTTCGGGCAAGGGAATGACTCTTGTTTTCTCTTATCTGGCAAACAGCAGGAGCAAGCATAATAGTGATAAGAATAATGACGATTTCACAGATCCACAGGGAGAAAGAAGGAAGGTAAATCTTATAAAGTGAGTGCAACAGTCTCTATTACAAGGGACAATCTTTGTCCTCTCCATCAATGTCGCTTCTTTTAGAACCACCCAATGACTGATGCCTCTATCTCTGTCAAGCCCCCTTTTCTGCTATCTGAATAGAGCAGAAAGATGTCCACAGGGTCCCTGGTGGTCCCTAGCACATGGGCGATAGTGAAAGAAAACTTATTGTCGCATGCTTATGGGAAACCTGATTTTTAGCTTGAAATTGTACGCAGTCATTTTTTCCCCCTCATCACTTGTGGTAGCCATGGGATTCCTGGTGGAATAAGACTCCCTTAGCTCATTCAAAAAGAGGGTGGGTTGACTTAAGGAATCCACATGCGATCACCCTAGTGAACAACGAGCGAATAAGAAAGTGACTAAAAATGTCTTTCAATTATGGATTGGGTATATAAGTGATATACACGTAAACTTTACTATTATTACTTTGGTTTTCGTATCATAAAATTGGCATAATTATACAACTCATAGTGATTTCTATATAGTGTAATCAGACACTGACGATCTGAAAGGGCACCTCAGCCCTCAGTGCTGCACGTGAATATACTCAGACTCGGTGCCAAGGCCACAGCAAACGATGGACTGAGCTTATCTGAATTCCGGCCTTTGGAGGAGTGCTCTAACTTTTTAAACACAAAAATACACAGATTTTCTTCTGTGTTTCTTTTCCTGTTCCCTTACACGCCCAGAAGGTTGAGGCAAGAGAACTGTGAACAATCAAACCTAAGTGACCAGACTCTGTAGTTCTCCTCATATAGAGTATAAGAGGGTGCACGAATATTTCTGACCATTACAGGGCACAAGGTGTAACCGATATAGAGTATGAGAGGGTGCACTCATATTTCTGACCGTTAGAGGGCACAAGGGGTAACCGATATAGAGTATGGGAGGATGCACTCATATTTCTGATCATTAGAGGGCACAAGAGGTAACTGATTGAATCAGCAGAAGGAAAAAAAAAAAGAGCAAGTTTATAGAGATTTTGATAGACTTGTCAATTTTGATAGAAAATGTTTAAAAATGAATTTGAAATATTGCTCCTATACTTTGATGCAGATATTACAAGTATCTTTCGCATCAACTTGGGTGCAAAGAAAAGAGTGACAAACCAAGTCCAGTGATACATGAATGATGGATAATGCCAGAGAATGGATCATTCTGGGAGGTAAGGTAATAATACTTTAACGTCAATTTCTGTAAATTACAATATTGACTTAAATGAGAAAAATCAAATAAGCTCTTTCAAAATCCAGGCATTTTCTCCTAATATGTATTGATGATCTAACTCTTAGCACAATAGGAATAGAAAAGAATTTCCTTGATCTGACAAACAGAATGTTGAAAATCAGTTAGGTTACTACCATACGTAATGTTGAAGTATTCAGAACTTTTCCCTTGAGATCCAGAATGAGGTTAGGATGCCATTAGCGAAACTTTATGTGTAAAAACAATTGGGAAAGTCTTAACCAGTGTAAGAAGGCAAGGAAAGAGGAAAATTAGTATAATTGGAAAATGTTTATTAATAGAGGTCGGTAGAAACACCACGAGACGCTGCTATTAAACTGTTAGTATGTAATATATTGAGAATTCAAACTAGCAATCTCACAGCAAGAAAGCCAGTATAGGAAAATCAATTCCATGTCTGTATTGCCACAAGAAACAGTGAAGGTTAAATTGTAAACTCATGTAAAATGAATACAGCATGGAAATATTGAATTGCTCTCAGAAACAACCTAGGATGTGTACATGGAAACACAGGAACTATTATTAAGAAGGTTAGGAAATCCTAAATCAATTGACATGTATTCTGTGATAAACGAGTAAAAGACTGTTTTAAAAAGGTCAGGGTTCTCATGTTTCATCTATTGATTTCATTAAAAACTCCATCACAATGAGTATGTGTGAGTCAATGGAAAAGGTCATTCTAAAATTCATACGAACTTGCAAATAACCAAACATAGTCAAGGTAACTTTGAAGGAGAAAAGCAGTTAGAGGAATTGCTTTTACCAGGTATCAGAACGTATTTCAAGGCTGTGCTGATTCAGACAGTGGATATTGGTGCAGGGAAAAAGAGCAAACTGAACCAAGAGGAGAGCTCAGAAATAACACTGCCACGCACACACCCGAGGATCTTTGCTTTGTATGAACTGTGGCACCTCAGAGCAATGAAGGAAACGAATTTTCCAGTAAATGATGTTGAGTCAAATCGATAATTAGCTACAATAAAATAAAGAAAGGAAACTTGAACTCGACTTCACATCATACCCGAAATGGTATCTGAAGAGAAAGTTAGCTTTGAGAAACTGATGGGCATAATGATGAAGCTTCTAGAAGAAAACCAGCATTTGCCCAAGATTTGACGAGTTCCTAACTCCCCGGTTTGAAGCATGAAACCTGTGCTGAGATTCCTGTATTGAGGGATTGCGTTAGTGTAGCAGTGCTGCTGAATCCTCACGTACGAGGTGGAGATGGGCTGTGATTTCTCTCCCCATTTTACGTATTTCATGGGAGCTGCCTGCAGAGCCTCCCCTTCCCTGTACGTCTTGCAGCAGCATCTACACAGGGTAGACTATTATTTTGCCGGAGTTGTGCTAGGTCAGGGAAACCCTGGTGGTGTAGTGGTTAAGTGCTACGGCTGCTAAACAAAGGGTCAGCAGTTCAAATCCACCAGGTGCTCCTTGGAAACTCTATGGGGCAGTTCTCCTCTGTCCTATAGGGTCGCTATGAGTCGGAGCCTCCTCGACGGCATCTAACAACAACAACAACCATAAGCATGAGTGTTACGTGCCACTCAAGCGGAACAAATGGAAACGAAGGCTTTCTTGGTCCTGCTTGGTTAAACACCCGGGAAACCAGGGAGCATCTTGAGAAGGAGAGCGGTGCTTACAACATAAAGGGCAGAGGCAGAGTCTAGGCAGCATCACAGGTAGTACTGGGATTCGACACTAGTTCAGAAGTGGTCAGCAGGGATGGGCCACTGGGAGCCTGTAGGTCCCATAGCCTTTTATCCCCAATAGCCGAGACCTGCTGAGCCGATATGGCTCCACACGGTTGATATTTAAAGGGTACACATCGAGTCAAAGCGGTTGACTTCATCCTGCACACCGATTGGAGGTCTCACTTTTAGGCAGTATAGGAAGGAGGAGAGATCCAATTGAAAGGTCTAGAATTAGGCGTCAAAGGTTTAAGCCCTGAGTCACCACTCCCTCAGTGAGGAATTCATTTCGGGCAAGGGAACGACTCTTGTTTTCTCTTATCTGGCAAACAGCAGGGGCAAGCATAATAGTGATAAGAATAATGACGATTTCACAGATCCACAGGGAGAAAGAAGGAAGGTAAATCTTATAAAGTGAGTGCAACAGTCTCTATTACAAGGGACAATCTTTGTCCTCTCCATCAATGTCGCTTCTTTTAGAACCACCCAATGACTGATGCCTCTATCTCTGTCAAGCCCCCTTTTCTGCTATCTGAATAGAGCAGAAAGATGTCCACAGGGTCCCTGGTGGTCCCTAGCACATGGGCGATAGTGAAAGAAAACTTATTGTCGCATGCTTATGGGAAACCTGATTTTTAGCTTGAAATTGTACGCAGTCATTTTTTCCCCCTCATCACTTGTGGTAGCCATGGGATTCCTGGTGGAATAAGACTCCCTTAGCTCATTCAAAAAGAGGGTGGGTTGACTTAAGGAATCCACATGCGATCACCCTAGTGAACAACGAGCGAATAAGAAAGTGACTAAAAATGTCTTTCAATTATGGATTGGGTATATAAGTGATATACACGTAAACTTTACTATTATTACTTTGGTTTTCGTATCATAAAATTGGCATAATTATACAACTCATAGTGATTTCTATATAGTGTAATCAGACACTGACGATCTGAAAGGGCACCTCAGCCCTCAGTGCTGCACGTGAATATACTCAGACTCGGTGCCAAGGCCACAGCAAACGATGGACTGAGCTTATCTGAATTCCGGCCTTTGGAGGAGTGCTCTAACTTTTTAAACACAAAAATACACAGATTTTCTTCTGTGTTTCTTTTCCTGTTCCCTTACACGCCCAGAAGGTTGAGGCAAGAGAACTGTGAACAATCAAACCTAAGTGACCAGACTCTGTAGTTCTCCTCATATAGAGTATAAGAGGGTGCACGAATATTTCTGACCATTAGAGGGCACAAGGTGTAACCGATATAGAGTATGAGAGGGTGCACTCATATTTCTGACCGTTAGAGGGCACAAGGGGTAACCGATATAGAGTATGGGAGGATGCACTCATATTTCTGATCATTAGAGGGCACAAGAGGTAACTGATTGAATCAGCAGAAGGAAAAAAAAAAAGAGCAAGTTTATAGAGATTTTGATAGACTTGTCAATTTTGATAGAAAATGTTTAAAAATGAATTTGAAATATTGCTCCTATACTTTGATGCAGATATTACAAGTATCTTTCGCATCAACTTGGGTGCAAAGAAAAGAGTGACAAACCAAGTCCAGTGATACATGAATGATGGATAATGCCAGAGAATGGATCATTCTGGGAGGTAAGGTAATAATACTTTAACGTCAATTTCTGTAAATTACAATATTGACTTAAATGAGAAAAATCAAATAAGCTCTTTCAAAATCCAGGCATTTTCTCCTAATATGTATTGATGATCTAACTCTTAGCACAATAGGAATAGAAAAGAATTTCCTTGATCTGACAAACAGAATGTTGAAAATCATTTAGGTTACTACCATACGTAATGTTGAAGTATTCAGAACTTTTCCCTTGAGATCCAGAATGAGGTTAGGATGCCATTAGCGAAACTTTATGTGTAAAAACAATTGGGAAAGTCTTAACCAGTGTAAGAAGGCAAGGAAAGAGGAAAATTAGTATAATTGGAAAATGTTTATTAATAGAGGTCGGTAGAAACACCACGAGACGCTGCTATTAAACTGTTAGTATGTAATATATTGAGAATTCAAACTAGCAATCTCACAGCAAGAAAGCCAGTATAGGAAAATCAATTCCATGTCTGTATTGCCACAAGAAACAGTGAAGGTTAAATTGTAAACTCATGTAAAATGAATACAGCATGGAAATATTGAATTGCTCTCAGAAACAACCTAGGATGTGTACATGGAAACACAGGAACTATTATTAAGAAGGTTAGGAAATCCTAAATCAATTGACATGTATTCTGTGATAAACGAGTAAAAGACTGTTTTAAAAAGGTCAGGGTTCTCATGTTTCATCTATTGATTTCATTAAAAACTCCATCACAATGAGTATGTGTGAGTCAATGGAAAAGGTCATTCTAAAATTCATACGAACTTGCAAATAACCAAACATAGTCAAGGTAACTTTGAAGGAGAAAAGCAGTTAGAGGAATTGCTTTTACCAGGTATCAGAACGTATTTCAAGGCTGTGCTGATTCAGACAGTGGATATTGGTGCAGGGAAAAAGAGCAAACTGAACCAAGAGGAGAGCTCAGAAATAACACTGCCACGCACACACCCGAGGATCTTTGCTTTGTATGAACTGTGGCACCTCAGAGCAATGAAGGAAACGAATTTTCCAGTAAATGATGTTGAGTCAAATCGATAATTAGCTACAATAAAATAAAGAAAGGAAACTTGAACTCGACTTCACATCATACCCGAAATGGTATCTGAAGAGAAAGTTAGCTTTGAGAAACTGATGGGCATAATGATGAAGCTTCTAGAAGAAAACCAGCATTTGCCCAAGATTTGACGAGTTCCTAACTCCCCGGTTTGAAGCATGAAACCTGTGCTGAGATTCCTGTATTGAGGGATTGCGTTAGTGTAGCAGTGCTGCTGAATCCTCACGTACGAGGTGGAGATGGGCTGTGATTTCTCTCCCCATTTTACGTATTTCATGGGAGCTGCCTGCAGAGCCTCCCCTTCCCTGTACGTCTTGCAGCAGCAGCTACACAGGGTAGACTATTATTTTGCCGGAGTTGTGCTAGGTCAGGGAAACCCTGGTGGTGTAGTGGTTAAGTGCTACGGCTGCTAAACAAAGGGTCAGCAGTTCAAATCCACCAGGTGCTCCTTGGAAACTCTATGGGGCAGTTCTACTCTGTCCTATAGGGTCGCTATGAGTCGGAGCCTCCTCGACGGCATCTAACAACAACAACAACCATAAGCATGAGTGTTACGTGCCACTCAAGCGGAACAAATGGAAACGAAGGCTTTCTTGGTCCTGCTTGGTTAAACACCCGGGAAACCAGGGAGCATCTTGAGAAGGAGAGCGGTGCTTACAACATAAAGGGCAGAGGCAGAGTCTAGGCAGCATCACAGGTAGTACTGGGATTCGACACTAGTTCAGAAGTGGTCAGCAGGGATGGGCCACTGGGAGCCTGTAGGTCCCATAGCCTTTTATCCCCAATAGCCGAGACCTGCTGAGCCGATATGGCTCCACACGGTTGATATTTAAAGGGTACACATCGAGTCAAAGCGGTTGACTTCATCCTGCACACCGATTGGAGGTCTCACTTTTAGGCAGTATAGGAAGGAGGAGAGATCCAATTGAAAGGTCTAGAATTAGGCGTCAAAGGTTTAAGCCCTGAGTCACCACTCCCTCAGTGAGGAATTCATTTCGGGCAAGGGAATGACTCTTGTTTTCTCTTATCTGGCAAACAGCAGGAGCAAGCATAATAGTGATAAGAATAATGACGATTTCACAGATCCACAGGGAGAAAGAAGGAAGGTAAATCTTATAAACTGAGTGCAACAGTCTCTATTACAAGGGACAATCTTTGTCCTCTCCATCAATGTCGCTTCTTTTAGAACCACCCAATGACTGATGCCTCTATCTCTGTCAAGCCCCCTTTTCTGCTATCTGAATAGAGCAGAAAGATGTCCACAGGGTCCCTGGTGGTCCCTAGCACATGGGCGATAGTGAAAGAAAACTTATTGTCGCATGCTTATGGGAAACCTGATTTTTAGCTTGAAATTGTACGCAGTCATTTTTTCCCCCTCATCACTTGTGGTAGCCATGGGATTCCTGGTGGAATAAGACTCCCTTAGCTCATTCAAAAAGAGGGTGGGTTGACTTAAGGAATCCACATGCGATCACCCTAGTGAACAACGAGCGAATAAGAAAGTGACTAAAAATGTCTTTCAATTATGGATTGGGTATATAAGTGATATACACGTAAACTTTACTATTATTACTTTGGTTTTCGTATCATAAAATTGGCATAATTATACAACTCATAGTGATTTCTATATAGTGTAATCAGACACTGACGATCTGAAAGGGCACCTCAGCCCTCAGTGCTGCACGTGAATATACTCAGACTCGGTGCCAAGGCCACAGCAAACGATGGACTGAGCTTATCTGAATTCCGGCCTTTGGAGGAGTGCTCTAACTTTTTAAACACAAAAATACACAGATTTTCTTCTGTGTTTCTTTTCCTGTTCCCTTACACGCCCAGAAGGTTGAGGCAAGAGAACTGTGAACAATCAAACCTAAGTGACCAGACTCTGTAGTTCTCCTCATATAGAGTATAAGAGGGTGCACGAATATTTCTGACCATTACAGGGCACAAGGTGTAACCGATATAGAGTATGAGAGGGTGCACTCATATTTCTGACCGTTAGAGGGCACAAGGGGTAACCGATATAGAGTATGGGAGGATGCACTCATATTTCTGATCATTAGAGGGCACAAGAGGTAACTGATTGAATCAGCAGAAGGAAAAAAAAAAAGAGCAAGTTTATAGAGATTTTGATAGACTTGTCAATTTTGATAGAAAATGTTTAAAAATGAATTTGAAATATTGCTCCTATACTTTGATGCAGATATTACAAGTATCTTTCGCATCAACTTGGGTGCAAAGAAAAGAGTGACAAACCAAGTCCAGTGATACATGAATGATGGATAATGCCAGAGAATGGATCATTCTGGGAGGTAAGGTAATAATACTTTAACGTCAATTTCTGTAAATTACAATATTGACTTAAATGAGAAAAATCAAATAAGCTCTTTCAAAATCCAGGCATTTTCTCCTAATATGTATTGATGATCTAACTCTTAGCACAATAGGAATAGAAAAGAATTTCCTTGATCTGACAAACAGAATGTTGAAAATCAGTTAGGTTACTACCATACGTAATGTTGAAGTATTCAGAACTTTTCCCTTGAGATCCAGAATGAGGTTAGGATGCCATTAGCGAAACTTTATGTGTAAAAACAATTGGGAAAGTCTTAACCAGTGTAAGAAGGCAAGGAAAGAGGAAAATTAGTATAATTGGAAAATGTTTATTAATAGAGGTCGGTAGAAACACCACGAGACGCTGCTATTAAACTGTTAGTATGTAATATATTGAGAATTCAAACTAGCAATCTCACAGCAAGAAAGCCAGTATAGGAAAATCAATTCCATGTCTGTATTGCCACAAGAAACAGTGAAGGTTAAATTGTAAACTCATGTAAAATGAATACAGCATGGAAATATTGAATTGCTCTCAGAAACAACCTAGGATGTGTACATGGAAACACAGGAACTATTATTAAGAAGGTTAGGAAATCCTAAATCAATTGACATGTATTCTGTGATAAACGAGTAAAAGACTGTTTTAAAAAGGTCAGGGTTCTCATGTTTCATCTATTGATTTCATTAAAAACTCCATCACAATGAGTATGTGTGAGTCAATGGAAAAGGTCATTCTAAAATTCATACGAACTTGCAAATAACCAAACATAGTCAAGGTAACTTTGAAGGAGAAAAGCAGTTAGAGGAATTGCTTTTACCAGGTATCAGAACGTATTTCAAGGCTGTGCTGATTCAGACAGTGGATATTGGTGCAGGGAAAAAGAGCAAACTGAACCAAGAGGAGAGCTCAGAAATAACACTGCCACGCACACACCCGAGGATCTTTGCTTTGTATGAACTGTGGCACCTCAGAGCAATGAAGGAAACGAATTTTCCAGTAAATGATGTTGAGTCAAATCGATAATTAGCTACAATAAAATAAAGAAAGGAAACTTGAACTCGACTTCACATCATACCCGAAATGGTATCTGAAGAGAAAGTTAGCTTTGAGAAACTGATGGGCATAATGATGAAGCTTCTAGAAGAAAACCAGCATTTGCCCAAGATTTGACGAGTTCCTAACTCCCCGGTTTGAAGCATGAAACCTGTGCTGAGATTCCTGTATTGAGGGATTGCGTTAGTGTAGCAGTGCTGCTGAATCCTCACGTACGAGGTGGAGATGGGCTGTGATTTCTCTCCCCATTTGACGTATTTCATGGGAGCTGCCTGCAGAGCCTCCCCTTCCCTGTACGTCTTGCAGCAGCAGCTACACAGGGTAGACTATTATTTTGCCGGAGTTGTGCTAGGTCAGGGAAACCCTGGTGGTGTAGTGGTTAAGTGCTACGGCTGCTAAACAAAGGGTCAGCAGTTCAAATCCACCAGGTGCTCCTTGGAAACTCTATGGGGCAGTTCTACTCTGTCCTATAGGGTCGCTATGAGTCGGAGCCTCCTCGACGGCATCTAACAACAACAACAACCATAAGCATGAGTGTTACGTGCCACTCAAGCGGAACAAATGGAAACGAAGGCTTTCTTGGTCCTGCTTGGTTAAACACCCGGGAAACCAGGGAGCATCTTGAGAAGGAGAGCGGTGCTTACAACATAAAGGGCAGAGGCAGAGTCTAGGCAGCATCACAGGTAGTACTGGGATTCGACACTAGTTCAGAAGTGGTCAGCAGGGATGGGCCACTGGGAGCCTGTAGGTCCCATAGCCTTTTATCCCCAATAGCCGAGACCTGCTGAGCCGATATGGCTCCACACGGTTGATATTTAAAGGGTACACATCGAGTCAAAGCGGTTGACTTCATCCTGCACACCGATTGGAGGTCTCACTTTTAGGCAGTATGGGAAGGAGGAGAGATCCAATTGAAAGGTCTAGAATTAGGCGTCAAAGGTTTAAGCCCTGAGTCACCACTCCCTCAGTGAGGAATTCATTTCGGGCAAGGGAACGACTCTTGTTTTCTCTTATCTGGCAAACAGCAGGAGCAAGCATAATAGTGATAAGAATAATGACGATTTCACAGATCCACAGGGAGAAAGAAGGAAGGTAAATCTTATAAACTGAGTGCAACAGTCTCTATTACAAGGGACAATCTTTGTCCTCTCCATCAATGTCGCTTCTTTTAGAACCACCCAATGACTGATGCCTCTATCTCTGTCAAGCCCCCTTTTCTGCTATCTGAATAGAGCAGAAAGATGTCCACAGGGTCCCTGGTGGTCCCTAGCACATGGGCGATAGTGAAAGAAAACTTATTGTCGCATGCTTATGGGAAACCTGATTTTTAGCTTGAAATTGTACGCAGTCATTTTTTCCCCCTCATCACTTGTGGTAGCCATGGGATTCCTGGTGGAATAAGACTCCCTTAGCTCATTCAAAAAGAGGGTGGGTTGACTTAAGGAATCCACATGCGATCACCCTAGTGAACAACGAGCGAATAAGAAAGTGACTAAAAATGTCTTTCAATTATGGATTGGGTATATAAGTGATATACACGTAAACTTTACTATTATTACTTTGGTTTTCGTATCATAAAATTGGCATAATTATACAACTCATAGTGATTTCTATATAGTGTAATCAGACACTGACGATCTGAAAGGGCACCTCAGCCCTCAGTGCTGCACGTGAATATACTCAGACTCGGTGCCAAGGCCACAGCAAACGATGGACTGAGCTTATCTGAATTCCGGCCTTTGGAGGAGTGCTCTAACTTTTTAAACACAAAAATACACAGATTTTCTTCTGTGTTTCTTTTCCTGTTCCCTTACACGCCCAGAAGGTTGAGGCAAGAGAACTGTGAACAATCAAACCTAAGTGACCAGACTCTGTAGTTCTCCTCATATAGAGTATAAGAGGGTGCACGAATATTTCTGACCATTACAGGGCACAAGGTGTAACCGATATAGAGTATGAGAGGGTGCACTCATATTTCTGACCGTTAGAGGGCACAAGGGGTAACCGATATAGAGTATGGGAGGATGCACTCATATTTCTGATCATTAGAGGGCACAAGAGGTAACTGATTGAATCAGCAGAAGGAAAAAAAAAAAGAGCAAGTTTATAGAGATTTTGATAGACTTGTCAATTTTGATAGAAAATGTTTAAAAATGAATTTGAAATATTGCTCCTATACTTTGATGCAGATATTACAAGTATCTTTCGCATCAACTTGGGTGCAAAGAAAAGAGTGACAAACCAAGTCCAGTGATACATGAATGATGGATAATGCCAGAGAATGGATCATTCTGGGAGGTAAGGTAATAATACTTTAACGTCAATTTCTGTAAATTACAATATTGACTTAAATGAGAAAAATCAAATAAGCTCTTTCAAAATCCAGGCATTTTCTCCTAATATGTATTGATGATCTAACTCTTAGCACAATAGGAATAGAAAAGAATTTCCTTGATCTGACAAACAGAATGTTGAAAATCAGTTAGGTTACTACCATACGTAATGTTGAAGTATTCAGAACTTTTCCCTTGAGATCCAGAATGAGGTTAGGATGCCATTAGCGAAACTTTATGTGTAAAAACAATTGGGAAAGTCTTAACCAGTGTAAGAAGGCAAGGAAAGAGGAAAATTAGTATAATTGGAAAATGTTTATTAATAGAGGTCGGTAGAAACACCACGAGACGCTGCTATTAAACTGTTAGTATGTAATATATTGAGAATTCAAACTAGCAATCTCACAGCAAGAAAGCCAGTATAGGAAAATCAATTCCATGTCTGTATTGCCACAAGAAACAGTGAAGGTTAAATTGTAAACTCATGTAAAATGAATACAGCATGGAAATATTGAATTGCTCTCAGAAACAACCTAGGATGTGTACATGGAAACACAGGAACTATTATTAAGAAGGTTAGGAAATCCTAAATCAATTGACATGTATTCTGTGATAAACGAGTAAAAGACTGTTTTAAAAAGGTCAGGGTTCTCATGTTTCATCTATTGATTTCATTAAAAACTCCATCACAATGAGTATGTGTGAGTCAATGGAAAAGGTCATTCCAAAATTCATACGAACTTGCAAATAACCAAACATAGTCAAGGTAACTTTGAAGGAGAAAAGCAGTTAGAGGAATTGCTTTTACCAGGTATCAGAACGTATTTCAAGGCTGTGCTGATTCAGACAGTGGATATTGGTGCAGGGAAAAAGAGCAAACTGAACCAAGAGGAGAGCTCAGAAATAACACTGCCACGCACACACCCGAGGATCTTTGCTTTGTATGAACTGTGGCACCTCAGAGCAATGAAGGAAACGAATTTTCCAGTAAATGATGTTGAGTCAAATCGATAATTAGCTACAATAAAATAAAGAAAGGAAACTTGAACTCGACTTCACATCATACCCGAAATGGTATCTGAAGAGAAAGTTAGCTTTGAGAAACTGATGGGCATAATGATGAAGCTTCTAGAAGAAAACCAGCATTTGCCCAAGATTTGACGAGTTCCTAACTCCCCGGTTTGAAGCATGAAACCTGTGCTGAGATTCCTGTATTGAGGGATTGCGTTAGTGTAGCAGTGCTGCTGAATCCTCACGTACGAGGTGGAGATGGGCTGTGATTTCTCTCCCCATTTGACGTATTTCATGGGAGCTGCCTGCAGAGCCTCCCCTTCCCTGTACGTCTTGCAGCAGCAGCTACACAGGGTAGACTATTATTTTGCCGGAGTTGTGCTAGGTCAGGGAAACCCTGGTGGTGTAGTGGTTAAGTGCTACGGCTGCTAAACAAAGGGTCAGCAGTTCAAATCCACCAGGTGCTCCTTGGAAACTCTATGGGGCAGTTCTACTCTGTCCTATAGGGTCGCTATGAGTCGGAGCCTCCTCGACGGCACCTAACAACAACAACAACCATAAGCATGAGTGTTACGTGCCACTCAAGCGGAACAAATGGAAACGAAGGCTTTCTTGGTCCTGCTTGGTTAAACACCCGGGAAACCAGGGAGCATCTTGAGAAGGAGAGCGGTGCTTACAACATAAAGGGCAGAGGCAGAGTCTAGGCAGCATCACAGGTAGTACTGGGATTCGACACTAGTTCAGAAGTGGTCAGCAGGGATGGGCCACTGGGAGCCTGTAGGTCCCATAGCCTTTTATCCCCAATAGCCGAGACCTGCTGAGCCGATATGGCTCCACACGGTTGATATTTAAAGGGTACACATCGAGTCAAAGCGGTTGACTTCATCCTGCACACCGATTGGAGGTCTCACTTTTAGGCAGTATGGGAAGGAGGAGAGATCCAATTGAAAGGTCTAGAATTAGGCGTCAAAGGTTTAAGCCCTGAGTCACCACTCCCTCAGTGAGGAATTCATTTCGGGCAAGGGAACGACTCTTGTTTTCTCTTATCTGGCAAACAGCAGGAGCAAGCATAATAGTGATAAGAATAATGACGATTTCACAGATCCACAGGGAGAAAGAAGGAAGGTAAATCTTATAAACTGAGTGCAACAGTCTCTATTACAAGGGACAATCTTTGTCCTCTCCATCAATGTCGCTTCTTTTAGAACCACCCAATGACTGATGCCTCTATCTCTGTCAAGCCCCCTTTTCTGCTATCTGAATAGAGCAGAAAGATGTCCACAGGGTCCCTGGTGGTCCCTAGCACATGGGCGATAGTGAAAGAAAACTTATTGTCGCATGCTTATGGGAAACCTGATTTTTAGCTTGAAATTGTACGCAGTCATTTTTTCCCCCTCATCACTTGTGGTAGCCATGGGATTCCTGGTGGAATAAGACTCCCTTAGCTCATTCAAAAAGAGGGTGGGTTGACTTAAGGAATCCACATGCGATCACCCTAGTGAACAACGAGCGAATAAGAAAGTGACTAAAAATGTCTTTCAATTATGGATTGGGTATATAAGTGATATACACGTAAACTTTACTATTATTACTTTGGTTTTCGTATCATAAAATTGGCATAATTATACAACTCATAGTGATTTCTATATAGTGTAATCAGACACTGACGATCTGAAAGGGCACCTCAGCCCTCAGTGCTGCACGTGAATATACTCAGACTCGGTGCCAAGGCCACAGCAAACGATGGACTGAGCTTATCTGAATTCCGGCCTTTGGAGGAGTGCTCTAACTTTTTAAACACAAAAATACACAGATTTTCTTCTGTGTTTCTTTTCCTGTTCCCTTACACGCCCAGAAGGTTGAGGCAAGAGAACTGTGAACAATCAAACCTAAGTGACCAGACTCTGTAGTTCTCCTCATATAGAGTATAAGAGGGTGCACGAATATTTCTGACCATTACAGGGCACAAGGTGTAACCGATATAGAGTATGAGAGGGTGCACTCATATTTCTGACCGTTAGAGGGCACAAGGGGTAACCGATATAGAGTATGGGAGGATGCACTCATATTTCTGATCATTAGAGGGCACAAGAGGTAACTGATTGAATCAGCAGAAGGAAAAAAAAAAGAGCAAGTTTATAGAGATTTTGATAGACTTGTCAATTTTGATAGAAAATGTTTAAAAATGAATTTGAAATATTGCTCCTATACTTTGATGCAGATATTACAAGTATCTTTCGCATCAACTTGGGTGCAAAGAAAAGAGTGACAAACCAAGTCCAGTGATACATGAATGATGGATAATGCCAGAGAATGGATCATTCTGGGAGGTAAGGTAATAATACTTTAACGTCAATTTCTGTAAATTACAATATTGACTTAAATGAGAAAAATCAAATAAGCTCTTTCAAAATCCAGGCATTTTCTCCTAATATGTATTGATGATCTAACTCTTAGCACAATAGGAATAGAAAAGAATTTCCTTGATCTGACAAACAGAATGTTGAAAATCATTTAGGTTACTACCATACGTAATGTTGAAGTATTCAGAACTTTTCCCTTGAGATCCAGAATGAGGTTAGGATGCCATTAGCGAAACTTTATGTGTAAAAACAATTGGGAAAGTCTTAACCAGTGTAAGAAGGCAAGGAAAGAGGAAAATTAGTATAATTGGAAAATGTTTATTAATAGAGGTCGGTAGAAACACCACGAGACGCTGCTATTAAACTGTTAGTATGTAATATATTGAGAATTCAAACTAGCAATCTCACAGCAAGAAAGCCAGTATAGGAAAATCAATTCCATGTCTGTATTGCCACAAGAAACAGTGAAGGTTAAATTGTAAACTCATGTAAAATGAATACAGCATGGAAATATTGAATTGCTCTCAGAAACAACCTAGGATGTGTACATGGAAACACAGGAACTATTATTAAGAAGGTTAGGAAATCCTAAATCAATTGACATGTATTCTGTGATAAACGAGTAAAAGACTGTTTTAAAAAGGTCAGGGTTCTCATGTTTCATCTATTGATTTCATTAAAAACTCCATCACAATGAGTATGTGTGAGTCAATGGAAAAGGTCATTCTAAAATTCATACGAACTTGCAAATAACCAAACATAGTCAAGGTAACTTTGAAGGAGAAAAGCAGTTAGAGGAATTGCTTTTACCAGGTATCAGAACGTATTTCAAGGCTGTGCTGATTCAGACAGTGGATATTGGTGCAGGGAAAAAGAGCAAACTGAACCAAGAGGAGAGCTCAGAAATAACACTGCCACGCACACACCCGAGGATCTTTGCTTTGTATGAACTGTGGCACCTCAGAGCAATGAAGGAAACGAATTTTCCAGTAAATGATGTTGAGTCAAATCGATAATTAGCTACAATAAAATAAAGAAAGGAAACTTGAACTCGACTTCACATCATACCCGAAATGGTATCTGAAGAGAAAGTTAGCTTTGAGAAACTGATGGGCATAATGATGAAGCTTCTAGAAGAAAACCAGCATTTGCCCAAGATTTGACGAGTTCCTAACTCCCCGGTTTGAAGCATGAAACCTGTGCTGAGATTCCTGTATTGAGGGATTGCGTTAGTGTAGCAGTGCTGCTGAATCCTCACGTACGAGGTGGAGATGGGCTGTGATTTCTCTCCCCATTTTACGTATTTCATGGGAGCTGCCTGCAGAGCCTCCCCTTCCCTGTACGTCTTGCAGCAGCATCTACACAGGGTAGACTATTATTTTGCCGGAGTTGTGCTAGGTCAGGGAAACCCTGGTGGTGTAGTGGCTAAGTGCTACGGCTGCTAAACAAAGGGTCAGCAGTTCAAATCCACCAGGTGCTCCTTGGAAACTCTATGGGGCAGTTCTACTCTGTCCTATAGGGTCGCTATGAGTCGGAGCCTCCTCGACGGCACCTAACAACAACAACAACCATAAGCATGAGTGTTACGTGCCACTCAAGCGGAACAAATGGAAACGAAGGCTTTCTTGGTCCTGCTTGGTTAAACACCCGGGAAACCAGGGAGCATCTTGAGAAGGAGAGCGGTGCTTACAACATAAAGGGCAGAGGCAGAGTCTAGGCAGCATCACAGGTAGTACTGGGATTCGACACTAGTTCAGAAGTGGTCAGCAGGGATGGGCCACTGGGAGCCTGTAGGTCCCATAGCCTTTTATCCCCAATAGCCGAGACCTGCTGAGCCGATATGGCTCCACACGGTTGATATTTAAAGGGTACACATCGAGTCAAAGCGGTTGACTTCATCCTGCACACCGATTGGAGGTCTCACTTTTAGGCAGTATGGGAAGGAGGAGAGATCCAATGGAAAGGTCTAGAATTAGGCGTCAAAGGTTTAAGCCCTGAGTCACCACTCCCTCAGTGAGGAATTCATTTCGGGCAAGGGAACGACTCTTGTTTTCTCTTATCTGGCAAACAGCAGGAGCAAGCATAATAGTGATAAGAATAATGACGATTTCACAGATCCACAGGGAGAAAGAAGGAAGGTAAATCTTATAAAGTGAGTGCAACAGTCTCTATTACAAGGGACAATCTTTGTCCTCTCCATCAATGTCGCTTCTTTTAGAACCACCCAATGACTGATGCCTCTATCTCTGTCAAGCCCCCTTTTCTGCTATCTGAATAGAGCAGAAAGATGTCCACAGGGTCCCTGGTGGTCCCTAGCACATGGGCGATAGTGAAAGAAAACTTATTGTCGCATGCTTATGGGAAACCTGATTTTTAGCTTGAAATTGTACGCAGTCATTTTTTCCCCCTCATCACTTGTGGTAGCCATGGGATTCCTGGTGGAATAAGACTCCCTTAGCTCATTCAAAAAGAGGGTGGGTTGACTTAAGGAATCCACATGCGATCACCCTAGTGAACAACGAGCGAATAAGAAAGTGACTAAAAATGTCTTTCAATTATGGATTGGGTATATAAGTGATATACACGTAAACTTTACTATTATTACTTTGGTTTTCGTATCATAAAATTGGCATAATTATACAACTCATAGTGATTTCTATATAGTGTAATCAGACACTGACGATCTGAAAGGGCACCTCAGCCCTCAGTGCTGCACGTGAATATACTCAGACTCGGTGCCAAGGCCACAGCAAACGATGGACTGAGCTTATCTGAATTCCGGCCTTTGGAGGAGTGCTCTAACTTTTTAAACACAAAAATACACAGATTTTCTTCTGTGTTTCTTTTCCTGTTCCCTTACACGCCCAGAAGGTTGAGGCAAGAGAACTGTGAACAATCAAACCTAAGTGACCAGACTCTGTAGTTCTCCTCATATAGAGTATAAGAGGGTGCACGAATATTTCTGACCATTACAGGGCACAAGGTGTAACCGATATAGAGTATGAGAGGGTGCACTCATATTTCTGACCGTTAGAGGGCACAAGGGGTAACCGATATAGAGTATGGGAGGATGCACTCATATTTCTGATCATTAGAGGGCACAAGAGGTAACTGATTGAATCAGCAGAAGGAAAAAAAAAAAGAGCAAGTTTATAGAGATTTTGATAGACTTGTCAATTTTGATAGAAAATGTTTAAAAATGAATTTGAAATATTGCTCCTATACTTTGATGCAGATATTACAAGTATCTTTCGCATCAACTTGGGTGCAAAGAAAAGAGTGACAAACCAAGTCCAGTGATACATGAATGATGGATAATGCCAGAGAATGGATCATTCTGGGAGGTAAGGTAATAATACTTTAACGTCAATTTCTGTAAATTACAATATTGACTTAAATGAGAAAAATCAAATAAGCTCTTTCAAAATCCAGGCATTTTCTCCTAATATGTATTGATGATCTAACTCTTAGCACAATAGGAATAGAAAAGAATTTCCTTGATCTGACAAACAGAATGTTGAAAATCATTTAGGTTACTACCATACGTAATGTTGAAGTATTCAGAACTTTTCCCTTGAGATCCAGAATGAGGTTAGGATGCCATTAGCGAAACTTTATGTGTAAAAACAATTGGGAAAGTCTTAACCAGTGTAAGAAGGCAAGGAAAGAGGAAAATTAGTATAATTGGAAAATGTTTATTAATAGAGGTCGGTAGAAACACCACGAGACGCTGCTATTAAACTGTTAGTATGTAATATATTGAGAATTCAAACTAGCAATCTCACAGCAAGAAAGCCAGTATAGGAAAATCAATTCCATGTCTGTATTGCCACAAGAAACAGTGAAGGTTAAATTGTAAACTCATGTAAAATGAATACAGCATGGAAATATTGAATTGCTCTCAGAAACAACCTAGGATGTGTACATGGAAACACAGGAACTATTATTAAGAAGGTTAGGAAATCCTAAATCAATTGACATGTATTCTGTGATAAACGAGTAAAAGACTGTTTTAAAAAGGTCAGGGTTCTCATGTTTCATCTATTGATTTCATTAAAAACTCCATCACAATGAGTATGTGTGAGTCAATGGAAAAGGTCATTCTAAAATTCATACGAACTTGCAAATAACCAAACATAGTCAAGGTAACTTTGAAGGAGAAAAGCAGTTAGAGGAATTGCTTTTACCAGGTATCAGAACGTATTTCAAGGCTGTGCTGATTCAGACAGTGGATATTGGTGCAGGGAAAAAGAGCAAACTGAACCAAGAGGAGAGCTCAGAAATAACACTGCCACGCACACACCCGAGGATCTTTGCTTTGTATGAACTGTGGCACCTCAGAGCAATGAAGGAAACGAATTTTCCAGTAAATGATGTTGAGTCAAATCGATAATTAGCTACAATAAAATAAAGAAAGGAAACTTGAACTCGACTTCACATCATACCCGAAATGGTATCTGAAGAGAAAGTTAGCTTTGAGAAACTGATGGGCATAATGATGAAGCTTCTAGAAGAAAACCAGCATTTGCCCAAGATTTGACGAGTTCCTAACTCCCCGGTTTGAAGCATGAAACCTGTGCTGAGATTCCTGTATTGAGGGATTGCGTTAGTGTAGCAGTGCTGCTGAATCCTCACGTACGAGGTGGAGATGGGCTGTGATTTCTCTCCCCATTTTACGTATTTCATGGGAGCTGCCTGCAGAGCCTCCCCTTCCCTGTACGTCTTGCAGCAGCATCTACACAGGGTAGACTATTATTTTGCCGGAGTTGTGCTAGGTCAGGGAAACCCTGGTGGTGTAGTGGCTAAGTGCTACGGCTGCTAAACAAAGGGTCAGCAGTTCAAATCCACCAGGTGCTCCTTGGAAACTCTATGGGGCAGTTCTACTCTGTCCTATAGGGTCGCTATGAGTCGGAGCCTCCTCGACGGCACCTAACAACAACAACAACCATAAGCATGAGTGTTACGTGCCACTCAAGCGGAACAAATGGAAACGAAGGCTTTCTTGGTCCTGCTTGGTTAAACACCCGGGAAACCAGGGAGCATCTTGAGAAGGAGAGCGGTGCTTACAACATAAAGGGCAGAGGCAGAGTCTAGGCAGCATCACAGGTAGTACTGGGATTCGACACTAGTTCAGAAGTGGTCAGCAGGGATGGGCCACTGGGAGCCTGTAGGTCCCATAGCCTTTTATCCCCAATAGCCGAGACCTGCTGAGCCGATATGGCTCCACACGGTTGATATTTAAAGGGTACACATCGAGTCAAAGCGGTTGACTTCATCCTGCACACCGATTGGAGGTCTCACTTTTAGGCAGTATGGGAAGGAGGAGAGATCCAATGGAAAGGTCTAGAATTAGGCGTCAAAGGTTTAAGCCCTGAGTCACCACTCCCTCAGTGAGGAATTCATTTCGGGCAAGGGAACGACTCTTGTTTTCTCTTATCTGGCAAACAGCAGGAGCAAGCATAATAGTGATAAGAATAATGACGATTTCACAGATCCACAGGGAGAAAGAAGGAAGGTAAATCTTATAAACTGAGTGCAACAGTCTCTATTACAAGGGACAATCTTTGTCCTCTCCATCAATGTCGCTTCTTTTAGAACCACCCAATGACTGATGCCTCTATCTCTGTCAAGCCCCCTTTTCTGCTATCTGAATAGAGCAGAAAGATGTCCACAGGGTCCCTGGTGGTCCCTAGCACATGGGCGATAGTGAAAGAAAACTTATTGTCGCATGCTTATGGGAAACCTGATTTTTAGCTTGAAATTGTACGCAGTCATTTTTTCCCCCTCATCACTTGTGGTAGCCATGGGATTCCTGGTGGAATAAGACTCCCTTAGCTCATTCAAAAAGAGGGTGGGTTGACTTAAGGAATCCACATGCGATCACCCTAGTGAACAACGAGCGAATAAGAAAGTGACTAAAAATGTCTTTCAATTATGGATTGGGTATATAAGTGATATACACGTAAACTTTACTATTATTACTTTGGTTTTCGTATCATAAAATTGGCATAATTATACAACTCATAGTGATTTCTATATAGTGTAATCAGACACTGACGATCTGAAAGGGCACCTCAGCCCTCAGTGCTGCACGTGAATATACTCAGACTCGGTGCCAAGGCCACAGCAAACGATGGACTGAGCTTATCTGAATTCCGGCCTTTGGAGGAGTGCTCTAACTTTTTAAACACAAAAATACACAGATTTTCTTCTGTGTTTCTTTTCCTGTTCCCTTACACGCCCAGAAGGTTGAGGCAAGAGAACTGTGAACAATCAAACCTAAGTGACCAGACTCTGTAGTTCTCCTCATATAGAGTATAAGAGGGTGCACGAATATTTCTGACCATTACAGGGCACAAGGTGTAACCGATATAGAGTATGAGAGGGTGCACTCATATTTCTGACCGTTAGAGGGCACAAGGGGTAACCGATATAGAGTATGGGAGGATGCACTCATATTTCTGATCATTAGAGGGCACAAGAGGTAACTGATTGAATCAGCAGAAGGAAAAAAAAAAGAGCAAGTTTATAGAGATTTTGATAGACTTGTCAATTTTGATAGAAAATGTTTAAAAATGAATTTGAAATATTGCTCCTATACTTTGATGCAGATATTACAAGTATCTTTCGCATCAACTTGGGTGCAAAGAAAAGAGTGACAAACCAAGTCCAGTGATACATGAATGATGGATAATGCCAGAGAATGGATCATTCTGGGAGGTAAGGTAATAATACTTTAACGTCAATTTCTGTAAATTACAATATTGACTTAAATGAGAAAAATCAAATAAGCTCTTTCAAAATCCAGGCATTTTCTCCTAATATGTATTGATGATCTAACTCTTAGCACAATAGGAATAGAAAAGAATTTCCTTGATCTGACAAACAGAATGTTGAAAATCATTTAGGTTACTACCATACGTAATGTTGAAGTATTCAGAACTTTTCCCTTGAGATCCAGAATGAGGTTAGGATGCCATTAGCGAAACTTTATGTGTAAAAACAATTGGGAAAGTCTTAACCAGTGTAAGAAGGCAAGGAAAGAGGAAAATTAGTATAATTGGAAAATGTTTATTAATAGAGGTCGGTAGAAACACCACGAGACGCTGCTATTAAACTGTTAGTATGTAATATATTGAGAATTCAAACTAGCAATCTCACAGCAAGAAAGCCAGTATAGGAAAATCAATTCCATGTCTGTATTGCCACAAGAAACAGTGAAGGTTAAATTGTAAACTCATGTAAAATGAATACAGCATGGAAATATTGAATTGCTCTCAGAAACAACCTAGGATGTGTACATGGAAACACAGGAACTATTATTAAGAAGGTTAGGAAATCCTAAATCAATTGACATGTATTCTGTGATAAACGAGTAAAAGACTGTTTTAAAAAGGTCAGGGTTCTCATGTTTCATCTATTGATTTCATTAAAAACTCCATCACAATGAGTATGTGTGAGTCAATGGAAAAGGTCATTCTAAAATTCATACGAACTTGCAAATAACCAAACATAGTCAAGGTAACTTTGAAGGAGAAAAGCAGTTAGAGGAATTGCTTTTACCAGGTATCAGAACGTATTTCAAGGCTGTGCTGATTCAGACAGTGGATATTGGTGCAGGGAAAAAGAGCAAACTGAACCAAGAGGAGAGCTCAGAAATAACACTGCCACGCACACACCCGAGGATCTTTGCTTTGTATGAACTGTGGCACCTCAGAGCAATGAAGGAAACGAATTTTCCAGTAAATGATGTTGAGTCAAATCGATAATTAGCTACAATAAAATAAAGAAAGGAAACTTGAACTCGACTTCACATCATACCCGAAATGGTATCTGAAGAGAAAGTTAGCTTTGAGAAACTGATGGGCATAATGATGAAGCTTCTAGAAGAAAACCAGCATTTGCCCAAGATTTGACGAGTTCCTAACTCCCCGGTTTGAAGCATGAAACCTGTGCTGAGATTCCTGTATTGAGGGATTGCGTTAGTGTAGCAGTGCTGCTGAATCCTCACGTACGAGGTGGAGATGGGCTGTGATTTCTCTCCCCATTTGACGTATTTCATGGGAGCTGCCTGCAGAGCCTCCCCTTCCCTGTACGTCTTGCAGCAGCAGCTACACAGGGTAGACTATTATTTTGCCGGAGTTGTGCTAGGTCAGGGAAACCCTGGTGGTGTAGTGGTTAAGTGCTACGGCTGCTAAACAAAGGGTCAGCAGTTCAAATCCACCAGGTGCTCCTTGGAAACTCTATGGGGCAGTTCTACTCTGTCCTATAGGGTCGCTATGAGTCGGAGCCTCCTCGACGGCACCTAACAACAACAACAACCATAAGCATGAGTGTTACGTGCCACTCAAGCGGAACAAATGGAAACGAAGGCTTTCTTGGTCCTGCTTGGTTAAACACCCGGGAAACCAGGGAGCATCTTGAGAAGGAGAGCGGTGCTTACAACATAAAGGGCAGAGGCAGAGTCTAGGCAGCATCACAGGTAGTACTGGGATTCGACACTAGTTCAGAAGTGGTAAGCAGGGATGGGCCACTGGGAGCCTGTAGGTCCCATAGCCTTTTATCCCCAATAGCCGAGACCTGCTGAGCCGATATGGCTCCACACGGTTGATATTTAAAGGGTACACATCGAGTCAAAGCGGTTGACTTCATCCTGCACACCGATTGGAGGTCTCACTTTTAGGCAGTATGGGAAGGAGGAGAGATCCAATGGAAAGGTCTAGAATTAGGCGTCAAAGGTTTAAGCCCTGAGTCACCACTCCCTCAGTGAGGAATTCATTTCGGGCAAGGGAACGACTCTTGTTTTCTCTTATCTGGCAAACAGCAGGAGCAAGCATAATAGTGATAAGAATAATGACGATTTCACAGATCCACAGGGAGAAAGAAGGAAGGTAAATCTTATAAAGTGAGTGCAACAGTCTCTATTACAAGGGACAATCTTTGTCCTCTCCATCAATGTCGCTTCTTTTAGAACCACCCAATGACTGATGCCTCTATCTCTGTCAAGCCCCCTTTTCTGCTATCTGAATAGAGCAGAAAGATGTCCACAGGGTCCCTGGTGGTCCCTAGCACATGGGCGATAGTGAAAGAAAACTTATTGTCGCATGCTTATGGGAAACCTGATTTTTAGCTTGAAATTGTACGCAGTCATTTTTTCCCCCTCATCACTTGTGGTAGCCATGGGATTCCTGGTGGAATAAGACTCCCTTAGCTCATTCAAAAAGAGGGTGGGTTGACTTAAGGAATCCACATGCGATCACCCTAGTGAACAACGAGCGAATAAGAAAGTGACTAAAAATGTCTTTCAATTATGGATTGGGTATATAAGTGATATACACGTAAACTTTACTATTATTACTTTGGTTTTCGTATCATAAAATTGGCATAATTATACAACTCATAGTGATTTCTATATAGTGTAATCAGACACTGACGATCTGAAAGGGCACCTCAGCCCTCAGTGCTGCACGTGAATATACTCAGACTCGGTGCCAAGGCCACAGCAAACGATGGACTGAGCTTATCTGAATTCCGGCCTTTGGAGGAGTGCTCTAACTTTTTAAACACAAAAATACACAGATTTTCTTCTGTGTTTCTTTTCCTGTTCCCTTACACGCCCAGAAGGTTGAGGCAAGAGAACTGTGAACAATCAAACCTAAGTGACCAGACTCTGTAGTTCTCCTCATATAGAGTATAAGAGGGTGCACGAATATTTCTGACCATTACAGGGCACAAGGTGTAACCGATATAGAGTATGAGAGGGTGCACTCATATTTCTGACCGTTAGAGGGCACAAGGGGTAACCGATATAGAGTATGGGAGGATGCACTCATATTTCTGATCATTAGAGGGCACAAGAGGTAACTGATTGAATCAGCAGAAGGAAAAAAAAAAAGAGCAAGTTTATAGAGATTTTGATAGACTTGTCAATTTTGATAGAAAATGTTTAAAAATGAATTTGAAATATTGCTCCTATACTTTGATGCAGATATTACAAGTATCTTTCGCATCAACTTGGGTGCAAAGAAAAGAGTGACAAACCAAGTCCAGTGATACATGAATGATGGATAATGCCAGAGAATGGATCATTCTGGGAGGTAAGGTAATAATACTTTAACGTCAATTTCTGTAAATTACAATATTGACTTAAATGAGAAAAATCAAATAAGCTCTTTCAAAATCCAGGCATTTTCTCCTAATATGTATTGATGATCTAACTCTTAGCACAATAGGAATAGAAAAGAATTTCCTTGATCTGACAAACAGAATGTTGAAAATCATTTAGGTTACTACCATACGTAATGTTGAAGTATTCAGAACTTTTCCCTTGAGATCCAGAATGAGGTTAGGATGCCATTAGCGAAACTTTATGTGTAAAAACAATTGGGAAAGTCTTAACCAGTGTAAGAAGGCAAGGAAAGAGGAAAATTAGTATAATTGGAAAATGTTTATTAATAGAGGTCGGTAGAAACACCACGAGACGCTGCTATTAAACTGTTAGTATGTAATATATTGAGAATTCAAACTAGCAATCTCACAGCAAGAAAGCCAGTATAGGAAAATCAATTCCATGTCTGTATTGCCACAAGAAACAGTGAAGGTTAAATTGTAAACTCATGTAAAATGAATACAGCATGGAAATATTGAATTGCTCTCAGAAACAACCTAGGATGTGTACATGGAAACACAGGAACTATTATTAAGAAGGTTAGGAAATCCTAAATCAATTGACATGTATTCTGTGATAAACGAGTAAAAGACTGTTTTAAAAAGGTCAGGGTTCTCATGTTTCATCTATTGATTTCATTAAAAACTCCATCACAATGAGTATGTGTGAGTCAATGGAAAAGGTCATTCTAAAATTCATACGAACTTGCAAATAACCAAACATAGTCAAGGTAACTTTGAAGGAGAAAAGCAGTTAGAGGAATTGCTTTTACCAGGTATCAGAACGTATTTCAAGGCTGTGCTGATTCAGACAGTGGATATTGGTGCAGGGAAAAAGAGCAAACTGAACCAAGAGGAGAGCTCAGAAATAACACTGCCACGCACACACCCGAGGATCTTTGCTTTGTATGAACTGTGGCACCTCAGAGCAATGAAGGAAACGAATTTTCCAGTAAATGATGTTGAGTCAAATCGATAATTAGCTACAATAAAATAAAGAAAGGAAACTTGAACTCGACTTCACATCATACCCGAAATGGTATCTGAAGAGAAAGTTAGCTTTGAGAAACTGATGGGCATAATGATGAAGCTTCTAGAAGAAAACCAGCATTTGCCCAAGATTTGACGAGTTCCTAACTCCCCGGTTTGAAGCATGAAACCTGTGCTGAGATTCCTGTATTGAGGGATTGCGTTAGTGTAGCAGTGCTGCTGAATCCTCACGTACGAGGTGGAGATGGGCTGTGATTTCTCTCCCCATTTTACGTATTTCATGGGAGCTGCCTGCAGAGCCTCCCCTTCCCTGTACGTCTTGCAGCAGCATCTACACAGGGTAGACTATTATTTTGCCGGAGTTGTGCTAGGTCAGGGAAACCCTGGTGGTGTAGTGGTTAAGTGCTACGGCTGCTAAACAAAGGGTCAGCAGTTCAAATCCACCAGGTGCTCCTTGGAAACTCTATGGGGCAGTTCTACTCTGCCCTATAGGGTCGCTATGAGTCGGAGCCTCCTCGACGGCACCTAACAACAACAACAACCATAAGCATGAGTGTTACGTGCCACTCAAGCGGAACAAATGGAAACGAAGGCTTTCTTGGTCCTGCTTGGTTAAACACCCGGGAAACCAGGGAGCATCTTGAGAAGGAGAGCGGTGCTTACAACATAAAGGGCAGAGGCAGAGTCTAGGCAGCATCACAGGTAGTACTGGGATTCGACACTAGTTCAGAAGTGGTCAGCAGGGATGGGCCACTGGGAGCCTGTAGGTCCCATAGCCTTTTATCCCCAATAGCCGAGACCTGCTGAGCCGATATGGCTCCACACGGTTGATATTTAAAGGGTACACATCGAGTCAAAGCGGTTGACTTCATCCTGCACACCGATTGGAGGTCTCACTTTTAGGCAGTATGGGAAGGAGGAGAGATCCAATGGAAAGGTCTAGAATTAGGCGTCAAAGGTTTAAGCCCTGAGTCACCACTCCCTCAGTGAGGAATTCATTTCGGGCAAGGGAACGACTCTTGTTTTCTCTTATCTGGCAAACAGCAGGAGCAAGCATAATAGTGATAAGAATAATGACGATTTCACAGATCCACAGGGAGAAAGAAGGAAGGTAAATCTTATAAACTGAGTGCAACAGTCTCTATTACAAGGGACAATCTTTGTCCTCTCCATCAATGTCGCTTCTTTTAGAACCACCCAATGACTGATGCCTCTATCTCTGTCAAGCCCCCTTTTCTGCTATCTGAATAGAGCAGAAAGATGTCCACAGGGTCCCTGGTGGTCCCTAGCACATGGGCGATAGTGAAAGAAAACTTATTGTCGCATGCTTATGGGAAACCTGATTTTTAGCTTGAAATTGTACGCAGTCATTTTTTCCCCCTCATCACTTGTGGTAGCCATGGGATTCCTGGTGGAATAAGACTCCCTTAGCTCATTCAAAAAGAGGGTGGGTTGACTTAAGGAATCCACATGCGATCACCCTAGTGAACAACGAGCGAATAAGAAAGTGACTAAAAATGTCTTTCAATTATGGATTGGGTATATAAGTGATATACACGTAAACTTTACTATTATTACTTTGGTTTTCGTATCATAAAATTGGCATAATTATACAACTCATAGTGATTTCTATATAGTGTAATCAGACACTGACGATCTGAAAGGGCACCTCAGCCCTCAGTGCTGCACGTGAATATACTCAGACTCGGTGCCAAGGCCACAGCAAACGATGGACTGAGCTTATCTGAATTCCGGCCTTTGGAGGAGTGCTCTAACTTTTTAAACACAAAAATACACAGATTTTCTTCTGTGTTTCTTTTCCTGTTCCCTTACACGCCCAGAAGGTTGAGGCAAGAGAACTGTGAACAATCAAACCTAAGTGACCAGACTCTGTAGTTCTCCTCATATAGAGTATAAGAGGGTGCACGAATATTTCTGACCATTAGAGGGCACAAGGTGTAACCGATATAGAGTATGAGAGGGTGCACTCATATTTCTGACCGTTAGAGGGCACAAGGGGTAACCGATATAGAGTATGGGAGGATGCACTCATATTTCTGATCATTAGAGGGCACAAGAGGTAACTGATTGAATCAGCAGAAGGAAAAAAAAAAAGAGCAAGTTTATAGAGATTTTGATAGACTTGTCAATTTTGATAGAAAATGTTTAAAAATGAATTTGAAATATTGCTCCTATACTTTGATGCAGATATTACAAGTATCTTTCGCATCAACTTGGGTGCAAAGAAAAGAGTGACAAACCAAGTCCAGTGATACATGAATGATGGATAATGCCAGAGAATGGATCATTCTGGGAGGTAAGGTAATAATACTTTAACGTCAATTTCTGTAAATTACAATATTGACTTAAATGAGAAAAATCAAATAAGCTCTTTCAAAATCCAGGCATTTTCTCCTAATATGTATTGATGATCTAACTCTTAGCACAATAGGAATAGAAAAGAATTTCCTTGATCTGACAAACAGAATGTTGAAAATCATTTAGGTTACTACCATACGTAATGTTGAAGTATTCAGAACTTTTCCCTTGAGATCCAGAATGAGGTTAGGATGCCATTAGCGAAACTTTATGTGTAAAAACAATTGGGAAAGTCTTAACCAGTGTAAGAAGGCAAGGAAAGAGGAAAATTAGTATAATTGGAAAATGTTTATTAATAGAGGTCGGTAGAAACACCACGAGACGCTGCTATTAAACTGTTAGTATGTAATATATTGAGAATTCAAACTAGCAATCTCACAGCAAGAAAGCCAGTATAGGAAAATCAATTCCATGTCTGTATTGCCACAAGAAACAGTGAAGGTTAAATTGTAAACTCATGTAAAATGAATACAGCATGGAAATATTGAATTGCTCTCAGAAACAACCTAGGATGTGTACATGGAAACACAGGAACTATTATTAAGAAGGTTAGGAAATCCTAAATCAATTGACATGTATTCTGTGATAAACGAGTAAAAGACTGTTTTAAAAAGGTCAGGGTTCTCATGTTTCATCTATTGATTTCATTAAAAACTCCATCACAATGAGTATGTGTGAGTCAATGGAAAAGGTCATTCTAAAATTCATACGAACTTGCAAATAACCAAACATAGTCAAGGTAACTTTGAAGGAGAAAAGCAGTTAGAGGAATTGCTTTTACCAGGTATCAGAACGTATTTCAAGGCTGTGCTGATTCAGACAGTGGATATTGGTGCAGGGAAAAAGAGCAAACTGAACCAAGAGGAGAGCTCAGAAATAACACTGCCACGCACACACCCGAGGATCTTTGCTTTGTATGAACTGTGGCACCTCAGAGCAATGAAGGAAACGAATTTTCCAGTAAATGATGTTGAGTCAAATCGATAATTAGCTACAATAAAATAAAGAAAGGAAACTTGAACTCGACTTCACATCATACCCGAAATGGTATCTGAAGAGAAAGTTAGCTTTGAGAAACTGATGGGCATAAAGATGAAGCTTCTAGAAGAAAACCAGCATTTGCCCAAGATTTGACGAGTTCCTAACTCCCCGGTTTGAAGCATGAAACCTGTGCTGAGATTCCTGTATTGAGGGATTGCGTTAGTGTAGCAGTGCTGCTGAATCCTCACGTACGAGGTGGAGATGGGCTGTGATTTCTCTCCCCATTTTACGTATTTCATGGGAGCTGCCTGCAGAGCCTCCCCTTCCCTGTACGTCTTGCAGCAGCATCTACACAGGGTAGACTATTATTTTGCCGGAGTTGTGCTAGGTCAGGGAAACCCTGGTGGTGTAGTGGTTAAGTGCTACGGCTGCTAAACAAAGGGTCAGCAGTTCAAATCCACCAGGTGCTCCTTGGAAACTCTATGGGGCAGTTCTACTCTGTCCTATAGGGTCGCTATGAGTCGGAGCCTCCTCGACGGCACCTAACAACAACAACAACCATAAGCATGAGTGTTACGTGCCACTCAAGCGGAACAAATGGAAACGAAGGCTTTCTTGGTCCTGCTTGGTTAAACACCCGGGAAACCAGGGAGCATCTTGAGAAGGAGAGCGGTGCTTACAACATAAAGGGCAGAGGCAGAGTCTAGGCAGCATCACAGGTAGTACTGGGATTCGACACTAGTTCAGAAGTGGTCAGCAGGGATGGGCCACTGGGAGCCTGTAGGTCCCATAGCCTTTTATCCCCAATAGCCGAGACCTGCTGAGCCGATATGGCTCCACACGGTTGATATTTAAAGGGTACACATCGAGTCAAAGCGGTTGACTTCATCCTGCACACCGATTGGAGGTCTCACTTTTAGGCAATATGGGAAGGAGGAGAGATCCAATTGAAAGGTCTAGAATTAGGCGTCAAAGGTTTAAGCCCTGAGTCACCACTCCCTCAGTGAGGAATTCATTTCGGGCAAGGGAACGACTCTTGTTTTCTCTTATCTGGCAAACAGCAGGAGCAAGCATAATAGTGATAAGAATAATGACGATTTCACAGATCCACAGGGAGAAAGAAGGAAGGTAAATCTTATAAACTGAGTGCAACAGTCTCTATTACAAGGGACAATCTTTGTCCTCTCCATCAATGTCGCTTCTTTTAGAACCACCCAATGACTGATGCCGCTATCTCTGTCAAGCCCCCTTTTCTGCTATCTGAATAGAGCAGAAAGATGTCCACAGGGTCCCTGGTGGTCCCTAGCACATGGGCGATAGTGAAAGAAAACTTATTGTCGCATGCTTATGGGAAACCTGATTTTTAGCTTGAAATTGTACGCAGTCATTTTTTCCCCCTCATCACTTGTGGTAGCCATGGGATTCCTGGTGGAATAAGACTCCCTTAGCTCATTCAAAAAGAGGGTGGGTTGACTTAAGGAATCCACATGCGATCACCCTAGTGAACAACGAGCGAATAAGAAAGTGACTAAAAATGTCTTTCAATTATGGATTGGGTATATAAGTGATATACACGTAAACTTTACTATTATTACTTTGGTTTTCGTATCATAAAATTGGCATAATTATACAACTCATAGTGATTTCTATATAGTGTAATCAGACACTGACGATCTGAAAGGGCACCTCAGCCCTCAGTGCTGCACGTGAATATACTCAGACTCGGTGCCAAGGCCACAGCAAACGATGGACTGAGCTTATCTGAATTCCGGCCTTTGGAGGAGTGCTCTAACTTTTTAAACACAAAAATACACAGATTTTCTTCTGTGTTTCTTTTCCTGTTCCCTTACACGCCCAGAAGGTTGAGGCAAGAGAACTGTGAACAATCAAACCTAAGTGACCAGACTCTGTAGTTCTCCTCATATAGAGTATAAGAGGGTGCACGAATATTTCTGACCATTACAGGGCACAAGGTGTAACCGATATAGAGTATGAGAGGGTGCACTCATATTTCTGACCGTTAGAGGGCACAAGGGGTAACCGATATAGAGTATGGGAGGATGCACTCATATTTCTGATCATTAGAGGGCACAAGAGGTAACTGATTGAATCAGCAGAAGGAAAAAAAAAAAGAGCAAGTTTATAGAGATTTTGATAGACTTGTCAATTTTGATAGAAAATGTTTAAAAATGAATTTGAAATATTGCTCCTATACTTTGATGCAGATATTACAAGTATCTTTCGCATCAACTTGGGTGCAAAGAAAAGAGTGACAAACCAAGTCCAGTGATACATGAATGATGGATAATGCCAGAGAATGGATCATTCTGGGAGGTAAGGTAATAATACTTTAACGTCAATTTCTGTAAATTACAATATTGACTTAAATGAGAAAAATCAAATAAGCTCTTTCAAAATCCAGGCATTTTCTCCTAATATGTATTGATGATCTAACTCTTAGCACAATAGGAATAGAAAAGAATTTCCTTGATCTGACAAACAGAATGTTGAAAATCAGTTAGGTTACTACCATACGTAATGTTGAAGTATTCAGAACTTTTCCCTTGAGATCCAGAATGAGGTTAGGATGCCATTAGCGAAACTTTATGTGTAAAAACAATTGGGAAAGTCTTAACCAGTGTAAGAAGGCAAGGAAAGAGGAAAATTAGTATAATTGGAAAATGTTTATTAATAGAGGTCGGTAGAAACACCACGAGACGCTGCTGTTAAACTGTTAGTATGTAATATATTGAGAATTCAAACTAGCAATCTCACAGCAAGAAAGCCAGTATAGGAAAATCAATTCCATGTCTGTATTGCCACAAGAAACAGTGAAGGTTAAATTGTAAACTCATGTAAAATGAATACAGCATGGAAATATTGAATTGCTCTCAGAAACAACCTAGGATGTGTACATGGAAACACAGGAACTATTATTAAGAAGGTTAGGAAATCCTAAATCAATTGACATGTATTCTGTGATAAACGAGTAAAAGACTGTTTTAAAAAGGTCAGGGTTCTCATGTTTCATCTATTGATTTCATTAAAAACTCCATCACAATGAGTATGTGTGAGTCAATGGAAAAGGTCATTCTAAAATTCATACGAACTTGCAAATAACCAAACATAGTCAAGGTAACTTTGAAGGAGAAAAGCAGTTAGAGGAATTGCTTTTACCAGGTATCAGAACGTATTTCAAGGCTGTGCTGATTCAGACAGTGGATATTGGTGCAGGGAAAAAGAGCAAACTGAACCAAGAGGAGAGCTCAGAAATAACACTGCCACGCACACACCCGAGGATCTTTGCTTTGTATGAACTGTGGCACCTCAGAGCAATGAAGGAAACGAATTTTCCAGTAAATGATGTTGAGTCAAATCGATAATTAGCTACAATAAAATAAAGAAAGGAAACTTGAACTCGACTTCACATCATACCCGAAATGGTATCTGAAGAGAAAGTTAGCTTTGAGAAACTGATGGGCATAATGATGAAGCTTCTAGAAGAAAACCAGCATTTGCCCAAGATTTGACGAGTTCCTAACTCCCCGGTTTGAAGCATGAAACCTGTGCTGAGATTCCTGTATTGAGGGATTGCGTTAGTGTAGCAGTGCTGCTGAATCCTCACGTACGAGGTGGAGATGGGCTGTGATTTCTCTCCCCATTTTACGTATTTCATGGGAGCTGCCTGCAGAGCCTCCCCTTCCCTGTACGTCTTGCAGCAGCATCTACACAGGGTAGACTATTATTTTGCCGGAGTTGTGCTAGGTCAGGGAAACCCTGGTGGTGTAGTGGTTAAGTGCTACGGCTGCTAAACAAAGGGTCAGCAGTTCAAATCCACCAGGTGCTCCTTGGAAACTCTATGGGGCAGTTCTACTCTGTCCTATAGGGTCGCTATGAGTCGGAGCCTCCTCGACGGCACCTAACAACAACAACAACCATAAGCATGAGTGTTACGTGCCACTCAAGCGGAACAAATGGAAACGAAGGCTTTCTTGGTCCTGCTTGGTTAAACACCCGGGAAACCAGGGAGCATCTTGAGAAGGAGAGCGGTGCTTACAACATAAAGGGCAGAGGCAGAGTCTAGGCAGCATCACAGGTAGTACTGGGATTCGACACTAGTTCAGAAGTGGTCAGCAGGGATGGGCCACTGGGAGCCTGTAGGTCCCATAGCCTTTTATCCCCAATAGCCGAGACCTGCTGAGCCGATATGGCTCCACACGGTTGATATTTAAAGGGTACACATCGAGTCAAAGCGGTTGACTTCATCCTGCACACCGATTGGAGGTCTCACTTTTAGGCAGTATGGGAAGGAGGAGAGATCCAATTGAAAGGTCTAGAATTAGGCGTCAAAGGTTTAAGCCCTGAGTCACCACTCCCTCAGTGAGGAATTCATTTCGGGCAAGGGAACGACTCTTGTTTTCTCTTATCTGGCAAACAGCAGGAGCAAGCATAATAGTGATAAGAATAATGACGATTTCACAGATCCACAGGGAGAAAGAAGGAAGGTAAATCTTATAAACTGAGTGCAACAGTCTCTATTACAAGGGACAATCTTTGTCCTCTCCATCAATGTCGCTTCTTTTAGAACCACCCAATGACTGATGCCTCTATCTCTGTCAAGCCCCCTTTTCTGCTATCTGAATAGAGCAGAAAGATGTCCACAGGGTCCCTGGTGGTCCCTAGCACATGGGCGATAGTGAAAGAAAACTTATTGTCGCATGCTTATGGGAAACCTGATTTTTAGCTTGAAATTGTACGCAGTCATTTTTTCCCCCTCATCACTTGTGGTAGCCATGGGATTCCTGGTGGAATAAGACTCCCTTAGCTCATTCAAAAAGAGGGTGGGTTGACTTAAGGAATCCACATGCGATCACCCTAGTGAACAACGAGCGAATAAGAAAGTGACTAAAAATGTCTTTCAATTATGGATTGGGTATATAAGTGATATACACGTAAACTTTACTATTATTACTTTGGTTTTCGTATCATAAAATTGGCATAATTATACAACTCATAGTGATTTCTATATAGTGTAATCAGACACTGACGATCTGAAAGGGCACCTCAGCCCTCAGTGCTGCACGTGAATATACTCAGACTCGGTGCCAAGGCCACAGCAAACGATGGACTGAGCTTATCTGAATTCCGGCCTTTGGAGGAGTGCTCTAACTTTTTAAACACAAAAATACACAGATTTTCTTCTGTGTTTCTTTTCCTGTTCCCTTACACGCCCAGAAGGTTGAGGCAAGAGAACTGTGAACAATCAAACCTAAGTGACCAGACTCTGTAGTTCTCCTCATATAGAGTATAAGAGGGTGCACGAATATTTCTGACCATTAGAGGGCACAAGGTGTAACCGATATAGAGTATGAGAGGGTGCACTCATATTTCTGACCGTTAGAGGGCACAAGGGGTAACCGATATAGAGTATGGGAGGATGCACTCATATTTCTGATCATTAGAGGGCACAAGAGGTAACTGATTGAATCAGCAGAAGGAAAAAAAAAAAGAGCAAGTTTATAGAGATTTTGATAGACTTGTCAATTTTGATAGAAAATGTTTAAAAATGAATTTGAAATATTGCTCCTATACTTTGATGCAGATATTACAAGTATCTTTCGCATCAACTTGGGTGCAAAGAAAAGAGTGACAAACCAAGTCCAGTGATACATGAATGATGGATAATGCCAGAGAATGGATCATTCTGGGAGGTAAGGTAATAATACTTTAACGTCAATTTCTGTAAATTACAATATTGACTTAAATGAGAAAAATCAAATAAGCTCTTTCAAAATCCAGGCATTTTCTCCTAATATGTATTGATGATCTAACTCTTAGCACAATAGGAATAGAAAAGAATTTCCTTGATCTGACAAACAGAATGTTGAAAATCAGTTAGGTTACTACCATACGTAATGTTGAAGTATTCAGAACTTTTCCCTTGAGATCCAGAATGAGGTTAGGATGCCATTAGCGAAACTTTATGTGTAAAAACAATTGGGAAAGTCTTAACCAGTGTAAGAAGGCAAGGAAAGAGGAAAATTAGTATAATTGGAAAATGTTTATTAATAGAGGTCGGTAGAAACACCACGAGACGCTGCTATTAAACTGTTAGTATGTAATATATTGAGAATTCAAACTAGCAATCTCACAGCAAGAAAGCCAGTATAGGAAAATCAATTCCATGTCTGTATTGCCACAAGAAACAGTGAAGGTTAAATTGTAAACTCATGTAAAATGAATACAGCATGGAAATATTGAATTGCTCTCAGAAACAACCTAGGATGTGTACATGGAAACACAGGAACTATTATTAAGAAGGTTAGGAAATCCTAAATCAATTGACATGTATTCTGTGATAAACGAGTAAAAGACTGTTTTAAAAAGGTCAGGGTTCTCATGTTTCATCTATTGATTTCATTAAAAACTCCATCACAATGAGTATGTGTGAGTCAATGGAAAAGGTCATTCTAAAATTCATACGAACTTGCAAATAACCAAACATAGTCAAGGTAACTTTGAAGGAGAAAAGCAGTTAGAGGAATTGCTTTTACCAGGTATCAGAACGTATTTCAAGGCTGTGCTGATTCAGACAGTGGATATTGGTGCAGGGAAAAAGAGCAAACTGAACCAAGAGGAGAGCTCAGAAATAACACTGCCACGCACACACCCGAGGATCTTTGCTTTGTATGAACTGTGGCACCTCAGAGCAATGAAGGAAACGAATTTTCCAGTAAATGATGTTGAGTCAAATCGATAATTAGCTACAATAAAATAAAGAAAGGAAACTTGAACTCGACTTCACATCATACCCGAAATGGTATCTGAAGAGAAAGTTAGCTTTGAGAAACTGATGGGCATAATGATGAAGCTTCTAGAAGAAAACCAGCATTTGCCCAAGATTTGACGAGTTCCTAACTCCCCGGTTTGAAGCATGAAACCTGTGCTGAGATTCCTGTATTGAGGGATTGCGTTAGTGTAGCAGTGCTGCTGAATCCTCACGTACGAGGTGGAGATGGGCTGTGATTTCTCTCCCCATTTGACGTATTTCATGGGAGCTGCCTGCAGAGCCTCCCCTTCCCTGTACGTCTTGCAGCAGCAGCTACACAGGGTAGACTATTATTTTGCCGGAGTTGTGCTAGGTCAGGGAAACCCTGGTGGTGTAGTGGTTAAGTGCTACGGCTGCTAAACAAAGGGTCAGCAGTTCAAATCCACCAGGTGCTCCTTGGAAACTCTATGGGGCAGTTCTACTCTGTCCTATAGGGTCGCTATGAGTCGGAGCCTCCTCGACGGCACCTAACAACAACAACAACCATAAGCATGAGTGTTACGTGCCACTCAAGCGGAACAAATGGAAACGAAGGCTTTCTTGGTCCTGCTTGGTTAAACACCCGGGAAACCAGGGAGCATCTTGAGAAGGAGAGCGGTGCTTACAACATAAAGGGCAGAGGCAGAGTCTAGGCAGCATCACAGGTAGTACTGGGATTCGACACTAGTTCAGAAGTGGTCAGCAGGGATGGGCCACTGGGAGCCTGTAGGTCCCATAGCCTTTTATCCCCAATAGCCGAGACCTGCTGAGCCGATATGGCTCCACACGGTTGATATTTAAAGGGTACACATCGAGTCAAAGCGGTTGACTTCATCCTGCACACCGATTGGAGGTCTCACTTTTAGGCAGTATGGGAAGGAGGAGAGATCCAATTGAAAGGTCTAGAATTAGGCGTCAAAGGTTTAAGCCCTGAGTCACCACTCCCTCAGTGAGGAATTCATTTCGGGCAAGGGAACGACTCTTGTTTTCTCTTATCTGGCAAACAGCAGGAGCAAGCATAATAGTGATAAGAATAATGACGATTTCACAGATCCACAGGGAGAAAGAAGGAAGGTAAATCTTATAAACTGAGTGCAACAGTCTCTATTACAAGGGACAATCTTTGTCCTCTCCATCAATGTCGCTTCTTTTAGAACCACCCAATGACTGATGCCTCTATCTCTGTCAAGCCCCCTTTTCTGCTATCTGAATAGAGCAGAAAGATGTCCACAGGGTCCCTGGTGGTCCCTAGCACATGGGCGATAGTGAAAGAAAACTTATTGTCGCATGCTTATGGGAAACCTGATTTTTAGCTTGAAATTGTACGCAGTCATTTTTTCCCCCTCATCACTTGGGATTCCTGGTGGAATAAGACTCCCTTAGCTCATTCAAAAAGAGGGTGGGTTGACTTAAGGAATCCACATGCGATCACCCTAGTGAACAACGAGCGAATAAGAAAGTGACTAAAAATGTCTTTCAATTATGGATTGGGTATATAAGTGATATACACGTAAACTTTACTATTATTACTTTGGTTTTCGTATCATAAAATTGGCATAATTATACAACTCATAGTGATTTCTATATAGTGTAATCAGACACTGACGATCTGAAAGGGCACCTCAGCCCTCAGTGCTGCACGTGAATATACTCAGACTCGGTGCCAAGGCCACAGCAAACGATGGACTGAGCTTATCTGAATTCCGGCCTTTGGAGGAGTGCTCTAACTTTTTAAACACAAAAATACACAGATTTTCTTCTGTGTTTCTTTTCCTGTTCCCTTACACGCCCAGAAGGTTGAGGCAAGAGAACTGTGAACAATCAAACCTAAGTGACCAGACTCTGTAGTTCTCCTCATATAGAGTATAAGAGGGTGCACGAATATTTCTGACCATTAGAGGGCACAAGGTGTAACCGATATAGAGTATGAGAGGGTGCACTCATATTTCTGACCGTTAGAGGGCACAAGGGGTAACCGATATAGAGTATGGGAGGATGCACTCATATTTCTGATCATTAGAGGGCACAAGAGGTAACTGATTGAATCAGCAGAAGGAAAAAAAAAAGAGCAAGTTTATAGAGATTTTGATAGACTTGTCAATTTTGATAGAAAATGTTTAAAAATGAATTTGAAATATTGCTCCTATACTTTGATGCAGATATTACAAGTATCTTTCGCATCAACTTGGGTGCAAAGAAAAGAGTGACAAACCAAGTCCAGTGATACATGAATGATGGATAATGCCAGAGAATGGATCATTCTGGGAGGTAAGGTAATAATACTTTAACGTCAATTTCTGTAAATTACAATATTGACTTAAATGAGAAAAATCAAATAAGCTCTTTCAAAATCCAGGCATTTTCTCCTAATATGTATTGATGATCTAACTCTTAGCACAATAGGAATAGAAAAGAATTTCCTTGATCTGACAAACAGAATGTTGAAAATCATTTAGGTTACTACCATACGTAATGTTGAAGTATTCAGAACTTTTCCCTTGAGATCCAGAATGAGGTTAGGATGCCATTAGCGAAACTTTATGTGTAAAAACAATTGGGAAAGTCTTAACCAGTGTAAGAAGGCAAGGAAAGAGGAAAATTAGTATAATTGGAAAATGTTTATTAATAGAGGTCGGTAGAAACACCACGAGACGCTGCTATTAAACTGTTAGTATGTAATATATTGAGAATTCAAACTAGCAATCTCACAGCAAGAAAGCCAGTATAGGAAAATCAATTCCATGTCTGTATTGCCACAAGAAACAGTGAAGGTTAAATTGTAAACTCATGTAAAATGAATACAGCATGGAAATATTGAATTGCTCTCAGAAACAACCTAGGATGTGTACATGGAAACACAGGAACTATTATTAAGAAGGTTAGGAAATCCTAAATCAATTGACATGTATTCTGTGATAAACGAGTAAAAGACTGTTTTAAAAAGGTCAGGGTTCTCATGTTTCATCTATTGATTTCATTAAAAACTCCATCACAATGAGTATGTGTGAGTCAATGGAAAAGGTCATTCTAAAATTCATACGAACTTGCAAATAACCAAACATAGTCAAGGTAACTTTGAAGGAGAAAAGCAGTTAGAGGAATTGCTTTTACCAGGTATCAGAACGTATTTCAAGGCTGTGCTGATTCAGACAGTGGATATTGGTGCAGGGAAAAAGAGCAAACTGAACCAAGAGGAGAGCTCAGAAATAACACTGCCACGCACACACCCGAGGATCTTTGCTTTGTATGAACTGTGGCACCTCAGAGCAATGAAGGAAACGAATTTTCCAGTAAATGATGTTGAGTCAAATCGATAATTAGCTACAATAAAATAAAGAAAGGAAACTTGAACTCGACTTCACATCATACCCGAAATGGTATCTGAAGAGAAAGTTAGCTTTGAGAAACTGATGGGCATAATGATGAAGCTTCTAGAAGAAAACCAGCATTTGCCCAAGATTTGACGAGTTCCTAACTCCCCGGTTTGAAGCATGAAACCTGTGCTGAGATTCCTGTATTGAGGGATTGCGTTAGTGTAGCAGTGCTGCTGAATCCTCACGTACGAGGTGGAGATGGGCTGTGATTTCTCTCCCCATTTTACGTATTTCATGGGAGCTGCCTGCAGAGCCTCCCCTTCCCTGTACGTCTTGCAGCAGCATCTACACAGGGTAGACTATTATTTTGCCGGAGTTGTGCTAGGTCAGGGAAACCCTGGTGGTGTAGTGGCTAAGTGCTACGGCTGCTAAACAAAGGGTCAGCAGTTCAAATCCACCAGGTGCTCCTTGGAAACTCTATGGGGCAGTTCTACTCTGTCCTATAGGGTCGCTATGAGTCGGAGCCTCCTCGACGGCACCTAACAACAACAACAACCATAAGCATGAGTGTTACGTGCCACTCAAGCGGAACAAATGGAAACGAAGGCTTTCTTGGTCCTGCTTGGTTAAACACCCGGGAAACCAGGGAGCATCTTGAGAAGGAGAGCGGTGCTTACAACATAAAGGGCAGAGGCAGAGTCTAGGCAGCATCACAGGTAGTACTGGGATTCGACACTAGTTCAGAAGTGGTCAGCAGGGATGGGCCACTGGGAGCCTGTAGGTCCCATAGCCTTTTATCCCCAATAGCCGAGACCTGCTGAGCCGATATGGCTCCACACGGTTGATATTTAAAGGGTACACATCGAGTCAAAGCGGTTGACTTCATCCTGCACACCGATTGGAGGTCTCACTTTTAGGCAGTATGGGAAGGAGGAGAGATCCAATGGAAAGGTCTAGAATTAGGCGTCAAAGGTTTAAGCCCTGAGTCACCACTCCCTCAGTGAGGAATTCATTTCGGGCAAGGGAACGACTCTTGTTTTCTCTTATCTGGCAAACAGCAGGAGCAAGCATAATAGTGATAAGAATAATGACGATTTCACAGATCCACAGGGAGAAAGAAGGAAGGTAAATCTTATAAAGTGAGTGCAACAGTCTCTATTACAAGGGACAATCTTTGTCCTCTCCATCAATGTCGCTTCTTTTAGAACCACCCAATGACTGATGCCTCTATCTCTGTCAAGCCCCCTTTTCTGCTATCTGAATAGAGCAGAAAGATGTCCACAGGGTCCCTGGTGGTCCCTAGCACATGGGCGATAGTGAAAGAAAACTTATTGTCGCATGCTTATGGGAAACCTGATTTTTAGCTTGAAATTGTACGCAGTCATTTTTTCCCCCTCATCACTTGTGGTAGCCATGGGATTCCTGGTGGAATAAGACTCCCTTAGCTCATTCAAAAAGAGGGTGGGTTGACTTAAGGAATCCACATGCGATCACCCTAGTGAACAACGAGCGAATAAGAAAGTGACTAAAAATGTCTTTCAATTATGGATTGGGTATATAAGTGATATACACGTAAACTTTACTATTATTACTTTGGTTTTCGTATCATAAAATTGGCATAATTATACAACTCATAGTGATTTCTATATAGTGTAATCAGACACTGACGATCTGAAAGGGCACCTCAGCCCTCAGTGCTGCACGTGAATATACTCAGACTCGGTGCCAAGGCCACAGCAAACGATGGACTGAGCTTATCTGAATTCCGGCCTTTGGAGGAGTGCTCTAACTTTTTAAACACAAAAATACACAGATTTTCTTCTGTGTTTCTTTTCCTGTTCCCTTACACGCCCAGAAGGTTGAGGCAAGAGAACTGTGAACAATCAAACCTAAGTGACCAGACTCTGTAGTTCTCCTCATATAGAGTATAAGAGGGTGCACGAATATTTCTGACCATTAGAGGGCACAAGGTGTAACCGATATAGAGTATGAGAGGGTGCACTCATATTTCTGACCGTTAGAGGGCACAAGGGGTAACCGATATAGAGTATGGGAGGATGCACTCATATTTCTGATCATTAGAGGGCACAAGAGGTAACTGATTGAATCAGCAGAAGGAAAAAAAAAAAGAGCAAGTTTATAGAGATTTTGATAGACTTGTCAATTTTGATAGAAAATGTTTAAAAATGAATTTGAAATATTGCTCCTATACTTTGATGCAGATATTACAAGTATCTTTCGCATCAACTTGGGTGCAAAGAAAAGAGTGACAAACCAAGTCCAGTGATACATGAATGATGGATAATGCCAGAGAATGGATCATTCTGGGAGGTAAGGTAATAATACTTTAACGTCAATTTCTGTAAATTACAATATTGACTTAAATGAGAAAAATCAAATAAGCTCTTTCAAAATCCAGGCATTTTCTCCTAATATGTATTGATGATCTAACTCTTAGCACAATAGGAATAGAAAAGAATTTCCTTGATCTGACAAACAGAATGTTGAAAATCAGTTAGGTTACTACCATACGTAATGTTGAAGTATTCAGAACTTTTCCCTTGAGATCCAGAATGAGGTTAGGATGCCATTAGCGAAACTTTATGTGTAAAAACAATTGGGAAAGTCTTAACCAGTGTAAGAAGGCAAGGAAAGAGGAAAATTAGTATAATTGGAAAATGTTTATTAATAGAGGTCGGTAGAAACACCACGAGACGCTGCTGTTAAACTGTTAGTATGTAATATATTGAGAATTCAAACTAGCAATCTCACAGCAAGAAAGCCAGTATAGGAAAATCAATTCCATGTCTGTATTGCCACAAGAAACAGTGAAGGTTAAATTGTAAACTCATGTAAAATGAATACAGCATGGAAATATTGAATTGCTCTCAGAAACAACCTAGGATGTGTACATGGAAACACAGGAACTATTATTAAGAAGGTTAGGAAATCCTAAATCAATTGACATGTATTCTGTGATAAACGAGTAAAAGACTGTTTTAAAAAGGTCAGGGTTCTCATGTTTCATCTATTGATTTCATTAAAAACTCCATCACAATGAGTATGTGTGAGTCAATGGAAAAGGTCATTCTAAAATTCATACGAACTTGCAAATAACCAAACATAGTCAAGGTAACTTTGAAGGAGAAAAGCAGTTAGAGGAATTGCTTTTACCAGGTATCAGAACGTATTTCAAGGCTGTGCTGATTCAGACAGTGGATATTGGTGCAGGGAAAAAGAGCAAACTGAACCAAGAGGAGAGCTCAGAAATAACACTGCCACGCACACACCCGAGGATCTTTGCTTTGTATGAACTGTGGCACCTCAGAGCAATGAAGGAAACGAATTTTCCAGTAAATGATGTTGAGTCAAATCGATAATTAGCTACAATAAAATAAAGAAAGGAAACTTGAACTCGACTTCACATCATACCCGAAATGGTATCTGAAGAGAAAGTTAGCTTTGAGAAACTGATGGGCATAATGATGAAGCTTCTAGAAGAAAACCAGCATTTGCCCAAGATTTGACGAGTTCCTAACTCCCCGGTTTGAAGCATGAAACCTGTGCTGAGATTCCTGTATTGAGGGATTGCGTTAGTGTAGCAGTGCTGCTGAATCCTCACGTACGAGGTGGAGATGGGCTGTGATTTCTCTCCCCATTTTACGTATTTCATGGGAGCTGCCTGCAGAGCCTCCCCTTCCCTGTACGTCTTGCAGCAGCATCTACACAGGGTAGACTATTATTTTGCCGGAGTTGTGCTAGGTCAGGGAAACCCTGGTGGTGTAGTGGCTAAGTGCTACGGCTGCTAAACAAAGGGTCAGCAGTTCAAATCCACCAGGTGCTCCTTGGAAACTCTATGGGGAAGTTCTACTCTGTCCTATAGGGTCGCTATGAGTCGGAGCCTCCTCGACGGCACCTAACAACAACAACAACCATAAGCATGAGTGTTACGTGCCACTCAAGCGGAACAAATGGAAACGAAGGCTTTCTTGGTCCTGCTTGGTTAAACACCCGGGAAACCAGGGAGCATCTTGAGAAGGAGAGCGGTGCTTACAACATAAAGGGCAGAGGCAGAGTCTAGGCAGCATCACAGGTAGTACTGGGATTCGACACTAGTTCAGAAGTGGTCAGCAGGGATGGGCCACTGGGAGCCTGTAGGTCCCATAGCCTTTTATCCCCAATAGCCGAGACCTGCTGAGCCGATATGGCTCCACACGGTTGATATTTAAAGGGTACACATCGAGTCAAAGCGGTTGACTTCATCCTGCACACCGATTGGAGGTCTCACTTTTAGGCAGTATGGGAAGGAGGAGAGATCCAATGGAAAGGTCTAGAATTAGGCGTCAAAGGTTTAAGCCCTGAGTCACCACTCCCTCAGTGAGGAATTCATTTCGGGCAAGGGAACGACTCTTGTTTTCTCTTATCTGGCAAACAGCAGGAGCAAGCATAATAGTGATAAGAATAATGACGATTTCACAGATCCACAGGGAGAAAGAAGGAAGGTAAATCTTATAAAGTGAGTGCAACAGTCTCTATTACAAGGGACAATCTTTGTCCTCTCCATCAATGTCGCTTCTTTTAGAACCACCCAATGACTGATGCCTCTATCTCTGTCAAGCCCCCTTTTCTGCTATCTGAATAGAGCAGAAAGATGTCCACAGGGTCCCTGGTGGTCCCTAGCACATGGGCGATAGTGAAAGAAAACTTATTGTCGCATGCTTATGGGAAACCTGATTTTTAGCTTGAAATTGTACGCAGTCATTTTTTCCCCCTCATCACTTGTGGTAGCCATGGGATTCCTGGTGGAATAAGACTCCCTTAGCTCATTCAAAAAGAGGGTGGGTTGACTTAAGGAATCCACATGCGATCACCCTAGTGAACAACGAGCGAATAAGAAAGTGACTAAAAATGTCTTTCAATTATGGATTGGGTATATAAGTGATATACACGTAAACTTTACTATTATTACTTTGGTTTTCGTATCATAAAATTGGCATAATTATACAACTCATAGTGATTTCTATATAGTGTAATCAGACACTGACGATCTGAAAGGGCACCTCAGCCCTCAGTGCTGCACGTGAATATACTCAGACTCGGTGCCAAGGCCACAGCAAACGATGGACTGAGCTTATCTGAATTCCGGCCTTTGGAGGAGTGCTCTAACTTTTTAAACACAAAAATACACAGATTTTCTTCTGTGTTTCTTTTCCTGTTCCCTTACACGCCCAGAAGGTTGAGGCAAGAGAACTGTGAACAATCAAACCTAAGTGACCAGACTCTGTAGTTCTCCTCATATAGAGTATAAGAGGGTGCACGAATATTTCTGACCATTACAGGGCACAAGGTGTAACCGATATAGAGTATGAGAGGGTGCACTCATATTTCTGACCGTTAGAGGGCACAAGGGGTAACCGATATAGAGTATGGGAGGATGCACTCATATTTCTGATCATTAGAGGGCACAAGAGGTAACTGATTGAATCAGCAGAAGGAAAAAAAAAAAGAGCAAGTTTATAGAGATTTTGATAGACTTGTCAATTTTGATAGAAAATGTTTAAAAATGAATTTGAAATATTGCTCCTATACTTTGATGCAGATATTACAAGTATCTTTCGCATCAACTTGGGTGCAAAGAAAAGAGTGACAAACCAAGTCCAGTGATACATGAATGATGGATAATGCCAGAGAATGGATCATTCTGGGAGGTAAGGTAATAATACTTTAACGTCAATTTCTGTAAATTACAATATTGACTTAAATGAGAAAAATCAAATAAGCTCTTTCAAAATCCAGGCATTTTCTCCTAATATGTATTGATGATCTAACTCTTAGCACAATAGGAATAGAAAAGAATTTCCTTGATCTGACAAACAGAATGTTGAAAATCATTTAGGTTACTACCATACGTAATGTTGAAGTATTCAGAACTTTTCCCTTGAGATCCAGAATGAGGTTAGGATGCCATTAGCGAAACTTTATGTGTAAAAACAATTGGGAAAGTCTTAACCAGTGTAAGAAGGCAAGGAAAGAGGAAAATTAGTATAATTGGAAAATGTTTATTAATAGAGGTCGGTAGAAACACCACGAGACGCTGCTATTAAACTGTTAGTATGTAATATATTGAGAATTCAAACTAGCAATCTCACAGCAAGAAAGCCAGTATAGGAAAATCAATTCCATGTCTGTATTGCCACAAGAAACAGTGAAGGTTAAATTGTAAACTCATGTAAAATGAATACAGCATGGAAATATTGAATTGCTCTCAGAAACAACCTAGGATGTGTACATGGAAACACAGGAACTATTATTAAGAAGGTTAGGAAATCCTAAATCAATTGACATGTATTCTGTGATAAACGAGTAAAAGACTGTTTTAAAAAGGTCAGGGTTCTCATGTTTCATCTATTGATTTCATTAAAAACTCCATCACAATGAGTATGTGTGAGTCAATGGAAAAGGTCATTCTAAAATTCATACGAACTTGCAAATAACCAAACATAGTCAAGGTAACTTTGAAGGAGAAAAGCAGTTAGAGGAATTGCTTTTACCAGGTATCAGAACGTATTTCAAGGCTGTGCTGATTCAGACAGTGGATATTGGTGCAGGGAAAAAGAGCAAACTGAACCAAGAGGAGAGCTCAGAAATAACACTGCCACGCACACACCCGAGGATCTTTGCTTTGTATGAACTGTGGCACCTCAGAGCAATGAAGGAAACGAATTTTCCAGTAAATGATGTTGAGTCAAATCGATAATTAGCTACAATAAAATAAAGAAAGGAAACTTGAACTCGACTTCACATCATACCCGAAATGGTATCTGAAGAGAAAGTTAGCTTTGAGAAACTGATGGGCATAATGATGAAGCTTCTAGAAGAAAACCAGCATTTGCCCAAGATTTGACGAGTTCCTAACTCCCCGGTTTGAAGCATGAAACCTGTGCTGAGATTCCTGTATTGAGGGATTGCGTTAGTGTAGCAGTGCTGCTGAATCCTCACGTACGAGGTGGAGATGGGCTGTGATTTCTCTCCCCATTTTACGTATTTCATGGGAGCTGCCTGCAGAGCCTCCCCTTCCCTGTACGTCTTGCAGCAGCATCTACACAGGGTAGACTATTATTTTGCCGGAGTTGTGCTAGGTCAGGGAAACCCTGGTGGTGTAGTGGTTAAGTGCTACGGCTGCTAAACAAAGGGTCAGCAGTTCAAATCCACCAGGTGCTCCTTGGAAACTCTATGGGGCAGTTCTACTCTGCCCTATAGGGTCGCTATGAGTCGGAGCCTCCTCGACGGCACCTAACAACAACAACAACCATAAGCATGAGTGTTACGTGCCACTCAAGCGGAACAAATGGAAACGAAGGCTTTCTTGGTCCTGCTTGGTTAAACACCCGGGAAACCAGGGAGCATCTTGAGAAGGAGAGCGGTGCTTACAACATAAAGGGCAGAGGCAGAGTCTAGGCAGCATCACAGGTAGTACTGGGATTCGACACTAGTTCAGAAGTGGTCAGCAGGGATGGGCCACTGGGAGCCTGTAGGTCCCATAGCCTTTTATCCCCAATAGCCGAGACCTGCTGAGCCGATATGGCTCCACACGGTTGATATTTAAAGGGTACACATCGAGTCAAAGCGGTTGACTTCATCCTGCACACCGATTGGAGGTCTCACTTTTAGGCAGTATGGGAAGGAGGAGAGATCCAATGGAAAGGTCTAGAATTAGGCGTCAAAGGTTTAAGCCCTGAGTCACCACTCCCTCAGTGAGGAATTCATTTCGGGCAAGGGAACGACTCTTGTTTTCTCTTATCTGGCAAACAGCAGGAGCAAGCATAATAGTGATAAGAATAATGACGATTTCACAGATCCACAGGGAGAAAGAAGGAAGGTAAATCTTATAAAGTGAGTGCAACAGTCTCTATTACAAGGGACAATCTTTGTCCTCTCCATCAATGTCGCTTCTTTTAGAACCACCCAATGACTGATGCCTCTATCTCTGTCAAGCCCCCTTTTCTGCTATCTGAATAGAGCAGAAAGATGTCCACAGGGTCCCTGGTGGTCCCTAGCACATGGGCGATAGTGAAAGAAAACTTATTGTCGCATGCTTATGGGAAACCTGATTTTTAGCTTGAAATTGTACGCAGTCATTTTTTCCCCCTCATCACTTGTGGTAGCCATGGGATTCCTGGTGGAATAAGACTCCCTTAGCTCATTCAAAAAGAGGGTGGGTTGACTTAAGGAATCCACATGCGATCACCCTAGTGAACAACGAGCGAATAAGAAAGTGACTAAAAATGTCTTTCAATTATGGATTGGGTATATAAGTGATATACACGTAAACTTTACTATTATTACTTTGGTTTTCGTATCATAAAATTGGCATAATTATACAACTCATAGTGATTTCTATATAGTGTAATCAGACACTGACGATCTGAAAGGGCACCTCAGCCCTCAGTGCTGCACGTGAATATACTCAGACTCGGTGCCAAGGCCACAGCAAACGATGGACTGAGCTTATCTGAATTCCGGCCTTTGGAGGAGTGCTCTAACTTTTTAAACACAAAAATACACAGATTTTCTTCTGTGTTTCTTTTCCTGTTCCCTTACACGCCCAGAAGGTTGAGGCAAGAGAACTGTGAACAATCAAACCTAAGTGACCAGACTCTGTAGTTCTCCTCATATAGAGTATAAGAGGGTGCACGAATATTTCTGACCATTAGAGGGCACAAGGTGTAACCGATATAGAGTATGAGAGGGTGCACTCATATTTCTGACCGTTAGAGGGCACAAGGGGTAACCGATATAGAGTATGGGAGGATGCACTCATATTTCTGATCATTAGAGGGCACAAGAGGTAACTGATTGAATCAGCAGAAGGAAAAAAAAAAAGAGCAAGTTTATAGAGATTTTGATAGACTTGTCAATTTTGATAGAAAATGTTTAAAAATGAATTTGAAATATTGCTCCTATACTTTGATGCAGATATTACAAGTATCTTTCGCATCAACTTGGGTGCAAAGAAAAGAGTGACAAACCAAGTCCAGTGATACATGAATGATGGATAATGCCAGAGAATGGATCATTCTGGGAGGTAAGGTAATAATACTTTAACGTCAATTTCTGTAAATTACAATATTGACTTAAATGAGAAAAATCAAATAAGCTCTTTCAAAATCCAGGCATTTTCTCCTAATATGTATTGATGATCTAACTCTTAGCACAATAGGAATAGAAAAGAATTTCCTTGATCTGACAAACAGAATGTTGAAAATCATTTAGGTTACTACCATACGTAATGTTGAAGTATTCAGAACTTTTCCCTTGAGATCCAGAATGAGGTTAGGATGCCATTAGCGAAACTTTATGTGTAAAAACAATTGGGAAAGTCTTAACCAGTGTAAGAAGGCAAGGAAAGAGGAAAATTAGTATAATTGGAAAATGTTTATTAATAGAGGTCGGTAGAAACACCACGAGACGCTGCTATTAAACTGTTAGTATGTAATATATTGAGAATTCAAACTAGCAATCTCACAGCAAGAAAGCCAGTATAGGAAAATCAATTCCATGTCTGTATTGCCACAAGAAACAGTGAAGGTTAAATTGTAAACTCATGTAAAATGAATACAGCATGGAAATATTGAATTGCTCTCAGAAACAACCTAGGATGTGTACATGGAAACACAGGAACTATTATTAAGAAGGTTAGGAAATCCTAAATCAATTGACATGTATTCTGTGATAAACGAGTAAAAGACTGTTTTAAAAAGGTCAGGGTTCTCATGTTTCATCTATTGATTTCATTAAAAACTCCATCACAATGAGTATGTGTGAGTCAATGGAAAAGGTCATTCTAAAATTCATACGAACTTGCAAATAACCAAACATAGTCAAGGTAACTTTGAAGGAGAAAAGCAGTTAGAGGAATTGCTTTTACCAGGTATCAGAACGTATTTCAAGGCTGTGCTGATTCAGACAGTGGATATTGGTGCAGGGAAAAAGAGCAAACTGAACCAAGAGGAGAGCTCAGAAATAACACTGCCACGCACACACCCGAGGATCTTTGCTTTGTATGAACTGTGGCACCTCAGAGCAATGAAGGAAACGAATTTTCCAGTAAATGATGTTGAGTCAAATCGATAATTAGCTACAATAAAATAAAGAAAGGAAACTTGAACTCGACTTCACATCATACCCGAAATGGTATCTGAAGAGAAAGTTAGCTTTGAGAAACTGATGGGCATAATGATGAAGCTTCTAGAAGAAAACCAGCATTTGCCCAAGATTTGACGAGTTCCTAACTCCCCGGTTTGAAGCATGAAACCTGTGCTGAGATTCCTGTATTGAGGGATTGCGTTAGTGTAGCAGTGCTGCTGAATCCTCACGTACGAGGTGGAGATGGGCTGTGATTTCTCTCCCCATTTTACGTATTTCATGGGAGCTGCCTGCAGAGCCTCCCCTTCCCTGTACGTCTTGCAGCAGCATCTACACAGGGTAGACTATTATTTTGCCGGAGTTGTGCTAGGTCAGGGAAACCCTGGTGGTGTAGTGGTTAAGTGCTACGGCTGCTAAACAAAGGGTCAGCAGTTCAAATCCACCAGGTGCTCCTTGGAAACTCTATGGGGCAGTTCTACTCTGCCCTATAGGGTCGCTATGAGTCGGAGCCTCCTCGACGGCACCTAACAACAACAACAACCATAAGCATGAGTGTTACGTGCCACTCAAGCGGAACAAATGGAAACGAAGGCTTTCTTGGTCCTGCTTGGTTAAACACCCAGGAAACCAGGGAGCATCTTGAGAAGGAGAGCGGTGCTTACAACATAAAGGGCAGAGGCAGAGTCTAGGCAGCATCACAGGTAGTACTGGGATTCGACACTAGTTCAGAAGTGGTCAGCAGGGATGGGCCACTGGGAGCCTGTAGGTCCCATAGCCTTTTATCCCCAATAGCCGAGACCTGCTGAGCCGATATGGCTCCACACGGTTGATATTTAAAGGGTACACATCGAGTCAAAGCGGTTGACTTCATCCTGCACACCGATTGGAGGTCTCACTTTTAGGCAGTATGGGAAGGAGGAGAGATCCAATGGAAAGGTCTAGAATTAGGCGTCAAAGGTTTAAGCCCTGAGTCACCACTCCCTCAGTGAGGAATTCATTTCGGGCAAGGGAACGACTCTTGTTTTCTCTTATCTGGCAAACAGCAGGAGCAAGCATAATAGTGATAAGAATAATGACGATTTCACAGATCCACAGGGAGAAAGAAGGAAGGTAAATCTTATAAAGTGAGTGCAACAGTCTCTATTACAAGGGACAATCTTTGTCCTCTCCATCAATGTCGCTTCTTTTAGAACCACCCAATGACTGATGCCTCTATCTCTGTCAAGCCCCCTTTTCTGCTATCTGAATAGAGCAGAAAGATGTCCACAGGGTCCCTGGTGGTCCCTAGCACATGGGCGATAGTGAAAGAAAACTTATTGTCGCATGCTTATGGGAAACCTGATTTTTAGCTTGAAATTGTACGCAGTCATTTTTTCCCCCTCATCACTTGTGGTAGCCATGGGATTCCTGGTGGAATAAGACTCCCTTAGCTCATTCAAAAAGAGGGTGGGTTGACTTAAGGAATCCACATGCGATCACCCTAGTGAACAACGAGCGAATAAGAAAGTGACTAAAAATGTCTTTCAATTATGGATTGGGTATATAAGTGATATACACGTAAACTTTACTATTATTACTTTGGTTTTCGTATCATAAAATTGGCATAATTATACAACTCATAGTGATTTCTATATAGTGTAATCAGACACTGACGATCTGAAAGGGCACCTCAGCCCTCAGTGCTGCACGTGAATATACTCAGACTCGGTGCCAAGGCCACAGCAAACGATGGACTGAGCTTATCTGAATTCCGGCCTTTGGAGGAGTGCTCTAACTTTTTAAACACAAAAATACACAGATTTTCTTCTGTGTTTCTTTTCCTGTTCCCTTACACGCCCAGAAGGTTGAGGCAAGAGAACTGTGAACAATCAAACCTAAGTGACCAGACTCTGTAGTTCTCCTCATATAGAGTATAAGAGGGTGCACGAATATTTCTGACCATTAGAGGGCACAAGGTGTAACCGATATAGAGTATGAGAGGGTGCACTCATATTTCTGACCGTTAGAGGGCACAAGGGGTAACCGATATAGAGTATGGGAGGATGCACTCATATTTCTGATCATTAGAGGGCACAAGAGGTAACTGATTGAATCAGCAGAAGGAAAAAAAAAAAGAGCAAGTTTATAGAGATTTTGATAGACTTGTCAATTTTGATAGAAAATGTTTAAAAATGAATTTGAAATATTGCTCCTATACTTTGATGCAGATATTACAAGTATCTTTCGCATCAACTTGGGTGCAAAGAAAAGAGTGACAAACCAAGTCCAGTGATACATGAATGATGGATAATGCCAGAGAATGGATCATTCTGGGAGGTAAGGTAATAATACTTTAACGTCAATTTCTGTAAATTACAATATTGACTTAAATGAGAAAAATCAAATAAGCTCTTTCAAAATCCAGGCATTTTCTCCTAATATGTATTGATGATCTAACTCTTAGCACAATAGGAATAGAAAAGAATTTCCTTGATCTGACAAACAGAATGTTGAAAATCATTTAGGTTACTACCATACGTAATGTTGAAGTATTCAGAACTTTTCCCTTGAGATCCAGAATGAGGTTAGGATGCCATTAGCGAAACTTTATGTGTAAAAACAATTGGGAAAGTCTTAACCAGTGTAAGAAGGCAAGGAAAGAGGAAAATTAGTATAATTGGAAAATGTTTATTAATAGAGGTCGGTAGAAACACCACGAGACGCTGCTATTAAACTGTTAGTATGTAATATATTGAGAATTCAAACTAGCAATCTCACAGCAAGAAAGCCAGTATAGGAAAATCAATTCCATGTCTGTATTGCCACAAGAAACAGTGAAGGTTAAATTGTAAACTCATGTAAAATGAATACAGCATGGAAATATTGAATTGCTCTCAGAAACAACCTAGGATGTGTACATGGAAACACAGGAACTATTATTAAGAAGGTTAGGAAATCCTAAATCAATTGACATGTATTCTGTGATAAACGAGTAAAAGACTGTTTTAAAAAGGTCAGGGTTCTCATGTTTCATCTATTGATTTCATTAAAAACTCCATCACAATGAGTATGTGTGAGTCAATGGAAAAGGTCATTCTAAAATTCATACGAACTTGCAAATAACCAAACATAGTCAAGGTAACTTTGAAGGAGAAAAGCAGTTAGAGGAATTGCTTTTACCAGGTATCAGAACGTATTTCAAGGCTGTGCTGATTCAGACAGTGGATATTGGTGCAGGGAAAAAGAGCAAACTGAACCAAGAGGAGAGCTCAGAAATAACACTGCCACGCACACACCCGAGGATCTTTGCTTTGTATGAACTGTGGCACCTCAGAGCAATGAAGGAAACGAATTTTCCAGTAAATGATGTTGAGTCAAATCGATAATTAGCTACAATAAAATAAAGAAAGGAAACTTGAACTCGACTTCACATCATACCCGAAATGGTATCTGAAGAGAAAGTTAGCTTTGAGAAACTGATGGGCATAATGATGAAGCTTCTAGAAGAAAACCAGCATTTGCCCAAGATTTGACGAGTTCCTAACTCCCCGGTTTGAAGCATGAAACCTGTGCTGAGATTCCTGTATTGAGGGATTGCGTTAGTGTAGCAGTGCTGCTGAATCCTCACGTACGAGGTGGAGATGGGCTGTATTTTCTCTCCCCATTTTACGTATTTCATGGGAGCTGCCTGCAGAGCCTCCCCTTCCCTGTACGTCTTGCAGCAGCATCTACACAGGGTAGACTATTATTTTGCCGGAGTTGTGCTAGGTCAGGGAAACCCTGGTGGTGTAGTGGTTAAGTGCTACGGCTGCTAAACAAAGGGTCAGCAGTTCAAATCCACCAGGTGCTCCTTGGAAACTCTATGGGGCAGTTCTACTCTGCCCTATAGGGTCGCTATGAGTCGGAGCCTCCTCGACGGCACCTAACAACAACAACAACCATAAGCATGAGTGTTACGTGCCACTCAAGCGGAACAAATGGAAACGAAGGCTTTCTTGGTCCTGCTTGGTTAAACACCCGGGAAACCAGGGAGCATCTTGAGAAGGAGAGCGGTGCTTACAACATAAAGGGCAGAGGCAGAGTCTAGGCAGCATCACAGGTAGTACTGGGATTCGACACTAGTTCAGAAGTGGTCAGCAGGGATGGGCCACTGGGAGCCTGTAGGTCCCATAGCCTTTTATCCCCAATAGCCGAGACCTGCTGAGCCGATATGGCTCCACACGGTTGATATTTAAAGGGTACACATCGAGTCAAAGCGGTTGACTTCATCCTGCACACCGATTGGAGGTCTCACTTTTAGGCAATATGGGAAGGAGGAGAGATCCAATTGAAAGGTCTAGAATTAGGCGTCAAAGGTTTAAGCCCTGAGTCACCACTCCCTCAGTGAGGAATTCATTTCGGGCAAGGGAACGACTCTTGTTTTCTCTTATCTGGCAAACAGCAGGAGCAAGCATAATAGTGATAAGAATAATGACGATTTCACAGATCCACAGGGAGAAAGAAGGAAGGTAAATCTTATAAACTGAGTGCAACAGTCTCTATTACAAGGGACAATCTTTGTCCTCTCCATCAATGTCGCTTCTTTTAGAACCACCCAATGACTGATGCCGCTATCTCTGTCAAGCCCCCTTTTCTGCTATCTGAATAGAGCAGAAAGATGTCCACAGGGTCCCTGGTGGTCCCTAGCACATGGGCGATAGTGAAAGAAAACTTATTGTCGCATGCTTATGGGAAACCTGATTTTTAGCTTGAAATTGTACGCAGTCATTTTTTCCCCCTCATCACTTGTGGTAGCCATGGGATTCCTGGTGGAATAAGACTCCCTTAGCTCATTCAAAAAGAGGGTGGGTTGACTTAAGGAATCCACATGCGATCACCCTAGTGAACAACGAGCGAATAAGAAAGTGACTAAAAATGTCTTTCAATTATGGATTGGGTATATAAGTGATATACACGTAAACTTTACTATTATTACTTTGGTTTTCGTATCATAAAATTGGCATAATTATACAACTCATAGTGATTTCTATATAGTGTAATCAGACACTGACGATCTGAAAGGGCACCTCAGCCCTCAGTGCTGCACGTGAATATACTCAGACTCGGTGCCAAGGCCACAGCAAACGATGGACTGAGCTTATCTGAATTCCGGCCTTTGGAGGAGTGCTCTAACTTTTTAAACACAAAAATACACAGATTTTCTTCTGTGTTTCTTTTCCTGTTCCCTTACACGCCCAGAAGGTTGAGGCAAGAGAACTGTGAACAATCAAACCTAAGTGACCAGACTCTGTAGTTCTCCTCATATAGAGTATAAGAGGGTGCACGAATATTTCTGACCATTACAGGGCACAAGGTGTAACCGATATAGAGTATGAGAGGGTGCACTCATATTTCTGACCGTTAGAGGGCACAAGGGGTAACCGATATAGAGTATGGGAGGATGCACTCATATTTCTGATCATTAGAGGGCACAAGAGGTAACTGATTGAATCAGCAGAAGGAAAAAAAAAAAGAGCAAGTTTATAGAGATTTTGATAGACTTGTCAATTTTGATAGAAAATGTTTAAAAATGAATTTGAAATATTGCTCCTATACTTTGATGCAGATATTACAAGTATCTTTCGCATCAACTTGGGTGCAAAGAAAAGAGTGACAAACCAAGTCCAGTGATACATGAATGATGGATAATGCCAGAGAATGGATCATTCTGGGAGGTAAGGTAATAATACTTTAACGTCAATTTCTGTAAATTACAATATTGACTTAAATGAGAAAAATCAAATAAGCTCTTTCAAAATCCAGGCATTTTCTCCTAATATGTATTGATGATCTAACTCTTAGCACAATAGGAATAGAAAAGAATTTCCTTGATCTGACAAACAGAATGTTGAAAATCAGTTAGGTTACTACCATACGTAATGTTGAAGTATTCAGAACTTTTCCCTTGAGATCCAGAATGAGGTTAGGATGCCATTAGCGAAACTTTATGTGTAAAAACAATTGGGAAAGTCTTAACCAGTGTAAGAAGGCAAGGAAAGAGGAAAATTAGTATAATTGGAAAATGTTTATTAATAGAGGTCGGTAGAAACACCACGAGACGCTGCTGTTAAACTGTTAGTATGTAATATATTGAGAATTCAAACTAGCAATCTCACAGCAAGAAAGCCAGTATAGGAAAATCAATTCCATGTCTGTATTGCCACAAGAAACAGTGAAGGTTAAATTGTAAACTCATGTAAAATGAATACAGCATGGAAATATTGAATTGCTCTCAGAAACAACCTAGGATGTGTACATGGAAACACAGGAACTATTATTAAGAAGGTTAGGAAATCCTAAATCAATTGACATGTATTCTGTGATAAACGAGTAAAAGACTGTTTTAAAAAGGTCAGGGTTCTCATGTTTCATCTATTGATTTCATTAAAAACTCCATCACAATGAGTATGTGTGAGTCAATGGAAAAGGTCATTCTAAAATTCATACGAACTTGCAAATAACCAAACATAGTCAAGGTAACTTTGAAGGAGAAAAGCAGTTAGAGGAATTGCTTTTACCAGGTATCAGAACGTATTTCAAGGCTGTGCTGATTCAGACAGTGGATATTGGTGCAGGGAAAAAGAGCAAACTGAACCAAGAGGAGAGCTCAGAAATAACACTGCCACGCACACACCCGAGGATCTTTGCTTTGTATGAACTGTGGCACCTCAGAGCAATGAAGGAAACGAATTTTCCAGTAAATGATGTTGAGTCAAATCGATAATTAGCTACAATAAAATAAAGAAAGGAAACTTGAACTCGACTTCACATCATACCCGAAATGGTATCTGAAGAGAAAGTTAGCTTTGAGAAACTGATGGGCATAATGATGAAGCTTCTAGAAGAAAACCAGCATTTGCCCAAGATTTGACGAGTTCCTAACTCCCCGGTTTGAAGCATGAAACCTGTGCTGAGATTCCTGTATTGAGGGATTGCGTTAGTGTAGCAGTGCTGCTGAATCCTCACGTACGAGGTGGAGATGGGCTGTGATTTCTCTCCCCATTTGACGTATTTCATGGGAGCTGCCTGCAGAGCCTCCCCTTCCCTGTACGTCTTGCAGCAGCAGCTACACAGGGTAGACTATTATTTTGCCGGAGTTGTGCTAGGTCAGGGAAACCCTGGTGGTGTAGTGGTTAAGTGCTACGGCTGCTAAACAAAGGGTCAGCAGTTCAAATCCACCAGGTGCTCCTTGGAAACTCTATGGGGCAGTTCTACTCTGTCCTATAGGGTCGCTATGAGTCGGAGCCTCCTCGACGGCATCTAACAACAACAACAACCATAAGCATGAGTGTTACGTGCCACTCAAGCGGAACAAATGGAAACGAAGGCTTTCTTGGTCCTGCTTGGTTAAACACCCGGGAAACCAGGGAGCATCTTGAGAAGGAGAGCGGTGCTTACAACATAAAGGGCAGAGGCAGAGTCTAGGCAGCATCACAGGTAGTACTGGGATTCGACACTAGTTCAGAAGTGGTCAGCAGGGATGGGCCACTGGGAGCCTGTAGGTCCCATAGCCTTTTATCCCCAATAGCCGAGACCTGCTGAGCCGATATGGCTCCACACGGTTGATATTTAAAGGGTACACATCGAGTCAAAGCGGTTGACTTCATCCTGCACACCGATTGGAGGTCTCACTTTTAGGCAGTATGGGAAGGAGGAGAGATCCAATTGAAAGGTCTAGAATTAGGCGTCAAAGGTTTAAGCCCTGAGTCACCACTCCCTCAGTGAGGAATTCATTTCGGGCAAGGGAACGACTCTTGTTTTCTCTTATCTGGCAAACAGCAGGAGCAAGCATAATAGTGATAAGAATAATGACGATTTCACAGATCCACAGGGAGAAAGAAGGAAGGTAAATCTTATAAACTGAGTGCAACAGTCTCTATTACAAGGGACAATCTTTGTCCTCTCCATCAATGTCGCTTCTTTTAGAACCACCCAATGACTGATGCCTCTATCTCTGTCAAGCCCCCTTTTCTGCTATCTGAATAGAGCAGAAAGATGTCCACAGGGTCCCTGGTGGTCCCTAGCACATGGGCGATAGTGAAAGAAAACTTATTGTCGCATGCTTATGGGAAACCTGATTTTTAGCTTGAAATTGTACGCAGTCATTTTTTCCCCCTCATCACTTGTGGTAGCCATGGGATTCCTGGTGGAATAAGACTCCCTTAGCTCATTCAAAAAGAGGGTGGGTTGACTTAAGGAATCCACATGCGATCACCCTAGTGAACAACGAGCGAATAAGAAAGTGACTAAAAATGTCTTTCAATTATGGATTGGGTATATAAGTGATATACACGTAAACTTTACTATTATTACTTTGGTTTTCGTATCATAAAATTGGCATAATTATACAACTCATAGTGATTTCTATATAGTGTAATCAGACACTGACGATCTGAAAGGGCACCTCAGCCCTCAGTGCTGCACGTGAATATACTCAGACTCGGTGCCAAGGCCACAGCAAACGATGGACTGAGCTTATCTGAATTCCGGCCTTTGGAGGAGTGCTCTAACTTTTTAAACACAAAAATACACAGATTTTCTTCTGTGTTTCTTTTCCTGTTCCCTTACACGCCCAGAAGGTTGAGGCAAGAGAACTGTGAACAATCAAACCTAAGTGACCAGACTCTGTAGTTCTCCTCATATAGAGTATAAGAGGGTGCACGAATATTTCTGACCATTAGAGGGCACAAGGTGTAACCGATATAGAGTATGAGAGGGTGCACTCATATTTCTGACCGTTAGAGGGCACAAGGGGTAACCGATATAGAGTATGGGAGGATGCACTCATATTTCTGATCATTAGAGGGCACAAGAGGTAACTGATTGAATCAGCAGAAGGAAAAAAAAAAGAGCAAGTTTATAGAGATTTTGATAGACTTGTCAATTTTGATAGAAAATGTTTAAAAATGAATTTGAAATATTGCTCCTATACTTTGATGCAGATATTACAAGTATCTTTCGCATCAACTTGGGTGCAAAGAAAAGAGTGACAAACCAAGTCCAGTGATACATGAATGATGGATAATGCCAGAGAATGGATCATTCTGGGAGGTAAGGTAATAATACTTTAACGTCAATTTCTGTAAATTACAATATTGACTTAAATGAGAAAAATCAAATAAGCTCTTTCAAAATCCAGGCATTTTCTCCTAATATGTATTGATGATCTAACTCTTAGCACAATAGGAATAGAAAAGAATTTCCTTGATCTGACAAACAGAATGTTGAAAATCATTTAGGTTACTACCATACGTAATGTTGAAGTATTCAGAACTTTTCCCTTGAGATCCAGAATGAGGTTAGGATGCCATTAGCGAAACTTTATGTGTAAAAACAATTGGGAAAGTCTTAACCAGTGTAAGAAGGCAAGGAAAGAGGAAAATTAGTATAATTGGAAAATGTTTATTAATAGAGGTCGGTAGAAACACCACGAGACGCTGCTGTTAAACTGTTAGTATGTAATATATTGAGAATTCAAACTAGCAATCTCACAGCAAGAAAGCCAGTATAGGAAAATCAATTCCATGTCTGTATTGCCACAAGAAACAGTGAAGGTTAAATTGTAAACTCATGTAAAATGAATACAGCATGGAAATATTGAATTGCTCTCAGAAACAACCTAGGATGTGTACATGGAAACACAGGAACTATTATTAAGAAGGTTAGGAAATCCTAAATCAATTGACATGTATTCTGTGATAAACGAGTAAAAGACTGTTTTAAAAAGGTCAGGGTTCTCATGTTTCATCTATTGATTTCATTAAAAACTCCATCACAATGAGTATGTGTGAGTCAATGGAAAAGGTCATTCCAAAATTCATACGAACTTGCAAATAACCAAACATAGTCAAGGTAACTTTGAAGGAGAAAAGCAGTTAGAGGAATTGCTTTTACCAGGTATCAGAACGTATTTCAAGGCTGTGCTGATTCAGACAGTGGATATTGGTGCAGGGAAAAAGAGCAAACTGAACCAAGAGGAGAGCTCAGAAATAACACTGCCACGCACACACCCGAGGATCTTTGCTTTGTATGAACTGTGGCACCTCAGAGCAATGAAGGAAACGAATTTTCCAGTAAATGATGTTGAGTCAAATCGATAATTAGCTACAATAAAATAAAGAAAGGAAACTTGAACTCGACTTCACATCATACCCGAAATGGTATCTGAAGAGAAAGTTAGCTTTGAGAAACTGATGGGCATAATGATGAAGCTTCTAGAAGAAAACCAGCATTTGCCCAAGATTTGACGAGTTCCTAACTCCCCGGTTTGAAGCATGAAACCTGTGCTGAGATTCCTGTATTGAGGGATTGCGTTAGTGTAGCAGTGCTGCTGAATCCTCACGTACGAGGTGGAGATGGGCTGTGATTTCTCTCCCCATTTGACGTATTTCATGGGAGCTGCCTGCAGAGCCTCCCCTTCCCTGTACGTCTTGCAGCAGCAGCTACACAGGGTAGACTATTATTTTGCCGGAGTTGTGCTAGGTCAGGGAAACCCTGGTGGTGTAGTGGTTAAGTGCTACGGCTGCTAAACAAAGGGTCAGCAGTTCAAATCCACCAGGTGCTCCTTGGAAACTCTATGGGGCAGTTCTACTCTGTCCTATAGGGTCGCTATGAGTCGGAGCCTCCTCGACGGCATCTAACAACAACAACAACCATAAGCATGAGTGTTACGTGCCACTCAAGCGGAACAAATGGAAACGAAGGCTTTCTTGGTCCTGCTTGGTTAAACACCCGGGAAACCAGGGAGCATCTTGAGAAGGAGAGCGGTGCTTACAACATAAAGGGCAGAGGCAGAGTCTAGGCAGCATCACAGGTAGTACTGGGATTCGACACTAGTTCAGAAGTGGTCAGCAGGGATGGGCCACTGGGAGCCTGTAGGTCCCATAGCCTTTTATCCCCAATAGCCGAGACCTGCTGAGCCGATATGGCTCCACACGGTTGATATTTAAAGGGTACACATCGAGTCAAAGCGGTTGACTTCATCCTGCACACCGATTGGAGGTCTCACTTTTAGGCAGTATGGGAAGGAGGAGAGATCCAATTGAAAGGTCTAGAATTAGGCGTCAAAGGTTTAAGCCCTGAGTCACCACTCCCTCAGTGAGGAATTCATTTCGGGCAAGGGAACGACTCTTGTTTTCTCTTATCTGGCAAACAGCAGGAGCAAGCATAATAGTGATAAGAATAATGACGATTTCACAGATCCACAGGGAGAAAGAAGGAAGGTAAATCTTATAAAGTGAGTGCAACAGTCTCTATTACAAGGGACAATCTTTGTCCTCTCCATCAATGTCGCTTCTTTTAGAACCACCCAATGACTGATGCCTCTATCTCTGTCAAGCCCCCTTTTCTGCTATCTGAATAGAGCAGAAAGATGTCCACAGGGTCCCTGGTGGTCCCTAGCACATGGGCGATAGTGAAAGAAAACTTATTGTCGCATGCTTATGGGAAACCTGATTTTTAGCTTGAAATTGTACGCAGTCATTTTTTCCCCCTCATCACTTGTGGTAGCCATGGGATTCCTGGTGGAATAAGACTCCCTTAGCTCATTCAAAAAGAGGGTGGGTTGACTTAAGGAATCCACATGCGATCACCCTAGTGAACAACGAGCGAATAAGAAAGTGACTAAAAATGTCTTTCAATTATGGATTGGGTATATAAGTGATATACACGTAAACTTTACTATTATTACTTTGGTTTTCGTATCATAAAATTGGCATAATTATACAACTCATAGTGATTTCTATATAGTGTAATCAGACACTGACGATCTGAAAGGGCACCTCAGCCCTCAGTGCTGCACGTGAATATACTCAGACTCGGTGCCAAGGCCACAGCAAACGATGGACTGAGCTTATCTGAATTCCGGCCTTTGGAGGAGTGCTCTAACTTTTTAAACACAAAAATACACAGATTTTCTTCTGTGTTTCTTTTCCTGTTCCCTTACACGCCCAGAAGGTTGAGGCAAGAGAACTGTGAACAATCAAACCTAAGTGACCAGACTCTGTAGTTCTCCTCATATAGAGTATAAGAGGGTGCACGAATATTTCTGACCATTAGAGGGCACAAGGTGTAACCGATATAGAGTATGAGAGGGTGCACTCATATTTCTGACCGTTAGAGGGCACAAGGGGTAACCGATATAGAGTATGGGAGGATGCACTCATATTTCTGATCATTAGAGGGCACAAGAGGTAACTGATTGAATCAGCAGAAGGAAAAAAAAAAGAGCAAGTTTATAGAGATTTTGATAGACTTGTCAATTTTGATAGAAAATGTTTAAAAATGAATTTGAAATATTGCTCCTATACTTTGATGCAGATATTACAAGTATCTTTCGCATCAACTTGGGTGCAAAGAAAAGAGTGACAAACCAAGTCCAGTGATACATGAATGATGGATAATGCCAGAGAATGGATCATTCTGGGAGGTAAGGTAATAATACTTTAACGTCAATTTCTGTAAATTACAATATTGACTTAAATGAGAAAAATCAAATAAGCTCTTTCAAAATCCAGGCATTTTCTCCTAATATGTATTGATGATCTAACTCTTAGCACAATAGGAATAGAAAAGAATTTCCTTGATCTGACAAACAGAATGTTGAAAATCATTTAGGTTACTACCATACGTAATGTTGAAGTATTCAGAACTTTTCCCTTGAGATCCAGAATGAGGTTAGGATGCCATTAGCGAAACTTTATGTGTAAAAACAATTGGGAAAGTCTTAACCAGTGTAAGAAGGCAAGGAAAGAGGAAAATTAGTATAATTGGAAAATGTTTATTAATAGAGGTCGGTAGAAACACCACGAGACGCTGCTATTAAACTGTTAGTATGTAATATATTGAGAATTCAAACTAGCAATCTCACAGCAAGAAAGCCAGTATAGGAAAATCAATTCCATGTCTGTATTGCCACAAGAAACAGTGAAGGTTAAATTGTAAACTCATGTAAAATGAATACAGCATGGAAATATTGAATTGCTCTCAGAAACAACCTAGGATGTGTACATGGAAACACAGGAACTATTATTAAGAAGGTTAGGAAATCCTAAATCAATTGACATGTATTCTGTGATAAACGAGTAAAAGACTGTTTTAAAAAGGTCAGGGTTCTCATGTTTCATCTATTGATTTCATTAAAAACTCCATCACAATGAGTATGTGTGAGTCAATGGAAAAGGTCATTCTAAAATTCATACGAACTTGCAAATAACCAAACATAGTCAAGGTAACTTTGAAGGAGAAAAGCAGTTAGAGGAATTGCTTTTACCAGGTATCAGAACGTATTTCAAGGCTGTGCTGATTCAGACAGTGGATATTGGTGCAGGGAAAAAGAGCAAACTGAACCAAGAGGAGAGCTCAGAAATAACACTGCCACGCACACACCCGAGGATCTTTGCTTTGTATGAACTGTGGCACCTCAGAGCAATGAAGGAAACGAATTTTCCAGTAAATGATGTTGAGTCAAATCGATAATTAGCTACAATAAAATAAAGAAAGGAAACTTGAACTCGACTTCACATCATACCCGAAATGGTATCTGAAGAGAAAGTTAGCTTTGAGAAACTGATGGGCATAATGATGAAGCTTCTAGAAGAAAACCAGCATTTGCCCAAGATTTGACGAGTTCCTAACTCCCCGGTTTGAAGCATGAAACCTGTGCTGAGATTCCTGTATTGAGGGATTGCGTTAGTGTAGCAGTGCTGCTGAATCCTCACGTACGAGGTGGAGATGGGCTGTGATTTCTCTCCCCATTTTACGTATTTCATGGGAGCTGCCTGCAGAGCCTCCCCTTCCCTGTACGTCTTGCAGCAGCATCTACACAGGGTAGACTATTATTTTGCCGGAGTTGTGCTAGGTCAGGGAAACCCTGGTGGTGTAGTGGTTAAGTGCTACGGCTGCTAAACAAAGGGTCAGCAGTTCAAATCCACCAGGTGCTCCTTGGAAACTCTATGGGGCAGTTCTACTCTGCCCTATAGGGTCGCTATGAGTCGGAGCCTCCTCGACGGCACCTAACAACAACAACAACCATAAGCATGAGTGTTACGTGCCACTCAAGCGGAACAAATGGAAACGAAGGCTTTCTTGGTCCTGCTTGGTTAAACACCCGGGAAACCAGGGAGCATCTTGAGAAGGAGAGCGGTGCTTACAACATAAAGGGCAGAGGCAGAGTCTAGGCAGCATCACAGGTAGTACTGGGATTCGACACTAGTTCAGAAGTGGTCAGCAGGGATGGGCCACTGGGAGCCTGTAGGTCCCATAGCCTTTTATCCCCAATAGCCGAGACCTGCTGAGCCGATATGGCTCCACACGGTTGATATTTAAAGGGTACACATCGAGTCAAAGCGGTTGACTTCATCCTGCACACCGATTGGAGGTCTCACTTTTAGGCAATATGGGAAGGAGGAGAGATCCAATTGAAAGGTCTAGAATTAGGCGTCAAAGGTTTAAGCCCTGAGTCACCACTCCCTCAGTGAGGAATTCATTTCGGGCAAGGGAACGACTCTTGTTTTCTCTTATCTGGCAAACAGCAGGAGCAAGCATAATAGTGATAAGAATAATGACGATTTCACAGATCCACAGGGAGAAAGAAGGAAGGTAAATCTTATAAACTGAGTGCAACAGTCTCTATTACAAGGGACAATCTTTGTCCTCTCCATCAATGTCGCTTCTTTTAGAACCACCCAATGACTGATGCCGCTATCTCTGTCAAGCCCCCTTTTCTGCTATCTGAATAGAGCAGAAAGATGTCCACAGGGTCCCTGGTGGTCCCTAGCACATGGGCGATAGTGAAAGAAAACTTATTGTCGCATGCTTATGGGAAACCTGATTTTTAGCTTGAAATTGTACGCAGTCATTTTTTCCCCCTCATCACTTGTGGTAGCCATGGGATTCCTGGTGGAATAAGACTCCCTTAGCTCATTCAAAAAGAGGGTGGGTTGACTTAAGGAATCCACATGCGATCACCCTAGTGAACAACGAGCGAATAAGAAAGTGACTAAAAATGTCTTTCAATTATGGATTGGGTATATAAGTGATATACACGTAAACTTTACTATTATTACTTTGGTTTTCGTATCATAAAATTGGCATAATTATACAACTCATAGTGATTTCTATATAGTGTAATCAGACACTGACGATCTGAAAGGGCACCTCAGCCCTCAGTGCTGCACGTGAATATACTCAGACTCGGTGCCAAGGCCACAGCAAACGATGGACTGAGCTTATCTGAATTCCGGCCTTTGGAGGAGTGCTCTAACTTTTTAAACACAAAAATACACAGATTTTCTTCTGTGTTTCTTTTCCTGTTCCCTTACACGCCCAGAAGGTTGAGGCAAGAGAACTGTGAACAATCAAACCTAAGTGACCAGACTCTGTAGTTCTCCTCATATAGAGTATAAGAGGGTGCACGAATATTTCTGACCATTACAGGGCACAAGGTGTAACCGATATAGAGTATGAGAGGGTGCACTCATATTTCTGACCGTTAGAGGGCACAAGGGGTAACCGATATAGAGTATGGGAGGATGCACTCATATTTCTGATCATTAGAGGGCACAAGAGGTAACTGATTGAATCAGCAGAAGGAAAAAAAAAAAGAGCAAGTTTATAGAGATTTTGATAGACTTGTCAATTTTGATAGAAAATGTTTAAAAATGAATTTGAAATATTGCTCCTATACTTTGATGCAGATATTACAAGTATCTTTCGCATCAACTTGGGTGCAAAGAAAAGAGTGACAAACCAAGTCCAGTGATACATGAATGATGGATAATGCCAGAGAATGGATCATTCTGGGAGGTAAGGTAATAATACTTTAACGTCAATTTCTGTAAATTACAATATTGACTTAAATGAGAAAAATCAAATAAGCTCTTTCAAAATCCAGGCATTTTCTCCTAATATGTATTGATGATCTAACTCTTAGCACAATAGGAATAGAAAAGAATTTCCTTGATCTGACAAACAGAATGTTGAAAATCAGTTAGGTTACTACCATACGTAATGTTGAAGTATTCAGAACTTTTCCCTTGAGATCCAGAATGAGGTTAGGATGCCATTAGCGAAACTTTATGTGTAAAAACAATTGGGAAAGTCTTAACCAGTGTAAGAAGGCAAGGAAAGAGGAAAATTAGTATAATTGGAAAATGTTTATTAATAGAGGTCGGTAGAAACACCACGAGACGCTGCTGTTAAACTGTTAGTATGTAATATATTGAGAATTCAAACTAGCAATCTCACAGCAAGAAAGCCAGTATAGGAAAATCAATTCCATGTCTGTATTGCCACAAGAAACAGTGAAGGTTAAATTGTAAACTCATGTAAAATGAATACAGCATGGAAATATTGAATTGCTCTCAGAAACAACCTAGGATGTGTACATGGAAACACAGGAACTATTATTAAGAAGGTTAGGAAATCCTAAATCAATTGACATGTATTCTGTGATAAACGAGTAAAAGACTGTTTTAAAAAGGTCAGGGTTCTCATGTTTCATCTATTGATTTCATTAAAAACTCCATCACAATGAGTATGTGTGAGTCAATGGAAAAGGTCATTCTAAAATTCATACGAACTTGCAAATAACCAAACATAGTCAAGGTAACTTTGAAGGAGAAAAGCAGTTAGAGGAATTGCTTTTACCAGGTATCAGAACGTATTTCAAGGCTGTGCTGATTCAGACAGTGGATATTGGTGCAGGGAAAAAGAGCAAACTGAACCAAGAGGAGAGCTCAGAAATAACACTGCCACGCACACACCCGAGGATCTTTGCTTTGTATGAACTGTGGCACCTCAGAGCAATGAAGGAAACGAATTTTCCAGTAAATGATGTTGAGTCAAATCGATAATTAGCTACAATAAAATAAAGAAAGGAAACTTGAACTCGACTTCACATCATACCCGAAATGGTATCTGAAGAGAAAGTTAGCTTTGAGAAACTGATGGGCATAATGATGAAGCTTCTAGAAGAAAACCAGCATTTGCCCAAGATTTGACGAGTTCCTAACTCCCCGGTTTGAAGCATGAAACCTGTGCTGAGATTCCTGTATTGAGGGATTGCGTTAGTGTAGCAGTGCTGCTGAATCCTCACGTACGAGGTGGAGATGGGCTGTGATTTCTCTCCCCATTTTACGTATTTCATGGGAGCTGCCTGCAGAGCCTCCCCTTCCCTGTACGTCTTGCAGCAGCATCTACACAGGGTAGACTATTATTTTGCCGGAGTTGTGCTAGGTCAGGGAAACCCTGGTGGTGTAGTGGTTAAGTGCTACGGCTGCTAAACAAAGGGTCAGCAGTTCAAATCCACCAGGTGCTCCTTGGAAACTCTATGGGGCAGTTCTACTCTGCCCTATAGGGTCGCTATGAGTCGGAGCCTCCTCGACGGCACCTAACAACAACAACAACCATAAGCATGAGTGTTACGTGCCACTCAAGCGGAACAAATGGAAACGAAGGCTTTCTTGGTCCTGCTTGGTTAAACACCCAGGAAACCAGGGAGCATCTTGAGAAGGAGAGCGGTGCTTACAACATAAAGGGCAGAGGCAGAGTCTAGGCAGCATCACAGGTAGTACTGGGATTCGACACTAGTTCAGAAGTGGTCAGCAGGGATGGGCCACTGGGAGCCTGTAGGTCCCATAGCCTTTTATCCCCAATAGCCGAGACCTGCTGAGCCGATATGGCTCCACACGGTTGATATTTAAAGGGTACACATCGAGTCAAAGCGGTTGACTTCATCCTGCACACCGATTGGAGGTCTCACTTTTAGGCAGTATGGGAAGGAGGAGAGATCCAATTGAAAGGTCTAGAATTAGGCGTCAAAGGTTTAAGCCCTGAGTCACCACTCCCTCAGTGAGGAATTCATTTCGGGCAAGGGAACGACTCTTGTTTTCTCTTATCTGGCAAACAGCAGGAGCAAGCATAATAGTGATAAGAATAATGACGATTTCACAGATCCACAGGGAGAAAGAAGGAAGGTAAATCTTATAAAGTGAGTGCAACAGTCTCTATTACAAGGGACAATCTTTGTCCTCTCCATCAATGTCGCTTCTTTTAGAACCACCCAATGACTGATGCCTCTATCTCTGTCAAGCCCCCTTTTCTGCTATCTGAATAGAGCAGAAAGATGTCCACAGGGTCCCTGGTGGTCCCTAGCACATGGGCGATAGTGAAAGAAAACTTATTGTCGCATGCTTATGGGAAACCTGATTTTTAGCTTGAAATTGTACGCAGTCATTTTTTCCCCCTCATCACTTGTGGTAGCCATGGGATTCCTGGTGGAATAAGACTCCCTTAGCTCATTCAAAAAGAGGGTGGGTTGACTTAAGGAATCCACATGCGATCACCCTAGTGAACAACGAGCGAATAAGAAAGTGACTAAAAATGTCTTTCAATTATGGATTGGGTATATAAGTGATATACACGTAAACTTTACTATTATTACTTTGGTTTTCGTATCATAAAATTGGCATAATTATACAACTCATAGTGATTTCTATATAGTGTAATCAGACACTGACGATCTGAAAGGGCACCTCAGCCCTCAGTGCTGCACGTGAATATACTCAGACTCGGTGCCAAGGCCACAGCAAACGATGGACTGAGCTTATCTGAATTCCGGCCTTTGGAGGAGTGCTCTAACTTTTTAAACACAAAAATACACAGATTTTCTTCTGTGTTTCTTTTCCTGTTCCCTTACACGCCCAGAAGGTTGAGGCAAGAGAACTGTGAACAATCAAACCTAAGTGACCAGACTCTGTAGTTCTCCTCATATAGAGTATAAGAGGGTGCACGAATATTTCTGACCATTACAGGGCACAAGGTGTAACCGATATAGAGTATGAGAGGGTGCACTCATATTTCTGACCGTTAGAGGGCACAAGGGGTAACCGATATAGAGTATGGGAGGATGCACTCATATTTCTGATCATTAGAGGGCACAAGAGGTAACTGATTGAATCAGCAGAAGGAAAAAAAAAAAGAGCAAGTTTATAGAGATTTTGATAGACTTGTCAATTTTGATAGAAAATGTTTAAAAATGAATTTGAAATATTGCTCCTATACTTTGATGCAGATATTACAAGTATCTTTCGCATCAACTTGGGTGCAAAGAAAAGAGTGACAAACCAAGTCCAGTGATACATGAATGATGGATAATGCCAGAGAATGGATCATTCTGGGAGGTAAGGTAATAATACTTTAACGTCAATTTCTGTAAATTACAATATTGACTTAAATGAGAAAAATCAAATAAGCTCTTTCAAAATCCAGGCATTTTCTCCTAATATGTATTGATGATCTAACTCTTAGCACAATAGGAATAGAAAAGAATTTCCTTGATCTGACAAACAGAATGTTGAAAATCATTTAGGTTACTACCATACGTAATGTTGAAGTATTCAGAACTTTTCCCTTGAGATCCAGAATGAGGTTAGGATGCCATTAGCGAAACTTTATGTGTAAAAACAATTGGGAAAGTCTTAACCAGTGTAAGAAGGCAAGGAAAGAGGAAAATTAGTATAATTGGAAAATGTTTATTAATAGAGGTCGGTAGAAACACCACGAGACGCTGCTATTAAACTGTTAGTATGTAATATATTGAGAATTCAAACTAGCAATCTCACAGCAAGAAAGCCAGTATAGGAAAATCAATTCCATGTCTGTATTGCCACAAGAAACAGTGAAGGTTAAATTGTAAACTCATGTAAAATGAATACAGCATGGAAATATTGAATTGCTCTCAGAAACAACCTAGGATGTGTACATGGAAACACAGGAACTATTATTAAGAAGGTTAGGAAATCCTAAATCAATTGACATGTATTCTGTGATAAACGAGTAAAAGACTGTTTTAAAAAGGTCAGGGTTCTCATGTTTCATCTATTGATTTCATTAAAAACTCCATCACAATGAGTATGTGTGAGTCAATGGAAAAGGTCATTCTAAAATTCATACGAACTTGCAAATAACCAAACATAGTCAAGGTAACTTTGAAGGAGAAAAGCAGTTAGAGGAATTGCTTTTACCAGGTATCAGAACGTATTTCAAGGCTGTGCTGATTCAGACAGTGGATATTGGTGCAGGGAAAAAGAGCAAACTGAACCAAGAGGAGAGCTCAGAAATAACACTGCCACGCACACACCCGAGGATCTTTGCTTTGTATGAACTGTGGCACCTCAGAGCAATGAAGGAAACGAATTTTCCAGTAAATGATGTTGAGTCAAATCGATAATTAGCTACAATAAAATAAAGAAAGGAAACTTGAACTCGACTTCACATCATACCCGAAATGGTATCTGAAGAGAAAGTTAGCTTTGAGAAACTGATGGGCATAATGATGAAGCTTCTAGAAGAAAACCAGCATTTGCCCAAGATTTGACGAGTTCCTAACTCCCCGGTTTGAAGCATGAAACCTGTGCTGAGATTCCTGTATTGAGGGATTGCGTTAGTGTAGCAGTGCTGCTGAATCCTCACGTACGAGGTGGAGATGGGCTGTGATTTCTCTCCCCATTTTACGTATTTCATGGGAGCTGCCTGCAGAGCCTCCCCTTCCCTGTACGTCTTGCAGCAGCATCTACACAGGGTAGACTATTATTTTGCCGGAGTTGTGCTAGGTCAGGGAAACCCTGGTGGTGTAGTGGTTAAGTGCTACGGCTGCTAAACAAAGGGTCAGCAGTTCAAATCCACCAGGTGCTCCTTGGAAACTCTATGGGGCAGTTCTACTCTGCCCTATAGGGTCGCTATGAGTCGGAGCCTCCTCGACGGCACCTAACAACAACAACAACCATAAGCATGAGTGTTACGTGCCACTCAAGCGGAACAAATGGAAACGAAGGCTTTCTTGGTCCTGCTTGGTTAAACACCCAGGAAACCAGGGAGCATCTTGAGAAGGAGAGCGGTGCTTACAACATAAAGGGCAGAGGCAGAGTCTAGGCAGCATCACAGGTAGTACTGGGATTCGACACTAGTTCAGAAGTGGTCAGCAGGGATGGGCCACTGGGAGCCTGTAGGTCCCATAGCCTTTTATCCCCAATAGCCGAGACCTGCTGAGCCGATATGGCTCCACACGGTTGATATTTAAAGGGTACACATCGAGTCAAAGCGGTTGACTTCATCCTGCACACCGATTGGAGGTCTCACTTTTAGGCAGTATGGGAAGGAGGAGAGATCCAATTGAAAGGTCTAGAATTAGGCGTCAAAGGTTTAAGCCCTGAGTCACCACTCCCTCAGTGAGGAATTCATTTCGGGCAAGGGAACGACTCTTGTTTTCTCTTATCTGGCAAACAGCAGGAGCAAGCATAATAGTGATAAGAATAATGACGATTTCACAGATCCACAGGGAGAAAGAAGGAAGGTAAATCTTATAAAGTGAGTGCAACAGTCTCTATTACAAGGGACAATCTTTGTCCTCTCCATCAATGTCGCTTCTTTTAGAACCACCCAATGACTGATGCCTCTATCTCTGTCAAGCCCCCTTTTCTGCTATCTGAATAGAGCAGAAAGATGTCCACAGGGTCCCTGGTGGTCCCTAGCACATGGGCGATAGTGAAAGAAAACTTATTGTCGCATGCTTATGGGAAACCTGATTTTTAGCTTGAAATTGTACGCAGTCATTTTTTCCCCCTCATCACTTGTGGTAGCCATGGGATTCCTGGTGGAATAAGACTCCCTTAGCTCATTCAAAAAGAGGGTGGGTTGACTTAAGGAATCCACATGCGATCACCCTAGTGAACAACGAGCGAATAAGAAAGTGACTAAAAATGTCTTTCAATTATGGATTGGGTATATAAGTGATATACACGTAAACTTTACTATTATTACTTTGGTTTTCGTATCATAAAATTGGCATAATTATACAACTCATAGTGATTTCTATATAGTGTAATCAGACACTGACGATCTGAAAGGGCACCTCAGCCCTCAGTGCTGCACGTGAATATACTCAGACTCGGTGCCAAGGCCACAGCAAACGATGGACTGAGCTTATCTGAATTCCGGCCTTTGGAGGAGTGCTCTAACTTTTTAAACACAAAAATACACAGATTTTCTTCTGTGTTTCTTTTCCTGTTCCCTTACACGCCCAGAAGGTTGAGGCAAGAGAACTGTGAACAATCAAACCTAAGTGACCAGACTCTGTAGTTCTCCTCATATAGAGTATAAGAGGGTGCACGAATATTTCTGACCATTACAGGGCACAAGGTGTAACCGATATAGAGTATGAGAGGGTGCACTCATATTTCTGACCGTTAGAGGGCACAAGGGGTAACCGATATAGAGTATGGGAGGATGCACTCATATTTCTGATCATTAGAGGGCACAAGAGGTAACTGATTGAATCAGCAGAAGGAAAAAAAAAAAGAGCAAGTTTATAGAGATTTTGATAGACTTGTCAATTTTGATAGAAAATGTTTAAAAATGAATTTGAAATATTGCTCCTATACTTTGATGCAGATATTACAAGTATCTTTCGCATCAACTTGGGTGCAAAGAAAAGAGTGACAAACCAAGTCCAGTGATACATGAATGATGGATAATGCCAGAGAATGGATCATTCTGGGAGGTAAGGTAATAATACTTTAACGTCAATTTCTGTAAATTACAATATTGACTTAAATGAGAAAAATCAAATAAGCTCTTTCAAAATCCAGGCATTTTCTCCTAATATGTATTGATGATCTAACTCTTAGCACAATAGGAATAGAAAAGAATTTCCTTGATCTGACAAACAGAATGTTGAAAATCATTTAGGTTACTACCATACGTAATGTTGAAGTATTCAGAACTTTTCCCTTGAGATCCAGAATGAGGTTAGGATGCCATTAGCGAAACTTTATGTGTAAAAACAATTGGGAAAGTCTTAACCAGTGTAAGAAGGCAAGGAAAGAGGAAAATTAGTATAATTGGAAAATGTTTATTAATAGAGGTCGGTAGAAACACCACGAGACGCTGCTATTAAACTGTTAGTATGTAATATATTGAGAATTCAAACTAGCAATCTCACAGCAAGAAAGCCAGTATAGGAAAATCAATTCCATGTCTGTATTGCCACAAGAAACAGTGAAGGTTAAATTGTAAACTCATGTAAAATGAATACAGCATGGAAATATTGAATTGCTCTCAGAAACAACCTAGGATGTGTACATGGAAACACAGGAACTATTATTAAGAAGGTTAGGAAATCCTAAATCAATTGACATGTATTCTGTGATAAACGAGTAAAAGACTGTTTTAAAAAGGTCAGGGTTCTCATGTTTCATCTATTGATTTCATTAAAAACTCCATCACAATGAGTATGTGTGAGTCAATGGAAAAGGTCATTCTAAAATTCATACGAACTTGCAAATAACCAAACATAGTCAAGGTAACTTTGAAGGAGAAAAGCAGTTAGAGGAATTGCTTTTACCAGGTATCAGAACGTATTTCAAGGCTGTGCTGATTCAGACAGTGGATATTGGTGCAGGGAAAAAGAGCAAACTGAACCAAGAGGAGAGCTCAGAAATAACACTGCCACGCACACACCCGAGGATCTTTGCTTTGTATGAACTGTGGCACCTCAGAGCAATGAAGGAAACGAATTTTCCAGTAAATGATGTTGAGTCAAATCGATAATTAGCTACAATAAAATAAAGAAAGGAAACTTGAACTCGACTTCACATCATACCCGAAATGGTATCTGAAGAGAAAGTTAGCTTTGAGAAACTGATGGGCATAATGATGAAGCTTCTAGAAGAAAACCAGCATTTGCCCAAGATTTGACGAGTTCCTAACTCCCCGGTTTGAAGCATGAAACCTGTGCTGAGATTCCTGTATTGAGGGATTGCGTTAGTGTAGCAGTGCTGCTGAATCCTCACGTACGAGGTGGAGATGGGCTGTGATTTCTCTCCCCATTTTACGTATTTCATGGGAGCTGCCTGCAGAGCCTCCCCTTCCCTGTACGTCTTGCAGCAGCATCTACACAGGGTAGACTATTATTTTGCCGGAGTTGTGCTAGGTCAGGGAAACCCTGGTGGTGTAGTGGTTAAGTGCTACGGCTGCTAAACAAAGGGTCAGCAGTTCAAATCCACCAGGTGCTCCTTGGAAACTCTATGGGGCAGTTCTACTCTGCCCTATAGGGTCGCTATGAGTCGGAGCCTCCTCGACGGCACCTAACAACAACAACAACCATAAGCATGAGTGTTACGTGCCACTCAAGCGGAACAAATGGAAACGAAGGCTTTCTTGGTCCTGCTTGGTTAAACACCCAGGAAACCAGGGAGCATCTTGAGAAGGAGAGCGGTGCTTACAACATAAAGGGCAGAGGCAGAGTCTAGGCAGCATCACAGGTAGTACTGGGATTCGACACTAGTTCAGAAGTGGTCAGCAGGGATGGGCCACTGGGAGCCTGTAGGTCCCATAGCCTTTTATCCCCAATAGCCGAGACCTGCTGAGCCGATATGGCTCCACACGGTTGATATTTAAAGGGTACACATCGAGTCAAAGCGGTTGACTTCATCCTGCACACCGATTGGAGGTCTCACTTTTAGGCAGTATGGGAAGGAGGAGAGATCCAATTGAAAGGTCTAGAATTAGGCGTCAAAGGTTTAAGCCCTGAGTCACCACTCCCTCAGTGAGGAATTCATTTCGGGCAAGGGAACGACTCTTGTTTTCTCTTATCTGGCAAACAGCAGGAGCAAGCATAATAGTGATAAGAATAATGACGATTTCACAGATCCACAGGGAGAAAGAAGGAAGGTAAATCTTATAAACTGAGTGCAACAGTCTCTATTACAAGGGACAATCTTTGTCCTCTCCATCAATGTCGCTTCTTTTAGAACCACCCAATGACTGATGCCTCTATCTCTGTCAAGCCCCCTTTTCTGCTATCTGAATAGAGCAGAAAGATGTCCACAGGGTCCCTGGTGGTCCCTAGCACATGGGCGATAGTGAAAGAAAACTTATTGTCGCATGCTTATGGGAAACCTGATTTTTAGCTTGAAATTGTACGCAGTCATTTTTTCCCCCTCATCACTTGTGGTAGCCATGGGATTCCTGGTGGAATAAGACTCCCTTAGCTCATTCAAAAAGAGGGTGGGTTGACTTAAGGAATCCACATGCGATCACCCTAGTGAACAACGAGCGAATAAGAAAGTGACTAAAAATGTCTTTCAATTATGGATTGGGTATATAAGTGATATACACGTAAACTTTACTATTATTACTTTGGTTTTCGTATCATAAAATTGGCATAATTATACAACTCATAGTGATTTCTATATAGTGTAATCAGACACTGACGATCTGAAAGGGCACCTCAGCCCTCAGTGCTGCACGTGAATATACTCAGACTCGGTGCCAAGGCCACAGCAAACGATGGACTGAGCTTATCTGAATTCCGGCCTTTGGAGGAGTGCTCTAACTTTTTAAACACAAAAATACACAGATTTTCTTCTGTGTTTCTTTTCCTGTTCCCTTACACGCCCAGAAGGTTGAGGCAAGAGAACTGTGAACAATCAAACCTAAGTGACCAGACTCTGTAGTTCTCCTCATATAGAGTATAAGAGGGTGCACGAATATTTCTGACCATTACAGGGCACAAGGTGTAACCGATATAGAGTATGAGAGGGTGCACTCATATTTCTGACCGTTAGAGGGCACAAGGGGTAACCGATATAGAGTATGGGAGGATGCACTCATATTTCTGATCATTAGAGGGCACAAGAGGTAACTGATTGAATCAGCAGAAGGAAAAAAAAAAGAGCAAGTTTATAGAGATTTTGATAGACTTGTCAATTTTGATAGAAAATGTTTAAAAATGAATTTGAAATATTGCTCCTATACTTTGATGCAGATATTACAAGTATCTTTCGCATCAACTTGGGTGCAAAGAAAAGAGTGACAAACCAAGTCCAGTGATACATGAATGATGGATAATGCCAGAGAATGGATCATTCTGGGAGGTAAGGTAATAATACTTTAACGTCAATTTCTGTAAATTACAATATTGACTTAAATGAGAAAAATCAAATAAGCTCTTTCAAAATCCAGGCATTTTCTCCTAATATGTATTGATGATCTAACTCTTAGCACAATAGGAATAGAAAAGAATTTCCTTGATCTGACAAACAGAATGTTGAAAATCATTTATGTTACTACCATACGTAATGTTGAAGTATTCAGAACTTTTCCCTTGAGATCCAGAATGAGGTTAGGATGCCATTAGCGAAACTTTATGTGTAAAAACAATTGGGAAAGTCTTAACCAGTGTAAGAAGGCAAGGAAAGAGGAAAATTAGTATAATTGGAAAATGTTTATTAATAGAGGTCGGTAGAAACACCACGAGACGCTGCTATTAAACTGTTAGTATGTAATATATTGAGAATTCAAACTAGCAATCTCACAGCAAGAAAGCCAGTATAGGAAAATCAATTCCATGTCTGTATTGCCACAAGAAACAGTGAAGGTTAAATTGTAAACTCATGTAAAATGAATACAGCATGGAAATATTGAATTGCTCTCAGAAACAACCTAGGATGTGTACATGGAAACACAGGAACTATTATTAAGAAGGTTAGGAAATCCTAAATCAATTGACATGTATTCTGTGATAAACGAGTAAAAGACTGTTTTAAAAAGGTCAGGGTTCTCATGTTTCATCTATTGATTTCATTAAAAACTCCATCACAATGAGTATGTGTGAGTCAATGGAAAAGGTCATTCTAAAATTCATACGAACTTGCAAATAACCAAACATAGTCAAGGTAACTTTGAAGGAGAAAAGCAGTTAGAGGAATTGCTTTTACCAGGTATCAGAACGTATTTCAAGGCTGTGCTGATTCAGACAGTGGATATTGGTGCAGGGAAAAAGAGCAAACTGAACCAAGAGGAGAGCTCAGAAATAACACTGCCACGCACACACCCGAGGATCTTTGCTTTGTATGAACTGTGGCACCTCAGAGCAATGAAGGAAACGAATTTTCCAGTAAATGATGTTGAGTCAAATCGATAATTAGCTACAATAAAATAAAGAAAGGAAACTTGAACTCGACTTCACATCATACCCGAAATGGTATCTGAAGAGAAAGTTAGCTTTGAGAAACTGATGGGCATAATGATGAAGCTTCTAGAAGAAAACCAGCATTTGCCCAAGATTTGACGAGTTCCTAACTCCCCGGTTTGAAGCATGAAACCTGTGCTGAGATTCCTGTATTGAGGGATTGCGTTAGTGTAGCAGTGCTGCTGAATCCTCACGTACGAGGTGGAGATGGGCTGTGATTTCTCTCCCCATTTTACGTATTTCATGGGAGCTGCCTGCAGAGCCTCCCCTTCCCTGTACGTCTTGCAGCAGCATCTACACAGGGTAGACTATTATTTTGCCGGAGTTGTGCTAGGTCAGGGAAACCCTGGTGGTGTAGTGGTTAAGTGCTACGGCTGCTAAACAAAGGGTCAGCAGTTCAAATCCACCAGGTGCTCCTTGGAAACTCTATGGGGCAGTTCTACTCTGCCCTATAGGGTCGCTATGAGTCGGAGCCTCCTCGACGGCACCTAACAACAACAACAACCATAAGCATGAGTGTTACGTGCCACTCAAGCGGAACAAATGGAAACGAAGGCTTTCTTGGTCCTGCTTGGTTAAACACCCAGGAAACCAGGGAGCATCTTGAGAAGGAGAGCGGTGCTTACAACATAAAGGGCAGAGGCAGAGTCTAGGCAGCATCACAGGTAGTACTGGGATTCGACACTAGTTCAGAAGTGGTCAGCAGGGATGGGCCACTGGGAGCCTGTAGGTCCCATAGCCTTTTATCCCCAATAGCCGAGACCTGCTGAGCCGATATGGCTCCACACGGTTGATATTTAAAGGGTACACATCGAGTCAAAGCGGTTGACTTCATCCTGCACACCGATTGGAGGTCTCACTTTTAGGCAGTATGGGAAGGAGGAGAGATCCAATTGAAAGGTCTAGAATTAGGCGTCAAAGGTTTAAGCCCTGAGTCACCACTCCCTCAGTGAGGAATTCATTTCGGGCAAGGGAACGACTCTTGTTTTCTCTTATCTGGCAAACAGCAGGAGCAAGCATAATAGTGATAAGAATAATGACGATTTCACAGATCCACAGGGAGAAAGAAGGAAGGTAAATCTTATAAAGTGAGTGCAACAGTCTCTATTACAAGGGACAATCTTTGTCCTCTCCATCAATGTCGCTTCTTTTAGAACCACCCAATGACTGATGCCTCTATCTCTGTCAAGCCCCCTTTTCTGCTATCTGAATAGAGCAGAAAGATGTCCACAGGGTCCCTGGTGGTCCCTAGCACATGGGCGATAGTGAAAGAAAACTTATTGTCGCATGCTTATGGGAAACCTGATTTTTAGCTTGAAATTGTACGCAGTCATTTTTTCCCCCTCATCACTTGTGGTAGCCATGGGATTCCTGGTGGAATAAGACTCCCTTAGCTCATTCAAAAAGAGGGTGGGTTGACTTAAGGAATCCACATGCGATCACCCTAGTGAACAACGAGCGAATAAGAAAGTGACTAAAAATGTCTTTCAATTATGGATTGGGTATATAAGTGATATACACGTAAACTTTACTATTATTACTTTGGTTTTCGTATCATAAAATTGGCATAATTATACAACTCATAGTGATTTCTATATAGTGTAATCAGACACTGACGATCTGAAAGGGCACCTCAGCCCTCAGTGCTGCACGTGAATATACTCAGACTCGGTGCCAAGGCCACAGCAAACGATGGACTGAGCTTATCTGAATTCCGGCCTTTGGAGGAGTGCTCTAACTTTTTAAACACAAAAATACACAGATTTTCTTCTGTGTTTCTTTTCCTGTTCCCTTACACGCCCAGAAGGTTGAGGCAAGAGAACTGTGAACAATCAAACCTAAGTGACCAGACTCTGTAGTTCTCCTCATATAGAGTATAAGAGGGTGCACGAATATTTCTGACCATTAGAGGGCACAAGGTGTAACCGATATAGAGTATGAGAGGGTGCACTCATATTTCTGACCGTTAGAGGGCACAAGGGGTAACCGATATAGAGTATGGGAGGATGCACTCATATTTCTGATCATTAGAGGGCACAAGAGGTAACTGATTGAATCAGCAGAAGGAAAAAAAAAAGAGCAAGTTTATAGAGATTTTGATAGACTTGTCAATTTTGATAGAAAATGTTTAAAAATGAATTTGAAATATTGCTCCTATACTTTGATGCAGATATTACAAGTATCTTTCGCATCAACTTGGGTGCAAAGAAAAGAGTGACAAACCAAGTCCAGTGATACATGAATGATGGATAATGCCAGAGAATGGATCATTCTGGGAGGTAAGGTAATAATACTTTAACGTCAATTTCTGTAAATTACAATATTGACTTAAATGAGAAAAATCAAATAAGCTCTTTCAAAATCCAGGCATTTTCTCCTAATATGTATTGATGATCTAACTCTTAGCACAATAGGAATAGAAAAGAATTTCCTTGATCTGACAAACAGAATGTTGAAAATCATTTAGGTTACTACCATACGTAATGTTGAAGTATTCAGAACTTTTCCCTTGAGATCCAGAATGAGGTTAGGATGCCATTAGCGAAACTTTATGTGTAAAAACAATTGGGAAAGTCTTAACCAGTGTAAGAAGGCAAGGAAAGAGGAAAATTAGTATAATTGGAAAATGTTTATTAATAGAGGTCGGTAGAAACACCACGAGACGCTGCTATTAAACTGTTAGTATGTAATATATTGAGAATTCAAACTAGCAATCTCACAGCAAGAAAGCCAGTATAGGAAAATCAATTCCATGTCTGTATTGCCACAAGAAACAGTGAAGGTTAAATTGTAAACTCATGTAAAATGAATACAGCATGGAAATATTGAATTGCTCTCAGAAACAACCTAGGATGTGTACATGGAAACACAGGAACTATTATTAAGAAGGTTAGGAAATCCTAAATCAATTGACATGTATTCTGTGATAAACGAGTAAAAGACTGTTTTAAAAAGGTCAGGGTTCTCATGTTTCATCTATTGATTTCATTAAAAACTCCATCACAATGAGTATGTGTGAGTCAATGGAAAAGGTCATTCTAAAATTCATACGAACTTGCAAATAACCAAACATAGTCAAGGTAACTTTGAAGGAGAAAAGCAGTTAGAGGAATTGCTTTTACCAGGTATCAGAACGTATTTCAAGGCTGTGCTGATTCAGACAGTGGGTATTGGTGCAGGGAAAAAGAGCAAACTGAACCAAGAGGAGAGCTCAGAAATAACACTGCCACGCACACACCCGAGGATCTTTGCTTTGTATGAACTGTGGCACCTCAGAGCAATGAAGGAAACGAATTTTCCAGTAAATGATGTTGAGTCAAATCGATAATTAGCTACAATAAAATAAAGAAAGGAAACTTGAACTCGACTTCACATCATACCCGAAATGGTATCTGAAGAGAAAGTTAGCTTTGAGAAACTGATGGGCATAATGATGAAGCTTCTAGAAGAAAACCAGCATTTGCCCAAGATTTGACGAGTTCCTAACTCCCCGGTTTGAAGCATGAAACCTGTGCTGAGATTCCTGTATTGAGGGATTGCGTTAGTGTAGCAGTGCTGCTGAATCCTCACGTACGAGGTGGAGATGGGCTGTGATTTCTCTCCCCATTTTACGTATTTCATGGGAGCTGCCTGCAGAGCCTCCCCTTCCCTGTACGTCTTGCAGCAGCATCTACACAGGGTAGACTATTATTTTGCCGGAGTTGTGCTAGGTCAGGGAAACCCTGGTGGTGTAGTGGTTAAGTGCTACGGCTGCTAAACAAAGGGTCAGCAGTTCAAATCCACCAGGTGCTCCTTGGAAACTCTATGGGGCAGTTCTACTCTGCCCTATAGGGTCGCTATGAGTCGGAGCCTCCTCGACGGCACCTAACAACAACAACAACCATAAGCATGAGTGTTACGTGCCACTCAAGCGGAACAAATGGAAACGAAGGCTTTCTTGGTCCTGCTTGGTTAAACACCCAGGAAACCAGGGAGCATCTTGAGAAGGAGAGCGGTGCTTACAACATAAAGGGCAGAGGCAGAGTCTAGGCAGCATCACAGGTAGTACTGGGATTCGACACTAGTTCAGAAGTGGTCAGCAGGGATGGGCCACTGGGAGCCTGTAGGTCCCATAGCCTTTTATCCCCAATAGCCGAGACCTGCTGAGCCGATATGGCTCCACACGGTTGATATTTAAAGGGTACACATCGAGTCAAAGCGGTTGACTTCATCCTGCACACCGATTGGAGGTCTCACTTTTAGGCAGTATGGGAAGGAGGAGAGATCCAATGGAAAGGTCTAGAATTAGGCGTCAAAGGTTTAAGCCCTGAGTCACCACTCCCTCAGTGAGGAATTCATTTCGGGCAAGGGAACGACTCTTGTTTTCTCTTATCTGGCAAACAGCAGGAGCAAGCATAATAGTGATAAGAATAATGACGATTTCACAGATCCACAGGGAGAAAGAAGGAAGGTAAATCTTATAAAGTGAGTGCAACAGTCTCTATTACAAGGGACAATCTTTGTCCTCTCCATCAATGTCGCTTCTTTTAGAACCACCCAATGACTGATGCCTCTATCTCTGTCAAGCCCCCTTTTCTGCTATCTGAATAGAGCAGAAAGATGTCCACAGGGTCCCTGGTGGTCCCTAGCACATGGGCGATAGTGAAAGAAAACTTATTGTCGCATGCTTATGGGAAACCTGATTTTTAGCTTGAAATTGTACGCAGTCATTTTTTCCCCCTCATCACTTGTGGTAGCCATGGGATTCCTGGTGGAATAAGACTCCCTTAGCTCATTCAAAAAGAGGGTGGGTTGACTTAAGGAATCCACATGCGATCACCCTAGTGAACAACGAGCGAATAAGAAAGTGACTAAAAATGTCTTTCAATTATGGATTGGGTATATAAGTGATATACACGTAAACTTTACTATTTTTACTTTGGTTTTCGTATCATAAAATTGGCATAATTATACAACTCATAGTGATTTCTATATAGTGTAATCAGACACTGACGATCTGAAAGGGCACCTCAGCCCTCAGTGCTGCACGTGAATATACTCAGACTCGGTGCCAAGGCCACAGCAAACGATGGACTGAGCTTATCTGAATTCCGGCCTTTGGAGGAGTGCTCTAACTTTTTAAACACAAAAATACACAGATTTTCTTCTGTGTTTCTTTTCCTGTTCCCTTACACGCCCAGAAGGTTGAGGCAAGAGAACTGTGAACAATCAAACCTAAGTGACCAGACTCTGTAGTTCTCCTCATATAGAGTATAAGAGGGTGCACGAATATTTCTGACCATTACAGGGCACAAGGTGTAACCGATATAGAGTATGAGAGGGTGCACTCATATTTCTGACCGTTAGAGGGCACAAGGGGTAACCGATATAGAGTATGGGAGGATGCACTCATATTTCTGATCATTAGAGGGCACAAGAGGTAACTGATTGAATCAGCAGAAGGAAAAAAAAAAGAGCAAGTTTATAGAGATTTTGATAGACTTGTCAATTTTGATAGAAAATGTTTAAAAATGAATTTGAAATATTGCTCCTATACTTTGATGCAGATATTACAAGTATCTTTCGCATCAACTTGGGTGCAAAGAAAAGAGTGACAAACCAAGTCCAGTGATACATGAATGATGGATAATGCCAGAGAATGGATCATTCTGGGAGGTAAGGTAATAATACTTTAACGTCAAATTCTGTAAATTACAATATTGACTTAAATGAGAAAAATCAAATAAGCTCTTTCAAAATCCAGGCATTTTCTCCTAATATGTATTGATGATCTAACTCTTAGCACAATAGGAATAGAAAAGAATTTCCTTGATCTGACAAACAGAATGTTGAAAATCATTTAGGTTACTACCATACGTAATGTTGAAGTATTCAGAACTTTTCCCTTGAGATCCAGAATGAGGTTAGGATGCCATTAGCGAAACTTTATGTGTAAAAACAATTGGGAAAGTCTTAACCAGTGTAAGAAGGCAAGGAAAGAGGAAAATTAGTATAATTGGAAAATGTTTATTAATAGAGGTCGGTAGAAACACCACGAGACGCTGCTATTAAACTGTTAGTATGTAATATATTGAGAATTCAAACTAGCAATCTCACAGCAAGAAAGCCAGTATAGGAAAATCAATTCCATGTCTGTATTGCCACAAGAAACAGTGAAGGTTAAATTGTAAACTCATGTAAAATGAATACAGCATGGAAATATTGAATTGCTCTCAGAAACAACCTAGGATGTGTACATGGAAACACAGGAACTATTATTAAGAAGGTTAGGAAATCCTAAATCAATTGACATGTATTCTGTGATAAACGAGTAAAAGACTGTTTTAAAAAGGTCAGGGTTCTCATGTTTCATCTATTGATTTCATTAAAAACTCCATCACAATGAGTATGTGTGAGTCAATGGAAAAGGTCATTCTAAAATTCATACGAACTTGCAAATAACCAAACATAGTCAAGGTAACTTTGAAGGAGAAAAGCAGTTAGAGGAATTGCTTTTACCAGGTATCAGAACGTATTTCAAGGCTGTGCTGATTCAGACAGTGGATATTGGTGCAGGGAAAAAGAGCAAACTGAACCAAGAGGAGAGCTCAGAAATAACACTGCCACGCACACACCCGAGGATCTTTGCTTTGTATGAACTGTGGCACCTCAGAGCAATGAAGGAAACGAATTTTCCAGTAAATGATGTTGAGTCAAATCGATAATTAGCTACAATAAAATAAAGAAAGGAAACTTGAACTCGACTTCACATCATACCCGAAATGGTATCTGAAGAGAAAGTTAGCTTTGAGAAACTGATGGGCATAATGATGAAGCTTCTAGAAGAAAACCAGCATTTGCCCAAGATTTGACGAGTTCCTAACTCCCCGGTTTGAAGCATGAAACCTGTGCTGAGATTCCTGTATTGAGGGATTGCGTTAGTGTAGCAGTGCTGCTGAATCCTCACGTACGAGGTGGAGATGGGCTGTGATTTCTCTCCCCATTTTACGTATTTCATGGGAGCTGCCTGCAGAGCCTCCCCTTCCCTGTACGTCTTGCAGCAGCATCTACACAGGGTAGACTATTATTTTGCCGGAGTTGTGCTAGGTCAGGGAAACCCTGGTGGTGTAGTGGTTAAGTGCTACGGCTGCTAAACAAAGGGTCAGCAGTTCAAATCCACCAGGTGCTCCTTGGAAACTCTATGGGGCAGTTCTACTCTGTCCTATAGGGTCGCTATGAGTCGGAGCCTCCTCGACGGCATCTAACAACAACAACAACCATAAGCATGAGTGTTACGTGCCACTCAAGCGGAACAAATGGAAACGAAGGCTTTCTTGGTCCTGCTTGGTTAAACACCCGGGAAACCAGGGAGCATCTTGAGAAGGAGAGCGGTGCTTACAACATAAAGGGCAGAGGCAGAGTCTAGGCAGCATCACAGGTAGTACTGGGATTCGACACTAGTTCAGAAGTGGTCAGCAGGGATGGGCCACTGGGAGCCTGTAGGTCCCATAGCCTTTTATCCCCAATAGCCGAGACCTGCTGAGCCGATATGGCTCCACACGGTTGATATTTAAAGGGTACACATCGAGTCAAAGCGGTTGACTTCATCCTGCACACCGATTGGAGGTCTCACTTTTAGGCAGTATGGGAAGGAGGAGAGATCCAATTGAAAGGTCTAGAATTAGGCGTCAAAGGTTTAAGCCCTGAGTCACCACTCCCTCAGTGAGGAATTCATTTCGGGCAAGGGAACGACTCTTGTTTTCTCTTATCTGGCAAACAGCAGGAGCAAGCATAATAGTGATAAGAATAATGACGATTTCACAGATCCACAGGGAGAAAGAAGGAAGGTAAATCTTATAAACTGAGTGCAACAGTCTCTATTACAAGGGACAATCTTTGTCCTCTCCATCAATGTCGCTTCTTTTAGAACCACCCAATGACTGATGCCTCTATCTCTGTCAAGCCCCCTTTTCTGCTATCTGAATAGAGCAGAAAGATGTCCACAGGGTCCCTGGTGGTCCCTAGCACATGGGCGATAGTGAAAGAAAACTTATTGTCGCATGCTTATGGGAAACCTGATTTTTAGCTTGAAATTGTACGCAGTCATTTTTTCCCCCTCATCACTTGTGGTAGCCATGGGATTCCTGGTGGAATAAGACTCCCTTAGCTCATTCAAAAAGAGGGTGGGTTGACTTAAGGAATCCACATGCGATCACCCTAGTGAACAACGAGCGAATAAGAAAGTGACTAAAAATGTCTTTCAATTATGGATTGGGTATATAAGTGATATACACGTAAACTTTACTATTATTACTTTGGTTTTCGTATCATAAAATTGGCATAATTATACAACTCATAGTGATTTCTATATAGTGTAATCAGACACTGACGATCTGAAAGGGCACCTCAGCCCTCAGTGCTGCACGTGAATATACTCAGACTCGGTGCCAAGGCCACAGCAAACGATGGACTGAGCTTATCTGAATTCCGGCCTTTGGAGGAGTGCTCTAACTTTTTAAACACAAAAATACACAGATTTTCTTCTGTGTTTCTTTTCCTGTTCCCTTACACGCCCAGAAGGTTGAGGCAAGAGAACTGTGAACAATCAAACCTAAGTGACCAGACTCTGTAGTTCTCCTCATATAGAGTATAAGAGGGTGCACGAATATTTCTGACCATTACAGGGCACAAGGTGTAACCGATATAGAGTATGAGAGGGTGCACTCATATTTCTGACCGTTAGAGGGCACAAGGGGTAACCGATATAGAGTATGGGAGGATGCACTCATATTTCTGATCATTAGAGGGCACAAGAGGTAACTGATTGAATCAGCAGAAGGAAAAAAAAAAGAGCAAGTTTATAGAGATTTTGATAGACTTGTCAATTTTGATAGAAAATGTTTAAAAATGAATTTGAAATATTGCTCCTATACTTTGATGCAGATATTACAAGTATCTTTCGCATCAACTTGGGTGCAAAGAAAAGAGTGACAAACCAAGTCCAGTGATACATGAATGATGGATAATGCCAGAGAATGGATCATTCTGGGAGGTAAGGTAATAATACTTTAACGTCAATTTCTGTAAATTACAATATTGACTTAAATGAGAAAAATCAAATAAGCTCTTTCAAAATCCAGGCATTTTCTCCTAATATGTATTGATGATCTAACTCTTAGCACAATAGGAATAGAAAAGAATTTCCTTGATCTGACAAACAGAATGTTGAAAATCATTTAGGTTACTACCATACGTAATGTTGAAGTATTCAGAACTTTTCCCTTGAGATCCAGAATGAGGTTAGGATGCCATTAGCGAAACTTTATGTGTAAAAACAATTGGGAAAGTCTTAACCAGTGTAAGAAGGCAAGGAAAGAGGAAAATTAGTATAATTGGAAAATGTTTATTAATAGAGGTCGGTAGAAACACCACGAGACGCTGCTATTAAACTGTTAGTATGTAATATATTGAGAATTCAAACTAGCAATCTCACAGCAAGAAAGCCAGTATAGGAAAATCAATTCCATGTCTGTATTGCCACAAGAAACAGTGAAGGTTAAATTGTAAACTCATGTAAAATGAATACAGCATGGAAATATTGAATTGCTCTCAGAAACAACCTAGGATGTGTACATGGAAACACAGGAACTATTATTAAGAAGGTTAGGAAATCCTAAATCAATTGACATGTATTCTGTGATAAACGAGTAAAAGACTGTTTTAAAAAGGTCAGGGTTCTCATGTTTCATCTATTGATTTCATTAAAAACTCCATCACAATGAGTATGTGTGAGTCAATGGAAAAGGTCATTCTAAAATTCATACGAACTTGCAAATAACCAAACATAGTCAAGGTAACTTTGAAGGAGAAAAGCAGTTAGAGGAATTGCTTTTACCAGGTATCAGAACGTATTTCAAGGCTGTGCTGATTCAGACAGTGGATATTGGTGCAGGGAAAAAGAGCAAACTGAACCAAGAGGAGAGCTCAGAAATAACACTGCCACGCACACACACGAGGATCTTTGCTTTGTATGAACTGTGGCACCTCAGAGCAATGAAGGAAACGAATTTTCCAGTAAATGATGTTGAGTCAAATCGATAATTAGCTACAATAAAATAAAGAAAGGAAACTTGAACTCGACTTCACATCATACCCGAAATGGTATCTGAAGAGAAAGTTAGCTTTGAGAAACTGATGGGCATAAAGATGAAGCTTCTAGAAGAAAACCAGCATTTGCCCAAGATTTGACGAGTTCCTAACTCCCCGGTTTGAAGCATGAAACCTGTGCTGAGATTCCTGTATTCAGGGATTGCGTTAGTGTAGCAGTGCTGCTGAATGCTCACGTACGAGCTGGAGATGGGCTGTGATTTCTCTCCCCATTTTACGTATTTCATGGGAGCTGCCTGCAGAGCCTCCCCTTCCCTGTACGTCTTGCAGCAGCATCTACACAGGGTAGACTATTATTTTGCCGGAGTTGTGCTAGGTCAGGGAAACCCTGGTGGTGTAGTGGTTAAGTGCTACGGCTGCTAAACAAAGGGTCAGCAGTTCAAATCCACCAGGTGCTCCTTGGAAACTCTATGGGGCAGTTCTACTCTGTCCTATAGGGTCGCTATGAGTCGGAGCCTCCTCGACGGCACCTAACAACAACAACAACCATAAGCATGAGTGTTACGTGCCACTCAAGCGGAACAAATGGAAACGAAGGCTTTCTTGGTCCTGCTTGGTTAAACACCCGGGAAACCAGGGAGCATCTTGAGAAGGAGAGCGGTGCTTACAACATAAAGGGCAGAGGCAGAGTCTAGGCAGCATCACAGGTAGTACTGGGATTCGACACTAGTTCAGAAGTGGTCAGCAGGGATGGGCCACTGGGAGCCTGTAGGTCCCATAGCCTTTTATCCCCAATAGCCGAGACCTGCTGAGCCGATATGGCTCCACACGGTTGATATTTAAAGGGTACACATCGAGTCAAAGCGGTTGACTTCATCCTGCACACCGATTGGAGGTCTCACTTTTAGGCAGTATAGGAAGGAGGAGAGATCCAATTGAAAGGTCTAGAATTAGGCGTCAAAGGTTTAAGCCCTGAGTCACCACTCCCTCAGTGAGGAATTCATTTCGGGCAAGGGAACGACTCTTGTTTTCTCTTATCTGGCAAACAGCAGGAGCAAGCATAATAGTGATAAGAATAATGACGATTTCACAGATCCACAGGGAGAAAGAAGGAAGGTAAATCTTATAAACTGAGTGCAACAGTCTCTATTACAAGGGACAATCTTTGTCCTCTCCATCAATGTCGCTTCTTTTAGAACCACCCAATGACTGATGCCTCTATCTCTGTCAAGCCCCCTTTTCTGCTATCTGAATAGAGCAGAAAGATGTCCACAGGGTCCCTGGTGGTCCCTAGCACATGGGCGATAGTGAAAGAAAACTTATTGTCGCATGCTTATGGGAAACCTGATTTTTAGCTTGAAATTGTACGCAGTCATTTTTTCCCCCTCATCACTTGTGGTAGCCATGGGATTCCTGGTGGAATAAGACTCCCTTAGCTCATTCAAAAAGAGGGTGGGTTGACTTAAGGAATCCACATGCGATCACCCTAGTGAACAACGAGCGAATAAGAAAGTGACTAAAAATGTCTTTCAATTATGGATTGGGTATATAAGTGATATACACGTAAACTTTACTATTATTACTTTGGTTTTTGTATCATAAAATTGGCATAATTATACAACTCATAGTGATTTCTATATAGTGTAATCAGACACTGACGATCTGAAAGGGCACCTCAGCCCTCAGTGCTGCACGTGAATATACTCAGACTCGGTGCCAAGGCCACAGCAAACGATGGACTGAGCTTATCTGAATTCCGGCCTTTGGAGGAGTGCTCTAACTTTTTAAACACAAAAATACACAGATTTTCTTCTGTGTTTCTTTTCCTGTTCCCTTACACGCCCAGAAGGTTGAGGCAAGAGAACTGTGAACAATCAAACCTAAGTGACCAGACTCTGTAGTTCTCCTCATATAGAGTATAAGAGGGTGCACGAATATTTCTGACCATTACAGGGCACAAGGTGTAACCGATATAGAGTATGAGAGGGTGCACTCATATTTCTGACCGTTAGAGGGCACAAGGGGTAACCGATATAGAGTATGGGAGGATGCACTCATATTTCTGATCATTAGAGGGCACAAGAGGTAACTGATTGAATCAGCAGAAGGAAAAAAAAAAGAGCAAGTTTATAGAGATTTTGATAGACTTGTCAATTTTGATAGAAAATGTTTAAAAATGAATTTGAAATATTGCTCCTATACTTTGATGCAGATATTACAAGTATCTTTCGCATCAACTTGGGTGCAAAGAAAAGAGTGACAAACCAAGTCCAGTGATACATGAATGATGGATAATGCCAGAGAATGGATCATTCTGGGAGGTAAGGTAATAATACTTTAACGTCAATTTCTGTAAATTACAATATTGACTTAAATGAGAAAAATCAAATAAGCTCTTTCAAAATCCAGGCATTTTCTCCTAATATGTATTGATGATCTAACTCTTAGCACAATAGGAATAGAAAAGAATTTCCTTGATCTGACAAACAGAATGTTGAAAATCATTTAGGTTACTACCATACGTAATGTTGAAGTATTCAGAACTTTTCTCTTGAGATCCAGAATGAGGTTAGGATGCCATTAGCGAAACTTTGTGTGTAAAAACAATTGGGAAAGTCTTAACCAGTGTAAGAAGGCAAGGAAAGAGGAAAATTAGTATAATTGGAAAATGTTTATTAATAGAGGTCGGTAGAAACACCACGAGACGCTGCTATTAAACTGTTAGTATGTAATATATTGAGAATTCAAACTAGCAATCTCACAGCAAGAAAGCCAGTATAGGAAAATCAATTCCATGTCTGTATTGCCACAAGAAACAGTGAAGGTTAAATTGTAAACTCATGTAAAATGAATACAGCATGGAAATATTGAATTGCTCTCAGAAACAACCTAGGATGTGTACATGGAAACACAGGAACTATTATTAAGAAGGTTAGGAAATCCTAAATCAATTGACATGTATTCTGTGATAAACGAGTAAAAGACTGTTTTAAAAAGGTCAGGGTTCTCATGTTTCATCTATTGATTTCATTAAAAACTCCATCACAATGAGTATGTGTGAGTCAATGGAAAAGGTCATTCTAAAATTCATACGAACTTGCAAATAACCAAACATAGTCAAGGAAACTTTGAAGGAGAAAAGCAGTTAGAGGAATTGCTTTTACCAGGTATCAGAACGTATTTCAAGGCTGTGCTGATTCAGACAGTGGATATTGGTGCAGGGAAAAAGAGCAAACTGAACCAAGAGGAGAGCTCAGAAATAACACTGCCACGCACACACCCGAGGATCTTTGCTTTGTATGAACTGTGGCACCTCAGAGCAATGAAGGAAACGAATTTTCCAGTAAATGATGTTGAGTCAAATCGATAATTAGCTACAATAAAATAAAGAAAGGAAACTTGAACTCGACTTCACATCATACCCGAAATGGTATCTGAAGAGAAAGTTAGCTTTGAGAAACTGATGGGCATAATGATGAAGCTTCTAGAAGAAAACCAGCATTTGCCCAAGATTTGACGAGTTCCTAACTCCCCGGTTTGAAGCATGAAACCTGTGCTGAGATTCCTGTATTGAGGGATTGCGTTAGTGTAGCAGTGCTGCTGAATCCTCACGTACGAGGTGGAGATGGGCTGTGATTTCTCTCCCCATTTTACGTATTTCATGGGAGCTGCCTGCAGAGCCTCCCCTTCCCTGTACGTCTTGCAGCAGCAGCTACACAGGGTAGACTATTATTTTGCCGGAGTTGTGCTAGGTCAGGGAAACCATGGTGGTGTAGTGGTTAAGTGCTACGGCTGCTAAACAAAGGGTCAGCAGTTCAAATCCACCAGGTGCTCCTTGGAAACTCTATGGGGCAGTTCTACTCTGTCCTATAGGGTCGCTATGAGTCGGAGCCTCCTCGACGGCATCTAACAACAACAACAACCATAAGCATGAGTGTTACGTGCCACTCAAGCGGAACAAATGGAAACGAAGGCTTTCTTGGTCCTGCTTGGTTAAACACCCGGGAAACCAGGGAGCATCTTGAGAAGGAGAGCGGTGCTTACAACATAAAGGGCAGAGGCAGAGTCTAGGCAGCATCACAGGTAGTACTGGGATTCGACACTAGTTCAGAAGTGGTCAGCAGGGATGGGCCACTGGGAGTCTGTAGGTCCCATAGCCTTTTATCCCCAATAGCCGAGACCTGCTGAGCCGATATGGCTCCACACGGTTGATATTTAAAGGGTACACATCGAGTCAAAGCGGTTGACTTCATCCTGCACACCGATTGGAGGTCTCACTTTTAGGCAGTATAGGAAGGAGGAGAGATCCAATTGAAAGGTCTAGAATTAGGCGTCAAAGGTTTAAGCCCTGAGTCACCACTCCCTCAGTGAGGAATTCATTTCGGGCAAGGGAATGACTCTTGTTTTCTCTTATCTGGCAAACAGCAGGAGCAAGCATAATAGTGATAAGAATAATGACGATTTCACAGATCCACAGGGAGAAAGAAGGAAGGTAAATCTTATAAACTGAGTGCAACAGTCTCTATTACAAGGGACAATCTTTGTCCTCTCCATCAATGTCGCTTCTTTTAGAACCACCCAATGACTGATGCCTCTATCTCTGTCAAGCCCCCTTTTCTGCTATCTGAATAGAGCAGAAAGATGTCCACAGGGTCCCTGGTGGTCCCTAGCACATGGGCGATAGTGAAAGAAAACTTATTGTCGCATGCTTATGGGAAACCTGATTTTTAGCTTGAAATTGTACGCAGTCATTTTTTCCCCCTCATCACTTGTGGTAGCCATGGGATTCCTGGTGGAATAAGACTCCCTTAGCTCATTCAAAAAGAGGGTGGGTTGACTTAAGGAATCCACATGCGATCACCCTAGTGAACAACGAGCGAATAAGAAAGTGACTAAAAATGTCTTTCAATTATGGATTGGGTATATAAGTGATATACACGTAAACTTTACTATTATTACTTTGGTTTTCGTATCATAAAATTGGCATAATTATACAACTCATAGTGATTTCTATATAGTGTAATCAGACACTGACGATCTGAAAGGGCACCTCAGCCCTCAGTGCTGCACGTGAATATACTCAGACTCGGTGCCAAGGCCACAGCAAACGATGGACTGAGCTTATCTGAATTCCGGCCTTTGGAGGAGTGCTCTAACTTTTTAAACACAAAAATACACAGATTTTCTTCTGTGTTTCTTTTCCTGTTCCCTTACACGCCCAGAAGGTTGAGGCAAGAGAACTGTGAACAATCAAACCTAAGTGACCAGACTCTGTAGTTCTCCTCATATAGAGTATAAGAGGGTGCACGAATATTTCTGACCATTACAGGGCACAAGGTGTAACCGATATAGAGTATGAGAGGGTGCACTCATATTTCTGACCGTTAGAGGGCACAAGGGGTAACCGATATAGAGTATGGGAGGATGCACTCATATTTCTGATCATTAGAGGGCACAAGAGGTAACTGATTGAATCAGCAGAAGGAAAAAAAAAAGAGCAAGTTTATAGAGATTTTGATAGACTTGTCAATTTTGATAGAAAATGTTTAAAAATGAATTTGAAATATTGCTCCTATACTTTGATGCAGATATTACAAGTATCTTTCGCATCAACTTGGGTGCAAAGAAAAGAGTGACAAACCAAGTCCAGTGATACATGAATGATGGATAATGCCAGAGAATGGATCATTCTGGGAGGTAAGGTAATAATACTTTAACGTCAATTTCTGTAAATTACAATATTGACTTAAATGAGAAAAATCAAATAAGCTCTTTCAAAATCCAGGCATTTTCTCCTAATATGTATTGATGATCTAACTCTTAGCACAATAGGAATAGAAAAGAATTTCCTTGATCTGACAAACAGAATGTTGAAAATCATTTAGGTTACTACCATACGTAATGTTGAAGTATTCAGAACTTTTCCCTTGAGATCCAGAATGAGGTTAGGATGCCATTAGCGAAACTTTATGTGTAAAAACAATTGGGAAAGTCTTAACCAGTGTAAGAAGGCAAGGAAAGAGGAAAATTAGTATAATTGGAAAATGTTTATTAATAGAGGTCGGTAGAAACACCACGAGACGCTGCTATTAAACTGTTAGTATGTAATATATTGAGAATTCAAACTAGCAATCTCACAGCAAGAAAGCCAGTATAGGAAAATCAATTCCATGTCTGTATTGCCACAAGAAACAGTGAAGGTTAAATTGTAAACTCATGTAAAATGAATACAGCATGGAAATATTGAATTGCTCTCAGAAACAACCTAGGATGTGTACATGGAAACACAGGAACTATTATTAAGAAGGTTAGGAAATCCTAAATCAATTGACATGTATTCTGTGATAAACGAGTAAAAGACTGTTTTAAAAAGGTCAGGGTTCTCATGTTTCATCTATTGATTTCATTAAAAACTCCATCACAATGAGTATGTGTGAGTCAATGGAAAAGGTCATTCTAAAATTCATACGAACTTGCAAATAACCAAACATAGTCAAGGAAACTTTGAAGGAGAAAAGCAGTTAGAGGAATTGCTTTTACCAGGTATCAGAACGTATTTCAAGGCTGTGCTGATTCAGACAGTGGATATTGGTGCAGGGAAAAAGAGCAAACTGAACCAAGAGGAGAGCTCAGAAATAACACTGCCACGCACACACCCGAGGATCTTTGCTTTGTATGAACTGTGGCACCTCAGAGCAATGAAGGAAACGAATTTTCCAGTAAATGATGTTGAGTCAAATCGATAATTAGCTACAATAAAATAAAGAAAGGAAACTTGAACTCGACTTCACATCATACCCGAAATGGTATCTGAAGAGAAAGTTAGCTTTGAGAAACTGATGGGCATAATGATGAAGCTTCTAGAAGAAAACCAGCATTTGCCCAAGATTTGACGAGTTCCTAACTCCCCGGTTTGAAGCATGAAACCTGTGCTGAGATTCCTGTATTGAGGGATTGCGTTAGTGTAGCAGTGCTGCTGAATCCTCACGTACGAGGTGGAGATGGGCTGTGATTTCTCTCCCCATTTTACGTATTTCATGGGAGCTGCCTGCAGAGCCTCCCCTTCCCTGTACGTCTTGCAGCAGCATCTACACAGGGTAGACTATTATTTTGCCGGAGTTGTGCTAGGTCAGGGAAACCCTGGTGGTGTAGTGGTTAAGTGCTACGGCTGCTAAACAAAGGGTCAGCAGTTCAAATCCACCAGGTGCTCCTTGGAAACTCTATGGGGCAGTTCTACTCTGTCCTATAGGGTCGCTATGAGTCGGAGCCTCCTCGACGGCATCTAACAACAACAACAACCATAAGCATGAGTGTTACGTGCCACTCAAGCAGAACAAATGGAAACGAAGGCTTTCTTGGTCCTGCTTGGTTAAACACCCGGGAAACCAGGGAGCATCTTGAGAAGGAGAGCGGTGCTTACAACATAAAGGGCAGAGGCAGAGTCTAGGCAGCATCACAGGTAGTACTGGGATTCGACACTAGTTCAGAAGTGGTCAGCAGGGATGGGCCACTGGGAGCCTGTAGGTCCCATAGCCTTTTATCCCCAATAGCCGAGACCTGCTGAGCCGATATGGCTCCACACGGTTGATATTTAAAGGGTACACATCGAGTCAAAGCGGTTGACTTCATCCTGCACACCGATTGGAGGTCTCACTTTTAGGCAGTATGGGAAGGAGGAGAGATCCAATGGAAAGGTCTAGAATTAGGCGTCAAAGGTTTAAGCCCTGAGTCACCACTCCCTCAGTGAGGAATTCATTTCGGGCAAGGGAACGACTCTTGTTTTCTCTTATCTGGCAAACAGCAGGAGCAAGCATAATAGTGATAAGAATAATGACGATTTCACAGATCCACAGGGAGAAAGAAGGAAGGTAAATCTTATAAACTGAGTGCAACAGTCTCTATTACAAGGGACAATCTTTGTCCTCTCCATCAATGTCGCTTCTTTTAGAACCACCCAATGACTGATGCCTCTATCTCTGTCAAGCCCCCTTTTCTGCTATCTGAATAGAGCAGAAAGATGTCCACAGGGTCCCTGGTGGTCCCTAGCACATGGGCGATAGTGAAAGAAAACTTATTGTCGCATGCTTATGGGAAACCTGATTTTTAGCTTGAAATTGTACGCAGTCATTTTTTCCCCCTCATCACTTGTGGTAGCCATGGGATTCCTGGTGGAATAAGACTCCCTTAGCTCATTCAAAAAGAGGGTGGGTTGACTTAAGGAATCCACATGCGATCACCCTAGTGAACAACGAGCGAATAAGAAAGTGACTAAAAATGTCTTTCAATTATGGATTGGGTATATAAGTGATATACACGTAAACTTTACTATTATTACTTTGGTTTTCGTATCATAAAATTGGCATAATTATACAACTCATAGTGATTTCTATATAGTGTAATCAGACACTGACGATCTGAAAGGGCACCTCAGCCCTCAGTGCTGCACGTGAATATACTCAGACTCGGTGCCAAGGCCACAGCAAACGATGGACTGAGCTTATCTGAATTCCGGCCTTTGGAGGAGTGCTCTAACTTTTTAAACACAAAAATACACAGATTTTCTTCTGTGTTTCTTTTCCTGTTCCCTTACACGCCCAGAAGGTTGAGGCAAGAGAACTGTGAACAATCAAACCTAAGTGACCAGACTCTGTAGTTCTCCTCATATAGAGTATAAGAGGGTGCACGAATATTTCTGACCATTACAGGGCACAAGGTGTAACCGATATAGAGTATGAGAGGGTGCACTCATATTTCTGACCGTTAGAGGGCACAAGGGGTAACCGATATAGAGTATGGGAGGATGCACTCATATTTCTGATCATTAGAGGGCACAAGAGGTAACTGATTGAATCAGCAGAAGGAAAAAAAAAAGAGCAAGTTTATAGAGATTTTGATAGACTTGTCAATTTTGATAGAAAATGTTTAAAAATGAATTTGAAATATTGCTCCTATACTTTGATGCAGATATTACAAGTATCTTTCGCATCAACTTGGGTGCAAAGAAAAGAGTGACAAACCAAGTCCAGTGATACATGAATGATGGATAATGCCAGAGAATGGATCATTCTGGGAGGTAAGGTAATAATACTTTAACGTCAATTTCTGTAAATTACAATATTGACTTAAATGAGAAAAATCAAATAAGCTCTTTCAAAATCCAGGCATTTTCTCCTAATATGTATTGATGATCTAACTCTTAGCACAATAGGAATAGAAAAGAATTTCCTTGATCTGACAAACAGAATGTTGAAAATCATTTAGGTTACTACCATACGTAATGTTGAAGTATTCAGAACTTTTCCCTTGAGATCCAGAATGAGGTTAGGATGCCATTAGCGAAACTTTATGTGTAAAAACAATTGGGAAAGTCTTAACCAGTGTAAGAAGGCAAGGAAAGAGGAAAATTAGTATAATTGGAAAATGTTTATTAATAGAGGTCGGTAGAAACACCACGAGACGCTGCTATTAAACTGTTAGTATGTAATATATTGAGAATTCAAACTAGCAATCTCACAGCAAGAAAGCCAGTATAGGAAAATCAATTCCATGTCTGTATTGCCACAAGAAACAGTGAAGGTTAAATTGTAAACTCATGTAAAATGAATACAGCATGGAAATATTGAATTGCTCTCAGAAACAACCTAGGATGTGTACATGGAAACACAGGAACTATTATTAAGAAGGTTAGGAAATCCTAAATCAATTGACATGTATTCTGTGATAAACGAGTAAAAGACTGTTTTAAAAAGGTCAGGGTTCTCATGTTTCATCTATTGATTTCATTAAAAACTCCATCACAATGAGTATGTGTGAGTCAATGGAAAAGGTCATTCTAAAATTCATACGAACTTGCAAATAACCAAACATAGTCAAGGTAACTTTGAAGGAGAAAAGCAGTTAGAGGAATTGCTTTTACCAGGTATCAGAACGTATTTCAAGGCTGTGCTGATTCAGACAGTGGATATTGGTGCAGGGAAAAAGAGCAAACTGAACCAAGAGGAGAGCTCAGAAATAACACTGCCACGCACACACCCGAGGATCTTTGCTTTGTATGAACTGTGGCACCTCAGAGCAATGAAGGAAACGAATTTTCCAGTAAATGATGTTGAGTCAAATCGATAATTAGCTACAATAAAATAAAGAAAGGAAACTTGAACTCGACTTCACATCATACCCGAAATGGTATCTGAAGAGAAAGTTAGCTTTGAGAAACTGATGGGCATAATGATGAAGCTTCTAGAAGAAAACCAGCATTTGCCCAAGATTTGACGAGTTCCTAACTCCCCGGTTTGAAGCATGAAACCTGTGCTGAGATTCCTGTATTGAGGGATTGCGTTAGTGTAGCAGTGCTGCTGAATCCTCACGTACGAGGTGGAGATGGGCTGTGATTTCTCTCCCCATTTTACGTATTTCATGGGAGCTGCCTGCAGAGCCTCCCCTTCCCTGTACGTCTTGCAGCAGCAGCTACACAGGGTAGACTATTATTTTGCCGGAGTTGTGCTAGGTCAGGGAAACCCTGGTGGTGTAGTGGTTAAGTGCTACGGCTGCTAAACAAAGGGTCAGCAGTTCAAATCCACCAGGTGCTCCTTGGAAACTCTATGGGGCAGTTCTACTCTGCCCTATAGGGTCGCTATGAGTCGGAGCCTCCTCGACGGCACCTAACAACAACAACAACCATAAGCATGAGTGTTACGTGCCACTCAAGCGGAACAAATGGAAACGAAGGCTTTCTTGGTCCTGCTTGGTTAAACACCCAGGAAACCAGGGAGCATCTTGAGAAGGAGAGCGGTGCTTACAACATAAAGGGCAGAGGCAGAGTCTAGGCAGCATCACAGGTAGTACTGGGATTCGACACTAGTTCAGAAGTGGTCAGCAGGGATGGGCCACTGGGAGCCTGTAGGTCCCATAGCCTTTTATCTCCAATAGCCGAGACCTGCTGAGCCGATATGGCTCCACACGGTTGATATTTAAAGGGTACACATCGAGTCAAAGCGGTTGACTTCATCCTGCACACCGATTGGAGGTCTCACTTTTAGGCAATATGGGAAGGAGGAGAGATCCAATGGAAAGGTCTAGAATTAGGCGTCAAAGGTTTAAGCCCTGAGTCACCACTCCCTCAGTGAGGAATTCATTTCGGGCAAGGGAACGACTCTTGTTTTCTCTTATCTTGCAAACAGCAGGAGCAAGCATAATAGTGATAAGAATAATGACGATTTCACAGATCCACAGGGAGAAAGAAGGAAGGTAAATCTTATAAACTGAGTGCAACAGTCTCTATTACAAGGGACAATCTTTGTCCTCTCCATCAATGTCGCTTCTTTTAGAACCACCCAATGACTGATGCCTCTATCTCTGTCAAGCCCCCTTTTCTGCTATCTGAATAGAGCAGAAAGATGTCCACAGGGTCCCTGGTGGTCCCTAGCACATGGGCGATAGTGAAAGAAAACTTATTGTCGCATGCTTATGGGAAACCTGATTTTTAGCTTGAAATTGTACGCAGTCATTTTTTCCCCCTCATCACTTGTGGTAGCCATGGGATTCCTGGTGGAATAAGACTCCCTTAGCTCATTCAAAAAGAGGGTGGGTTGACTTAAGGAATCCACATGCGATCACCCTAGTGAACAACGAGCGAATAAGAAAGTGACTAAAAATGTCTTTCAATTATGGATTGGGTATATAAGTGATATACACGTAAACTTTACTATTATTACTTTGGTTTTCGTATCATAAAATTGGCATAATTATACAACTCATAGTGATTTCTATATAGTGTAATCAGACACTGACGATCTGAAAGGGCACCTCAGCCCTCAGTGCTGCACGTGAATATACTCAGACTCGGTGCCAAGGCCACAGCAAACGATGGACTGAGCTTATCTGAATTCCGGCCTTTGGAGGAGTGCTCTAACTTTTTAAACACAAAAATACACAGATTTTCTTCTGTGTTTCTTTTCCTGTTCCCTTACACGCCCAGAAGGTTGAGGCAAGAGAACTGTGAACAATCAAACCTAAGTGACCAGACTCTGTAGTTCTCCTCATATAGAGTATAAGAGGGTGCACGAATATTTCTGACCATTACAGGGCACAAGGTGTAACCGATATAGAGTATGAGAGGGTGCACTCATATTTCTGACCGTTAGAGGGCACAAGGGGTAACCGATATAGAGTATGGGAGGATGCACTCATATTTCTGATCATTAGAGGGCACAAGAGGTAACTGATTGAATCAGCAGAAGGAAAAAAAAAAGAGCAAGTTTATAGAGATTTTGATAGACTTGTCAATTTTGATAGAAAATGTTTAAAAATGAATTTGAAATATTGCTCCTATACTTTGATGCAGATATTACAAGTATCTTTCGCATCAACTTGGGTGCAAAGAAAAGAGTGACAAACCAAGTCCAGTGATACATGAATGATGGATAATGCCAGAGAATGGATCATTCTGGGAGGTAAGGTAATAATACTTTAACGTCAATTTCTGTAAATTACAATATTGACTTAAATGAGAAAAATCAAATAAGCTCTTTCAAAATCCAGGCATTTTCTCCTAATATGTATTGATGATCTAACTCTTAGCACAATAGGAATAGAAAAGAATTTCCTTGATCTGACAAACAGAATGTTGAAAATCATTTAGGTTACTACCATACGTAATGTTGAAGTATTCAGAACTTTTCCCTTGAGATCCAGAATGAGGTTAGGATGCCATTAGCGAAACTTTATGTGTAAAAACAATTGGGAAAGTCTTAACCAGTGTAAGAAGGCAAGGAAAGAGGAAAATTAGTATAATTGGAAAATGTTTATTAATAGAGGTCGGTAGAAACACCACGAGACGCTGCTATTAAACTGTTAGTATGTAATATATTGAGAATTCAAACTAGCAATCTCACAGCAAGAAAGCCAGTATAGGAAAATCAATTCCATGTCTGTATTGCCACAAGAAACAGTGAAGGTTAAATTGTAAACTCATGTAAAATGAATACAGCATGGAAATATTGAATTGCTCTCAGAAACAACCTAGGATGTGTACATGGAAACACAGGAACTATTATTAAGAAGGTTAGGAAATCCTAAATCAATTGACATGTATTCTGTGATAAACGAGTAAAAGACTGTTTTAAAAAGGTCAGGGTTCTCATGTTTCATCTATTGATTTCATTAAAAACTCCATCACAATGAGTATGTGTGAGTCAATGGAAAAGGTCATTCTAAAATTCATACGAACTTGCAAATAACCAAACATAGTCAAGGTAACTTTGAAGGAGAAAAGCAGTTAGAGGAATTGCTTTTACCAGGTATCAGAACGTATTTCAAGGCTGTGCTGATTCAGACAGTGGGTATTGGTGCAGGGAAAAAGAGCAAACTGAACCAAGAGGAGAGCTCAGAAATAACACTGCCACGCACACACCCGAGGATCTTTGCTTTGTATGAACTGTGGCACCTCAGAGCAATGAAGGAAACGAATTTTCCAGTAAATGATGTTGAGTCAAATCGATAATTAGCTACAATAAAATAAAGAAAGGAAACTTGAACTCGACTTCACATCATACCCGAAATGGTATCTGAAGAGAAAGTTAGCTTTGAGAAACTGATGGGCATAATGATGAAGCTTCTAGAAGAAAACCAGCATTTGCCCAAGATTTGACGAGTTCCTAACTCCCCGGTTTGAAGCATGAAACCTGTGCTGAGATTCCTGTATTGAGGGATTGCGTTAGTGTAGCAGTGCTGCTGAATCCTCACGTACGAGGTGGAGATGGGCTGTGATTTCTCTCCCCATTTTACGTATTTCATGGGAGCTGCCTGCAGAGCCTCCCCTTCCCTGTACGTCTTGCAGCAGCATCTACACAGGGTAGACTATTATTTTGCCGGAGTTGTGCTAGGTCAGGGAAACCCTGGTGGTGTAGTGGTTAAGTGCTACGGCTGCTAAACAAAGGGTCAGCAGTTCAAATCCACCAGGTGCTCCTTGGAAACTCTATGGGGCAGTTCTACTCTGCCCTATAGGGTCGCTATGAGTCGGAGCCTCCTCGACGGCACCTAACAACAACAACAACCATAAGCATGAGTGTTACGTGCCACTCAAGCGGAACAAATGGAAACGAAGGCTTTCTTGGTCCTGCTTGGTTAAACACCCAGGAAACCAGGGAGCATCTTGAGAAGGAGAGCGGTGCTTACAACATAAAGGGCAGAGGCAGAGTCTAGGCAGCATCACAGGTAGTACTGGGATTCGACACTAGTTCAGAAGTGGTCAGCAGGGATGGGCCACTGGGAGCCTGTAGGTCCCATAGCCTTTTATCCCCAATAGCCGAGACCTGCTGAGCCGATATGGCTCCACACGGTTGATATTTAAAGGGTACACATCGAGTCAAAGCGGTTGACTTCATCCTGCACACCGATTGGAGGTCTCACTTTTAGGCAGTATGGGAAGGAGGAGAGATCCAATGGAAAGGTCTAGAATTAGGCGTCAAAGGTTTAAGCCCTGAGTCACCACTCCCTCAGTGAGGAATTCATTTCGGGCAAGGGAACGACTCTTGTTTTCTCTTATCTGGCAAACAGCAGGAGCAAGCATAATAGTGATAAGAATAATGACGATTTCACAGATCCACAGGGAGAAAGAAGGAAGGTAAATCTTATAAAGTGAGTGCAACAGTCTCTATTACAAGGGACAATCTTTGTCCTCTCCATCAATGTCGCTTCTTTTAGAACCACCCAATGACTGATGCCTCTATCTCTGTCAAGCCCCCTTTTCTGCTATCTGAATAGAGCAGAAAGATGTCCACAGGGTCCCTGGTGGTCCCTAGCACATGGGCGATAGTGAAAGAAAACTTATTGTCGCATGCTTATGGGAAACCTGATTTTTAGCTTGAAATTGTACGCAGTCATTTTTTCCCCCTCATCACTTGTGGTAGCCATGGGATTCCTGGTGGAATAAGACTCCCTTAGCTCATTCAAAAAGAGGGTGGGTTGACTTAAGGAATCCACATGCGATCACCCTAGTGAACAACGAGCGAATAAGAAAGTGACTAAAAATGTCTTTCAATTATGGATTGGGTATATAAGTGATATACACGTAAACTTTACTATTTTTACTTTGGTTTTCGTATCATAAAATTGGCATAATTATACAACTCATAGTGATTTCTATATAGTGTAATCAGACACTGACGATCTGAAAGGGCACCTCAGCCCTCAGTGCTGCACGTGAATATACTCAGACTCGGTGCCAAGGCCACAGCAAACGATGGACTGAGCTTATCTGAATTCCGGCCTTTGGAGGAGTGCTCTAACTTTTTAAACACAAAAATACACAGATTTTCTTCTGTGTTTCTTTTCCTGTTCCCTTACACGCCCAGAAGGTTGAGGCAAGAGAACTGTGAACAATCAAACCTAAGTGACCAGACTCTGTAGTTCTCCTCATATAGAGTATAAGAGGGTGCACGAATATTTCTGACCATTACAGGGCACAAGGTGTAACCGATATAGAGTATGAGAGGGTGCACTCATATTTCTGACCGTTAGAGGGCACAAGGGGTAACCGATATAGAGTATGGGAGGATGCACTCATATTTCTGATCATTAGAGGGCACAAGAGGTAACTGATTGAATCAGCAGAAGGAAAAAAAAAAGAGCAAGTTTATAGAGATTTTGATAGACTTGTCAATTTTGATAGAAAATGTTTAAAAATGAATTTGAAATATTGCTCCTATACTTTGATGCAGATATTACAAGTATCTTTCGCATCAACTTGGGTGCAAAGAAAAGAGTGACAAACCAAGTCCAGTGATACATGAATGATGGATAATGCCAGAGAATGGATCATTCTGGGAGGTAAGGTAATAATACTTTAACGTCAATTTCTGTAAATTACAATATTGACTTAAATGAGAAAAATCAAATAAGCTCTTTCAAAATCCAGGCATTTTCTCCTAATATGTATTGATGATCTAACTCTTAGCACAATAGGAATAGAAAAGAATTTCCTTGATCTGACAAACAGAATGTTGAAAATCATTTAGGTTACTACCATACGTAATGTTGAAGTATTCAGAACTTTTCCCTTGAGATCCAGAATGAGGTTAGGATGCCATTAGCGAAACTTTATGTGTAAAAACAATTGGGAAAGTCTTAACCAGTGTAAGAAGGCAAGGAAAGAGGAAAATTAGTATAATTGGAAAATGTTTATTAATAGAGGTCGGTAGAAACACCACGAGACGCTGCTATTAAACTGTTAGTATGTAATATATTGAGAATTCAAACTAGCAATCTCACAGCAAGAAAGCCAGTATAGGAAAATCAATTCCATGTCTGTATTGCCACAAGAAACAGTGAAGGTTAAATTGTAAACTCATGTAAAATGAATACAGCATGGAAATATTGAATTGCTCTCAGAAACAACCTAGGATGTGTACATGGAAACACAGGAACTATTATTAAGAAGGTTAGGAAATCCTAAATCAATTGACATGTATTCTGTGATAAACGAGTAAAAGACTGTTTTAAAAAGGTCAGGGTTCTCATGTTTCATCTATTGATTTCATTAAAAACTCCATCACAATGAGTATGTGTGAGTCAATGGAAAAGGTCATTCTAAAATTCATACGAACTTGCAAATAACCAAACATAGTCAAGGAAACTTTGAAGGAGAAAAGCAGTTAGAGGAATTGCTTTTACCAGGTATCAGAACGTATTTCAAGGCTGTGCTGATTCAGACAGTGGATATTGGTGCAGGGAAAAAGAGCAAACTGAACCAAGAGGAGAGCTCAGAAATAACACTGCCACGCACACACCCGAGGATCTTTGCTTTGTATGAACTGTGGCACCTCAGAGCAATGAAGGAAACGAATTTTCCAGTAAATGATGTTGAGTCAAATCGATAATTAGCTACAATAAAATAAAGAAAGGAAACTTGAACTCGACTTCACATCATACCCGAAATGGTATCTGAAGAGAAAGTTAGCTTTGAGAAACTGATGGGCATAATGATGAAGCTTCTAGAAGAAAACCAGCATTTGCCCAAGATTTGACGAGTTCCTAACTCCCCGGTTTGAAGCATGAAACCTGTGCTGAGATTCCTGTATTGAGGGATTGCGTTAGTGTAGCAGTGCTGCTGAATCCTCACGTACGAGGTGGAGATGGGCTGTGATTTCTCTCCCCATTTTACGTATTTCATGGGAGCTGCCTGCAGAGCCTCCCCTTCCCTGTACGTCTTGCAGCAGCATCTACACAGGGTAGACTATTATTTTGCCGGAGTTGTGCTAGGTCAGGGAAACCCTGGTGGTGTAGTGGTTAAGTGCTACGGCTGCTAAACAAAGGGTCAGCAGTTCAAATCCACCAGGTGCTCCTTGGAAACTCTATGGGGCAGTTCTACTCTGTCCTATAGGGTCGCTATGAGTCGGAGCCTCCTCGACGGCATCTAACAACAACAACAACCATAAGCATGAGTGTTACGTGCCACTCAAGCAGAACAAATGGAAACGAAGGCTTTCTTGGTCCTGCTTGGTTAAACACCCGGGAAACCAGGGAGCATCTTGAGAAGGAGAGCGGTGCTTACAACATAAAGGGCAGAGGCAGAGTCTAGGCAGCATCACAGGTAGTACTGGGATTCGACACTAGTTCAGAAGTGGTCAGCAGGGATGGGCCACTGGGAGCCTGTAGGTCCCATAGCCTTTTATCCCCAATAGCCGAGACCTGCTGAGCCGATATGGCTCCACACGGTTGATATTTAAAGGGTACACATCGAGTCAAAGCGGTTGACTTCATCCTGCACACCGATTGGAGGTCTCACTTTTAGGCAGTATGGGAAGGAGGAGAGATCCAATGGAAAGGTCTAGAATTAGGCGTCAAAGGTTTAAGCCCTGAGTCACCACTCCCTCAGTGAGGAATTCATTTCGGGCAAGGGAACGACTCTTGTTTTCTCTTATCTGGCAAACAGCAGGAGCAAGCATAATAGTGATAAGAATAATGACGATTTCACAGATCCACAGGGAGAAAGAAGGAAGGTAAATCTTATAAACTGAGTGCAACAGTCTCTATTACAAGGGACAATCTTTGTCCTCTCCATCAATGTCGCTTCTTTTAGAACCACCCAATGACTGATGCCTCTATCTCTGTCAAGCCCCCTTTTCTGCTATCTGAATAGAGCAGAAAGATGTCCACAGGGTCCCTGGTGGTCCCTAGCACATGGGCGATAGTGAAAGAAAACTTATTGTCGCATGCTTATGGGAAACCTGATTTTTAGCTTGAAATTGTACGCAGTCATTTTTTCCCCCTCATCACTTGTGGTAGCCATGGGATTCCTGGTGGAATAAGACTCCCTTAGCTCATTCAAAAAGAGGGTGGGTTGACTTAAGGAATCCACATGCGATCACCCTAGTGAACAACGAGCGAATAAGAAAGTGACTAAAAATGTCTTTCAATTATGGATTGGGTATATAAGTGATATACACGTAAACTTTACTATTATTACTTTGGTTTTCGTATCATAAAATTGGCATAATTATACAACTCATAGTGATTTCTATATAGTGTAATCAGACACTGACGATCTGAAAGGGCACCTCAGCCCTCAGTGCTGCACGTGAATATACTCAGACTCGGTGCCAAGGCCACAGCAAACGATGGACTGAGCTTATCTGAATTCCGGCCTTTGGAGGAGTGCTCTAACTTTTTAAACACAAAAATACACAGATTTTCTTCTGTGTTTCTTTTCCTGTTCCCTTACACGCCCAGAAGGTTGAGGCAAGAGAACTGTGAACAATCAAACCTAAGTGACCAGACTCTGTAGTTCTCCTCATATAGAGTATAAGAGGGTGCACGAATATTTCTGACCATTACAGGGCACAAGGTGTAACCGATATAGAGTATGAGAGGGTGCACTCATATTTCTGACCGTTAGAGGGCACAAGGGGTAACCGATATAGAGTATGGGAGGATGCACTCATATTTCTGATCATTAGAGGGCACAAGAGGTAACTGATTGAATCAGCAGAAGGAAAAAAAAAAGAGCAAGTTTATAGAGATTTTGATAGACTTGTCAATTTTGATAGAAAATGTTTAAAAATGAATTTGAAATATTGCTCCTATACTTTGATGCAGATATTACAAGTATCTTTCGCATCAACTTGGGTGCAAAGAAAAGAGTGACAAACCAAGTCCAGTGATACATGAATGATGGATAATGCCAGAGAATGGATCATTCTGGGAGGTAAGGTAATAATACTTTAACGTCAATTTCTGTAAATTACAATATTGACTTAAATGAGAAAAATCAAATAAGCTCTTTCAAAATCCAGGCATTTTCTCCTAATATGTATTGATGATCTAACTCTTAGCACAATAGGAATAGAAAAGAATTTCCTTGATCTGACAAACAGAATGTTGAAAATCATTTAGGTTACTACCATACGTAATGTTGAAGTATTCAGAACTTTTCCCTTGAGATCCAGAATGAGGTTAGGATGCCATTAGCGAAACTTTATGTGTAAAAACAATTGGGAAAGTCTTAACCAGTGTAAGAAGGCAAGGAAAGAGGAAAATTAGTATAATTGGAAAATGTTTATTAATAGAGGTCGGTAGAAACACCACGAGACGCTGCTATTAAACTGTTAGTATGTAATATATTGAGAATTCAAACTAGCAATCTCACAGCAAGAAAGCCAGTATAGGAAAATCAATTCCATGTCTGTATTGCCACAAGAAACAGTGAAGGTTAAATTGTAAACTCATGTAAAATGAATACAGCATGGAAATATTGAATTGCTCTCAGAAACAACCTAGGATGTGTACATGGAAACACAGGAACTATTATTAAGAAGGTTAGGAAATCCTAAATCAATTGACATGTATTCTGTGATAAACGAGTAAAAGACTGTTTTAAAAAGGTCAGGGTTCTCATGTTTCATCTATTGATTTCATTAAAAACTCCATCACAATGAGTATGTGTGAGTCAATGGAAAAGGTCATTCTAAAATTCATACGAACTTGCAAATAACCAAACATAGTCAAGGTAACTTTGAAGGAGAAAAGCAGTTAGAGGAATTGCTTTTACCAGGTATCAGAACGTATTTCAAGGCTGTGCTGATTCAGACAGTGGATATTGGTGCAGGGAAAAAGAGCAAACTGAACCAAGAGGAGAGCTCAGAAATAACACTGCCACGCACACACCCGAGGATCTTTGCTTTGTATGAACTGTGGCACCTCAGAGCAATGAAGGAAACGAATTTTCCAGTAAATGATGTTGAGTCAAATCGATAATTAGCTACAATAAAATAAAGAAAGGAAACTTGAACTCGACTTCACATCATACCCGAAATGGTATCTGAAGAGAAAGTTAGCTTTGAGAAACTGATGGGCATAATGATGAAGCTTCTAGAAGAAAACCAGCATTTGCCCAAGATTTGACGAGTTCCTAACTCCCCGGTTTGAAGCATGAAACCTGTGCTGAGATTCCTGTATTGAGGGATTGCGTTAGTGTAGCAGTGCTGCTGAATCCTCACGTACGAGGTGGAGATGGGCTGTGATTTCTCTCCCCATTTTACGTATTTCATGGGAGCTGCCTGCAGAGCCTCCCCTTCCCTGTACGTCTTGCAGCAGCATCTACACAGGGTAGACTATTATTTTGCCGGAGTTGTGCTAGGTCAGGGAAACCCTGGTGGTGTAGTGGTTAAGTGCTACGGCTGCTAAACAAAGGGTCAGCAGTTCAAATCCACCAGGTGCTCCTTGGAAACTCTATGGGGCAGTTCTACTCTGCCCTATAGGGTCGCTATGAGTCGGAGCCTCCTCGACGGCACCTAACAACAACAACAACCATAAGCATGAGTGTTACGTGCCACTCAAGCGGAACAAATGGAAACGAAGGCTTTCTTGGTCCTGCTTGGTTAAACACCCAGGAAACCAGGGAGCATCTTGAGAAGGAGAGCGGTGCTTACAACATAAAGGGCAGAGGCAGAGTCTAGGCAGCATCACAGGTAGTACTGGGATTCGACACTAGTTCAGAAGTGGTCAGCAGGGATGGGCCACTGGGAGCCTGTAGGTCCCATAGCCTTTTATCCCCAATAGCCGAGACCTGCTGAGCCGATATGGCTCCACACGGTTGATATTTAAAGGGTACACATCGAGTCAAAGCGGTTGACTTCATCCTGCACACCGATTGGAGGTCTCACTTTTAGGCAGTATGGGAAGGAGGAGAGATCCAATGGAAAGGTCTAGAATTAGGCGTCAAAGGTTTAAGCCCTGAGTCACCACTCCCTCAGTGAGGAATTCATTTCGGGCAAGGGAACGACTCTTGTTTTCTCTTATCTGGCAAACAGCAGGAGCAAGCATAATAGTGATAAGAATAATGACGATTTCACAGATCCACAGGGAGAAAGAAGGAAGGTAAATCTTATAAACTGAGTGCAACAGTCTCTATTACAAGGGACAATCTTTGTCCTCTCCATCAATGTCGCTTCTTTTAGAACCACCCAATGACTGATGCCTCTATCTCTGTCAAGCCCCCTTTTCTGCTATCTGAATAGAGCAGAAAGATGTCCACAGGGTCCCTGGTGGTCCCTAGCACATGGGCGATAGTGAAAGAAAACTTATTGTCGCATGCTTATGGGAAACCTGATTTTTAGCTTGAAATTGTACGCAGTCATTTTTTCCCCCTCATCACTTGTGGTAGCCATGGGATTCCTGGTGGAATAAGACTCCCTTAGCTCATTCAAAAAGAGGGTGGGTTGACTTAAGGAATCCACATGCGATCACCCTAGTGAACAACGAGCGAATAAGAAAGTGACTAAAAATGTCTTTCAATTATGGATTGGGTATATAAGTGATATACACGTAAACTTTACTATTATTACTTTGGTTTTCGTATCATAAAATTGGCATAATTATACAACTCATAGTGATTTCTATATAGTGTAATCAGACACTGACGATCTGAAAGGGCACCTCAGCCCTCAGTGCTGCACGTGAATATACTCAGACTCGGTGCCAAGGCCACAGCAAACGATGGACTGAGCTTATCTGAATTCCGGCCTTTGGAGGAGTGCTCTAACTTTTTAAACACAAAAATACACAGATTTTCTTCTGTGTTTCTTTTCCTGTTCCCTTACACGCCCAGAAGGTTGAGGCAAGAGAACTGTGAACAATCAAACCTAAGTGACCAGACTCTGTAGTTCTCCTCATATAGAGTATAAGAGGGTGCACGAATATTTCTGACCATTACAGGGCACAAGGTGTAACCGATATAGAGTATGAGAGGGTGCACTCATATTTCTGACCGTTAGAGGGCACAAGGGGTAACCGATATAGAGTATGGGAGGATGCACTCATATTTCTGATCATTAGAGGGCACAAGAGGTAACTGATTGAATCAGCAGAAGGAAAAAAAAAAGAGCAAGTTTATAGAGATTTTGATAGACTTGTCAATTTTGATAGAAAATGTTTAAAAATGAATTTGAAATATTGCTCCTATACTTTGATGCAGATATTACAAGTATCTTTCGCATCAACTTGGGTGCAAAGAAAAGAGTGACAAACCAAGTCCAGTGATACATGAATGATGGATAATGCCAGAGAATGGATCATTCTGGGAGGTAAGGTAATAATACTTTAACGTCAATTTCTGTAAATTACAATATTGACTTAAATGAGAAAAATCAAATAAGCTCTTTCAAAATCCAGGCATTTTCTCCTAATATGTATTGATGATCTAACTCTTAGCACAATAGGAATAGAAAAGAATTTCCTTGATCTGACAAACAGAATGTTGAAAATCATTTAGGTTACTACCATACGTAATGTTGAAGTATTCAGAACTTTTCCCTTGAGATCCAGAATGAGGTTAGGATGCCATTAGCGAAACTTTATGTGTAAAAACAATTGGGAAAGTCTTAACCAGTGTAAGAAGGCAAGGAAAGAGGAAAATTAGTATAATTGGAAAATGTTTATTAATAGAGGTCGGTAGAAACACCACGAGACGCTGCTATTAAACTGTTAGTATGTAATATATTGAGAATTCAAACTAGCAATCTCACAGCAAGAAAGCCAGTATAGGAAAATCAATTCCATGTCTGTATTGCCACAAGAAACAGTGAAGGTTAAATTGTAAACTCATGTAAAATGAATACAGCATGGAAATATTGAATTGCTCTCAGAAACAACCTAGGATGTGTACATGGAAACACAGGAACTATTATTAAGAAGGTTAGGAAATCCTAAATCAATTGACATGTATTCTGTGATAAACGAGTAAAAGACTGTTTTAAAAAGGTCAGGGTTCTCATGTTTCATCTATTGATTTCATTAAAAACTCCATCACAATGAGTATGTGTGAGTCAATGGAAAAGGTCATTCTAAAATTCATACGAACTTGCAAATAACCAAACATAGTCAAGGTAACTTTGAAGGAGAAAAGCAGTTAGAGGAATTGCTTTTACCAGGTATCAGAACGTATTTCAAGGCTGTGCTGATTCAGACAGTGGATATTGGTGCAGGGAAAAAGAGCAAACTGAACCAAGAGGAGAGCTCAGAAATAACACTGCCACGCACACACCCGAGGATCTTTGCTTTGTATGAACTGTGGCACCTCAGAGCAATGAAGGAAACGAATTTTCCAGTAAATGATGTTGAGTCAAATCGATAATTAGCTACAATAAAATAAAGAAAGGAAACTTGAACTCGACTTCACATCATACCCGAAATGGTATCTGAAGAGAAAGTTAGCTTTGAGAAACTGATGGGCATAATGATGAAGCTTCTAGAAGAAAACCAGCATTTGCCCAAGATTTGACGAGTTCCTAACTCCCCGGTTTGAAGCATGAAACCTGTGCTGAGATTCCTGTATTGAGGGATTGCGTTAGTGTAGCAGTGCTGCTGAATCCTCACGTACGAGGTGGAGATGGGCTGTGATTTCTCTCCCCATTTTACGTATTTCATGGGAGCTGCCTGCAGAGCCTCCCCTTCCCTGTACGTCTTGCAGCAGCATCTACACAGGGTAGACTATTATTTTGCCGGAGTTGTGCTAGGTCAGGGAAACCCTGGTGGTGTAGTGGTTAAGTGCTACGGCTGCTAAACAAAGGGTCAGCAGTTCAAATCCACCAGGTGCTCCTTGGAAACTCTATGGGGCAGTTCTACTCTGCCCTATAGGGTCGCTATGAGTCGGAGCCTCCTCGACGGCACCTAACAACAACAACAACCATAAGCATGAGTGTTACGTGCCACTCAAGCGGAACAAATGGAAACGAAGGCTTTCTTGGTCCTGCTTGGTTAAACACCCAGGAAACCAGGGAGCATCTTGAGAAGGAGAGCGGTGCTTACAACATAAAGGGCAGAGGCAGAGTCTAGGCAGCATCACAGGTAGTACTGGGATTCGACACTAGTTCAGAAGTGGTCAGCAGGGATGGGCCACTGGGAGCCTGTAGGTCCCATAGCCTTTTATCCCCAATAGCCGAGACCTGCTGAGCCGATATGGCTCCACACGGTTGATATTTAAAGGGTACACATCGAGTCAAAGCGGTTGACTTCATCCTGCACACCGATTGGAGGTCTCACTTTTAGGCAGTATGGGAAGGAGGAGAGATCCAATGGAAAGGTCTAGAATTAGGCGTCAAAGGTTTAAGCCCTGAGTCACCACTCCCTCAGTGAGGAATTCATTTCGGGCAAGGGAACGACTCTTGTTTTCTCTTATCTGGCAAACAGCAGGAGCAAGCATAATAGTGATAAGAATAATGACGATTTCACAGATCCACAGGGAGAAAGAAGGAAGGTAAATCTTATAAACTGAGTGCAACAGTCTCTATTACAAGGGACAATCTTTGTCCTCTCCATCAATGTCGCTTCTTTTAGAACCACCCAATGACTGATGCCTCTATCTCTGTCAAGCCCCCTTTTCTGCTATCTGAATAGAGCAGAAAGATGTCCACAGGGTCCCTGGTGGTCCCTAGCACATGGGCGATAGTGAAAGAAAACTTATTGTCGCATGCTTATGGGAAACCTGATTTTTAGCTTGAAATTGTACGCAGTCATTTTTTCCCCCTCATCACTTGTGGTAGCCATGGGATTCCTGGTGGAATAAGACTCCCTTAGCTCATTCAAAAAGAGGGTGGGTTGACTTAAGGAATCCACATGCGATCACCCTAGTGAACAACGAGCGAATAAGAAAGTGACTAAAAATGTCTTTCAATTATGGATTGGGTATATAAGTGATATACACGTAAACTTTACTATTATTACTTTGGTTTTCGTATCATAAAATTGGCATAATTATACAACTCATAGTGATTTCTATATAGTGTAATCAGACACTGACGATCTGAAAGGGCACCTCAGCCCTCAGTGCTGCACGTGAATATACTCAGACTCGGTGCCAAGGCCACAGCAAACGATGGACTGAGCTTATCTGAATTCCGGCCTTTGGAGGAGTGCTCTAACTTTTTAAACACAAAAATACACAGATTTTCTTCTGTGTTTCTTTTCCTGTTCCCTTACACGCCCAGAAGGTTGAGGCAAGAGAACTGTGAACAATCAAACCTAAGTGACCAGACTCTGTAGTTCTCCTCATATAGAGTATAAGAGGGTGCACGAATATTTCTGACCATTACAGGGCACAAGGTGTAACCGATATAGAGTATGAGAGGGTGCACTCATATTTCTGACCGTTAGAGGGCACAAGGGGTAACCGATATAGAGTATGGGAGGATGCACTCATATTTCTGATCATTAGAGGGCACAAGAGGTAACTGATTGAATCAGCAGAAGGAAAAAAAAAAGAGCAAGTTTATAGAGATTTTGATAGACTTGTCAATTTTGATAGAAAATGTTTAAAAATGAATTTGAAATATTGCTCCTATACTTTGATGCAGATATTACAAGTATCTTTCGCATCAACTTGGGTGCAAAGAAAAGAGTGACAAACCAAGTCCAGTGATACATGAATGATGGATAATGCCAGAGAATGGATCATTCTGGGAGGTAAGGTAATAATACTTTAACGTCAATTTCTGTAAATTACAATATTGACTTAAATGAGAAAAATCAAATAAGCTCTTTCAAAATCCAGGCATTTTCTCCTAATATGTATTGATGATCTAACTCTTAGCACAATAGGAATAGAAAAGAATTTCCTTGATCTGACAAACAGAATGTTGAAAATCATTTAGGTTACTACCATACGTAATGTTGAAGTATTCAGAACTTTTCCCTTGAGATCCAGAATGAGGTTAGGATGCCATTAGCGAAACTTTATGTGTAAAAACAATTGGGAAAGTCTTAACCAGTGTAAGAAGGCAAGGAAAGAGGAAAATTAGTATAATTGGAAAATGTTTATTAATAGAGGTCGGTAGAAACACCACGAGACGCTGCTATTAAACTGTTAGTATGTAATATATTGAGAATTCAAACTAGCAATCTCACAGCAAGAAAGCCAGTATAGGAAAATCAATTCCATGTCTGTATTGCCACAAGAAACAGTGAAGGTTAAATTGTAAACTCATGTAAAATGAATACAGCATGGAAATATTGAATTGCTCTCAGAAACAACCTAGGATGTGTACATGGAAACACAGGAACTATTATTAAGAAGGTTAGGAAATCCTAAATCAATTGACATGTATTCTGTGATAAACGAGTAAAAGACTGTTTTAAAAAGGTCAGGGTTCTCATGTTTCATCTATTGATTTCATTAAAAACTCCATCACAATGAGTATGTGTGAGTCAATGGAAAAGGTCATTCTAAAATTCATACGAACTTGCAAATAACCAAACATAGTCAAGGTAACTTTGAAGGAGAAAAGCAGTTAGAGGAATTGCTTTTACCAGGTATCAGAACGTATTTCAAGGCTGTGCTGATTCAGACAGTGGATATTGGTGCAGGGAAAAAGAGCAAACTGAACCAAGAGGAGAGCTCAGAAATAACACTGCCACGCACACACCCGAGGATCTTTGCTTTGTATGAACTGTGGCACCTCAGAGCAATGAAGGAAACGAATTTTCCAGTAAATGATGTTGAGTCAAATCGATAATTAGCTACAATAAAATAAAGAAAGGAAACTTGAACTCGACTTCACATCATACCCGAAATGGTATCTGAAGAGAAAGTTAGCTTTGAGAAACTGATGGGCATAATGATGAAGCTTCTAGAAGAAAACCAGCATTTGCCCAAGATTTGACGAGTTCCTAACTCCCCGGTTTGAAGCATGAAACCTGTGCTGAGATTCCTGTATTGAGGGATTGCGTTAGTGTAGCAGTGCTGCTGAATCCTCACGTACGAGGTGGAGATGGGCTGTGATTTCTCTCCCCATTTTACGTATTTCATGGGAGCTGCCTGCAGAGCCTCCCCTTCCCTGTACGTCTTGCAGCAGCATCTACACAGGGTAGACTATTATTTTGCCGGAGTTGTGCTAGGTCAGGGAAACCCTGGTGGTGTAGTGGTTAAGTGCTACGGCTGCTAAACAAAGGGTCAGCAGTTCAAATCCACCAGGTGCTCCTTGGAAACTCTATGGGGCAGTTCTACTCTGCCCTATAGGGTCGCTATGAGTCGGAGCCTCCTCGACGGCACCTAACAACAACAACAACCATAAGCATGAGTGTTACGTGCCACTCAAGCGGAACAAATGGAAACGAAGGCTTTCTTGGTCCTGCTTGGTTAAACACCCAGGAAACCAGGGAGCATCTTGAGAAGGAGAGCGGTGCTTACAACATAAAGGGCAGAGGCAGAGTCTAGGCAGCATCACAGGTAGTACTGGGATTCGACACTAGTTCAGAAGTGGTCAGCAGGGATGGGCCACTGGGAGCCTGTAGGTCCCATAGCCTTTTATCCCCAATAGCCGAGACCTGCTGAGCCGATATGGCTCCACACGGTTGATATTTAAAGGGTACACATCGAGTCAAAGCGGTTGACTTCATCCTGCACACCGATTGGAGGTCTCACTTTTAGGCAGTATGGGAAGGAGGAGAGATCCAATGGAAAGGTCTAGAATTAGGCGTCAAAGGTTTAAGCCCTGAGTCACCACTCCCTCAGTGAGGAATTCATTTCGGGCAAGGGAACGACTCTTGTTTTCTCTTATCTGGCAAACAGCAGGAGCAAGCATAATAGTGATAAGAATAATGACGATTTCACAGATCCACAGGGAGAAAGAAGGAAGGTAAATCTTATAAACTGAGTGCAACAGTCTCTATTACAAGGGACAATCTTTGTCCTCTCCATCAATGTCGCTTCTTTTAGAACCACCCAATGACTGATGCCTCTATCTCTGTCAAGCCCCCTTTTCTGCTATCTGAATAGAGCAGAAAGATGTCCACAGGGTCCCTGGTGGTCCCTAGCACATGGGCGATAGTGAAAGAAAACTTATTGTCGCATGCTTATGGGAAACCTGATTTTTAGCTTGAAATTGTACGCAGTCATTTTTTCCCCCTCATCACTTGTGGTAGCCATGGGATTCCTGGTGGAATAAGACTCCCTTAGCTCATTCAAAAAGAGGGTGGGTTGACTTAAGGAATCCACATGCGATCACCCTAGTGAACAACGAGCGAATAAGAAAGTGACTAAAAATGTCTTTCAATTATGGATTGGGTATATAAGTGATATACACGTAAACTTTACTATTATTACTTTGGTTTTCGTATCATAAAATTGGCATAATTATACAACTCATAGTGATTTCTATATAGTGTAATCAGACACTGACGATCTGAAAGGGCACCTCAGCCCTCAGTGCTGCACGTGAATATACTCAGACTCGGTGCCAAGGCCACAGCAAACGATGGACTGAGCTTATCTGAATTCCGGCCTTTGGAGGAGTGCTCTAACTTTTTAAACACAAAAATACACAGATTTTCTTCTGTGTTTCTTTTCCTGTTCCCTTACACGCCCAGAAGGTTGAGGCAAGAGAACTGTGAACAATCAAACCTAAGTGACCAGACTCTGTAGTTCTCCTCATATAGAGTATAAGAGGGTGCACGAATATTTCTGACCATTAGAGGGCACAAGGTGTAACCGATATAGAGTATGAGAGGGTGCACTCATATTTCTGACCGTTAGAGGGCACAAGGGGTAACCGATATAGAGTATGGGAGGATGCACTCATATTTCTGATCATTAGAGGGCACAAGAGGTAACTGATTGAATCAGCAGAAGGAAAAAAAAAAGAGCAAGTTTATAGAGATTTTGATAGACTTGTCAATTTTGATAGAAAATGTTTAAAAATGAATTTGAAATATTGCTCCTATACTTTGATGCAGATATTACAAGTATCTTTCGCATCAACTTGGGTGCAAAGAAAAGAGTGACAAACCAAGTCCAGTGATACATGAATGATGGATAATGCCAGAGAATGGATCATTCTGGGAGGTAAGGTAATAATACTTTAACGTCAATTTCTGTAAATTACAATATTGACTTAAATGAGAAAAATCAAATAAGCTCTTTCAAAATCCAGGCATTTTCTCCTAATATGTATTGATGATCTAACTCTTAGCACAATAGGAATAGAAAAGAATTTCCTTGATCTGACAAACAGAATGTTGAAAATCATTTAGGTTACTACCATACGTAATGTTGAAGTATTCAGAACTTTTCCCTTGAGATCCAGAATGAGGTTAGGATGCCATTAGCGAAACTTTATGTGTAAAAACAATTGGGAAAGTCTTAACCAGTGTAAGAAGGCAAGGAAAGAGGAAAATTAGTATAATTGGAAAATGTTTATTAATAGAGGTCGGTAGAAACACCACGAGACGCTGCTATTAAACTGTTAGTATGTAATATATTGAGAATTCAAACTAGCAATCTCACAGCAAGAAAGCCAGTATAGGAAAATCAATTCCATGTCTGTATTGCCACAAGAAACAGTGAAGGTTAAATTGTAAACTCATGTAAAATGAATACAGCATGGAAATATTGAATTGCTCTCAGAAACAACCTAGGATGTGTACATGGAAACACAGGAACTATTATTAAGAAGGTTAGGAAATCCTAAATCAATTGACATGTATTCTGTGATAAACGAGTAAAAGACTGTTTTAAAAAGGTCAGGGTTCTCATGTTTCATCTATTGATTTCATTAAAAACTCCATCACAATGAGTATGTGTGAGTCAATGGAAAAGGTCATTCTAAAATTCATACGAACTTGCAAATAACCAAACATAGTCAAGGTAACTTTGAAGGAGAAAAGCAGTTAGAGGAATTGCTTTTACCAGGTATCAGAACGTATTTCAAGGCTGTGCTGATTCAGACAGTGGATATTGGTGCAGGGAAAAAGAGCAAACTGAACCAAGAGGAGAGCTCAGAAATAACACTGCCACGCACACACCCGAGGATCTTTGCTTTGTATGAACTGTGGCACCTCAGAGCAATGAAGGAAACGAATTTTCCAGTAAATGATGTTGAGTCAAATCGATAATTAGCTACAATAAAATAAAGAAAGGAAACTTGAACTCGACTTCACATCATACCCGAAATGGTATCTGAAGAGAAAGTTAGCTTTGAGAAACTGATGGGCATAATGATGAAGCTTCTAGAAGAAAACCAGCATTTGCCCAAGATTTGACGAGTTCCTAACTCCCCGGTTTGAAGCATGAAACCTGTGCTGAGATTCCTGTATTGAGGGATTGCGTTAGTGTAGCAGTGCTGCTGAATCCTCACGTACGAGGTGGAGATGGGCTGTGATTTCTCTCCCCATTTTACGTATTTCATGGGAGCTGCCTGCAGAGCCTCCCCTTCCCTGTACGTCTTGCAGCAGCATCTACACAGGGTAGACTATTATTTTGCCGGAGTTGTGCTAGGTCAGGGAAACCCTGGTGGTGTAGTGGTTAAGTGCTACGGCTGCTAAACAAAGGGTCAGCAGTTCAAATCCACCAGGTGCTCCTTGGAAACTCTATGGGGCAGTTCTACTCTGCCCTATAGGGTCGCTATGAGTCGGAGCCTCCTCGACGGCACCTAACAACAACAACAACCATAAGCATGAGTGTTACGTGCCACTCAAGCGGAACAAATGGAAACGAAGGCTTTCTTGGTCCTGCTTGGTTAAACACCCAGGAAACCAGGGAGCATCTTGAGAAGGAGAGCGGTGCTTACAACATAAAGGGCAGAGGCAGAGTCTAGGCAGCATCACAGGTAGTACTGGGATTCGACACTAGTTCAGAAGTGGTCAGCAGGGATGGGCCACTGGGAGCCTGTAGGTCCCATAGCCTTTTATCCCCAATAGCCGAGACCTGCTGAGCCGATATGGCTCCACACGGTTGATATTTAAAGGGTACACATCGAGTCAAAGCGGTTGACTTCATCCTGCACACCGATTGGAGGTCTCACTTTTAGGCAGTATGGGAAGGAGGAGAGATCCAATGGAAAGGTCTAGAATTAGGCGTCAAAGGTTTAAGCCCTGAGTCACCACTCCCTCAGTGAGGAATTCATTTCGGGCAAGGGAACGACTCTTGTTTTCTCTTATCTGGCAAACAGCAGGAGCAAGCATAATAGTGATAAGAATAATGACGATTTCACAGATCCACAGGGAGAAAGAAGGAAGGTAAATCTTATAAACTGAGTGCAACAGTCTCTATTACAAGGGACAATCTTTGTCCTCTCCATCAATGTCGCTTCTTTTAGAACCACCCAATGACTGATGCCTCTATCTCTGTCAAGCCCCCTTTTCTGCTATCTGAATAGAGCAGAAAGATGTCCACAGGGTCCCTGGTGGTCCCTAGCACATGGGCGATAGTGAAAGAAAACTTATTGTCGCATGCTTATGGGAAACCTGATTTTTAGCTTGAAATTGTACGCAGTCATTTTTTCCCCCTCATCACTTGTGGTAGCCATGGGATTCCTGGTGGAATAAGACTCCCTTAGCTCATTCAAAAAGAGGGTGGGTTGACTTAAGGAATCCACATGCGATCACCCTAGTGAACAACGAGCGAATAAGAAAGTGACTAAAAATGTCTTTCAATTATGGATTGGGTATATAAGTGATATACACGTAAACTTTACTATTATTACTTTGGTTTTCGTATCATAAAATTGGCATAATTATACAACTCATAGTGATTTCTATATAGTGTAATCAGACACTGACGATCTGAAAGGGCACCTCAGCCCTCAGTGCTGCACGTGAATATACTCAGACTCGGTGCCAAGGCCACAGCAAACGATGGACTGAGCTTATCTGAATTCCGGCCTTTGGAGGAGTGCTCTAACTTTTTAAACACAAAAATACACAGATTTTCTTCTGTGTTTCTTTTCCTGTTCCCTTACACGCCCAGAAGGTTGAGGCAAGAGAACTGTGAACAATCAAACCTAAGTGACCAGACTCTGTAGTTCTCCTCATATAGAGTATAAGAGGGTGCACGAATATTTCTGACCATTAGAGGGCACAAGGTGTAACCGATATAGAGTATGAGAGGGTGCACTCATATTTCTGACCGTTAGAGGGCACAAGGGGTAACCGATATAGAGTATGGGAGGATGCACTCATATTTCTGATCATTAGAGGGCACAAGAGGTAACTGATTGAATCAGCAGAAGGAAAAAAAAAAGAGCAAGTTTATAGAGATTTTGATAGACTTGTCAATTTTGATAGAAAATGTTTAAAAATGAATTTGAAATATTGCTCCTATACTTTGATGCAGATATTACAAGTATCTTTCGCATCAACTTGGGTGCAAAGAAAAGAGTGACAAACCAAGTCCAGTGATACATGAATGATGGATAATGCCAGAGAATGGATCATTCTGGGAGGTAAGGTAATAATACTTTAACGTCAATTTCTGTAAATTACAATATTGACTTAAATGAGAAAAATCAAATAAGCTCTTTCAAAATCCAGGCATTTTCTCCTAATATGTATTGATGATCTAACTCTTAGCACAATAGGAATAGAAAAGAATTTCCTTGATCTGACAAACAGAATGTTGAAAATCATTTAGGTTACTACCATACGTAATGTTGAAGTATTCAGAACTTTTCCCTTGAGATCCAGAATGAGGTTAGGATGCCATTAGCGAAACTTTATGTGTAAAAACAATTGGGAAAGTCTTAACCAGTGTAAGAAGGCAAGGAAAGAGGAAAATTAGTATAATTGGAAAATGTTTATTAATAGAGGTCGGTAGAAACACCACGAGACGCTGCTATTAAACTGTTAGTATGTAATATATTGAGAATTCAAACTAGCAATCTCACAGCAAGAAAGCCAGTATAGGAAAATCAATTCCATGTCTGTATTGCCACAAGAAACAGTGAAGGTTAAATTGTAAACTCATGTAAAATGAATACAGCATGGAAATATTGAATTGCTCTCAGAAACAACCTAGGATGTGTACATGGAAACACAGGAACTATTATTAAGAAGGTTAGGAAATCCTAAATCAATTGACATGTATTCTGTGATAAACGAGTAAAAGACTGTTTTAAAAAGGTCAGGGTTCTCATGTTTCATCTATTGATTTCATTAAAAACTCCATCACAATGAGTATGTGTGAGTCAATGGAAAAGGTCATTCTAAAATTCATACGAACTTGCAAATAACCAAACATAGTCAAGGTAACTTTGAAGGAGAAAAGCAGTTAGAGGAATTGCTTTTACCAGGTATCAGAACGTATTTCAAGGCTGTGCTGATTCAGACAGTGGATATTGGTGCAGGGAAAAAGAGCAAACTGAACCAAGAGGAGAGCTCAGAAATAACACTGCCACGCACACACCCGAGGATCTTTGCTTTGTATGAACTGTGGCACCTCAGAGCAATGAAGGAAACGAATTTTCCAGTAAATGATGTTGAGTCAAATCGATAATTAGCTACAATAAAATAAAGAAAGGAAACTTGAACTCGACTTCACATCATACCCGAAATGGTATCTGAAGAGAAAGTTAGCTTTGAGAAACTGATGGGCATAATGATGAAGCTTCTAGAAGAAAACCAGCATTTGCCCAAGATTTGACGAGTTCCTAACTCCCCGGTTTGAAGCATGAAACCTGTGCTGAGATTCCTGTATTGAGGGATTGCGTTAGTGTAGCAGTGCTGCTGAATCCTCACGTACGAGGTGCAGATGGGCTGTGATTTCTCTCCCCATTTTACGTATTTCATGGGAGCTGCCTGCAGAGCCTCCCCTTCCCTGTACGTCTTGCAGCAGCATCTACACAGGGTAGACTATTATTTTGCCGGAGTTGTGCTAGGTCAGGGAAACCCTGGTGGTGTAGTGGTTAAGTGCTACGGCTGCTAAACAAAGGGTCAGCAGTTCAAATCCACCAGGTGCTCCTTGGAAACTCTATGGGGCAGTTCTACTCTGCCCTATAGGGTCGCTATGAGTCGGAGCCTCCTCGACGGCACCTAACAACAACAACAACCATAAGCATGAGTGTTACGTGCCACTCAAGCGGAACAAATGGAAACGAAGGCTTTCTTGGTCCTGCTTGGTTAAACACCCAGGAAACCAGGGAGCATCTTGAGAAGGAGAGCGGTGCTTACAACATAAAGGGCAGAGGCAGAGTCTAGGCAGCATCACAGGTAGTACTGGGATTCGACACTAGTTCAGAAGTGGTCAGCAGGGATGGGCCACTGGGAGCCTGTAGGTCCCATAGCCTTTTATCCCCAATAGCCGAGACCTGCTGAGCCGATATGGCTCCACACGGTTGATATTTAAAGGGTACACATCGAGTCAAAGCGGTTGACTTCATCCTGCACACCGATTGGAGGTCTCACTTTTAGGCAGTATGGGAAGGAGGAGAGATCCAATGGAAAGGTCTAGAATTAGGCGTCAAAGGTTTAAGCCCTGAGTCACCACTCCCTCAGTGAGGAATTCATTTCGGGCAAGGGAACGACTCTTGTTTTCTCTTATCTGGCAAACAGCAGGAGCAAGCATAATAGTGATAAGAATAATGACGATTTCACAGATCCACAGGGAGAAAGAAGGAAGGTAAATCTTATAAACTGAGTGCAACAGTCTCTATTACAAGGGACAATCTTTGTCCTCTCCATCAATGTCGCTTCTTTTAGAACCACCCAATGACTGATGCCTCTATCTCTGTCAAGCCCCCTTTTCTGCTATCTGAATAGAGCAGAAAGATGTCCACAGGGTCCCTGGTGGTCCCTAGCACATGGGCGATAGTGAAAGAAAACTTATTGTCGCATGCTTATGGGAAACCTGATTTTTAGCTTGAAATTGTACGCAGTCATTTTTTCCCCCTCATCACTTGTGGTAGCCATGGGATTCCTGGTGGAATAAGACTCCCTTAGCTCATTCAAAAAGAGGGTGGGTTGACTTAAGGAATCCACATGCGATCACCCTAGTGAACAACGAGCGAATAAGAAAGTGACTAAAAATGTCTTTCAATTATGGATTGGGTATATAAGTGATATACACGTAAACTTTACTATTATTACTTTGGTTTTCGTATCATAAAATTGGCATAATTATACAACTCATAGTGATTTCTATATAGTGTAATCAGACACTGACGATCTGAAAGGGCACCTCAGCCCTCAGTGCTGCACGTGAATATACTCAGACTCGGTGCCAAGGCCACAGCAAACGATGGACTGAGCTTATCTGAATTCCGGCCTTTGGAGGAGTGCTCTAACTTTTTAAACACAAAAATACACAGATTTTCTTCTGTGTTTCTTTTCCTGTTCCCTTACACGCCCAGAAGGTTGAGGCAAGAGAACTGTGAACAATCAAACCTAAGTGACCAGACTCTGTAGTTCTCCTCATATAGAGTATAAGAGGGTGCACGAATATTTCTGACCATTAGAGGGCACAAGGTGTAACCGATATAGAGTATGAGAGGGTGCACTCATATTTCTGACCGTTAGAGGGCACAAGGGGTAACCGATATAGAGTATGGGAGGATGCACTCATATTTCTGATCATTAGAGGGCACAAGAGGTAACTGATTGAATCAGCAGAAGGAAAAAAAAAAGAGCAAGTTTATAGAGATTTTGATAGACTTGTCAATTTTGATAGAAAATGTTTAAAAATGAATTTGAAATATTGCTCCTATACTTTGATGCAGATATTACAAGTATCTTTCGCATCAACTTGGGTGCAAAGAAAAGAGTGACAAACCAAGTCCAGTGATACATGAATGATGGATAATGCCAGAGAATGGATCATTCTGGGAGGTAAGGTAATAATACTTTAACGTCAATTTCTGTAAATTACAATATTGACTTAAATGAGAAAAATCAAATAAGCTCTTTCAAAATCCAGGCATTTTCTCCTAATATGTATTGATGATCTAACTCTTAGCACAATAGGAATAGAAAAGAATTTCCTTGATCTGACAAACAGAATGTTGAAAATCATTTAGGTTACTACCATACGTAATGTTGAAGTATTCAGAACTTTTCCCTTGAGATCCAGAATGAGGTTAGGATGCCATTAGCGAAACTTTATGTGTAAAAACAATTGGGAAAGTCTTAACCAGTGTAAGAAGGCAAGGAAAGAGGAAAATTAGTATAATTGGAAAATGTTTATTAATAGAGGTCGGTAGAAACACCACGAGACGCTGCTATTAAACTGTTAGTATGTAATATATTGAGAATTCAAACTAGCAATCTCACAGCAAGAAAGCCAGTATAGGAAAATCAATTCCATGTCTGTATTGCCACAAGAAACAGTGAAGGTTAAATTGTAAACTCATGTAAAATGAATACAGCATGGAAATATTGAATTGCTCTCAGAAACAACCTAGGATGTGTACATGGAAACACAGGAACTATTATTAAGAAGGTTAGGAAATCCTAAATCAATTGACATGTATTCTGTGATAAACGAGTAAAAGACTGTTTTAAAAAGGTCAGGGTTCTCATGTTTCATCTATTGATTTCATTAAAAACTCCATCACAATGAGTATGTGTGAGTCAATGGAAAAGGTCATTCTAAAATTCATACGAACTTGCAAATAACCAAACATAGTCAAGGTAACTTTGAAGGAGAAAAGCAGTTAGAGGAATTGCTTTTACCAGGTATCAGAACGTATTTCAAGGCTGTGCTGATTCAGACAGTGGATATTGGTGCAGGGAAAAAGAGCAAACTGAACCAAGAGGAGAGCTCAGAAATAACACTGCCACGCACACACCCGAGGATCTTTGCTTTGTATGAACTGTGGCACCTCAGAGCAATGAAGGAAACGAATTTTCCAGTAAATGATGTTGAGTCAAATCGATAATTAGCTACAATAAAATAAAGAAAGGAAACTTGAACTCGACTTCACATCATACCCGAAATGGTATCTGAAGAGAAAGTTAGCTTTGAGAAACTGATGGGCATAATGATGAAGCTTCTAGAAGAAAACCAGCATTTGCCCAAGATTTGACGAGTTCCTAACTCCCCGGTTTGAAGCATGAAACCTGTGCTGAGATTCCTGTATTGAGGGATTGCGTTAGTGTAGCAGTGCTGCTGAATCCTCACGTACGAGGTGGAGATGGGCTGTGATTTCTCTCCCCATTTTACGTATTTCATGGGAGCTGCCTGCAGAGCCTCCCCTTCCCTGTACGTCTTGCAGCAGCATCTACACAGGGTAGACTATTATTTTGCCGGAGTTGTGCTAGGTCAGGGAAACCCTGGTGGTGTAGTGGTTAAGTGCTACGGCTGCTAAACAAAGGGTCAGCAGTTCAAATCCACCAGGTGCTCCTTGGAAACTCTATGGGGCAGTTCTACTCTGCCCTATAGGGTCGCTATGAGTCGGAGCCTCCTCGACGGCACCTAACAACAACAACAACCATAAGCATGAGTGTTACGTGCCACTCAAGCGGAACAAATGGAAACGAAGGCTTTCTTGGTCCTGCTTGGTTAAACACCCAGGAAACCAGGGAGCATCTTGAGAAGGAGAGCGGTGCTTACAACATAAAGGGCAGAGGCAGAGTCTAGGCAGCATCACAGGTAGTACTGGGATTCGACACTAGTTCAGAAGTGGTCAGCAGGGATGGGCCACTGGGAGCCTGTAGGTCCCATAGCCTTTTATCCCCAATAGCCGAGACCTGCTGAGCCGATATGGCTCCACACGGTTGATATTTAAAGGGTACACATCGAGTCAAAGCGGTTGACTTCATCCTGCACACCGATTGGAGGTCTCACTTTTAGGCAGTATGGGAAGGAGGAGAGATCCAATGGAAAGGTCTAGAATTAGGCGTCAAAGGTTTAAGCCCTGAGTCACCACTCCCTCAGTGAGGAATTCATTTCGGGCAAGGGAACGACTCTTGTTTTCTCTTATCTGGCAAACAGCAGGAGCAAGCATAATAGTGATAAGAATAATGACGATTTCACAGATCCACAGGGAGAAAGAAGGAAGGTAAATCTTATAAACTGAGTGCAACAGTCTCTATTACAAGGGACAATCTTTGTCCTCTCCATCAATGTCGCTTCTTTTAGAACCACCCAATGACTGATGCCTCTATCTCTGTCAAGCCCCCTTTTCTGCTATCTGAATAGAGCAGAAAGATGTCCACAGGGTCCCTGGTGGTCCCTAGCACATGGGCGATAGTGAAAGAAAACTTATTGTCGCATGCTTATGGGAAACCTGATTTTTAGCTTGAAATTGTACGCAGTCATTTTTTCCCCCTCATCACTTGTGGTAGCCATGGGATTCCTGGTGGAATAAGACTCCCTTAGCTCATTCAAAAAGAGGGTGGGTTGACTTAAGGAATCCACATGCGATCACCCTAGTGAACAACGAGCGAATAAGAAAGTGACTAAAAATGTCTTTCAATTATGGATTGGGTATATAAGTGATATACACGTAAACTTTACTATTATTACTTTGGTTTTCGTATCATAAAATTGGCATAATTATACAACTCATAGTGATTTCTATATAGTGTAATCAGACACTGACGATCTGAAAGGGCACCTCAGCCCTCAGTGCTGCACGTGAATATACTCAGACTCGGTGCCAAGGCCACAGCAAACGATGGACTGAGCTTATCTGAATTCCGGCCTTTGGAGGAGTGCTCTAACTTTTTAAACACAAAAATACACAGATTTTCTTCTGTGTTTCTTTTCCTGTTCCCTTACACGCCCAGAAGGTTGAGGCAAGAGAACTGTGAACAATCAAACCTAAGTGACCAGACTCTGTAGTTCTCCTCATATAGAGTATAAGAGGGTGCACGAATATTTCTGACCATTACAGGGCACAAGGTGTAACCGATATAGAGTATGAGAGGGTGCACTCATATTTCTGACCGTTAGAGGGCACAAGGGGTAACCGATATAGAGTATGGGAGGATGCACTCATATTTCTGATCATTAGAGGGCACAAGAGGTAACTGATTGAATCAGCAGAAGGAAAAAAAAAAGAGCAAGTTTATAGAGATTTTGATAGACTTGTCAATTTTGATAGAAAATGTTTAAAAATGAATTTGAAATATTGCTCCTATACTTTGATGCAGATATTACAAGTATCTTTCGCATCAACTTGGGTGCAAAGAAAAGAGTGACAAACCAAGTCCAGTGATACATGAATGATGGATAATGCCAGAGAATGGATCATTCTGGGAGGTAAGGTAATAATACTTTAACGTCAATTTCTGTAAATTACAATATTGACTTAAATGAGAAAAATCAAATAAGCTCTTTCAAAATCCAGGCATTTTCTCCTAATATGTATTGATGATCTAACTCTTAGCACAATAGGAATAGAAAAGAATTTCCTTGATCTGACAAACAGAATGTTGAAAATCATTTAGGTTACTACCATACGTAATGTTGAAGTATTCAGAACTTTTCCCTTGAGATCCAGAATGAGGTTAGGATGCCATTAGCGAAACTTTATGTGTAAAAACAATTGGGAAAGTCTTAACCAGTGTAAGAAGGCAAGGAAAGAGGAAAATTAGTATAATTGGAAAATGTTTATTAATAGAGGTCGGTAGAAACACCACGAGACGCTGCTATTAAACTGTTAGTATGTAATATATTGAGAATTCAAACTAGCAATCTCACAGCAAGAAAGCCAGTATAGGAAAATCAATTCCATGTCTGTATTGCCACAAGAAACAGTGAAGGTTAAATTGTAAACTCATGTAAAATGAATACAGCATGGAAATATTGAATTGCTCTCAGAAACAACCTAGGATGTGTACATGGAAACACAGGAACTATTATTAAGAAGGTTAGGAAATCCTAAATCAATTGACATGTATTCTGTGATAAACGAGTAAAAGACTGTTTTAAAAAGGTCAGGGTTCTCATGTTTCATCTATTGATTTCATTAAAAACTCCATCACAATGAGTATGTGTGAGTCAATGGAAAAGGTCATTCTAAAATTCATACGAACTTGCAAATAACCAAACATAGTCAAGGTAACTTTGAAGGAGAAAAGCAGTTAGAGGAATTGCTTTTACCAGGTATCAGAACGTATTTCAAGGCTGTGCTGATTCAGACAGTGGATATTGGTGCAGGGAAAAAGAGCAAACTGAACCAAGAGGAGAGCTCAGAAATAACACTGCCACGCACACACCCGAGGATCTTTGCTTTGTATGAACTGTGGCACCTCAGAGCAATGAAGGAAACGAATTTTCCAGTAAATGATGTTGAGTCAAATCGATAATTAGCTACAATAAAATAAAGAAAGGAAACTTGAACTCGACTTCACATCATACCCGAAATGGTATCTGAAGAGAAAGTTAGCTTTGAGAAACTGATGGGCATAATGATGAAGCTTCTAGAAGAAAACCAGCATTTGCCCAAGATTTGACGAGTTCCTAACTCCCCGGTTTGAAGCATGAAACCTGTGCTGAGATTCCTGTATTGAGGGATTGCGTTAGTGTAGCAGTGCTGCTGAATCCTCACGTACGAGGTGGAGATGGGCTGTGATTTCTCTCCCCATTTTACGTATTTCATGGGAGCTGCCTGCAGAGCCTCCCCTTCCCTGTACGTCTTGCAGCAGCATCTACACAGGGTAGACTATTATTTTGCCGGAGTTGTGCTAGGTCAGGGAAACCCTGGTGGTGTAGTGGTTAAGTGCTACGGCTGCTAAACAAAGGGTCAGCAGTTCAAATCCACCAGGTGCTCCTTGGAAACTCTATGGGGCAGTTCTACTCTGCCCTATAGGGTCGCTATGAGTCGGAGCCTCCTCGACGGCACCTAACAACAACAACAACCATAAGCATGAGTGTTACGTGCCACTCAAGCGGAACAAATGGAAACGAAGGCTTTCTTGGTCCTGCTTGGTTAAACACCCAGGAAACCAGGGAGCATCTTGAGAAGGAGAGCGGTGCTTACAACATAAAGGGCAGAGGCAGAGTCTAGGCAGCATCACAGGTAGTACTGGGATTCGACACTAGTTCAGAAGTGGTCAGCAGGGATGGGCCACTGGGAGCCTGTAGGTCCCATAGCCTTTTATCCCCAATAGCCGAGACCTGCTGAGCCGATATGGCTCCACACGGTTGATATTTAAAGGGTACACATCGAGTCAAAGCGGTTGACTTCATCCTGCACACCGATTGGAGGTCTCACTTTTAGGCAGTATGGGAAGGAGGAGAGATCCAATGGAAAGGTCTAGAATTAGGCGTCAAAGGTTTAAGCCCTGAGTCACCACTCCCTCAGTGAGGAATTCATTTCGGGCAAGGGAACGACTCTTGTTTTCTCTTATCTGGCAAACAGCAGGAGCAAGCATAATAGTGATAAGAATAATGACGATTTCACAGATCCACAGGGAGAAAGAAGGAAGGTAAATCTTATAAACTGAGTGCAACAGTCTCTATTACAAGGGACAATCTTTGTCCTCTCCATCAATGTCGCTTCTTTTAGAACCACCCAATGACTGATGCCTCTATCTCTGTCAAGCCCCCTTTTCTGCTATCTGAATAGAGCAGAAAGATGTCCACAGGGTCCCTGGTGGTCCCTAGCACATGGGCGATAGTGAAAGAAAACTTATTGTCGCATGCTTATGGGAAACCTGATTTTTAGCTTGAAATTGTACGCAGTCATTTTTTCCCCCTCATCACTTGTGGTAGCCATGGGATTCCTGGTGGAATAAGACTCCCTTAGCTCATTCAAAAAGAGGGTGGGTTGACTTAAGGAATCCACATGCGATCACCCTAGTGAACAACGAGCGAATAAGAAAGTGACTAAAAATGTCTTTCAATTATGGATTGGGTATATAAGTGATATACACGTAAACTTTACTATTATTACTTTGGTTTTCGTATCATAAAATTGGCATAATTATACAACTCATAGTGATTTCTATATAGTGTAATCAGACACTGACGATCTGAAAGGGCACCTCAGCCCTCAGTGCTGCACGTGAATATACTCAGACTCGGTGCCAAGGCCACAGCAAACGATGGACTGAGCTTATCTGAATTCCGGCCTTTGGAGGAGTGCTCTAACTTTTTAAACACAAAAATACACAGATTTTCTTCTGTGTTTCTTTTCCTGTTCCCTTACACGCCCAGAAGGTTGAGGCAAGAGAACTGTGAACAATCAAACCTAAGTGACCAGACTCTGTAGTTCTCCTCATATAGAGTATAAGAGGGTGCACGAATATTTCTGACCATTAGAGGGCACAAGGTGTAACCGATATAGAGTATGAGAGGGTGCACTCATATTTCTGACCGTTAGAGGGCACAAGGGGTAACCGATATAGAGTATGGGAGGATGCACTCATATTTCTGATCATTAGAGGGCACAAGAGGTAACTGATTGAATCAGCAGAAGGAAAAAAAAAAGAGCAAGTTTATAGAGATTTTGATAGACTTGTCAATTTTGATAGAAAATGTTTAAAAATGAATTTGAAATATTGCTCCTATACTTTGATGCAGATATTACAAGTATCTTTCGCATCAACTTGGGTGCAAAGAAAAGAGTGACAAACCAAGTCCAGTGATACATGAATGATGGATAATGCCAGAGAATGGATCATTCTGGGAGGTAAGGTAATAATACTTTAACGTCAATTTCTGTAAATTACAATATTGACTTAAATGAGAAAAATCAAATAAGCTCTTTCAAAATCCAGGCATTTTCTCCTAATATGTATTGATGATCTAACTCTTAGCACAATAGGAATAGAAAAGAATTTCCTTGATCTGACAAACAGAATGTTGAAAATCATTTAGGTTACTACCATACGTAATGTTGAAGTATTCAGAACTTTTCCCTTGAGATCCAGAATGAGGTTAGGATGCCATTAGCGAAACTTTATGTGTAAAAACAATTGGGAAAGTCTTAACCAGTGTAAGAAGGCAAGGAAAGAGGAAAATTAGTATAATTGGAAAATGTTTATTAATAGAGGTCGGTAGAAACACCACGAGACGCTGCTATTAAACTGTTAGTATGTAATATATTGAGAATTCAAACTAGCAATCTCACAGCAAGAAAGCCAGTATAGGAAAATCAATTCCATGTCTGTATTGCCACAAGAAACAGTGAAGGTTAAATTGTAAACTCATGTAAAATGAATACAGCATGGAAATATTGAATTGCTCTCAGAAACAACCTAGGATGTGTACATGGAAACACAGGAACTATTATTAAGAAGGTTAGGAAATCCTAAATCAATTGACATGTATTCTGTGATAAACGAGTAAAAGACTGTTTTAAAAAGGTCAGGGTTCTCATGTTTCATCTATTGATTTCATTAAAAACTCCATCACAATGAGTATGTGTGAGTCAATGGAAAAGGTCATTCTAAAATTCATACGAACTTGCAAATAACCAAACATAGTCAAGGTAACTTTGAAGGAGAAAAGCAGTTAGAGGAATTGCTTTTACCAGGTATCAGAACGTATTTCAAGGCTGTGCTGATTCAGACAGTGGATATTGGTGCAGGGAAAAAGAGCAAACTGAACCAAGAGGAGAGCTCAGAAATAACACTGCCACGCACACACCCGAGGATCTTTGCTTTGTATGAACTGTGGCACCTCAGAGCAATGAAGGAAACGAATTTTCCAGTAAATGATGTTGAGTCAAATCGATAATTAGCTACAATAAAATAAAGAAAGGAAACTTGAACTCGACTTCACATCATACCCGAAATGGTATCTGAAGAGAAAGTTAGCTTTGAGAAACTGATGGGCATAATGATGAAGCTTCTAGAAGAAAACCAGCATTTGCCCAAGATTTGACGAGTTCCTAACTCCCCGGTTTGAAGCATGAAACCTGTGCTGAGATTCCTGTATTGAGGGATTGCGTTAGTGTAGCAGTGCTGCTGAATCCTCACGTACGAGGTGGAGATGGGCTGTGATTTCTCTCCCCATTTTACGTATTTCATGGGAGCTGCCTGCAGAGCCTCCCCTTCCCTGTACGTCTTGCAGCAGCATCTACACAGGGTAGACTATTATTTTGCCGGAGTTGTGCTAGGTCAGGGAAACCCTGGTGGTGTAGTGGTTAAGTGCTACGGCTGCTAAACAAAGGGTCAGCAGTTCAAATCCACCAGGTGCTCCTTGGAAACTCTATGGGGCAGTTCTACTCTGCCCTATAGGGTCGCTATGAGTCGGAGCCTCCTCGACGGCACCTAACAACAACAACAACCATAAGCATGAGTGTTACGTGCCACTCAAGCGGAACAAATGGAAACGAAGGCTTTCTTGGTCCTGCTTGGTTAAACACCCAGGAAACCAGGGAGCATCTTGAGAAGGAGAGCGGTGCTTACAACATAAAGGGCAGAGGCAGAGTCTAGGCAGCATCACAGGTAGTACTGGGATTCGACACTAGTTCAGAAGTGGTCAGCAGGGATGGGCCACTGGGAGCCTGTAGGTCCCATAGCCTTTTATCCCCAATAGCCGAGACCTGCTGAGCCGATATGGCTCCACACGGTTGATATTTAAAGGGTACACATCGAGTCAAAGCGGTTGACTTCATCCTGCACACCGATTGGAGGTCTCACTTTTAGGCAGTATGGGAAGGAGGAGAGATCCAATGGAAAGGTCTAGAATTAGGCGTCAAAGGTTTAAGCCCTGAGTCACCACTCCCTCAGTGAGGAATTCATTTCGGGCAAGGGAACGACTCTTGTTTTCTCTTATCTGGCAAACAGCAGGAGCAAGCATAATAGTGATAAGAATAATGACGATTTCACAGATCCACAGGGAGAAAGAAGGAAGGTAAATCTTATAAACTGAGTGCAACAGTCTCTATTACAAGGGACAATCTTTGTCCTCTCCATCAATGTCGCTTCTTTTAGAACCACCCAATGACTGATGCCTCTATCTCTGTCAAGCCCCCTTTTCTGCTATCTGAATAGAGCAGAAAGATGTCCACAGGGTCCCTGGTGGTCCCTAGCACATGGGCGATAGTGAAAGAAAACTTATTGTCGCATGCTTATGGGAAACCTGATTTTTAGCTTGAAATTGTACGCAGTCATTTTTTCCCCCTCATCACTTGTGGTAGCCATGGGATTCCTGGTGGAATAAGACTCCCTTAGCTCATTCAAAAAGAGGGTGGGTTGACTTAAGGAATCCACATGCGATCACCCTAGTGAACAACGAGCGAATAAGAAAGTGACTAAAAATGTCTTTCAATTATGGATTGGGTATATAAGTGATATACACGTAAACTTTACTATTATTACTTTGGTTTTCGTATCATAAAATTGGCATAATTATACAACTCATAGTGATTTCTATATAGTGTAATCAGACACTGACGATCTGAAAGGGCACCTCAGCCCTCAGTGCTGCACGTGAATATACTCAGACTCGGTGCCAAGGCCACAGCAAACGATGGACTGAGCTTATCTGAATTCCGGCCTTTGGAGGAGTGCTCTAACTTTTTAAACACAAAAATACACAGATTTTCTTCTGTGTTTCTTTTCCTGTTCCCTTACACGCCCAGAAGGTTGAGGCAAGAGAACTGTGAACAATCAAACCTAAGTGACCAGACTCTGTAGTTCTCCTCATATAGAGTATAAGAGGGTGCACGAATATTTCTGACCATTACAGGGCACAAGGTGTAACCGATATAGAGTATGAGAGGGTGCACTCATATTTCTGACCGTTAGAGGGCACAAGGGGTAACCGATATAGAGTATGGGAGGATGCACTCATATTTCTGATCATTAGAGGGCACAAGAGGTAACTGATTGAATCAGCAGAAGGAAAAAAAAAAGAGCAAGTTTATAGAGATTTTGATAGACTTGTCAATTTTGATAGAAAATGTTTAAAAATGAATTTGAAATATTGCTCCTATACTTTGATGCAGATATTACAAGTATCTTTCGCATCAACTTGGGTGCAAAGAAAAGAGTGACAAACCAAGTCCAGTGATACATGAATGATGGATAATGCCAGAGAATGGATCATTCTGGGAGGTAAGGTAATAATACTTTAACGTCAATTTCTGTAAATTACAATATTGACTTAAATGAGAAAAATCAAATAAGCTCTTTCAAAATCCAGGCATTTTCTCCTAATATGTATTGATGATCTAACTCTTAGCACAATAGGAATAGAAAAGAATTTCCTTGATCTGACAAACAGAATGTTGAAAATCATTTAGGTTACTACCATACGTAATGTTGAAGTATTCAGAACTTTTCCCTTGAGATCCAGAATGAGGTTAGGATGCCATTAGCGAAACTTTATGTGTAAAAACAATTGGGAAAGTCTTAACCAGTGTAAGAAGGCAAGGAAAGAGGAAAATTAGTATAATTGGAAAATGTTTATTAATAGAGGTCGGTAGAAACACCACGAGACGCTGCTATTAAACTGTTAGTATGTAATATATTGAGAATTCAAACTAGCAATCTCACAGCAAGAAAGCCAGTATAGGAAAATCAATTCCATGTCTGTATTGCCACAAGAAACAGTGAAGGTTAAATTGTAAACTCATGTAAAATGAATACAGCATGGAAATATTGAATTGCTCTCAGAAACAACCTAGGATGTGTACATGGAAACACAGGAACTATTATTAAGAAGGTTAGGAAATCCTAAATCAATTGACATGTATTCTGTGATAAACGAGTAAAAGACTGTTTTAAAAAGGTCAGGGTTCTCATGTTTCATCTATTGATTTCATTAAAAACTCCATCACAATGAGTATGTGTGAGTCAATGGAAAAGGTCATTCTAAAATTCATACGAACTTGCAAATAACCAAACATAGTCAAGGTAACTTTGAAGGAGAAAAGCAGTTAGAGGAATTGCTTTTACCAGGTATCAGAACGTATTTCAAGGCTGTGCTGATTCAGACAGTGGATATTGGTGCAGGGAAAAAGAGCAAACTGAACCAAGAGGAGAGCTCAGAAATAACACTGCCACGCACACACCCGAGGATCTTTGCTTTGTATGAACTGTGGCACCTCAGAGCAATGAAGGAAACGAATTTTCCAGTAAATGATGTTGAGTCAAATCGATAATTAGCTACAATAAAATAAAGAAAGGAAACTTGAACTCGACTTCACATCATACCCGAAATGGTATCTGAAGAGAAAGTTAGCTTTGAGAAACTGATGGGCATAATGATGAAGCTTCTAGAAGAAAACCAGCATTTGCCCAAGATTTGACGAGTTCCTAACTCCCCGGTTTGAAGCATGAAACCTGTGCTGAGATTCCTGTATTGAGGGATTGCGTTAGTGTAGCAGTGCTGCTGAATCCTCACGTACGAGGTGGAGATGGGCTGTGATTTCTCTCCCCATTTTACGTATTTCATGGGAGCTGCCTGCAGAGCCTCCCCTTCCCTGTACGTCTTGCAGCAGCATCTACACAGGGTAGACTATTATTTTGCCGGAGTTGTGCTAGGTCAGGGAAACCCTGGTGGTGTAGTGGTTAAGTGCTACGGCTGCTAAACAAAGGGTCAGCAGTTCAAATCCACCAGGTGCTCCTTGGAAACTCTATGGGGCAGTTCTACTCTGCCCTATAGGGTCGCTATGAGTCGGAGCCTCCTCGACGGCACCTAACAACAACAACAACCATAAGCATGAGTGTTACGTGCCACTCAAGCGGAACAAATGGAAACGAAGGCTTTCTTGGTCCTGCTTGGTTAAACACCCAGGAAACCAGGGAGCATCTTGAGAAGGAGAGCGGTGCTTACAACATAAAGGGCAGAGGCAGAGTCTAGGCAGCATCACAGGTAGTACTGGGATTCGACACTAGTTCAGAAGTGGTCAGCAGGGATGGGCCACTGGGAGCCTGTAGGTCCCATAGCCTTTTATCCCCAATAGCCGAGACCTGCTGAGCCGATATGGCTCCACACGGTTGATATTTAAAGGGTACACATCGAGTCAAAGCGGTTGACTTCATCCTGCACACCGATTGGAGGTCTCACTTTTAGGCAGTATGGGAAGGAGGAGAGATCCAATGGAAAGGTCTAGAATTAGGCGTCAAAGGTTTAAGCCCTGAGTCACCACTCCCTCAGTGAGGAATTCATTTCGGGCAAGGGAACGACTCTTGTTTTCTCTTATCTGGCAAACAGCAGGAGCAAGCATAATAGTGATAAGAATAATGACGATTTCACAGATCCACAGGGAGAAAGAAGGAAGGTAAATCTTATAAACTGAGTGCAACAGTCTCTATTACAAGGGACAATCTTTGTCCTCTCCATCAATGTCGCTTCTTTTAGAACCACCCAATGACTGATGCCTCTATCTCTGTCAAGCCCCCTTTTCTGCTATCTGAATAGAGCAGAAAGATGTCCACAGGGTCCCTGGTGGTCCCTAGCACATGGGCGATAGTGAAAGAAAACTTATTGTCGCATGCTTATGGGAAACCTGATTTTTAGCTTGAAATTGTACGCAGTCATTTTTTCCCCCTCATCACTTGTGGTAGCCATGGGATTCCTGGTGGAATAAGACTCCCTTAGCTCATTCAAAAAGAGGGTGGGTTGACTTAAGGAATCCACATGCGATCACCCTAGTGAACAACGAGCGAATAAGAAAGTGACTAAAAATGTCTTTCAATTATGGATTGGGTATATAAGTGATATACACGTAAACTTTACTATTATTACTTTGGTTTTCGTATCATAAAATTGGCATAATTATACAACTCATAGTGATTTCTATATAGTGTAATCAGACACTGACGATCTGAAAGGGCACCTCAGCCCTCAGTGCTGCACGTGAATATACTCAGACTCGGTGCCAAGGCCACAGCAAACGATGGACTGAGCTTATCTGAATTCCGGCCTTTGGAGGAGTGCTCTAACTTTTTAAACACAAAAATACACAGATTTTCTTCTGTGTTTCTTTTCCTGTTCCCTTACACGCCCAGAAGGTTGAGGCAAGAGAACTGTGAACAATCAAACCTAAGTGACCAGACTCTGTAGTTCTCCTCATATAGAGTATAAGAGGGTGCACGAATATTTCTGACCATTAGAGGGCACAAGGTGTAACCGATATAGAGTATGAGAGGGTGCACTCATATTTCTGACCGTTAGAGGGCACAAGGGGTAACCGATATAGAGTATGGGAGGATGCACTCATATTTCTGATCATTAGAGGGCACAAGAGGTAACTGATTGAATCAGCAGAAGGAAAAAAAAAAGAGCAAGTTTATAGAGATTTTGATAGACTTGTCAATTTTGATAGAAAATGTTTAAAAATGAATTTGAAATATTGCTCCTATACTTTGATGCAGATATTACAAGTATCTTTCGCATCAACTTGGGTGCAAAGAAAAGAGTGACAAACCAAGTCCAGTGATACATGAATGATGGATAATGCCAGAGAATGGATCATTCTGGGAGGTAAGGTAATAATACTTTAACGTCAATTTCTGTAAATTACAATATTGACTTAAATGAGAAAAATCAAATAAGCTCTTTCAAAATCCAGGCATTTTCTCCTAATATGTATTGATGATCTAACTCTTAGCACAATAGGAATAGAAAAGAATTTCCTTGATCTGACAAACAGAATGTTGAAAATCATTTAGGTTACTACCATACGTAATGTTGAAGTATTCAGAACTTTTCCCTTGAGATCCAGAATGAGGTTAGGATGCCATTAGCGAAACTTTATGTGTAAAAACAATTGGGAAAGTCTTAACCAGTGTAAGAAGGCAAGGAAAGAGGAAAATTAGTATAATTGGAAAATGTTTATTAATAGAGGTCGGTAGAAACACCACGAGACGCTGCTATTAAACTGTTAGTATGTAATATATTGAGAATTCAAACTAGCAATCTCACAGCAAGAAAGCCAGTATAGGAAAATCAATTCCATGTCTGTATTGCCACAAGAAACAGTGAAGGTTAAATTGTAAACTCATGTAAAATGAATACAGCATGGAAATATTGAATTGCTCTCAGAAACAACCTAGGATGTGTACATGGAAACACAGGAACTATTATTAAGAAGGTTAGGAAATCCTAAATCAATTGACATGTATTCTGTGATAAACGAGTAAAAGACTGTTTTAAAAAGGTCAGGGTTCTCATGTTTCATCTATTGATTTCATTAAAAACTCCATCACAATGAGTATGTGTGAGTCAATGGAAAAGGTCATTCTAAAATTCATACGAACTTGCAAATAACCAAACATAGTCAAGGTAACTTTGAAGGAGAAAAGCAGTTAGAGGAATTGCTTTTACCAGGTATCAGAACGTATTTCAAGGCTGTGCTGATTCAGACAGTGGATATTGGTGCAGGGAAAAAGAGCAAACTGAACCAAGAGGAGAGCTCAGAAATAACACTGCCACGCACACACCCGAGGATCTTTGCTTTGTATGAACTGTGGCACCTCAGAGCAATGAAGGAAACGAATTTTCCAGTAAATGATGTTGAGTCAAATCGATAATTAGCTACAATAAAATAAAGAAAGGAAACTTGAACTCGACTTCACATCATACCCGAAATGGTATCTGAAGAGAAAGTTAGCTTTGAGAAACTGATGGGCATAATGATGAAGCTTCTAGAAGAAAACCAGCATTTGCCCAAGATTTGACGAGTTCCTAACTCCCCGGTTTGAAGCATGAAACCTGTGCTGAGATTCCTGTATTGAGGGATTGCGTTAGTGTAGCAGTGCTGCTGAATCCTCACGTACGAGGTGGAGATGGGCTGTGATTTCTCTCCCCATTTTACGTATTTCATGGGAGCTGCCTGCAGAGCCTCCCCTTCCCTGTACGTCTTGCAGCAGCATCTACACAGGGTAGACTATTATTTTGCCGGAGTTGTGCTAGGTCAGGGAAACCCTGGTGGTGTAGTGGTTAAGTGCTACGGCTGCTAAACAAAGGGTCAGCAGTTCAAATCCACCAGGTGCTCCTTGGAAACTCTATGGGGCAGTTCTACTCTGCCCTATAGGGTCGCTATGAGTCGGAGCCTCCTCGACGGCACCTAACAACAACAACAACCATAAGCATGAGTGTTACGTGCCACTCAAGCGGAACAAATGGAAACGAAGGCTTTCTTTGTCCTGCTTGGTTAAACACCCAGGAAACCAGGGAGCATCTTGAGAAGGAGAGCGGTGCTTACAACATAAAGGGCAGAGGCAGAGTCTAGGCAGCATCACAGGTAGTACTGGGATTCGATACTAGTTCAGAAGTGGTCAGCAGGGATGGGCCACTGGGAGCCTGTAGGTCCCATAGCCTTTTATCCCCAATAGCCGAGACCTGCTGAGCCGATATGGCTCCACACGGTTGATATTTAAAGGGTACACATCGAGTCAAAGCGGTTGACTTCATCCTGCACACCGATTGGAGGTCTCACTTTTAGGCAGTATGGGAAGGAGGAGAGATCCAATGGAAAGGTCTAGAATTAGGCGTCAAAGGTTTAAGCCCTGAGTCACCACTCCCTCAGTGAGGAATTCATTTCGGGCAAGGGAACGACTCTTGTTTTCTCTTATCTGGCAAACAGCAGGAGCAAGCATAATAGTGATAAGAATAATGACGATTTCACAGATCCACAGGGAGAAAGAAGGAAGGTAAATCTTATAAACTGAGTGCAACAGTCTCTATTACAAGGGACAATCTTTGTCCTCTCCATCAATGTCGCTTCTTTTAGAACCACCCAATGACTGATGCCTCTATCTCTGTCAAGCCCCCTTTTCTGCTATCTGAATAGAGCAGAAAGATGTCCACAGGGTCCCTGGTGGTCCCTAGCACATGGGCGATAGTGAAAGAAAACTTATTGTCGCATGCTTATGGGAAACCTGATTTTTAGCTTGAAATTGTACGCAGTCATTTTTTCCCCCTCATCACTTGTGGTAGCCATGGGATTCCTGGTGGAATAAGACTCCCTTAGCTCATTCAAAAAGAGGGTGGGTTGACTTAAGGAATCCACATGCGATCACCCTAGTGAACAACGAGCGAATAAGAAAGTGACTAAAAATGTCTTTCAATTATGGATTGGGTATATAAGTGATATACACGTAAACTTTACTATTATTACTTTGGTTTTCGTATCATAAAATTGGCATAATTATACAACTCATAGTGATTTCTATATAGTGTAATCAGACACTGACGATCTGAAAGGGCACCTCAGCCCTCAGTGCTGCACGTGAATATACTCAGACTCGGTGCCAAGGCCACAGCAAACGATGGACTGAGCTTATCTGAATTCCGGCCTTTGGAGGAGTGCTCTAACTTTTTAAACACAAAAATACACAGATTTTCTTCTGTGTTTCTTTTCCTGTTCCCTTACACGCCCAGAAGGTTGAGGCAAGAGAACTGTGAACAATCAAACCTAAGTGACCAGACTCTGTAGTTCTCCTCATATAGAGTATAAGAGGGTGCACGAATATTTCTGACCATTACAGGGCACAAGGTGTAACCGATATAGAGTATGAGAGGGTGCACTCATATTTCTGACCGTTAGAGGGCACAAGGGGTAACCGATATAGAGTATGGGAGGATGCACTCATATTTCTGATCATTAGAGGGCACAAGAGGTAACTGATTGAATCAGCAGAAGGAAAAAAAAAAGAGCAAGTTTATAGAGATTTTGATAGACTTGTCAATTTTGATAGAAAATGTTTAAAAATGAATTTGAAATATTGCTCCTATACTTTGATGCAGATATTACAAGTATCTTTCGCATCAACTTGGGTGCAAAGAAAAGAGTGACAAACCAAGTCCAGTGATACATGAATGATGGATAATGCCAGAGAATGGATCATTCTGGGAGGTAAGGTAATAATACTTTAACGTCAATTTCTGTAAATTACAATATTGACTTAAATGAGAAAAATCAAATAAGCTCTTTCAAAATCCAGGCATTTTCTCCTAATATGTATTGATGATCTAACTCTTAGCACAATAGGAATAGAAAAGAATTTCCTTGATCTGACAAACAGAATGTTGAAAATCATTTAGGTTACTACCATACGTAATGTTGAAGTATTCAGAACTTTTCCCTTGAGATCCAGAATGAGGTTAGGATGCCATTAGCGAAACTTTATGTGTAAAAACAATTGGGAAAGTCTTAACCAGTGTAAGAAGGCAAGGAAAGAGGAAAATTAGTATAATTGGAAAATGTTTATTAATAGAGGTCGGTAGAAACACCACGAGACGCTGCTATTAAACTGTTAGTATGTAATATATTGAGAATTCAAACTAGCAATCTCACAGCAAGAAAGCCAGTATAGGAAAATCAATTCCATGTCTGTATTGCCACAAGAAACAGTGAAGGTTAAATTGTAAACTCATGTAAAATGAATACAGCATGGAAATATTGAATTGCTCTCAGAAACAACCTAGGATGTGTACATGGAAACACAGGAACTATTATTAAGAAGGTTAGGAAATCCTAAATCAATTGACATGTATTCTGTGATAAACGAGTAAAAGACTGTTTTAAAAAGGTCAGGGTTCTCATGTTTCATCTATTGATTTCATTAAAAACTCCATCACAATGAGTATGTGTGAGTCAATGGAAAAGGTCATTCTAAAATTCATACGAACTTGCAAATAACCAAACATAGTCAAGGTAACTTTGAAGGAGAAAAGCAGTTAGAGGAATTGCTTTTACCAGGTATCAGAACGTATTTCAAGGCTGTGCTGATTCAGACAGTGGATATTGGTGCAGGGAAAAAGAGCAAACTGAACCAAGAGGAGAGCTCAGAAATAACACTGCCACGCACACACCCGAGGATCTTTGCTTTGTATGAACTGTGGCACCTCAGAGCAATGAAGGAAACGAATTTTCCAGTAAATGATGTTGAGTCAAATCGATAATTAGCTACAATAAAATAAAGAAAGGAAACTTGAACTCGACTTCACATCATACCCGAAATGGTATCTGAAGAGAAAGTTAGCTTTGAGAAACTGATGGGCATAATGATGAAGCTTCTAGAAGAAAACCAGCATTTGCCCAAGATTTGACGAGTTCCTAACTCCCCGGTTTGAAGCATGAAACCTGTGCTGAGATTCCTGTATTGAGGGATTGCGTTAGTGTAGCAGTGCTGCTGAATCCTCACGTACGAGGTGGAGATGGGCTGTGATTTCTCTCCCCATTTTACGTATTTCATGGGAGCTGCCTGCAGAGCCTCCCCTTCCCTGTACGTCTTGCAGCAGCATCTACACAGGGTAGACTATTATTTTGCCGGAGTTGTGCTAGGTCAGGGAAACCCTGGTGGTGTAGTGGTTAAGTGCTACGGCTGCTAAACAAAGGGTCAGCAGTTCAAATCCACCAGGTGCTCCTTGGAAACTCTATGGGGCAGTTCTACTCTGTCCTATAGGGTCGCTATGAGTCGGAGCCTCCTCGACGGCATCTAACAACAACAACAACCATAAGCATGAGTGTTACGTGCCACTCAAGCGGAACAAATGGAAACGAAGGCTTTCTTGGTCCTGCTTGGTTAAACACCCAGGAAACCAGGGAGCATCTTGAGAAGGAGAGCGGTGCTTACAACATAAAGGGCAGAGGCAGAGTCTAGGCAGCATCACAGGTAGTACTGGGATTCGACACTAGTTCAGAAGTGGTCAGCAGGGATGGGCCACTGGGAGCCTGTAGGTCCCATAGCCTTTTATCCCCAATAGCCGAGACCTGCTGAGCCGATATGGCTCCACACGGTTGATATTTAAAGGGTACACATCGAGTCAAAGCGGTTGACTTCATCCTGCACACCGATTGGAGGTCTCACTTTTAGGCAGTATGGGAAGGAGGAGAGATCCAATTGAAAGGTCTAGAATTAGGCGTCAAAGGTTTAAGCCCTGAGTCACCACTCCCTCAGTGAGGAATTCATTTCGGGCAAGGGAATGACTCTTGTTTTCTCTTATCTGGCAAACAGCAGGAGCAAGCATAATAGTGATAAGAATAATGACGATTTCACAGATCCACAGGGAGAAAGAAGGAAGGTAAATCTTATAAACTGAGTGCAACAGTCTCTATTACAAGGGACAATCTTTGTCCTCTCCATCAATGTCGCTTCTTTTAGAACCACCCAATGACTGATGCCTCTATCTCTGTCAAGCCCCCTTTTCTGCTATCTGAATAGAGCAGAAAGATGTCCACAGGGTCCCTGGTGGTCCCTAGCACATGGGCGATAGTGAAAGAAAACTTATTGTCGCATGCTTATGGGAAACCTGATTTTTAGCTTGAAATTGTACGCAGTCATTTTTTCCCCCTCATCACTTGTGGTAGCCATGGGATTCCTGGTGGAATAAGACTCCCTTAGCTCATTCAAAAAGAGGGTGGGTTGACTTAAGGAATCCACATGCGATCACCCTAGTGAACAACGAGCGAATAAGAAAGTGACTAAAAATGTCTTTCAATTATGGATTGGGTATATAAGTGATATACACGTAAACTTTACTATTATTACTTTGGTTTTCGTATCATAAAATTGGCATAATTATACAACTCATAGTGATTTCTATATAGTGTAATCAGACACTGACGATCTGAAAGGGCACCTCAGCCCTCAGTGCTGCACGTGAATATACTCAGACTCGGTGCCAAGGCCACAGCAAACGATGGACTGAGCTTATCTGAATTCCGGCCTTTGGAGGAGTGCTCTAACTTTTTAAACACAAAAATACACAGATTTTCTTCTGTGTTTCTTTTCCTGTTCCCTTACACGCCCAGAAGGTTGAGGCAAGAGAACTGTGAACAATCAAACCTAAGTGACCAGACTCTGTAGTTCTCCTCATATAGAGTATAAGAGGGTGCACGAATATTTCTGACCATTAGAGGGCACAAGGTGTAACCGATATAGAGTATGAGAGGGTGCACTCATATTTCTGACCGTTAGAGGGCACAAGGGGTAACCGATATAGAGTATGGGAGGATGCACTCATATTTCTGATCATTAGAGGGCACAAGAGGTAACTGATTGAATCAGCAGAAGGAAAAAAAAAAGAGCAAGTTTATAGAGATTTTGATAGACTTGTCAATTTTGATAGAAAATGTTTAAAAATGAATTTGAAATATTGCTCCTATACTTTGATGCAGATATTACAAGTATCTTTCGCATCAACTTGGGTGCAAAGAAAAGAGTGACAAACCAAGTCCAGTGATACATGAATGATGGATAATGCCAGAGAATGGATCATTCTGGGAGGTAAGGTAATAATACTTTAACGTCAATTTCTGTAAATTACAATATTGACTTAAATGAGAAAAATCAAATAAGCTCTTTCAAAATCCAGGCATTTTCTCCTAATATGTATTGATGATCTAACTCTTAGCACAATAGGAATAGAAAAGAATTTCCTTGATCTGACAAACAGAATGTTGAAAATCATTTAGGTTACTACCATACGTAATGTTGAAGTATTCAGAACTTTTCCCTTGAGATCCAGAATGAGGTTAGGATGCCATTAGCGAAACTTTATGTGTAAAAACAATTGGGAAAGTCTTAACCAGTGTAAGAAGGCAAGGAAAGAGGAAAATTAGTATAATTGGAAAATGTTTATTAATAGAGGTCGGTAGAAACACCACGAGACGCTGCTATTAAACTGTTAGTATGTAATATATTGAGAATTCAAACTAGCAATCTCACAGCAAGAAAGCCAGTATAGGAAAATCAATTCCATGTCTGTATTGCCACAAGAAACAGTGAAGGTTAAATTGTAAACTCATGTAAAATGAATACAGCATGGAAATATTGAATTGCTCTCAGAAACAACCTAGGATGTGTACATGGAAACACAGGAACTATTATTAAGAAGGTTAGGAAATCCTAAATCAATTGACATGTATTCTGTGATAAACGAGTAAAAGACTGTTTTAAAAAGGTCAGGGTTCTCATGTTTCATCTATTGATTTCATTAAAAACTCCATCACAATGAGTATGTGTGAGTCAATGGAAAAGGTCATTCTAAAATTCATACGAACTTGCAAATAACCAAACATAGTCAAGGTAACTTTGAAGGAGAAAAGCAGTTAGAGGAATTGCTTTTACCAGGTATCAGAACGTATTTCAAGGCTGTGCTGATTCAGACAGTGGATATTGGTGCAGGGAAAAAGAGCAAACTGAACCAAGAGGAGAGCTCAGAAATAACACTGCCACGCACACACCCGAGGATCTTTGCTTTGTATGAACTGTGGCACCTCAGAGCAATGAAGGAAACGAATTTTCCAGTAAATGATGTTGAGTCAAATCGATAATTAGCTACAATAAAATAAAGAAAGGAAACTTGAACTCGACTTCACATCATACCCGAAATGGTATCTGAAGAGAAAGTTAGCTTTGAGAAACTGATGGGCATAAAGATGAAGCTTCTAGAAGAAAACCAGCATTTGCCCAAGATTTGACGAGTTCCTAACTCCCCGGTTTGAAGCATGAAACCTGTGCTGAGATTCCTGTATTGAGGGATTGCGTTAGTGTAGCAGTGCTGCTGAATCCTCACGTACGAGGTGGAGATGGGCTGTGATTTCTCTCCCCATTTTACGTATTTCATGGGAGCTGCCTGCAGAGCCTCCCCTTCCCTGTACGTCTTGCAGCAGCATCTACACAGGGTAGACTATTATTTTGCCGGAGTTGTGCTAGGTCAGGGAAACCCTGGTGGTGTAGTGGTTAAGTGCTACGGCTGCTAAACAAAGGGTCAGCAGTTCAAATCCACCAGGTGCTCCTTGGAAACTCTATGGGGCAGTTCTACTCTGTCCTATAGGGTCGCTATGAGTCGGAGCCTCCTCGACGGCACCTAACAACAACAACAACCATAAGCATGAGTGTTACGTGCCACTCAAGCGGAACAAATGGAAACGAAGGCTTTCTTGGTCCTGCTTGGTTAAACACCCAGGAAACCAGGGAGCATCTTGAGAAGGAGAGCGGTGCTTACAACATAAAGGGCAGAGGCAGAGTCTAGGCAGCATCACAGGTAGTACTGGGATTCGACACTAGTTCAGAAGTGGTCAGCAGGGATGGGCCACTGGGAGCCTGTAGGTCCCATAGCCTTTTATCCCCAATAGCCGAGACCTGCTGAGCCGATATGGCTCCACACGGTTGATATTTAAAGGGTACACATCGAGTCAAAGCGGTTGACTTCATCCTGCACACCGATTGGAGGTCTCACTTTTAGGCAGTATGGGAAGGAGGAGAGATCCAATTGAAAGGTCTAGAATTAGGCGTCAAAGGTTTAAGCCCTGAGTCACCACTCCCTCAGTGAGGAATTCATTTCGGGCAAGGGAACGACTCTTGTTTTCTCTTATCTGGCAAACAGCAGGAGCAAGCATAATAGTGATAAGAATAATGACGATTTCACAGATCCACAGGGAGAAAGAAGGAAGGTAAATCTTATAAACTGAGTGCAACAGTCTCTATTACAAGGGACAATCTTTGTCCTCTCCATCAATGTCGCTTCTTTTAGAACCACCCAATGACTGATGCCTCTATCTCTGTCAAGCCCCCTTTTCTGCTATCTGAATAGAGCAGAAAGATGTCCACAGGGTCCCTGGTGGTCCCTAGCACATGGGCGATAGTGAAAGAAAACTTATTGTCGCATGCTTATGGGAAACCTGATTTTTAGCTTGAAATTGTACGCAGTCATTTTTTCCCCCTCATCACTTGTGGTAGCCATGGGATTCCTGGTGGAATAAGACTCCCTTAGCTCATTCAAAAAGAGGGTGGGTTGACTTAAGGAATTCACATGCGATCACCCTAGTGAACAACGAGCGAATAAGAAAGTGACTAAAAATGTCTTTCAATTATGGATTGGGTATATAAGTGATATACACGTAAACTTTACTATTATTACTTTGGTTTTCGTATCATAAAATTGGCATAATTATACAACTCATAGTGATTTCTATATAGTGTAATCAGACACTGACGATCTGAAAGGGCACCTCAGCCCTCAGTGCTGCACGTGAATATACTCAGACTCGGTGCCAAGGCCACAGCAAACGATGGACTGAGCTTATCTGAATTCCGGCCTTTGGAGGAGTGCTCTAACTTTTTAAACACAAAAATACACAGATTTTCTTCTGTGTTTCTTTTCCTGTTCCCTTACACGCCCAGAAGGTTGAGGCAAGAGAACTGTGAACAATCAAACCTAAGTGACCAGACTCTGTAGTTCTCCTCATATAGAGTATAAGAGGGTGCACGAATATTTCTGACCATTACAGGGCACAAGGTGTAACCGATATAGAGTATGAGAGGGTGCACTCATATTTCTGACCGTTAGAGGGCACAAGGGGTAACCGATATAGAGTATGGGAGGATGCACTCATATTTCTGATCATTAGAGGGCACAAGAGGTAACTGATTGAATCAGCAGAAGGAAAAAAAAAAGAGCAAGTTTATAGAGATTTTGATAGACTTGTCAATTTTGATAGAAAATGTTTAAAAATGAATTTGAAATATTGCTCCTATACTTTGATGCAGATATTACAAGTATCTTTCGCATCAACTTGGGTGCAAAGAAAAGAGTGACAAACCAAGTCCAGTGATACATGAATGATGGATAATGCCAGAGAATGGATCATTCTGGGAGGTAAGGTAATAATACTTTAACGTCAATTTCTGTAAATTACAATATTGACTTAAATGAGAAAAATCAAATAAGCTCTTTCAAAATCCAGGCATTTTCTCCTAATATGTATTGATGATCTAACTCTTAGCACAATAGGAATAGAAAAGAATTTCCTTGATCTGACAAACAGAATGTTGAAAATCATTTAGGTTACTACCATACGTAATGTTGAAGTATTCAGAACTTTTCCCTTGAGATCCAGAATGAGGTTAGGATGCCATTAGCGAAACTTTATGTGTAAAAACAATTGGGAAAGTCTTAACCAGTGTAAGAAGGCAAGGAAAGAGGAAAATTAGTATAATTGGAAAATGTTTATTAATAGAGGTCGGTAGAAACACCACGAGACGCTGCTATTAAACTGTTAGTATGTAATATATTGAGAATTCAAACTAGCAATCTCACAGCAAGAAAGCCAGTATAGGAAAATCAATTCCATGTCTGTATTGCCACAAGAAACAGTGAAGGTTAAATTGTAAACTCATGTAAAATGAATACAGCATGGAAATATTGAATTGCTCTCAGAAACAACCTAGGATGTGTACATGGAAACACAGGAACTATTATTAAGAAGGTTAGGAAATCCTAAATCAATTGACATGTATTCTGTGATAAACGAGTAAAAGACTGTTTTAAAAAGGTCAGGGTTCTCATGTTTCATCTATTGATTTCATTAAAAACTCCATCACAATGAGTATGTGTGAGTCAATGGAAAAGGTCATTCTAAAATTCATACGAACTTGCAAATAACCAAACATAGTCAAGGTAACTTTGAAGGAGAAAAGCAGTTAGAGGAATTGCTTTTACCAGGTATCAGAACGTATTTCAAGGCTGTGCTGATTCAGACAGTGGATATTGGTGCAGGGAAAAAGAGCAAACTGAACCAAGAGGAGAGCTCAGAAATAACACTGCCACGCACACACCCGAGGATCTTTGCTTTGTATGAACTGTGGCACCTCAGAGCAATGAAGGAAACGAATTTTCCAGTAAATGATGTTGAGTCAAATCGATAATTAGCTACAATAAAATAAAGAAAGGAAACTTGAACTCGACTTCACATCATACCCGAAATGGTATCTGAAGAGAAAGTTAGCTTTGAGAAACTGATGGGCATAATGATGAAGCTTCTAGAAGAAAACCAGCATTTGCCCAAGATTTGACGAGTTCCTAACTCCCCGGTTTGAAGCATGAAACCTGTGCTGAGATTCCTGTATTGAGGGATTGCGTTAGTGTAGCAGTGCTGCTGAATCCTCACGTACGAGGTGCAGATGGGCTGTGATTTCTCTCCCCATTTTACGTATTTCATGGGAGCTGCCTGCAGAGCCTCCCCTTCCCTGTACGTCTTGCAGCAGCATCTACACAGGGTAGACTATTATTTTGCCGGAGTTGTGCTAGGTCAGGGAAACCCTGGTGGTGTAGTGGTTAAGTGCTACGGCTGCTAAACAAAGGGTCAGCAGTTCAAATCCACCAGGTGCTCCTTGGAAACTCTATGGGGCAGTTCTACTCTGTCCTATAGGGTCGCTATGAGTCGGAGCCTCCTCGACGGCACCTAACAACAACAACAACCATAAGCATGAGTGTTACGTGCCACTCAAGCGGAACAAATGGAAACGAAGGCTTTCTTGGTCCTGCTTGGTTAAACACCCAGGAAACCAGGGAGCATCTTGAGAAGGAGAGCGGTGCTTACAACATAAAGGGCAGAGGCAGAGTCTAGGCAGCATCACAGGTAGTACTGGGATTCGACACTAGTTCAGAAGTGGTCAGCAGGGATGGGCCACTGGGAGCCTGTAGGTCCCATAGCCTTTTATCCCCAATAGCCGAGACCTGCTGAGCCGATATGGCTCCACACGGTTGATATTTAAAGGGTACACATCGAGTCAAAGCGGTTGACTTCATCCTGCACACCGATTGGAGGTCTCACTTTTAGGCAGTATGGGAAGGAGGAGAGATCCAATTGAAAGGTCTAGAATTAGGCGTCAAAGGTTTAAGCCCTGAGTCACCACTCCCTCAGTGAGGAATTCATTTCGGGCAAGGGAACGACTCTTGTTTTCTCTTATCTGGCAAACAGCAGGAGCAAGCATAATAGTGATAAGAATAATGACGATTTCACAGATCCACAGGGAGAAAGAAGGAAGGTAAATCTTATAAACTGAGTGCAACAGTCTCTATTACAAGGGACAATCTTTGTCCTCTCCATCAATGTCGCTTCTTTTAGAACCACCCAATGACTGATGCCTCTATCTCTGTCAAGCCCCCTTTTCTGCTATCTGAATAGAGCAGAAAGATGTCCACAGGGTCCCTGGTGGTCCCTAGCACATGGGCGATAGTGAAAGAAAACTTATTGTCGCATGCTTATGGGAAACCTGATTTTTAGCTTGAAATTGTACGCAGTCATTTTTTCCCCCTCATCACTTGTGGTAGCCATGGGATTCCTGGTGGAATAAGACTCCCTTAGCTCATTCAAAAAGAGGGTGGGTTGACTTAAGGAATCCACATGCGATCACCCTAGTGAACAACGAGCGAATAAGAAAGTGACTAAAAATGTCTTTCAATTATGGATTGGGTATATAAGTGATATACACGTAAACTTTACTATTATTACTTTGGTTTTCGTATCATAAAATTGGCATAATTATACAACTCATAGTGATTTCTATATAGTGTAATCAGACACTGACGATCTGAAAGGGCACCTCAGCCCTCAGTGCTGCACGTGAATATACTCAGACTCGGTGCCAAGGCCACAGCAAACGATGGACTGAGCTTATCTGAATTCCGGCCTTTGGAGGAGTGCTCTAACTTTTTAAACACAAAAATACACAGATTTTCTTCTGTGTTTCTTTTCCTGTTCCCTTACACGCCCAGAAGGTTGAGGCAAGAGAACTGTGAACAATCAAACCTAAGTGACCAGACTCTGTAGTTCTCCTCATATAGAGTATAAGAGGGTGCACGAATATTTCTGACCATTACAGGGCACAAGGTGTAACCGATATAGAGTATGAGAGGGTGCACTCATATTTCTGACCGTTAGAGGGCACAAGGGGTAACCGATATAGAGTATGGGAGGATGCACTCATATTTCTGATCATTAGAGGGCACAAGAGGTAACTGATTGAATCAGCAGAAGGAAAAAAAAAAGAGCAAGTTTATAGAGATTTTGATAGACTTGTCAATTTTGATAGAAAATGTTTAAAAATGAATTTGAAATATTGCTCCTATACTTTGATGCAGATATTACAAGTATCTTTCGCATCAACTTGGGTGCAAAGAAAAGAGTGACAAACCAAGTCCAGTGATACATGAATGATGGATAATGCCAGAGAATGGATCATTCTGGGAGGTAAGGTAATAATACTTTAACGTCAATTTCTGTAAATTACAATATTGACTTAAATGAGAAAAATCAAATAAGCTCTTTCAAAATCCAGGCATTTTCTCCTAATATGTATTGATGATCTAACTCTTAGCACAATAGGAATAGAAAAGAATTTCCTTGATCTGACAAACAGAATGTTGAAAATCATTTAGGTTACTACCATACGTAATGTTGAAGTATTCAGAACTTTTCCCTTGAGATCCAGAATGAGGTTAGGATGCCATTAGCGAAACTTTATGTGTAAAAACAATTGGGAAAGTCTTAACCAGTGTAAGAAGGCAAGGAAAGAGGAAAATTAGTATAATTGGAAAATGTTTATTAATAGAGGTCGGTAGAAACACCACGAGACGCTGCTATTAAACTGTTAGTATGTAATATATTGAGAATTCAAACTAGCAATCTCACAGCAAGAAAGCCAGTATAGGAAAATCAATTCCATGTCTGTATTGCCACAAGAAACAGTGAAGGTTAAATTGTAAACTCATGTAAAATGAATACAGCATGGAAATATTGAATTGCTCTCAGAAACAACCTAGGATGTGTACATGGAAACACAGGAACTATTATTAAGAAGGTTAGGAAATCCTAAATCAATTGACATGTATTCTGTGATAAACGAGTAAAAGACTGTTTTAAAAAGGTCAGGGTTCTCATGTTTCATCTATTGATTTCATTAAAAACTCCATCACAATGAGTATGTGTGAGTCAATGGAAAAGGTCATTCTAAAATTCATACGAACTTGCAAATAACCAAACATAGTCAAGGTAACTTTGAAGGAGAAAAGCAGTTAGAGGAATTGCTTTTACCAGGTATCAGAACGTATTTCAAGGCTGTGCTGATTCAGACAGTGGATATTGGTGCAGGGAAAAAGAGCAAACTGAACCAAGAGGAGAGCTCAGAAATAACACTGCCACGCACACACCCGAGGATCTTTGCTTTGTATGAACTGTGGCACCTCAGAGCAATGAAGGAAACGAATTTTCCAGTAAATGATGTTGAGTCAAATCGATAATTAGCTACAATAAAATAAAGAAAGGAAACTTGAACTCGACTTCACATCATACCCGAAATGGTATCTGAAGAGAAAGTTAGCTTTGAGAAACTGATGGGCATAATGATGAAGCTTCTAGAAGAAAACCAGCATTTGCCCAAGATTTGACGAGTTCCTAACTCCCCGGTTTGAAGCATGAAACCTGTGCTGAGATTCCTGTATTGAGGGATTGCGTTAGTGTAGCAGTGCTGCTGAATCCTCACGTACGAGGTGCAGATGGGCTGTGATTTCTCTCCCCATTTTACGTATTTCATGGGAGCTGCCTGCAGAGCCTCCCCTTCCCTGTACGTCTTGCAGCAGCATCTACACAGGGTAGACTATTATTTTGCCGGAGTTGTGCTAGGTCAGGGAAACCCTGGTGGTGTAGTGGTTAAGTGCTACGGCTGCTAAACAAAGGGTCAGCAGTTCAAATCCACCAGGTGCTCCTTGGAAACTCTATGGGGCAGTTCTACTCTGTCCTATAGGGTCGCTATGAGTCGGAGCCTCCTCGACGGCACCTAACAACAACAACAACCATAAGCATGAGTGTTACGTGCCACTCAAGCGGAACAAATGGAAACGAAGGCTTTCTTGGTCCTGCTTGGTTAAACACCCAGGAAACCAGGGAGCATCTTGAGAAGGAGAGCGGTGCTTACAACATAAAGGGCAGAGGCAGAGTCTAGGCAGCATCACAGGTAGTACTGGGATTCGACACTAGTTCAGAAGTGGTCAGCAGGGATGGGCCACTGGGAGCCTGTAGGTCCCATAGCCTTTTATCCCCAATAGCCGAGACCTGCTGAGCCGATATGGCTCCACACGGTTGATATTTAAAGGGTACACATCGAGTCAAAGCGGTTGACTTCATCCTGCACACCGATTGGAGGTCTCACTTTTAGGCAGTATGGGAAGGAGGAGAGATCCAATTGAAAGGTCTAGAATTAGGCGTCAAAGGTTTAAGCCCTGAGTCACCACTCCCTCAGTGAGGAATTCATTTCGGGCAAGGGAACGACTCTTGTTTTCTCTTATCTGGCAAACAGCAGGAGCAAGCATAATAGTGATAAGAATAATGACGATTTCACAGATCCACAGGGAGAAAGAAGGAAGGTAAATCTTATAAACTGAGTGCAACAGTCTCTATTACAAGGGACAATCTTTGTCCTCTCCATCAATGTCGCTTCTTTTAGAACCACCCAATGACTGATGCCTCTATCTCTGTCAAGCCCCCTTTTCTGCTATCTGAATAGAGCAGAAAGATGTCCACAGGGTCCCTGGTGGTCCCTAGCACATGGGCGATAGTGAAAGAAAACTTATTGTCGCATGCTTATGGGAAACCTGATTTTTAGCTTGAAATTGTACGCAGTCATTTTTTCCCCCTCATCACTTGTGGTAGCCATGGGATTCCTGGTGGAATAAGACTCCCTTAGCTCATTCAAAAAGAGGGTGGGTTGACTTAAGGAATCCACATGCGATCACCCTAGTGAACAACGAGCGAATAAGAAAGTGACTAAAAATGTCTTTCAATTATGGATTGGGTATATAAGTGATATACACGTAAACTTTACTATTATTACTTTGGTTTTCGTATCATAAAATTGGCATAATTATACAACTCATAGTGATTTCTATATAGTGTAATCAGACACTGACGATCTGAAAGGGCACCTCAGCCCTCAGTGCTGCACGTGAATATACTCAGACTCGGTGCCAAGGCCACAGCAAACGATGGACTGAGCTTATCTGAATTCCGGCCTTTGGAGGAGTGCTCTAACTTTTTAAACACAAAAATACACAGATTTTCTTCTGTGTTTCTTTTCCTGTTCCCTTACACGCCCAGAAGGTTGAGGCAAGAGAACTGTGAACAATCAAACCTAAGTGACCAGACTCTGTAGTTCTCCTCATATAGAGTATAAGAGGGTGCACGAATATTTCTGACCATTACAGGGCACAAGGTGTAACCGATATAGAGTATGAGAGGGTGCACTCATATTTCTGACCGTTAGAGGGCACAAGGGGTAACCGATATAGAGTATGGGAGGATGCACTCATATTTCTGATCATTAGAGGGCACAAGAGGTAACTGATTGAATCAGCAGAAGGAAAAAAAAAAGAGCAAGTTTATAGAGATTTTGATAGACTTGTCAATTTTGATAGAAAATGTTTAAAAATGAATTTGAAATATTGCTCCTATACTTTGATGCAGATATTACAAGTATCTTTCGCATCAACTTGGGTGCAAAGAAAAGAGTGACAAACCAAGTCCAGTGATACATGAATGATGGATAATGCCAGAGAATGGATCATTCTGGGAGGTAAGGTAATAATACTTTAACGTCAATTTCTGTAAATTACAATATTGACTTAAATGAGAAAAATCAAATAAGCTCTTTCAAAATCCAGGCATTTTCTCCTAATATGTATTGATGATCTAACTCTTAGCACAATAGGAATAGAAAAGAATTTCCTTGATCTGACAAACAGAATGTTGAAAATCATTTAGGTTACTACCATACGTAATGTTGAAGTATTCAGAACTTTTCCCTTGAGATCCAGAATGAGGTTAGGATGCCATTAGCGAAACTTTATGTGTAAAAACAATTGGGAAAGTCTTAACCAGTGTAAGAAGGCAAGGAAAGAGGAAAATTAGTATAATTGGAAAATGTTTATTAATAGAGGTCGGTAGAAACACCACGAGACGCTGCTATTAAACTGTTAGTATGTAATATATTGAGAATTCAAACTAGCAATCTCACAGCAAGAAAGCCAGTATAGGAAAATCAATTCCATGTCTGTATTGCCACAAGAAACAGTGAAGGTTAAATTGTAAACTCATGTAAAATGAATACAGCATGGAAATATTGAATTGCTCTCAGAAACAACCTAGGATGTGTACATGGAAACACAGGAACTATTATTAAGAAGGTTAGGAAATCCTAAATCAATTGACATGTATTCTGTGATAAACGAGTAAAAGACTGTTTTAAAAAGGTCAGGGTTCTCATGTTTCATCTATTGATTTCATTAAAAACTCCATCACAATGAGTATGTGTGAGTCAATGGAAAAGGTCATTCTAAAATTCATACGAACTTGCAAATAACCAAACATAGTCAAGGTAACTTTGAAGGAGAAAAGCAGTTAGAGGAATTGCTTTTACCAGGTATCAGAACGTATTTCAAGGCTGTGCTGATTCAGACAGTGGATATTGGTGCAGGGAAAAAGAGCAAACTGAACCAAGAGGAGAGCTCAGAAATAACACTGCCACGCACACACCCGAGGATCTTTGCTTTGTATGAACTGTGGCACCTCAGAGCAATGAAGGAAACGAATTTTCCAGTAAATGATGTTGAGTCAAATCGATAATTAGCTACAATAAAATAAAGAAAGGAAACTTGAACTCGACTTCACATCATACCCGAAATGGTATCTGAAGAGAAAGTTAGCTTTGAGAAACTGATGGGCATAATGATGAAGCTTCTAGAAGAAAACCAGCATTTGCCCAAGATTTGACGAGTTCCTAACTCCCCGGTTTGAAGCATGAAACCTGTGCTGAGATTCCTGTATTGAGGGATTGCGTTAGTGTAGCAGTGCTGCTGAATCCTCACGTACGAGGTGCAGATGGGCTGTGATTTCTCTCCCCATTTTACGTATTTCATGGGAGCTGCCTGCAGAGCCTCCCCTTCCCTGTACGTCTTGCAGCAGCATCTACACAGGGTAGACTATTATTTTGCCGGAGTTGTGCTAGGTCAGGGAAACCCTGGTGGTGTAGTGGTTAAGTGCTACGGCTGCTAAACAAAGGGTCAGCAGTTCAAATCCACCAGGTGCTCCTTGGAAACTCTATGGGGCAGTTCTACTCTGTCCTATAGGGTCGCTATGAGTCGGAGCCTCCTCGACGGCACCTAACAACAACAACAACCATAAGCATGAGTGTTACGTGCCACTCAAGCGGAACAAATGGAAACGAAGGCTTTCTTGGTCCTGCTTGGTTAAACACCCAGGAAACCAGGGAGCATCTTGAGAAGGAGAGCGGTGCTTACAACATAAAGGGCAGAGGCAGAGTCTAGGCAGCATCACAGGTAGTACTGGGATTCGACACTAGTTCAGAAGTGGTCAGCAGGGATGGGCCACTGGGAGCCTGTAGGTCCCATAGCCTTTTATCCCCAATAGCCGAGACCTGCTGAGCCGATATGGCTCCACACGGTTGATATTTAAAGGGTACACATCGAGTCAAAGCGGTTGACTTCATCCTGCACACCGATTGGAGGTCTCACTTTTAGGCAGTATGGGAAGGAGGAGAGATCCAATGGAAAGGTCTAGAATTAGGCGTCAAAGGTTTAAGCCCTGAGTCACCACTCCCTCAGTGAGGAATTCATTTCGGGCAAGGGAACGACTCTTGTTTTCTCTTATCTGGCAAACAGCAGGAGCAAGCATAATAGTGATAAGAATAATGACGATTTCACAGATCCACAGGGAGAAAGAAGGAAGGTAAATCTTATAAACTGAGTGCAACAGTCTCTATTACAAGGGACAATCTTTGTCCTCTCCATCAATGTCGCTTCTTTTAGAACCACCCAATGACTGATGCCTCTATCTCTGTCAAGCCCCCTTTTCTGCTATCTGAATAGAGCAGAAAGATGTCCACAGGGTCCCTGGTGGTCCCTAGCACATGGGCGATAGTGAAAGAAAACTTATTGTCGCATGCTTATGGGAAACCTGATTTTTAGCTTGAAATTGTACGCAGTCATTTTTTCCCCCTCATCACTTGTGGTAGCCATGGGATTCCTGGTGGAATAAGACTCCCTTAGCTCATTCAAAAAGAGGGTGGGTTGACTTAAGGAATCCACATGCGATCACCCTAGTGAACAACGAGCGAATAAGAAAGTGACTAAAAATGTCTTTCAATTATGGATTGGGTATATAAGTGATATACACGTAAACTTTACTATTATTACTTTGGTTTTCGTATCATAAAATTGGCATAATTATACAACTCATAGTGATTTCTATATAGTGTAATCAGACACTGACGATCTGAAAGGGCACCTCAGCCCTCAGTGCTGCACGTGAATATACTCAGACTCGGTGCCAAGGCCACAGCAAACGATGGACTGAGCTTATCTGAATTCCGGCCTTTGGAGGAGTGCTCTAACTTTTTAAACACAAAAATACACAGATTTTCTTCTGTGTTTCTTTTCCTGTTCCCTTACACGCCCAGAAGGTTGAGGCAAGAGAACTGTGAACAATCAAACCTAAGTGACCAGACTCTGTAGTTCTCCTCATATAGAGTATAAGAGGGTGCACGAATATTTCTGACCATTACAGGGCACAAGGTGTAACCGATATAGAGTATGAGAGGGTGCACTCATATTTCTGACCGTTAGAGGGCACAAGGGGTAACCGATATAGAGTATGGGAGGATGCACTCATATTTCTGATCATTAGAGGGCACAAGAGGTAACTGATTGAATTAGCAGAAGGAAAAAAAAAAGAGCAAGTTTATAGAGATTTTGATAGACTTGTCAATTTTGATAGAAAATGTTTAAAAATGAATTTGAAATATTGCTCCTATACTTTGATGCAGATATTACAAGTATCTTTCGCATCAACTTGGGTGCAAAGAAAAGAGTGACAAACCAAGTCCAGTGATACATGAATGATGGATAATGCCAGAGAATGGATCATTCTGGGAGGTAAGGTAATAATACTTTAACGTCAATTTCTGTAAATTACAATATTGACTTAAATGAGAAAAATCAAATAAGCTCTTTCAAAATCCAGGCATTTTCTCCTAATATGTATTGATGATCTAACTCTTAGCACAATAGGAATAGAAAAGAATTTCCTTGATCTGACAAACAGAATGTTGAAAATCATTTAGGTTACTACCATACGTAATGTTGAAGTATTCAGAACTTTTCCCTTGAGATCCAGAATGAGGTTAGGATGCCATTAGCGAAACTTTATGTGTAAAAACAATTGGGAAAGTCTTAACCAGTGTAAGAAGGCAAGGAAAGAGGAAAATTAGTATAATTGGAAAATGTTTATTAATAGAGGTCGGTAGAAACACCACGAGACGCTGCTATTAAACTGTTAGTATGTAATATATTGAGAATTCAAACTAGCAATCTCACAGCAAGAAAGCCAGTATAGGAAAATCAATTCCATGTCTGTATTGCCACAAGAAACAGTGAAGGTTAAATTGTAAACTCATGTAAAATGAATACAGCATGGAAATATTGAATTGCTCTCAGAAACAACCTAGGATGTGTACATGGAAACACAGGAACTATTATTAAGAAGGTTAGGAAATCCTAAATCAATTGACATGTATTCTGTGATAAACGAGTAAAAGACTGTTTTAAAAAGGTCAGGGTTCTCATGTTTCATCTATTGATTTCATTAAAAACTCCATCACAATGAGTATGTGTGAGTCAATGGAAAAGGTCATTCTAAAATTCATACGAACTTGCAAATAACCAAACATAGTCAAGGTAACTTTGAAGGAGAAAAGCAGTTAGAGGAATTGCTTTTACCAGGTATCAGAACGTATTTCAAGGCTGTGCTGATTCAGACAGTGGATATTGGTGCAGGGAAAAAGAGCAAACTGAACCAAGAGGAGAGCTCAGAAATAACACTGCCACGCACACACCCGAGGATCTTTGCTTTGTATGAACTGTGGCACCTCAGAGCAATGAAGGAAACGAATTTTCCAGTAAATGATGTTGAGTCAAATCGATAATTAGCTACAATAAAATAAAGAAAGGAAACTTGAACTCGACTTCACATCATACCCGAAATGGTATCTGAAGAGAAAGTTAGCTTTGAGAAACTGATGGGCATAATGATGAAGCTTCTAGAAGAAAACCAGCATTTGCCCAAGATTTGACGAGTTCCTAACTCCCCGGTTTGAAGCATGAAACCTGTGCTGAGATTCCTGTATTGAGGGATTGCGTTAGTGTAGCAGTGCTGCTGAATCCTCACGTACGAGGTGGAGATGGGCTGTGATTTCTCTCCCCATTTTACGTATTTCATGGGAGCTGCCTGCAGAGCCTCCCCTTCCCTGTACGTCTTGCAGCAGCATCTACACAGGGTAGACTATTATTTTGCCGGAGTTGTGCTAGGTCAGGGAAACCCTGGTGGTGTAGTGGTTAAGTGCTACGGCTGCTAAACAAAGGGTCAGCAGTTCAAATCCACCAGGTGCTCCTTGGAAACTCTATGGGGCAGTTCTACTCTGTCCTATAGGGTCGCTATGAGTCGGAGCCTCCTCGACGGCACCTAACAACAACAACAACCATAAGCATGAGTGTTACGTGCCACTCAAGCGGAACAAATGGAAACGAAGGCTTTCTTGGTCCTGCTTGGTTAAACACCCAGGAAACCAGGGAGCATCTTGAGAAGGAGAGCGGTGCTTACAACATAAAGGGCAGAGGCAGAGTCTAGGCAGCATCACAGGTAGTACTGGGATTCGACACTAGTTCAGAAGTGGTCAGCAGGGATGGGCCACTGGGAGCCTGTAGGTCCCATAGCCTTTTATCCCCAATAGCCGAGACCTGCTGAGCCGATATGGCTCCACACGGTTGATATTTAAAGGGTACACATCGAGTCAAAGCGGTTGACTTCATCCTGCACACCGATTGGAGGTCTCACTTTTAGGCAGTATGGGAAGGAGGAGAGATCCAATGGAAAGGTCTAGAATTAGGCGTCAAAGGTTTAAGCCCTGAGTCACCACTCCCTCAGTGAGGAATTCATTTCGGGCAAGGGAACGACTCTTGTTTTCTCTTATCTGGCAAACAGCAGGAGCAAGCATAATAGTGATAAGAATAATGACGATTTCACAGATCCACAGGGAGAAAGAAGGAAGGTAAATCTTATAAACTGAGTGCAACAGTCTCTATTACAAGGGACAATCTTTGTCCTCTCCATCAATGTCGCTTCTTTTAGAACCACCCAATGACTGATGCCTCTATCTCTGTCAAGCCCCCTTTTCTGCTATCTGAATAGAGCAGAAAGATGTCCACAGGGTCCCTGGTGGTCCCTAGCACATGGGCGATAGTGAAAGAAAACTTATTGTCGCATGCTTATGGGAAACCTGATTTTTAGCTTGAAATTGTACGCAGTCATTTTTTCCCCCTCATCACTTGTGGTAGCCATGGGATTCCTGGTGGAATAAGACTCCCTTAGCTCATTCAAAAAGAGGGTGGGTTGACTTAAGGAATCCACATGCGATCACCCTAGTGAACAACGAGCGAATAAGAAAGTGACTAAAAATGTCTTTCAATTATGGATTGGGTATATAAGTGATATACACGTAAACTTTACTATTATTACTTTGGTTTTCGTATCATAAAATTGGCATAATTATACAACTCATAGTGATTTCTATATAGTGTAATCAGACACTGACGATCTGAAAGGGCACCTCAGCCCTCAGTGCTGCACGTGAATATACTCAGACTCGGTGCCAAGGCCACAGCAAACGATGGACTGAGCTTATCTGAATTCCGGCCTTTGGAGGAGTGCTCTAACTTTTTAAACACAAAAATACACAGATTTTCTTCTGTGTTTCTTTTCCTGTTCCCTTACACGCCCAGAAGGTTGAGGCAAGAGAACTGTGAACAATCAAACCTAAGTGACCAGACTCTGTAGTTCTCCTCATATAGAGTATAAGAGGGTGCACGAATATTTCTGACCATTACAGGGCACAAGGTGTAACCGATATAGAGTATGAGAGGGTGCACTCATATTTCTGACCGTTAGAGGGCACAAGGGGTAACCGATATAGAGTATGGGAGGATGCACTCATATTTCTGATCATTAGAGGGCACAAGAGGTAACTGATTGAATTAGCAGAAGGAAAAAAAAAAGAGCAAGTTTATAGAGATTTTGATAGACTTGTCAATTTTGATAGAAAATGTTTAAAAATGAATTTGAAATATTGCTCCTATACTTTGATGCAGATATTACAAGTATCTTTCGCATCAACTTGGGTGCAAAGAAAAGAGTGACAAACCAAGTCCAGTGATACATGAATGATGGATAATGCCAGAGAATGGATCATTCTGGGAGGTAAGGTAATAATACTTTAACGTCAATTTCTGTAAATTACAATATTGACTTAAATGAGAAAAATCAAATAAGCTCTTTCAAAATCCAGGCATTTTCTCCTAATATGTATTGATGATCTAACTCTTAGCACAATAGGAATAGAAAAGAATTTCCTTGATCTGACAAACAGAATGTTGAAAATCATTTAGGTTACTACCATACGTAATGTTGAAGTATTCAGAACTTTTCCCTTGAGATCCAGAATGAGGTTAGGATGCCATTAGCGAAACTTTATGTGTAAAAACAATTGGGAAAGTCTTAACCAGTGTAAGAAGGCAAGGAAAGAGGAAAATTAGTATAATTGGAAAATGTTTATTAATAGAGGTCGGTAGAAACACCACGAGACGCTGCTATTAAACTGTTAGTATGTAATATATTGAGAATTCAAACTAGCAATCTCACAGCAAGAAAGCCAGTATAGGAAAATCAATTCCATGTCTGTATTGCCACAAGAAACAGTGAAGGTTAAATTGTAAACTCATGTAAAATGAATACAGCATGGAAATATTGAATTGCTCTCAGAAACAACCTAGGATGTGTACATGGAAACACAGGAACTATTATTAAGAAGGTTAGGAAATCCTAAATCAATTGACATGTATTCTGTGATAAACGAGTAAAAGACTGTTTTAAAAAGGTCAGGGTTCTCATGTTTCATCTATTGATTTCATTAAAAACTCCATCACAATGAGTATGTGTGAGTCAATGGAAAAGGTCATTCTAAAATTCATACGAACTTGCAAATAACCAAACATAGTCAAGGTAACTTTGAAGGAGAAAAGCAGTTAGAGGAATTGCTTTTACCAGGTATCAGAACGTATTTCAAGGCTGTGCTGATTCAGACAGTGGATATTGGTGCAGGGAAAAAGAGCAAACTGAACCAAGAGGAGAGCTCAGAAATAACACTGCCACGCACACACCCGAGGATCTTTGCTTTGTATGAACTGTGGCACCTCAGAGCAATGAAGGAAACGAATTTTCCAGTAAATGATGTTGAGTCAAATCGATAATTAGCTACAATAAAATAAAGAAAGGAAACTTGAACTCGACTTCACATCATACCCGAAATGGTATCTGAAGAGAAAGTTAGCTTTGAGAAACTGATGGGCATAATGATGAAGCTTCTAGAAGAAAACCAGCATTTGCCCAAGATTTGACGAGTTCCTAACTCCCCGGTTTGAAGCATGAAACCTGTGCTGAGATTCCTGTATTGAGGGATTGCGTTAGTGTAGCAGTGCTGCTGAATCCTCACGTACGAGGTGGAGATGGGCTGTGATTTCTCTCCCCATTTTACGTATTTCATGGGAGCTGCCTGCAGAGCCTCCCCTTCCCTGTACGTCTTGCAGCAGCATCTACACAGGGTAGACTATTATTTTGCCGGAGTTGTGCTAGGTCAGGGAAACCCTGGTGGTGTAGTGGTTAAGTGCTACGGCTGCTAAACAAAGGGTCAGCAGTTCAAATCCACCAGGTGCTCCTTGGAAACTCTATGGGGCAGTTCTACTCTGTCCTATAGGGTCGCTATGAGTCGGAGCCTCCTCGACGGCATCTAACAACAACAACAACCATAAGCATGAGTGTTACGTGCCACTCAAGCGGAACAAATGGAAACGAAGGCTTTCTTGGTCCTGCTTGGTTAAACACCCAGGAAACCAGGGAGCATCTTGAGAAGGAGAGCGGTGCTTACAACATAAAGGGCAGAGGCAGAGTCTAGGCAGCATCACAGGTAGTACTGGGATTCGACACTAGTTCAGAAGTGGTCAGCAGGGATGGGCCACTGGGAGCCTGTAGGTCCCATAGCCTTTTATCCCCAATAGCCGAGACCTGCTGAGCCGATATGGCTCCACACGGTTGATATTTAAAGGGTACACATCGAGTCAAAGCGGTTGACTTCATCCTGCACACCGATTGGAGGTCTCACTTTTAGGCAGTATGGGAAGGAGGAGAGATCCAATGGAAAGGTCTAGAATTAGGCGTCAAAGGTTTAAGCCCTGAGTCACCACTCCCTCAGTGAGGAATTCATTTCGGGCAAGGGAACGACTCTTGTTTTCTCTTATCTGGCAAACAGCAGGAGCAAGCATAATAGTGATAAGAATAATGACGATTTCACAGATCCACAGGGAGAAAGAAGGAAGGTAAATCTTATAAACTGAGTGCAACAGTCTCTATTACAAGGGACAATCTTTGTCCTCTCCATCAATGTCGCTTCTTTTAGAACCACCCAATGACTGATGCCTCTATCTCTGTCAAGCCCCCTTTTCTGCTATCTGAATAGAGCAGAAAGATGTCCACAGGGTCCCTGGTGGTCCCTAGCACATGGGCGATAGTGAAAGAAAACTTATTGTCGCATGCTTATGGGAAACCTGATTTTTAGCTTGAAATTGTACGCAGTCATTTTTTCCCCCTCATCACTTGTGGTAGCCATGGGATTCCTGGTGGAATAAGACTCCCTTAGCTCATTCAAAAAGAGGGTGGGTTGACTTAAGGAATCCACATGCGATCACCCTAGTGAACAACGAGCGAATAAGAAAGTGACTAAAAATGTCTTTCAATTATGGATTGGGTATATAAGTGATATACACGTAAACTTTACTATTATTACTTTGGTTTTCGTATCATAAAATTGGCATAATTATACAACTCATAGTGATTTCTATATAGTGTAATCAGACACTGACGATCTGAAAGGGCACCTCAGCCCTCAGTGCTGCACGTGAATATACTCAGACTCGGTGCCAAGGCCACAGCAAACGATGGACTGAGCTTATCTGAATTCCGGCCTTTGGAGGAGTGCTCTAACTTTTTAAACACAAAAATACACAGATTTTCTTCTGTGTTTCTTTTCCTGTTCCCTTACACGCCCAGAAGGTTGAGGCAAGAGAACTGTGAACAATCAAACCTAAGTGACCAGACTCTGTAGTTCTCCTCATATAGAGTATAAGAGGGTGCACGAATATTTCTGACCATTAGAGGGCACAAGGTGTAACCGATATAGAGTATGAGAGGGTGCACTCATATTTCTGACCGTTAGAGGGCACAAGGGGTAACCGATATAGAGTATGGGAGGATGCACTCATATTTCTGATCATTAGAGGGCACAAGAGGTAACTGATTGAATCAGCAGAAGGAAAAAAAAAAGAGCAAGTTTATAGAGATTTTGATAGACTTGTCAATTTTGATAGAAAATGTTTAAAAATGAATTTGAAATATTGCTCCTATACTTTGATGCAGATATTACAAGTATCTTTCGCATCAACTTGGGTGCAAAGAAAAGAGTGACAAACCAAGTCCAGTGATACATGAATGATGGATAATGCCAGAGAATGGATCATTCTGGGAGGTAAGGTAATAATACTTTAACGTCAATTTCTGTAAATTACAATATTGACTTAAATGAGAAAAATCAAATAAGCTCTTTCAAAATCCAGGCATTTTCTCCTAATATGTATTGATGATCTAACTCTTAGCACAATAGGAATAGAAAAGAATTTCCTTGATCTGACAAACAGAATGTTGAAAATCATTTAGGTTACTACCATACGTAATGTTGAAGTATTCAGAACTTTTCCCTTGAGATCCAGAATGAGGTTAGGATGCCATTAGCGAAACTTTATGTGTAAAAACAATTGGGAAAGTCTTAACCAGTGTAAGAAGGCAAGGAAAGAGGAAAATTAGTATAATTGGAAAATGTTTATTAATAGAGGTCGGTAGAAACACCACGAGACGCTGCTATTAAACTGTTAGTATGTAATATATTGAGAATTCAAACTAGCAATCTCACAGCAAGAAAGCCAGTATAGGAAAATCAATTCCATGTCTGTATTGCCACAAGAAACAGTGAAGGTTAAATTGTAAACTCATGTAAAATGAATACAGCATGGAAATATTGAATTGCTCTCAGAAACAACCTAGGATGTGTACATGGAAACACAGGAACTATTATTAAGAAGGTTAGGAAATCCTAAATCAATTGACATGTATTCTGTGATAAACGAGTAAAAGACTGTTTTAAAAAGGTCAGGGTTCTCATGTTTCATCTATTGATTTCATTAAAAACTCCATCACAATGAGTATGTGTGAGTCAATGGAAAAGGTCATTCTAAAATTCATACGAACTTGCAAATAACCAAACATAGTCAAGGTAACTTTGAAGGAGAAAAGCAGTTAGAGGAATTGCTTTTACCAGGTATCAGAACGTATTTCAAGGCTGTGCTGATTCAGACAGTGGGTATTGGTGCAGGGAAAAAGAGCAAACTGAACCAAGAGGAGAGCTCAGAAATAACACTGCCACGCACACACCCGAGGATCTTTGCTTTGTATGAACTGTGGCACCTCAGAGCAATGAAGGAAACGAATTTTCCAGTAAATGATGTTGAGTCAAATCGATAATTAGCTACAATAAAATAAAGAAAGGAAACTTGAACTCGACTTCACATCATACCCGAAATGGTATCTGAAGAGAAAGTTAGCTTTGAGAAACTGATGGGCATAATGATGAAGCTTCTAGAAGAAAACCAGCATTTGCCCAAGATTTGACGAGTTCCTAACTCCCCGGTTTGAAGCATGAAACCTGTGCTGAGATTCCTGTATTGAGGGATTGCGTTAGTGTAGCAGTGCTGCTGAATCCTCACGTACGAGGTGGAGATGGGCTGTGATTTCTCTCCCCATTTTACGTATTTCATGGGAGCTGCCTGCAGAGCCTCCCCTTCCCTGTACGTCTTGCAGCAGCATCTACACAGGGTAGACTATTATTTTGCCGGAGTTGTGCTAGGTCAGGGAAACCCTGGTGGTGTAGTGGTTAAGTGCTACGGCTGCTAAACAAAGGGTCAGCAGTTCAAATCCACCAGGTGCTCCTTGGAAACTCTATGGGGCAGTTCTACTCTGCCCTATAGGGTCGCTATGAGTCGGAGCCTCCTCGACGGCACCTAACAACAACAACAACCATAAGCATGAGTGTTACGTGCCACTCAAGCGGAACAAATGGAAACGAAGGCTTTCTTGGTCCTGCTTGGTTAAACACCCAGGAAACCAGGGAGCATCTTGAGAAGGAGAGCGGTGCTTACAACATAAAGGGCAGAGGCAGAGTCTAGGCAGCATCACAGGTAGTACTGGGATTCGACACTAGTTCAGAAGTGGTCAGCAGGGATGGGCCACTGGGAGCCTGTAGGTCCCATAGCCTTTTATCCCCAATAGCCGAGACCTGCTGAGCCGATATGGCTCCACACGGTTGATATTTAAAGGGTACACATCGAGTCAAAGCGGTTGACTTCATCCTGCACACCGATTGGAGGTCTCACTTTTAGGCAGTATGGGAAGGAGGAGAGATCCAATTGAAAGGTCTAGAATTAGGCGTCAAAGGTTTAAGCCCTGAGTCACCACTCCCTCAGTGAGGAATTCATTTCGGGCAAGGGAACGACTCTTGTTTTCTCTTATCTGGCAAACAGCAGGAGCAAGCATAATAGTGATAAGAATAATGACGATTTCACAGATCCACAGGGAGAAAGAAGGAAGGTAAATCTTATAAACTGAGTGCAACAGTCTCTATTACAAGGGACAATCTTTGTCCTCTCCATCAATGTCGCTTCTTTTAGAACCACCCAATGACTGATGCCTCTATCTCTGTCAAGCCCCCTTTTCTGCTATCTGAATAGAGCAGAAAGATGTCCACAGGGTCCCTGGTGGTCCCTAGCACATGGGCGATAGTGAAAGAAAACTTATTGTCGCATGCTTATGGGAAACCTGATTTTTAGCTTGAAATTGTACGCAGTCATTTTTTCCCCCTCATCACTTGTGGTAGCCATGGGATTCCTGGTGGAATAAGACTCCCTTAGCTCATTCAAAAAGAGGGTGGGTTGACTTAAGGAATCCACATGCGATCACCCTAGTGAACAACGAGCGAATAAGAAAGTGACTAAAAATGTCTTTCAATTATGGATTGGGTATATAAGTGATATACACGTAAACTTTACTATTATTACTTTGGTTTTCGTATCATAAAATTGGCATAATTATACAACTCATAGTGATTTCTATATAGTGTAATCAGACACTGACGATCTGAAAGGGCACCTCAGCCCTCAGTGCTGCACGTGAATATACTCAGACTCGGTGCCAAGGCCACAGCAAACGATGGACTGAGCTTATCTGAATTCCGGCCTTTGGAGGAGTGCTCTAACTTTTTAAACACAAAAATACACAGATTTTCTTCTGTGTTTCTTTTCCTGTTCCCTTACACGCCCAGAAGGTTGAGGCAAGAGAACTGTGAACAATCAAACCTAAGTGACCAGACTCTGTAGTTCTCCTCATATAGAGTATAAGAGGGTGCACGAATATTTCTGACCATTAGAGGGCACAAGGTGTAACCGATATAGAGTATGAGAGGGTGCACTCATATTTCTGACCGTTAGAGGGCACAAGGGGTAACCGATATAGAGTATGGGAGGATGCACTCATATTTCTGATCATTAGAGGGCACAAGAGGTAACTGATTGAATCAGCAGAAGGAAAAAAAAAAGAGCAAGTTTATAGAGATTTTGATAGACTTGTCAATTTTGATAGAAAATGTTTAAAAATGAATTTGAAATATTGCTCCTATACTTTGATGCAGATATTACAAGTATCTTTCGCATCAACTTGGGTGCAAAGAAAAGAGTGACAAACCAAGTCCAGTGATACATGAATGATGGATAATGCCAGAGAATGGATCATTCTGGGAGGTAAGGTAATAATACTTTAACGTCAATTTCTGTAAATTACAATATTGACTTAAATGAGAAAAATCAAATAAGCTCTTTCAAAATCCAGGCATTTTCTCCTAATATGTATTGATGATCTAACTCTTAGCACAATAGGAATAGAAAAGAATTTCCTTGATCTGACAAACAGAATGTTGAAAATCATTTAGGTTACTACCATACGTAATGTTGAAGTATTCAGAACTTTTCCCTTGAGATCCAGAATGAGGTTAGGATGCCATTAGCGAAACTTTATGTGTAAAAACAATTGGGAAAGTCTTAACCAGTGTAAGAAGGCAAGGAAAGAGGAAAATTAGTATAATTGGAAAATGTTTATTAATAGAGGTCGGTAGAAACACCACGAGACGCTGCTATTAAACTGTTAGTATGTAATATATTGAGAATTCAAACTAGCAATCTCACAGCAAGAAAGCCAGTATAGGAAAATCAATTCCATGTCTGTATTGCCACAAGAAACAGTGAAGGTTAAATTGTAAACTCATGTAAAATGAATACAGCATGGAAATATTGAATTGCTCTCAGAAACAACCTAGGATGTGTACATGGAAACACAGGAACTATTATTAAGAAGGTTAGGAAATCCTAAATCAATTGACATGTATTCTGTGATAAACGAGTAAAAGACTGTTTTAAAAAGGTCAGGGTTCTCATGTTTCATCTATTGATTTCATTAAAAACTCCATCACAATGAGTATGTGTGAGTCAATGGAAAAGGTCATTCTAAAATTCATACGAACTTGCAAATAACCAAACATAGTCAAGGTAACTTTGAAGGAGAAAAGCAGTTAGAGGAATTGCTTTTACCAGGTATCAGAACGTATTTCAAGGCTGTGCTGATTCAGACAGTGGATATTGGTGCAGGGAAAAAGAGCAAACTGAACCAAGAGGAGAGCTCAGAAATAACACTGCCACGCACACACCCGAGGATCTTTGCTTTGTATGAACTGTGGCACCTCAGAGCAATGAAGGAAACGAATTTTCCAGTAAATGATGTTGAGTCAAATCGATAATTAGCTACAATAAAATAAAGAAAGGAAACTTGAACTCGACTTCACATCATACCCGAAATGGTATCTGAAGAGAAAGTTAGCTTTGAGAAACTGATGGGCATAAAGATGAAGCTTCTAGAAGAAAACCAGCATTTGCCCAAGATTTGACGAGTTCCTAACTCCCCGGTTTGAAGCATGAAACCTGTGCTGAGATTCCTGTATTGAGGGATTGCGTTAGTGTAGCAGTGCTGCTGAATCCTCACGTACGAGGTGGAGATGGGCTGTGATTTCTCTCCCCATTTTACGTATTTCATGGGAGCTGCCTGCAGAGCCTCCCCTTCCCTGTACGTCTTGCAGCAGCATCTACACAGGGTAGACTATTATTTTGCCGGAGTTGTGCTAGGTCAGGGAAACCCTGGTGGTGTAGTGGTTAAGTGCTACGGCTGCTAAACAAAGGGTCAGCAGTTCAAATCCACCAGGTGCTCCTTGGAAACTCTATGGGGCAGTTCTACTCTGTCCTATAGGGTCGCTATGAGTCGGAGCCTCCTCGACGGCATCTAACAACAACAACAACCATAAGCATGAGTGTTACGTGCCACTCAAGCGGAACAAATGGAAACGAAGGCTTTCTTGGTCCTGCTTGGTTAAACACCCGGGAAACCAGGGAGCATCTTGAGAAGGAGAGCGGTGCTTACAACATAAAGGGCAGAGGCAGAGTCTAGGCAGCATCACAGGTAGTACTGGGATTCGACACTAGTTCAGAAGTGGTCAGCAGGGATGGGCCACTGGGAGCCTGTAGGTCCCATAGCCTTTTATCCCCAATAGCCGAGACCTGCTGAGCCGATATGGCTCCACACGGTTGATATTTAAAGGGTACACATCGAGTCAAAGCGGTTGACTTCATCCTGCACACCGATTGGAGGTCTCACTTTTAGGCAGTATAGGAAGGAGGAGAGATCCAATTGAAAGGTCTAGAATTAGGCGTCAAAGGTTTAAGCCCTGAGTCACCACTCCCTCAGTGAGGAATTCATTTCGGGCAAGGGAATGACTCTTGTTTTCTCTTATCTGGCAAACAGCAGGAGCAAGCATAATAGTGATAAGAATAATGACGATTTCACAGATCCACAGGGAGAAAGAAGGAAGGTAAATCTTATAAACTGAGTGCAACAGTCTCTATTACAAGGGACAATCTTTGTCCTCTCCATCAATGTCGCTTCTTTTAGAACCACCCAATGACTGATGCCTCTATCTCTGTCAAGCCCCCTTTTCTGCTATCTGAATAGAGCAGAAAGATGTCCACAGGGTCCCTGGTGGTCCCTAGCACATGGGCGATAGTGAAAGAAAACTTATTGTCGCATGCTTATGGGAAACCTGATTTTTAGCTTGAAATTGTACGCAGTCATTTTTTCCCCCTCATCACTTGTGGTAGCCATGGGATTCCTGGTGGAATAAGACTCCCTTAGCTCATTCAAAAAGAGGGTGGGTTGACTTAAGGAATCCACATGCGATCACCCTAGTGAACAACGAGCGAATAAGAAAGTGACTAAAAATGTCTTTCAATTATGGATTGGGTATATAAGTGATATACACGTAAACTTTACTATTATTACTTTGGTTTTCGTATCATAAAATTGGCATAATTATACAACTCATAGTGATTTCTATATAGTGTAATCAGACACTGACGATCTGAAAGGGCACCTCAGCCCTCAGTGCTGCACGTGAATATACTCAGACTCGGTGCCAAGGCCACAGCAAACGATGGACTGAGCTTATCTGAATTCCGGCCTTTGGAGGAGTGCTCTAACTTTTTAAACACAAAAATACACAGATTTTCTTCTGTGTTTCTTTTCCTGTTCCCTTACACGCCCAGAAGGTTGAGGCAAGAGAACTGTGAACAATCAAACCTAAGTGACCAGACTCTGTAGTTCTCCTCATATAGAGTATAAGAGGGTGCACGAATATTTCTGACCATTAGAGGGCACAAGGTGTAACCGATATAGAGTATGAGAGGGTGCACTCATATTTCTGACCGTTAGAGGGCACAAGGGGTAACCGATATAGAGTATGGGAGGATGCACTCATATTTCTGATCATTAGAGGGCACAAGAGGTAACTGATTGAATCAGCAGAAGGAAAAAAAAAAGAGCAAGTTTATAGAGATTTTGATAGACTTGTCAATTTTGATAGAAAATGTTTAAAAATGAATTTGAAATATTGCTCCTATACTTTGATGCAGATATTACAAGTATCTTTCGCATCAACTTGGGTGCAAAGAAAAGAGTGACAAACCAAGTCCAGTGATACATGAATGATGGATAATGCCAGAGAATGGATCATTCTGGGAGGTAAGGTAATAATACTTTAACGTCAATTTCTGTAAATTACAATATTGACTTAAATGAGAAAAATCAAATAAGCTCTTTCAAAATCCAGGCATTTTCTCCTAATATGTATTGATGATCTAACTCTTAGCACAATAGGAATAGAAAAGAATTTCCTTGATCTGACAAACAGAATGTTGAAAATCATTTAGGTTACTACCATACGTAATGTTGAAGTATTCAGAACTTTTCCCTTGAGATCCAGAATGAGGTTAGGATGCCATTAGCGAAACTTTATGTGTAAAAACAATTGGGAAAGTCTTAACCAGTGTAAGAAGGCAAGGAAAGAGGAAAATTAGTATAATTGGAAAATGTTTATTAATAGAGGTCGGTAGAAACACCACGAGACGCTGCTGTTAAACTGTTAGTATGTAATATATTGAGAATTCAAACTAGCAATCTCACAGCAAGAAAGCCAGTATAGGAAAATCAATTCCATGTCTGTATTGCCACAAGAAACAGTGAAGGTTAAATTGTAAACTCATGTAAAATGAATACAGCATGGAAATATTGAATTGCTCTCAGAAACAACCTAGGATGTGTACATGGAAACACAGGAACTATTATTAAGAAGGTTAGGAAATCCTAAATCAATTGACATGTATTCTGTGATAAACGAGTAAAAGACTGTTTTAAAAAGGTCAGGGTTCTCATGTTTCATCTATTGATTTCATTAAAAACTCCATCACAATGAGTATGTGTGAGTCAATGGAAAAGGTCATTCTAAAATTCATACGAACTTGCAAATAACCAAACATAGTCAAGGTAACTTTGAAGGAGAAAAGCAGTTAGAGGAATTGCTTTTACCAGGTATCAGAACGTATTTCAAGGCTGTGCTGATTCAGACAGTGGATATTGGTGCAGGGAAAAAGAGCAAACTGAACCAAGAGGAGAGCTCAGAAATAACACTGCCACGCACACACCCGAGGATCTTTGCTTTGTATGAACTGTGGCACCTCAGAGCAATGAAGGAAACGAATTTTCCAGTAAATGATGTTGAGTCAAATCGATAATTAGCTACAATAAAATAAAGAAAGGAAACTTGAACTCGACTTCACATCATACCCGAAATGGTATCTGAAGAGAAAGTTAGCTTTGAGAAACTGATGGGCATAATGATGAAGCTTCTAGAAGAAAACCAGCATTTGCCCAAGATTTGACGAGTTCCTAACTCCCCGGTTTGAAGCATGAAACCTGTGCTGAGATTCCTGTATTGAGGGATTGCGTTAGTGTAGCAGTGCTGCTGAATCCTCACGTACGAGGTGGAGATGGGCTGTGATTTCTCTCCCCATTTTACGTATTTCATGGGAGCTGCCTGCAGAGCCTCCCCTTCCCTGTACGTCTTGCAGCAGCATCTACACAGGGTAGACTATTATTTTGCCGGAGTTGTGCTAGGTCAGGGAAACCCTGGTGGTGTAGTGGTTAAGTGCTACGGCTGCTAAACAAAGGGTCAGCAGTTCAAATCCACCAGGTGCTCCTTGGAAACTCTATGGGGCAGTTCTACTCTGTCCTATAGGGTCGCTATGAGTCGGAGCCTCCTCGACGGCATCTAACAACAACAACAACCATAAGCATGAGTGTTACGTGCCACTCAAGCGGAACAAATGGAAACGAAGGCTTTCTTGGTCCTGCTTGGTTAAACACCCAGGAAACCAGGGAGCATCTTGAGAAGGAGAGCGGTGCTTACAACATAAAGGGCAGAGGCAGAGTCTAGGCAGCATCACAGGTAGTACTGGGATTCGACACTAGTTCAGAAGTGGTCAGCAGGGATGGGCCACTGGGAGCCTGTAGGTCCCATAGCCTTTTATCCCCAATAGCCGAGACCTGCTGAGCCGATATGGCTCCACACGGTTGATATTTAAAGGGTACACATCGAGTCAAAGCGGTTGACTTCATCCTGCACACCGATTGGAGGTCTCACTTTTAGGCAGTATAGGAAGGAGGAGAGATCCAATTGAAAGGTCTAGAATTAGGCGTCAAAGGTTTAAGCCCTGAGTCACCACTCCCTCAGTGAGGAATTCATTTCGGGCAAGGGAATGACTCTTGTTTTCTCTTATCTGGCAAACAGCAGGAGCAAGCATAATAGTGATAAGAATAATGACGATTTCACAGATCCACAGGGAGAAAGAAGGAAGGTAAATCTTATAAACTGAGTGCAACAGTCTCTATTACAAGGGACAATCTTTGTCCTCTCCATCAATGTCGCTTCTTTTAGAACCACCCAATGACTGATGCCTCTATCTCTGTCAAGCCCCCTTTTCTGCTATCTGAATAGAGCAGAAAGATGTCCACAGGGTCCCTGGTGGTCCCTAGCACATGGGCGATAGTGAAAGAAAACTTATTGTCGCATGCTTATGGGAAACCTGATTTTTAGCTTGAAATTGTACGCAGTCATTTTTTCCCCCTCATCACTTGTGGTAGCCATGGGATTCCTGGTGGAATAAGACTCCCTTAGCTCATTCAAAAAGAGGGTGGGTTGACTTAAGGAATCCACATGCGATCACCCTAGTGAACAACGAGCGAATAAGAAAGTGACTAAAAATGTCTTTCAATTATGGATTGGGTATATAAGTGATATACACGTAAACTTTACTATTATTACTTTGGTTTTCGTATCATAAAATTGGCATAATTATACAACTCATAGTGATTTCTATATAGTGTAATCAGACACTGACGATCTGAAAGGGCACCTCAGCCCTCAGTGCTGCACGTGAATATACTCAGACTCGGTGCCAAGGCCACAGCAAACGATGGACTGAGCTTATCTGAATTCCGGCCTTTGGAGGAGTGCTCTAACTTTTTAAACACAAAAATACACAGATTTTCTTCTGTGTTTCTTTTCCTGTTCCCTTACACGCCCAGAAGGTTGAGGCAAGAGAACTGTGAACAATCAAACCTAAGTGACCAGACTCTGTAGTTCTCCTCATATAGAGTATAAGAGGGTGCACGAATATTTCTGACCATTAGAGGGCACAAGGTGTAACCGATATAGAGTATGAGAGGGTGCACTCATATTTCTGACCGTTAGAGGGCACAAGGGGTAACCGATATAGAGTATGGGAGGATGCACTCATATTTCTGATCATTAGAGGGCACAAGAGGTAACTGATTGAATCAGCAGAAGGAAAAAAAAAAGAGCAAGTTTATAGAGATTTTGATAGACTTGTCAATTTTGATAGAAAATGTTTAAAAATGAATTTGAAATATTGCTCCTATACTTTGATGCAGATATTACAAGTATCTTTCGCATCAACTTGGGTGCAAAGAAAAGAGTGACAAACCAAGTCCAGTGATACATGAATGATGGATAATGCCAGAGAATGGATCATTCTGGGAGGTAAGGTAATAATACTTTAACGTCAATTTCTGTAAATTACAATATTGACTTAAATGAGAAAAATCAAATAAGCTCTTTCAAAATCCAGGCATTTTCTCCTAATATGTATTGATGATCTAACTCTTAGCACAATAGGAATAGAAAAGAATTTCCTTGATCTGACAAACAGAATGTTGAAAATCATTTAGGTTACTACCATACGTAATGTTGAAGTATTCAGAACTTTTCCCTTGAGATCCAGAATGAGGTTAGGATGCCATTAGCGAAACTTTATGTGTAAAAACAATTGGGAAAGTCTTAACCAGTGTAAGAAGGCAAGGAAAGAGGAAAATTAGTATAATTGGAAAATGTTTATTAATAGAGGTCGGTAGAAACACCACGAGACGCTGCTATTAAACTGTTAGTATGTAATATATTGAGAATTCAAACTAGCAATCTCACAGCAAGAAAGCCAGTATAGGAAAATCAATTCCATGTCTGTATTGCCACAAGAAACAGTGAAGGTTAAATTGTAAACTCATGTAAAATGAATACAGCATGGAAATATTGAATTGCTCTCAGAAACAACCTAGGATGTGTACATGGAAACACAGGAACTATTATTAAGAAGGTTAGGAAATCCTAAATCAATTGACATGTATTCTGTGATAAACGAGTAAAAGACTGTTTTAAAAAGGTCAGGGTTCTCATGTTTCATCTATTGATTTCATTAAAAACTCCATCACAATGAGTATGTGTGAGTCAATGGAAAAGGTCATTCTAAAATTCATACGAACTTGCAAATAACCAAACATAGTCAAGGTAACTTTGAAGGAGAAAAGCAGTTAGAGGAATTGCTTTTACCAGGTATCAGAACGTATTTCAAGGCTGTGCTGATTCAGACAGTGGATATTGGTGCAGGGAAAAAGAGCAAACTGAACCAAGAGGAGAGCTCAGAAATAACACTGCCACGCACACACCCGAGGATCTTTGCTTTGTATGAACTGTGGCACCTCAGAGCAATGAAGGAAACGAATTTTCCAGTAAATGATGTTGAGTCAAATCGATAATTAGCTACAATAAAATAAAGAAAGGAAACTTGAACTCGACTTCACATCATACCCGAAATGGTATCTGAAGAGAAAGTTAGCTTTGAGAAACTGATGGGCATAAAGATGAAGCTTCTAGAAGAAAACCAGCATTTGCCCAAGATTTGACGAGTTCCTAACTCCCCGGTTTGAAGCATGAAACCTGTGCTGAGATTCCTGTATTGAGGGATTGCGTTAGTGTAGCAGTGCTGCTGAATCCTCACGTACGAGGTGGAGATGGGCTGTGATTTCTCTCCCCATTTTACGTATTTCATGGGAGCTGCCTGCAGAGCCTCCCCTTCCCTGTACGTCTTGCAGCAGCATCTACACAGGGTAGACTATTATTTTGCCGGAGTTGTGCTAGGTCAGGGAAACCCTGGTGGTGTAGTGGTTAAGTGCTACGGCTGCTAAACAAAGGGTCAGCAGTTCAAATCCACCAGGTGCTCCTTGGAAACTCTATGGGGCAGTTCTACTCTGTCCTATAGGGTCGCTATGAGTCGGAGCCTCCTCGACGGCATCTAACAACAACAACAACCATAAGCATGAGTGTTACGTGCCACTCAAGCGGAACAAATGGAAACGAAGGCTTTCTTGGTCCTGCTTGGTTAAACACCCAGGAAACCAGGGAGCATCTTGAGAAGGAGAGCGGTGCTTACAACATAAAGGGCAGAGGCAGAGTCTAGGCAGCATCACAGGTAGTACTGGGATTCGACACTAGTTCAGAAGTGGTCAGCAGGGATGGGCCACTGGGAGCCTGTAGGTCCCATAGCCTTTTATCCCCAATAGCCGAGACCTGCTGAGCCGATATGGCTCCACACGGTTGATATTTAAAGGGTACACATCGAGTCAAAGCGGTTGACTTCATCCTGCACACCGATTGGAGGTCTCACTTTTAGGCAGTATAGGAAGGAGGAGAGATCCAATTGAAAGGTCTAGAATTAGGCGTCAAAGGTTTAAGCCCTGAGTCACCACTCCCTCAGTGAGGAATTCATTTCGGGCAAGGGAATGACTCTTGTTTTCTCTTATCTGGCAAACAGCAGGAGCAAGCATAATAGTGATAAGAATAATGACGATTTCACAGATCCACAGGGAGAAAGAAGGAAGGTAAATCTTATAAACTGAGTGCAACAGTCTCTATTACAAGGGACAATCTTTGTCCTCTCCATCAATGTCGCTTCTTTTAGAACCACCCAATGACTGATGCCTCTATCTCTGTCAAGCCCCCTTTTCTGCTATCTGAATAGAGCAGAAAGATGTCCACAGGGTCCCTGGTGGTCCCTAGCACATGGGCGATAGTGAAAGAAAACTTATTGTCGCATGCTTATGGGAAACCTGATTTTTAGCTTGAAATTGTACGCAGTCATTTTTTCCCCCTCATCACTTGTGGTAGCCATGGGATTCCTGGTGGAATAAGACTCCCTTAGCTCATTCAAAAAGAGGGTGGGTTGACTTAAGGAATTCACATGCGATCACCCTAGTGAACAACGAGCGAATAAGAAAGTGACTAAAAATGTCTTTCAATTATGGATTGGGTATATAAGTGATATACACGTAAACTTTACTATTATTACTTTGGTTTTCGTATCATAAAATTGGCATAATTATACAACTCATAGTGATTTCTATATAGTGTAATCAGACACTGACGATCTGAAAGGGCACCTCAGCCCTCAGTGCTGCACGTGAATATACTCAGACTCGGTGCCAAGGCCACAGCAAACGATGGACTGAGCTTATCTGAATTCCGGCCTTTGGAGGAGTGCTCTAACTTTTTAAACACAAAAATACACAGATTTTCTTCTGTGTTTCTTTTCCTGTTCCCTTACACGCCCAGAAGGTTGAGGCAAGAGAACTGTGAACAATCAAACCTAAGTGACCAGACTCTGTAGTTCTCCTCATATAGAGTATAAGAGGGTGCACGAATATTTCTGACCATTAGAGGGCACAAGGTGTAACCGATATAGAGTATGAGAGGGTGCACTCATATTTCTGACCGTTAGAGGGCACAAGGGGTAACCGATATAGAGTATGGGAGGATGCACTCATATTTCTGATCATTAGAGGGCACAAGAGGTAACTGATTGAATCAGCAGAAGGAAAAAAAAAAGAGCAAGTTTATAGAGATTTTGATAGACTTGTCAATTTTGATAGAAAATGTTTAAAAATGAATTTGAAATATTGCTCCTATACTTTGATGCAGATATTACAAGTATCTTTCGCATCAACTTGGGTGCAAAGAAAAGAGTGACAAACCAAGTCCAGTGATACATGAATGATGGATAATGCCAGAGAATGGATCATTCTGGGAGGTAAGGTAATAATACTTTAACGTCAATTTCTGTAAATTACAATATTGACTTAAATGAGAAAAATCAAATAAGCTCTTTCAAAATCCAGGCATTTTCTCCTAATATGTATTGATGATCTAACTCTTAGCACAATAGGAATAGAAAAGAATTTCCTTGATCTGACAAACAGAATGTTGAAAATCATTTAGGTTACTACCATACGTAATGTTGAAGTATTCAGAACTTTTCCCTTGAGATCCAGAATGAGGTTAGGATGCCATTAGCGAAACTTTATGTGTAAAAACAATTGGGAAAGTCTTAACCAGTGTAAGAAGGCAAGGAAAGAGGAAAATTAGTATAATTGGAAAATGTTTATTAATAGAGGTCGGTAGAAACACCACGAGACGCTGCTGTTAAACTGTTAGTATGTAATATATTGAGAATTCAAACTAGCAATCTCACAGCAAGAAAGCCAGTATAGGAAAATCAATTCCATGTCTGTATTGCCACAAGAAACAGTGAAGGTTAAATTGTAAACTCATGTAAAATGAATACAGCATGGAAATATTGAATTGCTCTCAGAAACAACCTAGGATGTGTACATGGAAACACAGGAACTATTATTAAGAAGGTTAGGAAATCCTAAATCAATTGACATGTATTCTGTGATAAACGAGTAAAAGACTGTTTTAAAAAGGTCAGGGTTCTCATGTTTCATCTATTGATTTCATTAAAAACTCCATCACAATGAGTATGTGTGAGTCAATGGAAAAGGTCATTCTAAAATTCATACGAACTTGCAAATAACCAAACATAGTCAAGGTAACTTTGAAGGAGAAAAGCAGTTAGAGGAATTGCTTTTACCAGGTATCAGAACGTATTTCAAGGCTGTGCTGATTCAGACAGTGGATATTGGTGCAGGGAAAAAGAGCAAACTGAACCAAGAGGAGAGCTCAGAAATAACACTGCCACGCACACACCCGAGGATCTTTGCTTTGTATGAACTGTGGCACCTCAGAGCAATGAAGGAAACGAATTTTCCAGTAAATGATGTTGAGTCAAATCGATAATTAGCTACAATAAAATAAAGAAAGGAAACTTGAACTCGACTTCACATCATACCCGAAATGGTATCTGAAGAGAAAGTTAGCTTTGAGAAACTGATGGGCATAATGATGAAGCTTCTAGAAGAAAACCAGCATTTGCCCAAGATTTGACGAGTTCCTAACTCCCCGGTTTGAAGCATGAAACCTGTGCTGAGATTCCTGTATTGAGGGATTGCGTTAGTGTAGCAGTGCTGCTGAATCCTCACGTACGAGGTGGAGATGGGCTGTGATTTCTCTCCCCATTTTACGTATTTCATGGGAGCTGCCTGCAGAGCCTCCCCTTCCCTGTACGTCTTGCAGCAGCATCTACACAGGGTAGACTATTATTTTGCCGGAGTTGTGCTAGGTCAGGGAAACCCTGGTGGTGTAGTGGTTAAGTGCTACGGCTGCTAAACAAAGGGTCAGCAGTTCAAATCCACCAGGTGCTCCTTGGAAACTCTATGGGGCAGTTCTACTCTGTCCTATAGGGTCGCTATGAGTCGGAGCCTCCTCGACGGCATCTAACAACAACAACAACCATAAGCATGAGTGTTACGTGCCACTCAAGCGGAACAAATGGAAACGAAGGCTTTCTTGGTCCTGCTTGGTTAAACACCCAGGAAACCAGGGAGCATCTTGAGAAGGAGAGCGGTGCTTACAACATAAAGGGCAGAGGCAGAGTCTAGGCAGCATCACAGGTAGTACTGGGATTCGACACTAGTTCAGAAGTGGTCAGCAGGGATGGGCCACTGGGAGCCTGTAGGTCCCATAGCCTTTTATCCCCAATAGCCGAGACCTGCTGAGCCGATATGGCTCCACACGGTTGATATTTAAAGGGTACACATCGAGTCAAAGCGGTTGACTTCATCCTGCACACCGATTGGAGGTCTCACTTTTAGGCAGTATAGGAAGGAGGAGAGATCCAATTGAAAGGTCTAGAATTAGGCGTCAAAGGTTTAAGCCCTGAGTCACCACTCCCTCAGTGAGGAATTCATTTCGGGCAAGGGAATGACTCTTGTTTTCTCTTATCTGGCAAACAGCAGGAGCAAGCATAATAGTGATAAGAATAATGACGATTTCACAGATCCACAGGGAGAAAGAAGGAAGGTAAATCTTATAAACTGAGTGCAACAGTCTCTATTACAAGGGACAATCTTTGTCCTCTCCATCAATGTCGCTTCTTTTAGAACCACCCAATGACTGATGCCTCTATCTCTGTCAAGCCCCCTTTTCTGCTATCTGAATAGAGCAGAAAGATGTCCACAGGGTCCCTGGTGGTCCCTAGCACATGGGCGATAGTGAAAGAAAACTTATTGTCGCATGCTTATGGGAAACCTGATTTTTAGCTTGAAATTGTACGCAGTCATTTTTTCCCCCTCATCACTTGTGGTAGCCATGGGATTCCTGGTGGAATAAGACTCCCTTAGCTCATTCAAAAAGAGGGTGGGTTGACTTAAGGAATCCACATGCGATCACCCTAGTGAACAACGAGCGAATAAGAAAGTGACTAAAAATGTCTTTCAATTATGGATTGGGTATATAAGTGATATACACGTAAACTTTACTATTATTACTTTGGTTTTCGTATCATAAAATTGGCATAATTATACAACTCATAGTGATTTCTATATAGTGTAATCAGACACTGACGATCTGAAAGGGCACCTCAGCCCTCAGTGCTGCACGTGAATATACTCAGACTCGGTGCCAAGGCCACAGCAAACGATGGACTGAGCTTATCTGAATTCCGGCCTTTGGAGGAGTGCTCTAACTTTTTAAACACAAAAATACACAGATTTTCTTCTGTGTTTCTTTTCCTGTTCCCTTACACGCCCAGAAGGTTGAGGCAAGAGAACTGTGAACAATCAAACCTAAGTGACCAGACTCTGTAGTTCTCCTCATATAGAGTATAAGAGGGTGCACGAATATTTCTGACCATTAGAGGGCACAAGGTGTAACCGATATAGAGTATGAGAGGGTGCACTCATATTTCTGACCGTTAGAGGGCACAAGGGGTAACCGATATAGAGTATGGGAGGATGCACTCATATTTCTGATCATTAGAGGGCACAAGAGGTAACTGATTGAATCAGCAGAAGGAAAAAAAAAAGAGCAAGTTTATAGAGATTTTGATAGACTTGTCAATTTTGATAGAAAATGTTTAAAAATGAATTTGAAATATTGCTCCTATACTTTGATGCAGATATTACAAGTATCTTTCGCATCAACTTGGGTGCAAAGAAAAGAGTGACAAACCAAGTCCAGTGATACATGAATGATGGATAATGCCAGAGAATGGATCATTCTGGGAGGTAAGGTAATAATACTTTAACGTCAATTTCTGTAAATTACAATATTGACTTAAATGAGAAAAATCAAATAAGCTCTTTCAAAATCCAGGCATTTTCTCCTAATATGTATTGATGATCTAACTCTTAGCACAATAGGAATAGAAAAGAATTTCCTTGATCTGACAAACAGAATGTTGAAAATCATTTAGGTTACTACCATACGTAATGTTGAAGTATTCAGAACTTTTCCCTTGAGATCCAGAATGAGGTTAGGATGCCATTAGCGAAACTTTATGTGTAAAAACAATTGGGAAAGTCTTAACCAGTGTAAGAAGGCAAGGAAAGAGGAAAATTAGTATAATTGGAAAATGTTTATTAATAGAGGTCGGTAGAAACACCACGAGACGCTGCTATTAAACTGTTAGTATGTAATATATTGAGAATTCAAACTAGCAATCTCACAGCAAGAAAGCCAGTATAGGAAAATCAATTCCATGTCTGTATTGCCACAAGAAACAGTGAAGGTTAAATTGTAAACTCATGTAAAATGAATACAGCATGGAAATATTGAATTGCTCTCAGAAACAACCTAGGATGTGTACATGGAAACACAGGAACTATTATTAAGAAGGTTAGGAAATCCTAAATCAATTGACATGTATTCTGTGATAAACGAGTAAAAGACTGTTTTAAAAAGGTCAGGGTTCTCATGTTTCATCTATTGATTTCATTAAAAACTCCATCACAATGAGTATGTGTGAGTCAATGGAAAAGGTCATTCTAAAATTCATACGAACTTGCAAATAACCAAACATAGTCAAGGTAACTTTGAAGGAGAAAAGCAGTTAGAGGAATTGCTTTTACCAGGTATCAGAACGTATTTCAAGGCTGTGCTGATTCAGACAGTGGATATTGGTGCAGGGAAAAAGAGCAAACTGAACCAAGAGGAGAGCTCAGAAATAACACTGCCACGCACACACCCGAGGATCTTTGCTTTGTATGAACTGTGGCACCTCAGAGCAATGAAGGAAACGAATTTTCCAGTAAATGATGTTGAGTCAAATCGATAATTAGCTACAATAAAATAAAGAAAGGAAACTTGAACTCGACTTCACATCATACCCGAAATGGTATCTGAAGAGAAAGTTAGCTTTGAGAAACTGATGGGCATAAAGATGAAGCTTCTAGAAGAAAACCAGCATTTGCCCAAGATTTGACGAGTTCCTAACTCCCCGGTTTGAAGCATGAAACCTGTGCTGAGATTCCTGTATTGAGGGATTGCGTTAGTGTAGCAGTGCTGCTGAATCCTCACGTACGAGGTGGAGATGGGCTGTGATTTCTCTCCCCATTTTACGTATTTCATGGGAGCTGCCTGCAGAGCCTCCCCTTCCCTGTACGTCTTGCAGCAGCATCTACACAGGGTAGACTATTATTTTGCCGGAGTTGTGCTAGGTCAGGGAAACCCTGGTGGTGTAGTGGTTAAGTGCTACGGCTGCTAAACAAAGGGTCAGCAGTTCAAATCCACCAGGTGCTCCTTGGAAACTCTATGGGGCAGTTCTACTCTGTCCTATAGGGTCGCTATGAGTCGGAGCCTCCTCGACGGCATCTAACAACAACAACAACCATAAGCATGAGTGTTACGTGCCACTCAAGCGGAACAAATGGAAACGAAGGCTTTCTTGGTCCTGCTTGGTTAAACACCCAGGAAACCAGGGAGCATCTTGAGAAGGAGAGCGGTGCTTACAACATAAAGGGCAGAGGCAGAGTCTAGGCAGCATCACAGGTAGTACTGGGATTCGACACTAGTTCAGAAGTGGTCAGCAGGGATGGGCCACTGGGAGCCTGTAGGTCCCATAGCCTTTTATCCCCAATAGCCGAGACCTGCTGAGCCGATATGGCTCCACACGGTTGATATTTAAAGGGTACACATCGAGTCAAAGCGGTTGACTTCATCCTGCACACCGATTGGAGGTCTCACTTTTAGGCAGTATAGGAAGGAGGAGAGATCCAATTGAAAGGTCTAGAATTAGGCGTCAAAGGTTTAAGCCCTGAGTCACCACTCCCTCAGTGAGGAATTCATTTCGGGCAAGGGAATGACTCTTGTTTTCTCTTATCTGGCAAACAGCAGGAGCAAGCATAATAGTGATAAGAATAATGACGATTTCACAGATCCACAGGGAGAAAGAAGGAAGGTAAATCTTATAAACTGAGTGCAACAGTCTCTATTACAAGGGACAATCTTTGTCCTCTCCATCAATGTCGCTTCTTTTAGAACCACCCAATGACTGATGCCTCTATCTCTGTCAAGCCCCCTTTTCTGCTATCTGAATAGAGCAGAAAGATGTCCACAGGGTCCCTGGTGGTCCCTAGCACATGGGCGATAGTGAAAGAAAACTTATTGTCGCATGCTTATGGGAAACCTGATTTTTAGCTTGAAATTGTACGCAGTCATTTTTTCCCCCTCATCACTTGTGGTAGCCATGGGATTCCTGGTGGAATAAGACTCCCTTAGCTCATTCAAAAAGAGGGTGGGTTGACTTAAGGAATTCACATGCGATCACCCTAGTGAACAACGAGCGAATAAGAAAGTGACTAAAAATGTCTTTCAATTATGGATTGGGTATATAAGTGATATACACGTAAACTTTACTATTATTACTTTGGTTTTCGTATCATAAAATTGGCATAATTATACAACTCATAGTGATTTCTATATAGTGTAATCAGACACTGACGATCTGAAAGGGCACCTCAGCCCTCAGTGCTGCACGTGAATATACTCAGACTCGGTGCCAAGGCCACAGCAAACGATGGACTGAGCTTATCTGAATTCCGGCCTTTGGAGGAGTGCTCTAACTTTTTAAACACAAAAATACACAGATTTTCTTCTGTGTTTCTTTTCCTGTTCCCTTACACGCCCAGAAGGTTGAGGCAAGAGAACTGTGAACAATCAAACCTAAGTGACCAGACTCTGTAGTTCTCCTCATATAGAGTATAAGAGGGTGCACGAATATTTCTGACCATTAGAGGGCACAAGGTGTAACCGATATAGAGTATGAGAGGGTGCACTCATATTTCTGACCGTTAGAGGGCACAAGGGGTAACCGATATAGAGTATGGGAGGATGCACTCATATTTCTGATCATTAGAGGGCACAAGAGGTAACTGATTGAATCAGCAGAAGGAAAAAAAAAAGAGCAAGTTTATAGAGATTTTGATAGACTTGTCAATTTTGATAGAAAATGTTTAAAAATGAATTTGAAATATTGCTCCTATACTTTGATGCAGATATTACAAGTATCTTTCGCATCAACTTGGGTGCAAAGAAAAGAGTGACAAACCAAGTCCAGTGATACATGAATGATGGATAATGCCAGAGAATGGATCATTCTGGGAGGTAAGGTAATAATACTTTAACGTCAATTTCTGTAAATTACAATATTGACTTAAATGAGAAAAATCAAATAAGCTCTTTCAAAATCCAGGCATTTTCTCCTAATATGTATTGATGATCTAACTCTTAGCACAATAGGAATAGAAAAGAATTTCCTTGATCTGACAAACAGAATGTTGAAAATCATTTAGGTTACTACCATACGTAATGTTGAAGTATTCAGAACTTTTCCCTTGAGATCCAGAATGAGGTTAGGATGCCATTAGCGAAACTTTATGTGTAAAAACAATTGGGAAAGTCTTAACCAGTGTAAGAAGGCAAGGAAAGAGGAAAATTAGTATAATTGGAAAATGTTTATTAATAGAGGTCGGTAGAAACACCACGAGACGCTGCTGTTAAACTGTTAGTATGTAATATATTGAGAATTCAAACTAGCAATCTCACAGCAAGAAAGCCAGTATAGGAAAATCAATTCCATGTCTGTATTGCCACAAGAAACAGTGAAGGTTAAATTGTAAACTCATGTAAAATGAATACAGCATGGAAATATTGAATTGCTCTCAGAAACAACCTAGGATGTGTACATGGAAACACAGGAACTATTATTAAGAAGGTTAGGAAATCCTAAATCAATTGACATGTATTCTGTGATAAACGAGTAAAAGACTGTTTTAAAAAGGTCAGGGTTCTCATGTTTCATCTATTGATTTCATTAAAAACTCCATCACAATGAGTATGTGTGAGTCAATGGAAAAGGTCATTCTAAAATTCATACGAACTTGCAAATAACCAAACATAGTCAAGGTAACTTTGAAGGAGAAAAGCAGTTAGAGGAATTGCTTTTACCAGGTATCAGAACGTATTTCAAGGCTGTGCTGATTCAGACAGTGGATATTGGTGCAGGGAAAAAGAGCAAACTGAACCAAGAGGAGAGCTCAGAAATAACACTGCCACGCACACACCCGAGGATCTTTGCTTTGTATGAACTGTGGCACCTCAGAGCAATGAAGGAAACGAATTTTCCAGTAAATGATGTTGAGTCAAATCGATAATTAGCTACAATAAAATAAAGAAAGGAAACTTGAACTCGACTTCACATCATACCCGAAATGGTATCTGAAGAGAAAGTTAGCTTTGAGAAACTGATGGGCATAATGATGAAGCTTCTAGAAGAAAACCAGCATTTGCCCAAGATTTGACGAGTTCCTAACTCCCCGGTTTGAAGCATGAAACCTGTGCTGAGATTCCTGTATTGAGGGATTGCGTTAGTGTAGCAGTGCTGCTGAATCCTCACGTACGAGGTGGAGATGGGCTGTGATTTCTCTCCCCATTTTACGTATTTCATGGGAGCTGCCTGCAGAGCCTCCCCTTCCCTGTACGTCTTGCAGCAGCATCTACACAGGGTAGACTATTATTTTGCCGGAGTTGTGCTAGGTCAGGGAAACCCTGGTGGTGTAGTGGTTAAGTGCTACGGCTGCTAAACAAAGGGTCAGCAGTTCAAATCCACCAGGTGCTCCTTGGAAACTCTATGGGGCAGTTCTACTCTGTCCTATAGGGTCGCTATGAGTCGGAGCCTCCTCGACGGCATCTAACAACAACAACAACCATAAGCATGAGTGTTACGTGCCACTCAAGCGGAACAAATGGAAACGAAGGCTTTCTTGGTCCTGCTTGGTTAAACACCCAGGAAACCAGGGAGCATCTTGAGAAGGAGAGCGGTGCTTACAACATAAAGGGCAGAGGCAGAGTCTAGGCAGCATCACAGGTAGTACTGGGATTCGACACTAGTTCAGAAGTGGTCAGCAGGGATGGGCCACTGGGAGCCTGTAGGTCCCATAGCCTTTTATCCCCAATAGCCGAGACCTGCTGAGCCGATATGGCTCCACACGGTTGATATTTAAAGGGTACACATCGAGTCAAAGCGGTTGACTTCATCCTGCACACCGATTGGAGGTCTCACTTTTAGGCAGTATAGGAAGGAGGAGAGATCCAATTGAAAGGTCTAGAATTAGGCGTCAAAGGTTTAAGCCCTGAGTCACCACTCCCTCAGTGAGGAATTCATTTCGGGCAAGGGAATGACTCTTGTTTTCTCTTATCTGGCAAACAGCAGGAGCAAGCATAATAGTGATAAGAATAATGACGATTTCACAGATCCACAGGGAGAAAGAAGGAAGGTAAATCTTATAAACTGAGTGCAACAGTCTCTATTACAAGGGACAATCTTTGTCCTCTCCATCAATGTCGCTTCTTTTAGAACCACCCAATGACTGATGCCTCTATCTCTGTCAAGCCCCCTTTTCTGCTATCTGAATAGAGCAGAAAGATGTCCACAGGGTCCCTGGTGGTCCCTAGCACATGGGCGATAGTGAAAGAAAACTTATTGTCGCATGCTTATGGGAAACCTGATTTTTAGCTTGAAATTGTACGCAGTCATTTTTTCCCCCTCATCACTTGTGGTAGCCATGGGATTCCTGGTGGAATAAGACTCCCTTAGCTCATTCAAAAAGAGGGTGGGTTGACTTAAGGAATCCACATGCGATCACCCTAGTGAACAACGAGCGAATAAGAAAGTGACTAAAAATGTCTTTCAATTATGGATTGGGTATATAAGTGATATACACGTAAACTTTACTATTATTACTTTGGTTTTCGTATCATAAAATTGGCATAATTATACAACTCATAGTGATTTCTATATAGTGTAATCAGACACTGACGATCTGAAAGGGCACCTCAGCCCTCAGTGCTGCACGTGAATATACTCAGACTCGGTGCCAAGGCCACAGCAAACGATGGACTGAGCTTATCTGAATTCCGGCCTTTGGAGGAGTGCTCTAACTTTTTAAACACAAAAATACACAGATTTTCTTCTGTGTTTCTTTTCCTGTTCCCTTACACGCCCAGAAGGTTGAGGCAAGAGAACTGTGAACAATCAAACCTAAGTGACCAGACTCTGTAGTTCTCCTCATATAGAGTATAAGAGGGTGCACGAATATTTCTGACCATTAGAGGGCACAAGGTGTAACCGATATAGAGTATGAGAGGGTGCACTCATATTTCTGACCGTTAGAGGGCACAAGGGGTAACCGATATAGAGTATGGGAGGATGCACTCATATTTCTGATCATTAGAGGGCACAAGAGGTAACTGATTGAATCAGCAGAAGGAAAAAAAAAAGAGCAAGTTTATAGAGATTTTGATAGACTTGTCAATTTTGATAGAAAATGTTTAAAAATGAATTTGAAATATTGCTCCTATACTTTGATGCAGATATTACAAGTATCTTTCGCATCAACTTGGGTGCAAAGAAAAGAGTGACAAACCAAGTCCAGTGATACATGAATGATGGATAATGCCAGAGAATGGATCATTCTGGGAGGTAAGGTAATAATACTTTAACGTCAATTTCTGTAAATTACAATATTGACTTAAATGAGAAAAATCAAATAAGCTCTTTCAAAATCCAGGCATTTTCTCCTAATATGTATTGATGATCTAACTCTTAGCACAATAGGAATAGAAAAGAATTTCCTTGATCTGACAAACAGAATGTTGAAAATCATTTAGGTTACTACCATACGTAATGTTGAAGTATTCAGAACTTTTCCCTTGAGATCCAGAATGAGGTTAGGATGCCATTAGCGAAACTTTATGTGTAAAAACAATTGGGAAAGTCTTAACCAGTGTAAGAAGGCAAGGAAAGAGGAAAATTAGTATAATTGGAAAATGTTTATTAATAGAGGTCGGTAGAAACACCACGAGACGCTGCTATTAAACTGTTAGTATGTAATATATTGAGAATTCAAACTAGCAATCTCACAGCAAGAAAGCCAGTATAGGAAAATCAATTCCATGTCTGTATTGCCACAAGAAACAGTGAAGGTTAAATTGTAAACTCATGTAAAATGAATACAGCATGGAAATATTGAATTGCTCTCAGAAACAACCTAGGATGTGTACATGGAAACACAGGAACTATTATTAAGAAGGTTAGGAAATCCTAAATCAATTGACATGTATTCTGTGATAAACGAGTAAAAGACTGTTTTAAAAAGGTCAGGGTTCTCATGTTTCATCTATTGATTTCATTAAAAACTCCATCACAATGAGTATGTGTGAGTCAATGGAAAAGGTCATTCTAAAATTCATACGAACTTGCAAATAACCAAACATAGTCAAGGTAACTTTGAAGGAGAAAAGCAGTTAGAGGAATTGCTTTTACCAGGTATCAGAACGTATTTCAAGGCTGTGCTGATTCAGACAGTGGATATTGGTGCAGGGAAAAAGAGCAAACTGAACCAAGAGGAGAGCTCAGAAATAACACTGCCACGCACACACCCGAGGATCTTTGCTTTGTATGAACTGTGGCACCTCAGAGCAATGAAGGAAACGAATTTTCCAGTAAATGATGTTGAGTCAAATCGATAATTAGCTACAATAAAATAAAGAAAGGAAACTTGAACTCGACTTCACATCATACCCGAAATGGTATCTGAAGAGAAAGTTAGCTTTGAGAAACTGATGGGCATAAAGATGAAGCTTCTAGAAGAAAACCAGCATTTGCCCAAGATTTGACGAGTTCCTAACTCCCCGGTTTGAAGCATGAAACCTGTGCTGAGATTCCTGTATTGAGGGATTGCGTTAGTGTAGCAGTGCTGCTGAATCCTCACGTACGAGGTGGAGATGGGCTGTGATTTCTCTCCCCATTTTACGTATTTCATGGGAGCTGCCTGCAGAGCCTCCCCTTCCCTGTACGTCTTGCAGCAGCATCTACACAGGGTAGACTATTATTTTGCCGGAGTTGTGCTAGGTCAGGGAAACCCTGGTGGTGTAGTGGTTAAGTGCTACGGCTGCTAAACAAAGGGTCAGCAGTTCAAATCCACCAGGTGCTCCTTGGAAACTCTATGGGGCAGTTCTACTCTGTCCTATAGGGTCGCTATGAGTCGGAGCCTCCTCGACGGCATCTAACAACAACAACAACCATAAGCATGAGTGTTACGTGCCACTCAAGCGGAACAAATGGAAACGAAGGCTTTCTTGGTCCTGCTTGGTTAAACACCCAGGAAACCAGGGAGCATCTTGAGAAGGAGAGCGGTGCTTACAACATAAAGGGCAGAGGCAGAGTCTAGGCAGCATCACAGGTAGTACTGGGATTCGACACTAGTTCAGAAGTGGTCAGCAGGGATGGGCCACTGGGAGCCTGTAGGTCCCATAGCCTTTTATCCCCAATAGCCGAGACCTGCTGAGCCGATATGGCTCCACACGGTTGATATTTAAAGGGTACACATCGAGTCAAAGCGGTTGACTTCATCCTGCACACCGATTGGAGGTCTCACTTTTAGGCAGTATAGGAAGGAGGAGAGATCCAATTGAAAGGTCTAGAATTAGGCGTCAAAGGTTTAAGCCCTGAGTCACCACTCCCTCAGTGAGGAATTCATTTCGGGCAAGGGAATGACTCTTGTTTTCTCTTATCTGGCAAACAGCAGGAGCAAGCATAATAGTGATAAGAATAATGACGATTTCACAGATCCACAGGGAGAAAGAAGGAAGGTAAATCTTATAAACTGAGTGCAACAGTCTCTATTACAAGGGACAATCTTTGTCCTCTCCATCAATGTCGCTTCTTTTAGAACCACCCAATGACTGATGCCTCTATCTCTGTCAAGCCCCCTTTTCTGCTATCTGAATAGAGCAGAAAGATGTCCACAGGGTCCCTGGTGGTCCCTAGCACATGGGCGATAGTGAAAGAAAACTTATTGTCGCATGCTTATGGGAAACCTGATTTTTAGCTTGAAATTGTACGCAGTCATTTTTTCCCCCTCATCACTTGTGGTAGCCATGGGATTCCTGGTGGAATAAGACTCCCTTAGCTCATTCAAAAAGAGGGTGGGTTGACTTAAGGAATTCACATGCGATCACCCTAGTGAACAACGAGCGAATAAGAAAGTGACTAAAAATGTCTTTCAATTATGGATTGGGTATATAAGTGATATACACGTAAACTTTACTATTATTACTTTGGTTTTCGTATCATAAAATTGGCATAATTATACAACTCATAGTGATTTCTATATAGTGTAATCAGACACTGACGATCTGAAAGGGCACCTCAGCCCTCAGTGCTGCACGTGAATATACTCAGACTCGGTGCCAAGGCCACAGCAAACGATGGACTGAGCTTATCTGAATTCCGGCCTTTGGAGGAGTGCTCTAACTTTTTAAACACAAAAATACACAGATTTTCTTCTGTGTTTCTTTTCCTGTTCCCTTACACGCCCAGAAGGTTGAGGCAAGAGAACTGTGAACAATCAAACCTAAGTGACCAGACTCTGTAGTTCTCCTCATATAGAGTATAAGAGGGTGCACGAATATTTCTGACCATTAGAGGGCACAAGGTGTAACCGATATAGAGTATGAGAGGGTGCACTCATATTTCTGACCGTTAGAGGGCACAAGGGGTAACCGATATAGAGTATGGGAGGATGCACTCATATTTCTGATCATTAGAGGGCACAAGAGGTAACTGATTGAATCAGCAGAAGGAAAAAAAAAAGAGCAAGTTTATAGAGATTTTGATAGACTTGTCAATTTTGATAGAAAATGTTTAAAAATGAATTTGAAATATTGCTCCTATACTTTGATGCAGATATTACAAGTATCTTTCGCATCAACTTGGGTGCAAAGAAAAGAGTGACAAACCAAGTCCAGTGATACATGAATGATGGATAATGCCAGAGAATGGATCATTCTGGGAGGTAAGGTAATAATACTTTAACGTCAATTTCTGTAAATTACAATATTGACTTAAATGAGAAAAATCAAATAAGCTCTTTCAAAATCCAGGCATTTTCTCCTAATATGTATTGATGATCTAACTCTTAGCACAATAGGAATAGAAAAGAATTTCCTTGATCTGACAAACAGAATGTTGAAAATCATTTAGGTTACTACCATACGTAATGTTGAAGTATTCAGAACTTTTCCCTTGAGATCCAGAATGAGGTTAGGATGCCATTAGCGAAACTTTATGTGTAAAAACAATTGGGAAAGTCTTAACCAGTGTAAGAAGGCAAGGAAAGAGGAAAATTAGTATAATTGGAAAATGTTTATTAATAGAGGTCGGTAGAAACACCACGAGACGCTGCTATTAAACTGTTAGTATGTAATATATTGAGAATTCAAACTAGCAATCTCACAGCAAGAAAGCCAGTATAGGAAAATCAATTCCATGTCTGTATTGCCACAAGAAACAGTGAAGGTTAAATTGTAAACTCATGTAAAATGAATACAGCATGGAAATATTGAATTGCTCTCAGAAACAACCTAGGATGTGTACATGGAAACACAGGAACTATTATTAAGAAGGTTAGGAAATCCTAAATCAATTGACATGTATTCTGTGATAAACGAGTAAAAGACTGTTTTAAAAAGGTCAGGGTTCTCATGTTTCATCTATTGATTTCATTAAAAACTCCATCACAATGAGTATGTGTGAGTCAATGGAAAAGGTCATTCTAAAATTCATACGAACTTGCAAATAACCAAACATAGTCAAGGTAACTTTGAAGGAGAAAAGCAGTTAGAGGAATTGCTTTTACCAGGTATCAGAACGTATTTCAAGGCTGTGCTGATTCAGACAGTGGATATTGGTGCAGGGAAAAAGAGCAAACTGAACCAAGAGGAGAGCTCAGAAATAACACTGCCACGCACACACACGAGGATCTTTGCTTTGTATGAACTGTGGCACCTCAGAGCAATGAAGGAAACGAATTTTCCAGTAAATGATGTTGAGTCAAATCGATAATTAGCTACAATAAAATAAAGAAAGGAAACTTGAACTCGACTTCACATCATACCCGAAATGGTATCTGAAGAGAAAGTTAGCTTTGAGAAACTGATGGGCATAAAGATGAAGCTTCTAGAAGAAAACCAGCATTTGCCCAAGATTTGACGAGTTCCTAACTCCCCGGTTTGAAGCATGAAACCTGTGCTGAGATTCCTGTATTGAGGGATTGCGTTAGTGTAGCAGTGCTGCTGAATCCTCACGTACGAGGTGGAGATGGGCTGTGATTTCTCTCCCCATTTTACGTATTTCATGGGAGCTGCCTGCAGAGCCTCCCCTTCCCTGTACGTCTTGCAGCAGCATCTACACAGGGTAGACTATTATTTTGCCGGAGTTGTGCTAGGTCAGGGAAACCCTGGTGGTGTAGTGGTTAAGTGCTACGGCTGCTAAACAAAGGGTCAGCAGTTCAAATCCACCAGGTGCTCCTTGGAAACTCTATGGGGCAGTTCTACTCTGTCCTATAGGGTCGCTATGAGTCGGAGCCTCCTCGACGGCATCTAACAACAACAACAACCATAAGCATGAGTGTTACGTGCCACTCAAGCGGAACAAATGGAAACGAAGGCTTTCTTGGTCCTGCTTGGTTAAACACCCAGGAAACCAGGGAGCATCTTGAGAAGGAGAGCGGTGCTTACAACATAAAGGGCAGAGGCAGAGTCTAGGCAGCATCACAGGTAGTACTGGGATTCGACACTAGTTCAGAAGTGGTCAGCAGGGATGGGCCACTGGGAGCCTGTAGGTCCCATAGCCTTTTATCCCCAATAGCCGAGACCTGCTGAGCCGATATGGCTCCACACGGTTGATATTTAAAGGGTACACATCGAGTCAAAGCGGTTGACTTCATCCTGCACACCGATTGGAGGTCTCACTTTTAGGCAGTATAGGAAGGAGGAGAGATCCAATTGAAAGGTCTAGAATTAGGCGTCAAAGGTTTAAGCCCTGAGTCACCACTCCCTCAGTGAGGAATTCATTTCGGGCAAGGGAATGACTCTTGTTTTCTCTTCTCTGGCAAACAGCAGGAGCAAGCATAATAGTGATAAGAATAATGACGATTTCACAGATCCACAGGGAGAAAGAAGGAAGGTAAATTCTTATAAACTGAGTGCAACAGTCTCTATTACAAGGGACAATCTTTGTCCTCTCCATCAATGTCGCTTCTTTTAGAACCACCCAATGACTGATGCCTCTATCTCTGTCAAGCCCCCTTTTCTGCTATCTGAATAGAGCAGAAAGATGTCCACAGGGTCCCTGGTGGTCCCTAGCACATGGGCGATAGTGAAAGAAAACTTATTGTCGCATGCTTATGGGAAACCTGATTTTTAGCTTGAAATTGTACGCAGTCATTTTTTCCCCCTCATCACTTGTGGTAGCCATGGGATTCCTGGTGGAATAAGACTCCCTTAGCTCATTCAAAAAGAGGGTGGGTTGACTTAAGGAATTCACATGCGATCACCCTAGTGAACAACGAGCGAATAAGAAAGTGACTAAAAATGTCTTTCAATTATGGATTGGGTATATAAGTGATATACACGTAAACTTTACTATTATTACTTTGGTTTTCGTATCATAAAATTGGCATAATTATACAACTCATAGTGATTTCTATATAGTGTAATCAGACACTGACGATCTGAAAGGGCACCTCAGCCCTCAGTGCTGCACGTGAATATACTCAGACTCGGTGCCAAGGCCACAGCAAACGATGGACTGAGCTTATCTGAATTCCGGCCTTTGGAGGAGTGCTCTAACTTTTTAAACACAAAAATACACAGATTTTCTTCTGTGTTTCTTTTCCTGTTCCCTTACACGCCCAGAAGGTTGAGGCAAGAGAACTGTGAACAATCAAACCTAAGTGACCAGACTCTGTAGTTCTCCTCATATAGAGTATAAGAGGGTGCACGAATATTTCTGACCATTAGAGGGCACAAGGTGTAACCGATATAGAGTATGAGAGGGTGCACTCATATTTCTGACCGTTAGAGGGCACAAGGGGTAACCGATATAGAGTATGGGAGGATGCACTCATATTTCTGATCATTAGAGGGCACAAGAGGTAACTGATTGAATCAGCAGAAGGAAAAAAAAAAGAGCAAGTTTATAGAGATTTTGATAGACTTGTCAATTTTGATAGAAAATGTTTAAAAATGAATTTGAAATATTGCTCCTATACTTTGATGCAGATATTACAAGTATCTTTCGCATCAACTTGGGTGCAAAGAAAAGAGTGACAAACCAAGTCCAGTGATACATGAATGATGGATAATGCCAGAGAATGGATCATTCTGGGAGGTAAGGTAATAATACTTTAACGTCAATTTCTGTAAATTACAATATTGACTTAAATGAGAAAAATCAAATAAGCTCTTTCAAAATCCAGGCATTTTCTCCTAATATGTATTGATGATCTAACTCTTAGCACAATAGGAATAGAAAAGAATTTCCTTGATCTGACAAACAGAATGTTGAAAATCATTTAGGTTACTACCATACGTAATGTTGAAGTATTCAGAACTTTTCCCTTGAGATCCAGAATGAGGTTAGGATGCCATTAGCGAAACTTTATGTGTAAAAACAATTGGGAAAGTCTTAACCAGTGTAAGAAGGCAAGGAAAGAGGAAAATTAGTATAATTGGAAAATGTTTATTAATAGAGGTCGGTAGAAACACCACGAGACGCTGCTATTAAACTGTTAGTATGTAATATATTGAGAATTCAAACTAGCAATCTCACAGCAAGAAAGCCAGTATAGGAAAATCAATTCCATGTCTGTATTGCCACAAGAAACAGTGAAGGTTAAATTGTAAACTCATGTAAAATGAATACAGCATGGAAATATTGAATTGCTCTCAGAAACAACCTAGGATGTGTACATGGAAACACAGGAACTATTATTAAGAAGGTTAGGAAATCCTAAATCAATTGACATGTATTCTGTGATAAACGAGTAAAAGACTGTTTTAAAAAGGTCAGGGTTCTCATGTTTCATCTATTGATTTCATTAAAAACTCCATCACAATGAGTATGTGTGAGTCAATGGAAAAGGTCATTCTAAAATTCATACGAACTTGCAAATAACCAAACATAGTCAAGGTAACTTTGAAGGAGAAAAGCAGTTAGAGGAATTGCTTTTACCAGGTATCAGAACGTATTTCAAGGCTGTGCTGATTCAGACAGTGGATATTGGTGCAGGGAAAAAGAGCAAACTGAACCAAGAGGAGAGCTCAGAAATAACACTGCCACGCACACACCCGAGGATCTTTGCTTTGTATGAACTGTGGCACCTCAGAGCAATGAAGGAAACGAATTTTCCAGTAAATGATGTTGAGTCAAATCGATAATTAGCTACAATAAAATAAAGAAAGGAAACTTGAACTCGACTTCACATCATACCCGAAATGGTATCTGAAGAGAAAGTTAGCTTTGAGAAACTGATGGGCATAAAGATGAAGCTTCTAGAAGAAAACCAGCATTTGCCCAAGATTTGACGAGTTCCTAACTCCCCGGTTTGAAGCATGAAACCTGTGCTGAGATTCCTGTATTGAGGGATTGCGTTAGTGTAGCAGTGCTGCTGAATCCTCACGTACGAGGTGGAGATGGGCTGTGATTTCTCTCCCCATTTTACGTATTTCATGGGAGCTGCCTGCAGAGCCTCCCCTTCCCTGTACGTCTTGCAGCAGCATCTACACAGGGTAGACTATTATTTTGCCGGAGTTGTGCTAGGTCAGGGAAACCCTGGTGGTGTAGTGGTTAAGTGCTACGGCTGCTAAACAAAGGGTCAGCAGTTCAAATCCACCAGGTGCTCCTTGGAAACTCTATGGGGCAGTTCTACTCTGTCCTATAGGGTCGCTATGAGTCGGAGCCTCCTCGACGGCATCTAACAACAACAACAACCATAAGCATGAGTGTTACGTGCCACTCAAGCGGAACAAATGGAAACGAAGGCTTTCTTGGTCCTGCTTGGTTAAACACCCAGGAAACCAGGGAGCATCTTGAGAAGGAGAGCGGTGCTTACAACATAAAGGGCAGAGGCAGAGTCTAGGCAGCATCACAGGTAGTACTGGGATTCGACACTAGTTCAGAAGTGGTCAGCAGGGATGGGCCACTGGGAGCCTGTAGGTCCCATAGCCTTTTATCCCCAATAGCCGAGACCTGCTGAGCCGATATGGCTCCACACGGTTGATATTTAAAGGGTACACATCGAGTCAAAGCGGTTGACTTCATCCTGCACACCGATTGGAGGTCTCACTTTTAGGCAGTATAGGAAGGAGGAGAGATCCAATTGAAAGGTCTAGAATTAGGCGTCAAAGGTTTAAGCCCTGAGTCACCACTCCCTCAGTGAGGAATTCATTTCGGGCAAGGGAATGACTCTTGTTTTCTCTTCTCTGGCAAACAGCAGGAGCAAGCATAATAGTGATAAGAATAATGACGATTTCACAGATCCACAGGGAGAAAGAAGGAAGGTAAATTCTTATAAACTGAGTGCAACAGTCTCTATTACAAGGGACAATCTTTGTCCTCTCCATCAATGTCGCTTCTTTTAGAACCACCCAATGACTGATGCCTCTATCTCTGTCAAGCCCCCTTTTCTGCTATCTGAATAGAGCAGAAAGATGTCCACAGGGTCCCTGGTGGTCCCTAGCACATGGGCGATAGTGAAAGAAAACTTATTGTCGCATGCTTATGGGAAACCTGATTTTTAGCTTGAAATTGTACGCAGTCATTTTTTCCCCCTCATCACTTGTGGTAGCCATGGGATTCCTGGTGGAATAAGACTCCCTTAGCTCATTCAAAAAGAGGGTGGGTTGACTTAAGGAATTCACATGCGATCACCCTAGTGAACAACGAGCGAATAAGAAAGTGACTAAAAATGTCTTTCAATTATGGATTGGGTATATAAGTGATATACACGTAAACTTTACTATTATTACTTTGGTTTTCGTATCATAAAATTGGCATAATTATACAACTCATAGTGATTTCTATATAGTGTAATCAGACACTGACGATCTGAAAGGGCACCTCAGCCCTCAGTGCTGCACGTGAATATACTCAGACTCGGTGCCAAGGCCACAGCAAACGATGGACTGAGCTTATCTGAATTCCGGCCTTTGGAGGAGTGCTCTAACTTTTTAAACACAAAAATACACAGATTTTCTTCTGTGTTTCTTTTCCTGTTCCCTTACACGCCCAGAAGGTTGAGGCAAGAGAACTGTGAACAATCAAACCTAAGTGACCAGACTCTGTAGTTCTCCTCATATAGAGTATAAGAGGGTGCACGAATATTTCTGACCATTAGAGGGCACAAGGTGTAACCGATATAGAGTATGAGAGGGTGCACTCATATTTCTGACCGTTAGAGGGCACAAGGGGTAACCGATATAGAGTATGGGAGGATGCACTCATATTTCTGATCATTAGAGGGCACAAGAGGTAACTGATTGAATCAGCAGAAGGAAAAAAAAAAGAGCAAGTTTATAGAGATTTTGATAGACTTGTCAATTTTGATAGAAAATGTTTAAAAATGAATTTGAAATATTGCTCCTATACTTTGATGCAGATATTACAAGTATCTTTCGCATCAACTTGGGTGCAAAGAAAAGAGTGACAAACCAAGTCCAGTGATACATGAATGATGGATAATGCCAGAGAATGGATCATTCTGGGAGGTAAGGTAATAATACTTTAACGTCAATTTCTGTAAATTACAATATTGACTTAAATGAGAAAAATCAAATAAGCTCTTTCAAAATCCAGGCATTTTCTCCTAATATGTATTGATGATCTAACTCTTAGCACAATAGGAATAGAAAAGAATTTCCTTGATCTGACAAACAGAATGTTGAAAATCATTTAGGTTACTACCATACGTAATGTTGAAGTATTCAGAACTTTTCCCTTGAGATCCAGAATGAGGTTAGGATGCCATTAGCGAAACTTTATGTGTAAAAACAATTGGGAAAGTCTTAACCAGTGTAAGAAGGCAAGGAAAGAGGAAAATTAGTATAATTGGAAAATGTTTATTAATAGAGGTCGGTAGAAACACCACGAGACGCTGCTATTAAACTGTTAGTATGTAATATATTGAGAATTCAAACTAGCAATCTCACAGCAAGAAAGCCAGTATAGGAAAATCAATTCCATGTCTGTATTGCCACAAGAAACAGTGAAGGTTAAATTGTAAACTCATGTAAAATGAATACAGCATGGAAATATTGAATTGCTCTCAGAAACAACCTAGGATGTGTACATGGAAACACAGGAACTATTATTAAGAAGGTTAGGAAATCCTAAATCAATTGACATGTATTCTGTGATAAACGAGTAAAAGACTGTTTTAAAAAGGTCAGGGTTCTCATGTTTCATCTATTGATTTCATTAAAAACTCCATCACAATGAGTATGTGTGAGTCAATGGAAAAGGTCATTCTAAAATTCATACGAACTTGCAAATAACCAAACATAGTCAAGGTAACTTTGAAGGAGAAAAGCAGTTAGAGGAATTGCTTTTACCAGGTATCAGAACGTATTTCAAGGCTGTGCTGATTCAGACAGTGGATATTGGTGCAGGGAAAAAGAGCAAACTGAACCAAGAGGAGAGCTCAGAAATAACACTGCCACGCACACACCCGAGGATCTTTGCTTTGTATGAACTGTGGCACCTCAGAGCAATGAAGGAAACGAATTTTCCAGTAAATGATGTTGAGTCAAATCGATAATTAGCTACAATAAAATAAAGAAAGGAAACTTGAACTCGACTTCACATCATACCCGAAATGGTATCTGAAGAGAAAGTTAGCTTTGAGAAACTGATGGGCATAAAGATGAAGCTTCTAGAAGAAAACCAGCATTTGCCCAAGATTTGACGAGTTCCTAACTCCCCGGTTTGAAGCATGAAACCTGTGCTGAGATTCCTGTATTGAGGGATTGCGTTAGTGTAGCAGTGCTGCTGAATCCTCACGTACGAGGTGGAGATGGGCTGTGATTTCTCTCCCCATTTTACGTATTTCATGGGAGCTGCCTGCAGAGCCTCCCCTTCCCTGTACGTCTTGCAGCAGCATCTACACAGGGTAGACTATTATTTTGCCGGAGTTGTGCTAGGTCAGGGAAACCCTGGTGGTGTAGTGGTTAAGTGCTACGGCTGCTAAACAAAGGGTCAGCAGTTCAAATCCACCAGGTGCTCCTTGGAAACTCTATGGGGCAGTTCTACTCTGTCCTATAGGGTCGCTATGAGTCGGAGCCTCCTCGACGGCATCTAACAACAACAACAACCATAAGCATGAGTGTTACGTGCCACTCAAGCGGAACAAATGGAAACGAAGGCTTTCTTGGTCCTGCTTGGTTAAACACCCAGGAAACCAGGGAGCATCTTGAGAAGGAGAGCGGTGCTTACAACATAAAGGGCAGAGGCAGAGTCTAGGCAGCATCACAGGTAGTACTGGGATTCGACACTAGTTCAGAAGTGGTCAGCAGGGATGGGCC